>NC_052101.1:130711766-131931766 GCF_015852505.1 Tachyglossus aculeatus | reverse complement strand
GTTTTTTTAAAGGTACTTGTTCAGTACTTACTATGTGTCAATCAATCAATCAATCAATCGTATTTATTGAGCACTTACTGTGTGCAGAGCACTGTACTAAGCGCTTGGGAAGTACAAGTTGGCAATATCTAGAGACGGTCCCTACCCAACAGTGGGCTCACCGTCTAGAAGGGGGAGACAGAGAACAAAACCAAACATAATAACAAAATAAAATAAATACAACAGATAAGTACAAGTAAAGTAAATAAATAAATAGAGTAATAAACAGGATATTATACAGGATACCATATTAACTTCTCTGGGCCTCAGTTCCCTCGTCTGTAAAATGGGGATGAAGACTGTGAGCCCCCCGGGAGACAGCCTCATCACCGTGTAACCGCCCCAGCGCTTAGGACAGTGATTTGCACATAGTAAATGCTTAAAAATTCAATAAAGTCAAACACTGTTCTAAGTGCTGAGGTAGATATAGGTTAAGTTGGACACGGTCCCTGTCCCTCATGGGGCTCGCGGTCGCTTTCGCAGCCATCGTTGTAGTAGTGACGATAATAATAATGACGGTATTAAGCGCTTACTACATGCCAAGCACTGTTCTAAGCACTGGCAACCAGGTTTCCGGAACTTAAATAATGACAATGATAATTATGGTAGTCATTAAGCGCCCGCTATGTGCATAGAACTGTGCTGAGCACTTGGGTAGGGATAATATCATCAGGTCAGACAACTACCCCGCCCCACTCAGGGCTCCCAGCCCAGTGGAGTCAAATGACTTACCCAAGGTCACACAGCAGACAGGTGGCGGAGCTGGGATTAGAACCCAGGTCCTTCTGAATCCTCAGCCCACACTCTTTGCACTAGGTCACGCCGTTCCTCCGACTGTGAGTCCCATGTGGGGCGTGGGCTGCGTCCAACCTGATTTCCCCCAGCGCTTAGAACAGTGCCTGGCACATAGTAGGCGCTCAACACCATAAAAATGTAGTAGAATCAATCAATCAATGGTACTTATTGAGCACTTACTATGTGCAGAACACCGTAGTAGGCACTTGGGGGAGAGTACAATACAACAAAATTGGCAGACCCATTCCCGGCCCAGAAGCAGGATTTGAACCCAGGTCTCCTGACGTTCAGTCGTTTGCTCCTTCTACTAGGCTATGGTGCTCCGTTGCACCTTCACTGTCTCCCGGGATGTTTGGGAGAGTTTAACAGGCTCCACTTTCAAAAATAATCCTGGTTTGCAGCGGATTTTCCATCATCCGGGCCAGTCCTTCCGCTTGTCGGCTGAGTGACCTTGGGCGAGTCATTCGACTCCAAGGTACCTCATCTGTAAACTGGCGATTGACTGTGAGCCCCGGGAGGGGCAGGGACATAGCATCACTCGATTGTATTTATTGAGCGCTGCGGAGCACTGCACCGAGCACTTAAATACCATTTAAAAAGAAAAAAAGGAAATATCTGTTGCACCCTGCCTTGCGGGAGACGAGGTTTTCGGATAAAAAAATTCAATAAGTAGATAGCAAGCATTCCTGGGCATTTCCTTTCCTATTAATTTCATTTCTGATTGATCAGCTGCTCGTCCCGCACCTGGCGCTAAACAAATCCGTCACCGTATCTTTGCAAGATGTTTGGCACTTAAGTGTTCATTATCTCGACAGCAAATGTGTAGACAATGTGAATGGAATATGGACACTTGGGATGATGGAAGAAAGGAGGACGATCCAGCTTAATTCACTTAAGCTCCTCGAGGACGGGGAGAGCGTGTCTTCTAACTCTTTTGTACTCTCCTAGGCGCTTAGTAGAGTCCTCGGAAACCCGATGGATAAGATGCAATTTTTTTTTTTTTGTTCAAGGAGACGAGAGGGAAGAGGGGAGTAGAATGAAATCACGGTCACTTTACTTAAATAGTCTCTCTGGAGAAGTGTGACAACCCAAGTTCTCACCAGGTCTTCCACACATTCAATCCAATCAATCAATCAATCAATCAATCAATCGTATTTATTGAGCGCTTACTGTGTGCAGAGTACAGTACTAAGCGCTTGGGAAGTCCAAGTTGGCCACATCTAGAGACAGTCCCTACCCCACAGTGGGCTCACAGTCTAGAAGGGGGAGACTGTTTTATTACTGATTTATTACTCTATTTATTTTATTGGTAAATGATGATGATGGCATTTATTAAGCGCTTACTATGTGCAAAGCACTGTTCTAAGCGCTGGGGTAGATACAAAGTAATCAAGTTGTCCCACGTGGGGCTCACAGACTTAATCCTCATTTTACAGATGAGGTCACTGAGGCCCAGAGAAGTGAAGTGACTTGCCCAAAGTCACACGGCTGACAAGTGACGGAGCCGGAATTTGAACCCATGACCTCTGACTCCAAAGCCCGGGCTCTTTCCACTGAGCCTATTTATTTTCTTTTGTTAATATGCTTTGTTTTGTCGTCTGTCTCCCCCTTCTAGACTGTGAGCCCGCTGTTGGGTAGGGACCGTCTCTAGATGTGGCCCACTTGGACTTCCCAAGCGCTTAGTACAGTGCTCTGCACACAGTAAGTGCTCAATGAATACGATTGAATGAATGAATGAATGAATGAAACAGAGAACAAAACAAAACATATTAACAAAATAAAATAAATAGAAAAGATATGTACAATAAAAATAAATAAATAGAGTAATAAATATGTAAAAATATGGAACGCTTCACGGATTTGCGTGTCATCCAGCACATTACGTTTCAGCGATTGAATAGGAATGGTATTCCCTTACCTGCTGATCCAAGATAAATGTGTAACTTGACAGAACGCCGTATTTATGCATGAGCTCAGGATGCAAGGAATCAATCAATCGTATTTATTGAGCGCTTACTGTCTGCAGAGCACTGTACTAAGCGCTTGGGAAGTACAAGTTGGCAATATATAGAGACAGTCCCTACCCAACAGTGGGCTCACAGTCTAAAAGGGGGAGACAGAGAACAAAACCAAACACACTAACAAAATAAAATGAATAGAATAGATATGTACAAGTAAAATAAATAAATAGAGTAATAAATATGTACAAACATATATACATCTATACAGGTGCTGTGGGGAAGGGAAGGAGGTAAGATGGGGGGGATGGAGAGGGGACGAGATAGCTTTTGACCTTGAGATGGCCGGTACCCAAGGGTCACCTCGGGACACTGAGGCACAGAGAAGTTAAGTGACTTATATGTTTCTACATATTTATTACTCTATTCATTTTACTCGTACGTATTTATTCTATTTATTTTATTTGGTTAATATATTTTGTTTTGTTGTCTGTCTCCCCCTTCCAGACTGGGAGCCCACTGTTGGGTAGGGACCATCTCTAGATGTTGCCAACTTGGACTTCCCAAGCACTTAGTACAGTGCTCTGCACACAGTAAGCGCTCAATACATATGATTGAATGAATGAATAATAATAATGATGCCATTTATTAAGCGCTTACTATGTGCAAAGCACCGTTCTAAGCACTGGGGAGGTTACAAGGTGATCAGGTTGTCCCATGGGGGGGGCTCACAGTCTTAATCTCCATTTTACAGATGAAAATCTGTATATAAATGACTTATATGTTTCTACATATTTATTACTCTACTTATTTTACTTATACATATTTATTCTATTTATTTTATTTTGTTAATACGTTTCGTTTTGTGGTCTGTCTCCCCCTTCTAGACTGTGAGCCCACTGTTGGGTAGGGACTGTCTCTATATGTTGCCAATTTGTACTTCCCAAGCACTTAGTACAGTGCTCTGCACATAGTAAGCGCTCAATAAATACGATTGATGATGATGATGATATAGAGATGGTCCCCACCCAACAGTAGAAGAAGATATCAGATGAGAAGTTGTTGGAGTTCCTTGGAAGGGATTAATGAATCTGTTAACTGCTTTACTCTGCGCTCGGCGTGGGTTTGGCTCCAGTTGGACACAGTCTCAGAGGCAGAGCGGTCAAGAAAACTGTTTTAATGGTATTTGTCGAGCGCTTACTATGCGCCAGGCACTGCGCTAAGCGCTGGGGTAGGTACAGACTCATCAATCCATCAACCAATCGTATTTATTGAGCGCTTCCTGTGTGCAGAGCACTGGACTAAGCGCTTGGGAAGGCCAAGTTGGCAACATCTAGAGACGGTCCCTACCCAACAGCGGGCTCACGGTCTAGAAGGGGGAGACAGAGAACAAAACAAAATGTATTAATAAAATAAAATAAATGGAATATATATGTACAAGTAAAATCAATCAATAAATAGAGTAACGGAGTAACTCATCAGGATGGACACAGTCCCTGTCCCACATGGGGCTCACGGTTTTAAACCCCATTTCAAAGATCGTGAAACTGAGGCCCACAGAGGGGAAATGACTTGGCCAAGGTCACACAACGGGCCAGGGAGAGCACTAGGACCACATCGCTTCTCTGCGAAGCTGGGTTCATTCATTCATTCAGTCGTATTTATTGAGCGCTTACTGTGTGCACAGCACTGTACTAAGCGTTTGGGAAGTCCAAGTTGGCAACATATAGAGACGGTCCCTACCCAACAGCGGGCTCACAGTCGAGAAAGCGCCTAGTACAGTGCTCTGCACACAGTAAGCGCTCAATAAATACAATTGATGATGATGATGATGATGATGATGATGATGAGAAATCTATGTGAAATGAATTCAGGTCCTTCATGGGAAGCAGCGCGTCCCCCTCTAGACTGTAAGCTCACTGTGGGCAGGGAATGTGTCTCTTTTATTGTGATAGTGTCCTCTCCCAAGTGCTTAGCACAGTGCTCTGCACACAGTAAGCGCTCAATAAATACGATCGGATGTGGAAATAGCCTGGGCCTGGAATCAGAGGACCTGAGTTCTAATCCCGGCCCCACCACTAACCTGCCGTGCGACCTTTGGCAAGTCACTTCACTTTGTTGCGCCTCTAAAATGGGGGCACAATACTTATTTTGCCTCCTACTTAGACCGTGAGCCTCACGTGAAGTACCAGCGTGGCTCAGCGGAAAGAGCCCGGGCTTGGGAGTCAGAGGTCGCGGGTTCTAATCCCGGCTCCGCCGCTTGTCAGCTGGGCGACTTTGGGCAAGTCGCTTCACTTCTCTGGGCCTCAGTGACCTCATCTGGAAAATGGGGATGAAGACCGTGAGCCCTACGTGGGACAACCTGATGACCTCGCATCTACCCCAGAGCTTAGAACAGTGCTTGGCACATAGTAAGCGCTTAACAAACACCATCATCATCATCGTGTGGGACGGGGCCTGTGTCTGACTGGATTATCTTGTGGCCACCTCAGTGCTTAGTACAGTGCTTGGCACAGAGTAAGCTTTTAACAAATACCACCGTGATTATCTCAGTGCAGTATATACGTTTCAGAGCTTCATGTAAGAGACTGTTTTTGGCATCTGCGGTGTTCGAACTGAGATTCACATCATCATCATCATCATCATCAATCGTATTTATTGAGCGCTTACTATGTGCAGAGCACCGTACTAAGCGCTTGGGAAGTACAAATTGGCAACACATAGAGACAGTCCCTACCCAACAGTGGGCTCACAGTCTAAAAGGGGGAGACAGAGAACAAAACCAAACATACCAACAAAATAAAATAAATAGAATAGATATGTACAAATAAAATAAATAAATAAATAGAGTAAAAAATATGTACAAACATATATACATATATACAGGTGCTGTGGGGAAGGGAAGGAGGTAAGATGGGGGGGATGGAGAGGGGGACGAGGGGGAGAGGAAGGAAGGGGCTCAGTCTGGGAAGGCCTCCTGGAGGAGGTGAGCTCTCAGCAGGGCCTTGAAGGGCCTTCACATTTCAGGCCTTATAATAATAACAATAATAATAATAATAATAATAATAATGGCATTTGTTAAGCGCTTACATGAGGCCTCCTCCCGTTGAGTCTTGCTGTTTGGCCGTTCTGCTGTAATTTGGCCTCCCGTCCAAACCGCATCCGTCCCCCGAAGTCCGCATTCCTTCGAATTTCGGCTCCTCCTGCGTGCGGCCTTAGGAGAGGAAGAACCAGAAAACCTTAGCCTTAGGCTGAAAAAGCCAGAAAGGACACACCCTGGAGTAATCTTGCTTTTTCCCCCACGGTTGCCAAAAAACGATCCCTTACCGCTCCAACTTTGACCTCAAAAACAATCCCTCTGTCCCCTTCTCCCTGACGGAGGCTGTTCTTCCCGCGACGCCCCAGAACCCTGAATTTGGGAGCCTGTTAGTGACTTCACGGGTTCTGTGTCTCTTTCCCGCGGCAGCCCCACGTATAACCGAGGGATTGGGTTCTGTTCAGTAACAGCTGATTTAAAATAATGATAATGGCATTTATTAAGCGCCTACTATGTGCAAAACACTGTTCTAAGCGCTGTTCTTCACGGACATTCGCTAACGTTTCTATTTCCCCCCCACCCCAGGAACAGATGTGGTGTCTCATTTCGTTTCCAGTGGCTCCTGGTGTGTCTGGGATCAGTGTTTTGCACACAGAAAGCGCTTAATAAATGCCGTCATTGCTATTATTGTTATTCTTATTATCCATTTCACTCCTCAGCTCGTATTAGAGCCGGTTGGTGCCTAGAGTGGGCGATAATAATAATGATAGCATTTATTACCCAGCGCTTAGAACAGTGCTTTGCACATAGTAAGCACTTAATAAATGCCATTATTATTATTAAGCGCTTACTATGCGCAAAGCATGGTTCTAAGCGCTGGGGAGGTTACAAGGTGATCAGGTTGTCCCACGGGGGGCTCACAGTCTTCATCCCCATTTTCCGGATGAGGGAACTGAGGCGCAGAGAAGTGAAGTGACTTGCCCAAAGTCACACAGCTGACTAGTGGCGGAGCCGGGATTTGAACCCGTGACCCCTGACTCCAAAGCCCGGGTTCTTTCCACTGAACCACGCTGCTTGTGGGCCAGGCCAGGGCAAGGAACGCGTCTGCCAACTCTGCTGTGCTGTACTCTCCCAAGCGATTAGCAATAATAATAATAATAATGATGATGGTGGTATTTGTTCAGCGCTTGCTATGTGCCAGGTAGGAGAAGCAGCATGGCTCAGTGGGAAGAGCCCGGGCTTTGGAGTCAGAGGTCGTGGGTTCGAATCCCGGCTCCGCCACAAGTCTGCTGTGTGACCTTGGGCAAGTCACTTAACTTCTCTGAGCCTCAGTTACCTCATCTGTAAAAATGGAGATTAAGACTGTGAGCCCTACGTGGGACAACTTGATCACATTGTATCCCCCCAGCGCTTAGAACAGTGCTTTGCACATAGTAAGCGCTTAACAAATGCCATCATCATTATTATTATTATTACTGTACTAAGTGCTGGGCTGGATCCAAGCAAATCGGGTTGGACACAGTCCCTGTCCCATGTGGGGCTCACGCTCTCAATCCCCATTTTACAGATGAGGTAACCAAGGTCCAGAGAAATAAATTGACTCGTCCAAGGCCACACAGCAGACGAGTGTGCTAAATATCATTTAAAAAAAAAATTTTTTTTTAAGTGGCAGAGCCGGGATTAGAACCCATAACCTTCGGACTCTCAGGGCCACGCTCTATCTACTAGGCCGTGCCGCTTCACGGTGTACAGTGAAGTACACGCTAAGAACAGTGCTTTGCACATAGTAAGCGCTTAACAGACGCCACCGTTATTATACTAATTGCCGGGGTATTTCGTAAGTGGTATTTCCAGATTATCCAGGACACAATTTCGATCACCTGCAGCTATAAACGCCGATCGTCCCCAATCTCGTAAGCACTGCCGAGAAATTTGGTCGAGTCGCTCCGTGATTTTCCCCCTCTGGCATATGCTTCGCGATGGAAATAATTTCTGTTTTGTGTTTCAGGTTTCCTCTCTCATGATGTCAACATACATTGAGCACAGATGTTCCAACGATTTTCCCCAAAACCGGCGTCTGCGCATTCATCTCGCCGAAAAAAGGACGGTCCCCCCCAGCCCCCAGTTCTCCGACTGAATTTTTTTAATGATATTTGCTAAGCGCCAAGCGCTATACGAAGCCCTTGGAAAGATACAACAGAGTCCACATCCCAGGTGGGGCACACAGTCTTACACCCCCATTTGACAGATGAGGAAACTGAGGCCCGGAGAAGTGAAGTGACTTGCCCAAGATCCCACAGCAGGCGAGTGGCAGAGTAGGATTAGAACCCAGGTCCTCCGTACCTATAGGCAAGGCCACGTTGCTTGTCATGTGGGCTGGTGGGGGACCTTTCGGGGTAGACTGTGAGCCTATTGTGGGCAGGGACTGTCTCTATTTGTTGCTGAATTGAACGTTCCAAGCGCTCAGTACAGCGCTCTGCCCACAGTAAGCGCTCAATAAATACGATTGAATGAATGACCGTGGCATCTGGGGCCTCCACCAGGCATTTCGTTCAATCGATGGTGCTTATTGAGCACTTACTAGGTGCCGAGCACTGTACTAAACGCTTAAACTCTCAGAACTCCCCAATATTCCCCTCAACAGCTGTTCTGAGCCATTCGATGGATCGGAGGCCAATATTTCTCCTCCCAGGATTGCTGCTGTTCGACCCCGACGAGCGGAAAGAGTCCGTCGGGAAGTGAGACGGAGGCCAGACCTGGGTTCAAATCTCGGCTCCAACCTTTTCTCGCTGTGTGACCTTGGGCAAATCACTTAACCGCTCTGGGCTTCAGGGTGGTCATCTGTAAAGTGGGGATGAAATACCGGTTCTCCCTCTCCCTTAGACCGGGAGCTCCGAATGGGACAGGGACCGTGTCTGATAGAGAAGCAGCGTGCCTCAGTGGACGGAGCCCGGGTTTTGGGGGTCAGAGGTCATGGGTTCAAACCCCGGCTCCGCCAACTGTCAGCTGTGTGACTTTGGGCAAGTCACTTCACTTCTCTGGGCCTCAGTTCCCTCATCTGGAAAATGGGGATTAAGACTGGGAGCCCCCCGTGGGACAACCTGATCCCCTTGTAACCGCCCCGGCAGCTTAGGACAGTGCTTTGCACATAGTAAGCGCTTAATAAATGCCATTATTATTATTATTATTATTAACTCTATCCCATCTATCACAGCCCTTGGATCATAGTAAGCACCGAACCAACACTATAGTGATTACCATTGTTATTAGAAAATGAAAGAGCAGCTTAAATAATCATGATGGTATTTGTTAAGCACTAAATGCCAGGGTAGATGCAACATCATTCATTCATTCATTCATTCATTCAGTCGTATTTATTGAGCGCTTACTGTGTGCAGAGCACTGTACTAAGCGCTTGGGAAGTCCAAGTTGGCAACATATCACATCATCATCATCATCATCATCATCAATCGTATTTATTGAGCGCTTACTATGTGCAGAGCACTGTAGTAAGCGCTTGGGAAGTACAAATTGGCAACATATAGAGACAGTCCCTACCCAACAGTGGGCTCACAGTCTAAAAGGGGGAGACAGAGAACAAAACCAAACATACTAACAAAATAAAATAAATAGAATAGATATGTACAAATAAAATAAATAGAGTAAAATAAATAAAATAAAATAAATAGAGTAATAAATAAATAGAGTAATAAATAAATAGAGTAATCACATCAGCCCCAGCCTGTGTCCGACACGATGGTCACAGTCTTAGAGGTGGTGAGACGAGGTATTTTACAGGTGAGGCTATTGGAGCCCAGAGAGGTTAGGTGACTTGTCCAAGGTCACACAGCCAGCGAGAGGCAGAGCTGGGCCTCGAACCCAGGTCTCCTGCATTCCAGACCTGCAAGTTCCCGCGCCTCTGTTGCTCTCCTCTTGAGCTGGATTTCCCATTTGGTTAAGGAAGAATAAAAAAAAATCTTAATCAGTACCTAATCTTCAAATGAATTGCTTAAGTTGGACCGAAAATGTCAGACAGGTAATTTGTTCTTCGCGAAGCGACACCACGGAGCTCAACCAGACTGTGATATTTCTCGAAACGGTCTGAACAACTTATTTAGAGAGAATCATTTTCCAGTTTGACAATTTTATTTTCGTGTTACTGGATCCACTCTTTCGGCTCTTGGGAAATCAATGCTTCGTTTCACGTCTCTCCATGTCAAAGTGCTTTTAGATGACTAATTCTCCTCGCAAATAGAAGGCGGTTAGTGCTCGTTCGGAGGCGAATTTCATCGCTCGGTGGTCAGATCTTTTATGATTGAGGCATGAGGGTGCTGCAGAAGAGGCTTCCAGGAGTGACACTTTGCAGTCACCTGCAGTCACTTTTCCTTAATTTCGAAGGTAGGTGATCGGAGCGCCCAGCGGAACGGCCTCCGTGCGTTATCAAACTGACGAGAAAGGACACGGTCCTTGAGGTTCACCGAAATCCTCCTCGTCCGGCACGGAGGAGGCGTTATTTGGACTTCAGGGTTCTGGTGTCGGCTCAGCTTCCGAACAGCTTGGTTGTTTTTTGGGGTTTTTTTGATTATTTATTTATTAAGCGCTTACTACGCGCAAAGCTCTGCCAATTGTCAGCTGGGTGACTTTGGGCAAGTCCTTAACTTCTCTGTGCCTCAGTTACCTCATCTGTAAAATAGGGATTAAGACTGTGAGCCTCCCGTGGGACAACCTGATCACCTTGTAACCCCCTCAGCACTTAGATATACATATATATATGTATATATATATATATATGTATATATATATATTATTTATTTATTTATTTATTTATTTTACTTGTACATAGTTATTCTATTTATTTTATTCTGTTAATATGTTTTGTTTGGTTCTCTGTCTCCCCCTTCTAGACTGTGAGCCCACTGTTGGGTAGGGACCGTCTCTAGATGTTGCCAACTTGGACTTCCCAAGCGCTTAGTACAGTGCTCTGCACACAGTTAGCGCTCAATTAATATGATTGAATGAATGAATGAATGAATATATATATCCATATATATGTATATATATACATATGTATATATGTTTGTACGTATTTATTACTCTATTTATTTTACTTGTACATATTTATTCTATTTATTTTATTCTGTTAAATATGTTTTGTTTGGTTCTCTGTCTCCCCCTTCTAGACTGTGAGCCCACTGTTGGGTAGGGACCGTCTCTAGATGTTGCCAACTTGGACTTCCCAAGCGCTTAGTACAGTGCTCTGCACACAGTAAGCGCTCAATTAATATGATTGAATGAATGAATGAATGAATATATATATACATATATATGTATATATACATATGTATATATGTTTGTATGTATTTATTACTCTATTTATTTTACTTGTACATATTTATTCTATTTATTTTATTCTGTTAATATGTTTTGTTTGGTTCTCTGTCTCCCCCTTCTAGACTGTGAGCCCACTGTTGGGTAGGGACCGTCTCTAGATGTTGCCAACTTGGACTTCCCAAGCGCTTAGTACAGTGCTCTGCACACAGTAAGCGCTCAATTAATATGATTGAATGAATGAATGAATGAATATATATATACATATATATGTATATATACATATGTATATATGTTTGTATGTATTTATTACTCTATTTATTTTACTTGTACATATTTATTCTATTTATTTTATTCTGTTAATATGTTTTGTTTTGTTGTCTGTCTCCCCCTTCTAGACTGTGAGCCCACTGTTGGGTAGGGACCGTCTCTATATGTTGCCAACTTGGACTTCCCAAGCGCTTAGTACAGTGCTCTGCACACAGTAAGCGCTCAATTAATATGATTGAATGAATGAATGAATGAATATATATACATATATATGTATATATACATATGTATATATGTTTGTATGTATTTATTACTCTATTTATTTTACTTGTACATATTTATTCTATTTATTTTATTCTGTTAATATGTTTTGTTTGGTTCTCTGTCTCCCCCTTCTAGACTGTGAGCCCACTGTTGGGTAGGGACCGTCTCTAGATGTTGCCAACTTGGACTTCCCAAGTGCTTAGTACAGTGCTCTGCACACAGTAAGCGCTCAATTAATATGATTGAATGAATGAATGAATGAATATATATATACATATATATGTATATATACATATGTATATATGTTTGTATGTATTTATTACTCTATTTATTTTACTTGTACATATTTATTCTATTTATTTTATTCTGTTAATATGTTTTGTTTGGTTCTCTGTCTCCCCCTTCTAGACTGTGAGCCCACTGTTGGGTAGGGACCGTCTCTAGATGTTGCCAACTTGGACTTCCCAAGCGCTTAGTACAGTGCTCTGCACACAGTAAGCGCTCAATTAATATGATTGAATGAATGAATGAATGAATATATATATACATATATATGTATATATACATATGTATATATGTTTGTATGTATTTATTACTCTATTTATTTTACTTGTACATATTTATTCTATTTATTTTATTCTGTTAATATGTTTTGTTTGGTTCTCTGTCTCCCCCTTCTAGACTGTGAGCCCACTGTTGGGTAGGGACCGTCTCTAGATGTTGCCAACTTGGACTTCCCAAGCGCTTAGTACAGTGCTCTGCACACAGTAAGCGCTCAATTAATATGATTGAATTAATGAATGAATGAATATATATATACATATATATGTATATATACATATGTATATATGTTTGTATGTATTTATTACTCTATTTATTTTACTTGTACATATTTATTCTATTTATTTTATTCTGTTAATATGTTTTGTTTGGTTCTCTGTCTCCCCCTTCTAGACTGTGAGCCCACTGTTGGGTAGGGACCGTCTCTAGATGTTGCCAACTTGGACTTCCCAAGCGCTTAGTACAGTGCTCTGCACACAGTAAGCGCTCAATTAATATGATTGAATGAATGAATGAATGAATATATATATACATATATATGTATATATACATATGTATATATGTTTGTATGTATTTATTACTCTATTTATTTTACTTGTACATATTTATTCTATTTATTTTATTCTGTTAATATGTTTTGTTTTGTTGTCTGTCTCCCCCTTCTAGACTGTGAGCCCACTGTTGGGTAGGGACCGTCTCTATATGTTGCCAACTTGGACTTCCCAAGCGCTTAGTACAGTGCTCTGCACACAGTAAGCGCTCAATTAATATGATTGAATGAATGAATGAATGAATATATATACATATATATGTATATATACATATGTATATATGTTTGTATGTATTTATTACTCTATTTATTTTACTTGTACATATTTATTCTATTTATTTTATTCTGTTAATATGTTTTGTTTTGTTCTCTGTCTCCCCCTTCTAGACTGTGAGCCAACTGTTGGGTAGGGACCGTCTCTAGATGTTGCCAACTTGGACTTCCCAAGCGCTTAGTACAGTGCTCTGCACACAGTAAGCGCTCAATTAATATGATTGAATGAATGAATGAATGAATATATATATACATATATATGTATATATACATATGTATATATGTTTGTATGTATTTATTACTCTATTTATTTTACTTGTACATATATATTCTATTTATTTTATTTTGTTAATATGTCTTGTTTTGTTGTCTGTCTTGCCCTTCTAGACTGTGAGCCCGCTGTTGGGGAGGGACCGTCTCTAGATGTTCCCAACTTGGACTTCCCAAGCGCTTAGTCCAGTGCTCTGCACACAGTAAGTGCTCAATAAATACGATTGAATGAATGAGTGAATGAATGTATATATATATACATACATATATATACCTGTATATATGTATATATGTTTGTACGTATTGATTATTCATTTATTTTACTTGTACATATTTATTCTATTTATTTTATTCTGTTAATATGTTTGGTTTGGTTCTCTGTCTCCCCCTTCTAGACTGTGAGCCCACTGTTGGGTAGGGACTGTCACTATATGTTGCCAATTTGTACTTCCCAAGCGCTTAGTACAGTGCTCTGCACATAGTAAGCGCTCAATAAATATGATTGATGATGATGATGATGATGTTGGGTAGGGACTGTCTCTATATGTTGCCAACTTGGACTTCCCAAGTGCTTAGTACAGTGCTCTGCACACAGTAAGCGCTCAATTAATATGATTGAATGAATGAATGAATGAATATATATATACATATGTATATATGTTTGTACGTATTTATTACTCTATTTATTTTACTTGTACATATTTATTCTATTTATTTTATTCTGTTAATATGTTTGGTTTTGTTCTCTGTCTCCCCCTTCTAGACTGTGAGCCCACTGTTGGGTAGGGACTGTCTCTATATGTTGCCAATTTGTACTTCCCAAGTGCTTAGAGAAGCAGCGTGGCTCAGCGGAAAGAGCCCGGGCTTTGGAGTTGGAGGTCGTGGGTTCAAATCCCGGCTCCGCCACTTGTCAGCTGTGTGACTTTGGGCAAGTCACTTAACTTCTCTGGGCCTCAGTTCCCTCATCTGTAAAATGGGGAAGAAAACTGTGAGCCCCACGTGGGACAAACTGATTACCTTGTATCTACCCCAGCGCTTAGAACAGTGCTTTGCACATAGTAAGCGCTTAACAAATACCAACATTATTATTATTATTATTATTAGTACAGTGCTCTGCACATAGTAAGTGCTCAATAAATACGATTGATGATGATGATGATGATGTTGGGTAGGGACTGTCTCTACATGTTGCCAACTTGGACTTCCCAAGTGCTTAGTACAGTGCTCTGCACACAGTAAGCGCTCAATTAATATGATTGAATGAATGAATGAATGAATATATATATATACATGTATATACATATGTATATATGTTTGTACGTATTTATTACTCTATTTATTTTACTTGTACATATTTATTCTATTCATTTTATTCTGTTAATATGTTTGGTTTGGTTCTCTGTCTCCCCCTTCTAGACTGTGAGCCCACTGTTGGGTAGGGACCGTCTTTATATGTTGCCAACTTGGAATTCCCAAGCGCTTAGTACAGTGCTCTGCACATAGTAAGCGCTCCATAAATGCGATTGATTGATACAGTGCACTGCTATTCTGGAGCTGCAAAGGTCATGTGGTCCAGCCCCCTGCATCCGGGGCAGAAGGGGGTTAAAAAAGGGTGTTAGAGAAGCAGCGTGGCTCAGTGGAAAGAGCCCGGGCTTTGGAGTCAGAGAGGTCATGGGTTCAAATCCCGGCTCCGCCACTTATCAGCTGTGTGACTGTGGGCAAGTCACTTCACTTCTCTGGTCCTCAGTTACCTCATCTGGAAAATGGGGATGAAGGCTGTGAGCCCCACAGGGGACAACCTGATCACCTTGTATCCTCCCCAGAGCTTAGAACAGTGCTTTGCACATAGTAAGCGCTTAACAAATAGAGAAGCAGCGTGGCTCAGTGGAAAGAGGCCGGGCTTGGGAGTCAGAGGTCATGGGTTCAAATCCCGGCTCCGCCACTTGTCAGCTGTGTGACTGTGGGCAAGTCACTTCACTTCTCTGGGCCTCAGTCACCTCATCTGGAAAATGGGGATGAAGGCTGTGAGCCCCACATGGGACAACCTGATCACCTTGTATCCTCCCCAGCGCTTAGAACAGTGCTTTGCACATAGTAAGCGCTTAACAAATACTAAAATTATTATTATCATTATTAAAGGGATGGGATCACCCTCATCTGGAGAGATGGGAGAAGCAGCTTGGGCTCTTGGAAAGAGCACAGTAATAACGATTATAATGATGTTAAAAATAATACTCATTATTGTAATAATTGTGGTATTTATTAAAGGCTCACTCCATGTGAAGCACAGGGCTGGGATTCGGGTGACCTGGGTTCTAATCCTAGCTCCGCCACTTCATTCCTTCATTCTGCCACTTCTCTGCTGCGTGACCTTGGGCAAGTCACTTACCTTCTCTGTGCCTCAGTTCCCTCATCTGTAAACTGGGGATTAAGACTGTGAGCCCCACGGGGGACAACCTGATGACCTTGTATCTACTCCAGTGCTTAGAACAGTGCTTGGCACATAGTAAACGCTTAACAAATACCATAATAATAGTAATAATAATACCTCTAATTATAATAATAATACCTGCGGTATTTTTAAAGTGCTTACTATGTGCCAAGCACTGTACTAAGCACGGGGGTACATACAAGGTAACTGGGCATTGTTTAAGTACTTACTATGAGCACCGTGGGGGATTCAAGAAAATCCAAATGGAAACAGTCCCCATCTACCCTGGGGCTCACAGAGAGAAGGGAAAGCAGGACTCTCAACCCCATTCTACAGATGAGGAAACTGAGGCTCGGAGCTGGAAATAGAAGCTGGGCCTCCTGGCTCCTACCACTGGGCCGCCCAGCCTCCCTAGCTTTCCGGACAACATCACGGGCACGTGCTGTTGAGTTCCTGGAACTGCTGTCTATAAATCTGTCGATCCATCCATCAGTCGCATTTATTGAGCACTTACTGTGTGCAGAGCACTGTACTAAGCGCTTGGGAGAGGACAATTTAACAACGCAACAGAGTTGGCCGGCAAACTCCCCGCCCACTGGGAGCTTACAGTCTAAAGGCAGAGACAGAGGTTAACGTAAATAAATTATGGATGTGCACCTAAGTGCTGCCGGTCTGAGGGAGGGGTGAATGAAGTGACACAGAAGGGAGTGGGAGAGGAGGATAATAATAATAATAATGGCATTTATTAAGCGCTTACTATGTGCATAGCACTGTTCTAAGCGCTGGGGAGGGCTTAGGAGAGGGAGGCCTCTTGGAGATGTTTATTTTATTTTGTTAGTATGTTTGGTTTAGTTCTCTGTCTCCCTTTTTTAGACTGTGAGCCCACTGTTGGGTAGGGACCGCCTCTGTATGTTGCCAACTTGTACTTCCCAAGCACTTAGTCCAGTGCTCTGCACACAGTAAGCGCTCAATAAATACGATTGATGATGATGATGATGACGTCTGACTCTGCCAGAGATTGTTCCCAAATATAGTGCATTTCCTCACCCTTCTCCCCCAACCTCTCACCTCTTTGCCACCTGCCGGGCTATCACAGTGCTTAGTACAGTGCTTCCCAAGCGCTTAGTCCGGTGCTCTGCACACAATAAGCGCTCAATAAATACGATTGATGATGATGATGATGTGTCTTCAATAAGGCTTTGAAGGGGGGGAAGTGATGGTCTAACGGATACGAAGAGGGGGGACGTGGGTGAGAGGTCGGTGGCGAGATAGATCGAGGCCCAGTAAGTAGGCGTTAGAGGAACGAAACGCGCCGCCTAATCTGCAGCCTGATACCCTTTATTAAGCATTCAGAATACATGACGCTAGGGCCTTCCTCTCAAGGGTGGTGTGGATAATAATTACATGAAAATGAAATAATCAGGTGAAACGCCTAGGTGCTAAGAGGTTTCATCTGATCCTCGCTGTGGAGTCCGGTCACGTCGCACCCGAGCTGGGAAGCGTAGCGTGCCCGGGCCCGACGGAGTCAGGTGAGCATCGCCGCGGGTGGGGAGTGCTCCGGGTCAATCGATCAATCAATCAATCGTATTTACTGAGCGCTTACTGTGTGCGGAGCGCTGGACTAAGCGCTTGGGAAGCACAGGTTGGCAACACCATCGGCTGGTCGGGGGAGCAGGGGGGGTTGGGAGAGAGGGAAACAGCCGAGCGGAGAAGGGTTCACGGCGAGCCGGCCACACGACTGTCAATCATGTATCAATTTATGTATCAATCAATCAATCAATCATATTTATTGAGTGCTTACTGTGTGCAGAGCACTGTACTAGGCGCTTGGGAAGTACAAGTTGGCAACATATATAACATATATGTATATATCCTGTATATATGTTTGTACGTATTTATTACTCTATTTTACTTGTACATATCTATTCTATTTATTTTATTTTGTTAATACGTTTGGTTTTGTTTTCTCTCCGTCTCCCCCTTCTAGACTGTGAGCCCACTGTTGGGTAGGGACCGTCTCTGTATGTTGCCAACTTGGACTTCCCAAGCGCTTAGTCCAGTGCTCTACACACAGCAAGCGCTCAATAAATACGATTGATTGATTGATTGACTGTCAGCGGGAGCGGTGAGGCGTCCAGATCTGTGCCCTTTCACGGGTCTTCCTCTTTCTCCCTTCGGGTCGGGATGTGATTATTCAGTCGTTCCGAGCTCTTTTAATTCTGTTTGAAAAACTTAAGAGGTTAAGGGCTCAAGATGATACATGTATTATTCATGCTGCTGCGTGGAAACATCTGAATCTATAATTTCAAAGCCAAAAAAAAAAAAAATAGGACTAAGAGTGTTTTATTCATTCTTTTCGGTAAATTAACCTACAGGAGCGCCGAGATATGTTGAAATTAGCCATTATTAGAGAAAGCACTACAGGCCCTCAGGTTGTGGTGGTGGAGTTTGTTTTATTAGCGTGAGATGGGAGAGACTTGAGGTATTCGGCGAACTCCGAGGAGATGGAACAGAAGAGCGGATCATGTCTAGACTGTCCCTTTTAGACTGTGAGCCCACTGTTGGGTAGGGACTGTCTCTATGTGTTGCCAACTTTCCCAAGCGCTTAGTACAGTGCTCTGCACACAGTAAGCGCTCAAGAAATACAATTGATGATGATGATGTCTGACTCTGCCAGAGATTGTTCCCAAATATAGTGCATTTCCTCACCCTTCTCCCCCAACCTCTCACCTCTTTGCCACCTGCCGGGCTATCACAGTGCTTAGTACAGTGCTCTGCACACAGTAAGTGCTCAATACATACGACTGAATGAATGAATGAATCACACGGGGGTGTATTTTTCAAGCACTTACTATCCCACTGTTGGGTAGGGACCGTCTCTATATGTTGCCAACTTGTACTTCCCAAGCGCTTAGTACGGTGCTCTGCACACAGTAAGTGCTCAATAGATACGATTGAATGAATGAATCAGGCTAAGCACCTGGGCGAGTACAATATAATAGAGTTGGTAGACAGATTCCCTGCCCACAACGAGCTTACAGTCTAATAATAATAATTCCAATAATGGTATTTGTTAAGCGCTTACTATGTGCTGAGCGCTGTTCTAAGCATGGGGGTAGATACAAGGAAATCAGGTTGTCCCACATGGGGCTCCCATTCATTCATTCATTCATTCATTCAATCGTATTTATTGAGCGCTTACTGTGTGCAGAGCACTGTACTAAGCGCTTGGGAAGTCCAAGTTGGCAACATATAGAGACGGTCCCTACCCAACAGCGGGCTCACAGGCTAGGAGGGGGAGACAGACAACAAAACAAAACATATTAACAAAATAAAATAAATAGAATAAATTTCTACAAATAAAAAGAGTAATAAATACGTACAAGCATGGTCTCACAGTCTTAATCCTCATTTTACAGATGAGGTAACTGAGGCACAGAGAAGTTAAGCGGCTTGCCCAAGGTCACACAGCAGACACGTGGCGGTGCCAGGATTAGAACCCACCTCCTCTGACTCCCAAGCCCACGTTCTTCCCACTAAGCCACACTGCTTCTCCATGCAAACTGGCTCTTAAGGACGTACGGCTTTATGCTTGGTTGTTCCCCATATTTGGAATTTATTTCAGTGTCTGTGTCCCCCACTAGACTCTAAACTGCTTGAAAGCAGGGATTGCGTCTATTGTCCTCTCCCAGACACTCAGTACAGTGCTCTGCACACAGTAAGTGCTCAGTTCATAACACTGGTTGACAGACTGGCTGAGGGGAAAAGGTGTTTTTAAAATTGAATAATAGTTACAGCATTTATTAAGGATCTACTGTGTGCTAAGCGCTGGAGTAGATGCAAGGTTGTGACATTGGGCATAGTCTCTGTCCCACCTGTATATATGTATATATGTTTGTACATATTTATTACTCTATTTATTTATTTATTTATTTTACTTGTACATAGCTATTCTATTTATTTTATTTTGTTAGTATGTTTGGTTTTGTTCTCTGTCTCCCCCTTTTAGACTCTGAGCCCACTACTGGGTAGGGACTGTCTCTAGATGTTGCCAACTTGGACTTCCCAAGCGCTTAGTCCAGTGCTCTGCACACAGTAAGCGCTCAATAAATACGATTGATGATGATGATGATGATGATGATGATGATCTGGAAAATGGGGATTAAGACTGTGAGCCCCCCGTGGGACAACCTGATCACCCTGTATCCCCCCCAGTGCTTAGAACAGTGCCCTGTACATAGTAAGCGCTTAACAAACACCTTCATCATCATGGAGCTCACAATACGTCTTATCTTTATTTTACAGGTGAGGAAACTGAGGCGCAGAGAAGTTGAGTGACTTGACCAAGGTCACACAGGAGGTCAGTAGCAGAGCTGACACTCAAACCAGGCTCTCCTTTCTCCCAGTCCTATGCTCTTTCTACTACGCCATGGCAACCTAAAGAAATTGCAACAGAATGGGATTTTACAGTGAACGATTGAAGCGGTGCGGCTTCACTTCTCTGTGCCTCAGTTGCTTCATCTGTAAAATGGGGATTGAGAGTGTGAGCCCCATGTGGGACAGGGACTGTGTCCAACCTGATTAGGTTGTACAGCGCTTAGTACAGTGCCTGGCACGCAGTGAGCACTTAACAAATGCCATCAGGGGAAAAAAAAGTCCCTACAGATCATTTTGGTGGGGCGAGGGCAAGTAATTGAAGAAGGAAAGGAAGGACGAGGGGATAAGGAGGAATCCTTCCATTCAAAGGAGGCTTTTCCCTCTGTTGTACTTCCCCAATAATAATAATAATAATAATAATAATAATAATGGCATTTGTTAAGCGCTTACTATGTGCAAAGCACTGTTCTAAGAGCTGGGGGGGATACAATGTGATCAGGTTGTCCCACGGGGGGCTCACAGTCTTAATCCCCATTTTTACAGATGAGGGAACTGAGGCTCAGAAAAGTGAAGTGACTTGCCCAAGGTCACACAGCAGATTTGTGGTGGAGCCGGGATTCGAACCCATGACGTCTGACTCCAAAGCCCGGGCTCTTTCCACTGAGCCACGCTGCTGCTTCCCCAAGTAGTTAGTAGGATGGTGCTCGGTAAATCCTGAGGGTGGATTAAGTGATTGAGGCAGAGAAGAGAAGCGCTTAGTACAGTGCTCTGCACACAGTAAGCGCTCAATAAATATGATTGAATGAAGAGAAGGGAATCATCAATCAATAGTATTTATAAAGTACTTGTGTGCAGAAGTGCCCTGAGAGGAAAAGGCCACAAGGCCAAGTACCCAGGAGGAGTCATGTGGCCCCAGAGACCCTGGAAGTTTGTCTTTTTTTTTGGTATTTGTTCGTTCATTCAATCGTATTTATTGAGCGCTTACTGTGTGCGGAGCACTGTACTTAAGTGCTTACTATGTGCCAGGCACTGTATTAAGCTCTGGGGTAGATACAAGATAATCAGGTTGGACACAGTCCACGTCCCACGTGGGGCTCACGGTCTTAATCCCCATTTTATGGATGAGGTAACTGAAGCCCAGAGAAGTGAAGTGACTTACCCAAGGTCACGCAGCAGCCAAGTGGCGGAACTGGGACTAGAACCCAGGTCCTTCTGACTCCCAGGCCCGGGCCCCGTCGATTAGGCCGCGCCGCTTCTGAGTCGCTTGAAGGGCCAGGAGTCCACCCGACTACACTTCGAGAAACATTTCATCAAGGGCGATTCCGGAGAACCATTTCTCTCAGAATCCCCTGGACTCCGGTCAAGCTGGAACTGGGATGTTCCCTTGGAATGAACCGCCCCAGAAGCCAATGAGCTGAAGATGACTTCTCTTGAGTAGAACTCAGAACCCAAAAGTCTGAGAAGGTGGGGGTAAAATGATCGCGTTCCTACCCCGAGAAACGTAAGGCCTGAGTTTTTTGTTAGACCTCGGCTTGGAACCCCGGGGCTCATCAGGGCCCATCGCGTTACAAGGAGACATTTGGTGAGAATAATTAGCTGCGGACCGAAAACCTCCGCCGAAATCTTCAGCTCCGATAAATGTTCTTTTAACGGGCCCCACTGCCCTTTCGCCACAGGAAGCCACAGAGGACAATTTCTGGATGACACCTACGTCGAGAAGAGCTGGCTGGGATGGCAGTTGGGCTCCAATTAGGGACGATTACAGTTGTTAAAAAAATGACCCGCCCGCCACCACTTCTGTGTCCCCTTTAGACAATTTTCTCCTTGTCCTGGACAAACGGCAGGTCTGTAATTCCCGTGACAGCTCTAGGCACTGAAAGAAAATGATTTGATTAGGCAAATGAAGCAAAGTCTTTCAGATCGAAGTCATTTCAATCCTGTAAATCACGGCCCAGAAAGGTTAACATCCAGATCCCGGCGGCAGTTCTGGACTTTTTTTTTTTTTCCAGTTTGGATCAGAGCACCGTTTTTACAAAACATCCAGTTACTTCCTCTTCTGAACCCCAGACGTGTTCCCAAATACTTGAGCTATTTGCCAAGTTGTCCAGATTTTTCGACTAGGCAAGATGCTCATTGACTCCCTCTCTCATTCTTCCCCGGGAGGCGATATTAATTCCAGTTGAATTATTACATTCCCACAGAAGCCCCTTTCGTACCCTCACTGATGAATTAGACATTCTTGGGAAATCTGAAATCCCTAGCCATGTTTTGTTTCTTTTTTTTTTTTAAAGGCATCCGGACTTCCTTTTTCTGAAGGCTTGATTTTTGCAATCTGTCAGTACATTGTGAGCACCAAATCAGTCTGTCTCGTTCGGAGAGCAGCTTGTGTCCACAAAAGGAGTGACACGCTAATTATCTTCACAATCAGTGACTGGAGAGCAGAAATGGGCAATTAGACGGCGATTAGCCAAGGAGGCCAACCTCAGCCCCTCTCATCTCGGCCTCTTCCGTGAGGGTGGGATTAGGAACCCAAGCAGTTCAGCGGGGAGCACAATTGTCTGTCGAGTGGCGATGTCCCCTCGGCTTGCCTCTGGAAGGGCAACGGGGGAACCCACCAGCTGGTCTCCATCAATCAATCAATCCATCGATTGCATTTACTGAGCACTTTCTATGTACAGAGCACCATACTAAGCGCTTGAGAGAGTACACTATTAACAGAGTTGGTAGACATCTTCCCCACCCACGAGGTCTAGAGGGTCTCTCAGTCAAACTGCTGGTACTGACTGAGCGCTTACTGCTTGCAGAGCACTGTACTCAGGGCTTGGGAGAAATCAGTACAACAGAATTGGTAGATATGATCCCTTCTCTCCGGGAGCTGACAGTCTACCGTGTGAGCACTTGGGAGAGGACAATAGAGTTAGTAAACACAGTCCCTCAAGGAGCTTACAGTCCACCGTTTACAGAGCACTGGATGAAGTGCTCCCTGACTTTCCCGTCACTGTAGATGGCACTGCCATGCTTCCCGTCTCACAAGCCCGCACCCTTGGTGTCATCCTTGACTCCACTCTCTCATTCACCCCACACATCCAGCCCGTCACAAAAACCTGCCGGTCTCACTTCCAGAACATCGCCAAGATCTGCTCTTTTCTCTCCATCCAAACCGCTACCTCGCTGGTTCAATCTCTCATCCTTTCCCGACTGGATTACTGCATCAGCCTCCTCTCTGATCTCCATCCTCCTGTCTCTCCCCGCTTCAGTCTATACTTCACTCTGCTGCCCGGATTACCTTTGTACAGAAACGCTCTGGGCATGTCACTCCCCTCCTCAAAAATCTCCAGGGGTTGCCTGTCAACTTCGAATCAAGCAAAAACTCCTCACTCTCGGCTTCAAGGTTCTCCATCACCTCACCTCCCTTCTTTCCTTCTACAGCCCAGCCCATACATTCCACCCTTCAGTCGCTAATCTCCTCACCGTGCCTCGTTCTCACCTGTCCCGTCGTCGACCCCCGACCCACATCCTTCCCCTGGCTTGGAATGCCCTCCCTCCACAAATCCACCAAACTACTTCTCTTCCTCCCTTCAAAGCCCTACTGAGAGCTCACCTCCTCCAGGAGGCCTTCCCTGACTGAGCCCCCCCCTTTTTTTCCTCTCCTCCTCCTCCTCCCCTCCCCATCACCCCCTCCCTCCCTCTATCCTGTCCCCTTCCCCTCCCCACAGCACTTGGGTATATTTGTACATATTTATTACTCTATTTTATTTGTACATATTTACTATATTTTATTAATGATGTGTATATAGCTATAATTCTATTTATTCTGATGGCATTGACACCTATCTACTTGTTTTGTTTTTTTGTCTGTCTCCCCCCTTCTAGACTGTGAGCCCGTTGTTGGGTAGGGACCGTCTCTATATGTGGCCGATTTCTACTTCCCAAGCTCTTAGTACAGTGCTCTGCACACAGTGAACGCTCAATAAATACGATGGAATGAATGAATGAATGAATGAAAGAAAGAAAGAGGACAAGCCAGTAGATTCGCACACTCTATTGTATTGAGAATCCAACAATAGACTTGGAGTTGTAAAGCAGCATGGCCTAATGGTAAGAGCAAGGGCTTGGGAGCTCAGAATTGAGCATTTTTTAATAATAATAATAAGAAGAATAATAATAATGGTATTTGTTAAGCACTTACTATGTGCCGAGCACTGTTTTAAGCGCTGGGGGAGATACAAGGTAATTGGGTTGTCCCATGTGGGGCTCACAGTCTTTAATCCCCATTTTACAGATGAGGGAACGGAGGCCCAGAGAAGTGAAGTGACTTGCCCAAAGTCACACAGATGACAGGTGGCGGAGCCGGGATTAGAACCCATGACCTCTGACTCCCAAGCCCGGGCTCTTTCCACTGAGCCACGCTGCTTCTCCTCTTATAAAGGAAACACCTGCCAACGTGGCTTTTTTTCCCCCAAGAGCAGCCAAAAAAAGAATTCTCGGCCTTCCTTTATTTATGTCACTGAGAGGTACTGAATT
The DNA here is from genome assembly GCF_015852505.1 of Tachyglossus aculeatus. Classification (NCBI taxonomy): domain Eukaryota; kingdom Metazoa; phylum Chordata; class Mammalia; order Monotremata; family Tachyglossidae; genus Tachyglossus; species Tachyglossus aculeatus. The sequence continues at coordinate 131,907,089 of NC_052101.1, read as the reverse complement.
CTGCGTGCCATCTGGCAAGTCGATCAACTTCTCTGTGCCTCTGTTCCCTCATCTGTAAAATGGGAATTCAACGCCCGATCTCCCTCCCAAGGGAGGGACAGCGCCTGACACATAGTTAGCACTTGGCAATACCAACATCGGTCACGATCCCTGCCCTCAGCGTGATCGCGGGACGAGCTTTTCATCCCGCACGTCATCGTTCACCATTTGCCCTGTGTCAGTCATCGGAATTCAGTATCTCTCCATGGCGTAAGGAAAGGAAGACTGAAGATTATGTTTTCGGCTGCTCTCTGGGAAAAACAAAAAAAAAAGCCATGTTGTCAGGTATTTCATTTTCATTATGTGAAAAAACCTTCAACTCTGAGCACAAAAACAGTCATCCATAACCAATATGAAAGGAAGGAAGAAAGAGAAGCAGCGTGGCTCAGTGGAAAGAACACGGGCTTGGAAGTCAGAGGTCGTGGGTTCTAATCCCGGCTCCGCCATTTGTCAGCTGTGTGACTTTGGGCAAGTCATTTCACTTCTCTGTGCCTCAGTTCCCTCATCTGTAAAATGGGGATGAAGACTGTGAGCCCCATGTGAGACAACCTGATTACCTTGTATCCCCCCAGTGCTTAGAACAGTGCTTCGCGAATAGTAAGCACTTAACAAATGCCATCATTATTATTATTGTCAGCCGTGTGACTTTGGGCAAGTCACTTCACTTCTCTGGGCCTCAGTTCCCTCATCTGTAAAATGGGGATTAAGACTGTGAGCTCCATGTGAGACAACCTGATTACCTTGTATCCCCCCAGTGCTTAGAACAGTGCTTCGCGAATAGTAAGCATTTAACAAATGCCATCATTATTATTATTGTCAGCCGTGTGACTTTGGACAAGTCACTTCACTTCTCTGGGCCTCAGTTCCCTCATCTGTAAAATGGGGATTAAGACTGTGAGCCCCATGTGGGACAACCTAATTACCTTGTATCCCCCCAGCACTTAGAACAGTGCTTGGAACATAGTAAGCGCTTAGCAAATGCCATTTTTTTTAAAAAAGGAAGAAACGACTCATTCTTTCCGAAAATGTACTTTTAGGACTCTTCAGATTTAATTTCTCCATGGCCCAGCAAGCAGCCCCGATAGCCCTATCATTTAGCCTTGTTGTTTAACATGTCATTCATTCGACCGTATTTATTTAGCTCTCACTGTGTACAAAGGACTGTACTAACCATCATCAATCGTATTTATTGAGCGCTTACTGTGTGCAGAGCACTGTACTAAGCGCTTGGGAAGTACAAAGCACTTGGGAGAGCATGGATGACACCAGAACAGGGTTACTGTGAAAACACCAGGTAGTGTTCCCCAAAGCTTCTTCACTCAGGACAAGAACCTCCATCTGCACGACCCTCAAAGCCTTACTCTATTTTTAAAAATCAATCAACTGTATTTATTGAGCGCTTCCTATACGGAGAGGACAATACGACAGAATTAGCAGACATATTCCCCGTCTGTAATGAGCTTACAAGCAGCGTGGCTCAGTGGAAAGAGCCCGGGCTTTGGCGTCAGAGGTCATGGGTTCAAATCCCGGCTCCGCCAATTGTCAGCTGTGTGACTTTGGCCAAGTCACTTGACTTCTCTGGACCTCAGTAACCTCATCTGGAAAAATGGGGATTAAGACTGTGAGCCCCCATGGGACAACCTGATCACTTTGTAACCTCCCCAGTGCTTAGAACAGTGCTTTGCACATAGTAAGCGCTTAATAAATGCCATTATTATTATTATTATTATATTAGTAATTTTTTTATGGTATTTGTTAAGTGCTTACTATGGGCCAGGCACTGTACTAGCCTCTGGGGTAGATACAAGGATATTGTGTTGGACACATTGGGCTCCCAGATTTTACAGATGAGGTGACTGAGCACAGGGATGTGAGATGTGATATATGTTTGTAGATATTTATTACTCTATTTATTTATTTTACTTGTACATATCTATTCTATTTATTTCATTTTGTTAGTATGTTTGGTTTTGTTCTCTGTCTCCCCCTTTTAGACTGTGAGCCCGCTGTTGGGTAGGGACTGTCTCTATATGTTGCCAACTTAGTCCAGTGCTCTGCACGCAGTAAGCGCTCAATAAATACGATTGATTGATTGATTGATTGATTGATTGAAGCGACTTGCCCAAGATGAGAAGGTCAGAGGAGAAGGGAGTGGGGTTTGGGGGGAGCCGGGGGGACGAACTAAGAGTACATCAAGGCGAAGGACTGAATATGAGCGGGAACTGCAACTAATGAACCGTCAAGATCAGGCAGGGCGGCCGTTAATGAACTTTGAAAATCAAGACGCCTTTCACGACTGGGAATGAAACCCCACTTTCGGGGAAAATAATGACTAAGTGTGCGACTACAGAACTCAGTGAAATTGCAAACAAAGTGAAATTCTGATTCACCTCAGGGAAGCCGTTCTTCATTTTGGCCGCCGGCGAAAGGCACGCTCACGCCCGGGCTCTTTGTCCGAGTTTCTCCTCACTTAAGACTCTCAATCAATCAATCAATCAATCAATCAATCGTATTTATTGAGCGCTTACTGTGTGCAGAGCACTGGACTAAGCGCTTGGGAAGTACAAGTCGGCAACACAGGAATAGTCCAAAGGAATAGATGGGCTTGATTCATTCGCTTTTCTCAGTTCATTTTCACTGGGGACCCTTCAGGAAGTTGTCAGCTCTCCTCCGCGTCCATTCAAGAAGCAGCGTGGCTCAGTGGAAAGAGCCCGGGCTTTGGAGTCAGAGGTCATGGGTTCGAATCCCGGCTCCGCCGCTTGTCAGCTGTGGGACTTTGGGCAAGTCACTTCACTTCTCTGGGCCTCAGTTACCGCATCTGTCAAATGGGGATGAAGACTGTGAGCCCCCCGTGGGGCAACCTGATCACCTTGTAACCTCCCCAGCGCTTAGAACAGTGCTTTGCACATAGTCAGTGCTTAATAAATGCCATCATTATTATTATTATTATTAAGAAGGAGCAAGATCTACCCTGCTGGCCTGAAAGCCTTCAAAACCCATTGGCCAGTTCCGCTGGTTTTTGTTTCTTGTTTTTTATGGCATTTGTTAAGCGCTTACTATGTGCCAGGCACTGTACTAAGCGCTGGAGTAGATACAAGTTAATCAGGTTGGACCCAGTCCCTGTCCCGTACGGGTCTCACACTCTTAATCCCCATTTTACAGATGGTTAACTGAGGCCCAGAGAAGTGAAGTGACTTGCCCGAGGTGACGCAGCCGAGCAGTGGAGGAGCAGGATTAGAACCCAGATCCTTCTGATTCCCAGACCCGTGGTCTGTACACCAAGCCCCACTTTATGCTTTCATACCACATCCTCAGCAGTTAGGTAAATATGCACATTTAAATGTTCATTCAGTTTTTCACTCTTATTTACTCCGGCATATTTAGTCTATCACCTATTTGGCCATTATTCTTCAGTCAATCGATCAGTACTACTTACTGAGCGTTTACTGTGTGCAGAGAACTACACTGAGCACTTGGGAGGACACAGTAGAATAAGTAGAAATGATCCTAGCCCTCAAGGCATTTACAGTCTACGGGACCGAAAGCTACCTCCTACTCTGGCTATTTGTCGATTAATTTTTGTAGTCATTCAATCGCATTTATAATAATAATAATGATGGTATTTCTTAAGCACTTACTATGTGCAAAGCACTGTTCTAAGCGCTGGGGAGGTTACAAGGTGATCAGGTTGTCCCACAGAGGGCTTACAGTCTTTATCCCCATTTTACAGATGAGGTGACTGAGGCACAGAGAAGTGAAGTGACTTGCCCAGAGTCACAGAGCTGACAATGGGCAGAGCCGGGATGCGCTTACTGTGTGCAGTAATAATAATAATAATAATAATGATGATGGCATTTGTTAAGCGCTTACTATGTGCAAAGCACTGTTCTAAGCACTGGGGAGGTTACAAGGTGATCAGGTTGTCCCACAGAGGGCTTACAGTCTTTATCCCCATTTTACAGATGAGGTGACTGAGGCACAGAGAAGTTAAGTGACTTGCCCAAAGTCACACAGCTGACAATTGGCAGAGCCGGGATCCACTTACTGTGTGCAGTAATAATAATAATAATAATAATAATAATGGCATTTGTTAAGCACTTACTATGTGCAAAGCACTGTTCTAAGCACTGGGGAGGTTACAAGGTGATCAGGTTGTCCCACAGAGGGCTTACAGTCTTTATCCCCATTTTACAGATGAGGGAACTGAGGCACAGAGAAGTGAAGTGACTTGCCCAAAGTCACACAGCTGACAGTTGGTATGTCCATGTGCCCTCCTTGAGGGCAGGAAACATGAGTCTTGCTTCTGTTGTCCTCTCCAAAGGGTTTAGTACAGTGCATAATAATAATGGCATTTGTTAAGCGCTTACTATGTGCAAAGCACCACTCAGCAAGCACTAAATGCATCCTCTGAGTCATTTGGTAAAAAATAATAATGATGGCATTTATTAAGCGCTTACTATGTGCAAAGCACTGTTCTAAGCGCTGGGGGGTTACAAGGTGATCAGGTTGCCCCACGGGGGGCTCACAGTCAACCCCCATTTTACAGATGAGGGACCTGAGGCCCAGAGAAGTTAAGTGACTTGCCCAAGGTCACGCAGCAGACATGTGGCGGAGCCGGGATTCGAACCCATGACCTGTGACTCCAAAGCCCGGGCTCTTTCCACTGAGACACGCTGCTTCTCTTAAAAAATGGTTGACACCCTTTGTCCTGGATCACTAGCAAACAAATAATTAGTGCCCAGATACCCGGCTCCATTATTTTGTGTTTAGCTTGTAACCGTCGATTTTCAGGAGAACCGGAAAAAACTCTCTTGGCTACAAACTTTACCTTCTGAATGACTTCTCAGAAGACCAAGGACAACGTGCATTCACTTGGAGAAGCGGCATGGCGTAATGGATAGAGCACGGGCCCATGTGTCAGAAGGTCATGGGTTCTAATTCCGGCTCTGCCACGTGTCTCCTGTCGACTGCGGGCATGTCAGTTCACTTATAATAATAATAAATAAGAATGGCATTCGTTAAGTGCTTAGGATGTGCAAAGCACTGTTCTAAGCGCTGGGGAGGTGATCAGGTTGTCCCCTGTGGGGCTCGCAGTCATCATCCCCATTTTACAGATGAGGGAACTGAGGCTCCGAGAAGTGAAGTGACTTGCCCAAGGTCACGCGGCAGACATGTGGCGGGGCCGGGATTCGAACCCATGACCTGTGACTCCAAAGCCCGGGCTCTTTCCACTGAGCCACGCTGTTATTCTCAATCTGTGCCTTGGTTACCTCATCTGTAAAATGGGGATTAAAACGGGGAGCCCCACACGGAAAAAGCTCCCCCTCCCTTCCACGTGACCGGGATTCCCTTCCCTTGCTCTTCCCCCCTCTCCCAGCCCCACAGCACTTATTTATAATAATAATAATAATGATGGTATTTGTTAAGCGCTTACTATGTGCGAAGCACTGTTCTAAGCGCTGGGGAGGTTACAAGGTGATCAGCTTGTCCCACGGGGGGCTCACAGTCTTCCTCCCCATTTTCCAGATGAGGGAACTGAGGCCCAGAGAAGTGAAGTGACTTGGCCAAAGTCACCCAGCTGACAGTTGGCGGGATTTGAACCCATGACCTCTGACTCCAAAGCCCGGGCTCTTTCCACTGAGCCACGCAATTTTATTTATTCATATCGATGCCTGTTTGACTTGTGTTGATGTCTGTCTCCCCCCAACAGACTGTAAGCCCGCTGTGGGCAGGGATTGTCTCTCTTTATTGTCGTGTTGTACTTTCCAAGTGCTTAGTACAGTGCTCTGCACGCAGTAAGCGCTCAATAAATACTATCGAATGAATGAATGAATAAAAAAATAAATGAAAGGTCCGTGTCCAACCCGATTTGCTTGTATCCACGCCAGCACTTAGTACAGTGCTTGGCACATAGTAAGCGCTTAACAAATACCATTATTATTCGTTCATTCAGTCATTCATTCAATCGTATTTATTGAGCGCTTACTGTGTGCAGAGCACTGTACTAAGCGCCTGAAGCAGCGTGGCTTAGTGGAAAGAACACGGGTTTGGGAGTCAGAGGACGTGGGTCCTAATCCCAGCTCCGCCACTTGTCTGCTGTGTGACCTTAGGCAAGCTGCTTCACTTCTCTCTGCCTCAGTGGTAAAATGGGGATTCAAAGTGTGAGCCCCACGCGGGACAACGGGATTGCCTTGTATAAACCCCAGTGCTTAGAACAGTGTTCGGCACATAGGAAGCACTTAATAAATGCCATAATTAGAAAATTGCATAGAAATCCATAATTTATTTTAATGCCCGTCTCCCCGTCTACACTGGAATCTCCCTGTGGGCATCACTACCAATTTGGGAATGTCCTCTCCCAAGCACACGGTAGTATTCCATAAATACCATTGATTTATGGATTATTTGCCTCTCCATCCCCCCTGCCTTACCTCCTTCCCTTCCCCACAGCACCTGTATATATCAATCAATCAATCGTATTTATTGAGTGCTTACTGTGTACAGAGCACTGTACTAAGCGCTTGGGAAGTATATGTTTGTATGTATTTATTACTCTATTTTACTTTTACATATTTATTATATTTATTTTATTTTGTTAATATGTTTTGTTTTGTTGTCTGTCTCCCCTTTCTAGATTGTGAGCTCACTGTTGGGTAGGGACCGTCTCTAGATGTTGCCAACTTGGACTTCCCAAGCGCTTAGTACAGTGCTCTGCACACAGTAAGCGCTCAATAAATGCGATTGAATGAATGTATGAATATAGTAGGATTTGTGTAAGTTCACTGTGGGCAGAGAACATGTCTGCTAAATCAATCAATCAATCAATCAATCAATTATATTTATTGAGCACTTACTGTGTGCAGAGCACTGTACTAAGCGCTTGGGAAGTACAAGTTGGCAACATATAGAGACAGTCCCCCCAACAGTGGGCTCACCAAGCACTTAGTTCAGTGCTTTGCACACAGTAGGCACTCAATGAATACCATTGAGGATGATGATAATTTGTGGATAATAATAATGAGGGCATTTATTAAGCGCTTACTATGTGCAAAGCACTGTTCTAAGCGCTGGAGAGGTTACAAGGCGATCAAGTTGTCCCACGTGGGGCTCACAGTCTTCATCCCCATTTGCCAGATGAGGGAACTGAGGCCCAGAGAAGTGAAGTGACTTGCCTGAAGTCACACAGCTGTCAACAGGCGGAGCCGGGATTTGAACCCATGACCTCGGACTCCAAAGCCCGGGCTCTTTCCACTGAGTCACGCTGCTTCTCTACGGGTTCTGGATGCAGGTTCTCATTGATGTGGAATGAGTTTGAAGCTTGTGAGAAAAGAGGGGAGGAAAGAATGTGAGCCGAAGAATAGAAAATTACGGTTTCTTCTCACTGCTGGACTCGCATCTCTTCTCTTTTTTATGCTTCTGAGGAGTCCTGCTTACTTTATTCCCGCGCACGTGGCGCAGAATACTGATGAGTGAGACAATGCCGCACTTCCATGTGTGACAGCTCCCAGATGCTGGAATCACAAAGAATTCACTCTGGATCCACCCGGCTCCGACTGACCCCGAATGGTCAACGAGGAGCCGTCATCATCGCCGTATTTCCTGAGCACCCACTCAGTGTGAAGCACTATACTGAGCACTTCAGAACAAAGTGTGGGGTCCAGAGAGGCCCCTAGTTCCCCACGGGACCTTCAGAAAGTCTTTCTTTGGCTTTCGCCCCTCGGATGTTAATATGTTTTGTCTTATTGTCTGTCTCCCAGGCGCTTAGTACAGTGCTCTGCACACAGTAAGCGCTCAATAAATATGATTGAATGAATGAATGCGACTGCTCCATTAAGGTCAAATATCCCCGGATGCTGAACAAAGGCAGCTCGGCTCCTCTGCTCGCTGCTAGCCATTTGTGGAATGCCTGGAGGTATTGTTTGGATTGGTTGCAAAAACCCCACGAACGCCGGGAGACGATTTGAAACTGCAAATGCTAATTGTATAACCAAAAACTTACTTTGACTAATGACGCCTTTTGCGGTAATGTATTCCCGACTCGTCGGGACTCAGTAGCAGCGGAAACGCACCATGGAAGGATCCCGGTGCTATCGGGAACGCCGCCATTGCTCCAAATGGAATAATTGGTATTTCAAAGGGACCTGCAGACTGCCTTTCCTCCCCAACGGGTTTTCCGCCTGGAATACCGGACACAAAGCCAAACCGAGAGCAACGGGCCGTTTCCCCGGACGCGGCGTTGCCCTTCGGAGTCTCTTCCCGTCCGCGGCACGACGTGAAAATCCCCGTCTTGGGTGGTTCTGCACGTTTCCCGGGGAGTCGGGCTCTGGTGCTACGGTCATCGGGGAGGGGCTGCCAGTTCCCACCTCCGTTCAAGCCACACGCACGTTCCGAACACGAGCCAACGGCCTCTAAAACCTGGCTTCCCGTTTCACGATTCACGGGATCGTGGGTGAGAGAGATTGGAGAGCAGGAGAGCTCTGGGTGCGAATCAAGAACCGCTGACCAGAAGCGCTCGCACATTACAGTTCAGGCCAAGGGAAAGGCCGGATCTTCAGGACAGACACCTCTCTGGATGGCTTAATGATAGCAATAATAAGAATCACTGCGGTGTTTGTTAAGCGCTTACTACATATCAACCACTGTACTAAGTCCTGGGGGAAATAGAAGATGATCAGAACAGGCACAGTCTCTGTTCACACAGGGCTCACGGTCTGTGACGACTAGTTCATCGTCATCATCATCATCAATCGTATTGATTGAGCGCTTACTGTGTGCAGAGCACTGTACTAAGCGCTTGGGAAGTACAAGTTGGCAACATATCGAGACGGTCCCTACCCAATAGTGGGCTCACAGTCTAAAAGGGGGAGACAGAGAACAAAACCAAACATACTAACAAAATAAAATAAATAGAATAGATATGTACACGTAAAATATAAATAGAGTAATAAATATGTACAAACATATATACTAGTTCCACTGACCCCCCCCCCCCCCCCCCACGTTCAGGAGAGGGTGAAGGAATCAATCGATCAATCATATTTATTGAGCGCTTACCATGTGCAGAGCACTGTACTAAGCGCTCAGAAGCCAGGAGAGTCACTCTGCGGGCCCCTTCCCGAAGATGTAACTGTGAGCCCACCGTTGGGTAGGGACCGTCTCTATATGTTGCCAACTTGGACTTCCCAAGTGCTTAGTGCAGTGCTCTGCACACAGTAAGCGCTCAATAAATACGATTGAATGAATGAATGTAATGGAAACAAACAATTCCTCTCCGACCCTGGGAGCTATTTTCCCACCCCCTCCTCTCCCCTTCCCCCTGCAACCTGCTCCAAGCAAGGATGGCTGCGGGACGCTCACGGACAAAGCGCTCCTTCCTGTGCCCATATCTCCCCAGGTCCGCATGTCTCCCTGGAACCCAGAGCTTTCCCCCCAACCCCTACGGCAGGCAGGATCCAAGATCTGCGATATCTACAATATTTCCTAGCTCCTTAACAGGATAACAAATGAAAACAGATCCAGCTCAGACCGCCTTTCCCTGGATCTACTACGCCCCGCTTCCAGGAGGCTCTGTTCTTCCCTAATGGGATCCCAGGGCTCATCTTCTTCTCTCTATTAAGGGCAGGAGCCTTGCTCCTCCAGAGTCCCGGCCGCCGGGATCCGAACCTCCAGGGATCCTCGTCGATCCCTCCCCGTGTCCTGCTCTCCCAAACACGGCAGCTGGCTTCTCTTTGCCTCCAGATGGCCGGGGGCCTTCTTCCCCCAAAATGGCCCCTTGACTTCCTTCCTCTCCTGAGTGTGGAATTTGAGGCACAGAGAAGTAGAGTGGCTTACCCCAGGTCACACAGCAGATAAGTCGGGAAACAGCGTGGCTCAGTGGAAAGAGCAAAGTTCATGGGTTCAAATCCCGGCTCTGCCAAATGTCAGCTGTGTGACTTTGGGCCAGTCACTTAGCTTCTCTGGGCCTCAGTTACCTCATCTGTATAATGGGGACTTTTTTCTTTGGCATTTATTAAGCGCTTACTATGTGCAAAGCACTGTTCTAAGCGCTGGGGAGGTTACGAGGTGATCAGGTTGTCCCATGGGGGTGCTCACAGTCTTAATCCCCATTTTCCAGTTTCCAGATTAAGACTATGAGCCCCGCCGTGGGACTGATCACCTTGTAACCTCCCCAGCGCTTAGAACGGTGCTTTGCACATAGTAAGCACTTAATAAATGTCATTATTATTATTATTATTATTATTATTTAGAGCTCAGAGCCCTCCAACTACCAGGCCTGGGCTTTTTCCACTAGATCACGCCGCTTTTCAGGAATTTAGCTCCCCTCCTAGTGACCTTGAGGTCATTCTACGGTTCGGTGGTGAAAGTGATGAAGTGGCAGCCGTAACAGCGGAGATGAATTCTAATGGACTGGAAGGTTAGCGGGAAGGGAAGATCTGAAGAGAAGTCTATGATGGATAGCAGGCTCGCATAAATTCATCTGCTCATTTTCCAAAATAACTTTTCATTTCCGTCGTCTTAGTCCGGATAGGCCTCTGCGTCCCCTGATTTTCATGTCCCCCCCCCCCAACCAGCAGCATTCCCCGCCCCCCGCTCTTATTTTTCTCCCTCTCGACCTCCTCGATGTCTCTTTCTCAGTGGGTCTTTAATTCTCTCTGACCGAAGGCAAGGTTGCCTTTTCCAGTTTGGGATTAAGGGGGCATGTTGGGCAATAATTTACGGAGGGAAAAACAAGCAGTAAACATGTAATGAGAATGCTGCTTCAGGAAAAGATTCCAAACGTCTTCATCGCAGCAGCAGCATCGGAGGACAATGAAATATTTTCAGGTCACTGTTGGCCACTCTCAGATAGGGAGCTACAAGGAGGGGGAGGGATTTAATGAAGGAAAAATGTGTGCTTTCTTTGACAAAGGACCAAAGAATCACTCAGATGAAGGTGGAGTTACGCTTTTAAGGATGACACTCGTTTTACCTTCTGGAAACCAGCTGGAGGGAGAAGAGAGGGGGTGGAGGAGGGAGACAAGCGGGTTAGTGGAAAACTATTCAGGGCTGGTGAATTTATTGAAGTGCACGATAAATTTGCATTTTGCTAATCTACGGCTCCCACGACAAATGGAGGGCTTCTGGTAAAACTCTGTTGTTCGGATCCCTGCAGTTAAAAACGTTGGTTTACGGTCCGCCCCGTCTACCCCCTCCTCTGATTGGTTCCACCATGCTGGATCTGACCGGCGAGCAGCGTGGCTCAGTGGGAAAAGCCCGGGCTTTGAAGTCAGAGGTCATGGGTTCAAATCCCGGCTCCCCCAATTGTCAGCTGTGTGACTTTGGGCAAGTCACTTCACTTCTCTGGGCCTCAGTCCCCTCATCTGTCAAATGGGGATTAAGACTGTGAGCCCCCCGTGGGACAACCTGATCACCTTGTAACCTCCCCAGCTCTTAGAAAAGTGCTTTGCACATAGTAAGCACTTAATAAATGCTATTATTATAATTATTAGTGGGCAAACCTGTGGGTTGAGACCCCTGGGACTGAACCTGGGAAAGTATGCACTCAGCACCTAAAGAATCTTGCTTCTCATGGTGTCCGACACTCTGTTTTCCACTTCTCCTAGCTGCCAGTCCCATTTTCTTTCCGTAGCTAAAGCTAAAACTTTGGGAAAAGGGATGTGAAAAACTGCAGAAGGTATGTGGGTATTGGGGGGGGGCAGTCTAAGCCTCTAGACTGTAAGCTCAATGTGGGAAGGGCACCTGTCGACCAACTCTACCAACTCTGAGAAGCAGCGTGGCTCAGTGGAAAGAGCCCGGGCTTTGGAGTCAGAGGTCATGGGTTCAAATCCCGCCCGGCTCCACCACGGTGTGACTTTGGGCAAGTCACTTCACTTCTCTGGGCCTCGGTTCCCTCATCTGGAAAATGGGGATGAAGACTGTGAGCCCCCCGTGGGACAACCTGATCACCTTGTAACCTCCCCAGCTCTGAGAAAAGTGCTTTGCACATAGTAAGCGCTTAATAAATGCCATCAAAAAGACAGCAACAAAATACTCTGTTATATCGTACTCTTCCAAGGGCTCTGCGCACAGTAAGTGCTCAATATGTACCATCGATTGTTTGATTGATTGACCGAGCCCGGTCACATTGACTCAGGACCCAGCTTTCAGCGCCAGGAAAATTGGGGGTAAATAGGTGGTCTCCAGGAGGTAGCTGGATCATGGTGGGGGGCCCTAAGAGAGCCTCCCAAATGAATTTCCCCCCATTTCCCCACAGAGAAGCAGTACGGCCTAGTGGACGGAGCCCGGAACCGGGAATCAGAAGGATGTGGGTTCTAATCCCGGCTCCACCCCTTATCTGCTGTGAGCAAGTCACTTCACCTCTCTGGGCCTCAGTTCCCTCATCTGAAAAATGGGGATTAAGACTGTGAACCCCACGTGGGACAGGGACTGGGTCCAACCTGATTAGCTGGTATCCATCCCAGCGCTTAGTACAGTGCTCGGCCCATAGTAAGCGCTCAACAAATGCCATTAAAAAACAAATAAACCAACAAACCGGCAAATGCCAACTAGTTTTCTTCCTTTCTGGGAGCAGGGCCAGGGGAGGCAACCAGGTTTCCAGCTTCAGGAAAATTGGGGGTAAAATGGTGGTTTCTGGGGAGACGGCCCTGTGACAGAGAGACTCCCACCCTGCCTCTTCCCGCAGCCCCCCACCTCTTTGCCAGCAGCGCGTGCAGGTGACAGACAAATATAAACGTGTATATAAATATACACGTATAATATATATATATAATATATAATATATATATACACGTATAATATAAATGTGTATATTCTGAGAGTCTACTCGCGTATTCTCCTATTTTCCCTCACCACTGCATCGTCGATGCAGTTGAGTCCGTAGCCACTGAGCACTTTGGCGGCCAACCCGCCTCCAACCCCAGTGCGTGGACATATCGTCGGTCGCTTCCCCTACTTAAAATTTATTTCGATGTCCAACTCCCCTCGCTCCTTGAGGGCGGGGGATCGGGTCTCCTCCCTTTCTTGTTCTCTCCCCAGCACTTCGTACGGGGTCTGCACGCAGTAAACGCTCAGTGAAGGCCGCTGATTGATGGATTGGAAAAAGCCCGGCTAGCCCGGCTAGTTCTCAACGAGGTTTCTGAGAAACCCCCTTGGCCTTGAGGCTGATAGCCGGGGGTCACCGTCCCATCTCAGCTCTCAGCACTCTAGAGGATTTAGTAGCTGAGGGAAAAGCAGGGCTCTCCCCGTGGTTCCGTTAACTGATGGAGAAAAAAATTCATCCCAAAGGAACTGATGCTCTAACCCCCAAAGGGCCTTCCCTTTCTGGCTTTGCAGCTCACCATCGAGAGACGACGGTGAAACCTCAGTAAGGAAACAGTTCGGCGTTTCCTTTTCGAGGAAGAAGTCCAGGAGATCGCGGGACTTCGCAAAACTCCAGATGAGACGTACACCCGATCCTCCAATCGATCAGTCAATCAATGGTTTTCATTGAATGCTTTTTTTTGTTAAGCCCTTGCTATGAGATCAATGGTCTTCACTGAATGCTTTTTTTTTTTGTGGTATTTGTTAAGCACTTGCTATGAGCCAGGCACTGTACTAAACGCTGGGGTAGATACAAGCTAATCGGGTTGGACTCAGTCCATGTCCCACATGGGACTCTGATCCCAGCTATGCCACTTGTCTGCTGTGTGACTTTGGACAACTTAATTCACTTCTCTGTGCCTCAGTTACTCATCTGTAATGAGGTTATTTCCCTTCAAGGCCCTACTGAGAGCTCACCTCCTCCAGGAGGCCTTCCCAGACTGAGCCCCTTCCTTCCTCTCCCCCTCGTCCCCCTCTCCATCCCCCACATCTTACCTCCTTCCCTTCCCCACAGCACCAGTATATATGTATACATGTTTGTACATATTTATTACTCTATTTATTTATTTTACTTGTACATATCTATTCTATTTATTTTATTTTGTTAGTATGTTTGGTTCTGTTCTCTGTCTCCCCCTTCTAGACTGTGAGCCCACTGTTGAGTAGGGACTGTCTCTATATGTTGCCAATTTGTACTTCCCAAGCGCTTAGTACAGTGCTCTGCACATAGTAAGCGCTCAATAAATACGATTGATGATGATGATGATGATGATGATGACTCACAGTCTTCATCCCTGTGCGGTGTTCAAAGCACTTTCCTAGGCGCGTGGGGGAGTCCAGTACGACCGATGTAACGGAAAAATCACAGGCTTGTGAGTCAGAAGGTCATGGGTTCCAATCCCAGCTCTGCCGGTTGTCTGTTGTACGGCCTTGGGCAAGCCACTTCACTGCTCTGGGCCTCAGTTATCTCATCTGCAAAATGGGGATTAATACTGTGAGCCTCACGCGTGACAGGGACTGTGAGTTGCATGAATCCATCCCAGCTCTTAGTACAGTGCCGAGCACAGAGTAAGCACTTTAACAAGTGCCACAATTATTTTTATTATTATTAATAGAGCTAGCAGACCTGAACGCCGCCCTCGAGAAGCTGACGGCCTAGTTCCTAAAGAACAGGAGCACTTGCAGAAGTCCCTGTGAAGGAATACTCATTCATTCATTCGTTCATTCAATCATATTTACTGAGCGCATGCTGCAGTGCTCAACTTTTTTTTTTTTAGTATTTAATAATGGCATTTATTAAGCGCTTACTATGTGCAAAGCACTGTTCTAAGCGCTGGGGAGGTTACAAGGTGATCAGGTTGTCCCACATGGGACTCACAGTCTTAATCCTCATTTTACAGATGAGGTAACTGAGGCACAGAGAATAATAATAATAATAATGGCATTTATTAAGCACTTACTATGTGCAAAGCACTGTTCTATAAGCGCTGGGGAGGTTACAAGGTGATCAGGTTGTCCCACATGGGGCTCACAGTCTTAATCCCCATTTTACAGATGAGGTAACTGAGGTACAGAGAATAATAATATTAATAATAACGATGGCATTTATTAAGCGCTTACTATGTGCAAAGCACTGTTCTAAGCACTGGGGAGGTTACAAGGTGATCAGGTGGTCCCATGTGGGGCTCACAGTCTTAATCCCCATTTTACAGATGAGGTCACTGAGGCACAGAGAAGTGAAGTGACTTGCCCAAAGTCACACAGCAGACAATTGGCGGAGCCGAGATTTGAACTCAGGACCTCCGACTCCAAAGCCCGGGCTCTTTCTTCTGAGCCACGCTGCTTCTCACTGTTCTAAGTGCTGGGCTAGATACAAGGTAATCAGGTTGGACACAGTCCATGTCCCACATTGGGCTCACAGTCTTAATTCCCATTTTACAGATGAGGTAACTGAGGCCCAAAGAAGCGGAGCGACTCGCCCAAGGTCACACAGCAGACAAGTGGTGAAACCGGGATTAGAACCCAGATCCTTCGGCCTCCAGGCCCGGGCTCTATCCACTAGGTCTCGCTGCTTCATCTCAACCACACGTTTTGTTCCGTCGTCTGTCTCCCCCTTCTAGACTGTGAGCCCGTTGTTGGGTAGGGACCGGCTCTAGATGTTGCCAACTTGGACTTCCCAAGCGCTTAGTACAGTGCTCTGCACACGGTAAGCGCTCCATAAATACGACTGAATGGATGAATGAACCACCGCCTCATGTATGCGCGTAAACCGGTTCTTCAAGCCCACGGCCCTCCATGTCCAGACAGACTTTCCCAAATCCCAGCATCCCAGCTCAAATGCCGGGTGAAACCCGGCGTCACGCAGGACGCCTCCAGCTCCCATCGCATCGCGGCTTGGCATCCACCCCAGCGTCCCGTGTTTCCCCCAGACCTTGTGGCTCCAAGGCACCGTTGGAGACGTTGGGATGTGACAACTTCCTACTCAACCACCAAGAAGCCATGGAATCCAACGGACAGCCAGGACGTGCCTGATTTGGAGCAGTCGGGACGGGACAATTGGAGGATGCTGGTCATGAAGGTAACCTTTGACCTCCTGGCTGCATAAAATCCATCATTCAATCAATCTTATGACTTGAGAACTTCGAGCACTGTACTAAGCGCTTGGGAGACTACAATTTGACAGAGTTGGGAGACACATTCCCTGCCCTGAACGAGCTAATAACGGTACTGCTCCAACCTCAGCTAGTTTCGCGGGGGTTCGGACGGGGCGGGGAGCACCTTTTTCCCCGTCTTAGCGCGGCCAAATGCCTGAAGTCGCCCTTGAAGAAGGCCGCCGCAGCACACGGATCAGAGCAGCGCTTAGTACGGTGCTCTGCCCACAGTAAGCACTCAATAAATACGACTGAACGAATCAATCAATCAGTCGTATTTATTGAGCGCTTACTATGTGCAGAGCACTGTACTAATCAGAGGAAACGAATCAGAGGAAAACGCTGAGAAAGAACCTTGGGATCAGCTGAGATCCTTAAATGCGAAGAAAATTTCTGAATGGTTAATATCTTGCGGATTCCAGGAAAAATGAATCAAGTTGTCAAAACAGCGAGCGGTGGTTGAGATCCAAGAAACGGAATTTTGTTACCATCCAAATCAATAGGAAATTAGGAGGAATTCATTGAACTGTTCATTTTGGGGTAATTACGGAGCAATTAGTACGTGATGTGCTTGGATAGCAGGAGGTAAACATCACAGCCTCAAATGGAATAGAAATTAGCATCAGAATTAGAGGTTAAAAAGATATCGATTTTTTTAAGCAGTTAAATTCATCACCTTCCCTTTGTTCTCTGAGCCTAAAGACCCAGTGTTCTTGTTTAATATCAACCAAAATTAAGCTTAAGCTCTTTAGGTGCTCATGTGTTAAAGAGCCATGTAATTGAATTAGACTCGCTTTTGCCCGGCGATTAAAGTTGGAACAAGGTCAGGAGGAAAAGAAGGACCACTAACCCGTCCGATTAGAGAAAATCATCTGTTGGCCGAGTTGACTGTTTTTCTCTTCTCCGCCCTAGGGATCAAAGTTCGGATGGAAAATCGCTGGAATTGGAAACCTAAACTCAAACCGATAACACGCCAGGGCAGAAGGAACGGATTCGGTTCTCCAGTGTCACCCCAGATACACAACGGAGGCTGAACAAATGCAGGGGCAATGCTGCGACCTATCTTAACGTTTGTGGTATTTGTTAAGCACTTACTACATTCCAAGCAGTGTACTAAGAGCTGGGGTAGGTATTCATTCATTCAATCGTATTTATTGAGCGCTTACTGTGTGCAGAGCGCTGTGCTAGGCGCTTGGGAAGTACAAGTTGGCAACACATAGAGACGGTCCCTACCCAACAGTGGGCTCCCAGGTGATCAAATGAGAGAAGCAGCGTGGCTCAGTGGAAAGAGGCCGGGCTTTGGAGTCAGAGGTCATGGGTTCAAATCCCGACTCCGCCAATCGTCAGCTGTGTGACTTTGGGCAAGTCACTTCACTTCTCTGGGCCTCAGTGACCTCATCTGTAAAATGGGGATTAAGACCGTGAGCCCCCCGTGGGACAGCCTGATCACCTTGTAACCTCCCCAGAGCTTATAATAGTGCTTTGCACATAGTAAGCGCTTAATAAATGCCATCATTATTATTAGTATTAAATAGTCCCCATCCCACATTCATTCATTCATTCATTCAATTTATTGAGTGTTTACTGTGTGCAGAGCACTGTACTAAGCACTTGGGAAGTACAAGTTGGCAACATATAGAGACGGTCCCTACCCAACAACGGGCACGTGAGGCTCACCGTCTAAACAGGAGGGAGGACGGGTATTTAATCCCCATTTTACAGATGAGGCAACTGAGGCCCAGAGAAGTGAAGTGACTTGTCCAAGTTCACACAGCAGACGGGGCGGGTCTCTGGCTCCACGCCCGGGCTCTGTCCACTCGGCCACGCTGCGTCTTCTGCTTCCATCATCATCATCATCATCATCAATCGTATTTATTGAGCGCTTACTATGTGCAGAGCACTGTACTAAGCGCTTGGGAAGTACAAATTGGCAACATATAGAGACAGTCCCTACCCAACAGTGGGCTCACAGTCTAAAAGGGGGAGACAGAGAACAAAACCAAACATACTAACAAAATAAAATAAATAGGATAGATATGTACTAGTAAAATAAATAAATAAATAAATAGAGTAATAAATATGTACAACCATATATACATATATACAGGTTCCGTAATAGCGATGTTGATGGAATCTGATTTTAACAGTGAATCATCTGGTGATGGTGATTGTGTACCAAGCACTCTGCCAAGCGTTGGGAGGGATACTTAGTACAGTGCTCTACACACAGTAAGCGCTCAATAAATACGATTGATGATGATGATGATGATGATGGTACAAGATGATCAGATCGGTCATGACCCCTGTCCCAGTATGTAATGGCCTCCGATTTCAAGTTGTGATATTTCTGGCACTGAATGGTTAGCCCTTTAATGAATACGATTACTACTACTACTACTAGTATTCTCAATCAATCAACGGTATTTATTTGGCACTTACTGTGCGCAGAGCCCTGTGATAATAATAATAATAATGGTGCTATTTGTTAAGCGCTTACTGTGTACCAAGCACTCTGCCAAGCGTTGGGAGAGATATAAGATGACCAGATCGGTAATGACCCCTGTCCCAGTATGTAATGGCCTCCGATTTCAAGTTGTGATATTTCTGGCACTGAATGGTTAGCCCTTTAATGAATACAATTACTGCTACTACTACTACTAGTATTCTCAATCAATCAACGGTATTTATTTGGCACTTACTGTGCGCAGAGCCCTGTGATAATAACAATAATAATGGTGGTATTTGTTAAGCGCTTACTGTGTACCAAGCACTCTGCTAAGCGTTGAGAGAGATACGAGATGATCAGATCGGTCATGACCCCTGTCCCAGTATGTAATGGCCTCCGATTTCAAGTTGTGATATTTCTGGCACTGAATGGTTAGCCCTTTAATGAATACAATTACTACTACTACTACTACTACTACTAGTATTCTCAATCAATCAACAGTATTTATTTGGCACTTACTGTGAGCAGAGCCCTGTGATAATAACAATAATAATGGTGGTATTTGTTAAGCGCTTACTGTGTACCAAACACTGTCCTAAGCACTGGGGTGGATACAAGGTGATCAAGGTTGTCCCACGGGGGGCTCACAGTCTTACTCCCCATTTTACAGATGAGGGAACTGAGGCCCAGAGAAGTTAAGTGACTTGCCCAAGGTCACACAGCTGACAAGTGGTGGAGCCGGGATTCGAACCCATGACCTCTGACTCCCAAAGCCCATGCTCTTTCCACTGAGCCACACTGCTTCTAGACTAAGCACTTGGGAGAGTACTTCGACTACCTTATTCATATTAATATCTGTCTCCCCCTCTAGACTGTAAGCCTGTTGTGGGCTGGAAACGTGTCTACCAACTCTGTTTTTCTGTACTCTCCCGAGCGCTTAGTAGAGGCCTCTGCACACAGTAAGTGCTCAATAAGTGACATTGATTGACCGATTGATCGATACCCTTCCTAGAAATCCCAGTCATTCATTCAACGGGAATGATTGAGTGCTTACTGTGTACAGAGCACTGTACTAAGCACTTGGGAGAGTGCGATATGACAATAAACAGATACATTCCCTACTCACTCCGCTTTAGGCCCTGGGTCAGGCATGTTTGTTTGAGCTTCCCTTGACACCGAGTCATTCCATGAGGCCTGAGCTGACCCGATCCTGATGCTTTTCCCCCGTCCCTCCGACCCCAAGCCTGCTTCCCGAATCAGACCAACCTCCCGGGCCGGATTGAGTCAAACCGCTTCCGTGGCCAGATCAATCAATCGTATTTATTGAGGGCTTACTATGTGCAGAGCACTGTACTAAGCGCTTGGGAAGTACAAGTTGGCAACATATAAAGACAGTCCCTACCCAAGTGGGCTCACAGTCTAAAAGGGGGAGATCTTCCTGTTTCAGAGATGGGGAGATCAGACCGGGGAGTTTGTTCACTTTGAGCCTTGATTCTTCTTACGCTGCTTCTCCTTTCTTGTGCAATCTTATCCCGCTCCATTCCAGACCACCTCTGGGCATTAGTCCTCGCCCCGCTTAGATATTGGTTGGAGTTGAGACATCTTAAACACTGTATGTTTAGAAATTTTCCCAGACAGAGACATTTTGTTTTCCTTGTAAGCATGCCCCCCAACCTTAAGTAAAAAGATACTTAAAAAAGCTGCCCAAATTCACCCGTTTCTAATACTGTTCCAAAAGATATTGGATTCTAAAACAGCTTTTCATAAAACAGTGTGAACTATCTCTCCCTTCCATTTCCAACCAAGCAAGACATCCCCTTTTAGCTGACTGGCTGGGATTTGAAGATGTCTAATTAAATTAATCCTACTGTGTCACTCAGACGTTCGCCCTTGCTCTAATAAAATCTACAGATCGGCTCGTACGCTAAGGGACTGCTCCCGAATGAGAAATATTTGAGGATGTGCTCTTCCTGCTCCCCTCTCAGGATCACACCTGGAGAATTTCCAGGACTCCACCAGTCTCGGCTACGAGAGGAAGAGCCGAGCAGGGGCATATCCATTCCATTCCTAGTTTGGCCAGTGGCTAGCGAGTGGAAGGCAATCTGTTACAAGTCAAAACTCCCCTGTGCTGGGCAGCAGCGGCATGGGAGAGAGTCGAGGGGGGAGACTCAAGTTTACTGAGCTGAAGGACGCAATGGTGAACCACAGTCTGTATTTTTCCCAAGAAAACTCTACGGATACACTACCAAAACGATGGCAGACGGAGATGGGGCGTTCCGGGAGAGATGCGCCCGTGGAATCGCAAGGGGTCGGGAACGACTCGATAGCATAGACAAGACAAGGGGGAAGCAACGTCGGTAATAATAATAACGACGGCATTTATTAAGCGCTTACTATGTGCAAAGCACTGTTCTAAGCGCTGGGGAGGTTACAAGGTGATCAGGTTGTCCCACGGGGGGCTCACAGTCTTCATCCCCAGTTTACAGATTAGGTACCTGAGGCCCAGAGAAGTGAAGTGACTTGCCCAAAGTCACACAGCTGACAATTGAGATTTGAACCCATGACAAGTTCCAACTTGTACTTCCCAAGCGCTTAGTAGAGTGTTCTGCACACAGTAAGCGCTCAATAATACGATTGAATGAATGAATGACCTCTGACTTCAAAGCCCGGGCTCTTTCCTTGGAGCCACGCTGCTTCTCTAAGATAGGAGATCATCTTAAACCCAAAGTGCTTCCTCGAATCTGCCTCAGGGGACGAAGAATCTTCGATGAAACCGTCTCTTTTATGAGTGAGGAAGGGCAGAGGCATGTCTGCCTATCTTTCCACTAGACTGTAAACTCCCTGAAGGCAGCGACCAGGTCTATCAACTCTATTGTCCTCTCCCAAGCCCTTTGCACAGTGCTCTGCACACAGCAAGCCCTCAATACTTACCACTTACCCTGGAATGATTTTTAGAGAAAAACCGAGGTGACAGTGTGTGACGAGTAATGATTCTTATCTGGAATTCAATTAGATTCGTTCCAAATTCAACCTATTTGAGAGGTGATAAAGCTAATTGAACGGTGGCCCCAAAATGCTCTCTCCTGCCTGAACAGAGCAGTGAATCAATCAGTCAGTCAATCGTATTTATCGAGCGCTTACCATGTGCAGAGCTCCGGACTAAGTGCTTGAGAGAGTAATAATAATGATGGTACTTGTTAAGCGCTTACCATGTGCCAAGCACTGTTCTAAGCACTGGGGCGGAGACGAGTTAGTCGGGTCGGACACAGTCCCTGTCCCACATGGGGCTCACGCTCTTAATCCCCATTTTACAGATGAGGTAACTGAGGCCCAGAGAAGTGAAGGGACCTGCCCAAGGTCACCCAGCAGACATGTGGTGGAGCTGGGATTAGAACCCATGACCCTCTGACTCCCAGGCTGGTGCTCTGTCAACTAAGCTAGGCTGCTTCTCTGCAGTACAGTACAATAGAACAGAGTTGGTAATAAATAAATGATAATGATAGAATTTATTAAGCGCCTACTATGTGCAAAGCACTGTTCTAAGTGCTGGGGAGGTTACAAGGTGATCAGGTTGTCCCACGGGGGGCTCACAGTCTTCATCCCTATTCTACAGATGAGGTAACTGAGGCCCAGAGAAGTGAAGTGACTTGCCCAAGGTCACACAGCTGACAATTGGCAGAACGGGGATTTGAACTCATGACCTCTGACTCCAAAGCCCGAGCTCTTTCCACTGAGCCACGCTGCTTCTCTAAATAAATAAATAAATAATAATGATAGAATTTATTACGCGCTTACTATGTGCAAAGCACTGTTCTAAGCGCTGGGGAGGTTACAAGGTGATCAGGTGGTCCCACGGGGGGCTCACAGTCTTCACCCCCCATTTGACAGCTGAGGGAACTGAGGCCCAGAGAAGTTAAGTGACTTGCCCAAAGTCACACAGCTAAGTTGCACATAGTAAGCGCTTAACAAATGCCATCACTATTATTATCAAAGTGGCGGAGCCGGGATTTGAACCCATGACTCCTGACTCCAAAGCCCAGGCTCTTTCCACTGAGCTACGCTGCTTCTCAGACAAACTCCCCTGCCTCCAGCAAGCTTACAGTCTAGAAGGAAGTAAAGACAGTCACCCTGGCTGCCAACCAGTTAAGTAGCTGATTTCCATAGGTCAAAACAAGCTCGGTGGAGGTAGTGTTCTTCCAGAGAAGGCAGGGACCGGGGCTCTCGACGCCTGCTTTCGCCTCTTTGCCTTCTTTGAGCGAAACGACTTGTTTAGAAATTCCATTAGTCCCTCCTTGACTTGGTCACTGTCCAAGAGGAGAATTAAGGTTTCCAGCTTCCTCGTTCGGCCTGACATTTTTAAATGCTCTGATGCGCCCTTCTGATCTCTCGCTTCTGGCCTCGCCAAACCCCCGCTTCCAGGCTGCCGGGTTCAGGAATGGGGTAGCTCAACAAGGAGGCTGGCGACCGTCCACCCGTCTCCCCAGCCTTAAAATCCTCCTAAAAATCACATCTCCTCCAAGAGGCCTTCCCCGACTAAGCCCTCATTTCTCCCCTCTGTCCTCCCCTCTGTGTCAACTCTTCACGTGGCCTCGTGCCCCTTTAGCATTTTTATACTCACCCCAGCCCCACAGCACCTTTTCATGGTATTTGGTAAGTGCTTACTATGTGTTGTTCACTTTATTAAGCGTTCGGATAGATACAATCTGGCTTCCGTCCCCTTCATTCCACAAAAAGCACCCTCTCAGGGGTCACCAATATCTCCTTCTTGTCAAATCCAATGGTTTCTACTCCATCCTAATCCCCCTTGACTTCTCAGCTGCTTTTGACACTGTCGACCACCCACTTCTCCTGGAAACATTATCCAACCTCAGGTTCACTGACACTGTCCTTTCCTGGCTCTCCTCCTATCTCACTGGCTGCTCATTCTCAATCTCCTTTGTGGATTCCTCCTCTGCCTCTCATCTCATATATGTTTGTACATATTTATTACTCTATTTATTTATTTATTTTACTTGTACATATCTATTCTATTTATTTTGTTTTGTTAGTATGTTTGGTTTTGTTCTCTGTCTCCTCTTTTAGACTGTGAGCCCACTGTTGGGTAGGGACTGTCTCTATATATTGCCAATTTGTACTTCCCAAGTGCTTAGTACAGTGCTCTGCACATAGTAAGCACTCAATAAATATGACTGATGATGATGATGATGATGATCCCCTAACTGTGGGGCTCCCTCAAGGTTCAGTTCTGGATCTCTTTCCACTCTCCATCTACACTCCCCCACCTAGGAGAACTCATTCACTCCTACGGCTTCAACTACACTCCCCACCTTGGAAGAACTCATTCAATCCTACGGCTTCAACTACCACTTCTTTGCAGATAATTCCCAAATCTACACCTCCAGTGTGGGTCTCTCTCTCTCTCTCTCTCTCTCTCTCTCTCTCTCTGCTGTCGCGCATTTCCTCCTGCCTTCAAAACATCTCTAATTGTATGTCATTCCATCACCTCCAACTTCACATAACCAAAACAGAACTCCTTATCTTCCCTCCCAAACCCTGCCCTCCCCAGTACTTTCCCATCACTGTAGACAGCACAACCATCCTTCCCACCTCACCAACCTGTAAACCTGGCGCTATCCTTAGGGATCGTCTCAATATGTTGCCGACTTGTACTTCCCAAGCGCATAGTGCAGTGCTCTGCACACAGTAAGCATCCAGTAAATAGAATTGACTGACTAACTGTGCTCAGCTAGGAGCTTGGCCCTGTTTGCCCATTGGGCTATTGGTAGTTGGCCTTCTGTCCTGGCAAAACCTTGAACAGTAACTCATTCATTCAATCATATTTACTGAGAGCTTACTGTGTGCAGAGCACTGTACTAAGCACTCGGGAAGTACAAGTTGGCAACATATAGAGACGGTCCCTACCCAACAGCGGGCTCACAGTCTAGAACTCCCAACCAAAGGGTCATACCTCCACTTGCCTGGCTGTGTGACCCCGTGTGTCTGCCCTACTCATCCCTGACTCTCCCCCGGTGACCCAGCATGGACCAACCAACACCCCCAACTTCCCCCTCCCTATTCATGACTCTCCCCCAGTGACCCAAAATGGACTATCCATCATCCGTGCCTCTCCCCTCCCCATCACTGACTCTCCCCCGGTGACCCAGAATGGAGCATCAAATAACCCTGCCTCTCCCCTTTCTTTCCCTGACTCTCCCCCAGTGAGTCAGCGGAGACCATCCAACACCCCTGATTTTCCCTTCTCCATTAATCTCTGTGCTGCCGTTTCCTCATCTGTAAAATTGGGATTAAGACTGGGAGCCCAGTGTGAGACAGAGACTGTGTCCAACCCAATCATCTTGTATCAACTCCAGTGGTCAGTACAGTGTCTGGCACATAATAAGCGCTTAACTCTATTGGCTTCAAAGCTCTCCATCACCTTTCCCCCTCTTACTTCACTTCCCTTCTCTCCTTCTACATCCCAGGCCGCATACTCCGCTCCTCTGGTGCCGCTAACCTTCTCACCGTGCTTCATTCTCGCCTGTCCCCTGGCCTATGTCCCACCTCTGGCCTGTTCATTCATTCATTCAATCGTATTTATTGAGCGCTTACTGTGCGCAGAGCACTGTACTAAGCGCTTGGGAAGTGCAAGTTGGCAACATATAGAGATGGTCCCAACAACGGGCTCACAGTCTAGAAGGGGGAGACAGACAACAAAACAAAACATATTAACAAAATAAAATAAATAGAATAGTAAATATGTACAAGTAAATGTGTAAATATGTTACACCCTCCCTCCTCAAATCTGCCACTTCCCCCCTTCAAAGCCCTTCTGAAGGTTCACTTCCTCCAAGAGGCCTTCCCAGACTAATGTCTCCCCCTTCTAGGCTGTGAGCCTACTGTTGGGTAGGGACCGTCTCTAGATGTTGCCAAATTGTACTTCCCAAGCGCTTAGTACAGTGCTCTGCACACAGTAAGCGCTCAATAAATACGATTGAATGAATGAATGAACTAAGCCCCCCTTCTCCTCAGCTCCCCTCCCGTCCATGCCGCCCCAACTTGCTCCCATTTCTCTATCCCCCTCTCTCAGCCCCACAGCACTTGTGCATAAATGTACATATCTACAATTCTATTCATTTATATTAATGCCTGTTTACCTGTTTTGATGTGTATGTAGCAATAACTCAATTTATTTATATTGATGCCTGTTTACTTCTTTTGATGTCTGTTTCCCCCCTTCTAGACCGTCAACCCGGTGTGGACAGGGATTGTCTCTCTTTATTGCGGAATTATACTTTCCAAGCGCACAGTACAGTGCTCTGCATGCGGTAAGCACTCAATAAATACGATTGAATGAATGAATGAATACAGGGGAAAATTTGAATTTTTCCTCTTCCCCTTAGACTTGCAGCCCCATAAGGGATAGAGGCCTTTCCTGATTAATCCCTCCTTTCCTCTTCTCCCACTCCTTTACTTGCTCCCTTTATTCATCCCTCCCACTCCCCAGCCCGGCAGCACTGTTGTCCATATCTGTCATTTATTCATTTCTATTAATGTCCGTCTCCCTCCCTGTAAGCTTGTTGTGGGCAGGGAATGTGTCTGTTGTTATGTTGTCCTCTCCCAAGAGCTTAGTACAGTGCCCTGCACACAGTAAGCGCTCAATAGATATGATTGACTGACTGATAGGGATTGGATTCCCACCTGACTATGACATGCATACTACTACTACTAATAATAATAATGATAGCATTTATTAAGCGCTTACTATGTGCCAAGCACTGTTCTAAGCGCTGGGGGGGGGGGATGCAAGGTAATCAGTTTGTCCCACGTGGGGCTCACAGTCTTAATCCCCATTTTGCAGATGAGGGGACTGAGGCACAGAGAAGTGAAGTGACTTGATAAAGTCACACAGCTGACAATTGGCAGAGTCAGGATTTGAACCTCTGACCTCTGACTCCAAAGCCCGGGCTCTTTCCAACTTGTACTTCCCAAGCGCTTAGTACAGTGCTCTGCACACAGTAAGCACTCAATAAATACGATTGATTGACTGATTGATTGATTTCCACTGAGCCACGCTACTCCCTACCCCGGTGCCTAGCAGAGCGCTGGGCACATAGTAAGCGCTTAAGAAACATCACAATGCTTATGAACACAATGCACACAGGCAGGTTCCCAAAGGGAAAAGGCTGGTGAAGATGACATTGGATCAGAGTGTGAGCCCACCTGTTGGCTGAGGATTGTTTCTATCGGTTGCTGAATTGTACCCTCCAAGCGCTTAGTACAGTGGTCTACGCACAATAGGCGCTCAATAAACACGAATGAATGAACGAATGAATCAGAGACCGTTCCGTCCCAACAGAGTCAACTGGGAGGGGGCAGAGTTTGTGACTAGGTTTTACAGGCTGAACAACCCTAGTGGATAGAGCATGGGCCTAGGAATCAGAAGGTCATGGGTTCTAATCCCCCGTCCTCCACTCGTCTGCCTTGTGACCTTGGGCAAGTCGCTTCACTTCTCTGGGCCTCAGTTGCCTCATCTGTAGAAGGGGGATGGAGACTGTGAGCCCCACGTGGGGAAAGAATTGAGCCCAACCTGATGATCTTGAACCTACCCCAGGCACATACTAAGCGCTTAACAAATACCATTATTATTATTACTATTAATAATAATAATAAAACAAACCACAATAGTATCACAGAAAGAAAGCATTTCTGAACATACAGAGAAACATCAAGCACAAAGGATCCTGCTTTTGTTAAGCCCTCAACCCAAGGGCAATTTGATCTCTGACACAATGGAAGCCCTCAGCCTAGGGGTCTTGAGAATTCCCTCCCGTGGGATGATCAGTCCCGTTGCAGTGTGGCTCAGTGGAAAGAGCCCGGGCTTTGGAGTCAGAGTTCATGGGTTCAAATCCCGGCTCCCCCAATTGCCAGCTGTGTGACTTTGGGCAAGTCACTTCACTTCTCTGGGCCTCAGTTCCTTCCTCAGTAAAATGGGGGTGAAGACTGTGAGCCCCCTGTGGGACAACCTGATCACCTTGTAACCTCCCCAGCACTTAGAACAGTGCTTTGCACATATTAAGCACTTAATAAATGCTATTATTATTATTATTATTATTATTCAGGGCCTTAAGGGGCCGGCGTGGCTAAAAGGCCCTGAATTAAAACTAAAATAAACTAAATAAAACTAAAAATACCTAAAAGGTCTTCCGCCCGGGCTGTCCCCCCTGCCTTCCTTCCCTTCGGAGACCAGCAAGCAGCCAAGTAGGGGCTGAGAGCAGCGCGGGCATAATAATAATAATAATAATGATAGCATTTCTTAAGCGCTTACTATGTGCAAAGCACTGTTCTAAGCGCTGGGGAGATTACAAGGTGATCAGGTTGTCCCACGGGGGGCTCACAGTCTTAATCCCCATTTTACAGATGAGGGAACTGAGGCCCAGAGAAATGAAAGTCACACGGCTGACAACTGGCGGAGCCGGGATTTGAACCCATGACCTCTGACTCCAAAACCGTGCTCTTTCCAATGGGCCACGCTGCTTCTCATCCCCTCGGACGGTGCCCTCGGTCTTGGTGGACTCGGTTGGCCTTGCCCAGAACGGCGAGCAGCAGCCGCCACAGGCGTTTTCCCCCGGCCTTTCTACTCTGCTGCCGGCGGGACATCACCTCCAGCTTCTTCAGGACCAACAGAAGACCAATGTCTTCTGTTCTTAGAAGACGTCTAGCCCGGACCTCCGCGGGGCACGGGGGTGTCAACATTTAGTTCTTCGCCCGGAGACAATAGGTTCGGCTCACCTGCGATCCCGGGAAGCGAAATGTCCAGGGGCATTCCATCGAATCCCCAGACTGAGCCCCTTCCTTCCTCTCCCCCTCGTCCCCCTCTCCATCCCCGCCATCTTACCTCCTTCCCTTCCCCACAGCACCTGTATATATGTATATATGTTTGTACAGATTTATTACTCTATTTATTTATTTAGTTTACTTGTACGTATCTATTCTATTTATTTTATTTTGTTATGTCTCTATGTGTTGCCAATTTGTACTTCCCAAGCGCTTAGTACAGTGCTCTGCACATAGTAAGCGCTCAATAAATACGATTGATTGATTGATTGATTGATTGATTAGTATGTTTGGTTTTGTTCTCTGTCTCCCCCTTTTAGACTGTGAGCCCACTGTTGGGTAAGGGCTGTCCCTATATGTTGCCAATCTGTACTTCCCAAGCGCTTAGTACAGTGCTCTGCACATAGTAAGCGCTCAATAAATACGATTGATTGATTGATTGATTGATTGATTAGTATGTTTGGTTTTGTTCTCTGTCTCCCCCTTTTAGACTGTGAGCCCACTGTTGGGTAGGGGCTGTCCCTATATGTTGCCAATCTGCACTTCCCAAGCGCTTAGTACAGTGCTCTGCACATAGTAGTTTATTATTTAGTAGTAATATTTCGTAGTTTATTATTTAGTTTAGTGCTCTGAGAAGCAGCGTGGCTCAGTGGAAAGAGCCCGGGCTTTGGAGTCAGAGGTCGTGGGTTCAAATCCTGGCTCCGCCGATTGTCAGCTGTGTGACTTTGGGCAGGTCACTTAACTTCTCTGGGCCTCAGTTTCCTCATCTGTAAAATGGGGATTAAGACTGTGAGCCCCCCATGGGACAACCGGATTGCCTTGTAACCTCTCCAGCGCTTAGAACAGTGCTCTGCACATAGTAAGCGCTTAATAAATGCCATCATCATCATCATCATCACCATAGTAAGCGCTCAATAAATATGATTGATGATGATGATGATGATGATCGAATCCGGTGATGAGCGAGGAGCCAACTGCAAACTGCAGAGAGGCAGGCCTCTCCGCGGCCGAGAAGCCAGAAGCCGGCTGGTGCAGCCACTTTCACCGGTTCTCTGACCCCTTCCTTTTTGTTTTTTTTAGATTTCGCCGGTATTTGTTGAGCGCTTGCTCTGAGCTTGGCAATGTATCAGAGAAGCAGCGTGGCTCAGTGGAAAGAGCGCGGGCTTGGGAGTCAGAGGTCAGGGGTTCGAATCCCAGCTCTGCCACTTCTCTGTTGGGTGACTTTGGCCAAGTCACTTAACTTCTCTGTGCCTCAGTTCCCTCATCTGGAAAATGGGGATTAAGATTGGGAGCCCCACATGGGACAACCTGATCACCTTGTATCCTCCCCAGCGCTTAGAACAGTGCTTTGCACATAGTAAGCGCTTAACAATGCCATCATTATTATTATTATTATTAGGCCCTGAGGTAGATACCAAGTTGATCATGTACTATTCATTCATTCATTCAATCGTATTTATTGAGCGCTTACTTTGTGCAGAGCACTGTACTAAGCGCTTGGGAAGTACAAGTTGGCAACATCTAGAGACGGTCCCTACCCAACAGTGGGCTCACACCAGGCACTATACTAAGCTCTGGGGTAGATCCAAGCTAATCAGGTCGGATACAGTCCCCGTCCCATATCCCCATTTAGCGGATGAGGGAACTGAGGCCCAGAGAAGTGAAGTGACTCACCCAAGGTCAGACGGCCACAGACAAGTGGCAGTGTCGGGATTAGAACCCACATCCTTCTGACTAGGCCTGGGCTCTGTGTGCTAGGCTGCGCCATTTGGAAAGATGCTCTTCTCATCCGGGCATTTCCAAACCGGCATCACCCTGGCAAGCCGGACTGGTCGATTCCCAAAACCCCATCGGAGGAGGAGGGAGAGGGATTCATTTGCCATTCCCGTCTCTGACTCCTACAGCCTTGACTCATCACTTGGGAGTGCCGTGTTGAAATTCAGGAAAAACTGCGATTCAAAAATTCCCGACCCAGCTTACAGTTTAGCGGGCTTTATTCGTCCCCACCCAAGGTCCCGCAGCATTTTAAAAAATTGAATATTATAAGTTATTTCTTTATATTGATGTCTGTCTCCCCCTCTAGATTGTAGGCTCGTTTGGGGCAGGGAATGTGTCCACTAATTCTGTTGTGTGGTCCTCTCTGGAGGGCTTAGTGCAGTGTCCAGCACACGGTAAGCGCTCAATGAATTCCACTGATGGATTGATTGATTACGTGTATATCCCTAATTTAATAGCTGTCTCCCCCTCTAGACTGTAACAATAATAATGATGATGATGGTATTTGTTAAGCGCTTACTATGTGCAAAGCACTGTTCTAAGCGCTGGGGGAATACAAGGTGATCAGGTTGTCCCACGTGGGGCTCCCAGTCTTAATCCCCATTTTACAGATGAGGGAACTGAGGCCCAGAGAAGTTAAGTGACTTGCCCAAAGTCACACGGCTGACAGTTGGCTCTTTGTGGTCAGGGAGCGTGTCTATCACTTGGGTTACATTGTCCTCTCCTAAGTGCTTAGTACAGTTTTCTGCACAGTGAAAGCAGGGAAGCAGCGTTGCTCAGTGGAAAGAGCACGCCCTTGGGAACCAGAGGTCGTGGGTTCAAATTCCGGCTCCGCCAGTTGTCAGCTGTGTGCCTCTGGGCAAGCCACTTAACTTCTCTGTGCCACAGTTACCTCATCTGTAAAATGGGGATGACTGTGAGCCCCACGTGGGGCAACCTGATCGCCTTGTATCCTCCCCAGCGCTTAGAACAGTGCTTTGCACGTAGTAAGCGCTTAACAAATGCCATCATTATTATTACTATTATCACCCTTGACTCCTCTCTGTCATTCAACTCACATATTCCATCCATCGCTAAATCCTGTCGGTCTCACCTAAACAACATAGCTAAAATCCACCCTTTCCTCTCCATCCCAACTGCTACCACGTTAATACAGTCACTCATCCTATCCCGCCTGGATTACTGCATCGGCCTCCCTGCCTCTTGTCTCTCCCCACTCCAGTCCATATTTCACACTGCTGCCCGGATCATTTTTCTATAAAAAAAAGTTCAGTCCATGTATCCCCACTCCTCAAGAACCTCCAGTGGGTGCCCATCTACCTCCGCAGTCAAACAGAAACTCCTCACCTTTAGCTTTAAAGCACTCCATCATCTTGCCCCCTCCCACCTCACCTCCCTATTCCCCTATTACAAACCAGCCCGAAAACTTCGCTCCTGCAATGCCGTCCTAGTCACTGTACCTCAATTTCTTCTTCCGACCTCTCACCCATATTGTGCCTCGGGCCTGGAACGCCCTCCCTCTTCATATCCGACAGACAGTGACTCTCCCCTCCTTTAAAGCCTTCTCCTCCAAGAAGCCTTCCCCGACTAAGCCCTCCTTTCCTCTTCTCCCACTCCCTTCTGCGTCACCCTGACTTGCTCCCCCTTTATTCATACACCTCCCAACCCCACAACACTTAAGCACATTCCTCTAATTTATTTACTTACCTTAATATCTTCCTCCCCCTCTAGACTGTTGTGGGTAGGGAATGTGTCCGTTATATTGTTGTGGGTACTCATCTAAGCGCTTAGTACAGTGCCCTGCAGACAGAAAAAGCTCAATAAATATGACTGATATTGACTGATGAAAGCTAGGCAGGTTGGACGCAGTCCACATCCCACGTGAGGCTCACAGGCTTCACTTATTCAATTGTATTTATTAAGCGCTTACTTGTGCAGAGCACGGTACTAAGTGGGAAAGTACAATACAGCAATAAAGACTGGCATTCCCTGCCTGCAACGAGCTCACAGTCTAAAGTGGGGAGACAGACATCGATACATATAAACAGACATCAATAAAGACAGGCAAGATCGAAGCACAGTGAGAAGGTTAGCACCAGAGGAGCGGAGGAGATAGGAGGGGGCAAAGTGATGGAAGATTTTAAAGCCAATGGTGAGGAGTTTTTGTTTGTTATGGAACTGGAGATTTTTGAGGAGGGGGGTGACAGTCTTAACCCCCATTTTACAGATGAGGTACCTGGGGCACAGAGAAGTGACGTTATTACCTGTCCAAGGTAACAGAACAGACAAGTGGAGGAGCCAGGATTAGAACCCAGGCCCTTCTGCATCCCAGGCCCATGCTCTGTCTATTAGACCATGCTGCTTCTCATCCATATCCCGTCCACTTATGTCCACATCCTTATATGCTACTATTTCCCCTATGCCTAATCTATCTTAATGTCTACCTCTCCACGTCGATTGTAATCTCATTACGGGCAGGGATTAAATCTACCAACTCTGTTGTATTGTTCTCTCCCAAGCATTTACTTCAGGGCCCTGCACACAAGAAGTGTTCAATAACTACCGTCTGACTGGCTGAGAAAAGGAAGCTGATGGTTGCGTGCACGTACGGTGCCAACCTCGTCCTCAAAGACGACACTGCTGCCGGCGTGATTCGTCTCTGCGGGTGTGGAGCTGTGGTGGATGGAACTCCAAGATGGTAGCCAGGATTTCTAGGTAGGAATCATCAAGGAGATTATTCAAAGGCCGTTTACGAAAAGAGTCGGGACCCCCCCCCCAGAGGAGCCCTATCAGGCTTGGAAATAAACTTCCCGGAAAAGTAATGGAATTTCTGGGCCAAATGACTTGCCAGTGCTCCCGAGAGCATGATGTATCGTAGGAACGAGGGAGGGAGTTAGATCGACAGCCTAATGGAGCTTTCAAAATGGACCATTCCGCAGTCTTCTCCTGAAGGCCAAATTCATTTAACTAGGATGTAATTTTGTTGCATTATATCCCTTCCTGACCCAGGTATTATGGAACTTGTAAGAAATTACATTTTTCCTTGCTCAATTTAAGCTGCTCTTCTCTCTAATGGAAGCGGTAATGTCTTCCTCCTCAAGGAGAGGCTGACCTTTTCTACTGCTCTTGACCTGGAGGAGAGTTTTGCCCCTTTTAGCTCTGGGCTTGTTTCTCCTGGTTACAAGTGGCAAACTGACTTTCTTCCCGAATTCCCCCCACCCAACTCAGTCTCCTGCAACGGAGTCACGCTTAAGCCGTAAGCACGCCCATGCATACCCACACTCACATGTTTATCAATAATAATAATAATAATAATAATAGCATTTATTAAGCGCTTACTATGTGTACAGCACTGTTCTAAGCGCTGGGGGGATACAAGGTGATCAGTTTGTCCCACGTGGGGCTCACAGTCTTCATCCCCATTTTCCAGATGAGGTCACTGAGGCGCAGAGAAGTGAAGTGACTTGCCCAAAGTCACAGAGCTGACAACTGGCGGAGTCAGGATTCGAACCCATGACCTCTGACCCCAAAGCCCATGCTCTTTCCACTGAGCCACGCTGCTTCTCGTCCATGCCCATACGCACACAGACATCCCCCTCACGGACACACACATCCCTGCGCACACGCATGCCTTCGTGAACACACACAAACATACACACACATAAAATCTTACATCCAAGGGAGCAAGAACTTTGGCGACTACCTGCACCTCCGAGTTCCCGATAAAGTCCATGGCTGAAGGACAATAGCGTCAGCACACGGTAAAACTGACAACAAAACCATCCAGAAACAGGTCTTTCCCACATCCTCGAGTTTCTTTTTTTTGTTTCGCGGTATTTATTAAGTGCTTACTATGTGCCAGGCACTGTTCTAAGCGCTGAGTTAACTGAGATTTTGTAAGAATTAAATACGCCATTATATCGTAAGTGCGTACGTTTTCATTCATTCTTCTCAGGTAAAAGGATCTAAATCCTCCAAAATCCTCTCCTCCACCTGTCTTCCCAAGTCACACTCGAAACCACCACTGTTTTCCCGTCTCTCAAGCTGGTGACCCAAGCGTCATTCTTGACTCGGGCCTTGCCCTCAATCTCCAGAGTCAGTCTGTCGCCAGATACTGTTGGTTTTTCCTCCGCAACCTTTCTGGAATCCACCCCTTCCTCTTTGTCCAACCGGCCACCTCACTGGCCCAACTTGTATTTCCCAAGCGCTTAGTACAGTACTCTGCACACAGTAAGCGCTCAAAAATACGATTGAATGAATGAATGAATACGAGCTAATCAAGTTGGACACAGTCCCCGTCTCACACGGGGCGCACGGTCTTAATCCCCACTTGACAGACGAGGGAGCAGAGGCCCAGAGTAGTGAAGTGACTTCCCCCAGGTCACACAGTAGACAAGTGGAGGAGTCGGGATTCGAACTCAGGTCTTCTGACCCTCAGGGCCGGTGGCAGAGCAGCGATCCATCTCGTGACACCATAAAAGACGTGATTTCCAGCCCCTTCTGGAGCACTGGGAGGTGAGAGCGGGGACTTTGGAAAAATGTTGTGGTCACTGACTTGATAAGATTGACCGTGTGGGGACATTACCAGCCCACCCCTGACCAGCCTGAGCCTCAAGTTTGAAATATGGACTTTTGCTCTCTCCCTGACTGATCAAACATTCCGGGAATCCTCGGTAATGTCATATAACCCCCCCTCCCCACCCCACTCCCCCACATCCAATATACGCACACGCAAAAAAAAAAAAAAACGCAAAAAAAACTACACGTACACACACTGGCTGTTCCTGTTGTCAATGCCTAAAGACCCAGGAGGGATTTGGAACACTCAATTATTAGATTAAAAATGGGTATCAGTAGTGTTTTGGGTCACTTTCATACTTCAGAGCTAAAGTCTGGGTGGTCAAGAATATACACATTGTCATTGGTGGTGATGGTGGTTTCGGTGGGAATTTTGACTTTCCGGGAGCTGTGTCCTTGGGAATGGCTCCTTATCAGCCTGCACGTCAACCTGACTGACCCCTGGGATATCTGGATGCCCACTGTTGGGTAGGGACTGTCTCTATATGTTGCCAATTTGTACTTCCCAAGCGCTTAGTACAGTGCTCTGCACACAGTAAGCGCTCAATAAATACGATTGATGATGATGATGGTCAACTTGTTGCCAACTTGTACTTCCCAAGCGCTTAGTACAGTGCTCTGCACACAGTAAGCGCTCAATAAATACGATTGATTGATTGATTGATTGGTCCAATGAGAATAAGATCCCATCCTCCGGCCTTACCTCCTTCCAAAGCACTTGTACATATGTATATATGTTTGTACATATTTATTACTCTATTTATTTTACTTGTACGTATTTATTCTATTTATTTTATTTTGTTAATACGTTTTGTTTTGTTGTCTGTCTCCCCCTTCTAGACTGTGAGCCCACTGTTGGGTAGAGACCGTCTCTATATGTTGCCGACTTGTACTTCCCAAGTGCTTAGTACAGTGCTCTGCGCACAGTAAGTGCTCAATAAATCCGATTGATTGATTGATATGTTGCCAACTTGTACTTCCCAAGCGCTTAGTACAGTGTTCTGCGCACAGTAAGTGCTCAATAAATACGACTGAATGAATGAATGAATGAATAAGATGGTTCTTCTCTCCACCGTAAGCTCCTCGAGGGCAGGGATTGTGTCCTTGACTTGTGTCTACTCTCCTGTACACTGCTCTGCACACAGGGGATGGAATCTCAGCATGAGCCAAGTGAGTGAGGGTTAGGCTGTTCACATCCCTAGAGTGGAAATGTATACATATTTAAGAGCCTAGCAGCAGGATTCCTTGGAAATAATTTGCGCCTCCACCTCCGCCCATGTCTGGAAGCTCCTTGAGGGCAGGGAAAGTACATCTTGTTCTTGTGATCTTGGGCAAACCACTGAACTTCTCTGTGCCTCCGTTTCCCCATCCATAAAATGGAGATTCAATGCCTGTGCCCCATCCCTCTTGGGCTGTGAGGCCCACGGGGGGACAGGAGCTGCATAGGACCGGATTATCTCGCATTATTATTATTATTACCCTGGCACGTAGCGCAGTGCTGAATAAATACAATGACTATTGTGTTATTTCTGTTGAACACTCAATACACTGCTAAGCACACAGGAGATGCTCAATAAATGCCTTTCAACGATCGACTTATCGACTGGGAAGGGAAGCCTTGTAATGGGTGGCCGCAGAGTAAGACGACTTGCCTAGACGGGGCGGGGATTGGGCGGGTGGAAGGAGGGGGAAAGGCGCCATGTGAGAAAGCCTGAAATAGTGTAACGATCCTCGGGCGGATCCTCCCGCAGGACTGGTGCTTTTTGACTGCAAATCCCAGCCAGGGAGATGATTCACGGGGATACGGTGACAATCAATTAGAATTAAAAAAAAAAAAAAAGAAAAAAGCATTAAGTACTTTGGGGGCCCGAAGAGCCCAACACTCTATATTTAGGAGTGAGAAAGATTCTACTTGGTGCTTGGCCATCAGGTGGCTAAATGAACCAACCATAGAGTTAAATATAATCAAAAACGAGGGGCATTCCGGGAAGAACGTGCAAACTAAGCCACAAATAAGCCCGGGAGAAACACGTGTGTGTGCGCGCTCTGGGGAGGCCCGTTTTTGTCCGTGAGTCTCACCGCTTCCGTCCGCCCCGTCCCGTCAGGCGATCGAGATGGTTTCGGGAGCGTGGAGACTTCCCAGTTGGTTTGGACCCGGATTACGACGCCATCGCTCACCTCCATCGCGCTAGCAAGTCTCCGGGCACGTACGTGAAAGAAAATGATAAGCTCTCCGAGGGTTTGGGGGCTTTCTCGAACCGAGTGGCAAATCCCCGCTATTGGCATTCTGTCATTTCCCTCCGGGCTGATTATCACCGTATGGAGCTGAGGATCTGCAGCCATCCTGAAATGATGACCAACACTCCGGGCTCTCATTCTGAAATGAGAAATTGCATTACCAGGGTACGAATGGAGCAGCATTAAGATCGATACGCCGTCGGAAACAGATGCAGAGCAGACATCTGTAACGAGAAAGGACCGGGCACCGGGGGTAAATCGTTGTTGGGGTCTGGAGAGCTAGACGGGGGTGCCCTCCGACCGAGCAGCGTGGCTCAGTGGAAAAAGCATGGGCTTTGAAGAAGTCAGAGGTCATGGGTTCAAATTCCGGCTCCACAACTGTGTGACTTTGGGCAAGTCACTTAACTTCTCTGGGCCTCAGTTCCCTCATCTGTAAAATGGGGATGAAGACTGTGAGCCCCACGTGGGGACAACCTGATCACCTTGTAAATTCCCCAGCGCTGAGAACAGTGCTCTGCACATAGTAAGCGCTTAATAAATGCCATTATTATTATTATTATTATTATAGGGCCCACACGGACATCCCAAACAGGAGCCGGAGTCGTGCAACCGCCCATCCGGGCCAAATTAGACCGCTGATCGTCGGTCCAAATTTCAATGGCTCGAAAGCCACGTTTATCTTGTGAGCCGAGGCAGAAGCGGTGATGTTTCCACTCGCCGAAAAGATGATATTTTTCGAAAGCTTTCAACTCTAAATCGCAAATTCTTCCCTCACCCAAAAGCCAAGTCAATTAGTTATGCTGACATATTTGAGTTACATTAACGTCTGCTCCCGCTCTAGGCCGTGAGCTCGTTGTGGGCAGGGATCATATCTACCTACTCTGTTGTACGCTCCCAAGTGCTTATTACAGTGCTCTGCATTCATTCATTCATTCATTCAATTGTATTTATTGAGCGCTTACTGTGTGCAGAGCACTGGACTAAGCGCTCGGGAAGTCCAAGTTGGCAACATATAGAGACGGTCCCTACCCAACAGCGGGCTCACAGTCGTAAGCGCTTACTATGTGCCAAGTACTGTTCAAACGAACAGTACTCTGGACGCTATCGGGACTCAGGAAATACCACGAGAGTGAGTGAGTGAGTGAGTGAGTGAGTGAGTGAGTAGGGGTGTGTGTGTGTTTGTTTGTGTGTGTGTGAGTGAGAGATGGAGTGAGAGGCAGAGAGGATGAAAATATCTCTGGCTTTATGAAGCAGAAAATACTCACCAGCCAGATAATAGTAAAAATCATAATGATGGTATTTGTCCATTCATTCATTCAATCGTAATTATTGAGCGCTTACTGTGTGCAGAGCACTGTACTAAGCGCTTGGGAAGTCCAAGTTGGCAACATCTAGAGACGGTCCCTACCCAACAGCGGGCTCACAGTCTAGAAGGGGGAGACAGACAACGAAACCAAACATGTGGACGGGTGGCAAGTCGTCAGAACAAATAGAAATAAAGCTAGATTCATTCAATCGTATTTATTGAGCACTTACTGTGTGCAGAGCACTGTACTAAGCGCTTGGGAAGTACAAGTCGGCAACATAGAGAGACGGTCCCTAGCCAACAACGGGCTCACAGTCTAGAAGGGGGAGGCAGACAACAAAACCAAACATGCGGACGGGTGGCAAGTCGTCAGAACAAATAGAAATAAAGCTAGATTAATTCAATTGTATTTATTGAGCGCTTGCTGGGTGCAGAGCACTGTACTAAGCGCTTGGGAAGTCCAAGTCGGCAACATCTAGAGACGGTCCCTACCCAACAGCGGGCTCACAGTCTAGAAGGGGGAGACAGACGACAAAACCAAACATAGTAACTAAATAAAATAAATAGAATAAATATGTACAAGTAAAATAAATAGAGTAATAAATACATACAAACATACATACATATATACAGGTGCTGTGGGGAGGGGAAGGAGGTAAGGCAGGGGGATGGAGAGGGGAAGGAGGGGGAGAGGAAGGGTTATATGTTTGTACATATTTATTACTCTATTTTACTTGTATATATTCTATTTATTTCATTTTGTTAATATGTTTGGCTTTGTTCTCTGTCTCCCCCTTCTAGACTGTGAGCCCACCGTTGGGTAGGGACCGTCTCTATATAATAACAATAATAATAATAATGTTGGCATTTGTTAAGCGCTTACTATGTGCAAAGCACTGTTCTAAGCGCTTGGGGGGATACAAAGTGATCAGGTTGTCCCACATGGGACTCACAGTCTTAATCCCCATTTTTCAGATGAGAGAACTGAGGCTCAGAGAAGTTAAGTGACTTGCCCAAGGTCACACAGCAGACATGTGGCGGAGCCGGGATTCGAACCCATGACCTCTGACTCCAAAGCCCGTGCTCTTTCCACTGAGCCACGCTGCTTCTCTTCTGTATATGTTGCCAACTTGTACTTCCCAAGCACTTAGTACCGTGCTCTGCACAGAGTAAGCACTCAATAAATACAATTGATTGATTGATTGTTGGGTAGGGACCGTCTCTATATGTTGCCAAGCGCTTAGTCCAGTGCTCTGCACACAGTAAGCGCTCGCTGAGCGCTTACTATGTGTCAAGCACTGGGGTGGAATTGATGCTATCGATGCCTGTCTACTTGTTTTGTTTTGTTTTGTTGTCTGTCTCCCCCTTCTAGTCTGTGAGCCCGTTGTTGGGTAGGGACCATCTCTATTTGTTGCCAAATCGTACTTTCCAAGTGCTTAGTACAGTGCTCTGCACACAGGAAGCGCTCAATAAATACGATTGAATGAATGAATACAAGAAGCAGCGTGGCTTAGCGGAAAGAGTCCGGGCTTGGGAGTCAGAGGAGGTGGGTTCTAATCTCAGCTCCGCCACTTGTCTGCTGTGTGTCCTTGGGCAAGCCACTTACCTTCTCTGTGCCTCAGTTACCTTATCTGTAAGGTGGGGATTAAGATGGTGAGCCCCACGCGGGACAACCTGATTACCTTGTAGCTACCCCATTGCTTAGAACAGAGCTTGGCACACAGTAAGCGCTTAACAAATAGCGTAATTATTATACAAGCTAATCAGGTGTCCCCTGTGGGTCTCACGGTCTTAATCCCCATTTTACGGATGAGGCATCTAAGGCACAGAGAAGTGAAGTGACTTGCCCGAGGTCACACAGCAGACAACTGGAAGAGCTGGGATTAGAACCCAGGTCTTTCTAGCTCCTATGCCTGCACTCTATCCACTAGGCCATGCGTCTATGTTAATAATAATAATAATAATGATAATGATGGCATTTGTTAAGTATTTACTATGTGCAAAGCACTGGGGAGGATACAAGGTGATCAGATTGTCCCGTTTGGGGCTCACAGTCTTAATCCCCATTTTACAGATGAGGTCACTGAGGCACAGAGAAGCTAAGTGACTTGCCCAAGGTCACACAGCTGACAGTCGGCAGAGCCGGGATTTGAACCCATGACCTCTGACTCCAAAGCCCGGGCTCTTTCCACAGAGCCACGCTGCTATGTTGCCAACTTGTACTTCCCAAGCGCTTCGTACAGTGCTCTGCACGTTCATTCATTCATTCAATCATATTTATTGAGCACTGTACTAAGCGCTTAAGTGCTCAATAAATACGATTGAATGAATGAATAAGGAGGGACAACATTGAGGTTTACAATATTCCTCAGGGGCCTGTTCTCCAAATCCCACAGTAACAGGAAAAAAGGCTAACTGGTTTCTGCCTGAAGCTGGCAGGTACTGTACCGAAAGAAGAAATGCTTCTTCACCCATAAATTGGGTGGTTATTTTTAGCTACCCCAAAATTTGGGTATTTAGCTATTTTTAGATTCAAGAGGAGTTTCCATAAATTCCTGGAGAAAAGGTCGAAAATGGATTCCCCTCTGCTGAACTGTCAGCTCCCTGAGGGCAGGGATCATGTACACTAACTCTCCCGTATACTCCCAAGCCATCAACACAGCGTTTTTGCGCACAGTAGACTGTTAGCTCCCTGAAAGCAGGCCTCAGTTCTTCTAACTCTATTCTACACTCCCACGGGCGTTGTACAGGGCTCTGCCCAGAATAAGCACCCAATAAATACCATCATCATCATCATCATCAATCGTATTTATTGAGCGCTTACTATGTGCAGAGCACTGTACTAAGCGCTTGGGAAGTACAAATTGGCAACACATAGAGACAGTCCCTACCCAACAGTGGGCTCACAGTCTAAAAGGGGGAGACAGAGAACAAAACCAAACATACCAACAAAATAAAATAAATAGGATAGATATGCACAAGTAAAATAGAGTAATAAATATGTACAACCATATATACATATATACAGGTGCTGTGGGGAAGGGAAGGAGGTAAGATGGGGGGGATGGAGAGGGGGACGAGGGGGAGGCTCACTTCTCTGAGCCTCAGTTCCCTCACCTGTAAAATGGGGATTAAGACTGTGAGCCCCCCGTGGGACAACCTAATCGCCTTGTATCCCCCCAGTGCTTAGAACAGTGCTTTGCATCATCATCATCAATCGTATTTGTTGAGCGCTTGCTATGTGCAGAGCACTGTACTAAGCACTTGGGAAGTACAAATTGGCAAC
The DNA here is from genome assembly GCF_015852505.1 of Tachyglossus aculeatus. Taxonomy (NCBI): domain Eukaryota; kingdom Metazoa; phylum Chordata; class Mammalia; order Monotremata; family Tachyglossidae; genus Tachyglossus; species Tachyglossus aculeatus. The sequence continues at coordinate 131,865,576 of NC_052101.1, read as the reverse complement.
ATATAGAGACAGTCCCTACCCAACAGTGGGCTCACAGTCTAAAAGGGGGAGACAGAGAACAAAACCAAACATACTAACAAAATAAAATAAATAGAATAGATATGTACAAGCTAAATAAATAGAGTAATAAATATGTACAAACATATATACATATATAGACGATCCCTACCCAACAATGGGCTAGTAAGCACTTAACAAATGCCACTGATTGATCGATTGGCAGAGGGAATGTTAGGGCAAATAGCCCCCCGTCCTTCCAAGCATCCCGTTGCCACGGTCTGAGACAGTATATTGGACTAGACGAAGCATCGATCTGACCCACGAAAGATCTTTCTTACATTCTGGAAAGAGTATTTTGGCCTATCTTTTGTCTTTTTCCAGTGGCGTTTTTTCAACCGTCCTAGATTTGTCCCCATAAACTTCATCCCGCCGAGAAGAGACTAATTCATTTTTCACGTTCTTTCGCTTCGATAGCGGCGGGCTGCTAGGTCGCTGCCCGGTGAGGTCTGAGCTGACCACGTTTCCCTTGCTCGTTTCGGGGTCCTTGAACTCAGATGGCCGAGAGAGAAAGATTTCACATTACAGTAAAGGGGATCGCTCTCTCCTCTCCAAGCTCTCCTCGACAATAAATAATAATCATCATCATCATCATCAATCGTATTTATTGAGCGCTTACTATGTGCAGAGCACTGTACTAAGCGCTTGGGAGGTACAAATTGGCAACATATATAATAGACAACGAAGAACAGCACTATTACATGAATAAAGCAGTTTCCCTCTCACTTCTAGCCTGTGAGCCCACTGTTGGGTAGGGACCGTCTCTATATGTTGCCAACTTGTACTTCCCAAGCGCTTAGTCCAGTGCTCTGCACACAGCAAGCGCTCAATAAATATGAATGAATGGATTAGACTGTCAGCTCCTTGTGGGCAGGGAACAGGTCTAGCAACTCTGTTATACTGTACCCTCCCAAGCGCTCAGTACAGTGCTCTGCACACAGTAAGCACTCAATAAATACCAGTGATTGATTGCGAGGTGGTATAATGCTGCTCCATTATAGTTTCATCTCTTATTTCATAGGTCATCATGCCAATGTGTTTATTTTGGACTAATTGGAATCTCCCCCATCCTCTATTCATTGTGAATTCGGATTGTTTCCCTTCCCAGTTGTACAGTCACTTCACTTCTCTGGGCCTCAGTTGCCTCATCTGGAAAATGGGGATGAAGACTGTGAGCGCCCCGTGGGTCAACCTGATCACCTTGTAACCACCCCAGTGCTTAGTACAGTGCTCTGCACACAGTAAGCGCTCAATAAATACGATTGAATGAATGAATCTGCGGTCCGATCCAGTTTCGAATAATAATAATGATGGCATTTATTAAGCACTTGCTATGTGCAAAGCACTGTTCTAAGCGCTGGGGTGGTTACAAGGTGATCAGGTGGTCCCACGGGGGGGCTCCCAGTCTTCATCCCCATTTTCCAGATGAGGCAACTGAGGCCCAGAGAAGTGAAGTGACTAGCCCGAAGTCACACAGCTGACAAGTGGCGGAGCCGGGATTTGAACCCATGACCCGTGACTCCAAAGCCCGGGCTCTTTCCGCTGAGCCACGCCGCGTGTGCCGGAGTGGGCAGAGATGGGAGGCAGGGATGCGGCAGTAAAGTCGGAATAGGATTATTGGTTGGATCGGTGTAGTGGCAGTTTGGAGGGAGAGGAAAGGTGGACTGTAGTAATATTGTGAAGGTCGAACCGATAGGATTTCAGTGAATGATCCGAGTCGCCTCGCAAATTTCCGGCCGAAATAAAAGTGCCTTGGAAATCAAGAATGGAAGGTTTGGCCCATCTTGCTAGGGAGGTGGGAAGGCATTGGGGCCGGCAAATAGAAAGGCCTGACCCAGGAACAGCTTGAAACCACCGATTGTTGCAATAAAATTAGTCTGGCTTAACTGGAGACTTTTATTATAGTTTATGGACATTTGCTTGCACTGGGAAATGTCATGTCATATTCCCCGAGACTTTGCGAAATGTCACTAAATGAGGCTTCCTGGCAACCTCATTACTGCCGCGAATAAAACTCTTTTGTTACCGTGAGGGGAGGGAGAAATTAGCAGGTGGCAAAAGCCAGACATTGCTTTTCAACAGGTCACGGAACAGAGAACGGCAAGGAGACTGACAGCGACGGCAGAAGCAGCCATTCATTCATTCAATCGCGTTTACTGAGCGCTTACTGTGCGCAGAGCACTGTACTAAGCGCTTGGGAAGTACAAACTGGCGATGGATGGGTATTTCGGAGAAGAAGCGGTAGGGAAGTCCCAAGACCCGCCTTCGTTCATTCATTCATTCAGTCATTCAATCGTATTTATTGAGCGCTTCCTGTGTGCAGAGCACTGGACTAAGCGCTTGGGAAGTACAATTTGGCAACATCTAGAGAGGGTCCCTACCCAACAGCGGGCTCACAGTCTAGAAGGGGGAGATAGACAACAAAATAAAACATATTAACAAAATAAAATAAATATGCACAGTGCCTGGCAAAGAGCGAGTGCTTAACAGATACCATTTTTAAAAAAAACTGCTCGGCACACTTGAAAAACACACCCGCGATGGGGAAATCCACCCATGGATGTGTGTGTGTAGTTGAGCTCAGGTCCTAACTGCATTTTGGTTACACCTCAATTAATCGATCAGCTGTATTTATTTCTTGTTGGATGTATTTCTTCTAGACTGTGAGCCCGCTGTTGGGTAGGGACCGTCTCTATATTTTGCTGACGTGTAGTTCCGAAGCGCTTAGTACAGTGCTCTGCACACAGGAAGCGCTCAATAAATTCATTCAATCGTATTTATTGAGCGCTTACAGTGTGCAGAGCACTGTACTAAGCACTTGGGAGAGTTCAATGGAAGAGAGTTGGTAGACACATTCCCTGCCCACAACGAGCTTCCAGTTGAGAAGAAGCTAGCGTGCCCCTTCCTCTGCTGTTAAATTTGATGTTGACGGGGGGTCTGATGCTGATTTCCGCGCTTAGAACAGTGCTTTGCACATAGTAAGCGCTTAATAAATGCCATTATTATTATTATTATTATTATTATTTCGCTTTGGCCTCTTTATCTCACGATGTGTTTGTTGTTTGTTAATGGTATTGCTAAGTGTTATGTTCCAAACACTCCCCCTTCTAGACTGTGAGCCCACTGTTGTCTATATGTCGCCAACTTGGACTTCCCAAGCGCTTAGTACAGTGCTCTGCACACAGTAAGTGCTCAATAAATACGATTGAATGAATGAATGAATGAATCAAACACTGTACTAAGCACTGGGATAGATACACACACGCCAGTCGGGTTGGCCACAATCCTTGTCCCACATGGGACTCACAGTCTAGTTGAGAGGTGGTAGGATTTAATCCCCTATTGGACAGATGAGGAAACTGAGGCCCAGAGAAGTGAAATGACTTGCCCAATGTCATATGGCAGGCGAGTGGCGGCGTCAGAATTAGAACCCAGGGCCTCTAGGTTACCAGGCCAGTGACCTTTCCGCTCCACCAGGTTGCCTCTCATCCTGTGTTAAGCGGGGATGGAGAAGAGTAACTACTTTCCCAGTTCCGTCTCCCGTTCCTTCCAGGACACGCCTGAGGCGGGAGACAACTGGAAAATTGAAGGGAAAGGAGAAAACTGAAACTCTGGATTCAAGCAACCACCAGCAATAGCCTGAAAACGAAACTGCATGAGACTTTCTGATATCTTTTCTTCTTCAATAAATTGAGAGGCTTTTACAGAGAAGCAGCGTGGCTCCGTGGAAAGAGCCCGGGCTTTGGAGTCAGTGGTCATGGGTTCCAATCCCGGCTCCACCAATTGTCAGCTGTGTGACTTTGGGCAAGTCACTTCACTTCTCTGGGCCTCAAATACCTCATCTGGACAATGGGGATGAAGAGTAGCTACCTTCCCAGTTCCATCTCCCCTTCCTTTCAGGACACGCCTGAGGCGGAAGACAACTGGAAAAATTGAAGGGAAAGGAGAAAACCGAAACTCTGGATTCAAGCATCCATCAGCAATAGCCTGAAAAGGAAACTGCATGAGACTTTCTGATATCTTTTCTTCTTCAATAAATTGAGAGGCTTTTACAGAGAAGCAGCGTGGCTCCGTGGAAAGAGCCCGGGCTTTGGAGTCAGTGGTCATGGGTTCCAATCCCGGCTCCACCAATTGTCAGCTGTGTGACTTTGGGCAAGTCACTTCACTTCTCTGGGCCTCAAATACCTCATCTGGACAATGGGGATGAAGAGTAGCTACCTTCCCAGTTCCATCTCCCCTTCCTTTCAGGACACGCCTGAGGCGGAAGACAACTGGAAAAATTGAAGGGAAAGGAGAAAACCGAAACTCTGGATTCAAGCATCCATCAGCAATAGCCTGAAAAGGAAACTGCATGAGACTTTCTGATATCTTTTCTTCTTCAATAAATTGAGAGGCTTTTACAGAGAAGCAGCGTGGCTCCGTGGAAAGAGCCCGGGCTTTGGAGTCAGAGGTCATGGGTTCAAATCCCGGCTCCGCCAATTGTCAGCTGTGTGACTTTGGGTAAGTCACTTCACTTCTCTGGGCCTCAGTTACCTCATCTGGAAAATGGGGATTGACTGCAAGCTCCCCCGTGGGACAACCTGATCACCTTGTAACCTCCCCAGCACTTAGAACAGTGCTTTGCACATAGTAAATGCTTAATAAATGCTATTATTATTATTATGACTAATTCCCACCCATGCATCTTCTCCCAATGCTTAGTACCGTGCTCTGCCCACCGTAAGTTCTTAATAAATATTACTACTACTACTACAACTAATAATAATAATAATAATAATTGTGGTATTACTCTGCACAAATTGAGCACCCAATCAGTACGATTAACTGACTGACTCAAGTACTTTAATGCAAGCTATGGTTCAGATGGTCCGTGCTATCTGTTAAGCGCTTACTAAGTGCCAGGCACTGTACTAAGCGCTGGGATGGATACAAGCAAATCAGGTTGGACACAGTCCCTGTCCCACGTGGGGCTCACAGTCTCAATCCCCATCTTACAGATGAGATAACGGAGGCCCAGGGAAGTGAAGCGACTTGCCCAAGGTCACACAGCAATCAATCAATCAATCGTATTTATTGAGCGCTTACTGTGTGCAGAGCACTGTAGTAAGCGCTTGGGAAGTACAAGTTGGCAACATATAGAGAAGCAGCGTGGCTCAGTGGAAAGAGCCCGGGCTTTGGAGTCGGAGGTCATGGGTTCAAATCCCGGCTCCGCCACTTGTCAGCTGTGTGACTTCGGGCAAGTCACTTAACTTCTCTGGGCCTCAGTTCCCTCATCTGTAAAACGGGGATTAAGACTGTGAGCCCCCCATGGGACAACTTGATCACCTTGTAACCTCCCCAGTGCTTAGAACAGTGCTTTGCACATAGTAAGCGCTTAATAAATGCCATTATTATTATTATAGAGACGGTCCCTACCCAACAGTGGGCTCACAGTGTAGAAGACAAGTGGCAGGATTAGAACCCATGACCTTCTGATTCCCAGGCCCATGCTCTATCCACTAGGCTACCATGACTATATAAGAGCCCGCTGTGAGCCCGCTGTTGGGTAGGGATCGTCTCTATGTGTTGCCAACTTGGGCTTCCCAAGCGCTTAGCACAGTGCTCTGCACACAGTAAGCGCTCAATAAATACGATTGAATGAATGAATGAATGAATGAATGAAAGATAAGGTCCCCCTTCTAGACTGCAAGCCCACTGTTGGGTAGGGACCGTCTCTATATGTTGGCAACTTGGACTTCCCAAGCGCTTAGTACAGTGTTCTGCACACAGTAAGTGCTCAATAAATACGACTGATTGATTGATTGACATAGTTGCTGTTCTGTATGAGGTAAGCGGTCCGAGAGAAAACTGAAATTCTCGGGAAATACTAGTGATTGATTGCACCATGCTGGGTACTTGAGAGCAAAGAGTAGCTCCGCACGACATTTTCCCTGCCCACAAGAATCTTCCGCTCCAGGAGGGAATACCGATGTAGAAATACTGATGAATGGAGTCATCAAAAGTCTTAATCGAAAAGTCCGATGGACTGTACTTCTGTACTCAAGCGCTGCCGGAGAGGAGGAATTCTGACCCCGGGAGAAGCGTGCGTTTCCTCTGCCTTCCGAATCACGGCAACCGTCGAACGCATTCATTTTGATCAGAGGGGATGAGAGTTGGGAACGAAAATCATCAATTTCCTGAGCTGAACTCAATCATCTTGTCGACGTCTTATCTTTGCGCCGGATATACTTCGGCAGGACCCATTTCCCCCGGCCCATACGGCATTATTCATTGATGATAATGTACAGCTGAATTCGGAAGCGAGCCTGATAAAGGCTGGGCCAGGAAAGTAGTGTGCTAATGGAAAATGGCAAAAAATGATGATGATATATCAAATGACACTTTTGTGTTTCTCCCGGAGGCCCAGGATGCTTTGGCCTGGAACTCTACCCTCTTGAGCATCTTCATCCCATGTTACGAGCCTCTCTGTCCGAGTTATTTTATCGTGATTATCATTATAGTTATTTTATCGTCATCGTTATCATTGCATTTGTGGCATTTGTTAAGGGCTTACCATGTGTCAAACACCGTCATCGATCCAATTTAATCAGGTCGGACACAGTCCCAGCCCCACATGGGGCTCACATTCTAAGGAGGAGGGCAGACGGACATCGAATCATTTCACAGATGAGGAAACTGAGGCCCAGAGAAGTGAAGTGACTTGCCCAAGGTCACACAGCGGGCAAGTGGCAGAGCTGGGATTAGGATCCAGGACCTCACTCTGCCTCACTTTGTTCTTCCCCCCTCCCAGCCCTACAGCACTTACATATATATCAGCATTTATTTATTCGTATTGAGGCCTGTCTCCCCTGTTCCAGACTGTGAGTTCATTGTGGGCGGGGAATGTGTCTGTTTATTGTTGTATTGTAATCAATCAATCAATCAATCAATCAATCGTGTTTATTGAGCGCTTACTGTGTGCAGAGCACTGTACTAAGCACTTGGGAAGTACAAGTTGGCAACATATAGAGACGGTCCCTACCCAACAGTGGGCTCACAGTCTACACGGGGGAGACAGAGAACAAAACAAAACATATTAACAAAATAAAATAAATAGAATATCTATTGAAGTGACTTGCCCAAAGTCACACAGCTGGCAATTGGCAGAGTCGGGATTTGAACCCATGATCTCTGACTCCAAAGCCCGTGTTCTTTCCACTGAGCCATGCTGCTTCTTGCACTTAAATATAGTGATAATGATATAACAATAATTTACTCTCCCAGGCGCTTAGTGCGGCGCTCTGCACACAGTGAGCGCTCAATAAATATGATTGAGTGAACAAAGGGCCTCCAACGACCAGGCCTGTGCTCTATCCATTAGGCCAAGCTGCTCCTTGGCTTTCTCCATGACATCGTATTTTGCTCTCTGGTTGTTGCGGTAGAAACTTTATCTCTCCCCCAGTTCTCCCGTCTCCCTCCATCTCCTCACTCATTCCATTCACTCGTTCGGGAATTTCATCCCCACCCAAATCCAGCGGGCCGCAGCCTCCCCCAGAGTCAAAGCCCTACACCATAAACCCCACAAATTATGCATTTAATTGCCCTCCTCAGCGTGCGTGTGTGCATGTGTGTCTGTCCTTCTAGCTATCTAGAAGGACAGCCGTATCTTCAATTGGACATTCAATCATTTATTCTGAGTATTACAGTTATAAATAGTTTTACGTTTGTCTCCCCCATTACAGTGTCAGTTCTCCATATATTTCATAGCACATTTACTACCACGGCTTGGAAAACTCTTTTTGTTAGCTATTTATTTTATTTTGTTAGTCTATTTTATTTTGTTAATGTGTTTGGTTTTGTCTCCCCCTTTTAGACTGTTGGGTAGGGACTGTCTCTATATGTTGCCAACTTGTACTTCCCAAGCGCTTACTACAGTGCTCTGCACACAGTAGGCGCTCAATAAATACGATTGATGATGATGATTCAGGGCTACATTCTCTGGCCAAAGTAGGGGGCAGGTATTACGGGATTCTGATTTGGAAACACCAGTGATGAGTTGAATTTCTGCTTTTACCTTTCAAAAGGGCAAGAGAATCTAATGGGGAAGCAAAAGAATTTCAATCTCCCGCTTTTACAACCGGGCAGTACAGAAGGCGCGCGAGTACACGGGACTTTCTGTAAAACGTTTGCAATTTTGAAAACACACGGACGCTCTACGCAGATGCCTACTTATTTCCAGCAATTAAAAGGTAATTAGGCGGCAAGTTAGAGAAAGTGTGGCATTCTTCTAGAACTTGATGATTCAGTGGAAATGATTCATCGAAATGGAGACTAAAGACTCGGCCCTCCCTCCCTTCAACCACAGGGCTGAGATTCGCAGCGACCGGCTCCTCCTCAAAGGACTGTTCGAAATATTTAATAGCCGTTTCGTTATTGATTCTTTATTAGCAGTCCGGTTTCTTGTCCCCCCCAGCAAGTTTCAAACTCAGCAGGGAACCCGGGGCCTCAGTCCGGTGGATAATTAAGACCACGGTTATGAAAGCCAGAACTGCTTACCCCTGGCTTCCAACCGGCTCCGTAATCACACGGAACGCTGGCCGCGGGTTCGGATCTTGATTTATCCCTCCGCGAGCGGAGAGGGAACCCCTCCGGAAATTCACCTGGACAAAGCCAGGAAATCTAGTTCCCACTCCGAGCGTCCTGACCCCGAATGAATGGGCCCGGGTTCTTCCTGTCTGGTCGACGTCGGGAAAGATTGTCCTCCTCGGCTGACGTTCGGCTGGGATATTCATTCATTTAATCGAGCCAACTCGGTTGTAGTGTACTCTCCAAAGCGCTTAGTACAATAATAATAATAATAATGTAATAATAATAATGATTGTGGTATCCGTTATCCTTTTAGACTGTTAGCCCACTGTTGGGTAGGGACTGTCTCTCTTTGTTGCCAAGTTGTACTTCCCAAGCGCTTAGTACAGTGCTCTGCACATAGTAAGCGCTCAATAAATACGATTGATGATGATGATGATGATCCGTTAAGTGCTTACTGTACTAAGTGCTGAGTACGATAGAAGGACCGTCTCTATATGTTGCCAAAGTGGGCTTCCCAAGTGCTTAGTACAGTGCTCTGCACACAGTAAGTGCTCAATAAATACTGTTGAATGAATGAATACTATAGGCAGTACTCTGCCCGTAGTAAGTGTTCAGGAGATACCACTGATGATCATGATAATCATGGTATTTATTAAGCATTTATTCTGTGCTAAGCACTGGATAATACCAAACAATCAAGTCAGCACCGAGAACTCACAGTAAGTTATGTGAGTAAGTTACTCACAGTGCTCTGCACATAGTAAGCGCTCAATAAATACGATTGATTGATTGATTGATTGATTATGGCATGTCCGATCTCATTGTAACCCAGCATTTAGCACCTAAGTGGCACTTATTAAATGCCATGAGTAAGGCAATCCAAGAGGGAGGGAGAAGAGGAATCTTATGTTTGTTTCCCTCCCTTCCCCAGCCCGCCTTCAGGACATCTGTACTTGGATGGCATCCAAGAGGAAGCTCCTTTTGGGAAGGCAATGTGTCACTTTACTATTTTGTACTTTCTAATCTCCCATTATTTATTCATTCATTCAATCGTATTTATTGAGTGTTGACTGTTCTTTATTCGTCGTATTTATTGTTTACCGTGTGCAGAGCACTGTACTAAGAGCATGGAAAGAACGATTCAGCAACAAAGAGAGACAATCCCTGCCCACAACGGGCTTCCAGTCTAGACCAAGGGAGACAGACATTCAGTCATTCAATCGTATTTATTGAGCGCTTCCTGTGTGCAGAGCACTGGACTAAGCGCTTGGGAAGTCCAAGTTGGCAACATATAGAGACGGTCCCTACCCAACACAGTCGAGAAGGGGGAGACAGACAACAAATCAACACATATTAACAAAATAAAAGGAATGAATAGAGTAATAAATACGTACATACATATATACAGCTGATTCTCACCCCGTCTCCATCGCCACACACGATCCAACCTCTGGTGGAGAAACTGGAAGGAAAAAGTGACTCGTTTGAAAAGATCAGGGTGAGGGGATGGAGCCTGGTCTTCCTTGGAATAAGGCTGCCGACGGGAGAACTAATCAAAAGAGGTGAGCGAGCTCCTCACTTACGGCTCTCGTGGGAGTCACATAAATGGAAAAGACCCAATTAAAAAGGGGATTTCCTGTGCATGAACGAGGGATGTGTATGAAATAACCACACGGGGCTAAGAATGTGGACTGCTTTGGCTGGTAAAGGGAAAAAGGGAGTAGGAGATGAGCCCACTGTTGGGTAGGGACTGTCTCTATATGTTGCCAATTAGTACAGTGCTCTGCACATAGTAAGCGCTCAATAAATACGATTGATTGATTGATTGATTGAGAGGTGCAGATGTATTTCTTTTTGCGTACGCACGCGCGCGCCCACACAAACACGCGCGTACACGGGAAGCAGCGTGGCTCGGTGGAAAGAGCCCGGGCTTCGGAGTCAGAGATCATGGGTTCAAATCCTAACTCCTCCAACTGTCAGCTGTGTGGCTTCGGGCAAGTCACTTCACTTCTCTTTGCCTCAGTTGCCTCATCTGGAAAATGGGGATTAAGACTGTGAGCAACAACCTGATCACCTCGTAACCTCCCCAGCGCTTAGGACAGTGCTTTGCACATAGTAAGCGCTTAATAAATGCCATCATTATTATTATTATTATTATTATCACACAGCCCTCGGCAGACAGCAGTATCAGATAACATTACAGTCCTCTAGACCGTAAGCTCGTTATGGGCAGGGAATGTGTCTGCCATTCAATCAATCAATCAATCAATCGTATCTATTGAGTGCTTACTGTGTGCAGAGCACTGTACTAAGCACTTGGGAAGTACAAGTCGGCAACATATAGAGACGGTCCCTACGCAACAGTGGGCTCTGCAGTTATACTCTCCCAAGGGCTTAGTACAGTGCTCTGCACAGAGTAAGCATTCATTAAATAGCACTGTTGGATTGATAATGGGCAGCTCTGATAGGGATTAATCGATGGTATTTACTGAGCACTTCCTGGGGGCAGAGCACTGTAATGATAATTATGGCATTTGTTAAGCACTTACTATGTGCAACGCACTGTACTAAGCACTTGGGAGAGTGAAGTACAACCGAGTTGGTAGACACGTTCCCTGCCCACAGTGCTAAGCGCTTAGTACAGTGCTCTGCACACAGTAAGCGCTCAATAAATACGATTGATTGAAGGAAATTCCACTCTAGCCGGGGACGGAATCGGGACCCTACGCCCTGTCTGTCAGTCAACTATTTATTCTTTTAATGGTATTTCTTAAGCGCTTCCGATGTGCCAGGCACTGTACTAAACCCTGGGGGAGATACAGGTTAATCAAGTGGGACATAGTCCACGTCCCACATGGGGCTCATTGCCTAAATCCCCATTTTTCAGAGGAGGAAAGTGAGGCCCAGAGAAGTCAAGCGACTTGCCCGAGGTCACACAGCAGCCAAGTGGCTGAGCTGGGATTAGATCCCAGGTCCTTCCAACTTCCAGGCCTGGGCTCGATCGTTCCGGCCTTGCCGCTCCCGACCTCCACGCTAATCAGAGATGAGAGACCAGCCGGAAAAGTGCCCTAGAAAGCTCAGTCTGTTTCAATCTCCAGTCTGATTTTCTCTCAATTTTCCCTCTTTGTCCTCCTTTTCTTTTTCCCTCTTGGGAAGAACATTCTCTCGGAGCCATAGGCAGGAAAGTCCCCAGAGACTTCAGCAAAGCGAGGCTCCAAAATCACTGACGCCCCCGGGGATTTGCCAGGGACTTGGAAGCAGCGTGGCTCAGTGGGAAGAGCCCAGGCTTTGGAGTCAGAGGTCATGGGTTCAAATCCCAGCTCTGCCAATTGTCAGCTGGGTGACTTTGGGCAAATCACTTCACTTCTCTGGGCCTCAGTTCCCTCATCTGTAAAAATGGGGATTAAAACTGTGAGCCCCACGTGGGACAAACTGATCACCTTGTATCCGCCCCCCCAGCGCTTAGTACAGTGCTTTCCCAGACTGAGCCCCCTCCTTCCTCTCCCCCTCCTCCCACTCTCCATCCGCCCCACCTTACCTCCTTCCCTTCCCCACAGCACCTGTATATATGTATATATTTGTACGTATTTATTACTCTATTTTACTTGTACATATCCTATTTATTTTATTTTGTTAATATGTTTGGTTTTGTTCTCTGTCTACCCCTTCTAGACTGTGAGCCCACTGTTGGGTAGGGACCGTCTCTATATGTTGCCAACTTGGACTTCCCAAGCGCTTAGTACAGTGCTCTGCACATAGCAAGTGCTCAATAAATACGATTGATTGATTGATTGATTGATTGATTGACTTAGAGTCCTGGCGGTGGAAATCCCTCTGGACGGGGCGACTTGGACGACGTCCTGTCAACTTGGACTTCCCAAGCGCTTAGTACAGTGCTCTGCACACAGTAAGCGCTCAGTGAATACGACTGAATGAATGAATGAATGAATTTGGAGTGGCGGGGACACAAGGTCATCCTGGCACCATCTATTCATTCAATCGTATTTATTGAGTGCTTACTGTGTGCAGAGCACTGTACTAAGCGCTTGGGAAGTCCAAGCCGGCAACATAGAGAGACGGTCCCTACCCAAGACTGTGAGCCCCCCGTGGGACAGCCTGATCACCTTGTAGCCTCCCCAGCGCTTGGAGCAGTGCTTTGCACGTGGTGGGCGCTTGGCGAATGCCATTATTATTATTATTATTATTGGTTCAAGTCCCGGCTCCACCACTGTCAGCTGTGTGACTTTGGGCAAGTCACTTCACTTCTCTGGACCTCAGTTCCCTCGTCTGTAAAATGGGGATTAAGACTGTGAGCCCCACGTGGGACAACCTGATCACCTTGTAACCTCCCCAGGGCTTAGAATAACAATAATAATAATAACAATAATAATAATGGCATTTATTAAGCGCTTACTATGTGCAAAGCACTGTTCTAAGCGCTGGGGAGGTTACAAGGTGACTAGAACAGTGCTTTGCACATAGTAAGCGCTTAACAAATAGCATCATAGGAAAGCAGCAAGGTGGAGTAGGAGGGGGCAAAGTGATTTATGCTTTACAGCTGACGGTAAGGAGTTTCTGTCTGCGGATGAGGTGGATGGGCCACCACTGGAAGTTCTTGAGGAGTGTGGAGACGCGGACTGAGTGGTTTGGAGAAAAATGATCCAGGCAGAAGAGTGACGCGTCGACCGGGCTGAAGGGAGACAGGAGGCAGGGAGGCCAACGAGGAGGCCGATGTAGTAGTCAAGAAGCAGCGTGGCTCAGTGGAAAGAGCCCGGGCTTTGGAGTCAGAGATCATGGGTTTGAATCCCAACTCCTCCAACTGTCAGCTGTGTGACTTTGGATAAGTCACTTCACTTCTCTGGGCCTCAGTGACCTCATCTGGAAAATGGGGATGAAGACTGTGAGCCCCACGTGGGACAACCTGATCACCTTGTAACCTCCCCAGCGCTTAGAACAGTGCTTTGCACATAGGAAGCGCTTAATAAATGCCATTATCATTATGACTAGAACCCAGATTTCCTGCTGCCCAGTCTCATTAATAATAATAGTAGTAATAACTGTGGTATTTCTTAAGCACTTTCTATGTGCCAGGTACTATACTAAGCACTGGGGTGGATACAAGCAAATTGGGATGGACACAGTCCCTGTCTTGCATGGGGCTCACAGTCTTCGTCTCCATTTTACCAATGAGGGAACTGAGGCACAAAGAAGTGAAGTGACTTGCCCAAGGTCACACAGCCAACAAGTTGCTCCCAGGCCTGTGCTCTATCCACTAGGAGGTTACCTTGTAACCTCCCCAGCGCTTATTCATTCATTCAATCGTATTTATTGAGCGCTTACTGTGTGCAGAGCACTGTACTCAAGCACTTGGGAAGTACAAGTTGGCAATGTATAGAGACGGTCCCTACCCAACAGCGGGCTCACAGGCAGAACAGTGCTTTGAACAGAGTAAGCGCTTAATAAATGCCATCATCATCATCACTAGGCCATGCTGTTTCATGCATTCTCCTGCCATTGGATCCCGTTGCCTCCATTTTCACTTCCTCTGATAATGGGAGCCCAGCTCAGGATGGTGAATAATAACAATAGCAATAATACTGGGCACTCAAGTAATCATCCTGATGTTCCTGTCCGGCATATTCACTCTACTGCCCGTTGGATCCTTGTTCTTCCTGCTCCCTCTATTAGTAAATTATTGATTTCTGCCGGTCTCCCTCCATTAGATAGTAAGCCCTTCGAGGGCAGGGAATTTGTATCTTGCTTCTGTCGTACTCTCCCTAGCGCTTAGTGTAGTGCCCCGCTGGCAGAAGGTGCTCAGTAAATGCCACTGATGGATCGGTTGACTGACTGGTCGTACAATTTCTAGATGAGAACAGGCGAAAATGACGCCGCCGATAGTGAAGTCTTACTTTTGATCATTCCTGGTGGGGAAAAACCAAACCGTGATGAGTTAGAGTCAGATGAAAGTTCTGTCTCTAGGACCAAATGATGAAACCAACAATACCCAGTGGAGAAAACTCCATTTTTCAGATTTCTGGGGGGGCTAAGCTACCCATCTCCCACAGCAAAAGAAGCCTAGAAGAGATTAATTTATTATTCATCAGCATAATTAATAATAATATTTATAAAGAGCCCTCTCCCCAACCCCCAGCACACTGCCCAGATTTAAAAATCATAAAAGAAATATGAAAAAAGAGATAAAATATTTAAAAGCCCAGTAGAGTCACTACATAAAAGAGTCATCTGTGCCTTGCTGCCCTCCTCTCCTTTCGCACAAATCTACATGGCACCGAGAAGCCTGAAGCGATTTTGGCTCAGCCTGTGCGACTTGGCTTTTGGCCGAGAGCCACCAGTTCCTAGCATTAAGGGCGAGGAGGAGTCACCGTTCTTAGAAAGAGGCCCGGCTCATACTCGAATCCTGAATATCGATCGACAGCATCCACTGAGTGTCTCCTGTGTGAAATTCCCGGGATCATCTCTGAATTCTTTTTCATAAATGGGTTTTCCGTTAGGGATCTCCTAGTCCACCAATCCAATGCCTGATTGTAATGACAGGCTATCACTGTCATCGACAGGGAATATCACTATTGTTGCGTTGTACTTTCCCAAGCGCTTAATAAAGTGCTCTGCACACAGTAAGCGCTCAATAAATACCCTAGAATGAATGAATGAATCGACTTCCCAATCAGGTTACTTCAGAGGACCCATCTTCTGGTCCTGGTGATTGGTTTCCATCTAGTTCATCCATTTGGTTTCAGGTATCCTGTGTTGAAACCAAACTGCTTGCAACCCATCTGAATCAATTCCTCAATGGAGGAGTGTTGGGAAGGTTGTGTCAGTTTCGGGGAGGTCATCTACCCCAAGCTGTTAGTACAGTGCTCAATAAATATGATTGATTGATTGATTAAACCGAACCGCTTTCAACCCATCTGAATCAATTCCTCCATGGAAGAGTGTTGGGAAAGTTGTGTCAGTTTCGGGGAGGTCATCTAGCCCAAGCTGTTAGTACAGTGCTCAATAAATATGATTGATTGATTGATTAAACCGAACCGCTTTCAATCCATCTGAATCAATTCCTCCATGGAAGAGTGTTGGGAAGGTTGTGTCAGTTTCAGGGAGGTCATCTACCCCAAGCTGTTAGTACAGTGCTCAATAAATATGATTGATTGATTGATTAAACCGAACCGCTTTCAACCCATCTGAATCAATTCCTCAATGGAAGAATGTTGGGAAGGTTGTGTCAGTTTCGGGGAGGTCATCTAGCCCAAGCTGTTAGTACAGTGCTCAATAAATATGATTGATTGATTGATTAAACCAAACCGCTTTCAACCCATCTGAATCAATTCCTCAATGGAGGAGTGTTGGGAAGGTTGTGTCAGTTTCGGGGAGGTCATCGAGCCCAAGCTGTTAGTACAGTGCTCAATAAATATGATTGATTGATTAAACCAAACCACTTTCAATCCATCTGAATCAATTCCTCAATGGAGGAGTGTTGGGAAGGTTGTGTCAGTTTCGGGGAGGTCATTGAGCCCAAGCTGTTAGTACAGTGCTCAATAAATATGATTGATTGATTGATTAAACCGAACTGCTTTCAATCCATCTGAATCAATTCCTCCATGGAAGAGTGTTGGGAAGGTTGTGTCAGTTTCAGGGAGGTCATCTAGCCCAAGCTGTTAGTACAGTGCTCAATAAATATGATTGATTGATTGATTAAACCGAACCGCTTTCAACCCATCTGAATCAATTCCTCAATGGAAGAATGTTGGGAAGGTTGTGTCAGTTTCGGGGAGGTCATCTAGCCCAAGCTGTTAGTACAGTGCTCAATAAATATGATTGATTGATTAAACCAAACCACTTTCAATCCATCTGAATCAATTCCTCAATGGAGGAGTGTTGGGAAGGTTGTGTCAGTTTCGGGGAGGTCATCGAGCCCAAGCTGTTAGTACAGTGCTCAATAAATAGGATTGATTGATTAAACCAAATCGCTTTCAACCCATCTGAATCAATTTCTCAATGGAGGAGTGTTGGGAAGGTTGTGTCAGTTTCGGGGAGGTCATCGAGCCCAAGCTGTTAGTACAGTGCTCAATAAATATGATTGATTGATTGATTAAACCAAACCGCTTTCAACCCATCTGAATCAATTCCTCAATGGAGGAGTGTTGGGAAGGTTGTGTCAGTTTCGGGGAGGTCATCTAGCCCAAGCTGTTAGTACAGTGCTCAATAAATATGATTGATTGATTAAACCAAACCACTTTCAACCCATCTGAATCAATTCCTCAGTGGAGGAGTGTTGGGAAGGTTGTGTCAGTTTCGGAGAGGTCATCGAGTCCAAGCTGTTAGTACAGTGCTCAATAAATATGATTGATTGATTGATTAAAGTCATGGAGCAGCAAGGTGCCGGAGGACTACCCCTTCTTAGCAGGAACGCACCCCTCTTCTTCTTATTGCTTTAGTTAAATTCACCCCGATAGTCTTTGCGTGTGTTTTTGTGTGTCTTTCTCCCCTTTGGCCTAGAGACCATATCTGAACTGATGACCTTGGATTTCTCCCCGGGGCTTAGTATACTTCGAGAAGCCAACTCAGAATCAGTCAAACTTTGAGGAATTCGCCAGACAGGAGGATCTCTGTCCATAGAGTCAGAGTGACAAAATTTGAACGCTGGGGACTTTAACTTTGCTATATGCACTTCTCCCCCTGCAACACACACACACTCTTGACCTCTCGTTTTCGCCAAGATGCCTGAAACCAAATCAATCAATCAATCAATCAATCAATCGTATTTATTGAGCACTTACTGTGTGCAGAGCACTGGACTAAGCGCTTGGGAAGTACAAGTTGGCAACATATAGAGACAGTCCCTACCCAACAGTGAGCTAGATTGAAATCAATCACCAGGACCAGAAGACAGGCCTTCTGAAGGAGCCCGATTGGGAAGTCCGTTCATTCATTCATTTGATGGCATTTACTGAGTGCTAACTGTGTGCCAGAGCACTGTATTAAGCGCTTGGGAAATTACCTAGAGGGAAGAAGAAGACTCAAAGGATGGCAGTCTAGTTATCAGCAGAAATCATCTAGCCATTCCAGATATTTTACATGGAGGTTCTCCTGATGCAGCGCGGCTCAGTGGAAAGAGCCCGGGCTTTGGAGTCAGAGGTCATGGGTTCAAATCCCGGCTCCGCCAGTTGTCGGCTGTGTGACTTTGGGCAAGTCGCTTAACTTCTCTGGGCCTCAGTTCCCTCATCTGTAAAATGGGGATTTAGACTGTGAGCCCCACGTGGGACAACCTGATCACCCTGTAACCTCCCCGCGCTTAGAACAGTGCTTTGCACATAGTAAGCGCTTAATAAATGCTATTATTATTATTATTATTATTGACAGATTAATAAATGCCATCATCATTATTATTATTATGTTTGAAATTGTCAACTTCCGCTGCCAGGCAGTAAACTCCTCAAGGACAGGCTAAGAGTCTTCTAACTCTATCGTACCTTCCCAAGTGCTTAATACAGTATTCTAGTCACCCCAGACACTCAATAAATGTGATTGATGGAATAGATTTTAAGATCTCTGATAGCGGGGATCATGTCTCCTAACTCTAACGTACTCTCCCAAGCACTTTCATTCATTAATTCATTCATTCAATCGTATTTATTGAGTGCTCACTGTGTGCAGAGCACTGTACTAAGCGCTTGGGAAGTACAAGTTGGCAACATACTGAGACGGTCCCTACCCAACAGTGGGCTCACTTAGTACAATGCTCTGCCCACGGGAGGTGCTTAATACATGCCATTGATCGATGCGTTGATTGGTTTGGAGAATGTGTGAGGAGAGCTCGGTGTCGGAGCTGCTGAGGACCTAACCATGATTTGGAAGGAAACCACTGGCTCCCTCAATCAATCAATCAATCGATCGTATTTACTGAGTGCTTACTGTGTGCAGAGCACTGTACTAAGCGCTTGGGAAGTCCAGGTTGGCAACATATAGAGACGGTCCCTACCCAACAGCAGGCTCACAGTCTCGAAGGGGGAGACAGACAACAAAACAAAACATATTAACAAAATAAAATAAAGGCCTCACGGGAAGGCCCATCTCCTCCAAGAGGCCTTCTCTGACTAAGCCCTCCTTCCATCAATCAATCAATCAATCAATCAATCGTATTTATTGAACGCTTACTGTGTGCAGAGCACTGTACTAAGTGCTTCCTTCATTTCCCACTCCCTTCTACGTCACCCTTAATTCAACCCCTCTCTCGGCCCCACAGAAGTTGGGTCCGTATCTGGAATTGTATTTATTTATATTAATGTCTGTCTCCCCCTCTAGACTGTAAGCCCGTTGTGAGCAGGGAACGTGTCTGTTGTACATATCCATTCTATTCTATTTATTTTATTTTGTTAATATGTTTGGTTTTGTTCTCTGTCTCCCCCTTCTAGACTGTGAGCCCACTGTCGGGTAGGGACCGTCTCTATATGTTGCCAACTTGGACTTCCTAAGCGCTTAGTCCAGTGCTCTGCACACAGTAAGCGCTCAATAAATACAATTGATTGATTGATTGATTGATTGTTATATTGTCCTCTCCCAAGCACTTAGTACGGTGTTCGGCACACAGTAAGTGCCCAATAGATATGACTTGCGGATAAAGAAAAAGGTAAAAAATTACCTAAGATAACGGAGGGGCCTCTCCTCCCCTGGGGTGGCCAAATTGCTCATCAATATTAATAATAATAATGATAATAATGGCATTTATTAAGCGCTTACTATGTGCAAAGCACTCTTCTAAGCGCTAGGGACCCTACCTCAGACAGAATAAGGAACAAATGAGGCCATGGATCTGACAATCTCACTTTGAAAAATAGCACACTGTCCTGAGGCCTTCTTGATTCGGTGCGTCTAAATCCTTAAAAAACTAGTCTTTTATTTCCTTTTTAATCGAAATTCAGCAGTGCAGGAGGTATTGAGGAGAAATGAGGTCAAACTGAAACATCAGTGGTGAGGCTGCAGGCTGATCCTGGCGCAGAGGGGACCTCCCATTAGCGCTGATGAGACCGAGCGATCCTCAGCCTTTTCAGGAAATACCCCAAATCGTCGAAGCGCAAAAGAAAAATGATCAGATAGGCCAAATTGTGAATTACCGAGTGATGATGTCTCTTCACTTCTCTACGCCTCAGTGAGACACAACTGAGGGAAGCAGCATCGCCTAATGGATAGAGCCCCGGCCTGGGTGTCAGAAGGACCTGAGTTCCAATCCTGACTCTGCCACATTCATTCATGAATTCATTCACTCAATCGTATTTATTGAGCGCTTACTGTGTGCAGAGCACTGTACTAAGCACAAGTCGGCAACATATAGAGACGGTCCCTACCCAACAACTGAGCCCCCTCCTTCCTCTCCCCCTCCCCATCCCCCCGCCTCACCTCCTTCCCCTCCCCACGGCACCCGTATATATGTACATATGTTTGTACATATTTATTACTCTATTTATTTATCTATTTTACTTGTACATATTTATTCTATTTATTTTATTTTGTTAATATGTTTCGTTTTGTTGTCTGTCTCCCCCTTCTAGACTGTGAGCCCGCTGCTGGGTCGGGACCGCCTCTATATGTTGCCAAGTTGGACTTCCCAAGCGCTTAGTACAGTGCTCTGCGCACAGTAAGCGCTCAATAAATACGATTGAATGAATGAATGAATGAAGTGACTTGCCCAAGGTCACACAGCAGACGTGTGGTGGAGCCAGAATTAGAACCCATGACTTTCTGACTCCCAGTCTCGTGTTCTGTCCACTGGGCCATGCTGCTTCTCTACATGTAGCCACCAGAAGCATGGGAACCAGAAATTTGGGATAATAATAATAATAATGATGGCATTTGTTAAGCGCTTACTATGTGCAAAGCACTCTTCTAAGCACTTGGGAGGATACAAGGTGATTAGGTTGTCCCACGAGGGGCTCACAGTTTTAATCCCCATTTTCCAGATGAGGGAACTGGGGCACAGAGAATAATAATAATGATAATAATAGTGGTATTTGTAAAGCGCTTACTACGTGCAAAGCACTGTTCCAAGCACTGGGGGGGATACAAGGTAATCAGGTTGTCCCACGGGGGGCTCACAGTCTTCATCCCCATTTTCCAGATGAGGGAACTGAGGCCCAGAGAAGTGAAGTGACTTGTCCAAAGTCACACAGCTGACAGATGGCGGAGCCAGGATTTGAACCCATGACCTCTGACTCCAAAGCCCGGGCTCTTTCCACTGAGCCACGCTGATTAAGACCCTGAGCCCCATATGGGACACAGACGGTGTTCATCCTGATTACGTTGCATCTACCTCAGTGCCTGGCACGTAGTAAGCACTTAACAAATACCATAAAAATATACCAGTCTTCTAGACTGTGAGCCCACTGTTGGGTAGGGACCGTCTCTATATGTTGCCAACTTGGACTTCCCAAGCGCTTAGTACAGTGCTCTGCACAAAGTAAGTGCTCAATAAATATGATTGATTGATTGATTGATTGATTGATGTCATTGCTTCCTTTATTGATTGACTGTATGAAAAAAATGTTATACTAGAATCCTATTGTTTGCCGACTGCAGGGAGATATACTGGGCGCCAGTATGGCTTAGTGGCAAGACCCCGCGCTTGGGAGTCAGAGGTCCTGGGTTCTTATCTCGGCTCCGCCGCTTAGCAGCTGTGTGACTTTGGGCAAGTCACTTCACTTCTCTGGGCCTCAGTGACCTCATCTGGAGAATGGAGATTAAGCCTGTGAGCCTCACAGAGGGACGACCTGATGACCTTTCCATTCATTCATTCAATCGTATTTATTGAGCGCTTACTGTGTGCAGAGCAATCAATCAATCAATCGTATTTATTGAGCGCGTACTGTGTGCAGAGCAAGAGCACTGTACTAAGCGCTTGGGAAGTCCAAGTCGGCAACATATAGAGACAATCTCTACCCAACAGCGGGCTCACAGTCTAGAAGCGGGAAAATACGTTGTATCTACCCCAGTGCTTGGAACAGTGCTTGGCACATAGTAAGCACTTAACAAATACCATTATTATTATTATTAAGTGACTTACCCAAGGTCACACAGCAGACAATTGGCAGAGTTGGGATTAGAACCCACATCCTCTGACAATGTGCCAGGCATCCATTCAATCATATTTATTGTACTGTACTGTACAATACTGTACTAAGCGCTGCGGTGGCTAGAAGCAAATTGGTTTGAACACAGGCCCTTGTTCCACGTGGGGCTCACAGTCCCAATCTCCATTTCACAGATGAGGTAACTGAGGCACGGAGAAGTTAAGTCACTTGCCCGAGGTCACAGAGCAGACAAGTGGCAGAGCCAGGATCGGGTCAGATATAGTCTCGCGTCCAATAGGGGCCGGACAGTCTAAATAGGAGGGATCGTACTGAATCCCCATTTTACAGAGGAGGAAACTGAGGCCTAGAGAAGCGAAGCGATTTGCCCAAGGTCACACAACAAGCAAGTAGTGGAACCAGGCTTCGAACTCAGGTCATCTGGTTTTCAGCCAGTCTCAATCTCCATTTTACAGATGAGGTAACTGAGGCACGGAGAAGTAAAGTCACTTGCCCGATGTCATAGAGCAGACATGTGACAGAGCCAGGATCAGGTCAGATATAGTCCCCCTGTCCAATAGGGTCCGGACAGTCTAAGTAGGAGGGATCGTACTGAATCCCCATTTTACAGAGGAGGAAACTGAGGCCCAGAGAAGCGAAGCGATTTGCCCGAGGTCACACAACAAGCAAGTAGCGGAACCAGGCTTCGAACTCGGGTTGTCTGGTTTTCAGCCAGTCTCAATCTCCATTTTACAGATGAGGTAACTGAGGCACGGAGAAGTTAAGTCACTTTGCCGAGGTCACAGAGCAGACAAGTGGCAGAGCCAGGATCGGGTCAGATATAGTCCCGCGTCCAATGGGGCCTCACAGACTAAGTAGGAGGGATAGTACTGAATCCCCATTTTACAGAGGAGGAAACTGAGGCCCAGAGAAGTGAAGCGATTTGCCCGAACGTAGCGGAACCAGGCTTCAAACTCGGGTCGTTTGGTTTTCAGGCAGTCTCAATCTCCATTTTACAGATGAGGTAACTGAGGCACGGAGAAGTTAAGTCACTTTGCCGAGGTCACAGAGCAGACAAGTGGCAGAGCCAGGATCGGGTCAGATATAGTCCCGCGTCCAATGGGGCCTCACAGACTAAGTAGGAGGGATAGTACTGAATCCCCATTTTACAGAGGAGGAAACTGAGGCCCAGAGAAGTGAAGCGATTTGCCCGAACGTAGCGGAACCAGGCTTCGAACTCGGGTCGTTTGGTTTTCAGGCAGTCTCAATCTCCATTTTACAGATGAGGTAACTGAGGCACAGAGAAGTTAAGTCACTTGCCCGAGGTCACAGAGCAGACAAGTGGCAGAGCCAGGATCGGGTCAGATATAGTCCCCCGTCCAATGGGGCCTCACAGACTAAGTAGGAGGGATAGTACTGAATCCCCATTTTACAGAGGAGGAAACTGAGGCCCAGAGAAGCGAAGCGATTTGCCCGAGGTCACACAACAAGCAAGTAGCGGAACCAGGCTTCGAACTCGGGTCGTCTGGTTTTCAGGCAGTCTCAATCCCCATTTTACAGAGGAGGTAACTGAGGCACGGAGAAATTAAGTCACTTGCCCAAGATCACAGAGCGGACAAGTGGCAGAGCCAGGATCGGGTCAGATATAGTCCCGCGTCCAATGGGGCCTCACAGACTAAGTAGGAGGGATAGTACTGAATCCCCATTTTACAGAGGAGGAAACTGAGGCCCAGAGAAGTGAAGCGATTTGCCCGAAGGTAGCGGAACGAGGATTCGAACTCGGATCGTTTGGTTTTCAGCCAGTCTCAATCCCCATTTTACAGAGGAGGAAACTGAGGCACGGAGAAGTTAAGTCACTTGCCTGAGGTCACAGAGCAGACAAGTGGCAGAGCCAGGATCGGGTCAGATATAGTCCCCCTGTCCAATAGGGTCCGGACAGTCTAAGTAGGAGGGATCGTACTGAATCCCCATTTTACAGAGGAGGAAACTGAGGCCCAGAGAAGCGAAGCGATTTGCCCAAGGTCACACAACAAGCAAGTAGCGGAACCAGGCTTCGAACTCAGGTCATCTGGTTTTCAGCCAGTCTCAATCTCCATTTTACAGATGAGGTAACTGAGGCACGGAGAAGTAAAGTCACTTGCCCGATGTCATAGAGCAGACAAGTGACAGAGCCAGGATCGGGTCAGATATAGTCCCGCGTCCAATGGGGTCTCACAGACTAAGTAGGAGGGATAGCACTGAATCCCCATTTTACAGAGGAGGAAACTGAGGCCCAGAGAAGTGAAGCGATTTGCCCGAGGTCACACAACAAGCAAGTAGCGGAACCAGGCTTCGAACTCAGGTCGTCTGGTTTTCAGCCAGTCTCAATCTCCATTTTACAGATGAGGTAACTGAGGCACAGAGAAGTTAAGTCACTTGCCCGAGGTCACAGAGCAGACAAGTGGCAGAGCCAGGATCGGGTCAGATATAGTCCCGCGTCCAATGGGGCCTCACAGACTAAGTAAGAGGGATAGTACTGAATCCCCATTTTACAGAGGAGGAAACTGAGGCCCAGAGAAGCAAAGCGATTTGCCCGAGGTCACACAACAAGCAGGTAGCGGAACCAGGCTTCGAACTCGGGTCGTTTGGTTTTCAGGCAGTCTCAATCTCCATTTTACAGATGAGGTAACTGAGGCACGGAGAAGTAAAGTCACTTGCCCGATGTCATAGAACAGACAAGTGGCAGAGCCAGGATCGGGTCAGATATAGTCCCCCTGTCCAATAGG
The DNA here is from genome assembly GCF_015852505.1 of Tachyglossus aculeatus. Taxonomy (NCBI): domain Eukaryota; kingdom Metazoa; phylum Chordata; class Mammalia; order Monotremata; family Tachyglossidae; genus Tachyglossus; species Tachyglossus aculeatus. Next base: position 131,841,110 of record NC_052101.1, on the reverse strand, counting down.
GGCCAGACAGTCTAAGTAGGAGGGATAGTACTGAATCCCCATTTTACAGAGGAGGAAACTGAGGCCCAGAGAAGTGAAGCGATTTGCCCGAAGGTAGCGGAACCAGGCTTCGAACTCGGATCGTCTGGTTTTCAGCCAGTCTCAATCTCCATTTTACAGATGAGGTAACTGAGGCACGGAGAAATTAAGTCACTTGCCCGAGGTCACAGAGCAGACAAGTGGCAGAGCCAGGATCGGGTCAGATATAGTCCCCCTGTCCAATAGGGGCCGGACAGTCTAAGTAGGAGGGATAGTACTGAATCCCCATTTTACAGAGGAGGAAACTGAGGCACGGAGAAGTTAAGTCACTTGCCCGAGGTCACGGAGCAGACAAGTGGCAGAGCCAGGATCGGGTCAGATATAGTCCCGCGTCCAATAGGGGCCGGACAGTCTAAGTAGGAGGGATAGTACTGAATCCCCATTTTACAGAGGAGGAAACTGAGGCCCAGAGAAGCAAAGCGATTTGCCCGAAGTCACACAACAAGCAAGTAGCAGAACCAGGCTTCGAACTCGGGGCGTCCGGTTTTCAGGCCCGGGCTCTTTCCACTGGGCCACGCTGCTTCCCATAAATATGTTGTGGAAAGACTTCACGTCAGTGATATCGAAGAAAGAAACGAGTCCCCAAGACTTGTCCTACCCTTCGAGCAGCAGTCCGAGGAAGCCCGGGTTGGGGGAAGCGGGGGGCCGTGAGGCGGTGAGAGGGGGGACCCGATCAGATCAAATCAATCAATCAATCAATCGTATTTATTGAGCGCTTACTGTGTGCAGAGCACTGTACTAAGCGCTTGGGAAGTCCAAGTTGGCAACATATAGAGACGGTCCCTACCCAACAGCGGGCTCACAGTCTAAAAGGGGGAGGCAGAGAACAAAACCAAACATGCTAACAAAATCAAATCAATAGAATAGATATGTACAAGCAAAATAAATAGAGCAATAAATATTTACAAACATATATACATATATATATCCAATCAGAGATGCAAACGGCCACGATAGACGGATTGAAACGGGACCCGTGGGGCTGCGGCTATTTAGAAGGGGATTATTTCGAATGTCACCATGACCCTTTTTTCCCTCGGGACTGCAGAGCAGCCTGTCCGGTCACCGGCTACTGAAATCAACCAAGGTTACAAAACACTTCCAAGGAAAACATTCGAATTAGCTACCTCAAATCGCCTCCAGCCTTCCCTATTTTCCCTGGCAGGAGATAAATAAAAGATAGATTGCCCGATGAAATTGCTTTAGGACACAAGATCCTGGGCAGGACGCTATCGACTTCAAAAATAATGAACAATTGCGGTGATCATTCAGTGTTAACTTGGGGAGGAGCACTGTACTGAGCGCTGGGATAGATGCAAGATAATCAGGTAATAATAATAATAATGATGGCATTTATGAAGCGCTTACTATGTGCAAAGCACTGTTCTAAGCGCTGGGGATGTTACAAGGAGATCAGGTTGTCCCACGTGGGGCTCACAGTCTCAATCCCCATTTTACAGACGAGGTAACTGAGGCACAGAGAAGTTAAATGACTTGCCCAAAGTCACACAGCTGAGAATTGGCGGAGCCGGGGTTTGAACCCATGACCTCTGGCTCCAAAGCCCGGGCTCTTCTCCGCTGAGCCACGCTGCTTCACGACATGATAATAATAATAGTATTTGTTAAGCGCTTACTATGTGCCAAGCACTGTTCTAAGCGCTGGGGTGGATATGAGGTAATCAGGTTGTACCATGTGGGGCTCACTGTCTTAAACCAAATTTTACAGATAAGGCAACTGAGGCACAGAGAAGTGGCAGAGCCGGGATTTGAACCCACACCCTCTGACTCCCAAGCCCGTGCTCTTTCCACTAAGCCACGCTGCTTCTCAGGAATACACGCTTAGTACAGTGCTCTGCACACGGTAAGCGCTCAATAAATACGATTGATTGATTGATTGATTGAATAAGGTCCCCGTCCCATGTGGGGCTCACAGTCTAAGAAGGAGGGAGTAGAATTTAATCCCCGTTTTACAGATGAGGAAAGTGAGGCCCAGGGATATTAAGTGACTCAATGATGATAACTGTGGTATCTGTTCATCATCATCATCAATCGTATTTATTGAGCGCTTTACTGTGTGCAGAGCACTGTACTAAGCGCTTAGGAAGGACAAATCGGCAACATATAGGGACGGTCTCTACCCAGCAATGGGCTCACAGTCGAGAAGGGGGAGACGGACGACAAAACAAGTAGACAGGGGTCAATACTATTAGGATGAATAGAATTATAGCTATATACGCGTCATTAATAAAATAAATATAGTAAGTATGTACAAATGAAATAAATAGGGTAACAAACACGTAGGATGGAAGTCGGACACAGTCGCTGTCCCACGTGGGGCTCACATTTCAATCCCCATTTTGCAGGTGTGGTAGCCGAGCACAGAGAAGTGACTTGTCCAAGGTCACGCAGCAGACAAGCAGTAGAGGCAGGATTAGAACCCACATCCTCTACGCCACGCTGCTTCTCTCAATGGGGTGACGGGGGGGCATCTCAGTCCCTTCTGGAAAATCCCTGGAGCCTGTACTAAGTGCTTGCTATATGCCAGGCACTATACTAAGTGCCAGGGTGGCTACAAGCAAATTAGCTGGACGCAGTCCCTGTCCCACTTGGGGCTCACAATCTCCATCCCCGTTTTCCAGATGAGGTAACTGAGTCGCAGAGAAGTGAAGTGACCTACCTAAGGTCACACAGCAGAGACGAGGGGAAAAGCCGGGATTGGAACCCATTACAGAGGGTTGCCCGTGCTCCTAGGCCCATGCTCTAACCACTAAGCCGTACCTACGCTAGGTCACGGTGAAGCCAAGCGGCGGGGGCGGAATTAGAACCCAAATCCTCTGGCTCTCAGGTCTGGGCTCTTTCCGCTAGCTCACACTGCTGTAGTGGGCCAACTTGGACTTCCCAAGCGCTTAGTACAGTGCTCTGCACACAGTAAGCGCTCAATAAATACGATTGATTGATTGATTGATAGTGGGTGAAACGTCATCGCCGAAATCCCGTTCTAAGCTCATTTGAAAGCTCTGAAAACTTCCTGCTGGAATCTTCGAATCAATCGATCAATCAATCAATCGTATTTATTGAGCGCTTACCGTGTGCAGAGCACTGTACTAAGCGCTGGGGAGAGTACAACACCGTACAGTTCGCAGACACATTCCCCATCCACAGTGAGCTCACAGGCTAGAGACGGTGCCCAGATTGGGCACCCTTCCCAAGCGCTTAGTACAGTGCTCTGCACACAGTAAGCGCTCAATAAATACAATTGAATGGAGCACCATTCCGTTCACCATTCATGGAGAACGGAATGGGTAGGCCGCTGCTTGACCCGCCCTCCCGTAGTCGAAACTGGAAGAGGACTGGAAACTCTCCGTGCCTCGGTTACCTCATCTGTAAAGTGAGCCCCACGTGGGACAACCTCCTTACCTTGTATCATCATCATCAATCGTATTTATTGAGCGCTTACTGTGTGCAGAGCACTGTACTAAGCGTTTGGGAAGTCCAAGTTGGCAACATATAGAGACGGTCCCTACCCAACAGTGGGCTCACAGTCTAAAAGGGGGAGACAGAGAACAAAACCAAACATACTAACAAAATAAAATAAATAAAATAAAATAAATGAATAAATAGAAGTGGATCTACCTCAGCACTTAGAACAGTGCTTGGCACATAGTAAGCGCTTACCAAATACCTTCATTATTATTACTGTCGGCACGGTAGCAGTTCAGATGGAGAGTTGGGTGAATCATTACCTCTGGGCTAAATCAAAGGATGATTTAGGCAACTGCCCCCTTATCATCCACTGGGAGACTCAACGGGGAAATCGACGGAATTAATGTGATTAAGAAATATCGGGTCCCAGCTTTCCCGGAAAATGCAATTTTTACCTCGTGACATGGATGTACACAGATCCTCAAATATGCGCAGCCTGCAATGAGATTTTCGACCATCTCCACACCCACAGTCGCTCAAGCTCGTCTGGATTTAAGAGAGACATGTCAGGGGAAAGAAAGTCCCATGATAATAATAATAATAATGGCATTTGTTAAGCGCTTACTATGTGCAAAGCACTGTTCTAAGCGCTGGGGGGGATGTAAGCTGATCAGGTTGTCCCACCTGGGGCTCACAGTCTTAATCCCCATTTTACAGATGAGGGAACTGAGGCTTAGAGAAGTGAAGTGACTTGCCCGAAGTAATAATAATAATAATAATGTTGGTATTTGTTAAGCGCTATGTGCAAAGCACTGTTCTAAGCGCTGGGGTAGATACAAGGTAATCAGGTGGTCCCACGAGGGGCTCACAGTCTTCATCCCCATTTTCCAGATGAGGGAACTGAGGCCCAGAGAAGTGAAGTGACTTGCCCAAAGTCACACAGCTGACAAGTGGCGGAGCAGGGATTTGAACCCATGACCTCTGACTCCAATGCCCGGGCTCTTTCCACTGAGCCACGCTCACAGCTGACAATTGGTGGAGCCGGGATTTGAACCCACGACCTCTAACACCAAAGCCCGGGCTCTTTCCACTGAGCCACGCTCACAGCTGACAATTGGTGGAGTCGGGATTTGAACCCATGACCTCTGACTCCAAAGCCCGGGCTCTTTCCACTGAGCCACGCCGCTTCCCATGGATGGCAGGACTAGAGGACCCACATTCAAGAACCACATTAGAGAAGCAGTGTGGCCCAGTGGAAAGCGCCCGGGCTGGGAAATCAGAGGACCTGGGTTCTAATTCCGGCTTCTGCTGTGTGACCCTGGGCAAGTCACTTCACTTCTCCATCTACCTCATTGCTTAGAACGGTGCTTGGCACTTAATAAGCGGTTAACAAATACATTAATCATCAGAGCAGATGATTTGAAAACGGAGAAATAAAGCCGGTTAATCAATCAAAGGCATTTATTGCACACTTACTGAGAAAATACCGAGCTGTAGAGTTGGGAGACACATTCCCTGCCCTTAAGGAGCTTACAGTCGTCAGGGGGAGACAGACATTAAATTACAGATAAAAGAAGGGGTGTAATATAAGGGTTATCATCATCAATGTTATTTATTGAGTGCTTTCTGTGTGCAGAACACTGTACTAAACGCTCGGGAGAGCGCAGTGCAACAGAGTTGGCAGACCCGTTCCCCATCCACGACAAGCTTACAGTCTTAATCGCGGCTCCGCCACTCGTCTGCTGTGTGACCTTAGGCAAGTCACTTCCCTTCTCTGCGCCTGAGTTACCGCATCCCTGAAAAGGGGAATCGGACCATGAGCCCCGTGTGGGAAAGGGACTGTGTCCAACCCGACTGGCTTGTATCCCCCCCAGCGCTTAGTACAGTGCCTGGCACGTAGTGAGCGCTTAACAAATACCGTAATTATTATTATTAGAGATGTGTACGTAAGTAGCGTGGGGCTGATGTGAGTTTCCAAGCGTTTGAGGGACAAACGCATAGTTGACAAAGAGGGAAGGGCCGAGAGGGGAAATGAGGGCTTAGGCAGGGAAGGCTTCTTGCAGGAGATGTGATTTTTAGGAGGGTTTTAGAGGTAGGAAAACCGTGCCGGGAAAAGTGGATGCAATGGGGAAGACACACAAACACACAGACGCTCGGCCTGTGCAAATGTTCCTTGGGTAACGTTGAGCGAAAGGCCGCGTTGGCCAAAATAAACCCGGGTCACTTCCCACTCCCGGGGTCAATCACCGACGCGACGCCTGTGCGGCCGGTGGTATCTATCAGAGGCTGGGAGATGTTAAGGAAACAAAAACAGTGATTATTATTTCTCACGAGCTGGGGCCACTGAGCCAACTTCGGTTCGATTTTTATCCGCGCACGGGGAATAATGAAAGTCTACTGATAGTCTTTCTCGAGGTAACTGTGATGAATCTGGGTGAACACTGTCTCAATCATGTCGCCTCATAATCATCCCCATTAGTAGCTTTTGAGCAGGTGGTATACCATCCTGAGTGAAACCGGCTGGGTAAATCTGGGAATTTTTCTACTGTCTGAACCCAGCCCGCTCCTTTTTCGGTGGTTAATTCCAGTAATAATTAGCTGCATTTTTTAAAAACCGAAACGGACCTGTTTGTTTCAAACCTCAGAGTATCAATAATGTAACACCTCGGCGTAACGCTGCTGTTGGGGTTTTATAGCCTTCGCCCCCCCTTCCCCACCACCAGAAAGGATGCCGGCTTTGCGTTAGCCACGGAGTGGAGTTCATGCATGTTCGGAAAAGGAAACGATTAGCCGATAAAAACGGCTTTCTCCTTTTTGACGGGGAGTTCAATATCGTCCTCCGGATCATCTGTGTTCCGTCATCAGCCGGTAACAGCCAAGCCTGTGGGAGACCGGAGAATCCACTTGGAAAGGGAGATTTGCATTCCGTTCCCAGATGAACTGCAGCCTCACCGTGACCTGTATCTACGTATGTATGTTTGTATGCATTTATTACTCTATTTATTTATGTATTTTATTTGTACCTATTTATTCTATTGATTTTATTTTGTTAATACGTTTCGTTTTGTTCTCTGTCTCCCCCTTCTAGACCGTGAGCCCACTGTTGGGTAGGGGCCGCCTCTATATGTTGCCAACTTGGACTTCCCAAGCGCTTAGTCCAGTGCTCTGCACACAGTAAGCGCTCAATAAATACGATTGAATGAGTGAATGAATGACCTCAAGCAGATCACTCTGGGCCTCAGCCTCCCTGGATATACGTTGGGGACAACAAACCCTGCCTCTTCCCAGGTGGATAGCGCAGATGGCAATCGGCATGATCTAAATCAGGAGACTCCCACCCGACTGCAGTTGTGACCTTGGCCAAGTCACTTAACTTCTCTAAGTGTTAGTTTCCTCATCTGTAAAATGAGGATTCGCGGGGCGTTCTCCCCCTTCCTTCGACTGTAAGACCCATATGAGAAAGGGGAGGTGCCCCATCTCCTTCTATTTGATCTACTCCACTCTCAGTACAGTTCTGGACACATAGTAAGCGCCCAATTATTTCTCAGTCAATTCATGGTATTTTTTGACACCCTAACTGAGAAGCAGCGTGGCTCAGTGGAAAGAGTCCGGGCTTGGGAGTCGGAGGTCATGGGTTCTAATCCCACCTCCGCCACTTGCCAGCTGGGTGACGTTGGGCAAGTCACTTCACTTCTCTGGGCCTCAGTTACCTCATCTGGAAAATGGGGATTAAGACTGTGAGCCCCACGTGGGAAAACCTGATTACCTTGTATCCCCCCAATCAATCAATCAATCGTATTTATTGAGCGCTTACTGTGCGCAGAGCACTGTACTAAGTGCTTGGGAAGTACAAGTTGGCAACATATAGAGATAGTCCCTACCCAACAGTGGGTTCACATTCTTAGAACAGTGCTTGACACATAGCGCTTAACAAATGCCATCATTATTATTAATATTATTACTGAGAGCAGCACACTGTACTAAACACTTGAGAGAGTATGAAAGAAGCCAAACACGCACATTTCCTGCTCTCAGACAGCTTATACTCTGATCCAAACACTCACCTTATCCCATCTTAACCACTGCATCAGTCTCCTCACTGACCTTCTTGCCCCTTGTCTCTCCCCCCTCCAGTCCATATTTGACTCTGCTGCCCGGATCATTTTCCTAAAAAACTTCGCAGCCCACATTCATTCATTCATTCAATCGTATTTATTGAGCGCTTACTGTGTGCAGAGCACTGGACTAAGCGCGTGGGAGGTACAAGTCGGCAACATATAGAAACGGTCCTCCACCCAACAACGGGCTCACATTCATTCATTCATTCATTCAATCGTATTTATTGAGCGCTTACTGTGTGCAGAGCACTGGACTAAGCGCTTGGGAAGTACAAGTCGGCAACATATAGAGACGGTCCCCCACCCAACAGCGGTCTCACAGTCTGGAAGTGGGAGACAGACAACAAAACAAAACGTGTAGACAGGTGGCAAAATCGTCAGAGCAAATAGAATTAAAGCTATATGCACAACATTAACAAAATAAATAGAATAGTAAATATGTACAAGTAAATAGAGTAATAAATCTGTACAAATGAACCTCCAGTAGTTTCCCATCCACCTCTGCATCAAACAGAAAGTCCTCACCGTCGTGGCCTAGTGGAAAGAGCCCGGGCTTGGGAATCAGAGGTTCCATTCCCGGCTCCGTCACTTGTCTGCTGTGTGACCCTGGGCGAGTCACTTAACTTCTCTGTGCCTCAGTTAGCTCGTCTGTAAAATGGGGATTAAGACTGTGACCCCCATATGGGACAACCTCATTACCTTGTATCTACTCCAGCGCTTAGAACGGTGTTTAACAAATACCATCTTTTTTATTAAGGCACTCGATCAGTTCATCCCCTCCCTCTTATCTGACCTCACTGATTTCTTACTCAACCCAGCCGGCACATTTCGCTCCTCCAGTGCCAATCTACCCTGTACCTCGATCTCATCTTTTAGACTTAGAACTAGATCTCATCTTCAAGGCCCTGCTGAGAGCTCACCTCCTCCAGGAGGCCTTCCCAGACTGAGCCCCTTCCTTCCTCTCCCCCTCGTCCCCCTCTCCATCCCCCCCATCTTACCTCCTTCCCTTCCCCACAGCACCTGTATATATGTATATATGTTTGTACATATTTTTTACTCTATTTATTTATTTATTTTATTTGTACATATCTATTCTATTTATTTTATTTTGTTAGTATGTTTGGTTTTGTTCTCTGTCTCCCCCTTTTAGACTGTGAGCCCACTGTTGGGTAGGGACTGTCTCTATATGTTGCCAATTTGTACTTCCCAAGCGCTTAGTACAGTGCTCTGCACATAGTAAGCGCTCAATAAATACGATTGATGATGATGATGATGATGACTGTGAGCCCACTGTTGGGTAGGGACTGTCTCTATATGTTGCCAATTTGTACTTCCCAAGCGCTTAGTACAGTGCTCTGCACATAGTAAGCACTCAATAAATACGATTGATGATGATGATGATGCCCTCCTCCCCCTTCACATCTCGCAAGCCACTTCTCTCCCCACCTTCAAAGCCTAAAATCATAAATCATAGCTCATCAAAGAGGCCTTCCCTGAAAGAGGCCTTCCCTGACTAAGCCCTCGTTTCCCCCATTCCCTCGCCCTTCTGTGTCATCCTTGCACTTAGAGCTGTTCCCTTTAAGCACTTGCCATTCAACTCATTCATTCATTCATTCATTCAATCGTATTTATTGAGCGCTTAAAGTGTGCAGAGCACTGTACTAAGCGCTTGGGAAGTCCAAGTTGGCAACATCTAGAGACGGTCCCTACCCAACAGCGGGCTCACAGTCTAGAAGGGGGAGACAGACAACAAAACAACAACATATTAACTCACCCTCGGCCCCATAGGTCTTATGTACCGATCTGCAATTGATGTTAATATCTGTCTCCCCATCTAGACTGCAAGTTCCTTGTGGGCAGTCAATCATATCTATTGGGCGATCATGGTATAATAATAATAATAATGATGGCATTTGTTAAGCGCTTACTATGTGCAAAGCACTGTTCTAAGCGCTGGAGAGGTCACAAGGCGATCAGGTTGTCCCAGTCTTAATCCCCATTTTACAGATGAGGTAACTGAGGCCCAGAGAAGTGAAGTGACCTGCCCAAAGCCACACAGCTGACAATTGGCGGAGCTGGGATTTGAACCCATGACCTCTGATTCCAAAGCCCGGGCTCTTTCCACTGAGCCATGCCGCTTCTCACAACATGGTATGCACAACACTGTGCTAACCATTTGGGGAGGGTACAGTATGACAATATAACAGACACATAAGCGCTTAGTATAGTGCTCTGCACACAGTAAGCGCTCAATAAATGCGATTGAATGAATTCCCCGCTCACAATGAGATTACAGTCTAGAGGGGAGGACAGGTATTAAAGACATATATTAGAGAAGCAGCATGGCTCAGTGGAAAGAGCCTGGGCTTTGGAGTCAGAGGTCATGGGTTCAAATCCCGGCTCCGCCAACTGTCAGCTGTGTGACTTCGGGCAAGTCACTTCACTTCTCTGTGCCTCAGTGACCTCATCTGTAAAATGGGGATGAAGACTGTGAGCACCTCCGTGGGACAACCTGATCACCTTGTAACCTCCCCAGTGCTTAGAACAGTGCTTGATGCATAGTCAGTGCTTAATAAGTACCATTATTATTATTAATAGAAATAAATACATTACAGTGCATAGTCAGTGCTTAATAAGTACCATTATTATTATTAATAGAAATAAATACATTACAGATACATACGTACGTGCTGTGGGGCTGGGAGGGGGTTGAATAAAGGGAGCAAGTCAGGGTGATGCAGAAGGGAGTGAGCAGGGAACATGTCTACCAACTCTCTTGTACTGTAATAATAATAATGATGACATTTATTAAGCGCTTACTATGTGCAAAGCACTGTTCTAGTCTCCTAAGCACTTAATCCAGCGTTCTGCACACAGGAAGCACTTAATAAATACCATGGCTTGGTTAATGAGATACATTTTTGTTTGGAAGGGAGCAGAAGGGCTGAGAAACACCCAATAGGAGCTCAATAAATATTAACCACCATAACTGGAGAGCAAACCTCAAGGTCAGGAAAACACTAGAGGAAAGAGGAGCGTTTTCCAGGGCCTCTCTGGCCCCAATCCCTAAATCAAGCAGCTTAGTCTCGTGATCAGGCTTGGACCGAGAGCTGGTAGTTCTGGGCCTTTGTCCTCGAGAAAGCAGCATTGATTCTGCATAGTATATCAGGATCCAGGATTAAAAGGAAGGGAAGCCTTTTGGTCAGATTGCCTCTACACTGGCCTTTTCCTAAAACAATGCGTGATAAAGCGAATTTCCAAACTGCTCTCCCAGAGCCCCTCAATTCCCAAAGTATTCTTTTAAATGCCATTTTTTAAGCGTTTACTATGTGCCGGGCACCGTACAAAGCGCTGGGGTAGACACAAGATAATCGAGTTGGACACGGTCCCCGTCCCACATGGGGCTCACGGTTTTAATTACCCTGAGGTAACTGAGGTTCAGGGAAGTGAAATGACTTGCCCAAGGCCACCAGCACCCAAGTAGCGGAGCTGGGATTAGGACTCAGGTCCTCTGCCTCTCAGGCCAGGGTTCCTTCCACTAAGCCATGATGCTTCGGCTCTTCCCGAGAAGGACAGGGACATCTAAGACCAAGCCCCAGAAGTAGCTATTAAAAAACAAAATGGTTTACGATGAACGTGTTCAAACCTAAAAGCCGGGGAGCAGGCGTGGACACAAAACGGATCATCATCATCATCATCATCAATCGTATTTATTGAGCGCTTACTATGTGCAGAGCACTGTACTAAGCGCTTGGGAAGTACAAAGTGGCAACACATAGAGACAGTCCCTACCCAACAGTGGGCTCACAGTCTAAAAGGGGGAGACAGAGAACAAAACCAAACATACTAACAAAATAAAATAAATAGAATAGATATGTACAAGTAAAATAAATAAATAAACACAAAACGGATCCTCAAACAATACAGTACGGAGAGAACAGTACGACAACAATCAGACACATTCCCTGCGCACAGTGAGAAAGCGGGGGAGAATGAAGGCACAACGAAGCAAGGTGACTGTAATCAATCCATTGAGCAATCAGTCATTTGTATTTATCGAACACTTACTACGTGCAGAGCACTGTATGAAGAGCTGGGGAGATTACAGTACAAAATAATTAGCAGACACGTTCCATGTCCACATTGAGCTTTCGGTCTAGAGGGTGACGCTGATGTTAATTTGAAAACATACATAATTTATGATATACAATTTAAATATAGGTATGTAAGGGCTGTGGGGTTAGGGGCAGGGCGAATATCAAATGTCTAACGGTCACAGATCCAAGTGCATAGATGATGGAGAAGGGCGAGCGAGCTGGGGAAAAGAAGGCTTCACTGGGGAAGGCTTCTTGGAGGAGATGTTAATAAGGGGAGGGAATTCCAGGCCAGGGGGAGGACGTGGGGAAAGGGGTCAGCGGCGAGATGGATGAGAGCGGAGCACGGTGAGTAAGCTGGAAGTAGAGGAGTGGACTAGGTGGGATGGGGTGAGTTGATAAAGTGCTTTAAAAATGATGGTGAGGAGTTTCTGTTTGCTGCAGAGGTGGATAGGAAGCCATTGGAGATTCTTGAGGAGTGGGGAGGCAAGACCTGAGCATTTTTGTTGATAAATGATCCGTGGAGCAGAATGAACTATGGACCGGAATGGGGAGAGACAAGCAGGCCGGGAGGTCAACGAGAAGCCAAATGCAGTATTCAAGCCGGGATAGGAGAAGTGCTTGGATCGGCGTGGCTTAGTGGAAAGAGCACGGGCTGCGGAGTCAGAGGTCTTGGGTTCTAATCCCGGCTCTGCTACTTATCAGCTGTGGGGCTTTGGGCAGGTCACTTCACTTCTCTGTGCCTCGGTTACCTTGTCTGCAAAATGAGCCCCATGTGGGACAACCTCATTACCTTGTATCTACCTCAGTACTTAGAACAGTGCTTGGCACATAGCAATCGCTTAACAAATACCTTCATTATTATTATTGCCAGCATGGTAGCAGTTCAGATGGAGAGGAAAAAGGGGATTTTAGCGATGCCATGAAGGTAGACCCGACAGGATTTGGTGACAGATTGAATATGTGGGTGGAATAAGAGAGATGAGTCAGGCAATGCCAAGGTTACAGGCTAGTGAGATAGGAGGATAGGGATGTTGTCTACAGTGATGGGAAAGTCGAGGGGAGGACAGGGTTTGGGTGGGAAGATAAGCGTTCAGTTATGGACGTGTTTAATTTGAGGTGTCGGCAGGACATCCAGTAGAGATGCCCTGAAGGCAGGAGGACATAACAGGGCTGGAGATGTAGATTTGGGGATAATCAGCATAGAAATAGTAGTTGAAGCCATGGGAGCGAATGGATTCTCCAAGGGAGTGGGTGTAGATGGAGAATAGAAGGAGAATAGGTGGAGAATAGAACCTTCAGGGACTCCCGCAGTTAGGGGGTGGAAGGCAGAGGAGGAGCCCATGAAAGAGACTGAGAAGGAGCAGAAAGAGAGATAGGAGAAGCAGGAGAGGACAGTGTCAGTGAAGCCAACGTTGGATAAAGTTTCAAGGAGAAGGGGGTGGTCTACAGTGCTGAAGGCAGCTGAGAGGTTTAAGAGGATTAGAACAGAGCAGAGGCCCTCGGATCTGGCGAGGCAAAGGTCATCGGTTACCTTAGAGAGGGCTGTGTCTGTGGAGTGAAGCGGGTGGAAGCCAGATTGGAGGGGACCTAGGAAAAAATGGGAGGAGAGGAAGTGGAGACAGAGGGTGTAAAAAACTCTCTCAAGAAGTTTGGAGAGACGGTAGGAAGGAGATGGGACGATAACTGGAGGGACCCGCGGGGTCAAAGGAGGTTTTTTTAGGATAGGGGAGACATAAGCTCGTTGGGAAGCAACAAGCTTGTTGGGAGGAGTGGGGAAGAAGCCATTGGAAAGCAACAGTTGAAGATGGCAGTTAAGAAGGGAGGAAGGGAGGCGGAGAGTGTTTTAAAAATGTACCCCGTGATCTCATTAGAAGCACAAGTGGAGGGGATGGATTTAGAGCAGAGGCAAGAAATTTCCTCTTCAGTTACTGCAGAGAGCATAGGGAGAGTTGAAGAGGGTGGCTCCTCTCCAATCGCAGGGGAGCTTTTAGGGAGATCACACCTGACGGTGATGGTTTCAGTTTTGTTCATTCATTCATTCAATCGTATTTATTGAGCGCTTACTGTGTGCAGAGCACTGTACTAAGGGCTTAATTGTTGATGAAGAATGTACCCAGGTCTCTAGGGGAAAGAGATGGTGGGGGGTGGGACAGGAGGTTTGGGGAGGGACCTAAATGTCTGGAACAGCTGGTGGGAGCAGTGAGTTTGGGAGTGAATTAGGAAGGAGAAGTGTTGTTGGGCAGCAGAGCGAGCAGAATTGAAGCCGAGAAGAATGAATTTAAGGTGGCCTAGGTCAAAGAGTATCTAGATTTGCTCCAACAATGCTCCGTGGCTTGGGCACAGGAGCAGAGGAAGCGGACCCGGATTTGTGGTACGGAACCGGCAGAGAGACAGGGAAATGAGGGAGCAGAGTTCAATGGAGAAGGTGGTGGTCACAAATCGAGTATGTCGATTTGTGCGTCGGGAGACGGTGGTCGGGATATGGAGACCAAACGGGGTAAGGTGGCTGTAGAATATTGGAGGGGGTCAAAAGAACGGAGGTCTCTGTGGGAGAAGAGGACAGATTTGAGGGGGGTGAGTGTACGGGAGAGAGCAGGTGAAGAGGTTGTGGTCTGAGAGAGGAATTTCAGGATTGGTGAGGGGAGAGATTTCACAGTTACTAGAGATCAGAAGATCCAGTGTGTGCCCAGGTTGGTGAGTGCATCATCTACCTTCTATTTTTAAGAAAAAGTTGATCGATTCCATCGTGTTATTGGATGCGACTTGACCTTAGACTATCTGCACCAATCTAAACATTAGTGTGACAGGTGTACATTTGAACTGACTGTTTTCTCTCCAGGTGTAGTTCTGGTTTCCATTTTTTATCCCATGGATCTAAAACTTCGGACCAACTTAGTTATATTATTTCAGCATCTGAATGTGAAAATATTTTAAATCGCTTCTGTTCTGCGTTCTTGGGAGGTCTGAAGGGGGGTAGTGAAGTGGAAGTTAAGGCATTTCAGATATGATTTGTCTTGTGAAAGCTTCCTCCAAGCCAGCCTTACTGATTTCCCTCATTTAGGGAAATTTAGGGAAATCCCCCTTTTAGACTGTGAGCCCACTGTTGGGTAGGGACTGTCTCTATATGTTGCAAACTTGTACTTCCCAACCGCTTAGTACAGTGCTCTGCACACAGTAAGCGCTCAATAAATACGATTGATGATGATGATGATGTTGAAGTCCCCGAGGATCGTATAGGGATGGAGGATAGATCTCTCCATTCCATAGCAGCGAGAAACCAGCCTGATATACAGCAATCAGCAAAGAACTTCCAGAAATATGCACGAATATATGTGTGTGTGTGTCTGTTTTTGTGCACAAAGCTAGTCTTTGGATCACCTCTTTCACACCTGAACAATTTATTCCTTTACAGATGACGATTCTCAAATACCGAGGAGAATTCACAGGTGAATGATTTAGGAAAAAAATACTGTAAATCAAAGACCTAATCCTCTGTTTGATTAAGCAGTTCCCCTAAGAAACCCTCAAGTGAGAGGAGGAAGAGAAATAATCTTGGTTTCAGCCCACTTCCCTCTTGCAGAGTGTAAATAACCCCTGCAATACCTTCGGGCATTCAGAGTCATAAAGAAATTGCATTCTCTCTGGCATGATTTCTCGGTTACTTTGTGGTTCCTGCTTTGTGAAAGGAATCATTTCCCAAACCTTGGGAGGTGGGTGGCTTGGGTGGAAACCCTATTCACTCCCTTTTCAATGTTATCAACAATCTGGTGCCTGAATCATTTACTTTGTCTCCCAATAGCAGCAGTCAATCAATTAATGGTATTTACTGAGCGATTATTGTGTGCAGAGCATAGTACAAAGCAGGGCTCAGCAGGTATCCAACAGAGATCTAGCTATAACAAAGGAAGCATTTTTTAAATGGTATTTATTAAGCTCTTCCCCTCTCCCACACACTGTGTCCTATACAAGATAATCCATCTCTATTCTAATAATAATAATAATAATAATGGCATTTATTAAGCGCTTACTATGTGCAAAGCACTGGGGCTCCCTCTAGGAAAATAGGAAAAGTAGACATCTTTTCTTCTAATCCTGGCTCTGCCTAGTTTCTGCCGTGTGACCTTGAGCGAGTCACTTAACTTCTTTTTAATAATAATAATAATAATGATGGCATTTGTTAAGCGCTTACTATGTGCAATGCACTGTTCTAAGCGCTGGGGAGGATACAAACAGCGTGGCTCAGTGGAAAGAGCATGGGCTTTGGAGTCAGAGGTCATGGGTTCAAATCCCGGCTCGGCCAATTGTCAGCTGTGTGACTTTGGGCAAGTCACTTCACTTCTCTGGGCCTCAGTTGCCTCATCTGGAAGGTGGGGATTAAGACCGTGAGCCCCACGAGGGACAACTTAATCACTTTGTAATAATAATAATAATAATGGCATTTATTAAGCGCTTACTATGTGCAAAGCACTGTTCTAAGCGCTGGGGAGGTTACAAGGTGATCAGGTTGTCCCACGGGGGGCTCCCGGTCTTAATCCCCATTTTACAGATGAGGTAACTGAGGCCCAGAGCAGTGAAGTGACTTGCCCAAAGTCACACAGCTGACAATTGGCAGAGCCGGGGTTTGAACTCATGACCTCTGACTCCAAAGCCTGGGCTCTTTCCACTGAGCCACGCTGCTTCTCAGTAACAATAATAATAATAATAATGATGGCATTTATTAAGCGCTTACTATGAGCAAAGCACTGTTCTAAGCGCTGGGGTAGATACAAGGTGATCAGGTTGTCCCACGGGGGGCTAACAGTCTTAATCCCCATTTTACAGGTGAGGTAACTGAGGCACAGAGAAGTGAAGTGACTTGCCCAAAGTCACGCAGCTGACAACTGGCGGAGCCCGGATTTGAACCCATGACCTCTGACTCCAAAGCCCCTGCTCTTACCACTGAGCCAGGCTGCTTCTCAGTAGTCATTCAGGAAATAAGACTGATTGATTATTTGATCTGTGCGGAGTCATTCCCAACGCCTCCACTCGGAACTCACTCCAGGGTGAAATAACCCTACTCCTGGGAAGTTCTTCCTTACCTCAATCCCAAATCCCGCCTGCTTCAGTCTTTCTCATGTTCCGGCCAATTGTGCTTGGGGTGCGCCACCGGTGACAACTGGCCACTGTGTCCAACTGAATTGAACGCTGACTCCTGCCCTTCCCTCCAATAAGTGAAGCATTCATTCATTCAATCCTATTTATTGAGCGCTTACTGTGTGTGCAGAGCACTGTACTAAGCGCTTGGGAAGTACAAGTGAAGCAGCTGTGGCCTATTGGAAAGAGCCCGGGCCTGGAGTCCGAGGACCTGGGTTCTAATCCTAGGTCTGTCACTTGTCCGCTGTGTGACCTTGGACAAGTCACTTCACTTCCCCTGAGCCTCAGTTTTCTCATCTGTGAAATGGGGATTAAATCCAACTGCCTCTGATTTAGAGTGTGAGCCCCACGCGGGACAGGGACTGTGTCTAACCTGATCTCGTTTCTACTCCAGTGCTTGATTCAGTGCATGGCAAACAGTAAGCGCTTAACACGAACCATAATTGTTTTCATTTGAGAAGCAGCGTGGCTCAGTGGAAAGAGCCCGGGCTTTGGAGTCAGTGGTCATGGGTTCAAATCCCGACTCCGCCAATTGTCAGCTGGGTGACTTTGGGCAAGTCACTTCACTTCTCTGGGCCTCAGTTCCCTCATCTGTAAAATGGGGATTGACTGTGAGCCCTCCATGGGACAACCTGATCACTCTGTAGCCTCCCCAGCGCTTGGAACAGTGCTTTGCACATAAAAGCGCTTAATAAATGCCATCATTATAGAGAAGCAGCGTGGCTCAGTGGAAAGAGCCCAGGCTTTGGAGTCAGAGGTCATGGGTTCAAATCCCACTCCACCAATTGTCAGCTGTGTGACTTTGGGAAAGCCACTTAACTTCTCTGTGCCTCAGTTCCCTCATCTGTAAAATGGGGATTAAGACTGTGAGCCCCATGTGGGACAACGGGCTCACAGTCTAGAAGGAGACAGGCGACAAAACAAAACATGTGGACAGGTGTCAATCTACCAGAGGAGACAAACATCAAATTAAATTATGGGTAGTAGGAAAGCAAGAGCAGATGAAGATATTCATTCATTCACTCATTCAATCGTATTTATTGAGCGCTTACTGTGTGCAGAGCACTGGACTAAGCGCTTGACCTTGGCCCAGCCACTTCACTTCTCTGTGCCTCAGTTACCTCATCTGTAAAATGGGAATTATGACTGTGAGCCCCACGTGGGACAACCTGCTCACCTTGTATCTATCCCAGTGCTTAGAACAGTGCTTGGCACATAGTAAGCGCTTAACAAATGCCATTATTATTATTATTATTATTATTACCCCAGTGCTTAGAATGCATGTGTTGCCAACTTGTATATGTTGCCAACTTGTACTTCCCAAGCGCTTAATACAGTGCTCTGCACACAGTAAGCGCTTAATAAACACGATTGATTGATTGATTGATTAGAACAGTGTTTGGCACATAGTATGTGCTTAACAAATAGCATAATTATTAACCTATTTGAATGAATAGGAAGAGAGGGGAGGAAGGGAAAAGCATCATGGCCTTGTGGAAAGAACATGGTCCTGGGTTCTAATATCTGCCGCGGATCTGTCTCCAGTTACCCTGTATTCACACAGCAATCAATCAATCAATCAATCAATCATATTTATTGAGCGCTTACTGTGTGAAGTAGACAGCAGACCAGTGGCAGAGCCCTTCCCTTCCCCACAGCACCTGTATATATGTATATATGTTTGTACAGATTTATTACTCTATTTATTTATTTATTTATTTTACTTGTACATATCTATTCTATTGATTTCATTTTGTTAGTATGTTTGGTTTTGTTCTCTGTCTCCCCCTTTTAGACTGTGAGCCCACTGTTGGGTAGGGACCATCTCTATATGTTGCCAATTTGTACTTCCCAAGCGCTTAGTACAGTGCTCTGCACATAGTACGCGCTCAATAAATACGATTGATTGATTGATTGATTGATTGAACTAAGTGCTGGGCTGGATACAAGCAGATCTGGTTGCACACAGTCCCGGTCCCACTTGGGGCTCCCAGTCTCAATCCCCATTTTACAGATGAGGGAACTGAGGCACAGTGAACTGAGGGTCACACAGCAGACACGTGCCAGGACTAGAACTCAGCGCCTTCTGACTCCCGGGCTCTGACTCCTGGTGAAAGCAAAGGCATCCTGCCTAGGGGGGCTCACGGTGCCAACGCAGATCCCGTGGCTTTCAAGCCCAGGGATGACTTTTCCCCCTCTCCATCCCCCTCATCTTACCTCCTTCCCTTCCCCACAGCACCTGTATATATGTATATATGTTTGTACAGATTTATTACTCTATTTATTTATTTTACTTGTACATATCTATTCTATTTATTTATTTATCAGGAGGCCTTCCCAGACTGAGCCCCTTCCTTCCTCTCCCCCTCGTCCCCCTCGCCATCCCCCACATCTTACCTCCTTCCCTTCCCCACAGCACCTGTATATATGTATATATGTTTGTACAGATTTATTACTCTATTTATTTATTTTACTTGTACATATCTATTCTATTTATTTATTTATCAGGAGGCCTTCCCAGACTGAGCCCCTTCCTTCCTCTCCCCCTCGTCCCCCTCTCCATCCCCCCCCATCTTACCTCCTTCCCTTCCCCACAGCACCTGTATATATGTTTGTACATATTTATTACTCTATTTATTTCTTTATTTTACTTGTACATATCTATTCTGTTTATTTTATTCTGTTAGCATGTTTGGTTTTGTTCTCTGTCTCCCCCTTTTAGACTGTGAGCCCACTGTTGGGTAGGGACTGTCTCTCTATGTTGCCAATTTGTACTTCCCAAGCGCTTAGTACAGTGCTCTGCACACAGTAAGCGCTCAATAAATACGATTGATGATGATGACGATGATGACTAGCCACGCAGCAGGCTACTGGGCCCCGCGGAGCTCCGTAATAGAAGTTTGAATGAGAGAGGCCTAATGGGGGACATTTGGACGGTCGGAGGATTTGAGCTTCCCAAGATCACGCCAGCTTGGGACAGATCTAATCCGACTTCCCAACGAACGGGGACCATTACAAGGGAAATCGTCTCCACGTCCCTCGGCCTGACGCTGTGGAAGTTTCCCAAATAAGGATCACTTTCGAAGCATGAACCCACTCGCGGATAGAGATGGAGAATTCACTCGGTCTCATCTGTTAAAACAGAAGATTTCGCAGACAAGCCCAATCTCGGCTTCTTTTGCTCCAACTGATATTCATCATCATCAATCGTATTTATTGAGCGCTTACTGTGTGCAGAGCACTGTACTAACCGCTTGGGAAGTACAGTTCGGCAACATATAGAGACAGTCCCTACCCAACAGTGGGCTCACAGTCTAAAAGATATTCAGACCCCAACAGGACAAGAATTGCGAGTTCTAGACTGTGAGCCCGCTGTTGGGTAAAGACCATCTCCATATGGTGCCAACTTGTACTTCCCAAGCGCTTAGTACAGTGCTCTGCACACAGTAAGTGCTCAATAAATACGATTGATTGATTGATTGATCTGTTAAAACAGAAGAATTTGCAGACAAGTCCAATCACGACTTCTTTTGCTCCAACTGATATTCAGACCCCAACAGGACAAGAATAGCGCGTTCTAGACTGTGAGCCCGCTGTTGGGTAGAGACCGTCTCCATATGTTGCCAACTTGTACTTCCCAAGCACTTAGTACAGTGCTCTGCACACAGTAAGCGCTCAATAAATACGATTGAATGAATGAATGAATGAGGAACCCTGGGTTGGGAATGCGCTCTCTCTGTCTCCCTCTTTTTCTCTCTCTCTCTCTGAGATACACTTCACTTCTCTGTGCCTCAGTTACCTCATCTGTAAAATGGGGATTAAAGACCGTGGGACAACCTGATCACCGCGCAACCTCCCCAGCGCTTAGAACAGTGCTTTGCACATAGGGCTTAATAAATGTCATCATCATTATTATTATATAAATAGATCGAAGCAGTGTCGGATCACGGGCCTGGGTCACAAAAGGGTCTGGGTTCTAATCCCAGCTCTGCCACTTATAGGCTGTGTTACCTTGGGCAAGTCATTTTACTTCTCTGGGCCTCAGTCATCTCACCTGTAAAATGGGGGTGAAGACTGAGCGCCCCATGTGGGACAGGGACTGTGTTCAACCTGATTAGCTGGTGTCTACGCCAGCACTTAATACAGTGCCTGGCACACAATAAGTGCTGAATAATAATAATGGTATTTGTTAAGCACTTGTTATGTGCCAAGCACTGCTCTAAGCAGTAGGGTAGGTACAGGGGAAGCAGCGTGGCTCAGTGGAAAGAGCACAGGCTTGGGAGTCAGAGGTCATGGGTTCGAATCCCGGCCCCACCACTTGTCAGCTGTGCGACCTTGGGCAAGCCACTTAACTTCTCTGTGCCGCAGTTCCCTCATCTGTAAAATGGGGATTAAGACTGTGAGCCCCAAGTGGGACAACCTGATCACCTTGTATCCCCCCCAGTGCTTAGAACAGTGCTTTTCACATGATAAGCCCTTAATAAATACCACCATTATTATTACAAGTTACTCAGAATGTCCCACATGGGGCTCACGGTCTTAATCCCCATTTTACAGATGAGGTAACTGAGGCACAGAGAAGTGAAGTGACTTGCCCAAAGTCACACGGCTGATAAGCGGCGGAGCTGGGATTAGAACCCACAACCTCTGACTCCCAAGCCTGTGCTCTGGCCACTAAGCCACGCTGCTTCCCCTGTACTAAGCACTGTACTAAGTGCTTAGGAAAGAACAATCCAGTAATAATAATAATGATGGCATTTATTAAGCGCTTACTATGTGCAAAGCACTGTTCTAAGCGCGGGGGAAAGGTGATCAGGCTGTCCCACGGGGGGCTCACAGCCTTCACCCCATTTTACAGATGAGGGAACTGAGGTTAAGAGAAGTGAAGTGACTTGCCCAAAGTCACCCAGCTGAGTGGCAGAGTCGGGATTAGAACCCATAACCTCGGACTCCCAAGCCGGGCTCTTTCCACTGAGCCACGCATATGGTTGATGGGGACGTGTCGGCTAATTCTGCTGTAGTATATTCTCCCCAGTGCTTAATACAGTGCTCGGCACCTGTTAAGTGCTCAAAAAATGCAATTGATGGAAAATTCCCGTACAGAACCCCCAATCACAGCCGCACTGAGTTTGCACGCACACGGGCACACGCACATGCAAAAACACACACAATGTAAACCCAAACACGCATCCCGTCCTTCGTCATGCTATCGCGTTTTCTCTCGCGTCCTTCGTCGCGTGATCCTCTCAAAACTTTGGCTGGAAGGCGGCTGCCTGCTTCCTGAAGGCCGGTCCGTCTTCAGCGACCGATTCAATCAATCAATCAATCAATCAATCAATCGTATTTATTGAGCGCTTACTGTGTGCAGAGCACTGTACTAAGCGCTTGGGAAGTCCAAGTTGGCAACATATAGAGACGGTCCCTACCCAACAGCGGGCTCACAGTCTAAAAGGGGGGAGACAGAGAACAAAACCAAACATACTAACAAAATAAAATAAATAGAATAAATCTGTACAAGTAAAATAAATAGAGTAATAAATATGTACACACATATATTTCATTCATTCATTCAATCGTATTTATTGAGCGCTTACTGTGTGCAGAGCACTGTACTAAGCCCTTGGAAAATACAAGTCGGCAACACAGAGAGACGGTCCCCACTCAACAGCGGGCCCACAGTTTGACAATTGGCGGAGCTGGGATTTGAACCCACGACCTCTGACTCCAAAGCCCGGGCTCTTTCCACTGAGCCACGCTGCTTCAAGCGCTTAGTACAGTGCTCTGCACACGGGAAGCGCTCAATAAATACGACTGACGGACGGACTAACACGTTCCCTGCCCAAAAGTAGCCTTCCCCTTAAATAGATTAACGTGAATAGAGGGATTTAAGCCCGTTTCAATTCAGTGTTAGTGGCAGATCTATTTAGCGTATATAAATATATACCTGTATATATGTATATATGTTTGTACATATTTATTACTCTATTTATTTATTTATTTTACTTGTACATATCTATTCTATTTATTTTATTTTGTTAGTATGTTTGGTTTTGTCCTCTGTCTCCCCCTTTTAGACTGTGAGCCCAATGTTGGGTAGGGACTGTCTCTATATGTTGCCAATCTGTACTTCCCAAGCGCTTAGTACAGTGCTCTGCACATAGTAAGTGCTCAATAAATATGATTGATTGATTAGCATAGATACTAGCTGGTTTCTGGCACAAAGCGCCTTTTTGCTGACTAGGATGCGATATCACTGAAAATCCGCCATTTCAATACACACCCACAAAAATGAAATTCAGAATATTTGATTATCGGGAGGCGTTTACATTGGTTTACGATCGTGAAACTGGATGGACTAGGTTTTATCAGCACAATTTTCAAATAGCGGATTACCCAGGGACCACGGGAACGATGTAATGCTCGATATATAATTTCCCTACGGAAACAAGACTTGTTTTAGCACTGTCGCTAAATGTTTCATTTTCACGGAGCCAATTAAGAGCATTAGCGAGGGTATTACGTTGCTCACACAGTCGTGCACACACAGAAACACACGCAGATATCCATCCTTCTTGCTCAAAGAAGATGTCACCCATAGTTAACATCAATACGGAGGCCAGCGGGGGAACCCATCGATCAATCGATTTATCACTGGCGTTTATTGAGTGCTTACTGGGTACAAAACACTGTACTATTTTATTTATTGTACATATGTATGTACATATTTATTACTCTGTTTATTTATTTATTTATTTTACTTGTACATTTCTATCCTATTTATTTTATTTTGTTGGTATGTTTGGTTCTGTTCTCTGTCTCCCCCTTTTAGACTGTGAGCCCACTGTTGGGTAGGGACTGTCTCTCTGTGTTGCCAATTTGTACTTCCCAAGCGCTTAGTACAGTGCTCTGCACATAGTAAGCGCTCAATAAATATGATTGATTGATTGATTGTACTAAGTGCTTGAGAGAATAAAATACAGCTGAGTTGGTAGACACGTTCCCTGCCCACAGGGAGCTTGTATTCCAGTGGGGGAGGCAGATATTAAAATAAATTACAGGGAAGAGAAGCGAGAGAGTGTACGGCTACGTATACGAATGATAAACATTCGTTTTACACGATACACACGATTTAGACTGTGAGCCCACTGTTGGGTAGGGACCGTCTCTATATGTTGCCAACTTGGACTTCCCAAGCGCTTAGTACAGTGCTCTGCACACAGTAAGCGCTCAATGAATACGATTGATGATGATGACGACTGATGATGATCAACACAGACCACCCCTGGCTGTTCTCTCTTGTTAACTAGCAATGTGCAATCAATCAATCAATCAATCAATCGTATTTATTGAGCGCTTACTATGTGCAGAGCACTGTACTAAGCGCTTGGGAAGTACAAATTGGCAACATATAGAGACAGTCCCTACCCAACAGTGGGTGCAAATGAAAGCTAAGAGCCTTTAACTCCTTCCCCTATTTGTAATAATAATAATAATAATGATAATAATGGCATTTATTAAGCGCTTACTATGTGCAGCGCACTGTTCTAAGCGCTGGGGAGGTTACAAGGGGATCAGGTTGGCCCACCGGGGGCTCCCAGTCTTCACCCCCATTTCCCAGATGAGGGAACTGAGGCCCAGAGAAGTGAAGTGACTTGCCCAAAGTCACACAGCTGACAATTGGTGCCTTCGGTCGATCAATCCACCAGTGGTATTTATTGAGCGCTTACTAGGGGCAGAGCTTGGGGGAGTACGATACAACCGAATCTTCCAGATTGTGAGCCCGCTGTTGGGTAGGGATTGTCTCTGTGGCCGAACTGTACTTTCCAAGCGCTTAGTACAGTGCTCTGCACACAGTAAGTGCTCAATAAATACGACTGAATGGATGAATTAGCAGACACCTCCTGTGCCCGTAATGAACTGTCAGCCTAGAGGGGGAGATGGACATTAGTATGAATAAATACGTAATTTATGAGAAGTTAAAGCTATATACATATGTGCCATGGTGATGGGGGTGGGGCCGGTATCAAATGCCCAAATAATGATAATAATAATAATAATAATAATAATAATAATAATGGCATTTGTTAAGCGCTTACTATGTGCAGAGCACTGTTCTAAGCGCTGAGGGGGAATACAAGGTGATCAAGTTGTCCCACGTGGGGCTCACAGTCTTCATCCCCATTTTACAGATGAGGGAACTGAGGCTCAGAGAAGTTAAGTGCCTGGCCCAAGGTCACACAGCAAAAGGTCGCAGGTCCAAGTGCACAGATGGCACAGAAGGGAGAGGGAGCCAAGGAAAAGAGGGCTTAATCGGGGAAGGCCTCCTGGAGGAGATGTGAATTTAATAAGGCTTAGAAGGTGGGGCGAGTGGTGGTCTGGCGCATATGGAGGGGGAGGGATTTTCAGGCCAGAAAGAGGCTAATAATAATAATAATAATAGTATTTTTTAAGCGCTTACTATGTGCACAGCACTGTTCTAAGCACTGGGGAGGTTACAAGGTAATCAGGTAGTCCCACGAGGGGCTCCCAGTCTTCATCCCCATTTTCCAGATGAGGGAACTGAGGCCCAGAGAAGTGAAGTGACTTGCCCAAAGTCACACAGCTGACAGTTGGCGGAGCCGGGATTTGAACCCCTGACCTATGACTCCCAAGCCCGGCCTCTTTCCACTGAGCCACGCTGCTTCTCATAATAATGGCATTTGTTAAGTGCTTATTAATAATAATAGTAATAATAATAATAATATTTATTAAGCACTTACTATGTGCAAAGCACTGTTCTAAGCGCTGGAGAGGTTACAAGGTGATCAGGTTGTCCCATGTGGGGCTCACAGTCTTAATCTTGTTAAGCCTCAGTCTTGTTTCTATGTGTTGCCAATTTGTACTTCCCAAGCGCTTAGTACAGTGCTCTGCACATAGTAAGCGCTCAATAAATACGATTGATTGATTGATTGATTGATTAATCCCCATTTTACAGATGAGGTGAATGAGGCCCAGAGAAGTGAAGTGACTTGCCCAAAGTCACACAGCCGACAAGTGGCGGAGCCGGGATTTGAACCCCTGACCTCTGACTCCAAAGCCCGGGCTCTTTCCACTGAGCCACACTGCTTCCAATTATTATGTGCAAAGCACTGTTCTAAGCGCTGGGGAGGCTACAAGGTGATCAGGTTGTCCCACGGGGGGTTCACAATCTTAATCCCCATTTTCCAGATGAGGGAACTGAGGTCCAGAGAAGTGAAGTGACTTGCCCAAAGTCACACAGCTGACGGGTGGCGGGGCCGGAATTTGAACCCATGACCTGCGGCTCCCAAGCCCGGGCTCTTTCCACTGAGCCACGCCGCTTCTCCAAAGGGGTCGGTGGCAAGTTAGACGCAAGTAAGCTCGAGGAACGGAGTGGGTGGGATGGGCTGTAGCGGGAGATCAGCGAAGTGAGGTAGGATGGCTTAGTACAGTGCTCTGCTCACAGTAAGCGCTCAATAAATACGACTGAAGGAATGAATGGGGCGAGCTGATGGTAAGGAGTTTAATGCGGAGGTGGATGGGGGGCTACTGGAGATGCTTGAGGAGTGGGGAGGCTTGGACCGAATTTTTTTTAGGAAAATGTTCCACGCAGCCGTGTGACGTGTGGGCAGTGCTAAGCGCTTAGTACAGTGCTCTGCACCCAGTAAGTGCTCAATAAATACGATTGATGGATTGATTGACAGGAGTGGGGAGGGACAGGAGGAAGGGAGGTCAGCAAGGAGGCAGATGCAGTCGTCGAAACCGGGATGGGTTAAGCGCTTGGATCAGCGTGGTAGCAGGATGGAGAGGAAAAGGGTGGATTTTAAGCAACATCGTTGAGGTAGAACCGACAGGATTTGGTGACAGATCATCATCAACATCATCATCAATCGTATTTATTGAGCGCTTACTGTGTGCAGAGCACTGTACTAAGCGCTTGGGAAGTCCAAGTTGGCAACGTATAGAGACAGTCCCTACCCAACAGCGGGCTCACAGTCTAAAAGGGGGAGACGGAGAACAAAACCAAACATACTAACAAAATAAAATAAATCATCATCATCATCATCAATCGTATTTATTGGGCGCTTACTATGTGCAGAGCACTGTACTAAGCGCTTGGGAAGTCCAAGTTGGCAACATATAGAGACAGTCCCTACCCAACAGTGGGCTCACAGTCTAAAAGGGGGAGACAGAGAACAAAACCAAACATACTAACAAAATAAATAGAATAGATAAGTACAAATAAAATAAATAAATAAATAGAGTAAAAAATATGTACAAACATATATACATATATACAGGTGCTGTGGGGAAGGGAAGGAGGTAAGATGGGGGGGATGGAGAGGGGGACGAGGGGGAGAGGAAGGAAGGGGCTCAGTCTGGGAAGGCCTCCTGGAGGAGGTGAGCTCTCAGTAGGGCCTTGAAGGGAGGAAGACAGATGGAATACGTGGGGGGAACATGAGAGATGAGTTGAGGACAATGCCCAGATTACAGGACAAGTAGATAGGAAGGAGGGTGGTATTGTCTACAGTGACGGGAAGGACCAGGGGGATAGAGCTGGGCTGGGAAGACAAGGAACTTGGCTTTGGACTTGTTCAGTTGGAGGTGTCAGCGGGAGTCCTGGAGGCAGGAGGAAGGGTGAGATTCATTCATTCATTCATTCATTCATTCAGTCGTATTTATTGAGCGCTCACTGTGTGCAGAGCACTGGACTGAGCGCTTGAGATGGCAGGGAAGGACAGTGGTCAGGGCTGGAGATGTAAGAAACCTTCCCCAATGATTTCCCCAAATCCCAAATCTCATTAATCTAACAGCCACTGTATTCAATCAATCAGTCAATCGATCGTATTTATTGACCGCTTACCGTGTGCACAGCACTGTACTAAGCGCTTGGGAGAATACAATATAACAATAACATGGGGATGAAGACTGTGAGCCCCACGTGGGACAACCTGGTCATCTTGCATTCCCCCCCAGTGCTTAGAACAGTGCTTTGCACATAGTAAGCGCTTAACAAATGCCATCATTATTATTATTATTAATAAAACAGAGTTGTCAGTCAATCGATCGTATTTATTGGCCGCTTACCGTGTGCACAGCACTGTATTAAGCGCTTGGGAGAATACAATATAACAATAAAATGGGGATGAAGACTGTGAGCCCCACGTGGGACAACCTGATCATCTTGCATTCCCCCCCCCCCCGCGCTTAGAACAGTGCTTTGCACATAGTAAGCACTTAACAAATGCCATCATTATTATTATTATTATTAATAAAACAGAGTTGTCAGTCAATCAATCGTATTTATTGACCGCTTACCGTGTGCAGAGCACTGTACTAAGCACTTGGGAGAGTACAATATAACAATAAAACAGAATTGTCAGTCAATCAATCATTATGGGAAGCAGCGTGGCTCAGTGGAAAGAGCTTGGGCTTTGGAGTCAGAGGTCATGGGTTCAAATCCCAGCTCCGCCAATTGTCATTCATTCATTCAATCGTATCTATTGAGCGCTTACTGTGTGCACAGCACTGTACTAAGCGCTTGGGAAAAGTCGGCAACATATAGAGACGGTCCCTACCCAACAGCAGGCTCACAGTCTAGAAGGGGGAGACAGACAACAAAACAAAACACATAGACAGGTGTCAAAATCATCAGAACAAATAGAATTACGGCTACATGCACATCATTAACAAAATAAGTAGAATAGTAAATATGGACAAGTAAAATAAATAGAATAATAAGTCCGCAGAAATGTTGATTAGGGTACATCGCTCCCCTCTTCAAAACTCTCCAATGATTCCCCACTAATTTCATTACGAAACAAAAACTCGTTTCAAGGCCCCATCAGCTAGTTATCAACTCTCTTGTCCTGCTCCATCATCATCATCATCATCAATCATATTTATTGAGCGCTTACTGTGTGCAGAGCACTGTACTAAGCGCTTGGGAAGTACAAATTGGCAACACATAGAGACAGTCCCTACCCAACAGTGGGCTCACAGTCTAAAAGGGGGAGACAGAGAACGAAACCAAACATACTAACAAAATAAAATAAATAGAATAGATATGTACAAGTAAAATAAATAAATAAATAGAGTAATAAATATGTACAAACATATATACATATATACAGGTGCTGTGGGGAAGGAAAGGAGGTAAGATGGGGGATGGAGAGGGGGACGAGGGGGAGAGGAAGGAAGGGGCTCCACCCTAGCTCACACTCATCACTCCCTCAAAGATAACCTCCCGGCTAGGCCTCACGGTCCGATCAATCAATCAATCAATCAATCGTATTTATTGAGCGCTTACTGTGTGCAGAGCACTGTACTAAGCGCTTGGGAAGTCCAAGTTGGCCACATATAGAGACGGTCCCTACCCAACAGTGGGCTCACGCTTCAACTCTCTCTCTCCTTTCAAGGTCCTCCTAAAAAGTCACCTCCTGCAGGAAGCACTCCTGGTGATGCTATCAGCTGAGCACACAGGCATTTATATGTCATCTGTCAGCTGTGTGACTTTGGGCAAGTCACGTCACTTCTCTGGGCCTCAGTTCCCTCATCTGTCAAATGGGGATTAAGACTGTGAGCCCCCCGTGGGACAACCTGACCACCTTGTTACCTCCCCAGTGCTTAGAACGGCGCTTGGCACATAGTAAGCGCTTAATAAATGCCATCATTATCATTACTATTGACCGTTTACCGTGTGCAGAGCACTGTACCAAGCGCTTGGGAGAGCGCAATATAACAATAAAACAGAGTTGGTCGACACGTTCCCTGCCCACAGCAAGCTTACAGTCTAGAGGGGGAGAGAGACAACAAAATAAATGAAGTAGTTGCGGATATCCATTCATTCATTCATTCAACCATACTTATCGAGCGCTCTAGACTGCGAGCCCACTGTTGGGTAGGGACTGTCTCTATATGTTGCCAACTTGGACTTCCCAAGTGCTTAGTACAGTGCTCTGCACACAGTAAGCGCTTGATAAATCTGATTGATTGATTGATTGATAGTAAGCACTTAATAAATGCCATCATTATTATTATTATTGACCGCTTACCGTGTGCAGAGCACTGTACCAAGCGCTTGGGAGAGTGCAATATAACAATAAAACAGAGTTGGTCGACATTCCCTGCCCACAGCAAGCTTACAGTCTAGAGGGGGAGAGAGACAACAAAATAAATGAAGAAGTTGCGGATATTCATTCATTCATTCATTCATTCATTCAACCATACTTATCGAGCGCTCTAGACTGCGAGCCCACTGTTGGGTAGGGACCGTCTCTATATGTTGCCAACTTGTACTTCCCAAGCGCTTAGTACAGTGCTCTGCACACAGTAAGCGCTTGATAAATCTGATTGATTGATTGATAGTAAGCGCTTAATAAATGCCATCATTATTATTATTATTATTGACCGCTTACCGTGTGCAGAGCACTGTACCAAGCGCTTGGGAGAGTGCAATGTAACAATAAAACAGAGTTGGTCGACACGTTCCCTGCCCACAGCAAGCTTACAGTCTAGAGGGGGAGAGAGACAACAAAATAAATGAAGAAGTTGCGGATATTCATTCATTCATTCATTCATTCATTCAACCATACTTATCGAGCGCTCTAGACTGCGAGCCCACTGTTGGGTAGGGACCGTCTCTATATGTTGCCAACTTGTACTTCCCAAGCGCTTAGTACAGTGCTCTGCACACAGTAAGCGCTTGATAAATCTGATTGATTGATTGATATTAAGCGCTTAATAAATGCCATCATTATTATTATTATTATTGACCGCTTACCGTGTGCAGAGCACTGTACCAAGCCCTTGGGAGAGTGCAATATAACAATAAAACAGAGTTGGTCGACACATTCCCTGCCCACAGCAAGCTTACAGTCTAGAGGGGGAGAGAGACAACAAAATGAATGAAGAAGTTGCGGATATTCATTCATTCATTCATTCATTCATTCAACCATACTTATCGAGCGCTCTAGACTGCGAGCCCACTGTTGGGTAGGGACCGTCTCTATATGTTGCCAACTTGTACTTCCCAAGCACTTAGTACAGTGCTCTGCACACAGTAAGCGCTTGATAAATCTGATTGATTGATTGATATTAAGCGCTTAATAAATGCCATCATTATTATTATTATTATTGACCGCTTACCGTGTGCAGAGCACTGTACCAAGTGCTTGGGAGAGTGCTATGTAACAATAAAACAGAGTTGGTCGACACGTTCCCTGCCCACAGCAAGCTTACAGTCTAGAGGGGGAGAGAGACAACAAAATAAATGAAGAAGTTGCGGATATTCATTCATTCATTCATTCAACCATACTTATCGAGCGCTCTAGACTGCGAGCCCACTGTTGGGTAGGGACCGTCTCTATATGTTGCCAACTTGGACTTCCCAAGCGCTTAGTACAGTGCTCTGCACACAGTAAGCGCTTGATAAATCTGATTGATTGATTGATATTAAGCGCTTAATAAATGCCATCATTATTATTATTATTATTGACCGCTTACCGTGTGCAGAGCACTGTACCAAGCCCTTGGGAGAGTGCAATATAACAATAAAACAGAGTTGGTCGACACGTTCCCTGCCCACAGCAAGCTTACAGTCTAGAGGGGGAGAGAGACAACAAAATAAATGAAGAAGTTGCGGATATTCATTCATTCATTCATTCAACCATACTTATCGAGCGCTCTAGACTGCGAGCCCACTGTTGGGTAGGGACCGTCTCTATATGTTGCCAACTTGGACTTCCCAAGCGCTTAGTACAGTGCTCTGCACACAGTAGGCACTCATTAAATACGATTGATGATGATGATTGATGATGATAAAAGGTTGCCGGCCACTCGCTAGCCGCTGGCCAAGCGGGGAATGGAAGGGGTAGGCCTCTGCTTGACTCGCCCTCCCGTAATTGAGACTGGGAGAGTTCAGGAAACTCTCCAGGTGCGACCCTAAAAGGGGGCTTACTACGTATCCAAGTGCAAATCCGGGCCGCACAGACGGGAGCGGGATACGAGGAAACGGGGAAACGAGTCAGGGAAGGCCCCTTGGAGCAGATGTGCCTTCAGGAAGGCTTTGAAGGCGGGAAGAGTTAGAGAAGCAGCGTGGCTCAGTGGGAAACAGCCCGGACTTTGGGGTCAGAGGTCATGTGTTCAAATCCCATGAGGTCAGCTGTGTGACTTTGGACAAGTCACTTCACTTCTCTGGGCCTCAGTTACCTCATCTGGAAAATGGGGATGAAGACCGGGAGCCCCAAGCGGGACAACCTGCTCACCTCGTAACCGCCCCCCCACAGCGCTTAGAGCAGTGCTTTGTGCAGTCAGCGCTTAATAAAATGCCATCATTAAGAGTAATTGTCTGGCGGATGTGAAGAAGAGGCTATGAAGTAGGCCAGTGGCTAGAGAAGCAGCGTGGCTCAGTGGAAAGAGCCCGGGCTTTGGACTCAGAGGTCATGGGTTCAAATCCCGACTCTGCCAATTGTCAGCTGTGTGATTTTGGGCAAGTCACTTCACTTCTCTGGGCCTCAGTTTCCTTCTCTCCCTTCTAGACTGTGAGCCCACTGTTGGGTAATAATAATAATAACGATGGCATTTGTTAAGCGCTTACTATGTGCAAAGCACTGTTCTAAGCGCTGGGGGGGATACAATGTGATCAAGTTGTCCCACGTGGGGCTCACAGTCTTAATCCCCATTTTTACAGATGAGGTAACTGAGGCTCAGAGAAGTGAAGTGACTTGCCCAAGGTCACACAGCAGACTTGTGGTGGAGCCGGGATTCGAACCCATGACCTCTGACTCCAAAGCCCGGGCTCTTTCCAATAGGAAAGCAATACCCTTCTCCTGTTGGGTAGGGACTGTCTCTATATGTTGCCAACTTGTACTTCCCAAGCGCTTAGTACAGTGCTCTGCACACAGTAAGCGCTCAATAAATACGATCGAATGAATGAATGAAAATGGGGGTTAAGACTGCGAGCCCCCCGTGGGACAACCTGATCAGCTTGTAACCTCCCCAGCGCTTAGAACAGTGCTTTGCACATAGTAAGGCTTAATAAATGCCATTATTATTATTATTATTGTTATTATTATTATTATTATTATTGTTATTATTATTATTATTATTATTATTATTATAAATAAGAAGGAGGGCAGCCAGGCAAGAGGCATGTAGCACCTATTTACCCTCATTCTTAGCCCTTACGTATATTCAGTTGTGCATTCAGTTATTTTTTCTGATATTCCATTCTGGCATTCATTCATTCATTCAATCGTATTTATTGAGCGCTTACTGTGTGCAGAGCACTGTACTAAGCACTTGGGAGGTACAAGTTGGCTATAGTCCATGTGACACATGGGACTCACAGCCTTAATGTCCATTTTACAGGTGAGGGAACTGTGGCACAGAGAAGTGAAGTGCCTTACCCAAGGTCACGCAGCAGACAAGTGGAGGGCCAGGATTAGAACCCAGGTCCTGCTGACTCGATCCCAGTCGCTTAGTGCAGTGCTTGGCATACAGTAAGCGCTTAACAAGTACCCCAGTTATCATGATTAATGAGGTCCTTGAAGGTGAAGATCATGAGTCGCGCTTCTACTAGCGAAGCAGCGTGGCTCAGCGGAAAGAGCCCGGGCTTTGGAGTCAGAGGTCATGGGTTCAAATCCCGGCTCTGCCAATTGTCAGCTGTGTGACTTGGGCAAGTCACTTAACCTCTCTGTGCCTCAGTTACCACGTCTACAAAATGGGGATGAAGATTTGTGAGCCCCAAGTGGGACAACCTGTTGTATCCCTCCAGTGCTTAGAACAGTGCTTTGCACATAGTAAGCGCTTAACAAATACCATTATTATGGGAAGCAGCGTGGCTCAGTGGCAAGCGCCCGGGCTTTGGAGTCAGAGGTCATGGGTTCAAATTCCAGCTCTGCCAATTGTCAGCTGTGTGACTTTGGGCAAGTGACTTAATTTCTCTGGGCCTCAGTTACCTCATCTGTAAAATGGGGATTAAGACTGTGAGCCCCCTGTGGGACAACCTGATCACCTTGTAACCTCCCAGCGCTTAGAACAGTGCTTTGCACATAGTAAGCGCTTAATAAATGCCATCATCATTATTATTATTATTATTACTACACTCTCCCAAGTGATTACTGCAGCGCTTCGCACTCCAGAGGAGTCCGATGGCTACCATCGATCGATCGATTTGAAGGGTCGTTCGTCACCGGACATTTAGAGAAGCCGCGGGGCTCAGTGGAAAGAGCCCGGGCTTGGGAGTCCGAGGTCACGGGTTCAAATCCCGGCTCTGCCACTTGTCAGCTGGGTGACTTTGGGCAAGTCGCTTCACTTCTCCGGGCCTCAGTTCCCTCATCTGTAAATGGGGATGAAGACTGTGAGCCCCCACCGTGGGACAACCCGATCACCTCGTAACCTCCCCGGGGCTTAGAACAGTGCTTTGCACGTAGTAAGCGCTTACTAAGTGCCATTATTATTATTATTATTTAGAAACCAAGGCCAGAACCCCTGAAGAGAAGCGACGACCTGAGACCCGCTCACCCCACCGGAATTTTTCCTGGGTTTTTACCATTTCCTTTTACGGCCGAGACGCCCAGCTCTGAGGAATGTTCCCTCCAATTCCATCCTTCTCGATTAGCTCTCCACCGGCCCCGAAAGAGACCTTGAATGGCCCTCCCATCCGTTCCCCATCCGCGGGGCGCCAAATGCATTTTCTATCCCCAAACAAACTCTCGTCCTTTTCATCTGGAGTTATTCCTATCCCGTCAGCAAAAAAAAAAAAAAAAAAAACCTCACGCGTGTGGTTTTGTATTTATGAGGGAGTTTTATCGCTAAACAGATTTGTAACTAAAAACAGAAATATCTTTTTATGGGAGACAGATGGTTGGGTATTAAAGCCTCACACCAAGGGAGGGGAGTTCAAATTAACAAACATTCCTAGACATGGAATGTGAGGATTAGCAAGCTTTTAGCTTGGAATCTAATCTCACCCACCGGTTTCCCTAGATAGGTTTCAGTGTGTTCCTTGGCAGTTAGAGTGCACATACATAACTCTTCGGCATCTCGGGCAATCAGAGGTGGCCTATTAAATAGTTCTCTGAGCGGAAAACCTCGTTCTAATGAGGCTGGTGCCTTTCTATTAGAGGAAATAGAGGAAGTCGATCAATAGTGCTTTCCGTGTGTGACACACTGTTCAACATGTTTCAAGGCTGGAAATCTGGCCGTCTGACAGGACATTTCATTCAGTCGCATTCACTGAGCGCTTACCGTGTGCAGAGCACTGTACTAAGCCCTTGGAAAGTACAATTTGGGCAACAAATACAGACGATTCCCTACCCAACAACGGGCCCTCAGTCTAGAAGGGGGGAGACAGACAACAAAACGAAACAAAAACAAGTAGACGGGCATCAGTAGCATCACGGCACAGCACAGACATTACCGAATCCCGCATGTGGAAACTATAATTCTTTGGGTTTGTCGCGTTTGGGCTATTTTCGGGGAACCCACCCATTCCCTCATCGAGGGGTTCTGGATCAGGCGCTTTGGAGTTTTAGACTCCTGCTCTCACGTCGCTCTGGGTGTGAACTTCATAAATCTACGGATTAAAGGAGTTGTGGGCTCATCCTTAAAATGTTTCCATCCCTCTCACCTCCCTAGCCACCCGGCCAAAAAAGCAGGATCATGGAAATGCTTTTATGTGGTGAAGTAAGGTAAAAAAAAAAAAAAAAAAAAAAAAAAGCGCTTTCCCGCGGGGCCATGTGTTCTGTTTGATTTCTGAGTAAAATGGCACTGAGCAGAAGGAAACAAATGGAGAGGCATGTTGTGGAACTCACCTCTTAAGTCCATTTGCGGCTCTAAAGCTAAAGGATCCCCCGATCCCGCAGTACTTATGTACATATCTTTCAATTACATAGTATGAGCTATTTATTTATTCATATTAATGTCTCCTCCTCTAGACCCTAAGCTAGAGAACATGCCTGCTAATTCTGTTGTACTCTCCCAAGTGCT
Source organism: Tachyglossus aculeatus (assembly GCF_015852505.1). NCBI lineage: Eukaryota > Metazoa > Chordata > Mammalia > Monotremata > Tachyglossidae > Tachyglossus > Tachyglossus aculeatus. The sequence goes on along the minus strand of NC_052101.1, from coordinate 131,805,271 downwards.
TAGTATAGTACAGTGCTCTGCACAAGGTAAGCGCTCAATAAATACGACTGAATGAATGAATCAAAGTGCTCAGCAAGTTCATCAATCATCAATGTATTTATTGAGCGCTTACTATGTGCAGAGCACTGTAAGTTCCATTGATTGATTGGCTGATCCCTTATAAATACTAGTGTCAGAAACTCGTTTTATTTTTTGAACCTTAGTGGGTGGCGGTTACATCTTCCATTAGACTTCTGGAATCTTACTGAGGGCAAGGATCGTATCGACCAACTCGGTGGCATTGTACCCTCCCAAGCGCTTAGTACAGTGCTCTGCACACAGTAAGCACCGTGGCCTAGTGGCAAGAGCCCGGGCTTGGGAATCAGAGGTCCTGGGTTCTAATCCTGACTCCGCCCCGGTCAGCTGTGTGACTTTGGGCAAGTTGCTTAATTCCTCTGTGCCTCAGTTACCTCATTTGTAAAATGGGGATGAAGACTGGGAGCCCCACGTGGCGCAACCCGATGGCCTTGTATCTACCCCAGCACTTAGAACAGTGCTTGGCACATAGTAAGCGCTTACCAAATGCCATTATTATTATTATTGTTATTACTATCATTATTAAGCGCTCAATAAATTCAATTGATTGATTACGCACTGGTTCTGTTGATCAGTCACTTTTATTGAGCGCTTACTGTGTGCAGAGCACTGTACTAAGCTCTTGGGAGAGGATGATATAACAGAGTTGGTAGACATGTTCCCTGCCCACAGTGAGCTTACGGTCCACAGTCCATTGAGGTCTTAACATTTTCACCACAGAAAAGCAGAAAACAGGGAACCATATCTGTACACCGGGAATAAATTGACTGGGATTCTACAACCGAATCTTTGAGACTTGAGAATAATAATGATGGCATCTGTTAAGCGCTTACTCTGTGTGAAGCACTGTACTAAGCGCCGGGGGAGATGCAAGGTGATCAGGTTGTCCCACGTGGGACTCACAGTCTTCATCCCCATTTTACAGATGAGGCAACTGAGGCTCCGAGAAGTTAAGTGACTTGCCCAAGGTCACACAGCAGACATGCGGCTTAGAACAGTCCAGCGCTTAGAACAGTCCCAGCGCTTAGAACAGTGCTTTGCACATAGTAAGCGCTTAATAAATGCCATCATTATTATTATTATGTGGCAGAGTCGGGATTAGAATGAAATCACCTAATAATAATAATAATAGAAGAAGAAGAAGAAGAATAGTGATATTTGTAGAGAAACAGCATGGCTCTGTGGAAAGAGCCAGGGCTTGGGTGGCAGAGGTCATGGGTTCTAATCCCGGCTCTGCCACTTGTCTGCTGTGTGACCTTGGAAAAGTCACTTAACTTCTCTGTGCCTCAGTTTCCTCATCTGTAAAATGGGGATTAAGACTGTGAGCCCCACGTGGGACAACCTGATTTCCTTGTATTCCCCCCAAGCGCTTAGAACACTGCTTGGCATGTAGTAAGTGCTTAACAAATACCACCATCATCATCATCAATTGCTTTCTATGAGCCAAATACTGTCCTAAGTGCTGGGTTAAGGTGCAAGATAATCAGGTCCCACAATCTGAATAGGCGGGAGAACAGGGATTGATTCTTGATTTTGCAGACGAGAGAACTGAGGCACAGAGAAGTTACGTGACTCACCCAAAGTCACACAGCAGACACATGGCAGAGCCGGGACTAGAACCCAGGTCCTCAGGCTCCCAGACTCTTTCCACTAGGCACTAAGTGATTTTTCTATAAGAAGGATAGACTTTACTACGCCTATCTCTCCTCCGAGTGTCGACAACCCGGGAAAACAGTATGTGGGGGGGAAATGGGACCGAACATAAAAGTGGAGACTATCCCACCATCAAAACGGGAAAAGGAGCCATCTGTCTTAGGTGGCTTAGGTATCATCCCCCTGGAAGGAGACGGGAACCCGGGACATCCCCTCCGGCTCTGCCGTCTGTCATCTGTTTCCCTGCCAACTTCCGATCTTCCTTTCCGTCACTTCACCCCTTCATCCGAGCGCTCATCCGGGCACCTGTATATACGTTTGTACGTATTTATTACTCTATGTATTGATTGATTTTATTTGTACATATTCATTCTCTTTATTTTGTTAACGTGTTTGGTTGTCCGTCTCCCCCTCCTAGACTGTGAGCCCGCTGTCGGGTAGGGACCGTCTCTAGATGTTGCCGACTTGGACTTCCCAAGTGCTCTGCACACAGTAAGCGCTCAATAAATACGACTGAATGAATGAATGAATGAATACTACTGTAAAAGACGCAAGCTCCGAACGGATCTCATCGGTAAATTAGGGCTGATGATGCCCGCCCTCTAGACTTTAAGCTCCTTGTGGGCAGGGAATGTGTCTACCGATTCTGTTGTACTCTTCCAGGTGTTTGGTACAATGCTCCGCACGCAGTAAGGGCTGGTTGAATACTGTTGATCGACTGACTGACCTCACAGGGACATTTAGAGGATAACATTTCCTACCCCTTCAGAGTCGCCAGATAAAAAGCGATCTCCATGTTTTAAATCCTTCTGAAATCACACCTCTTCCGGGAAGCCTTCCCTGATCGATTTCTCATCTCATCAGATTACAACTCCCTTGATGCCTGTTAATAATAATAATAATAATGGCATTTATTAAGTGCTTACTATGTGCAAAGCACTCTTCTAAGCGCTGGGGAGGTTACAAGGTGATCAGGTTGTCCCACCGGGGTCTCACAGTTTTAATCCCCATTTTCCAGATGAGGTAACTGAGGCCCAGAGAAGTGAAGTGGCTTGCCCAAAGTCACACAGCTGACAACTGGCGGAGCCGGGATTTGAACCCATGACCTCTGACTCCAAAGCCCGGGCTCTTTCCACTGAGACCCACTGCTTCTCAAGCCTGTTAAGCCTTCTGTGCCCCTTCACTACTCCCAACCGCCCATAGCACATGGTACATTTTTGTTATAGAGCTGTCAATCAATCAATCAATCAATCCATCATATTTATTGAGCACTTACCGTGTGCAGAGCACTGTACTAAGCGCTTGGGAAGTACAAGTTGGCAACATATAGAGACAGTCCCTACCCAACAGTGGGCTCACAGTCTAAAAAGCTGTCCTTTCTTCGGACTCAAAGAAGACACCACTGTGCCACCTACGTGTGCATTTGTGGTTGAAAAGGTCACTGTGGGACTTCAAAATAATAATGATGGCCTTTATTAAGCGCTTACTATGTGCAAAGCACCGTTCTAAGCGCTGGCTTGAAAAATTAATAATGTCGGCATTTGTTAAGCGCTTCCTATGTGCAAAGCACCCGTTCTAAGCGCTGGGGGGGATACAAAGTGATCAGGTTGTCCCACGTGGGGCTCACAGTCTTTATCCCCATTTTACAGACAAGGTAACTGAGGCTCAGAGAAGTTAAGTGACTTGTCCAAGGTCACACAGCAGACATGTGGCGGAGCCGGCATTCGAGCCCATGACTTCTGACTCCAAAGCCCGGGCTCTTTCCACTGAGCCACACTGCTTCTCTAAAGCCTGGCCACACTGTATGCATGCACGCACACACACGCGCAAGAGAAGCAGCGTGGCTCAGTGGAAAAGATCAAGGGCTTTGGAGTCAGAGGTCATGGGTTCAAATCCCGGCTCCACCAATTGTCAGCTGTGTGACTTTGGGCAAGTCACTTCACTTTTCTGGGCATCAGTTCCCTCATCTGTAAAATGGAGATTAAGACTGTGAGCCCCCCGTGGGACAACCTGATCACCTTGTAACCTCCCCAGCGCTTAGAACAGGGCTTTGAACATAGTAAGCGCTTAATAAATATTATTATTATTATATGCAGGGAATTCCTTGCCTCTTTGACAGGTTTGGTACATCTCTTACAAAACTTAAACAGTTCAGTTTACGATAAGCAGCAGGGCCAAGGGGAAAGAGCCCACGCCTGGAAGTTAGGGGATCTGGATTTTAAGCCCAGCTCCGCCATCTGTCTGCTGTGTGACCTTGGGCAAGTCTCTTCACTTCTCTGGGCCTCAGTTTCCTCATCCGGGCATGGGAGATTAAATTTTTGTTCTCTCTCCCCCACCTAGGCTGTGAGGCCCCGGTAGGAGAGGGGCTGTGACTGATCTGATGCTGTTGTATATGGTCACTGCTTAATCAATGCTGTCATCGTTATTCTGGGCGATCCCTGATGAGAGGTTCACGTTTAGTCGCTGAAGATTATTATCTCCCGCAAACTCGTTACGCTGATTCTGTTGTACTCTCCCAACCGCTTAGTCTAGTGTTCCGCACATAGTGAGTGCTCACTAAATATCAATGACTGATGGATCAAAGGGTCCAAATTCCAGCTGCTATCTGGAGGAGGGGGTGGACGGGCGCCGCGTAAATCGATCAATCAATCAATCAATCGTATTTATTGAGCGCTTACTATGTGCAGAGCACTGTACTAAGCGCTTGGGAAGTACAAATTGGCAACACATAGTGACAGTCCCTACCCAACAGTGGGCTCACAGTCTAAAAGGGGGAGACAGAGAACAGAACCAAACATACCAACAAAATAAAATAAATAGGATAGAAATGTACAAGTAAAATAAATAAATAAATAGAGTAATAAATATGTACAACCATATATACATATATACAGGTGCTGTGGGGAAGGGAAGGAGGTAAGATGGGGGGATGGAGAGGGGGACGAGGGGGAGAGGAGGGAAGGGGCTCAGTCTGGGAAGGCCTCCTGGAGGAGGTGAGCTCTCAGCAGGGCCTTGAAGGGAATCGATCTCTTGGCTCCACTCGGAGAGCCCAAAGTACGCGCCTTACGGAATCAATTAACTTGGGTCACCTCCCCAGCGCTTAGAACAGTGCTTTGCACATAGTAAGCGCTTAACAAATACTAAAGTTATTATTATTATTATCTCCCTGTTGCCGAAACGGGCTGGGAGAGGGGCCTCCGCCTCCCACCCCGGAGACGGGGGAAATGGCCATCCAGCCAATCCAACCCCGTCAGCTGGACGCTTTGAAGCGGCCTGACAAGTGTTCGCCCCTGCTCCCATCCACCGAGGCAGCCACGCCGAAGCCGGCCGGCCGGCTGCCGACCGGGAAAGACAGAGGCTAGGAGATCCCGGGCCCAGTCTGCTGCCTTTGTTGTGCTCAGGCTCTTTCGGGCTCAGAGATAATCCCTGCCGAGTTCCGGCGGCCCGGCTGCTCATCACTACGCTTGGGGCTGGGGGTGGATGGTGGGGAGAGGGAGGGGGATATTCCAACTGTTCACCCCACAGCTGTTGCCACTAATCCCCGTGGGGCCAGACGATCCTCGGAGGCTGTGGTCCTCCGGCCTGACTGATGCCACACGAGAAAACTTCCCTTGTCCTTCTCCAAAGAGGTGAGCACTGAATGATCAATCAATCCATCAGTCGCATTTACCGAGCGCTTACTGAGCGCAGAGTACAATATAACAGGCGCAGCCCCCACCCACAGTGAGCTTACAGTCTAGAGGCAGCACTGAATCCAACAAGAACAGAATAAATAGGTCCATTCCCCCGTCTCCCCATGCTCTAGTTCACTCCCCTGCTCCGGATAGGACTCATAAAAGCTAGAACTCGAGGCTCCAAATGCAGAGAAAATGTCACCACAAAACCAGTGCAAACTAGTCCAACCTCTCCACGCAACCTGAAATCTTTGCTGGAAGATGATCTTAGTGGTGGTGGTTATAACAATAATAATGATGATGGTATTTGTTAAGTGCTTACTATGTGCCAAGCATTCATTCAATCGTATTTATTGAGCGCTTACTGTGTGCAGAGCACTGTTCCAAGCACTGGGGTAGATCCAAGGTAATCAGGTTATTCCACGTGGGGCTCACAGTCTTCACCTCCACTTTACAGATGTGGTAACTGAGGCACAGAGAAGTTAAGTGGCTTGCCCAAGGTCACACAGCAGACAAGTGGCAGAGCCGGGATTAGAACCCACGCCCCCTGACTCCCAAATCCATGCTGTTTCTACTAAGCCGTGCTGCTTCTCATGTAAACTGTTACAAAGTTATTCGGGGGTGGGGGGGGAGTGATAGAATTTTTCTCCTGGACAATCCTGATTAATCTAGTATTGATCTAGACTGTGAGCCCGTTGTTGGGCAGGGATTGTCTCTACTTGTTGCCGAATTGTACTTTCCAAGCGCTCAGTACAGTGCTCTGCACACAGTAAGCGCTCAATACGTACGATTCAACGAATGAATGAATTCTCCTAAAAGGCAGATTTTCCGTAGTCCGTGATAATGAGGATTGGGGGTGGCGGAATCCATCAACCGCATTTATTGAGCGCTTACTGTGTGCAGAGCCCTGTACTAAGCACTGGGGAGAGAACAATAGACTCTCTGCACCAGACTGAGCCCCCTCCTTCCTCTCCCCCTCCTCCCCTTCCCCACAGCACCTGTATATACGTTTGTACAGATTTATTACTCTATTTTACTTGTACATTTTTACTATTTATTTTATTTTGTCAGTATGCTTTGTTTTGTTGTCTGTCTCCCCCTTCTAGACTGTGAGCCCGCTGTTGGGTAGGGACCGTCTCTATAGGTTGCCGACTTGGACTTCCCAAGCGCTTTGTACAGTGCTCTGCACGCAGTAAGCGCTCAATAAATATGATTGAATGAATGAACAATACAGCAGAGTTGGTAGACACGTTCCCTGCCCACAGTGAGCTTACAGTCTAGAGGACGATCTCACCGTTTAGACGAATGCTCAGCCTGTGTTTTCTTCATAATGTCACGGTCCCGATTTACCCCTTTTCCTTCATCATCATCAATCGTATTTATTGAGCGCTTACTATGTGCAGAGCACTGTACTAAGCGCTTGGGAAGTAAAAATTGGCAACATATAGAGACAGTCCCTACCCAACAGTGGGCTCACAGTCTAAAAGACTTTCTTGTGTGGGAGGGAAGTACTGATTGCACACCAGTCTTTTCAGCCGGAATTACACGCATGAAATACAAAGAACGGCAATATACAGATGTATTTATATATACACATATGCAGACACACTCACTCTCACACCGTACGGTGCTTCTCGCTCAACTAACCTCCTTCAATACATTCCACTGATGATGATGATGATGGCAATTTGGTTTTCCCCCTTCCTTGTCTATCAGTGCATCTGCAGACAGTACGATGATGATGGTATTTGTTAAGCGCTTACTATGTGTATGCCACACCTAGCGACACCATCCAGCTCTGTGTCGCTGATGCTGATCCGTAGCTGTCCAGATGCAGGGATGGTGCTTGGAAAAGGAACAATTGATTCCTGGGTCGCGTTGAAAATCAGTAGAATCTTTCTTCTCCCTTTCTCATTTTCTCCCGCTTCCTTCCTCTTTCCACTATCATCAATCGTATTTATTGAGCGCTTATTATGTGCAGAGCACTGTCCGCTCCCCTCTCTCTTCATTCCTTCCTCCTCGCTCCCACCCTCTCCTTTCTTCAAATAACCTGCGAAGAGAACCAAGAGAAAAAAACAATGTGAGAAAATGTATATGGAACCCTTTTAATAAATAGTGTGCCCACTAAAGTCATTTTTACTACGGTGATAAAGTAAAATACCTTTTGTGCTGCATAGTCAGGCAGATTAATTAATAATAACTGATTGAAGATATTCATATATTAAGATAGCTATCAAATAATTACGCAAGCCCACACTTTTACAGGAATTATAAAAAATTTGTCATTAGTTATCTATTTATACACGTCTGCAAAGTTCTTCATAAAACTTTGCTATGATTTACCACCCACTTGTTTGAACATTTGAATTTATGTTAGAAGCAGGCATACATGAAAAACACTTGTGCTCTAATATGCTTCACAGCAAGGCGCTATATTTTTGGTTGAAGATTCATTATTAATATATATTTATGGGACACATTCAAATGTGTCAAAGAATGTAGCTGCATTTATGGCTGACAAAGGAAATTAATGAAGCCTGCACAAATGCAACTTTAATTTACGGTTACCTGAAACTTAATGAAACCTTAGAAGCAGATTTGTAAATGCACCCGATGAAACACATTAGTTTGTGGGGGCAAAGGCAGAACTGAAGAAATGATGCATTGCCCACTTTCGTCAAGGGACAAACTGACGTTAAATAATGCAAAATGAAGGTAACACTGAAGCGGCCTGGAAGACACAGACGCTTCCCGTCTGAGCCAGGAGGCCGAAGAGGGCGAGGAAAGCTTCCAAGAAGCCGCCTCAGCGGCCACTCTCACCTCGAGGCAGCTTGCAGAGAACAGATGAAACGCAGCTCCCAAAGGAATAGAAATCCAGAGCGGGAGGAACGTTAATTGCGGCATCGCAAAGCATCCTAATGAACCAGAGGACGTATATTAGTATGATACCATAAATCTACCGAAAAGAAAACTCTGGTATTCAATGAATGGCATTCAATCAATGGTATTTATTGAGCGCTGTCCGGGAGCGTACTACACTAAGAACGCTCTTAACCACAGTATAGTATTCTGTGCGTAGTCAGCGCTCGGTAAATACCACCGATGATGATGAAACCTTCACTCCAAGGCCGGTGTGATACTTGGATTTTCGGTTATCGAATATTTAATGCCGGTATCTGTTAAGAGCCATCTCTGCGCGAAAGTGCCGGGGGAGGGTGCGGGATGATCTGATCGGACACGGTCTACGGACACCATGCTTCATTTGATAAGAATTTCGATGTCCTCCGTTCCGCAGGGATCTCGTTGACGGCGAGCTGCCGCCCTGTTTGCCTGTAAGGACGGTTCCTCGATAATAATGATGGCATTTGCTACGCGCTTACTATGTGCAAAGCACTCTTCTAAGCGCTGGGGAGAATACAAGGCGATTGCGTTGTCCCACGGGGGGCTCACAGTCTTAATCCCCATTTTCCAGATGAGGTAACTGAGGCTCAGAGAAGTTAAGTGACTTGCCCAAGGTCGCACAGCAGACATGTGGGGGAGCTGGGATTAGAACCCACTGAGCAACGCTGCCTTGATGTGCTCAGGGCAATAGAAGACATGGCCCCTGCCTTCAAGGAGTCTATCGTTGGAGGATCATCATTTGACTGGAGGCTCAGTGGAAAGAGCACAGGCTTTGGAGTCAGGGGTCATGGGTTCAAATCCCGGCTCCCCCACGTGTCAGCTGTGCGACTTTGGGCAAGTCACTTAACTTCTTTGTGCCCCAGTTCCCTCGTCTGGAAAATGGGGATTAAGACTGTGAGCCCCCCCCCCCACCGTGGGACAGCCTGATCACCTTGTAACCTCCCCAGCGCTTAGAACAGTGCTTTGCATATAGTAAGCGCTTAATAAATGTCATCATCATCATTTGAACTCGAAATCACTTGATCTCTTGCCGACGTAATCATTGCTCTCTAAGCAGAGGCTGCCGCTCCACTGACGGCTGAATGCCGTGTTCACCAACGCATGGTGCTCACCAAGGATTTTCTCATCAGGGAGCCCAGGTCCCTTGAATCCTAAACCCATATTTTTTCCCACTAGTCATCATCATCAATCGTATTTATTGAGCGCTTACGATGTGCAGAGCACTGTACTAAGCGCTTGGGAAGTACAAATTGGCAACATATAGAGACAGTCCCTACCCAACAGTGGGCTCACAGTGATTCAGTGTTTTATTTAATAATAATAATGATGGCATTTGTTAAGCATTTACTATGTGTTCTAAGCGCTGGGGAGGATACAAGGTGATCAGGTTGTCCCACGGGGGGTTCACAGTCTTAATCCCAATAATAATAATAATAATAATAATAATAATAATAATAATGATGGTATTTGTTAAGCGCTTACTATATGCAAAGCACTGTTCTAAGTGCCGGGTGGATACAAGGTGATCAGGTTGTCCCACAGGGGGCTCACAGTCTTAATCCCCATTTTCCAGATGAGGTCACTGAGGCACAGAGAAGTTAAGTGAGTTGCCCAAAGTCACACAACTGACAAGCAGCGGAGCCTGGATTAGAGCCAATGACCTCTGACTCCCAAGCCCGGGCTCTTCCCACTGAGCCACGCTGCTTCCCATTATTTCTACTTATTATTGGCTTGGCCCGAGCGCCAAATAATGAAGCAGCATGGCCTAGTGGAAAAGCGCACGGGCTTAGGAGACAGAGGACCTGGGTTCTAGTCCCGGATCCGCCGCCTGCCTGTGTGTCCTTGCACAAGTCACTTAACTTCTCTGGGCCTCCGTTTCCTCATCTGGAAAATGGGGATTCAATACTTGGACTCTGAGCCCCGTGAGGGGCAGGGACTGGGCCCAGAAGCAGCGGGCTCAGGGGAAAGACACTGGGCTTAGGAGTCAGAGGTCATGGGTTCAAATCCCGGCTCTGCCGCTTGTCAGCTGTGTGACTTTGGGCAAGTCACTTAACTTCTCTGTGGCTCAGTTACCTCATCTGGAAAATGGGGATTAAGATTGTGAGCCCCACATGGGACAACCTGATCACCTTGTATCCTCTCCAGCGCTTAGAACAGTGCTTTGCACATAGTAAGCGCTTAACAAATACCAAAATTAACTTGCATCTACCCCAATGCTTAGAACAGTACTCGATACATAGTAAGCCCTTAACAAATACTATTTAAAACAAAGACTTCATGTGGCAGGGTGAGTTTGGAAAGGATTTTGCAACAGTAACACCCATTTCTACCCAGAGCAAATCCTGGTGAAGTGAAAGTTCCCCGAGGGGAGGGAATGTGTGAATGTGCGTCTTGCTTCAGCCATATTCTTCCAAGAGCTTAGTCTAGCGCTCAGCACTCAGTAAGTGCTCAATAAATATTAATGACTTATTGATTGATTGATTGATTGCTTGTTTGTTTAATTAACCAGTCCTCAGTCCCAAGCAGGCACCTGGGGGAAAGAGCCCAGAACACTGGGGTAATTATGTGGATCGACTTGCCCTATCTCAGAAGTGATGGAAGGTGAAAGATTTGCTGTCAAGAAAAATCCTGCGCCCATATTTTCATTCAGTTGGTCTATCAGTCAATCCATCACATTGACTGAGGGCTTACTGTGTGCAGAACACTGTAACAAGCACTTGGGAGAGTACAGTGTGATAGACGTTGCAGATGTGTTGCCTTCCCACAGTGAGTTTATACTCTAGAGGGAGAGGCATTGTCATTAAAATGAAGGGGTGATTTGCAGCTAGTTGGTTTTGTTGAGATGGATTGAGATTTTCCCCACTTTAGATAGACAGGGAAGGGAGGGGCATCTATTGCTTTGCACATAGTAAGCGCTTAATAAATGCCATCATTATTATTCAATCAACCACTCAATGGAAGTTAGTGAGCCCCACAAGGGATATGGACTGTGTCCAAACAACCTTGCATCTATCTCAGTGCTTAGCACATAGTAGGAATTTAATAGAATAATAATAACAAGAGCAATAATTTATTGAGCACTTACTGTGCGCAGAGCACTGCACTAAGTGCTTGAGAGAGTACAGTCTAGCAGAGTTGGTAGACACAATCCCTCTCCTCAAGGAGTTTACTGTCTAGAAGGAGGGACGGATATTAAAATAAATTACAGGTAGGGGAAGCAGCGGGGTATGAGGCGTTTTTAGACTGTGAGCCCACTGTTGGGTAGGGACTGTCTCTATATGTTGCAACTTGTTCTTCCCAAGCGCTTAGTACAGTGCTCTGCATACAGTAAGCGCTCAATAAATACAATTGATTGATTGATTGATTGATTGGGAGAGTCTACCAGAAGCCAAACACACATTCCCTGCCCTGGGGGACCTTACAGTCTAATGTCAGGTGTCTCTCCCACTTGACACCCATGACTGGAAATGCGCAGGTTGCTCTTTTTCCTGGAGGCACTTGTTTCCTGTGCTCTGAAACCATTCCCAGAAATCAAAGTTCTGCCGATATTCTGGAGTTTTTAATCCCATCCACGAAGGAGTTTGATCGCCCGTATTTGGCTGGCCAGTGAGGCTCACCTGCCCCTTCGTGCAGAAAATGCAGAATGACGAAGTAACCTTGTTATCTCGGATATCATTCTGCCTCAAACAGAAGTCTCCTCAGCCGCCTCCAACAATCTTTATACTCCGTGTGGTCTGGGAGACAAATACATTGAAAAGTGGGTTCACTGTGGGTTACCTCGCCGGAGGACGTTTCGGTGGATGTGTTTCTCTAGGCCGGGCAAAGGAAATATGGAATTTGGAACCGCTGATTCGGATGGGAAACGTACTGACAGTCAACCCAGGCACCTTCAGGTGACTCTGGATTTGAGCTTCCCCTTATTCAAAGTTGGGTGAACTGAAGTAAATGAAATCTGCCTCAGTCGTGCCTGGATTAAGAGGGGTAGTAAGGGAATATACGCCCGTTCGAATAAGGAAGTCCACCATGCCGCGGCTTTGAACAGTGCTTTGCATCATCATCATCATCAATCGTATTTATTGAGCGCTTACTATGTGCAGAGCACTGTACTAAGCGCTTGGGAAGTACAAATTGGCAACATATAGAGACAGTCCCTACCCAACAGTGGGCTCACAGTCTAAAAGGGGGAGACAGAGAACAAACCCAAACATACTAACAAAATAAAATAAATAGGATAGATAAGTACAAGTAAAATAAATAAATAGAGTAATAAATATGTACAACCATATATACATATATACAGGTGCTGTGGGGAAGGGAAGGAGGTAAGATGGGGGGATGGAGAGGGGGACGAGGGGGAGAGGAAGGAAGGGGCTCAGTCTGGGAAGGCCTCCAATTTGCACATAGTAAGCGCTTAACAAATGCCATCATCATTACTATGTGCCAGACACTGCGCTAAGTGCTGGGGTAGATACAAGCTAATCATTCATTCAATCGTATTTATTGAGCACTTACCGTGTGCAGAGCACTGGACTAAGCGCTTGGACAGAGGTCAGAGTCATTGTTGAATCATTGTTGACAATAATCAGGTTGAACAGAGTCATTGTCCCATGTGGGGCTAACGGTTTGAACCCCTATTTTACAGATAATAATAATAATAATAATGATGGTATTTATTAAGCACTTACTATGTGCAAAGCACTGTTCTAAGCGCTGGGGAGGTTCCAAGGTGATCAGGTTGTCCCACGGGGGGCTCACAGTCTTTTAATCCCCATTTTACAGATGAGGGAACTGAGGCACAGAGAAGTTAAGTGACTTGCCCGAAGTCACACAGCGGACAATTGAACCCATGACCTCTGACTCCAAAGCCCGGGCTCTTTCCACTGAGCCACGCTACAGATGAGGAAGCAGAGGCACAGAGAGGTGAAGTGACTTTCCCAGAGTCACACAGCAGACAGGTGGCAGAGCTGGGATTAGAACCCAGGCCCTTCTGACTCCTAGGCCCGCCGTGCTCTAACCATTAGGCTATCCCGCTTCTCAATGCTTCTCATTATAATAGTACTCATGGGATACCAATGAAGGGAAATGGCAGGCCCTCCTTTGATGACATTTTAAGGAGAGAGTAATAATAATGGCAATAATGGTACTAATTGTGGTATTTTTTAAATGCTCTCTATGTGCAAAACACTATAAATAGATGCTGGAGTAGATAATAATAGTAATAATAATAATAATGATGGCATTTGTTAAGCGCTTACTATGTGCAAAGCAGTGTTCTAAGCGCTGGGGAGGTTACAAGGTGATCAGGTTGTCCCACGGGGGGGCTCACAGTTTTAATCCCCATTTTCCAGATGGGGGAACTGAGGTCCAGAGAAGTGAAGTGACTTGCCCAAAGTCACCCAGCTGACAAGTGGCGGAGCCGGGATTTGAACCCATGACCTCTGACTCCAAAGTCCATGCTCTTTTCACTGAGCCACGCTACCACATCAGACACAGTCCCTGCCCCACATGGGCCTCACAGTCTAAGGGGGAGGATGAACTGCTATTGAACCTTTTTACAGATGAGGAAACTGAGGCCCAGAGACGTGAAGTGACTTGGCCAAGGTCATCCATCAGGCAAGTGAAGCAGCGTGGCTCAGTGGAAAGAGCCCGGGCTTTGGAGTCACAGGTCATGGGTTCGAACCCCGGCTCTGCCAATTGTCAGCTGTGTGACTGTGGGCAAGTCACTTCACTTCTCTGGGCCTCAGTTACCTCATCTGTAAAATGGGGATTAAGACCGTGAGCCCCCCGTGGGTCAACCTGATCACCTTGTAACCTCCCCAGCGCTTAGAACAGTGCTTTGCACATAGGAAGCGCTTAATAAATGCCATTATTATTATTATTACTATTATTAAGTGGCATAGTCAGGATTAGAACCCAGGTCCTCTGCTCCCAGATCTGGGCTCTTCCCATTAGGCTACACTGCGTCTCATTGTCCTCGACTTATCTCTCTCCTTCAAACCACACATTCAATCTGTCACAAAATCCTGTTAATTCTGTTTCCACAACCCTTCTAGACTGTGAGCTCCCTTCCAGACTGTGAGCCCGCTGTTGGGTAGGGACCGTCTCTATATGTTGCCAACTTATACCTCCCAAGCGCTTAGTACAGTGCTCTGCACACAGTAAGCGCTCAATAAATACGATTGAATGAATGAATGAATTACAACCCACCCTTTCCTCTCCACCCAGACTGTTATCCCATTAATCCAAGCACATCTCCTATCCCACCTCGATTCCTGCTGACCCCCCTGCCCCCGTCTCTCCCTGCTCCATCCCTTACTTCACTCTGCTGCTCGGATCATTTTTCTACAAAAACATCCAGTCCGTGTTTCCCCCCTCCTCTAGAACCTCCAGTGGTTGCCCATCCGCTGCTTGGAGAAGCAGCGTGGCTCAGTGGAAAGAGCCCAGGCTCGGGAGTCAGAGGTCATGGGTTCTAATCCCGGCTCCGCCGCTTGTCGGCTGGGTGACTTTGGGCAAGTCACTTAACTTCTCTGGGCCTCAGTTCCCTCATCTGGAAAATGGGGATTAAGACTGTAAGCCCTCTTTGGGACAACCTGATCGCTTTGTATCCCCCCCAGTGCTCAGAATGGTGCTTTGCACATAGTAAGCACTTAACAAATACCATCATCATCATTATTATTATTATTATTATCCACCTCCACATCAAACAGAAACTCCTTACCATTGGTTTTAAGGCACTCAATCAGCTCTCTCCTTACCTTGCTGATTTCCTATTACAACCCAACCTGCACATTCCACTCACCTAATAATAATAATAATGATGACACAATAATAATAATGATGATGGTATTTGTTAAGCGCTTACTATGTGCAAAGCACTGTCCTAAGCGCTGGAGGAGATACAAGGTGATCAAGTTGTCCCATGTGGGGCTCACGGTCTTAATCCTCATTTTCCAGATGAGGTAACTGAGGCACAGAGAAGTGAAGTGTCTTGCCCAAAGTCACAGAGCTGACAAGTGGCGGAGCTGGGATGATGATGATGATGGCATTTATTAAGCGCTTACTCTGTGCAAAGCACTGTTCTAAGCGCTGGGGAGGTTACAAGGTGATGAGGTCGGCCCACGGGGGCTCACGGTCTCAATCTCCATTTTATAGATGAGGTAACCGAGGCACAGAGAAGTGAAGTGACTGGCCCAAAGTCTCACAGCTGACAAGTGGTGGAGCCAGAATTTGAACCCATGACCTCTGACTCCAAAGCCCGGGCTCTTTCCACCGAGCTACGCTGCTTCTCTGCGCTTACTACGTGCAAAACACTCTTTTAAGCACTGGATACCACCCTGCTCTCCGTATCTTAATCTCATCTATTCTGTCACCAATGCCTTGCGCATGTTCTTCTTCATATCGACAGTCCGCCATTCTCCCCACCTTCGAAACCCTCCTAAAATCACATCTCCTCCAAGAGGCCTTCCCAGATTAAGCCCTTTATTTCTCCTATCCGCCCTCCCCTCTGCGTTGCTTATATACTTGGCTGTGTGCCTTTTATAACTCACCCCGGCCCCACAGCTCTGATGTTCAATTCCTTCAACTCAACTATTTCCCCTTTCTGTAATCTATATTAATGTCTGTCTCCCCGGGTAGGCTGGAAGCTCCTTGTGGACAGGGATCGTGTCCACCAACTCCACTGTATTGTGCTTTCCCAAACACTTAGCACAGTGTTCTGCACAGAGTAAGCGCTCACTAAATACTATTGATTGAGTCTCATCATCCCGCGGTGCCTGTCTGATTCCTCAAAGTGGTTTAGGATCAATTATATGGCTTTTGGAGAGGGTGACTCTAGGAGCCAGTCTATTATATAGTTCCTAATTTCTTCATTCCTTGTACTTGCTCCTTATCTTTGAAGATCAATTTTAGGCTGGTAGCACCTCCCATTAGACTGTAAGCTTTTTGAGGCCAGAAAACGTGGGTATTGCATGTTATTCATTCATTCAATCGTATTTATTGAGCACTTACGTGTGCAGAGCACTGTACTAAGCGCTTGGAAAGTACAATTCGGCAATAAAATGTTATCCCTTCCCAAGGGCTCTGCACTCAGTATGTGTCGACTGATTGATTGATTTTCCACATGTTACAAAAGTTCGGTATTTGCTCTGAGAAATCCCGTCACTGCTCTCCTTGCGAAACATGCCCTGACTTCGGAAGGGCTTTTTGCTGAGCAAGTGAATGATTTGCAGGAGAGATGCGCTCTGGAGATACGGGAAATTCTGTCGAGAACAGAAACATTATATTCTGCAAACAGCCCGAAGTGCCTGCATAGCTGTAATGCACCTTGGGACAAAAATGAATGCCACGAGCTATTTCTGTTTCCTAATGGAGAAAAATAAGAGATGCCACAGATGAATGTTATTAGAAAAATAAGTTGGCATCTTTACATAAAAGCATCAAAAAGTGTTGCGATTCTTAGTCAGACCATCGGCCGTATAAGGGGGTCATTAGCGGATCAGATGATTAATCTAAGTACCAAGGATCTCGCGTTAAAAGCTACATTTTTCCAAGAGAGAAGCCGGTGAAAAAAATAAGACTCAGGGTCTGGGTTCAGTTTGGAGAATCGTCTCTGTATCTATCACTCCTTGGTTTTGGTGAACCAATGGGGTGTTTCAAGTTGGTAAAGACTGCCTCAAAATAACATCCACCTCTAGCATTTAGGCATTTATTGATACCGCTCTTCAATCAGTGAATCAATCAAACCCTTAATCGGGAGTATTGATTGAACCCCTACTGTGGAGAGAGCACTGTACTAAGTACTTGGGAGTGTAAAATAGGGTGAATGAATGTGATCTCTGCCCTCAAGGAGGTGACAGTCTAATGGGAAAGACAGACACAAAATTAAATCACAGATGGAGATGGATATAAGAAGGAAAAATGGGTATCACATGAGTTACTGCCTAAGTAATAGGGGGCTTTTAGGCATAGACTGTGAGCCCGCTGCTGGGTAGGGACCGTCTCTATATGTTGCCAACTTGTACTTCCCGAGCGCTTAGTACAGTGCTCTGCACACAGTAAGCGCTCAATAAATACGATTGAATGAATGAATGCACAAGTGCTTAAGTGTCTCGGTGAATGTAAGTAGGGAGACTAGAAATTATACTGTCCCAAGTGCTTAGTACAGTGCTCTGCACACAGTAAGTGCTCAAGAAATAAGATGGAAAGAAGGAATGAATTCAAAAAGACCTATCTACTCCCCGTGCAGGAGAAAAATAAAAGCCTCTAGTTGGGAATGGGTGTAATTTTAACCGGATAGTCTCTGTGCTGTTCTAACAAGAAGTGGGAGGAACTTCACCATTTATCAAGTCAGTCAATCAATCAATCCATCAGTCGTGTTTGTTGAGCATTTACTATGTGCAGAGCACTGTACTAAGTGCTTGGGAGAGCACCATGTAACAGAATTAGCAGACACGTTCCCTGCCCGTAACAGACTTACAGTCTTGAGTGGGAGACTGACGTTCATATGAATAAATAATTTATAATATGTAATTAAAGATACAAACATAACTGCCGTGGGGCTGGGGCACATATGAAGTGTCCAAAGGTCACAGATTGAAGTGAATAGGTGACGCAGAAGGGAGAGCGAGCCAGGGAAAAGAGGGTTTAATCAGGGAAGACCTCTTGGAGGAGATGCGATCTCAGTAATTTATGGCCAGACTGAAGAGCGGCCACCGAAGAAGTGAGGAATGAGGCAGGTCCTGGAGGTTTATATGGGGAATCAATCAATCAATCAATCGTATTTATTGAGCGCTTACTGTGTGCAGAGCACTGTACTAAGCGCTTGGGAAGTCCAAGTTGGCAACATATAGAGACGGTCCCTACCCAACAGTGGGCTCACAGTCTAAAAGAAGTGAGAGGTGGGACCCAGGAGCCTCTCGTCCCCGCTTCCTGAGTAGGAAAACCCGTGGGGAGTGATCAAGTGCCCATTCCTGAGAGGAAGATGCAGAGGCATCTTTGAGAATCCAATAAGGTTGCTTCATTTCCCCCTCGATGACATCTATGTCTTTTACAAATATAACCCTTAGTCTAGGGTGTTTTTGGCGGGGCCGATTCTAAACTTTAAAAAAAACCTATTGGACAATAATAATGATAATAATAAAATAATATAATATTATTATATTATATTATAATTATTATATAATATATTATGTAATATGTTATATCTATTATTTATATAATTATATGTTATAATATATAATTATTATATTGTTGTTATTATATTATAATAATTAATGATGATGATGATTATGGCATTTCTTAAGAGCTTACTATGTGCAAAGCACTGTTCTAAGCGCTGGGGAATTTACAAGGTGATCAGGTTGTCCCACGGGGGGCTCAGAGTCTTAATCCCCATTTTACAGAGGGGGGAACTGAGGCCCAGAGAAGTGAAGTGACCCGCCCAAAGTCACCCAGCTGACAAGTGGCAGAGCCGGGATTTGAACCGATGACCTCTGACTTCAAAGCCCGGGCTCCTTCCACTGAGCCACGCTGCTTCCCTACTTCCCAAGCGCTTAGTGCAGTGCTCTGCACACAGTAAGCGCTCAATAAATACGACGGAATGAATGAATGACTGAAGCACTGTTCTAAGCGCTGGGGGGTTACAAGGTGATCAGGTTGCCCCCCGCGCAGGGCTCACAGTCTTCATCCCCATTTTACAGATGGAACTGAGGCCCAGAGAAGTGAAGCGACCCGCCCAAGGTCACACAGCTGACAAGCGGCAGAGCCAGGACTTGAACCCCTGACCTCTGACTCCATAACAATAAGACAGTGCAAACCTTGATCTCCCCGACCTCTTGCCCACATCCTACCTCTGTCCTAGAATGCCCTCCCTCCTCATATTCATTCAATCGCATTTATTGAGCGCTTACTGTGTGCAGAGCACTGTACTAAGCGCTTATCGGAGAGATAATTGCTCTCCCCCACTTCAAAACCTTACTGAAGGCACATCTCCTCCAAGAAACCTTCCCTGACTAAGCCCTCCTCTTCTCCCACTCCCTTCTGGGTGCTCATACTTGCTCCTTCATTCATCCTAGAGAAGCAGCGTGGCTCAGTAGGAAAGAGCCCGGGCTTTGGAGTCAGAGGTCATGGGTTCAAATCCCGGCTCTGCTGACTGTCAGCTGTGTGACTTTGGGCAAGTCACTTAACTGCTCTGTGCCTCAGTTACCTCATCTGCAAAATGGGGATTAAGACTGTGAGCCCCAAATGGGACAACCTGATCATTTTGTAAACTCCCCAGCACTTAGAACAGTGCTTTGCACATAGTAAGCGCTTAATAAATGCCATAATTATTACTGTTGTCATTATCCTCCCTCCTATCCCCACAGCACATATGCATCTATCTGCTTATATCTATAATTTATTTATTTATTTATTTATATTAATGTCTGTCTCTCCCTCTAAACTGTACGCTTACTGTGGGCAGGAATGTGTCTGTTGTTGTATCGTACTTTCCCAAGTGCTTAGTACAGTGCTTGGCACACAGTAAGTACTCAATAAATATGATTGATTGAATGAATGAATGAAGAAGAAGAATAACAATACTTACTATGTGCCAGACACTGTACTAAGCTATGGGGTCAATACAAGGTAATCAAGTAGGACATAGTCCTTGTCCCACATTAGGCTCACAGTCTAATCAATCCATCAATCAATCGTATTTATTGAGCCCTTACTGTGTGCAGAGCACTGTACTAAGCGCTTGGGAAGCAGAAGTTGGCAACATATAGAGACGGTCCCTACCCAACAGTGGGCTCACAGTCTAGAAGCGGGAGACAGACGACAAAACCAAACATATTAACAAAATAAAATAGAATAGATATGTACAGGTAAAATAAATAAATAGAGTAATAAATATGCACAAACATATATAAAGGTGCTGTGGGGAAGGGAAGGAGGTAAGGTGGGGGGGATGGAAAGGGGGAGGAGGGGGAGAGGAAGGAGTCTAAGTAGGAGGGAGTAGGATTTAATTCCCATTTTACAGAGGAGGAAAGTGAGGCACAGAGGATTGACGTGATTTGCCCAAGGTCACACAGCCGGGATTAGAACCCAGGTCTCCTGGCTCTTAGTTCTGTGCTCTTCCCTCATGGAGTCAGCGGAGACAGCGGGACTGAGAGAGGTAGAGAATTGGGGGCTTAGCTTGACTGGAATGGAACGGATCCCCATGGCCCTGGCGGGGCAAGACCGAGTTAATAATAATAATGGCATTTGTTAAGCGCTTCCTATGTGCAAAGCACTGTTCTAAGCGCTGGGCTTGGCGGGTTCCATGGACGGAGGCCCTCAGCTCCACACTCAGCCGCCCCGTCCACCCGCCTCATCTGCAGGCATGGCCCATCTTTGGGGAGGGGTGGGATGGGGACTGGGGGAATCATGTCACACAATCATCATCAATCGTATTTATTGAGCGCTTACTGTGTGCAGAGCACTGTCCCTCACTTAGGGAGACAGCATGGCCTAAAGGAAAGAGCCGGGGCCTGGGAGCTGGAGACGCGGGCTCCAATCCCGGCTCCGCCACGGGCCTGCTAGGTGACCTTGGGCAAGTCATTTAACTTATCGGTACCTCGGACTCCTCATCTGTAAAATGGGGCTTCAATACCTGTTCTCCCTCCCCCTTAGACTGGGAACCCCATGTGGGACGGGGACCGTATCTGATCTGATTATAGTGTACCTGCCCCAGCGCTTAGTGCAGTGCTTGGCACACAGTAAGCACTTAACAAATACAACATTTAGCACTATTATCGTTCCCTTAATTCGTTTCCCATGCTAAAATGAGATCATCAAATGAATTCCACCCTTTAATAATGATGGCATTTGTTAAGCGCTTACTATGTGCAGAGCACTGTTCTAAGCGCTGGGGGGATATAACGTGATCGGGTTGTCCCACATGGGGCTCACAGTCAATCCCCATTTTCCAGATGAGGTAACTGAGGCTCAGAGAAGTTAAGTGACTTGCCCAAGGTCACACAGCAGACACGTGGCGGAGCCGGGATTCGAACCCATGACCTCTGACTCCAAAGCCCGGGCTCTTTCCACTGTGCTCTTTCCCGTTCTCTGTGCACCTCCAATAGAGTATTTGAGATTCTCTTCTCAGTCTATGAAAATAGGCCATGCTCCATTGCACGGTATATATTTTGTTGTGCCTTTGGTACGATTAATCAAGCAAAAAATGAGTATTATATTTCCTAATGACAACGGTGCGGGCAAAAGAAAGCGATGTTCAAACGTTCATGCAGCCGCACCTGCACCAAAAAATAAACACTACTTTATTCCAATTTCGAGCCTTAATCGGTACAGACCTTAATAAAAGATGTTTACGTTTGGGGCGTACTTCCAGCTTTCTCCGTGAAATGCCATCACGTGAAATAGATCATTGTCATAAAGAAGCTGCTACGACAACTTGGGCAAGTCACTTCACTTCTCTGGGCCTCACTTCCTTCTAGACTGTGGGCCCGCTGTTGGGTAGGGACCGCCTCTATATGTTGCCAACTTGGACTTCCCAAGTGCTTAGTACAGTGCTCTGCACACAGTATGCGCTCAATGAATACGACTGAATGAATGAATGAATCTGCAAAATGGGGATTCAATACCAGTTAATAATAATAATGTTGGTATTTGTTAAGCGCTTGCTATGTGCCGAGCCCTGTCCTAAGCGCTGGGGTACATACAGGGTAATCAGGTTGTCCCACGTGGGGCTCACAGTCCTAATCCCCATTTTACAGATGAGGGAACTGAGGCACCAAGAAGTGAAGTGACTTGCCCAGAGTCACACAGCTGACAAGTGGCAGAGCCGGGATTAGAACCCACGACCTCTGGCTCCTAAGCCCGGGATCTTTCCACTGAGCCACCCTGTTTCTATTCTCCCTCCTATTAGACTGTTCTCCCTCCTATTTAGAAGGTGAGCCCCAGGTGGGAACTGATTATTTTATAGATAATCTTATCTTATCTTATAGATATCTTATCTTATCTTTTAGACTGTGAGCCCACTGCTGGGTAGGGACTGTCTCTATATGTTGCCAACTTGTCCTTCCCAAGCGCTTAGTACAGTGCTCTGCACACAGTAAGCGCTCAATAAATACGATTGATGATGATGATGATGATGATCTTATATCTACCCCAGCGCTTAGTTCACTACTTGGCACATAATAAAACACTCAACAAATACCACAACTGTTATTATTGCCAGGCTGACCACACGGCCCGGTTTAGCTGTAGGCTGTCCCCAGATGTTTCTGAACCAGAGTTGGACTGTCCAGCTAATCAATCAATCAATCAATCAATCAATCGTATTTATTGAGCGCTTACTGTGTGCAGAGCACTGTACTAAGCGCTTGGGAAGTACAAGTTGGCAACATATAGAGACAGTCCCTACCCAACAGTGGGCTCACAGTCTAAAATAATGACTCTCTGTTGGCTCTGGACACGCCAAATGGAACGGCCTTTTTTTTCCAGAGTATTTCTGGACTAACTGCTCTCCCGTTCCCTCTCTCCTTCTGAATCTCCTTTCCAGTCTAACAATCAATCAATCAGTGGTATTTATTGAACAGTTACTGTGCTTAGAGCACTGTACTAAGCACTTGAAAAAGTACAATGCGATAGAATTGATAGACATAATCCCTGGCCGAAGGCGTTTACAATTTACGCACCCAGTACAGCACTCAGAATTTATGAATAACGATGATAATTGCTGTCATTATCATTATGATTAATAAGCAGTTAATCTACATGAACCTCTTCGGAAGATACAAGACAATCAATTGGATTCAGTCCCTTTCCCACATTCATTCATTCATTTGCTCAGTGGTGTTTATTGAGCGCTTACTTTGTGCAGAGCACTGAACTAAGCGCTTGGAAAGTACAATATAGCAGTCAAAAGAGACAACCCCTGCCCAAAACAGGCTTACAGTCTAGAGGGGGGAGACAGATATCAAAATGAGTAAATGGGCATCAATGTGAATAAATAGAATTATATATACATATATACACAAGTGCTGTCAGGCAGGGAGAGGCAGGGAAGAACAAAGGGAGTGAGTCGAGGTGAGGAGGGAGGGAGGGGGAACTGAGGAAAAGGGGGCTTAGTCTGGGAAGGCCTCTTGGTGGAGGTGAGCCTTCAGTAGGGCTCTGAAGCAGGGAAGAGTGATTGTTTGGATGATTTGAGGAAGGAGGGTGTTTCAGGCGAGAGGTAGGACGTGGGCCAGGGGTCGGCTGCGAGACAGGTGAGAGAGAGGCCCAGTGAGAAGGTTAGCACCACAGGAGCAGAGCGTGCAGGCTGGGATGTAGGAGAGAAGGGAGGTGAGATAAGAAGGGGCAAGGTGATGGAGAGCTTTGAAGCCAAGAGTGAAGAGTTTTGGTTTGATACGGAGGTGGATAGGCAAACACTGGAGATCTTTGAGGAGGGGAGTAACATGCCCTGAACGCTTCTGGAGAAAGATAACCGGGCAGCGGAGTGAAGCATAGGTTGAAGAGGGGAGAGACAGGAGGTTGGGAGGTCAGAAAGGAGGCTGGTGCAGTAATCCAGTCGGGATAGGATGAGTGATTGCACTAACGTAGTAGCGGTTTGGATGGAGAGGAAATTGCGGGTCTTGGCGATGTTGTGAAGGTGAGACCGGCAGGATTTGGTGACGGACTGGACGTGTGGGATGAACGAGAGAGCAGGATCAAGGATGACGGCAAGGTTGTGGGCTTGTGAGACGGGAAGGATTGTAACGTCGCCCACAGTGACGGGAAAGTCAGGGAGAGGACAGGGTTTGGGAGGGAAGATAAGGAGCTCAGTCTTGGACATATTGAGTTTGAGGTGGCGGGAGGACATCCAGGTGGAGATGTCCTGAAGGCAGGAGGAGATGTGAGCCTGGAGGGAGGGAGAGAGAACAGGGGAGGAGAGATGGATTTGGGTATCATCCACGTAGAGATGACAGTTGCAGCCATGGAAGCAAATGAGTTCGCCAAGGGAGAGAATGTAGTTGGAGAATAGAAGGGGCCCAAGAACTGACCCTTGAGGAACTCCCAGAGGATGGGATGGGATGGGATGGGGAGGAGGAGCCCCCAAAGGAGACGGAGAATGAACGGCCAGAGAGATGAGGAGAACCAGGAGAGGATGGAGTCACATGTTCTCGAAGTCCTTAGAGGTAGGGAGAGCAGCAATCCCTATTTTATTGAGGAAAGAAACCGAGGCCCAGAGAGAGTAAGCGACTTGTCCAAGGTCACACAGAGGGGAAGTGGCAGAGCTGGGATTCGAATCCAGGTCTCCTGGGTTCTTTCGACTAGGCCATGCTGCCTCCTTAATCAATTGCATAATTAATTCTTTATTAACTGGACTCTAGACTAGTCCTCTAGACAGTAGGCTCATTATGGGCAGGGAACGTATCTGCTAATTCTGCTGTATTCTACTCCCCTTAGTGCTTAGTACAGTCCTCTGCACATAGTAAGTGCTCAATAAATTCATTCAATCATATTTATTGAGCGCTTACTGTGTGCAGAGCACTGTACTAGGCACTTAATAAATACAACTGATTGACTGATAGCTTCATTTTTTTAGGGTATTTGTTAAGCGTTTACTATGTACCAGGCACTCTACTAAGTACTGGGGTAGATACAAGTTAATCAGGTTGGACAGAGTCCCTGTCCCACTTGGAACTCATAATCTAAACCCCCATTTTACAGATTAAGTAACCGAGGCACAGAGAAACTAAGTGACTTGCCCAAGGTCACACAGCAGACAAGTAGTAAAGCTGGGATTAGAACCCAGGTCCTTCCGACTCTCAAGCCCGGGCTCTATCCCTGTGGGCAGGGAATGTGTCTACCAACTCTTGTTATTTGTACTTTCCCAAGAGTTTAGTGCAGGGCTCCGTGTACAGTAAGCATTCAATAGACACCACTGATTGACTTATTGGTTGAGCTATAAGCCAAATTATTATTCAATGGTATTTATTGAGTGCTTACTGTGTGCAAAGCACTATACTAGGTGCTTGGGTTAGTACAATATAACAAACAGACATATTCCTGCTCCCAGCAAGCTCACAGTCTAGCAGGGGAGACAGATATTAATCTAAATAAATAAATCAATAGCGATAATAATCATCAATCAATCAATCAATCAATCATATTTATTGAGCGCTTACTGTTTGCAGAGCACTGTACTAAGCACTTGGGAAGTACAAGTTGGCAACATATAGAGACAGTCCCTACCCAACAGTGGGCTCACAGTCTAAAAGGGGGAGACACAGAACAAATCAATCAATCAATCAATCGTATTTATTGAGCGCTTACTGTGTGCAGAGCACTGTACTAAGCGCTTGGGAAGTACAAGTTGGCAACATATAGAGACAGTCCCTACCCAACAGTGGGCTCACAGTCTAAAAGGGGGAGACAGAGAACAAAACCAAACATACTAACAAAATAAAATAAATAGAATAGATATGTACAAGTGAAATAAAGAAATAAATAGAGTAATAAATATGTACAAACCTATATACATACATACAGGTGCTGTGGGGAAGGGAAGGAGGTAAGATGGGGGGATGGAGAGGGGGACGAGGGGGAGCGGAAGGAAGGGGCTCAGTCTGGGAAGGCCTCCTGGAGGAGGTGAGCTCTCAGTAGGGCCTTGAAGGGAGGAAGAGAGCTAGCTTGGCGGATGGGCAGAGGGAGGGCATTCCAGGCCCGGGGGATGACGTGGGCCGGGGGTCGATGGCGGGACAGGCGAGAACGAGGCCTAACGGTGAGGAGATTAGCGGCAGAGGAGCGGAGGGTGCGGGCTGGGCTGGAGAAGGAAAGAAGGAAGGTGAGGTAGGAGGGGGCGAGGTGGTGGACAGCCTTGAAGCCGACGGTGAGGACTTTCTGCCTCATGCGCAGATTGATTGGTAGCCACTGGAGATTTTTGAGGAGGGGAGTAACATGCTCAGAGTGTTTCTGGACAAAGACAATCCGGGCTGCAGCATGAAGTATGGATTGAAGTGGGGAGAGACATGAGGTTGGGAGATCAGAGAGAAGGCTGATACAGTAGTCCAGACAGGATAGGATGAGAGCTTGAACGAGCAGGGTAGCGGTTTGGATGGAGAGGAAAGGGCGGATCTTGGCAATGTTGCGGAGCTGAGACCTATGAGACCGGCAGGTTTTGGTGACGGCTTGGATGTGAGGGGTGAATGAGAGAGCAGAGTCGAGGATGACACCAAAGTTGCGGGCTTGTGAGACGGGAAGGATGGTAGTGCCGTCAACAGAGATGGGAAAGTCAGGGAGAGGGCAGGGTTTGGGAGAGAAGACAAGGAGCTCAGTCTTGGACATATTGAGTTTTAGGTGGCGGGCAGACATCCAGATGGAGGTGTCCTGAAGGCAGGAGGAGATGCGAGCCTGGAGAGAGGGGGAGAGAGGTGGGGCAGAGAAGTAGATCAGGGTGTCATCAGCGTAGGGGTGATAGTTGAAGCCGTGGGAGCGAATGAGGTCACCGAGGGAGTGAGTGTAGATCGAGAACAGAAGGGGACCGAGCACTGAACCTTGGGGAACCCTCACAGTAAGGGGATGGGAGGGGGAGGAGGAGCCTGCAAAAGAGACTGAGAATGAACGACCGGAGAGATAAGAGGAGAACCAGGAGAGAACGGAGTCTGTGAAGCCAAGGTCGGATAGCGTGTTGAGGAGAAGGGGGTGGTCCACAGTGTCAAAGGCAGCTGAGAGGTCGAGGAGGATTAGGACAGAGTATGAGCCGTTGGATTTGGCAAGCAGGAGGTCATTGGTGACCTTTGAGAGGGCGGTTTTCGTGGAATGTAGGGGATGGAAGCCAGACTGGAGGGGGTCGAGGAGAGAGTTGGTGTTGAGGAATTTGAGGCAGTGCGTGTAGACAACTTGTTCAAGGAGTTTGGAAAGGAATGGTAGGAGGGAGATGGGGCGATAACTAGAAGGTGAGGTGGGGTCAAGAGAGGGCTTTTTTAGGATGGCATTTATTAAGCGCTTACTATGTGCAAAGCACTGTTCTAAGCACTGGGGAGGTTACAAGGTGATCAGGTTGTCCCACGGGGGGCTCACAGTCTTAATCCCCATTTTACAGATGAGGCAACTGAGGCCCAGAGAAGTGAAGTGACTTGCCCAAAGTCACACAGCTGACAGTTGGCGGAGCCGGGATTTGAACCCATGGCCTCTGACTCCAAAGCCCGGGCTCTTTCCACTGAGCCACGCTGCTTCTCGATATATATTCTCGATATATACAGATATATGCATATGTGCTGTGGGGATGGGAGGGAGGATGAATGAAGGAGCCAGTAAGAGCGGCACAGAAGGGAGTGGGAGAAGAGGAGAGGGGGGCTTAATCGGGGAAGGCTTCTTGGAGGAGATGTGCCATTACCTATTTTATTATTGTTCTTCCTGCTCCCACTATTTGTAAATAATGTCCATCTCTGGTCCCATCCCATTAGACTGTAAGTTCCTCGAGGTCAGGGTACAGGGGTCTAGCTTCTATTGGACTCTCCCAAGTGCTTAGAACTCAGGAAGAATAAGCACTCAGTAAATACCATCGACTGACTCGGAACCCAATTAACAACAGTGCAGATAAATGAATTGATTTGGGGGCATTCCCGAGTTGAGTTTGGGCCATACTTGGCCTTGCCCGTCCATCATCTCCGATAGCCCCTGCTCCCCGTGCCATCTTCTGCTCAGATAAATGTCACCCGACGATCCCTCAACTGTGTATTCCTAAAACTAAAAATGGCTTGTTCTTTTTCTCACATCTGCCACAACCCGAACTGTTTGCTCTGATTGATTATTTTGGAGACTATCCACCAGTGTTTTCAACTGTGACTCATCTGACTTAAAGAAATCTTATCTGGTCAGATTCCTCCCTTTGGTGGGGTAGCGGATTTAAAGGAATTTGGTGTTACAATCACGGAATACACAAACCGACCCGGGCTTCTCTCAGTGGTTTTCTCGGTTAATCAGGGATCATCTGTACGCAATGTGAGCTGCTAAGGATTTGTGTCTTTCAGGGGATGTTCCCCCATCACTTGTTCGCTTGTTTATGGTATTCGTTAAGCACTTACTATGTCCTAGGCACCGTGCTAAACGCTGGGGTAGGTACAAGCTAATCAGGTTAGACACGGTCCATGTCGTTTATTCATTCAATCGTATTTATTGAGCGCTTACTGTGCGCAGAGCACTGTACTAAGCGCTTGGGAAGTACAAGTCGGCAACATATAGAGAAGGCCCCTACCCAACAACAGGCTCACAGTCTAGAAGGGAGAGACAGACAACAAAACATGTAGACATGTCCCACATGGGACTCACAGTCTTAACCCCCCATAAAGCAGATGAGGTAACTGAGGCACAGAGAAGAGAAATGACTTGCCCAAGGTCACACAGCAGTTAAGTGGAGGAGCCAGGATTAGAACCCAGGTCCCAGTCCCGTGATCGATCCATTAGGCCACACTGCCTTGTGACGTGTCCCGAAGATTTCTGCTTTCTAAGCCCCCCCGTTCTCCATCAGGAGACTCTGCAGCCTGGAGAGGTGGGGGTGGGGGTGGGACTGTGCTGGAGGAGGGTAGGAAAGAAGCTGACCCTAGCCTTGGGGCCATTCTCAGCCCCTGAAGCGCTTAGTACAGTGCTCTGCACACAGTAAGCGCTCAATAAATACGATTGAATGAATGGTGCAGTGCTCTGCTCTGGAGTGAAAGCATGCTGATCTTAATAGCAATAATAATTATGGTATTTATTAAGCGCTTACTATGTGCCAGGCACTGTGCTGAGCGCTGAGGTGGATACAAGCAAATCGGGTTGGACACAGTCCCTCGTCCCACGTGGGGCTCACAGTCTCAATCCCCATTTTACAGATGAAGTAACTGAGGCACAGAGAGGTTAAGTGACTTGTCCAAGGTCACAAAGCTGACGTGTGGGGGAGCGGGGATTAGAACCCATGACCTTCTGGCTCCCAGATGGGTGCTCTATCCACTAAGCCACACTGCTATCGACTCTTGACTACCAAGAGTCCCCTGGAGGCATGGAGTTGGACTCCCTGGGGCGAGGGGAGATTGGTGATTCTCTAGACTGTGAGCCCACTGTTGGGTAGGGACCGTCTGTATATGTTGCCAACTTGGACTTCCCAAGCGCTTAGTACGGTGCTCTGCACACGGTAAGCGCTCAATAAATACGATTGAATGAATGAATGAATGAATGAATGAATGATCCCCGTCTTGGGAGAACCTGGAAACCCGGGAACAAAATCACTTCAGAAAACCGGGATAGACATAATCCCTAACCTCAAGGACTTCACAATCTAGGCATCCAGTAAGGTAGGTTCTATTCATAGCAGAAATCCAGTACAGTGCTCGGCAAACAGTAGACACACAATC
Organism: Tachyglossus aculeatus; assembly: GCF_015852505.1. Taxonomy (NCBI): domain Eukaryota; kingdom Metazoa; phylum Chordata; class Mammalia; order Monotremata; family Tachyglossidae; genus Tachyglossus; species Tachyglossus aculeatus. Next base: position 131,775,612 of record NC_052101.1, on the reverse strand, counting down.
GATCAGTCAGTTGTATTCACTGACCGCTTACTGCGCACAGAGCACTGTACTAAGCGATTGGAAAAGGACGGTAAAACAGAGTCGGAAGTCACGTCCCCTGACCCCAGTGAGCTGTGCGGGCCCCCCACGTTAACAGTGCTCTGCACACAGTAAGCACTTAATCAATCAATCAATCAATCGTATTTATTGAGCGCTTACTGTGTGCAGAGCACTGTACTAAGCGCTTGGGAAGTACAAGTTGGCAACATATAGAGACAGTCCCTACCCAACAGTGGGCTCAAGTCCAGAGACTTCAGAGTGGAAATCCCGGGTGCAAGGGTGCTCACACTGGAAGTTGGCGCCACATCGTTCATTCTCTCATCCCGATCCGTCACGTTCCCGCCGGGGCCTCGAGTGAGACGAGAGAGGAAGCAGGCTGGGGGGCAGCACACTGAGAAGGGCACGTGGAGGGTCTTTCCGTGCGGGACGCCGGGATGGCGGCAGTGACAGCGGAACAGTATGGATTCCGGGCTGGAGCTCCCGATAACGGCCACGGTCCTCCCTGCCCACGGGGCCCGACGGTTTTGCGGATCCGCGCGGGGCCCGTCCACCTCACACATATTTATTACTCTATTTATTTATTTATCTTACTTGTACATTTCTATCCTATTTATTTTATTTTGTTGGTATGTTTGGTTCTGTTCTCTGTCTCCCCCTTTTAGACTGTGAGCCCACTGTTGGGTAGGGACTGTCTCTATGTGTTGCCAATTTGTACTTCCCAAGCGCTTAGTACAGTGCTCTGCACATAGTAAGCGCTCAATAAATACGATTGATTGATTGATTGATTGATTGATCGCCCCGGTTGGGCCTGTCCGCTCCCAGAAAACATCCCCGCCGACCGCCCGGCCCCATTATGCCCGGCCAGGACAATGACCCAGGGCTCCCCATTCCCGGAGCCGGACTCTCCTCCGGACATTCATTCATTCAATCGTATTTATTGAGCGCTTACTGCGTGCAGACCACTGTACTAAGCGCTTGGGAAGTACAAGTTGGCAACATCTAGAGGCGGTCCCTACCCAACAGCTGGCTCACAGTCTAGAAGCGGGAGACAGACAACAAAACAAAACATATTGACAAATTAAAAGAAACAGAATAAATATGTACAAATAAAATAAATAGAGTAATAAATACGTACAAACATATACACATATATGCAGGTGATGTGGGGAGGGGAAGGAGGTAAGGCGGGGAGATGGGAAGGGGGAGAACGGGGAGAGGAAGGAGGGGGCTCAGTCAGTCTCAGACATCAGCATGGCTATATTGCACACAGTAGGTGTTCAATAAATACCACTGAATGAATGAATGAGTGAATAAGGCACAAGAAACCCTGTCCATTCCCACATCTGACAGAATGGAAATCCCCTTATGATAGTCTCTCTCAAAGAGGAGAGGGAATCAACTAAACTAAACTCCTTGAGGGGAGGGAATTAGCATGACACAGTGGAAAGATTATGGGCTTGGGAGTCAGAGGACCTGGGTTTGAATAGTGACTCTGTTGTGTGACCTTGGGTAAGTCACTTTAGTTCTCTGTACCTCACTATCCTCATCTGCACAATGGCAAATAAATCCAACTTCCTCCTCCTTAGACTGTGAGCTTCAAGTAGGAGAGGGGCTGTGTCCAACCTGATTATCTCATATGTACCTCAGCGCTTAGTGCAGTGCTTGGCACACAAGTAAGCACTTTTCACAGATGCCCTTACAATTGTATATCCACTAATTCAGTTATAGTCTCCCAAGTGCTCAGTACAGTGCTGTGCTCACAGTAGGTGTTCAATAAACGCTATCAATTGATTGAAAGGGAGAATAGGACAGAAGAGCGGGTGTCCGACGGTCATTCATCTCTGTTGCTTTGTGTGAAGATAAGCAACGCTTGCACGGAGTCACAATGGCTCAGAAATAAGCACACACAAACACACACATGGGGGACACAGGAATCCTGGAGACCCACGCTGAACAGATTGACTCTCTCAAGCTGGGGGCCTTCAATGAAAAAAGGTTTTTGAGTTAGATAAGGATGCCTGCCTGGTGTTCATCAGTACCGAGGGGTTAGCAAGCAGTTAAGATTGCAGGAACATCAAACTCTTTTCAATCTGGTTGGACAATTTTTAGATTATTTTCAAACTGAGCCAGGATATGCCTGGCATAGAATGATCAACATCTCTCAGAGTGGAAACACATGCTTTAACTAAAATTGTGTATATTTTTTGACATCACACAGGAGAGCTGTAATAAGCAAGACTCTGCGTTTATATGAGGGAAATGAAACTGGAAACTGAGATCAGGATGAGAAATGCTCCAGAAATTCAAACTGTATATACACTCTCACATGAAGGGAAAGGAGTTTTCAGGTCAGACGTTAAAGCAGGGGGCGGAAGATTTATTTCTTAGCTCTAGAGCTGAAGCGACTGTGTATTTTGCAACGGGTTTCGTGCAGCTCTCAATCTCAGTCCTTACACCTCAATTTCACCCCTCAGTCCTTGAAGCCCCTCAGCCTCAATTTCAGCCCTCAGCCTTCAGCTTCAATCCTCAGGCCTCATTCCCACTTTTCAATCTTGTCTTCAATCATTCATTCAATCGTATTTATTGAGCGCTTACTGTGTGCAGAGCACTGTACTAAGCGCTTGGGGAGTACAAGTTGGCAACATATAGAGACGGTCCAATCCCCTTGGATCCCCAAGGGATTCAGGGCCGCAACTTCCAGCAATCCCTTCCTGCATTGACTCTGCCAGCCCAGAATCCTTGGGGGATTTTCTTGGACCCATCGCTAGACCCGGCCCCCTCTGCCCTTCAACCAAGTGCTTAGTACAGTGCTCTGCACACAATAAGCGCTCAATAAATACAATTGAATGAAAGTGCTCTAGGTAACTTGGCTCCAAGACCCTGACTTCCACCCAACTAATGTAACACTTCCCTGTTGCTTGACACCCAACCTGCTACTGCCATGAGTGCTTACTATGTGCCAAGCGCTGTCCTAAGCAGTGCCAAGTTACCTCATCTGTAAAATGGGGATTAAAAGTGTGAGCCCCGTGTGGGACAACCCAATTACCTTGAATCTACCCCAGTGCTTAGAACAGTGCTTGGCACATGGTAAGCACTTAACAAATACCATTATTATTATTATTATTATTATTATTAAGCACTGGGGTAGATACGAGAGCATCAGATCAGACACAGTCCCCGTCCCACATGGGACTCACAGTCTAAGCGAGAGGGGGAACAGGTACTGAATCCCCATTTTATATATGAGTAAACTGAGAGCCAGAGATGTTGCCCTAGGTCACACAGCAGATAAATGGCAGAGCCAGAATTAGAACTCAGGATTTCTGACTCCAAAGCCCACGCTCTTTCCACTAGGCTGGGCTACTTCCCTACTGCCATCCTGCAACCCTCACCTCTGCCCCTCTGCCATCTTTCCGCGGGCCCGCCTCGCCCTCTGTTGCATGCCCTCCCGATACTTCCCCTTTTGGCCTTGTGTCCCCTTGAGGTGGGTGGGCTTCCAGGCTGCCCTCGAAATAATAATAATAATGATGGTATTTGTTAAACGCTTACTATGTGCAAAGCACTGTTCTAAGTGCTGGAGGGATACAAGGTGTTCAGGTTGTCCCACGTGGGGTTCACAGTCTTAATCCCCATTTTACAGATGAGGGAACTGAGGCCCAGAGAAGTGAAGTGACTTGCCCAAAGTCACACAGCTAATTGGCAGAGCTGGGATTTGAACCCATGACCTCTGACTCCCAAGCGCGGGCTCTTTCCACTGAGCCAGGCTGCTTCGAAAGGCTAGAAGGTGGGGCCTTAGACGCGGGAATAGCAGAGCCCTGCCAAGCAGAGGTTTGGTGGGGATGGCAAAGGGGGGTAATGACCAGGTGGCAGGAACTGTTCTTTCCAAGCACTTAGTACAGTGCTGGGCACACAGTAAGCGCTCAATAAAGATGATTGAATGAATGAATGGAGGCTCGCTGCGGGCAGGGAACACAGCTACCCACTCTGTTGTACTCTCCCAGGAGCCTCGTACAGAGCTCTGCAATCAGTCGATCGTATTTATTGAGCGCTTTCTGTGCGCAGAGCACTGTAAGAAACTCTTGGGAAGAGTATAATACAACAATAAATGGACACACTCCCTGCCCACAACGAGCTTACAGTCTAGAAGGGGAGACAGATATGAATCGCAATAAATAGACGATAGATATGGACATAAGTGCTGTGGGGCTGGGAGGGGGGATGAATAAAGGGAGCGATTTAGGGTGACGCAGAAAGGAGGGGTCCTGAGGGTGATGTTTTCACAAGAAGGTCCAGCATTTCTTTCTCGGTCCTATCTGCCAACCTCCGAGACCTCTCTCGGGCTCTTTTATAATTATAATGATAATCATCATTTAGATTAAGGGCCGTCTATGGGTGAAGCACCGTGCTCTGTGCACTTTCATATCAAGCATTTTCCTAGCAATTACCTCATTTTATCCTCACAACCTCCCTGTGAAGAACAGAGAGGTAGGGATTTTTCTCCCCATTTTACAGATGAGGAAAACGAGGCCCCCGAGAGGTGAAGTGACTTGCCCAAGGTCACACAGCGGGCCATGGCAGAATTAGGACTAGAACCTGGGCCCTCTGGCTCCCAGTTTTGAGCTCTTTCCACTAGGCCACATTCCTCCTTGGAACACCCAAGGGAGGAACGGGGCCCTTATTCGCCTTAAAGCCTGATGGATTCTGGCCTTAGAATCCACTTTTTTCTCTTGGGAAATTCTGCTCCACCACCTTCTTTTTCCCCAGCGGGCAGAGCACCTTGTAATGGCCCATCAACTCTGTTTTAATTCAACGTGTCCAAATTGCAAAGGAAAAACAAGCGGCAGTACAACCTGAAACCAAAAAGCAGGTTAATCTTTGGCCCATTCTCTTATCAGGGCCACCCAGAGTTCACTTTTATTGACAGTTGTACTCAGCAGACGCTCTTTCTCTCTGGATTCCTGACAGTCATGGAGAATGTCACCGTGTTTTCTAACCTTTTAAGAGACTCATAAATAACCCTGCCACTCTGCAATGCAAACATTCCTTTATCCCGGGATTTCTTTGAGTGTGACTAGGATACCCACTCCGGACTATCTACTTGTCACCTTTTCATAGCTCCCTGAAGCCCCAGAGGTGTCACCCCCTCTCTAGGGCAACTTCATGGCTCCCAGAAGGAGTTTGACCTTATCTGACCAAAGGAAGTTGAGGAGGGGGAGAGGCAGATGTCGGAATGCACCAGGGGAGAAAATTCCATGTTTTCTCTAGGGAAGTGCCTGGCTTGGGGCAATGTTTTCCGTGGGATGTTTTCCAGCTGCCGGAACACACACATTGTTGGGCGGTCCCGGAGGGTTAGGGTCCGTCCTTGGGGCGGACGTCCAGTCCCAAGCCCTCTCCCCTCCTGAAGCCACCCTCAGGCCTCCTCAGATGTAGATGTGGGACGGGGCGGGCCTGGAATGGGAAGCAGTGTGGCCTGGTGGAAACAACACGGACTGCTCTACCTTATTTCTTCACCTGCACCTCCAACCCCATCTCTTTGCACCTTATCAAAACATTTGCCTTCCACCCTCACTGACTTCAACTGTTCCGTTTCCAGTGGCTTCTTGGTCGCTGCTGTCAAACACGCTCATCTCTCCCCCATCCCTCCCCCCAAAAAACCTCCCTTGACCCCTCCTCACTGGCTCCCTCCAGCTATCACCCCATCTCCCTCTTACCATTCCTCTCCAACTTCCTTGAGCTAGTAGTCTACATCCACTGGCTCCACTTCCTCCGCTCCAATTCTCCCCTTGGGCCCCGCTAATCTGGCTTCTGCCCCCTCCACTCCATGGAAACTGCCCTCTCAAAGGCCACCAATGAGCTCCTTTTTGCCAAATTCAATGGCCTCTACTACTTTCTAATTCTCCTCCACCTCTCAGCTGCCTTGAATACGGTAGACCACCCCCTTCTCTTGGAATCACTATCTTAGCTTGGTTTCACTGACACTGTCCTCTCCTGGTTCTCCTCTGATCCTTCTGGCCGCTCATTCCCCGTCTCTTTCGTGGGCTCCTCCTCTGCCTCCCACCCCCTAACTGTCGGAGTCCCTCAAGGCTCAGTTCTGGGTCCTCTTCTGTTCTCCATTTACACTCACTGCCTTGGAGAACAAATTCACTCCCATGACTTTAACCCTATGCAGATTATTCCCAAATCTATATCTCCAGCCTTGATCTCTCTCTCTGCAGACTCATATTTCTTCCTGCCTTCAAGCCGTCTCTATTTGGATGACCCACCTACACCTAGAATTTAGCGAGTTCAAAACAGAACTCATCTTCCCACTCAAGCCCTGCCCTCTCTCTGACATCTCCATCACTGTAGATAATAATAATAATAATGGCATTACTATGTGCAAAACACTGCTCTAATCGCTGGACATAGCACAATCATCCCTCACAAGCCTGTAACCTTGGCATTATCCTCAACTCATTTCTTTCATTCGACCCACATGTTCGGTCTGTCACCAAATCCTGTTGGTTCTACCTTCACAACATTTCTAAAATCCACCTTTTCCTTTCCATCCAGACTGCTACCAGGCTGATCCAAACACTTAGCCTTTCCCACCTTGACTACTCCTTTTGAGTCCGAGCTTCCTTGCTCACCTCCCTGCTTCCTGTCTCTTCCCACCGCAGTCCTTACTTCCCTCTGCTTCCCAGATCCTTTTTCTAGAATACGTTCAGTCTATGTTTCCCCACTCCTCAAGAACCTCCAGTGGTTGCCCATCCATCTCTGCATCAAACAGAAACTCCTCACCACTGGCTTTAAAGCACTCAATCGGCTCACCCCCACCTATCTTACCTCCCTGATTTTCTATTACAATCCAGCCTGCATACTTTGCAATGCCAACCTCCAATGCCAACCTACTCACTGCACTTCGAACTCATCCATCTTGCTGCTGACGCCTCGCCCATTTTCTGCAACCTTATAGTGTATTGTTATGTTGTCCTCTCCCAAGCGCTAAGTACAGTACCTTGCCCACAATAAATATGATTGATTGATTGACAAACCATGACTCTCTCCCCCTTCAAAGCCTTATTAAAATCACTCCTCCAAGATGCCTTTCCCGCCTAAGCCCTCATTTCCCCTCCTCCCTCTCCCTTCTGAGTCTTCCCTGCACTTAGATCCGCACCTTCTAAGCACAGGATATTCACCCCACATTCAGCCCCGCAGCATTTACAATAATAATAATAATGATGATGGCATTTATTAAGCGCTTACTATGTGCAAAGCACAGTTCTAAGCGCTGTGGAGGTTACAAGGTGATCAGGTTGTCCCACGGGAGGCTCACAGTCTTAATCCCCAGTTTACAGATGAGAGAACTGAGGCCCAGAGAAGTTAAGTGACTTGCCCAAAGTCACACAGCTGACAATCGGCGGAGCAGGGATTTGAACCCATAACCTCTGACTCCCAAGCCCGGGCTCTTTCCATTGAGCCACGCTGCTTCCCCAGCCACGCTGCTTCCCCATTTATGCCCATACCTGTAATCTATTTTAATGCCTGCCTCCCCCTCTAGACTGTAAGCTCCTTGTGGGCAGGGAACTTGTCTACCGAAACAATTATATCGAATTCTCTCAAGCACTTAGCACATAGTTCACTGTTCCATACATATGATTGATTGATTGATTGATTTCCTGGGAACCAGGAGATTTGGGTTTATTCCCAGCTCTGTCACTGGCCTGCTGTGTCACCTTGGGCAAGTCACTGAGCCTCTGTGGGCCTCAGTTTTCCCCTATGTAAAATGAGGATGAGATCCCTGCTCTCCTTCCCCATTAGACTAGGAGCCCCTTGAGGGGTAGGGACCGTATCTGATCTGATTGTGTTGTATCTACCGCAGCACTTAGCACAGTGCTTGGCGGGAAGAAAGCACTCCCTGACCGGGGGCCGGGTCAACCAAAGGGGTCAGATCTTTTCTAGGGAAGGTCCATGGGCAGAATATCTGAAGACCATGTGGGGCGGGGAAGGCGCTGGGGGGGTCTATTCCAGTGAGGCAGCCTAGGCTCAGGTTTTTGTCCCGGAAAAAGCTTTGGGGCCACCAAACTGAATCCTTCCTCTCAGACCCCATGGGGGAGTGGAGAGGGATTGGAGGAAGGGGGGCAGGGAAATCAATAAATTGATCAGTGGACTTGTGCCTCAGTTACCTCATCTGTAAAATGGGGATTAAGACTGTGAGCCCCCCATGGGACAACCTGATCACCCTGTAACCTCCCCAGTGCTTCGAACGGTGCTTTGCACATAGTAAGTGCTTAATAAATGCCATTATTATTATTGAGCATTTACTATGTGCAGAGCACTGTACTAAACTCTTGGGAGTGTACAGAGAAGCAGCGTGGCTCAGTGGAAAGAGCACGGGCTTTGGAGTCAGCGGCCATGGGTTCAAATCCCGGCTCCGCCACTTGTCAGCTGTGTGACTCTGGGCAAGTCACTTAACTTCTCTGTGCCTCCGTTACCACATCTGTAAAATAGGGATTAAGACTGTGAGTCCCCTGTGGGACAGCCTGATCACCTTGTAACTTCCCCAGCGCTTAACTTCTCTGTGCCTCAGTTACCTCATCTGTAAAATGGGGATTAAGACTGCGAGCCCCCCGTGGGACAGCCTGATCACCTTGCAACTTCCCCAGCACTTAACTTCTCTGTGCCTCAGTTACCTCATCTGTAAAATGGGGATTAAGACTGCGAGCCCCCCGTGGGACAGCCTGATCACCTTGTAACTTCCCCAGCGCTTAGAACAGTGCTTTGCACATAGTAAGCGCTTAATAAATGCCATTATTATTATTATTAACAGGAACTGAGGAGTGCTCATTTGCTCTTCTCCACTCATCCTTTCACTTCCACACTAGCAAAGACAAGTAGATGCAGAGGAGCCAGCAGACCCTAAACGACCCTTCTAGTTATCGTCCCATATCCCTCCTACCATTCCTTTCCAAACTCCTTGAACGAGTTGTCTACACGCGCTGCCTAGAATTCCTCAACAACTCTCTCCTCGACCCCCTCCAGTCTGGCTTCCGTCCCCTTCATTCCACGGAAACTGCGCTCTCAAAGGTCACCAATGACCTCCTGCTTGCCAAATCCAACGGCTCATACTCTGTCCTAATCCTCCTCGACCTCTCAGCTGCCTTTGACACTGTGGACCACCCCCTTCTCCTCCACACGTTATCTGACCTTGGCTTCACAGACTCCGTCCTCTCCTGGTTCTCCTCTTATCTCTCCGGTCGTTCTTTCTCAGTCTCTTTTGCAGGCTCCTCCTCCCCCTCCCATCCTCTTACTGTGGGGGTTCCCCAAGGTTCAGTGCTTGGTCCCCTTCTGTTCTCAATATACACTCACTCCCTTGGTGACCTCATTCGCTCCCACGGCTTCAACTATCATCTCTACGCTGATGACACCCAGATCTACATCTCTGCCCCCGCTCTCTCCCCCTCCCTCCAGGCTCGCATCTCCTCCTGCCTTCAGGACATCTCCATCTGGATGTCCGCCCGCCACCTAAAGCTCAACATGTCGAAGACTGAGCTCCTTGTCTTCCCTCCCAAACCTTGTCCTCTCCCTGACTTTCCCATCTCTGTTGACGGCACTACCATCCTTCCCGTCTCACAAGCCCGCAACCTTGGTGTCATCCTCGACTCCGCTCTCTCATTCACCCCTCACATCCAAGCCGTCACCAAAACCTGCCGGTCTCAGCTCCGCAACATTGCCAAGATCCGCCCTTTCCTCTCCATCCAAACCGCTACCCTGCTAATTCAAGCTCTCATCCTATCCCGTCTGGACTACTGCACTAGCCTTCTCTCTGATCTCCCATCCTCGTGTCTCTCTCCACTTCAATCCATACTTCATGCTGCTGCCCGGATTATCTTTGTCCAGAAACGCTCTGGACATATTACTCCCCTCCTCAAAAACCTCCAATGGCTACCGATCAATCTGCGCATCAAGCAGAAACTCCTCACCCTGGGCTTCAAGGCTGTCCATCACCTCGCCCCCTCCTACCTCACCTCCCTTCTCTCCTTCTACTGCCCAGCCCGCACCCTCCGCTCCTCCACCACTACTCTCCTCACTGTACCTCGCTCTCGCCTGTCCCGCCATCGACCGCCGGCCCACATCATCCCCCGGGCCTGGAATGCCCTCCCTCTGCCCATCCGCCAAGCTAGCTCTCTTCCTCCCTTCAAGGCCCTGCTGAGAGCTCACCTCCTCCAGGAGGCCTTCCCAGACTGAGCCCCTTCTTTCCTCTCCCCCTCGTTCCCCTCTCCATCCCCCCGTCTTACCTCCTTCCCTTCCCCACAGCACCTGTATATATGTATATATGGTTGTACATATTTATTACTCTATTTATTTATTTATTTATTTATTTTACTTGTACATTTCTATCCTACTTATTTTATTTTGTTGGTATGTTTGGTTCTGTTCTCTGTCTCCCCCTTTTAGACTGTGAGCCCACTGTTGGGTAGGGACTGTCTCTATGTGATGCCAATTTGTACTTCCCAAGCGCTTAGTACAGTGCTCTGCACATAGTAAGTGCTCAATAAATATGATTGATTGATTGATTGATTGACTGAGAGATGGGATGATTCTATCCAGACAGACAAAGGGAAAATATTTATGTGTCCGATTCCCAAAAGTCCCTATCTCCAGAGGCTAATTAGTCCCAAGGCCGTCTCCTCCACCATAACCTCTCCCCCCCACCCACCCAGGGCTTTCCCTATCACTTCCTGGTGCTACAGTGCAGGGAGGGAGGCTAGAGTGAAGGCATTCTCCAGATAATCCCCTATTTCGCCTAGATACCTAGGTCTGGAGTGGGGAAGAAGGCTGTTCTCTAAAGATGAAGTGAGTGAAAGAAGGGCTTGGCTCAGCAGGGTCTGGAGAGCTACTGGGCGCCACAAAAGAATCATCAAAGGAATGTGAGCCTCATCCCTTTGAAGGGAAAAACGCCAGGAAATTGTTGGCCAGTTACAAGGTCTGTCTGAGGGGAAAAAAAGGAGTCCTTTGGGTAGCCCAGAGGAACAGCAGGGTCAGGGATGAAGGCTGGAGGCCACGCAGGAAGTTTAGGAAAAGTTTCGACTTGGGATCAGCATGCAACCCTCTGACATCTGACAGAAAGGCAGCTTGACCTAGTCGAAAGTGAATGGGACCGGGAGTCGGGAGACTGGGGTTCTGATCCTGGCTCTTTCAAGCTCTCCCAATTGCTTAGTTCAGTGCTCTGCACACAGTAAGCGCTCAGTACATACGATTGATTGCGGTATTGATCGATAGGATTTAAATCTGAACTCCAAGCTGGGGATGCCCCAGGCAAGCACGCGACCTGGATTGGTTATACCAACCCTCAGGTAGACATCAAACCCCACCAGGAGCATGCACTCTGTGCTGTGGCCAGCCACAGGTGTGCATGAAATGTCACGAATGGAGGTGTCTCACTATAATTCTCAGTAATTAATCACTTAGAAAAATGAAAGAAGAAATGAATTTGCTTTTAACTCTTACCAGACTTTGCCACCAACAGAAAAATAGCAAATGGTTTAAGTTTCCTGGAAAGAGCCCCTCTTAACAATCATAATGATGATGATTATTATATATTATTATATTATATAGACGTCTCCTGGTTTAAGTTTAGTCTGGTTTAAGCCTCCTGGAAAGAGTCCCTCAACAATAATAATGATTATTATTATACATCGTTATATTATATAATAATAAAAGCATTTGTTAAGTGCTTACTATGTGCCGGGCACTGCACTAAGTGTTGGGAGAGATACAAAGATAATCAGGTCCCGCATGGGGCTTACAGACTAAATAGGAGGAAGAACAGGCATGGAGTCCCCATTTAGCGGATGAGGAAATTGAGGCACAGAGAAGAGAAGTGGCTTGCCCAAGGTCACAGAGGAGACAAGTGGCGAAGCTGGCGATAGAGCCCAAGTCTATTCACTAGGCCAAGTTGCTTCCTTAAACTTGTATCCTCCTCCCCACCCCCAGGCCATTTTACCTGACCGGCTGGAACACAAATATGCCTAAAATGAATATACAGAAGTTCATAAACAGTGTTCGAAATAGGCATAAACTGCCTTCACTTCTGCCCGGCACAGACGGTGATTTTCCTTTGATAACAAGTTGCTAGCGGATCCAGGCAGTAATCATGGAGGAGCCAGGTTGTGCGGAAGGAGGGAAACTCGGAAGACCGATACCATCATCGGATCAGTTCTACTATTTGAGATTTCAGCTCAGAAAGCATAGGGCAAACGGGAGCCAATCATCAGATCAAATGTTGCCCCACTCATTTGTTAACATGCCCCGAGAATCGAATTAATGAAACCTTTCATTATAGATCAATACGCTCTTTAAGTACAGAGCATCCCGGGTACCTTTGTGTATGTTTAATTATATTGAAATTGCCTTCACGTTTTCTGTGGGTCCAAGGGGAAGACGGCAAACCCCAACTCCATCCATCTGGAAGGAACATGGAAACAATCCTCCCCGTTCCCCGCAACAAACACACACAGAGTCGTGTAGCAGGCTTTAGTGGAGGCATTTCGTTTAGTGCCGGATGGATTCCTGCTGCAGCCAAGGGGATTTCAGGGAAGGGATTGAGCTCTTCAGACTTTTCCCCAGGACCCCTCTCATCATCATCATCATCAATCGTATTTATTGAGCGCTTACTATGTGCAGAGCACTGTACTAAGCGCTTGGGAAGTACAAATTGGCAACATATAGAGACAGTCCCTACCCAACAGTGGGCTCACGGTCTAAAAGGGGGAGACAGAGAACAAAACCAAACATACTAACAAAATAAAATAGATAGAATAGATATGTATAAATAAATTAAATAAATAAATAAATAGAGTAAAAAATATGTACAAACATATATACATATATACAGGTGCTGTGGGGAAGGGAGGGAGGTAAGATGGGGGGATGGAGGGGGGAAGAGGGGGAGAGGAAGGAAGGGGCTCAGTCTGGGAAGGCCTCCTGGAGGAGGTGAGCTCTCAGCAGGGCCTCTCCCCACTCCCCTCTCCCCTCTCCCCACTTCACCCCAACCTCCTCCAAATCCAAGGTCTGGGAGGGATACGGGTTTGAAGAGAGCAGGGATGCTTCCAGAACCATTTGGAGTGAGGGAGATTGAGGGAGAGAGGGAGCGAAGGAAAGAAGAGAGAGAAGACAGAGAGGGGAGGAAGGGGAAGAAAAAGGAGACGGAAAGGAGAAATAATGGAGAGCAGAGAGAGCAGGCAAAGCGGGAGGGAGGAAAGAGAGAGTTGGGGGGAGGAGCGGAGGGAGAATGTGATTCAGAAGCTGATGCCAGAGGTTTACCTTACGAGTTGCAGTGTTTGAAATCCAGGCCCCCAGAACTACAGCCTTTGCTTGGAAAGTGGGCCGGGAGCCAAGGCTCACCCATTTCAGCCCCTCATCTACAGAGGAGACTGCTGTGAAACCCGGGGCTCAGTACGGTGTATTATGAGCGGGAGTGCTCAATAAATGGTATATTATTACTGCTGCTGCTGCTACAACGGAGGTGCTCCAGGGAGGGGATAGTGAGAATACTAGGGGCTGCCTGGGGTGAGGTACCAGGGAAATGCTCACTGTGGGAGCCCTTATCCACCTTTTGGGGTGGGGAGGCACCAACTGGCAAGTCTGAACTCTCCAAAAAATGAGGACAGTGCTTTGCACAGAGTAAGCGCTTAATAAATGCCACTAAAAAAGAAAATCGCTCCATCTCCGGTAGGCGCTACCCAGAAAGGAATTTGCTGAATGGGGAGGGGGGGAATGGGACAAATGCCTTTACCCCCCCCCCCGTCACTAGCTTGCCCTCCTCTCCCTCTCCCGCCGCCGACACCCCAAAACAGCTCCACCAGCCCGCGACCCTCGCAACTCGACCCGCATGCACACCCAAGCAGCACACTAGTACACACACCTAGGCACACACACACACACACACACACACACGCTAGTACACACACCTAGGCACACCCAAGCAGCACACTAGTACACACACCTAGGCACACAGACACACACACGCTAGTACACACACCTAGGCACACCCAAGCAGCACACTAGTACACACACCTAGGCACACACACACAGACACACAGACACACACACGCTAGTACACACACCTAGGCACACCCAAGCAGCACACTAGTACACACACCTAGGCACACACACACCTAGGCACACCCAAGCAGCACACTAGTACACACACCTAGGCACACACACACACACACAGACACACACACACGCTAGTACACACACCTAGGCACACCCAAGCAGCACACTAGTACACACACCTAGACACACACACACACACACACGCTAGTACACACACCTAGGCACACCCAAGCAGCACACTAGTACACACACCTAGGCACAGACACACACAGACACACACACGCTAGTACACACACCTAGGCACACCCAAGCAGCACACTAGTAGGCACACAGACACACACACGCTAGTACACACACCTAGGCACACCCAAGCAGCACACTAGTACACACACCTAGGCACACACAGACACACACACACACACACACGCTAGTACACACACCTAGGCACACCCAAGCAGCACACTAGTAGGCACACAGACACACACACGCTAGTACACACACCTAGGCACACCCAAGCAGCACACTAGTACACACACCTAGGCACACACGCACACACACACACACGCTGCACTCTAGTACACACACCTAGGTACACACGCAGCACGCTAGGACACACACCTAGGCACCCACGCAGCACGCTGGGACACACACCTAGGCACACACGCAGCACGCTAGGACACACACCTAGGCACACACGCAGCACACTGGTACACACACCTAGGCACACACACACACACACACGTAGCACGCTAGTATACACACCTAGGCACACACACCCCCACGAAGCACAGCGGTACCCCCACCTAGGCCCACCTAGGCCCAGCCAGCCAGGCGCGCACACTGCAGCCCCCCTGGGCCCCCGCAACCGTTCTCGGGGTCGGGGGCGTCTGCAGCGTCACTCGGCTCCCCTTCGCCGGTGATGGGGTGAGCGCCCCTCCCAACCCCTCCGCTCCAGAGGGTGGAAAAGCGGCGCGGGGGGAGGGATCCTCCTCCCTCCCCCCTCCTCCCTCCCTCCCTCTCTCCTCCCTCCGGCGCTCTCCCCGCCCCTCGCCGCCGCCGCCGCCGCCGCCTCCCGCTTTCTAATCCCGCCGGCTCCGTCCGAGGGGACGGCCCGGGCCGAAGATCCCGCTGAATGGGGCGGCCCCCCCCCCCGGGGGAGGTAAGGCGGCGGGCCCCCCGCCCGCCCGCTTGCCCGGACTGATCGCGTCTCCAGGGGTGACCTATTGGACGCCCCGTCCCCTCCCCGGCCGGGGAAGGAGCGGGCCGTGCCCGTCGGGGGGCCTGGCGGGGGGCGTATGGGGGGGGGAGCGCCCTCCCCTCCGGCTGCCCCCCGGCCCCCCCAGCCGCACCCTCTTCTGGGGCCGGAGGAGGAGGAGGACGGGAGGAAGGGGAGGAAAAGGGGGAGGAAGGAGAGGAGAAGGGGGAGGAAGAGGAGGAGAAGGAGAGGGGGAGGAAGATAGAGGAAAAGGGGGAGGGAGAGGAGGAAGATAGAGGAAAAGGGGGAGGGAGAGGAGGAAGAAGAGAAGGAGGAGGAGGAGCAGAAAGAGAAGGAAGAAGAGGAAAAAGAGAAGGAGAAGGAGCAGAAAGAGAAGGAAGAAGAGGAGAAGAAGGGGAGGAGGAGGAGGAGGAGAGAGGGAGAGGAAGACAGCGAGGAGGAGGAGGAGGAGGAGGAGGAAGAGGAGAAGGAGGAGGAAGAGGAGGAAGAAGAGGAGAAGGGGGAGGGAGAGGAGGAAAAAGAGAAGGAGGAGGAGCAGAAAGAGAAGGAAGAAGAGGAGGAAAAAGAGAAGGAGGAGGAGCAGAAAGAGAAGGAAGAAGAGGAGGAAAAAGAGAAGGAGGAGAAGCAGAAAGAGAAGGAAGAAGAGGAGGAAGAAGAAGAGGAGAAGAAGGGGAGGAGGAGGAGAGAGAGGGAGAAGAAGACAGCAAGGAGGAGGAGGAAGAAGAGGAGAAGAGGAGGAAGAAGAGGAGAAGGGGAGGAAGAGGAGGAAAAAGAGAAGGAGGAGGAGCAGAAAGAGGGGGAGGAAGAGGAGAAAGAAGAGGAGAAGGGGGAGGGAGAGGAGGAAAAAGAGAAGGAGGAGGAGCAGAAAGAGAAGGAAGAAGAGGAGGAGGAAGAAGAGGAGAAGAAGGGGGGAGGAGGAGGAGAGAGAGGGAGAAGAAGACAGCAAGGAGGAGGAGGAAGAAGAGGAGAAGGGGAGGAAGAAGAGAAGGGGGAGGGAGAGGAGGAAGAAGAGAAGGGGGAGGGAGAGGAGGAAAAAGAGAAGGGGGAGGGAGAGGAGGAAAAAGAGAAGGAGGAGGAGCAGAAAGAGAAGGAAGAAGAGGAGAAGGGGGGGAGGAGGAGGAGGAGAGAGAGGGAGAGGAAGACAGCGAGGAGGAGGAGGAGGAGGAGGAAGAAGAAGTAGACTTGGTTGTGGGTGAATGCCAATGCGAGGCTGTCCATCCACCCACCTCATTAACTTCGGGAATCAAACCCTTTCCGGTGGGTCTCCCCAGGAGCGGGCCGAACGGTGGGACACCCTAATCCCCTCGCCTTCACCTTCGGCAGCCGGTCCCGCGCCTTCCCAGCGGGGAGCCGACAGAAGGGAGCACGAACCGACCGAGGAGAAGGTAGTGTTGGGCCGCCACGGCCCCGCTGCCCGGCCTCCCCGGGGGGGCCCCCGGGGCTCGGCAGGGCTTAAACCGGGGGGAAGGAACCTTAGGAGAGAGCCAATTTCCCCCCGTTGATTCGCGTTGGCGAGGCGGTGAGCGTTGCACGGATCGTTGCCCCGCTGTTGGGAAATCGCCTCTTTTAATTCTTTGCATCGTGAAAGTGGGGAAGACGAGCCGTAACTAATGCGGGAGCGATTGCTGACGGAGGACGCGACTTGGGGCGAGGTGATAAGTTTTTTTTTGGGGGGGGGGGGCTTGTCTTTGAAAGCTGCGGGGGACTCGAAAATCCGTTCCCCCCCCTTCCTCTTGGCGTCCGCCGGGTCGATAATTAATCCGATCGATCCCTTTGACCGCGCGGGGTTTGCGACACAAGTCGGTGATTGTCTCCGGGTTGATGCGGCCGATGCAGATGTGCGTTCGCGGGAGCCACATTTTGTCAGGTTCGACGCTGAGCCCCGAGGATGGGAGGATAATGTAAGGAAGGGAGGAAAGCGGGCGCTGAGCCTAATTTCCTGAATTTTCTAGCGATTTTCTAGCGATTTCTAGCGATTCTCCCTCTGCCCCTCCGCCAAGCTAGCTCTCTTCCTCCCTTCAAGGCCCTGCTGAGAGCTCACCTCCTCCAGGAGGCCTTCCCAGACTGAGCCCCTTCCTTCCTCTCCCCCTCGTCCCCCTCTCCATCCCCCCATCTTACCTCCTTCCCTTCCCCACAGCACCTGTATATATGTATATATGGTTGTACATATTTACTACTCTATTTATCTTGTACATTTCTATCCTACTTATTTAATTTTGTTGGTATGTTTGGTTCTGTTCTCTGTCTCCCCCTTTTAGACTGTGAGCCCACTGTTGGGTAGGGACTGTCTCTATGTGTTGCCGATTTGTACTTCCCAAGCGCTTAGTACAGTGCTCTGCACATAGTAAGCGCTCAATAAATACGATTGATTGATTGATTGATTTTTGGACCGTCCGGAGACAATAGAAGTTGCCGCTGCCCAGCGGCGGGGCTGCCTGAGAACAAAGGAGGAAAAGTTGCGAAACAAAGGGAGAGAGCCCTTCCGAAGGGAACGACAATTCCCGGGGAAAGTAGCTCCCCGGAAAACCCTCCCTTAATCTGGGATTTGGTGAGTTGTCAGAGTTGCAGCTAGTGTGCCCAGGAATCTTGAATTTCCATTTAGACCTGAAACCGAGCAGATCATAAAGGAATGTGCCTGGAATACTCCTGAGCGATCCCTTGCAACTTTGTGGGATCGTTGCGTCGCTGATGCTTCCCCTCTCTCCCAAGTACCAAGAGTTGGCTTTCAGCTCCTATTAATCCGCTCGACGTTTTATGCAACCCGCACGCACGTAGAGGCAAGTGGGCAGTTAAGGGTTGCGAAAATGAAGATTTTTTCATTTTCGTCAAAGGGAAAGGCCGCAGTGGTTTAGCGAGAGGTGACCTTTCTCTGGTGCGTGGGGCCAGCGGGTGAAGATTTACGTGGCTTGTTTTACCGATAAAATGACCCTTCCTCCCTTGTTTGGGTGTTTGTCGTCCCCCCTCCCCACCTCTCTGTGCAGTGGTGTGCCATTTTAATTGTATTTCTAGACTTTCATTTCATGTCAGAAGTCCAAAATGGCTAAGGACGCCCGATAGGTTCCGTGGCAAAAATGAGAGGCCGATATTTATTTCCCGGTCGGGAGGCCCTCCCGAAGGAGTTTCTGTTCTTGGTCAAATAACAAGCTCTCCTCGCTTTTCCTTTCTAATGCAGGCACCGGGCGATCATTCGGGGTCCGCAGAGCAAATTCATTCTCCTTCTGGCGTGAACGCCTTCCCAGTTCATAACCCATCTCTCCTACTTGGACTCGAATTCCGCGTCTAATATCCAGGACTCTGGTGTAGGATTCCTCGGTGCCGGGGAAGAGCGGCCACTTTTACATCTGGATCTAGTCGACTAAAGCACCTAGGCAACATTCTTGATTCCAGATGGCTCAGAGCGATGCGAAATCGCTCGCGGTTCAAATGATTCCAGTCTCTCCGACAGCTGGAACTGATTGGCAAACAAAGTTTTCTGCTCTTTTCCATTTGCAGACCCCTTCCGTCTATGCTTTCCAGGGTGTTTAAATTTGATTTACTCCACCGTTCAAGTCCCGTCTCCTGTTTCCCCTTCTCTCCCGTGTCTCCCTAGCTATTGCTTTTGGAAACTGAGCGACAGTGCGTGCCAAGTTGACTTGGAATGCTAAATATTTTCCTAATGAATCTTATAGCTGTTAGGTATACATGATTTATACTGATGGAGCTTCAAGAAATCCAAAGCACTCTGGAAGTCTTTCCCCGATCAATCTGGCAGGGGTTTCGTTAAGGAAAAAAAAAAAATGCTCATCCCAAAATTGGTCGGCCGCGTCGGAATTCACAGCAGCGCGAGCAGGGAGCCTCCGCACCTCGCTGGGCAAACGGGAGCCGTGTGGCTAGGAAGGGATCGTCTCCAAGTCGGAGAGGCGGCTCGAGTCGCGACGCGCTCCCACCCGGGGACGGGGCGGACGGACGAGAGGGTCCGGGGTTGAGAAGGGATCAACAGGTCCGGGGCTCCGTTCAGGCTCGTAAAAGGGTGGGCGGATATCGCGGGTCGAGGGAGGTTTCGATCTGACCCTTTTTCGCGTCGGGCTCAACGAGCCATCCTAGGCGGCTCACCTTGAAGAGCCAGTGGCGAGCGGGGGGTGACCGACAGATGCTATTAGGGGGGTCTCTCCTACAATCCGAACTTGCCACGCAGATCGGGGTACCGGGCCCGGAACGTGGCCTTTCGAGGTGAGTCTTTGGAGCAGTAGGGGGCAGACTTGCTCTTCCTATAACGATGGTGTGGGTCCCATCTGCTTTTCGGGCCACTATGAAAAGACGTTTTGTTTCCACCAGCCATCCCGGCCCTCTCAGGAGAGACAGAATTCAATCTAGCCCGTGGTTCGGGCTAACGCCCGGGCAGTTTGTCAGGATTAACATCTTTCTGCTCGGTGGATCCTGTTACCTTCTGCATCGTATTACCACCTTGGAGTTCACCGGGGAAGTTTGGAAATGGGGTAACTTGGGATTGAAGAGTCACCCGGCTGGTGTTCCGGTCGAAAATAAATCGTATCAGCTCTCTGGACGGCGGTGATTTGGGAAGGCTTTTCTGCCGCTCTCTCGCCTTCAAAGGGAGCATCGTTTTCAGATGCGGGGTGGGGCGGGGGGGGATGTTGTAGAGAAGCAGCGTGGATCAGTGGAAAGAGCCCGGGCTTGGGAGTCAGAGGTCACGGGTTCAAAGGCAGCTGTGTGACTTTGGGCAAGTCACTTAACGTCTCTGCGCCTCAGTTCCCTCATCTGTAAAATGGGGATTAAGACTGTGAGCCCCAGGTGGGACAACCTGATCACCTTGTATCTCCCCAGCGCTTAGTACAGTGCTTTGCACATTGTAAGCGCTTAATATATACCCCTAAAAAGCTTGTACTTCCCAAGCGCTTAGTACAGTGCTCTGCACACAGTAAGCGCTCAATAAGTGCGATTGAATGAATGAAGGAAGGAAGGAAGCGGATGAAAAAAGCCAAGACGTCACTGGAAAGTCTAGTTAAGAGTCGGGCGTTAGTACCGTCCGATTCAAGTGCGTCCGAAGACCCACAGGAGGCATTTTCGTTTTCTGGAAAGGGAGAGCGGTTCACTTGCGAGTTGCTCGATAGGTTCTGAGCTGGATACAAGGAGCGTCACAATAAGCTCAATGTTCATTTTAAACTAGGATTATGGTCTCTGTGCTGCAGATGCAGTCTTAGCAAGGAGCAAGGCTTTCAAATCTGAGGGTTGTTCTTCTCTTAGGGGGAAATTCAAGCGTCATTTGGGGAGATCTGGAGCGCAGATCTGGCTCTTACAACGATTGTTCATTCTTAAAGGTAGACGTTTATAGCGGATATTCTATTCTGCAGACTCGGAGTAGGAGTGGGTCCATTTTAAAGGGTCTTAAATTGAAGGGGCCGCCAATATTTTCTTTTCCAGTCGGCCCGTCAATTAATCAGTCGTATTTATGGAGCGCTTACTCTGTGCAGAGCACTGTACTAAGCACTTGAGAGAGTACAGCAGAGACGGTAGACACGTTCCCTACCCACCGGGAGCTTACAGTCTAGAGAGGGAGGCAGACATTAAAATAAAATCTGGATCTGTAGGTAAGGGCCGAGGGGGCCGGGGGTGGGGGGAATATGAAGGGCTCCAATATCAACTACGTAGGCGATGCAGAAGGGAGAGGGAATAGCGGAGATGGGGCTTAATCGGGGAAGCCCTCTTGGAGGAGATGTGATTTACACAAGGTTTTGAAGGTGGGGAGGGTGACGATCGGTCATATATCTCCCCATCTTCCCAAAATCTTCCCAAATCGCTTTCTGCAGATACCCGTTGGCGGTACCGACCTTGGTTCATTGATCAAAAAGAACTCTTTGGCTACTGAATCAGCAAAAGAATTCATGGGAGTTCTAAATTGTGTTGGAATGGATATGGGATCGACCCAGTAGAAATTGATGCAAATGGATTGTGGGAGGAAGTTTTAAGTAATCAAGTCGAAAATGAGACAAAGTGTTTTGTAAACCGCTTCTGACTCACCTGAGAGTTGATTTAACTGGCAAACTTGGAAAATGCATCATATTTCATTCCGTCGATTGACCGTTTGGGTGACTGAGGCCGGCCAGACAGCCTCAGAAGCTGCATGGGGACAGAGGTGGATCTGGCCCTCGTCCTTCAATCCCCACCAGATTCTCCAATTTCACCCTTTCCTCCCTTCTTCCAAAATAAAGTAGCTCTCTGCGAATGCCGGGTGAACGGCGTGTATGGCTCCGCGCAGAACGGGACCGGGTTCGTGGATGGTCTCCTTCGGGGTAGAATATTTATGAGTCAAGTGTAAAGAAAACGCACCAGCGTGAGTCCAAATGACAGCCCAGACCCTTCATTGTCACTCGCGTTAAAGCCTCCAGGCTATGAAAGCTGGCTTCTGGAGACAGTGTTTATGTTGGCCAGGAACCCAGTCCATTTCCCTAACATCGCTCCCTCGCCATCTCAAAAACGGCTTTAATCTACTGCTTGGTTTCGCTGGTGGCCGTAGGGGAAGAGAGGGGAGACTGGTGCACTGAGACCACCCAATGCCACCCCCAATTTGCCCCTTCGCCCCTTCCTCCCGCCCTGCGATCTAAGATTTCAGGGAATACCACACATCTGATTCCTTCCATGGATGGCCCAGGTGAGATTTTTATACCTAATGGTGTATTGAATTCTCCCAAGTGCTTAGTCCAGTGCTCCGCACGCAGTAAGTGCTCACTAGATTCCATGGATTGAGAAATTCCAGGCTGGAAAGGCCCCTCCACCGTAGGATCCGGTAGGTTTTCCGTAAACCCTCCCCAGGAGCGATTCCTGGCTACTGAGCAAACCCCACGGGAACTTCTCCGTTGCTCGGGGGTTTAAGTAGGATTTACGGGTAATCAATCGATGGTATTTACTGAGCGTTTACTGTGTGCAGAGCACTGTACTAAGCGCTTGGGAGGGGACAGTACAGTTCGTATTTGCTAGCCAAAACCAGAATCGGCCGACCCGTTCCCCGCCCGTAACGAGGTGACCCTCTTAGCCTGGACTTCTCACGGGGTCACCGGGCAGCTACGTTGGAGGAGGAAGAGCCGAAGGCTCGAATCAGCTCTGATGATTCTATTTGGATTAAGCAGTTCAGCTTTTCTCAATTAATGATAAATTGTGGATTAGGACCTGTCTATTCTGAACTATTTCACAAATGCAAATGATCTGTTCCTCTTCAACCTAAAATAATTATTCAACTGAGTCAGCCAAGATCTTAGAGATATTTCTCACTTTTGAAAAATGACTCTTCTGCATACTTTTTCATTTTTCATTCCTCCATTTTCCCTTCAAGGGAAGAAATGTATTTTCGGAAAGCCGGAGCCTTGGATGTCGAGTTAGAAAATCGTTTTCATTTCCGTTCCAAATGCATTTCTCATAATCAGTCTCCTGATAGTCTCCATATGGGATTTTTAGGTGTCTTCAGGTTTGGAGGTTGGGTAAGAAATTTGGGGAAGAAAGCGCAGAACCAAAACATGTTTGGGAAAAGGGGGAATCGACTGGAGCTTAAGGCATGCCTTCTTTCATCCTCCTTATTTGGCTAGCAGATCCGAACTGAAGGTATGCAAATACCACGGAGTCTTTATTCAACCATTCGTTCATCATTCAGTTGTATTTATTAAATGCTTGCTGTGTGCAGAGCACTGTACTAAATGCTTGGGGAAGTTCAGTACAACAATAAAGAGTAACAATTCCTGCTCATAATCCAGGCGGGTTGCCGGGAGGGGAAGGAATGGGGTCCGATGCATTTGAGAGGAGGCAGGAGATCTCCTCTGGAGATACTGCTGGGAAGGATGGGAAAGTAGAAGAGGGGGCCGGGACGGGGAGGGATCGAGACGGGATTACCCTAGAAAGCGCACTCGCCCATTTTCTGTAGTTTCATCTCTGTCGAGCACTTCTGCTGCCGAGCGATCCCAGGTGCCTTCATTTAGAAGATCAAATCCCTGGATTTTCAGAAGTGCGTGTGAAGATCCCGAGTTGCTCTCAAGAGGGAAGTTTTCCAGATGAGTCTCTTTTTTTCATCCCTCCTACAGGGTCCTTGGTGGTTTTATCGGCGTGGGCAGGACAAAAAAGGGTATTTCGTAATAAACCCCTGTGGCTTTCGGTGCAGTCGATGGAAATAGTTTCGTCTTTGAGCCCCTTAGGTTGTCAGCTTTGGGGGGGAGAGGGGCTCTGTCTGATCTGATCATTTTGAATCCGCCCCAGCGCTCGACACCGTGCTAAATAAATGCCTACATCCTCCCTCTGACCTGGAATTCCCTCCCCTTTCCCACACAACGGACCACCGCTCGCCCCACCTTCAAAGCTGCACTAAAATCCCAGTGCTTCCAAGAGGCCTTCAGTGAAGAAGCCCTCATTTCCCCTACTCCTGTTGTGCGTCACCTACGAACTTGGATCTGTACCCTTTAAGCATTTTATATTCACCCCACCCTCCGTCCCACAGCGCTTACATCCATAATTCATTTTAATGTCTGTCTCCCCCTCTAGAGTGTAAGCTCCTTGTGGGCAGGGAAGGAGTCCACCAACTCTGTTGCATCGTACTCTCCCAAGCGCTTAGAATATTGCTGTGCACACAGTAAGGGCTCAATGATGATGGCATTTTTTTTTTATTAAGTGCTTACTATCTGCAAAGCAACATTCTAAGCGCAGGGGAGGTTACAGGGTGATCAGGTTGTCCCACGGGGGGCTCACAGTCTTTATCCCCATTTTACAGATGAGGGAACTGAGGCCCAGAAAAGTTGTGACTTGCCCACAGTCACGCAGCTGACAAGTGGCGGAACCGGCATTTGAACCCATGACCTCTGACTCCAAAGCCCGGGCTCTTTCTACTGCGCCACTCTGCTTCTCAATAAATACGATCGATCGATCGACTGATTAAGGAGAGGCAACGGGGTCCCAATAGCTTATGCTTACGTAACCTTCAGAGCCCCCAAACATTTGCCCAGAATGAGGGTGGGAGGTGGAGGCGCTAATGGAAACCATTCGGAAGACAGTGATATCAATTCTCACACTCGTCATTAAAATAATGATAATGACGGCATTTATTAAGCGCTTATTATGTGCAAAGCACTGTTCTGGTGACTGTCACGTTATATAGGTTTAGGCGGATCCAACTGATGTTCACTGGGCTATTTTTCAGGGGATAGGGTTATTCTGTTTGTGGTTCTTACTGATGTTTGTTGAGTCCTTGCTTTGTGCATAGCACTGTAGTAGATGCTTGGGAATACGCACTGAAGACAGTTCCTGCCCAGGAGGAGCTTACCATCTAGAATATCTAGTTCCTTGAGCCCTGAAGGACACGAGGGTCTTCTTTAGAGAGCCGGAAAGGGACTTCGCTGGTTTATGAGCCCAAGAACATGCTGCTCTTTGGGTTTCTAAGAGACACTCCGTGTCCCTCTATTTAGAGTTCTCATTTTCTCACATTAATGCTTTCTGTGAGACTGCCATCTGGACAGCCCCTTAGTATTTCTGTCCTGACTGCGGGAAGCTCGGTGGTCCTGATCCTTCCCACCCGAGACCAGAATGGTTCCCAGCAAATCACATCCGGAATGGTGAGTTAAAAAAGAAAAAAAAAAGTTTGTCTTTTGAGGCGAGGTAGACAAGGGAGGAGATTTCACTTTGAAGTATGGCAAGGGTTCAACAACATTTCCAGCGTGGCTCAGTGGAAAGAGCACCGGCTTCGGAGTCAGAGGTCGTGGGTTCAAATCCCGGCTCTGCCAATTGTCAGCTGTGTGACTTTGGGCAAGTCACTTAACTTCTCTGTGCCTCAGTTACCTCATCTGTAAAATGGGGATTAAGACTGTGAGCCCCCTGTGGGACAACCTGATCACCTTGTACCCTCCCCAGCGCTTAGAACAGTGCTTTGCACATAGTAAGTGCTTAATAAATGCCATTATTATTATTATTATTCTAATCCCGGCTCCGCCACATGTCTGCTGTGTGACCTTGGGCAAGTCACTTAACTTCTCTGAGCATCAGTTCCCTCATCTGTAAAATGGGGGTGAAGACTGTGAGCTCCACGTGGGACAACCTGATCACCTTGTATGCCCCCAGGCTTAGAACGGTGCTTTGCACATAGTAAGTGCTTAACAAATGCCATTATTATTATTATTATCATTATTATTATCATTATTACCCTTCTGGTGAAGGCACTGGAATCAATCGGTATTTATTGAGCACTTATTCTCCATGCAGAACACTGTATTAGGCCCTTGGGAGAAATCAGTTTTGTGGGTAGGGATCCTGTCTACCTATGCTATTTTAGTGCCCTCTCCCAATGTCTAGTACAGTGTTCTATGCACAGAAAATGCTTAATAAATGCCATTGATTGATTGATTGATTACAAAGGGGAACAGGAGGAAGGAGAAGGAGGAGCAGAATCAAGGGAACATGAAGCAGGAACTGTTGATGTTATTCTGCAGAGAGCTAAGAAAACTATAAAATCTTTCGTTTTTATTATAATTATAATTATAACAATTATATTATATTACTATCATAATATTAATACTGTAATAATGTTATAATACACTATTAATATTAATAATTATAATAATTGATAATAATAATTATGATCATGGTATTTGTTAAGGGCACACAGTGTTCCAGGAACTGTTCTAAGCACTGGGGTAGATACAAAATAATTGGTTTGGGCACAGTCCCTGTCCCACATAGGGCTCACCGTCTTCATCCCCATTTTACAGATGAGGTAACTGAGGCCCAGAGAAGTGAAGTGACTTGCCCAACGTCACCCAGCAGGTAAGTGGCGGAGCCGGGATTGGAACCCATGACCTTGTGGCTCCCAGGCCTGTGCTCTAGCCACTAGGGCTGCTTCTGTGTGCCAAGCACTGTTCTGAGCGCTGGGGTAGATATAAGGTAATGAGGTTGCCCCACGTGGGGCTCACAGGCTTAATCCCCATTTTCCAGATGAGGTAACTGAGGCACAGAGAAGTTAAGTGGCTTGCCCAAGGTCACACAGCAGACGAGTGGCAGAGCCAAGATTAGAACCCACGTCCTTTGACTCCCAAGCCCGTGCTCTTTCCACCAAACCAACGTGGCTTCTTCAGTTTGAGGACCATGAGGGCTTTCTGAGATAGATTACCAAGCGCTTAGTACAGTGCTCTGCACACAGTAAGCGCTCAGTAAATACGATTGAATGAATGAATTTCTGCCTTCTTCCGGTGAAATACAGTGCACCGTTTGTCTGAGATACTCAGATCAGTTATCCCTGAATCGTCCATCTCTCAGAGTAACAGTGTAGTCTCTCCTTTCCCCAGTTCCCCAGTGCTCAGAGAAGCAGCGTGGCTCAGTGGAAAGAGTCCGGGCTTAGGAGCCAGAGGTCGTGGGTTCTAATCCCGCCTCCGCCACATGTCAGCTGTGTGACTCTGGACAAGTCACTTCACTTCTCGGTGCCTCAGTTCCCTCATCTGTAAAATGGGGATCGAGACAGTGAGCCCCACGTGGGACAACCTGATTACCCTGTATCTCCCCCAGTGCTTGGCACATAGTAAGCGCTTAACAAATAACAACATTATTATGATTATTATTACCTTTCTGGGTTACAAAGTCCGTGCTCACAAATGCAGGAAATAAATAGCAGTCATAGCGGTCAGCAGATGCTGGGCCATCACCAGACACCGTTCTGACTTCCGGGAACCGCGACGCAAGAAGCGTGATTCCCATCTTCGTTAACTGCCGTTATCGAAGATCAGCCTTCCGAAGATAAAATCGAACTGAGGCTCGTGGCTCATCATCCAGAGGGGATGGTGAAGCATATTCATGACCCTGTGTCTGAAGGACTTTCTCAAAGACAGGGCCTCACCCAGTGAACATTGTGGAATTTGGAGCGTAGCAGAGGGAACGGGGTGGAGTCGTCTGTCCTGAGGCACTCGCTTAGTACAGTGCTCTGCGCACCGTAAGCGCTCAGTAAAGACGATTGAATGAATGAAAGAAATAGAAATTAACGCCTATCTGCCCTCGCCTCTGTGTTGCCTTTGCAGTTGGGAGTGTACACCTGCAGCACGTGGATACACTTCCCAACCCCAAAGCACCCTACTATTTTCCCTCTCTGCAATTTACTTCAACGTCTGTCTTCCCCTTTCGACTGGAAACTCCTCCAAGGCAGGGATCGTGTCTACCAATTCTATTATATTGTGGTTTGCCAAGCGATCAGCACAGTTCTCTGCCCACGATAAGCGCTAAATAAATAAATACTAAATATTTTCAGGACCCAGAAGAAGAAAAACAAAAGAGAGTTTGACTTGCAGAAGAGAAGCCCTTTTTTCCGTGTGGGTGTCCAAAATCCTTTAACGGGGCCTGGATTTTATTTTTTTTTTACTAAAAACACTGCACTGCATTGATGGCAGATCTCTGTTTGCTAAATAATTTAGTGATCGAGGGATGAGACAGTGTAATCTCGTGGAAAGAGCACGGGCCTGGGAATCAGAAGACCTGGGTTTTAGTCCAGGCTCTGTCCCTAGCCAGCTCTGTGACCTTGGCAAATTCACTTTACCTTTCTGGGCCTCCGTTTTCTCATCTGTAAAATGGAGATAACATACCCGCCCTCCCTAGCTCTCAGACTGTGAGCCACTTGTGGGATTGGAACTGGGTCTGCTCTGATTTATCTTGTACCTACCCCGGTGTTTGGCGCCCAGAAAGCACTTAATAAATGCCGTCGTGATTATAAGGGCAGAAACTCAGTCCGAATAATGGTAATAAAAACACGCCGGGGCGATTCAGGCAACGGCATTGAAAGCGTTGATTCTATAAAATTTTATGAGGTTCGTTTTCTTTTTGGCGTTTGAAGAAGGAGCGTATGGAGTTTAAAACAATTGCCAAAAAGTAAACAAGAAATCATTTGAAGCAGGAAGGGTTGATAATCTACAACGAACAGAGGCTTGAGTAGCGTGGCCGGATTTTAGACCCACCAACGCACACTGCATGATTTCTTTTCAAGGCTCGGTTGATTTTCCAGCCAAGCTGCGTCGGGTGAGCCATCCACATGCTATCATAAGTGAGAAATTGTACTAATACAACTTTAATTTTCAAATCAAATTGAACAAGAAATGAGTTGGGCTGAAATAATCAAGTCTATTGCTAAAGTGCCAGCTCCGATGTGACGGTGTCTGCTGGCTTTGACCTTGCGGAAGGGGGAGGCCGAGCTAGAGGTCGGCCGGGGCGTGGACGGCAATTACTGGCCGATCCGATTCCTTGGATTGTGTACATACATCACATCGCTGCCTGCCTCTCTACCCACCTAGGCTTCGTGCCCTCTGCGTTTCAGGGTCATTCTATAGCTCGCTCTAATAAAACCCAGTCTAAGCTTTATGAAATGCTCTTTCAACCTGAAATGAGCCCAATGTGTGCTTCCCTTTATCATCTCAAGCCAGTGATGCTGCATTATCATACGGATTCCGGAGCAATGCACTTAGTAGCAGCGTGGCTCAGTCGAAAGAGCCCGGGCTTTGGGGTCAGATGTCATGGGTTCAAACCCTGGCTCCGCCACATGTCAGCTGTGTGACTTTGGGCAAGTCACTTCACTTCTCTGCGCCTCAGTTACCTCATCGGTAAAATGGGGATTAAGACGGTGAGCCCCCCTCGGGACAACCTGGTCACCTTGTAACCTCCCCAGCGCTTAGAACAGTGCTTTGCACATAGTAAGCGCTTAATAAATGTCATTATTATTAGCATTATTACTATCATTATTTAGAATTCCGCAGAAATCCTTTCATTCCTGAACAAAATATGGCAAAATATTGTTCCTGAACAAAATATAAAATATGGCAGTTGGTAGATTGCTCCTTTCCCATTCCCGATCCCATTTTGCCATTCTCTATCTTTTCCTGACCAAGCATGCTGCCCCCGGTAGAGTGGCAGCTCCTTGTGGGAAGGAACCGGATCACTTTTTTTGGTGTCGTTTGATATTTGTTAAGCACTTACTGGGTACTAAGAGTCGGGATGGATACAAGCTGAACGGGTTAGACACAGTCCCTGTCCCACATGGAGCTCACAGTCTTAATCCCCATTTTACAGCTGAGAGAGCTGAGGCCCAGAGAAGTGAAGTGACTTGCCCAAGGTCACACAGCAGACAAGTGGCAGAGCTGGGATTAGAACCCAGCTCCGTGCTCTATCCGCTAGACCACACTGCCCCGCTTTGTTTTGCCGAACTTCCTAAACTCCAAGTCCAGCGCACTGCATCCAGTGGGCGCTCAATATATGCCCTGCACACGGTAAGCACTCAATAAATACGATTGATTGATAGACACCGCTACTCATGGCGCGCTGTCATTCCGACATCCAGCATATCTGCTCCTCTTCCATTTGACAACCTCCAACGGGACCGTTCATTCATTCATTCAATCGTATTTATTGAGCGCTTACTGTGTGCAGAGCACTGCTTAGTACAGTGCTCTGCACACAGTAAGCGCTCAATAAATACGATTGATGATGTACTAAGTGCTTGGGAAGTACAAGTTGGCAACATATTCGGAGAATATTTTCAAACCGTTGATGCCCAGCCCAGGAAGGAAGCAAATTACCGGGCGGAGTCAGGATATTTGCTACCTCTTTCATTTCCAATCACTCACTCTCATTTGGAATTTCCAAAAGCCAAGGCATTTTTTTTTTCTGAATTAATTCATCGCTTTCTGTTTGAAAGAAATAATGGAAATCATTTTTATTCTCTATGTAGCTCTAGGGGGCCTCCATTTCTCTCACAACATCCTCCATTAACGTGCATACCCCCCCGCCCCACGCCATCTTAAATGGCTTAAAACTTTTATAAATGAATTCATTTCAATGTACTCAGGAAATTAAAAGCTTAAGTTGCTCGCCCACACTAAGGACTGAGTTTCCAGGAGAGAAAGAGAGGGCGGGAGCAAAAGAGGTGAGGGGAGAAGAGGGAGAGACGATCCTTTTATTAATCTAGAATCCAGTAGAATGGGCTAGATGCGGGAAGCTCTCATTGCCATGAGCCTCGGTGATTTTTTTCCATTTTGTCACTTTTCATATGTAATCACGTCTTTTAACAAATGCGCCCTTAAAAATTTAGATGCATTTTTCAAGGAAAAAGGGGAGAAAAACCAGAAAAATGCAAATCGGTATTGCTGGGTCATGGTTGTCTTTTTTTTTTTACCCCGCCAAAATTTTCATATAGACTCCATCATGCTGTGGATCCTAGGTTCTAATGAAGCTAATTGAAAGCAGTGCTTTCCGAAGACGTTGCGATACCTCCATGAAAATACTTCTAGTCTTTTCTTCCCCAAGTCCTGGTAGTGGAGTGTTTGCCACTTAAAACGCAAACCAATCAATTACTCAAGCAGTGGGATTTATTTATTTAGAAAACACTGTACTAAACACCTGGGAGAGAACATTAGGACTAAAACTCAGGTTCCCTACCCACAGGTTGCTTCCAACCTAATGGAGGAGCGAGACAGATACACAGTATTTACATATAGAACGGTGCTTGGCACATAGTAAGCACTTAACAAATGCCATAATTATTATATAGTGGCAACAATCCATGTAAGCTTTTTGAGGGCAGGGTTCACGTCTACTGGTTTTATTGTACTCTTCCAAATGCTTAGTAGAGTCCTCGGCACCCAGTAAGCATTCAATAGATGTGTTTTATTGACTGAATAATAATAATAATAATAATAATAATAATGGCATTTGTTAAGTGCTTACTATGTGCAAAGCACTGTTCTAAGTGCTGGGGGGGGGTGATACAAGGTGATCAGGCTGTCCCATTTGGGGCTCACAGTCCTCACCCCCATTTTACAGATGAGGTCACTGAGGCTCAGAGAAGTTAAGTGACTTGCCCAAGGTCACACTGCAGACATGTGGTGGAGCCAAGATTAGAACCCATGACCTCTGACTCCCAAGCCCGTGCGGTTTCCACTGAGCCACGCTGCTTTTCGGAACCTATTATTGAAGAAGAAGGACACAGCTGATAATAGGAAGAGAATTAGCTGAATAAATAGGTGAATAAATAAGACTGATGTATAAATTCTGGTTTTGGGTATACATCCTAAAGACCTGAGGCTTCTGTTGGGATTAGCCGGATTTAAGGTGATGAGAATTCATTGGAAAAGGCTTCAATCAGTCAATAAATCCATGAGATTTGTTGAGCACTCACTCTGTACTAAGTGCTGGGGAGAATACAATAGAACAGAGTTGGTAGACATGTTTCCCTGCCCACAAGGAGCTTCTAGTCTCAAGGCTTCCTGAAGGAGGGGGGTTTCCTGAACGGTTTTGAAGATGGGGAGAGCTGTCGTCTGGTGGTTTCGTAGTGGGTGGGAAGAACTGTTCGTATTTGAAAGAAAATAATAGAAGACGAGTTTTCCTGGCCCACCCAAGCAGCGTGGCTCAGTGGAAAGAGCACGGGCTTTGGAGTCAGAGGTCATGGGTTCAAATCCCTGCTCCCCCACCTGTCAGCTGTGTGACTTTGGGCAAGTCACTTCACTTCCCTGCGCCTCAGTCACCTCATCTGTAAAATGGGGATTAAGACTGTGAGCCCCCCGTGGGACAACCTGATCACCATGTAACCTCCCCAGCGCTTAGAACAGTGCTTTGCACATAGTAAGCGCTTAATACATGCTATCATTAAAATAGGAAATCTGGTAGATACGAGATTTATACGGATGGAGCGCTTTCTGTGTTGAGATCTCTGGGCTGAGTAGAACTGGCTGACCCCAAATCCTAGGAAGAGTTGCAAGATCCTTCTTGAGGCCCTCGAGTGACTCATTCATTCATTAAATTGTATTTATTGAGCGCCTACTGTGTACTAAGTGCTTGGGAATAATACAATAGAACAGAGTTGGTAGACATGTTTCCCTGCCCACAAGGAGCTTCTAGTCTCAAGGCTTCCTGAAGGAGGGGGGTTTCCCGAACGGTTTTGAAGATGGGGAGAGCCGTGGTCTGGTGGTTTCGTAGTGGGTGGGAAGAACTGCTCGTATTTGAAAAAAAATAATAGAAGACGCGTCTTCCTGGCCCACCCAAGCAGCATGGCTCAGTGGAAAGAGGCCGGGCTTTGGAGTCAGAGGTCATGGGTTCAAATCCCTGCTCCCCCACCTGTCAGCTGTGTGACTTTGGGCAAGTCACTTCACTTCCCTGCGCCTCAGTCACCTCATCTGTAAAATGGGGATTAAGACTGTGAGCCCCCCGTGGGACAACCTGATCACCATGTAACCTCCCCAGCGCTTAGAACAGTGCTTTGCACATAGTAAGCGCTTAATACATGCTATCATTAAAATAGGAAATCTGGTAGATACGAGATTTATACGGATGGAGCGCTTTCTGTGTTGAGATCTCTGGGCTGAGTAGAACCGGCTGACCCCAAATCCTAGGAAGAGTTGCAAGATCCTTCTTGAGGCCCTCGAGTGACTCATTCATTCATTCAATTGTATTTATTGAGCGCCTACTGTGTACTAAGTGCTTGGGAAGTCCAAGTTGGCTACATATAGAGACGGTCCCTACCCAACAGCGGGCTCACACTGTAGAAGGGTCCAGAGTCTAGAAGTCTAGACTCGAAAATCTTTTACCAGTGACCTTGGCCTGGGTGCTTGGAATCAAGGACCTACAATAAGGATCTGCAGGAGATCATCCTAAATTATTTGTGTCAGATCTTAGAGTTGTAGCGGGCCTTGAGAAGCCCTCAACCACTGGCCTGGAGTAGATCTTTGCCTCTGGAGAAGTGGGTGATAGTGATAAAGCAGCTTGGCATAGTGGAGGGGCCTGTAAAATGGGAACCTGGATTCTAATCCTGATGCTGGTACTTTGCCTGCTGTGTTACCTTGGATAAATCGCAACTTCTCTGGGCTTCAGTTTCCTCATCTGTTAATTGAGGATTAAATATCTGTCCTCCCTCCTCCTTAATAATAATAATAATAATGTGGTACTTGTGAAGCACTTGGGGCTCACAGTCTTAATCCCCATTTTACAGATGAGGGAACTGAGGCCCAGAGAAGTTAAGTGGCTTGCCCAAGGTGACACAGCTGACAAGTGGCGGAGCCGGGATTCGAACCCATGACCTCTGACTCCCAAGCCTGTGCTCTTTCCACTGAGCCACACTGCTTCCCCTTCCTTAGACTGTGAGCCCCGTGTGGGAGAGGCTGTCTGTTCAAACTGATTACGTTGTATCTGCCCGAGAGTTTAGAACAGTGCTTGATGCATACTGCTTAACAAATACCATAACTATTTGTATTACTAATTGAGTGGTTCTGGGCCTCAGTTTCCTCATCTGTCAAATGGAACTAAATACCAGCTCTTTTTCCCCATTAGACTGTTAGTTCCATGTGCCTGATCTGATTGTATTATCTCTACCCTAGTGCTTAGTACAGTGTTTGGAGCACTGTAAGCATTTAGCAAATGCCATTGTTATTATTGTTATTATTATTATTATTATTATTATTATTATTATTATTATTATTATTATTATGGCTTACTGGGAGGATGCACTGAAAGACCCAGTTCTAGGTTATTAATAATAATAATAATGATGGTATTTGTTAAGCGCTTACTATGAGCGAAACACTGGCATTAATAATGGGGTATAGCATTGGCACTGAGACCAGGGATACCTTGTGATAGTAATAATAATAATAATAATGGCATTTATTAAGCGCTTACTACATGCAAAGCACTGTTCTAAGCAATGGGGAGGTTACAAGGTGATCAGGTTGTCCCATGGGGGGCTCACAGTCTTAATCCCCATTTTACAGACGAGGTAACTGAGGCCCAGAGAAGTGAAGTGACTTGCCCAAAGTCACACGGCTGACAATTGGCGGAGTCGGGATTTGAACCCATGACCTCTGACTCCAAAGCCCATGCTCTTTCCGCAGAGCCACGCTGCTTCTCTGATTCGAGATTCGAGAATAAGTTAGGGAGAGCATTTTCCTAGCCTCTAACAACTGGGAAGGGAAACAATCCGAATTCACAATGAATAGAGGATGGGGGAGATTCCAATTAGTCCAAAATAAACACATTGGCGTGATGACCTATGAAATAAGAGATGAAACTATAATGGAGTCAGCATTGTACCACCTCGCAATCAATCACTGGTATTTATTGAGTGCTTACTGTGTGCAGAGCACTGTACTGAGCGCTTGGGAGGGTACAGTATAACAGAGTTGCTAGACCTGTTCCCTGCCCACAAGGAGCTGACAGTCTAATCCATTCATTCAATCATATTTATTGAGTGCTTACTGTGTGCAGAGCACTGTACTAAGCGCTTGGGAAGTACAAGTTGGCAACATATAGAGACGGTCCCTACCCAACAGTGGGCTCACAGTCTAATGGGTGCAGAGTACTGTTCTGTTAGAGGGGTTTGTGGGAATTCAATAAAAATAGAATACACGGTCCCTGCCATCAAGGAGATTACAATAATAATAATGACTGTGGTATCTGTTAAGCGCTTACTACGTGCCAAGCACTGTACTAAGCACTGCGGTAGAAATAAGATAAGCAGATTGGACAGAGTCCCTGTCCCACTCAGGGCGCACAGTCTAAATGGGAGGAAAAACAGGGATCGCGTGATCTCATCCTCACTTCTACAGGTGAGGAAACTGAGGCACCAACGTCCCACAGCAGTCGAGTGGCAGAGACGGGATTAGAACCCAGGTCCTTCCGACTCCCAAGCCTGTGCTCTTTCCACTAGGCAACACTGCTTTTTTGGGAAAGCCCTAAGGATACGGATATGCATCTGTCTTCGATGGTTGAGTTATTCATCTGCCTGAAGGCAGGAATCTGGGATTCTATGTTCAATTAATCCTTCCTGCCCCATTTCTCAACCCCTGCCGACTCCAGGAAAAATCCCTTTAAAGACCTCAGTCTGATTGTCTTTCTTCAGTCTGTATATTCTTTTCTTAATTTCCACCAAGACACAAATATTCCCCAAGCCCTCAAATATTTAAAACAGAGCCAAAAACTGCGAGCTTTGAAATGCTTTTATCCTGCTGTCTTCCTTGTGCCAAATGGACCTCTTTGGAACGTATAACAATATTTTCTCTCAATTACTGAGATCCCTTCTCCAAAACCACTAGTCAGCAGGGGTGGAGAGTGAGATGATTGTAAAGGGATGTATTCTGCCCTTATCCCAGTTTTCAAAAGTAGCTTTTAAACGCAGCCACTCCTACTAATTACGTTTTTGCTAACCATCTTTTAATGGCAATCTGAAAAAGTAAGGCCACGGGCTAATCAGCCGGTACCGCTGGGCTGGAATCGTTTGGCAGGTATCTCTCTCCAAAAGGAGCATGGGCTAGGCTGGAGAGAAGGGATTTCAAAAGAGGAGACCCAAGCATTCCCTCCAGTTCTACTAATCAATTAACTAATCAATCAGTGTTATTTATCGAGTACTTAACTGCGCGCAGAGCACTGTACTAAATGCTTGGGAAAGTGTAATAGTTAGTAGACACCATCCCAGCTCTCTGGGAGCTTGTAGCCACGCTTGTAGCAGCGTGGCTCAGTGGAAAGAGCCCGGGCTTTGGAGTCAGAGGTCGTGGGTTCGAATCCCGGCTCCGCCACATGTCTCCTGTGTGACCTTGGGCGAGTCACTTCACTTTTCGGAGCCTCAGTTACCTCATCTGTAAAATGGAGATGGTGGCTGTGAGCCCCACGCGGGACAACCTGATCACCTTGTATCCCCCCAGCGCTTAGAACGGTGCTTTGCACAAAGTAAGCGCTTAACAAATGCCATTATTATGATTATTATTATTATTACTGTGTGCAGAGCACTGGCCTAAGCATTTGGGAGAGCACACTAGAGTTAGAAGACATGATCCCTCCCCTCAAGGAGCTTATGATGATGCCGACATTTATTAAGCGCTTACTATGTGCAAAGCACTGTTCTAAGTGCTGGAGAGGTTACAAGGTGATCAGGTTGTCCCACGGGGGGCTCACGGTCTTCCTCCCCATTTTACAGATGAGGGAACTGAGGCCCAGAGAAGTCAAGTGACTTGCCCAAAGTCACCCAGCTGACAACTGGCAGAGCCGGGATTTGAACCCATGACCTCTGACTCCAAAGCCCGGGCTGCTTCTCTGAGCTTACAGAGCTATAGTCTACTTAGTGCAGAGCACTATACTAAGCACTTGGGAGAGGACAACTGAGTTAGTAGACACGCTCCCTGTCCTCAAGGAGCTGACAGTCGAGAGGGGAATAGTTTTTTGGTTTTTTTAAATAGAATTTCTTAAGTGCTTACTATGTGCCAGACACTGTACTAAGCCCTGGGGGAGACACAAGCTAATCAAATCGGACCCAGGCCATGTCCCACAGTCTTCATCCCCATTTTACAGGTGAGGTAACTGAGCCACTGAGAAGTGAAGTGACTTGCCCAAGGTCACACAGCAGACAAGTGGCAGAGCTGGGATTAGAACCCAGGTCATTCTGACCCCCAGGCCCATGCTCCATCCACTAGGCAACACTACCTCTCTAGTAATCCCATGTTCCACATTGCAAACAGCACACTGATCTTTTGTCAACTCACAAATTGGCAAAGGTCTGGAGGACTGGACATCCAAAATATCAGGTCAGTCCCGAAATGGTGCCAATACATCATTTTGCTCTTTTTCCCCAAATTTTGAGTCTCAGAATCACACACGTCAAGAGCTGGAAGGAACTTCAGCTGGCCATTCCCTACAGGCCCCTGCTTCCATGCAGATGAATGACAAAAATCATCCAACCTAGAATAATAATAATAATAATAATAATGACGGCATTTATTAAGCGCTTACTACGTGCAAAGCACTGTTCTAAGCGCTGGGGAGGTTACAAGGTGATCAGGTTGTCCCACGGGGGGCTCACAGTCTTCATCCCCATTTTGCAGATGAGGTCACTGAGGCCCAGAGAAGTGAAGTGACTTGTCCAAAGTCACACAGCTGACAATTGGCGGAGCTGGGATTTGAACCCATGACCTCTGACTCCAAAGCCCGGGCTCTTTCCACTGAGCCACGCTGCTTCCTCCAGGCCCCTGCTTCCATGCA
Source organism: Tachyglossus aculeatus (assembly GCF_015852505.1). NCBI lineage: Eukaryota > Metazoa > Chordata > Mammalia > Monotremata > Tachyglossidae > Tachyglossus > Tachyglossus aculeatus. The sequence goes on along the minus strand of NC_052101.1, from coordinate 131,738,255 downwards.
GATGAAAGACAAAAATCATCCAACCTAAAAGGATGGTGCCTCCCCTATCCCCTCAGGCCGTGTTCATTCATTCATTCATTCATTCATTCAGTCGTATTCATTGAGCACTTACTGTGTGCAGAGCACTGTACTAAGCGCTTGGGAAGTACAAGTTGGCAACATATAGAGACGGTCCCTACCCAACAGTGGGCTCACAGTCTAGAAGGGGATGTGATAATCTTGACTGTGAGCCCACTGTTGGGTAGGAACCGTCTCTATATGTTGCCAACTTGTACTTCCCAAGCGCTTAGTACAGTGCTCTGCACACAGTAAGCGCTCAATAAATACGATTGATGATGCTGATGTGAGCACCAAGACAGCAAGAGTTACTTATTGAGGCCCTCTAATAGTCTGGAACTTTGTATGCACACATTAACACACATATCCACCTCCAATTTTACTGAACAAGTGAATACTAACTTTAATGCATAATAAAAAATAAAACCTAGTGGGTATTTCCCCTGTGAGCATGACTTGCGTTTGATTGTCTGTCCATTCCAGGTGACAATCACAAGTTTTTTGTTCTGATACTAATAGGAAGACCTTGTAGTTAGGAATTGTATCTACCACCTGAACTGCCCTCTCCCCAGTGATTAGTACGCTGCTCTGTGCACCGTAGGGGTTAAATAATTACAACTGGTTGATTGGTGTATATATGTTCATACATATTTATTACTCTATTTTACTTGTACATATCTATTCTATTTTATTTTGTTAATATGTTTGGTTTTGTTGTCTGTCTCCCCCTTCTAGACTGTGAGCCCACTGTTGGGTAGGGACTGTCTCTATATGTTGCCAACTTGTACTTCCCAAGCGCTTAGTACAGTGCTCTGCACACAGTAAGCGCTCAATAAATACGATTGATTGATTGATTGCTAATTCTGTCGTATTGTGCTCTCCCAAAGGCTTAGTACAGTGCTCTGCAAATAGCAAGCATAGTAAGTGCTAAATAAATACCACTGATTGATTGAAAATTGCCCTTAGGGTTATCAGGCCTCAAACACCAGGTGCTTAAGAGCATCCTAAGGATGGACACACACACACACACACACAGCAAGTGGTTCTCTGGGTGAAATTTGCAAAATCTCCGTACAATATTTGCTGGGTTTTGAGGACAGACATACGGAGGCCATGTCCGGATCTGACACTGTGGTAGCCAACTGGACAGTCATTCCTTCATTCCAATCGTATTTATTGATCAGACATCCTGTGGCTACGATGGCAGCGGCTTTCGGGCCCTCTGCAGAGGAATAGGAGCAGGGAACGGGGCGGACCGGGGGATTTCTCCGGGGTCACGCTGGCAACCTCTAGGCCCGGTCCGGAGGACCGTTTTGGGAGTTTCCTGTCCCACCTCCCCATCACCCCCACCACCGCCACCCGGTCCAGGCGGGACGGTTGCCGTGGCACCAATTAATGATAAGGTAGGTGGCTGGGAGTGGCGAGGAGAGATGGGGCGATGGGGCTGCAGAGAAGGAGAGTGCTGATGACGTCGACTGCTGACTGGAGGAGGAGGAGGAGGTAAGGACTTCCCCCGATTCCTATCCCCCCACCCCAACTTACCCCTTTCTCCCCTCCCCTTTTCCCCATCTCTTCACATTCTTCTTCCGTAGCTCGTTCTCTTTTCTCTTTGAATCAATCTGATTTATTGAGCGCTTACTGCGGGCAGAGCACTGCACTAAGCGTTATTGCCTTGCTCCTGTGCCCCTTCTCTAGATTTTAGATTCTCTAGATTCTCTAGATTTTAAGCTCGTTGTGGGCAGGGAGCGTGGCTACCAACTCTGCTCGATTGTACTCTCCCAAGCACTGAAGAAGAGAGTGCTCTGCACACAGTAAGCGTCCCATAAATACAATCAAATGATTGATTTTATTTTTCCAAAAACCAATTATAAGCATTTTAGAAACAAAAATATTTCTCTACTTATTGGAATTGGAAAATGTTTTGTAAAAGCGCTCTCTCTCTTTCCACTATGGATATAATTGGCTGGATGGTTAAAGAAGTGGATTGAGAGATAGATGGTTATATATAGATAGTTGCGGATGAACGGATTACATACTGTAGTAATACTTTCTCATTATAAGGTTAGTTACCACAAATCGTAGGGGGTACTAAAACTTTCCGTAATTTGCAAATTTAAAATGGTAATAATTATGAATTTTTGAACCAGTTAAAATAAATATAATGATAAATGCTGTGTTGACTTTAACAGCAAATGCTAAATGGTTTCCTGGTGCAGTGAAAAATAGATTTAGTTCATCATTAAAAGAAAAATCACTTGTATTAAGTGAGAATAAACGATATTTGATTCAGAATTTATCGTCGACTATTTAAAGTGATACTTACTTTTAATACGCAATACGGACAGAAACTATGGTTACAGTTCACTAGAATTGGCTTCTGTTCTTGAACACATAATGAATACAAAGCAGCGTAATGATGTTTCGTGGCTTGAATCACAAGTTCCATAAAGAATTGATAACTAGCACAAATTCTACATTATTCAACACAGTAGGTCTCGGGGGGATATGTTGTCAAAAGTGTAATTCCTGCGTAATCAGTTAGTTTAACATTTTCCATTGAAAATTTAAGGGAGTTTGGTCTGAAGGGCTATTAAACTTAGAGAGCAGAATTGCATTCAGCCATCACCTGTAGTTTAATGGAACATAAGAGTTATTAATTAGGTTGTTTGGCAAAGTGCCGAAACAACGAATTTCCCTGCATTTAACACCTGTTAGGTAGTTGATATTCAGGTTGTGGACTAGAAGACAACCACATTCTTTTCCCGGTGGACGACAGAGGGGTATGTCTTCTACTCTCCCCCACCCAAGCGCTCAGTACAGTGCTTTGTACACAGTAGATAGCAAATGCTTTAAGGGCAGGGAATCCTGTCTACTGACTCTCTTGTGCTCTTCCAAACTCTCAGCACAGGGTTCCGCACACAGTAAGTGCTCAAGACGTAGTACCGGTTGATGCCTTCTAGACTGTGAGCCCGTTGGTGGGTAGGGACCGTCTCCATATGTTGCCAACTTGTACTTCCCAAGCGCTTAGTACAGTGCTCTGCCACACAGTAAGCACTCAATAAATACGATTGAATGAATGAATGAATGAATGTTTACTTCTTTTGATGTCTGACTGCCCCCTTCTAGACTGTGAGCCCGGTGTGGGCAGGGATTGTCTTTCTTTGTTGCCGAATTGGACTTTCCAAGTGTTTAGTACAGTGCTCTGCACACAGTAAGCGCTCAATCATCATCATCATCATCAATCATATTTATTGAGCGCTTACTGTGTGCAGAGCACTGTACTAAGCGCTTGGGAAGTACAAATTGGCAACATATAGAGACAGTCCCTACCCAACAGTGGGCTCACAGTCTAAAAGGGGGAGACAGAGAACAAAACCAAACATACTAACAAAATAAAATAAATAGAATAGATATGTACAAGTAAAATAAATAAATAAATAGAGTAATAAATATGTACAAACATATACATATATGTATAAATAAATACATATAAATAATAATTATAAATAATAATTTATTATTATTAATAAATGTGATCGAATGACTGATCGATTGTAAGCTCCTCGAGGCGGAGATCGTAGCTTCGAACCTGTTTTATTCTCCCCGGTGCCTAGTATAGTACTGCGAACACGGTAGACAGTCAGTAGGTTCTGTGGGCTCCTTGAGGTCAGGAACCGCGTCTACTGACTCTATTGTACTCTCTCCCAAAGCGCTTAGTACAGTTCTCTGCCTTCATTTGGTGCTCAGTACATACCGTGGTCGGCTTGATTCCTTTCCCAGGGGCGTTCATTCATTCAGTGGTATTTCTGGAGCGCTTATTGTGGGCAGAGCACTGAACTAAGCGCTCGGGAGAGTACAGTGGGACAATAAACAGAAGCATTGTCTGCCCACAATGAGCTCAGAGTCTAGAGGGCAGGATCGCAGCACACCGACAGTAACTTCGATTTTTTGAGAATCCCCGGGCACCCGTCCGGTCCATTTCAGTGCCCAAGTGCCGTTATCAGAGAGGACGAATTGATTTGCGATAATACACTTCATTAACACTGCAGTTTCTCAATCATGGTAATTGTGGCTCTTCCTCTAAAACATGGAGTGGAACAGGTTTCATTTCCACCAAATCCATCTAATGTGTTAAAATTTACATAATTCCCCTTCACTGCATTTATGCAGCAGCGGGGTTTTTAATTTACATTGTCTGTATAGTCTGTAATCAAAGTGTTAAGAGCACAAGGTTTATTCATTATAAGTGGCGGGTGGTGAAAAATTTGCATAATAGGCTGATTCTCACTGGTCTGTGGCTTTCCTCTCCCCCCACCCCCCATTTGAGGGCTGGAGATGATAACTTATTTTCCATAAATTTGCTAATTTGATTTCACAAACCTCCGAGTTCCCCAGGGCATTTATTATGCCAGGCTGCCATCAGTCCAAACGCCGAAGCAGCCATCAATTGGCAAATCCCACAGGAGGCTGTTTAGAATTGGATGACATTCCCTGAATTCTCAGAGAAGTTTAGATGCCAGAGCTGAAGTTCAGGAAATGAGATTCGCGTTGTCTAAGCGAGAGATCCGAGTGTCCGATGAAAATTCAGAGGGGCTTTTATTCCCCCTCTACCTTATGGGGTTTGGCGGGACTTCATCCTTTTTCCTGTTCCCCATCTTGTCCCCACTCTACTGCCTCGCACCTATTTTTCTTCCTACTCTTCTTTTCTTTCTCCTTTTCCTCTTCCTCCTCCCCCGAATGTGTGCAAAGCACTGTATTAAGTCCTTGGAAGAGTATAATAGAAATAGTTGACACGATTACTGGGCTTGAGGAAATGCCGTCGTTATTATTATTACAGTCTAGCAGGGGAGACAATACCGATAAGGGGAAGCCATGAAGTATATATATATATACACACACACACACACATATATATACACACACACATATATATGTATATGTGTATATATATATGTATATGTGTATATATATATGTATATGTGTATATATATGTATATGTGTATATGTGTATATATGTATATGTGTATATGTGTATATGTGTATACATGTATATGTGTATATGTATATATATATATAATAATGATGCTATTTCTTAATCACTTTGGTGTCAAGCGCTGTACTAAGCACTGGGGTAGATACTATGCAATCAGATAAGACAGTCTCTGTGCAACATGGGGTTGTAGCATAGTAGTACTAGTGACCAGCACTTAGAACAGAGAAGCAGCGTGGCTCAGTGGAAACAGCCCGGGCTTTGGAGTCAGAGGTCATGGGTTCAAATCCCGGCTCTGCCAGCTGTCAGCTGTGTGACTTTGGCCAAGTCACTTCACTTCTCTGGGCCTCAGTGACCTCATCTGGAAAATGGGGATGAAGACTCTGAGACCCCCGTGGGACAACCTGATCACCTTGTAACCTCCCCAGTGGTTAGAACAGTGCTTGGCACATAGTAAGCACTTAATAAATGCCATTATTATTAGAACAGTGCCCAGCGCTCAGAACAGAGCATTGCACATAGTAAGCGCGTAATAAATGCCATTATTATTATTATTATTATTAGAACAGTGCCCAGTGCTTAGAACACTTTTTTGCACATAGTAAGTGCTTAATAAATGCCATTATTATTATTATTGTTAATAATAATAATAATTGTGGTATTTGTTAAGTGCTTACTATGCATCAGGCACTGCACTAAACACTGGGATGGATACAAGCAAATCAGGTTGTACACAGTCCCAATCCTGCTCACTGTCTTAATCCCCATTTTACAGATGAGGTAACCAAGGCCCAGAGAGGTGAAGTGACTTGCCCAAGGTCACACAGCTGACGAGTGGCAGAGCCGGGATTAGAACCCACGACCTTCCGACTCCCAGGCCCATTCATTCATTCATTCATTCAGTCGTATTTATTGAGCGCTTACTGTGTGCAGAGCACTGGACTAAGCGCTTGGGAAGTACAAGTTGGCAACACATACCATATAATATAATGATAATATAATTATAATATATAATGATAATATAATAACTTTATACACTTCGCCATGCTGCTTCCCCTATAGTAGTAGTCGCATTAAGTCCTTACTGTGTGCAGAGCATTCATTCATTCATCCATTCAATTGTATTTATGTATATATGTATATATGTTTGTACATATTTATTACTCTAAATATTTATTTATTTATTTTACTTGTACATATCTATTCTATTTATTTTATTTTGTTAGTATGTTTGGTTTTGTTCTCTGTCTCCCCCTTTTAGACTGTGAGCCCAATGTTGGGTAGGGACTGTCTCTACATGTTGCCAGTTTGTACTTCCCAAGCGCTTAGTACAGTGCTCTGCACATAGTAAGCACTCAATAAATATGATTGATTGATTGATTGTATTTATTGAGCGCTTACTGTGTGCAGAGCCCTTTCATTCATTCATCCATTCAGTCGTATTTATTGAGCGCTTACTGTGTGCAGAGCACTGTGCTAAGCGCTTGGGAAGTCCAAGTTGGCAACATATAGAGACGGTCCCTACACAACAGCGGGCTCACAATCTGAACTGAGCGCTGGGAAAGAATACGCAGTTGGGAATTAGACGTGGTCACTGGCCCTAGGAGATTCACCATGCAATAATAAAAATTGGGGAGGGGGACTGGGAACAGGCACATAACGAGAGATAAAACACAACACTAAGAGCTCAGTAGGACACCGTGCCTGAGGGAGCAGAATTCCAGGCTCCTGGTGGTTCCGAGTCCAGTCACGACTCCGGCCACAGTGCCCATTCAGTCGTTTTTATTCCTACTCTCTTTATTTTATTTTGTTAATAAGTTTTGCTTTGTTGTCTGTCTCCCCCTTCTAGACTGTGAGCCCGCTGTTGGGTAGGGACCGTCTCTAGATGTTGCCGACTTGGACTTCCCAGGCGCTTAGTACAGTGCTCTGCGCACAGTAAGCGCTCAATAAATACGATTGAATGAATGAATGACCACTGCCCTGTTTCGTTGTGTGGGGCCCTCGCCTGCTCTCGCCCTCCAACCCCCAGACTTCCCAGACTAAGCCCCCTCCTTCCTCCCCCCCCTCCATCCCCTCCGCCTTACCTCCTCCTCACAGCACCTGTATATATCTTTGTACGTATTTATTACTCTATTTTATTTGTACATATTTATTCTATTTATTTTATTTTGTTAATATGTTTGGTTTTGTTCTCTGTCTCCCCCTTCTAGACTGTGAACCCATTGTTGGGTAGGGACCGTCTCTATATGTTGCCGACTTGGACTTCCCAAGCGCTTAGTACAGTGCTCTGCACACAGTAAGCGCTCAATAAATACGATTGAATGAATGAACCCCCCCCCCCCCCCCCATCCACTCTGACAGCCACAGTTCAGCCTCGAACCTGCTCAAGGAGGGCAAATCCCTGGTTGTGCTTTATTTTTTTTTATCTCCGATTGGGTCTTCTGTCTCATTTCAAATTCTCTCAGAAAGCCCCAAAGGATCCAATTCATTTTGAACTCTCCAACGATTGGAATTAAAAGTAAAGACCGGCCGTATGATCATCTCGTTGGGTGAAAAATGCCAGTAGAGCGCCCCATTCAATGGTGTGTGAGGGCAAACAATAGAATGGACCGTGACGACAGCGCTTAGTACAGTGCTCTGCACGCAGTAAATATGATTGAATGAACTGAATGAATCGTGGCAAGGTTCCTGAAGATTTTCGTGGGATCCACACCTGGGCTAGTGAGGTAACCATTTGATCTCAAAGCTCCAATAAGCAATCCCCGGGTTAGCTCACTGTGAGCAGGGAACGTCTTTTCCCCACTTGTATTGCACTCCCCCACACGCTTAGTACAGTGCTCTGCACACGGTAAGTGCTCAAAAAATACCCCGGATTGATTTAATGTCAAAACTAGGAGATTGGAGGCTCCTTGAGATCAAAGACCATGTCTTCTATCTCCGTTGGATTCTTTCGAACACATGGCGCAGTGCACTGGATACCATAGGTGCTCAGTACATATTATTAATTGATGATGATGAGCAATCAATCAATCGATGGTATTTATTGAGTATTTTCTATGTGCAGAGCGCTGTACTAAGTGCTTGGGACAGTTCACTACGACAGAGTTAGCAGACATGTTCCCCGCCCACGATGAGCTTACAGTCTAGTGAGGGAGACAGACGTTAATATGAATAAATCACGGATCAGTCCGTAGGGGTTGTGGGGCTGAGAGTTTACTTGTACATATTTATTCTATTTATTTTATTGTGTGAATATGTTTTGTTTTGTTGTCTGTCTCCCCCTTCTAGACTGTGAACCCGCTGTTGTGTAGGGACCGCCTCTATATGTTGCCAACTTGGACTTCCCAAGCGCTTAGTACAGTGTTCTGCACACAGTAAGCGCTCAATAAATACGATTGAATGAATGAATGAATGAATGAGAAGCAGCGTGGCTTAGTGGAAAGAGCACGGGCTTGGGAGTCAAAGGTTGTGGGTTCTAGTGCCGCTCCGCCCCGTATCAGCTGTGTGACTTTGGGCAAGTCACTTAATGTCTCTGTGTCTCAGTTACCCCTTCTGTAAAATGGGGATGAAGACTATGGGCCCCACGTGGGACAACCTGATTACCTTGTATCTACCACAGTGCTTAGGATAAAGCGCTTAACAAATGCCATTATTATTAATATTATTATTATTATTAATCTCAGGTGTTTAAAGGGCATGGATCCAAGTGCATAGATTACGTAGATGGGAGAAGGAATCAGGGAAAACAGCACTTAGGGATAATTCATCATCAATCGTATTTATTGAGCGCTTACTGTGTGCAGAGCACTGTACTAAGCGCTTGTCAACATAATTGTCAACATAAACATATCCATGCTTTCTTTCTCTTCTTTCTGTAAATTATTTTGCGTCTGTCTTCACTGCTGGAATGAAAATGCCTTGAGGGCAAAGATTAATCAATCGTATTTATTGAGCGCTTACTGTGTGCAGAGCACTGTACTAAGCGCTTGGGAAGTCCAAGTTGGCAACATATAGAGACGGTCCCTACCCAACAGTGGGCTCACAATCTAGAAGGGGGAGACAGAGAACAAAACCAAACATTAACAAAATAAAATAAATAGAATAGATATGTACAAGTAAAATAAATAGAGTAATAAATATGTACAAACATATATACATATATACAGGGCATATATACATTATAATCAGACAATCAATCAATAAATTAATTGGTAGGAAAATCAAGAGGAGAAGCAGCGTACCCTAGTGAACAGAGCATAGGCCGAGCCAGAAAGAGCTGGGTTCTAATTCCACTCTGCCGCTTGTCTACCGTGTAACCTGTGTAACATTCGATTTGTACTTCCCGAGCGCTTAGTACAGTGCTCTGCCCACAGTAAGCGCTTAATAAATACGATTGAATGAATGAATGAATTGGATCATATTTATTGAGCGCCTACTGTGGGCAGAGCACTGTACTAAGCGCTTGGGAGAGTACAGTAAGACAATAAACGGACACATTCCCTGCCCACAATGATCTTCCGGTCCAGAGAGACTTAACTTCTCTGTAGTGGCTCAATGGAAAGAGCACGGGCTTTGGAGTCAGAGGTCATGGGTTCAAATCGCGGCTCCGCCAATTGTCAGCTGTGTGACTTTGGGCAAGTCACTTCACTTCTCTGTGCCTCAGTTACCTCATCTGTAAAATGGGGATTTAAGACTGCGAGCCCCCCGCGGGACAACCTGATCACCTTGTAACCTCCCCAGCGCTTAGAACAGTGCTTAATAAATGCCATTAAAAAAAAAAAACAACACTTCTCTGTTCTTTAGTAACCTCATCTGTAAAATGGGGATTAAAACCGTGAGCCCTACGTGAGACATGGACTGTGTCCAACCTGATCAGCTTGATTCTACTCTAGCGTTTAGTACGGTGCGTGGCATATAGTAAGCACTAAACAAATGCCTAAAAAAATCATAGTTACTGAGCACTTACTATGTGCAGAGCACAGTATTAAGTGTTTGAGAGTGGACAATGCAACAGATTGGGTAGACAAGTTCCCTGCCCACAAGGAGTTTACAGTTTAACTTCTGAGGCACACAGAGGTTAGGTGACTTAGCCAAGGTCTTACAGCAGACAAGTGGCGGAGCTGGGATGAGAACCCAGCTAGGCCCATGTCCTTTCCACTGGTCCATGCTGCTTCCCATACACATACTAAGCACTTAATAATTATTATATAATTATTATTACCGCCCTCCCAAGGGTTGTGTCAGTCAGAACTTGGTGGTTTTTCGTACTCACTGATAACCCATCACCAATTTCACCCTAAAAAATGGGAAATGTTTGATTGTACCTTAAAATGTGTTTTGCAGAATGAGATGTTGAACTCTTATGTTGGGTACCTCCAGAGTCTAGTTACCTCTAGTCAGTGAGCAAAAGTGATATTGAGAGGCGGGGGAAAAAAACCCAGGAAAGCTATTTGGAAAACGCAGGAGAGGAAATTCTGTGCTTTGATGAATTTGGAATAGGCTCTCCGTACTACAGCTTAGACCTCTGGGACTTGGCTGCTTAACTCCTAGCAAGATAGACAAAAATGGGTTTTGTGATTGCAGGAGGCCTTAGTAGCTTTATCAGCCTTTTTTACCCTGGGGGTTAGACTTGTAGAGATTCTCCTTATCCTCCTCAAAGGAGGTCATTAACTCTTCTGGTCAAGAACCCCCGCCGGAGAAGTCCAGGACGTTCAATAAAACTGCAGAAAACACCCCTAGAATATCAGAAATCCCTGAAAGGAGCAGAGAAGTACCCTCAGTTCTTCTAGAACAGAAAAGGGGAAGGGTTATATTCCAGTCAAATGCCTTGTCGAGAGAAAACAGCGCACACATGGGGCTGTTTCTCCTGACACCGTGGTCGGGTGGAAGATGTTAAGTGAACGGTCCCGAATTCCCTGATGGTGATTAATAATAATAATAATAATAATAATAATAATGACAACAGTACTTGTTAGGAGCTTCCAATGTGCCAAACACTGTTCTAAAAGCCAGGATAGATACAAGATAATCAGGTTGGACACAATCCCTGTCCCATATCGGGCTCCCACTCTTAATCCCCATTTTACAAGATGAGGTAACTGAGGCCCAGAGAAGTGAAGTGATTTGCCCAAAGTCACCCAGCTGACAAGTGGCGGAGTGGGATTTGAACCCGTGACCTCTGACTCCAAAGCCCGGGCTCTTTCCATAGGCTCTTTCCAGTCCCTTAGACTGTGAGCCCACTGTTGGGTAGGGACTGTCTCTATATGTTGCCAACTTGTACTTCCCAAGCGCTTAGTATAGTGCTCTGCACACAGTAAGCACTCAATAAATACGATTGATTGATTGATTTCCACTGAGCCATGCTGCTTCTCTACTGTGTGCAGAGCACTGTACTAAGCAATTGGGAGAGGAAGCGAGACTCACAGTACAAGAAGCAGCGTGGCATAGCAGAAAGAGCTCGGGCTTGAGAGTCTGAGGTTGTGGGTTCTAATCCCGGCTCCGCCACTGACCAGCTTTGGGCAAGTCACTTTACATCCCTGTGCCTCATTTACCTCAGCTGTAAAATGGGAATTAAGACTGTGAACCCCACGTGGGACAACCTGATTACCTTGTATTTACCCCGGTGCTTAGCACAGTGCTTGGCACATAGTAAGCGCTTAACAAATGCTATTATTATTATTACTATTATTATTATTCAGGGCAGCTTGCAATCTTATCAGCCAGACACAAAATAGTCTAATGAATTTGGGAGATGTTTTTTCCTCCCTGACTTCTGGTGAGCGTGGAATCTGAATATGGAGAGCATACTGCAGAACACAGAAAGTCAGGGCTACCAATCAATCAATCATATTTATTGATCCCCTCCTGTGTGCAGAGCATTATACTAAGCGCTTGGGAGAGTACAATATTTGAGAAGGGTAAGACATAGCCCCTACCATCCAAATGAACAAAATGGGCATTTTTATTAATGATCCTGACATCTGCCTCCTTAGGCAATTACTGGAAAGAACATTCCTCCCCCCCTTCCCCACCCCCAGTATTTTTCTGCTGCAATTCAATCAATCAATTAGCATTCACTGAGCACCTACTGTATTCAGAGCACTGCCCTGAGGGCTTGAGAGGGAGTAGACGTGATCCCTGCCCTCAAGGAACTTACAATCTTGGACCCACTAAAAAGCATCAGACCTAGTATCACATCATTGAGACCTAGCAGAGAGAAGGTTTTTCCCCCCCCTCTTTGATTAATAATAATAATAATGGCATTTATTAAGCACTTAGTATGTGCACAGCACTGTTCTAAGCACTGGGGAAGGTTACAAGGTGATCAGGTTGTCCCACGGGGGGGCTCATAGTCTTAATCTCCATTTTACGGATGAGGTCACTGAGGCCCAGAGAAGTCAAGTGACTTGCCCAAAGTCACACAACTGACAAGTGGCGGAGCCGGGATTTGAACCCATGACCTCCGACTCCAAAGCCTGGGCTCTTTCCACTGAGCCACGCTGCTTCTCTGGTCCATGCCAGTTGATTTGCCTTGGCATTCCTTTGTTTGAGAATCTCCCAACGCAGTCTCTGAGGAAGCGCAGAATATTTTTATGGGAATTTTTGCTTCTCTACTTCCCAGCATTATCCTTTCTTTGGGTGAGATTCCACCACCACTTTCACCATTCCCATCATTACTTCTATGGCTGTACTTTCCAAGGGCTTAGTACAGTGCATTGCACTCAGTAGGTGCCATTACCTTCTGAGTCAGAGGTCTTGGGTTCAAATCCCGGCTCCGCCAGTGGTTAGCTGTGTGACTTTGGGCAAGTCACTTAACTTCTCTGTGCCTCAGTTACCTCATCTGTAAAATGGGGATGAAGACTGTGAGCCCACCCCCGGGACAACCTGATCACCTTGTAACCTCCCCAGCACTTAGTAACAGTGATTTGCACATAGTAAGCGCTTAATAAATGCCATTATTATTATTATTATTATTATTATTATTACCTCATGGCATAGTGGCTAGAGCATGGGCTTGGGAATCAGAAGGTGTGGGTTCATATCCCAGCTCCACCACTTGTCTGCTGAGTGACCTTGGACCAGTTAATTCACTTCTCTGTGACTCAGTTACCTCGTTTATAAAATGAGGATTGAGACTGTGAGCCCCATGTGGGGCAGGGATTGGGTTCAACCCGATTTACTTGCAACTACCCCAGTGCTTAGTAAAGAGAAGCAGCGTGGCTCAGTGGAAAGAGCACGGGCTTGGGAGTCAGAGGTCATGGGTTCGAATCCTGGCTCCGCCACTTGTCAGCTGGGTGACTTTGGGCAAGTCACTTTACTTCTCTGGGCCTCAGTTCCCTCATCTGCAAAATGGGGATTGAGACTGTAAGCCCCCATGGGACAACCTGATCTCCTTGTAGGACAATCTGATCACCTTGTAACCTCCCCAGTGCTTAGAACCGTGCTTTGCACCTAGTAAGCGTTTAATAAATGCCATTATTATTATTATTACTATTACTATTGCTACCACTACTACTGCTGCTGCTGCTACTACTACTAATTCATTCAATCGTATTTATTGAACCCTTACTGTGTGCAAAGCACTAAGCACTTGGGGAGGGTACGATATAATAATAAGGGGACACATTCCCTGCCCACAACGAGCTTACAGTCTACTACTACAGAAGCAGTGTGGCTCAATGTAAAGAGCCCGGGCTTGGGAGTTAGAGGTCATGGGTTCTAATCCTGACTCCACCACTTCTCAGCTGTGACTTTGGGCAAGTCACTTCACTTCTCTGTGCCTCAGTTCCTTCATCTGTAAAATGGGGATGAAGACTGTGAGCCCCATGTGGGACAACCTGATCACCTTGTATCCCCCCAGCGCTTAGAACAGTTCCTTGCACATAGTAAGTGCTTAACAAATACCATTATTATTATTATTATTGTTACTACTACTCAGTACAACTTAAAACACCAAGCTTTTGAATGGCATCTTCCAAACTTTTCTTCAGTTCTCTCACTGGTAAATTTCAGCCAAATCATCATAACTCATTTACTTAGAGGTGAAAGGAGAAAAACGGCCTATGTTTTTTTCCTCTGGACCATACTATTTACAAAGATGAGTTTATTCAATAGCAATAAATCAGTAGTATCGGTTGAATGATCCCTCAGCACAGGGCACGGTAATATATATGGATGTCCTTGGTGTTTGAAGAAGACACCAATGACGGTAAAGTCCGCTTATAATAATAATAATTGTGGTTTCTGTTAAACATTTACAGTGTGCCAAGCACTATACTAAGTGCTGGGGTAGATAGCGTGGCTTAGTGGAAAGAGCACAGGCTTGAGAGTCAGAGGACATGTGTTCTAATCCTGGCTCCGCCCCTTGTCTCTTGGGTGACCTTGGGCAAGCCACTTAACTTCTCTGTGCCTCAGTTACCTCATCTGTAAAATAGGGATTAAGACTGTGAGCCCCACGTGGGACAACCTGATAACCTTGTAATACTAATAATAATAATAACGATGACGGCCTTTGTTAAGTGCTTACTATGTGCAAAGCACTGTTCTAAGCACTGGGGGGGATACAGGGTGATCAGGTTGTCCCACATGGGGCTCACAGTCTTAATCCCCATTTTACAGATGAGGGAATCAAGGCACAGAGAAGTGAAGTGACTTGCCCAAAGTCACACAGCTACATGGCGGAGCTGGGATTAGAACCCATGACCTCTGACTCCCAAGCCCTGGGCTCTTTTCCACAGAACAGTGCTTGGCACATAGTAAGCGCTTACCAAATACCGTCATCATCATTATTATTATATAGGATGATCAGTCCCTGTCTCAGCTGGGGCTCACAATCGAAGTAGGAGGGAGCGCGGGCATCAAATCCCCATTTTGCAGATGAGGGAACAGAGGCCCAGAGAAGTGAAGTGACTTGCCCCAAATCACACAGCAGACAAGTGGCGGAGCCGGGATTAGAAGCCAGAGATTCCCAGGTCCAGGCTTTTTCCAGTAGGCCATGCTCCTTTTCGATGGCTCCCAACGCTTCTCCATGGGTGCGTGGGTGGCTGAAAAGGCAGGTCCTAAAGTTCCAGCCACATTGGACAAAAAAAAAAAGGATAGTCCCTTGTTGTGTTTAATGTTTGCAGCACTGGGCACCGTTTTCTTTGTTTTGCCTCCTTGCCTCTTGCATCCACCTAACTGCACAGCGTTTGGCATATACTGAGCAAAATAAATACCCTTGATTGATTGATTAACAAGAATATTGGAGCCACTATGGTTGAATTCGCGCAGCTTCTGGTGGTTGACACTTTCCAGAACGCTCTGGGTAGAGGTGCCCAGAACTGCCCTCTCTATCGATAATAATAATGACTCTGGTATTTGTTAAGTGTTTACAATGTGCTAAGCACTGTAATAAGCGAGGGCATAGAGACTAGATAATCAGGTCGGACACAGTTGCTACCCCACATAGGCTTCACAGTCTAAAGACTGTGAGCCCACTGTTGGGTAGGGACCGTCTCTATATGTTGCCAACTTGTACTTCCCAAGCGCTTAGTACAGTGCTCTGCAATCAATCAATCAATCAATCATATTTATTGAGCGCTTACTATGTGCAGAGCACTGTACTAAGCGCTTGGGAAGTACAAATTGGCAACATATATGCACACAGTAAGGGCTCAATAAATACAATTGATTGATTGACTAAAGGGGAGGAAGAACAGGTATTGAATCCCCATCATTTTTACGGGAGAAGAAACTTTGGCAGAGGAGTTAAGTGACTTGCCTAGTGGACAGAGCACGGGCCTGGGAATCAGAAGGACCCGGGTTCTAATTCTGACTCCGCCATGGGTCTGCTGCGTGACCTTGGGCAGGTCACAAGCAGCAAGGTCTAGTGGAAAGAGCACGGGCCTCGGAGTCAGAGGACATGGGTTCTAATCCCAGCTCTGCCGCATATTTGCTGCGTGACCTTGGGAAGGTCACTTCACTGCTCTCTGCCTCGGTTCCCTCATCTGTAAAATGGGAATTAAGACTATGAGCCAAATGTGGGAGAGGAACTGTGTCCAACTTTACCTTGTATCTACTCCAGCGCTTAGAACAGTGTCTGGCACATAGTAAGCACTTAACAAATGTCACAATTATGATGATGATGATGATTACTCAACTTCTCTGTACCTCAGTGATCTCATCTGTAAAGTGGGGATTAAGACTGTGAGCCCCATGTGGGACAGGGACTGTGTCCAACCTGATTAGCTTGTATCTACCCCAGCACTTAACAAATATCATCATCATTATTATTATTATTGTTGCCCAAGATCACACAGCAAGCCCGATTTGGGAACAAGGATTGTTGACTCGCAGGCATGGACACTTTCCATTAGGCCATGCTACTTCTCCACACCAGAACATGTAGCCCTCCTTGGTTTTGCCTCCAACGAAAATTGGAGGACTCCACGTTTGTGACTAAAAAAATAATCGCTCTGATTTATTCCGTTGACTTGAACACGAAGCTGCTGGCATTTGTGCCCTTGAGAAACCTGGTGGGCCGAGGGTTTTCCTTTTTATCAAATAGGCCTGGCAAAGAAGCAGTAGGGCCTAGAGGAAAGAGCACAGAACTGAGAGTCAAGAGACTTAGGTTCTAATCCTGACTCCACCACTTGCTTGCTGTGTGACTGTAGCCAATCATTTAACTTCTCAGTGCCTCAGTTTCTTCATCAGTCAGTCGATCAGTCTATGGCGTTTATTAAGTACATCACGTTTGCCAAGCATTGTACTAAACCCTCAGGGGAGGACAATTCAATAGGACTGGTAGACATATCACCCTTGCCCTTAAGGAGCTTAGAGTGTATTCATTCATTCATTCAATCGTATTTATTGAGCGCTTACTGTGTGCGGAGCACTGTACTAAGCACTTGGAAAGTATAATTCGGCAACAGACAGAGACAGTCCCTACCCAACAACAGGCTCACAGTCTTGAAGGGGGAAACAGACAACAAAACAAAACAAGGAAATAAGTGTCAATACCATCAAAAGTTGTTGCCAACTTGTACTTCCCAAGCGCTTAGTACAGTGCTCTGCACACAGTAAGCTCTCAATAAATACGATCGATGATGATGAAAAGAGATAAATGGAACTGTAGATATATACACATCATTAATAAAATAGAGTAATAAATATGCACAAACATACACAAGTGCTGTGGGGCGGGGAAGGGGGTAAGGCAGAGGGAGGGAGTGGGGGTGATGGGGAGGGGAGGAGGAGCAGAGGAACGGGGGGATCAATCTGGGAAGGCCACCTGGAGGAGGTGAGCTCTCAGTAGGTGTTGGAAGGGGGGAAGAGAGCTAGTTTGGAGGACTTGAGGAGGGAAGGCATTGCAGGCCAGAGGGAGGACGTGGGCCGGGGATCGATGGTGGGACAGGCGAGAACGAGGCCCGGTGAGGAGATTAGTGGCAGAGGAGCGGAGGGTGCGGGCTGGGCTGGAGAAGGAGAGAAGGGAGGTGAGGTAGGAGGGGGAGAGGTGATGGACAGCCTTGAAGCTGAGGGTGAAGAGTTTCTGCCTAATGCATAGATTGATAGGCAATCACTGGTGATTTTTGAGGAGGGGAGTGACATGCCCAGAGCATTTATGTAGAAAGATAATCAGGGCAGCAGAGTGAAGTATAGACTGAAGCGGGGAGAAACAGGAGGATGGGAGATCAGAAAGGAGGCTGATGCAGTCTATGGGGGAGGCAGGCATTAAGTTAAATTACAGGGAGAGGACACAACACAATATAAAGATCTATATGGAAGTGCTGTGGAGCTGGGGGTGAGATGAGTATCAAAGTCATCGAGGCGTTCAGACGCGAGTACATAGGCGACGCGGATGCAAGGGCGAATGGCGGGGAGTTGAGAGGTCAGTCGGGGAAGGCTCCCTGGAGAAGATGTGACTTTAGGAGGGCTTTGTAGGTGGGGCGGGTGGTAGTCTGTCACATAATAATAATAATGAGAGCATTTGTTAAGCGCTTACTAAGTGCAAAGCACTGTTCTAAGTGCTGGGGGAGATAACAAGGTGATCAGGTTGTCCCATGTGGGGCTCACAGTCTTCATCCCCGTTTTACAGATGAGGTAACTGAGGCAAAGAGAAGTTAGGTGACTTGCCCAAGGTCACACAGCAGACATAATAATAATAATGGCATTTATTAAGCGCTTACTATGTGCAAAGCACGGTTCTAAGAGCTGGGGAGGTTACGAGGTGATCAGGTTGTCCTACGGGGGGCTCACAGTCTTCATCCCCGTTTTACAGATGAGGTAACTGAGGCAAAGAGAAGTTAGGTGACTTGCCCAAGGTCACACAGCAGACATAATAATAATAATGGCATTTATTAAGCGCTTACTATGTGCAAAGCACTGTTTTAAGAGCTGGGGAGGTTACAAGGTGATCAGGTTGTCCTACGGGGGGCTCACAGTCTTCATCCCCGTTTTACAGATGAGGTAACTGAGGCCCAGAGAAGTTAAGTGACTTGCCCAAGGTCACACAGCTGACGTGGCGGAGCCGGGATTAGAACCCATGACCTGTGACTCCCAAGCCCGGGCTCTTTCCACTGAGCCACGCTGCTTCCCCTTCACATGTGAAGGAGAGGCGGGGTAATCCAGGCCATAGGGAAATTCTATCTGTAAAATGGGAATTAAATACCTGTTCTCTCTCCTCCTTAGATTGTGAGTCCCATGCGGGACAGACACTCTGTCTGATCGGATTCTACCACAGAATCAGGAGAGTGTTTACTAAGCACATGGTGCTTAAAATGCCAATATTCAATCAGTGGTATTTACTGAGCACTTACCGTGTGCAGAGCACTGTATTAAGCGCTTGGGAGAGTACAATACAATAGAATTGGTAGGTGCCATCTCTGCCTGCAAGGAGCCTGCAGTCTAGAGGGGGAGACAGACATTAATATAAATAACATGTGGATATAATAATAATAAGAAGAATACAAATAAAGGTATTTGTTAAGCGCTTACTATGTGCCAAGCACTGGTCTAAGCGCTGGGGTAGATACAAGGCAATCAGGTTGTCCCACGTGGGGCTCACAGTCTGAATCCCCATTTTATAGTTGAAGTAACTGAGGCACAGAGAAGTTGGGCGACTTGCCCGAGGTCCCACAACAGACAAGTGGTGGAGGCGGGATTAGAACCCACAGCCTCTGACTCCCAAGCCCGGGCTCTTTCCACTATGCCACGCTGCTTCTCATAATGATAATGATGGCATTTATTAAGCACTTACTATGTGCAAAGCACTGTTCTAAGCGTTGGGGAGGTTACAAGGCGATCAGGTTGTCCCACGGGGTGATGGTATTTATTAAGCGCTTACTACGTGCCAAGCACTGTTCTAAGCACTAAGGCAAGGTAATCAGGTTGTCCCCTGTGGGGCTCACAGTCTTAATCCCCATTTTACAGATGAGAGAACTGAGGCACGGAGAAGTGAAGTGACTTGCCCAATGTCGAACAGCTGACAAGTGGCGGAGCCGGGATTAGAACCCATGACCTCTGACTCCCAAGCCTGGACTCTTTCCATTGAGCCATGCTGCTTCTTCGAGTATATAAGTACTTGTTTTTCTTATCATCATTCATTAATTATCATCAATGAATCCACCAGTGATACGGAGCACTCTGGAGTCATTGTAATAATAATAATAATGATGGTATTTGTTAAGCACTTACTATGTGCAAAGTACTGTTCAAAGCGCCACGGGGATACAAGGTGATCAGGTTGTCCCACGTGGGGCTTGCAGTCTTAATCCCCATTTTACAGATGAGGGAACTGAGGCCCAGTGAAGTGACTTGCCCAAAGTCCCACAGCTGACAATTGGCGGAGCTGGGATTTGAACCCATGACCTCTGACTCCAATGCCTGGGCTCTTTCCACTGAGCCACGCTGCTTAGAGTAGCAGAAGCGGTGTTTATTGAAGGCCTAGTTGACCCAGTACAGTGTACTAAGTGCTTAGGAAGTACAAAGTAATAAAGCGGCACATTTCTTGCCCACAAGGAGCTTCTACTCTAATAAATAAATAATGATGGCATTTATTCATTTATGTATTTATTTTTTAATGGCATTTATTAAGTGCTTACTGTGTGCAAAGCACTGTTCAAAGCAACAAGTTGTTGCCAACTTGTACTTCCCAAGTGCTTAGTACAGTGCTCTGGACATAGTAAGCGCTCAATAAATACGATTGAATGAATGAATGTTCCAAGTGCTGGGGAGGTTACAAGGTGATCAGATTGTCCTGCTGGGGGGCTCACAGTCTTAATCCCCATTTTACAGATGAGGTAACTGAGGCCCAGAGAAGTGAAGTGACTTGCCCAAAGTCTCACACCTAACACTTCATTCATTCATTCATTCATTCAATCATATTTATTGAGCACTTACTGTGTGCAGAGCACTGTACTAAGCGCTTGGGAAGTACAAGTCGGCAACATATAGAGACGGTCCCTACCCAACAGCGGGCTCACAATCTAGAGCCTGTGGCTCCGCCACACACTTGGCAGAGTCGGGATTTGAACCCGTGACCTCTGACTCCAAAGCCCGGACTCTTTCCACTGAGCCACGCTGCTACTCTAATTGGGGAGAATCCCGTAAAAGGATTCACAACTAGCGAGGTCAAAAATAAAAAACAAAAAAATAACTGCTTAATGGATACTATTGCTACTCTTAGTAAACATGATCCCTCTGGTTAAGAGACGATTTCGTTGCCTGTGGGCTAGGCTACGTGGCAAATTGAGCCCACTGTGGGCAGGGATTGTCTCTCTTCGTTGCTGAATTGTGCTTTCCAAGCGTTTAGTACAGTGCTCTGCACACAGGGAGGGCTCAGTAAATCCGACTGAATGAATGAATGAAATCGGGAGATCGCTGATAAATGTTCCTGAGAGTTCAGGGATTTTCTGAAACTTGTTAAACTCAATGAACAAGAGGGGAATTTCTTGGTATCTATCAGTCAGTCAATCAGTCAATCAGTGGTATTTGCTGAGTGCCTACTGTTTGCAGAACACTGTACTAAGCACTTGGGAAGGAACAATACAAAGAATTGGTGTACTTCCCAAGCGCTTAGTACAGTGCTCTGCACACAGTAAGCGCTCAATAAATACGATTGATGATGATGATGATAATTGGTAGACACGATATTTGCCCACAAGAACACAGTACAACCAACTTGGGAGAGAGGACGTTTCCCTCTAAGCAATCAATCAATCAATCAATCGTATTTATTGAGCGCTTACTGTGTGCAGAGCACTGTCCCTACTGATTTCACTGAGTTTTTTTCCAACCTCACTAGCAAATATATTCATTCATTCAATCGTATTTATTGAGCGCTTCCTGTGTGCAGAGCATTTTACTAAGCGCTTGATAATATATAAGCAGTTGACTCAGATTTCCAAACCACATTTTCTTTTCAAGTCTGTCAAATGCGACGACGTCCACGGGAAATGCTAATTCATCAGATAGCTGAAGCCAAAAAACAGCAATTTGTGAGTTCAATAAATAGATGGACATTTTCTCTGCAGGAGATAGCACTCATTTGCTTTTCCATTCATGCCCTCCGCAGAAGGGAGACAGGACATTGCGAAAAGTTCAAAACTGAAGTAGCTGATAATTCTTCTGTGCAAATAGTCTAGTCAGCCTTAGAGAGATTTCTTCAAATCCATACATTTTTCAGAAGATTTAACAAAAATCTCAAAAAGAATAAAACATAAAGTAACTCACATAGCTTTCTGCGAAAGTGTCTTCATTGGAAAAAATGCTGATAGAAGAAACGATGGTAGTTGGGAATCTGTACCTAATTGCAAAGCGACGCTAGGATAATTTTTAAAAGCTTTCTTTCTGCGTTATCTACTTTTCCCTTAACCAAGTCTAAGAGAGGGTTGGTGCAATGGAAACTGAACAAATAGAACCATGTTGGATTCCTGCGCATTTTAGGTAGAACTGTTGCTAATGGTGGAGAGTCTTTGATGTGGGAAAAGCATTTTATAGTCAACTGCATGGGATCAGATGCTTTTATTGCAACTTGCATGAAGCCTTGAACATTGATGATGGATTAAAATTGATAATGTTTAGGTAATTTTACTAATGCCACGTGTAACACCTTAGTAAAACTAGGAGAGTTCTGTGATTGTGCCATGTCTCATTGTTCATTTCACTGGGCTATTTTTTTTTTAATGCAGGCCTCTTTGTGATCTCTTAGGTAAATAGGTTGAAGTCGTGAATAATGGATATCTGTTAGCTTTATAATATCATGGAAAATGTTTTGCTTTCTGCTACTCTTTTGTTTCCTTTTTCTTGTTGCCGTGATTTTCAAGTCACCGTGATGCACTTTTGGATTTGAAAAGAGCTATACTATCATTTTTAAATATCCATCTTTCTCTTTGTATGCTCGCTTTCCAGTGTCAAAAGACATCTCAGGGACATGACGGCCATTAAGACTCGTTTTCCAGGATTGAGTGAAGGGAGAGTCAGGGATGGGACAGCCCAACGAGAGATGGGTGTGAGTGTGTGCTTATGTGTGTTTGTGTGTGCACGTATGTGCATGCGCACACGTGAATTCACAGCACAGTTAGGGCTCCCATTTGATAATGTCTTACCCACTTCATTGAGGCTGAGAAAGATGGCACTCATCAATTCAGCCCTCATTTTCCCTACTCTAACTACCTTCCCATTGCCCCCTCCAGCACTTGAGAAGCAGCGTGGCTCCGTGGAAAAAGCACAGGCTTTGGAGTCAGAGGGCATGGGTTCAAATCCCAGCTCTGCCAATTGTCAGCTGTGTGACTTTGGGCAAGTCACTTAACTTCTCTGGCCCTCAGTTTTCCCTCCTCTGTAAAATGGGGATTAAGACTGTGAGCCCCCCGTGGGACAACCTGATCACCTTGTAACCTCCCCAGCGCTTAGAACAGTGCTTTGCACATCGTAAGTGCTTAATAAATGCCATTATTATTATTATGTACATACCCATAATTTCTTTTATTGTCTGCCTCCCACTCTAGACTGTAAACTCAGTTTGGGCAGAGAACAAATCTACCAACCTTATTATACCATTTTCTCTCAAGTGCCTAGTATAGTGCTCTGCACATAGTAAAGCAATCAATTGTATTTATTGAGCACCTACTGTGTGCAGGGCACTGTACTAAGCTCTTGGGAGCGTATAATATAACAGAGTTGACAGACAGGTTCCTTGCCCACAATGAGTTTACTGTCTAAGTCGGGGAGCTTTGTGTCTGTCAATCTCTCCTCTTGTATTGTGAACTCTTTTGGGGCAGGGAATATAATTATAATAGTAAATGTGGCATTTGCCAAGCCCTTACTATGTGCCGAGCACTGTACTAAGTGCTGGGGTGGATACGAGCAAATCGGGTCGGGTCCCACGTGGGGCTCACCGTCTCACCGTTTTCCAGATGAGGGAACCGAGGCCCAGAGAAGTCGAGTGACTTGCCCGGAGTCACACAGCTGACAAGTGGAGGAGGCAGAATTAGAACCCACGACCTCTGACTCCCAAGCCTGGGCTCTTTCCACTGAGCAACGCTGCTTCTCTAAGGTGGCATGAGGGATGGGGAGAGCGGGTGGAGCTGACAGCTGACAGGCCTTTCGGCACTGTAGTGATCACCCCTGCTGCGCTGGTGCTCGTTTCTCCTCCTTCATCTCGTTCTGTCCGAAGCCCCCGCTCTCAAGCGGCCTCCCCATGACTGATTTCTGCACACCAGGCTGATCTGCTTGCTGCCGCTGTCTCCCAGCTGCTCAGCGCTCAGACGTGTCACTTGAGGCTTTGCTTCAGCCTGGTGTAGTGGCTACAGCCTGGGAATCAGCAGGTCATGGCTTCAAATCCCGGCTCCACCACTTATAATAATAATGGCATTTATTAAGCGCTTACTACGTGCAGAGCACTGTTCTAAGCACTTGCCTGCTGTGTGACCTGGAGCAAGTCACTTCTCTTCTAGACTGTGAGCCCACTGTTGGGTAGGGACTGTCTCTATATGTTGCCAACTTGTACTTCCCAAGCGCTTAGTACAGTGCTCTGCACACAGTTAGCGCTCAATAAATACGACTGATTGATTGATTCTCTGGGCCTCAGTTCCCTCATCTGTAAAACAGGGATGGAGACTGAGCCCCCTCCCCATCCCCCCTGCCTTACCTCCTTCCCCTCCCCGTAGCACCTGTATATATGTATATATGTCTGTACGTATTTATTACTCTATTTATTTTATTTGTACATATTTATTCTAATTATTTTATTTTGTTAATATGTTTTGTTTCGTTCTCTGTCTCCCCCTTCTAGACTGTGAGCCCACTGTTGGATAGGGACCATCTCTATATGTTGCCAACTTGTACTTCCCAAGTGCTTAGTACAGTACTCTGCACACAGTAAGTGCTCAATAAATACGATTGAATGAATGAATGAATGAATGAAAAGTAGGGCAGGCCAGTGGTGATGATGGAGCGCTTAGAACAGTGCTCTGCACACAGGAAGCGCTCAATAAATACGACTGAAGTCAATGTGGCATCCAGCTCCAAGTCTCTGCACCAGTATCCTCCCTGGCGCTACTTTAATGTGGCCTAATGGAATGGAATAGTTTTATCAATAACACTGGCAACTTGGGGTTTTTAGCTATGGATCCCAAAGTCACTCTTTACGATTAATGAATGCCAAACAGATTCCTCTGAGGCAGCCTCCTCTCTGCTTTTGCAGATAAGAGAAGGAAGCAAATGAAGTGATTTTCCTGAAGGACATCTCAATGAGCCAGTGTTCGCCCTGCTTTCCTCGCTCATTTTGTAAACCAACAGTCCCTTCGCCCTAGGGTCTCAGGACCCTCTGAGGGAATTTAGAAAATGATTAGGATGGATTGATGTGACTTAAAATGAGCAGCTTTCTTTTTCTTTCTCTCTCCCCCCGTCCCTTTCCCCCTACCTTTCCCCAGTCCAGCAAATGAGGGAGCGTGACCTCATTGGACAGGCTGATGAATGGGGACATGGTTCAATAATAATAATAATGATGGCATTTATTAAGCGCTTACTATGTGCAAAGCACTGTTCTAAGCGAGGAGCCGGGATTCCTTAGAATGCAGAAGGAAAGGTCTGGGCAGTTTCTGGGCATCTGAGTGGGATGAGAGAAGGGGTGAAGCAAACACAAAGCACAGAACAGTGTGGCCTAAGGGTCAGAAGGACCTGGGTTCTAATCCCGGCTCCGCACTTGTCTGCTGTGTGACCATGGGCAGGTCACTTTACTTCTCTGTGCCTCAGTTACCTCATCTGTAAAATGGGGTTGAAGACTGGGAGCCCTATTGTGTCCAACCTGATTAGCATGTGTCTACCCTCGTGCTCAGTACAGTGCCTGGAACATAGTAAGCACTTAACAAACACGATTCGTAACCCCCCCCCAAAACATTCCTGGCGATGGCCAACTGCAGCTGGGATGGTTGGTTGGCCAAAGCAGTCCTCACTCGGAAGTGGCAGCGTCAACTGTTGGTCTCGGCGGGTGTTCCATTTTCTGTGCGTGTCCATGCTTCTTTTTGTGCCCTCCCCCTTCAATCACAGCAAACAATATTCCTAATGGAAAGTGTCCATGCCTGGGAGTCAACCACCTCTGGCCCAGTGGGAAAGAGGGAGAGACGGAGAGGGTGAGTGACAGAACGGGAAAGACTAAGGTAGGAGGAGGAAAGAAGCAGAAAAGAGCAGAAGGTGAAAAGGAGGGACTGACTCACTTCTGATAGTATTTGTTAAGCACTTACTATGTGCCGGGCACTGTCCTAAGCGCTGGGGTAGATACAAGCTAATCAGGTCGAACACAAGTCCCTGTCCCACAAGGGGCTCATAGTCTTCAACTGATCACCTTGTAACCTCCCCAGCACTTAGAACAGTGCTTTGCACATAGTAAGCGCTTAATAAATGCCATCATTATTATTATTAAACTCCATTTTACAGATGAGCTGACTGAAGAATGGAGAAGTGAAGTGACTTGCCCAGCGTCACACAAATGGCAAGTAGCTGAGCTGGGATTAGAACCCAGAACTCACTGAATCCATCCTCCACC
This sequence comes from Tachyglossus aculeatus, assembly GCF_015852505.1. Classification (NCBI taxonomy): domain Eukaryota; kingdom Metazoa; phylum Chordata; class Mammalia; order Monotremata; family Tachyglossidae; genus Tachyglossus; species Tachyglossus aculeatus. The sequence goes on along the minus strand of NC_052101.1, from coordinate 131,712,189 downwards.
TCCTTCTCTAATGCCGCTGCCGCTGCCCACTGACTGACACCCTAGTTACAGCCAGGTGTGAAGAAGTCTCAGGTCCGGATAGATGATTGTCTCCAGCTGCTTCGGAAATTCTCAGAACCACCCACCTTAGCCATTTCGGGGGTCACTCAGTCCATTAACGAATCAATGGTATTCACCGAGCACCTACTGTGTGCAGAGCACTGTACTAAGCGCTTGGAAGAGTACAATAGAGTTGGTAGATATGATTCCTGCCCTTGAGAAGCTTTCATTCTAGTGGAGGAGGCATACCAAAATGAATTACGGACCCAAGAATGGAAAAATGGATGGGTAAGATGAATTAGGCCTTAATTTGGGCAACATGGTCCGAAGAACTATTAGGTGGGCGTGAGTGCTTTGTTAGCACAGGAGTGCTGAGGTACGTTGCGGGGTGTGACTTGGGAGAGAAGATAAATTAATCGGGGATGATCCCGGGTCATGGGATTTTAGAAATCTTTGAAAATGGAGAGAGTTTTGGTCTGATATCTTTGAGGGAGAGGGAGTTCCGGGTAAGGGGAAGGGTGTGAGCTGGAAGTTGGAGGCAGAAGAGGATGAGAGGGTGACCCGGATTTTCAGTGTGAAGAATTACATTTCAGAAACTAATCCTGGAAGCAGAATGAAGTATGAACCGGAGAGGAGGGCGACTGGAGGCCGGGAGATCAGTGAGGAGGCTGATATAGTCATCCGGCCAAGTATGCCGCGGGCCGGAACAGGATGTGACAGATGCTCGGACCAGTGTGGTGGCCATCTGGATGGAGAGGAAGAGGCGGGCGAGGGAAAGGTTGTGGGGGAGAAAGGGACAGGATTTAGAGACAGACCGAACAGGCAAGTCGAAAGAGAGACGAGCCCCTGACAAGGCCAAGGTTGCAGGCTTCAGAGGCAGGGAGGATGGTCAGTGGTGCCATCCTACAAGGTCCAGACTTTTCTGCTTATTTGGGAGGTATTGCCTAAAATCCTGGTTTCAAGCCACTATAATATGGGCTTTTTACAAAGTATCTGCTTCTGGTCTGATAGAGCAGCCAAATCTCACTGACTCATTAGCTCCTCGTTTTCCTAATCGCCTCAAAGGAGCAGTTAGGTCTCCTGCAGAACGATTGACGTCTAGCGACACTGTGTCTTGAGGGTGTCCCGAACTTAAGACAAGGACCGCCTCGGTCCTTATGGAGCCAAGAAACTGCACAGGAATCATGGGGAAAACCAGGCCATACTGGAGGCAGCGCATTGTGTTTGAAAAGTCTGGCTTACTGAATGCCTCTTTGGCCCCTAGGGTCCCAACGGTGACCACCATGGTTCCAAACCGTCTGGATATTTACAGGAAATGGAAATTCGGTGGCCAAATCTCCATGAAGGATTATCGTTGTTTTGTGCCAATGGGTGTGTGTGGGGGCCTGCTTTTATTTTGTTTTATTCATTTTCTATCTGTGCCTCACCAGCTGTGGCTTGGCTTCTCTTTTGCCGTTTACCTACTTTTCCCGAGATGCCGGTCTCCATTTTATTCACTGTTCGATTTTCCACTTCACTGCCGGATCAAATGGTCGGAAGGCCCTTCCGTGTCTTCACGCTGCAGCCTCGGTGGTGGCTTCTGACTGGGAGTTTTGATTTATCAGCTCTGACTCCGGTGTGGATTTTTTTCGGGGATGGGGGTGGGGGGGTGGGAAGAGATTGTTTCGACATCGCAGTCTCTCTTCTTTGTGTCACAGGGTCTTCCTTAAAACTAGTTCAGGCTGGGGAGGTGACTGTCAATTGGTGTCTGACCTCCAAAGTTACTGTGTATTCATCTGGAAAAAAAAAATCATAATTTGTTTACTGGAAAAGAAACAAGTCCAGATTTGTCATTAGTTCTTGGGGCAGGGCCGTTAACTGAATAGCTTAATGAAAAGAGAGCTGGCTCTGTCTTCAGTAATTCAGAGTGTTGCATTTGGGAGAGCAGAATACTTATTTACCAGGGAAGAGTGGCTCATTTTCCTTTCTTCTCATCTTTGATTTCCTTTTAGTTGATACTTTGAAATGCTCGGTTTTGAGCACCAGATTCTCACACGAACTGCTATCGGGCATCTTTATTCAGCTCAAGAACTGTCATCAGCTGGGAACACTGGTGTATCACTCAAAAAAACCTTCAGAAACATGAATTCGTATTTTTGTTAAACAAGTGAAAGATTTAAGCCCAGAAAGTGTGCGGCAATGAAGTTCCTGCTTAAACGTCGCCTCACCATGAGTAATTCATTTGGCCTGCATTATGACCAAACTTAAAAATCTGGCCACAGATTTTTCCACTTCATCTAGAGCTAAAAATTGCTGACTTTCTTCTTCCCGGCCCACATTGATCCTCCTGATTAAGGAGAAAGAGACTATCTCCCATTCATCGAATGGGATTGCAAATCTAGGAAGTTTTCCTGTCTGATTTTAGGGGGGTTGAAAAGATGGCTATGCTTTGGCTCCTAAACAACAGCCACCGCAGGGCAATTACTTGGGTCACTTGAAGCTTATTAACAAAATAATTAGCCCAAGGCTCCTGTCCTGAGAGCCCTGGGTCACTTGACCTGGTAAGCAGCAATGAGACCTCCTAAAATTCGAGGTGCATTTGCCCGCCATCTCTTCCATTAATTCATTCATTCATTCATTCATTCAACAGTATTTCTTGAGTGTCTACCCTCAATCTATCTATTGCCCAATCAATAGTATTTACTGAGCACCTCCCAGAGGCACAGAACTGTACTAAATACTTAGGGAAATAGAGAAGCAGCATGGCCTAGTGGAGTCAGAAGGACCTGGATTCTAATCCCAGATCCACCACTTATCTGATGTATGACCTTGGTCAGGTCACTTCTCTGTATCTCAGTTACTTCATCTGTACAATGGGGATTAGGACTGTGAGCTCCATGTGGGGCATAGACTGTGTCCAAACTGATGACGCTATTTCTATCCAGCACTTAGTACATTACTTGGCACACAGAAGGTGGTGAAAAATACCATTAAAAAATGCAGTTGACCTGATTCCTTACCCTCAAAGAGCTTGCAATCTAGTAGCATTTTTTTTATTGTACTTGTTAAGCACTGAGCCCCCTCCTTCCTCTCCCCCTCCCCATCCCCCCTGCCCTACCTCCTTCCCCTCCCCACAGCACCTGTATGTATGCTTGTACAGATTTATTACTCTATTTATTTTACCTGTACATATTTACTATTCTATTTATTTTATTTTGTTAATATATTTTGTTTTGTCGTCTGTCTCCCCCTTCTAGACTGTGAGCCCATTGTTGGGTAGGGACCGTCTCTATATGTTGCCAACTTGTACTTCCCAAGCGCTTAGTACAGTGCTCCGCACACAGTAAGCGCTCAATACATTTGATTGAATGAATGAATGAAGTGCCAAGCACTGTACTGAGGGCTGGGGAAGATTCAAGGCAATCAGGTTGGACTCGGTCCCTGGAAGGGGTAGGATTTAAGCCCCATTTTACAGATGAGGTAATTGAGGCACGGAGAAGTGAAGTGATTTGCCCCAAGTCACACAGCAGACACGTGGCGGACTGGGATTAGAACTCGGGTCCTCTGACTCCTAGTCCCACGCTCTTTCCATCCATTCAATCATATTTCTTGAGCACTTACTGTGTGCAGAGCACTGTACTAAGTGCTTGGGAGAGCACAATAGAGCTAATGGACATGATGTCTACCCTGAAGGGGTGTATAATCTAGGGGAAGAAGATGATTCTAAAATAATTTACAAATAGGCGGAAGGAAAAGATGAGTAAATGAATGCATATATAACTACAAGCAGGGCAATGTACTTGAGCGCTGGGGAGCGTACAGTGAAAGTAAAAGATGCCATTACTATCCTTGCGGAGTTTAGAATCCCCCTGTCAAATAATCCGAGTCAAAATCTCCCCAAGACGCCTTCCCTCATCTCTGTGGCAATTTTTCTATTAGAATCTCTTCCTCCGAACTGTGTTGGAAATTAATTATTGAATTTCCAGCACAATTATCCCTGCCATTCCCTGAACCCAGAGAGGCCTTCTGTGAAAGAGAAACCCATCTTGCCTCGTCACCCATGCAGATCCAATCAGTCCATCCCAATCTTTCAATCTGTGACTCCGCTAGAGTAGCCCGACCCCAAGCACTGGCTGGAGTTGATTTCCAGGGACCATTACGTGAGGAGACGCTGCCACTGATGCTTCAAATAGTTCAAGTTTTAGCTTTCTGATCTTTGGCGGAAGGGATTCCAGTCATATCCTGGGGACCATTTCAGGTTCAGCGTCAATCTCTTTGGCCTATTTAATCCCTCCTCCTTCTCCCGCTCCCCCCCTCCATACCAGGATGTCCTCCTTCTGGCTTCTACGCGCCAGCCCACTGTTGGGTAGGGACCGTCTCTATATGTTGCCAACTTGTACTTCCCAAGCGCTTAGTACAGTGCTCTGCACACAGTAAGCGCTCAATCAATACGATTGATTGATTGATTGATCTGTCCTTGGACCTTGAGGTTTCTGGATTCCTAACCTAGGTTACTCACGAGGCCAGCCAGCCAGCCATTAGAGTGGCCGTGAACTGCATTTGCAGATACTTGTGATGCTCTTTATGCTGGGCATGCGACATAACGCGATGACATCATACGGGACACTTTATGGAAGTCCGTTCAGATCCAGAGTGAGTGTCCAAGGGCACCCCTAGCACCCCCACCCTCACTCCGGAGCCGTTGCGACTCCCACCCCCGAGGTCCTCGTGAACGCGGCGTCGCATCCAAGCCGGGGAATTTGGCAGCAGGAGCAAAGGCGGAGGTGGAAATGATAATCAAAACGCCAGACAGAAATGCTCCTAATGGGCAGGGACCACACTGGCTGGAATCCGTACTGTCCCTGCCGCATCCAACTGAATGTCTGACAGCCCACCTAACCCTGTTTTACACAAATGTGAAAATTCAGCACCTATCTGTACCTAAATGTGTAATGGAAGTATATTTACCCTCACACCCTTATACATGTGGGTATGAGTGTGCAGAGGGTTGTGATGTTTGCACCTACCCCAGTGCACAACAATGAGGACATTCATTTATATTTAGATAAACATAGTTGATATTTATAATATTTACAATAATCCTTATGTATTTGTTTATATTAAAGTCTGTCTCTGCCTCTAGACTAAGCTCGTTGTGGGCAGGGAACGTGTCGACCAACTCTGTTACATTTTACTATCCCAAACGCTTTGTACAGTGCTCTGCACACAGTAAGCGCTCAATTACTATGAACGATTGATTGTGAAGGAGCTGCCCACCTCTTTACTTCCTTTTATTCCACTCTTCATTCCCCTAGGGCCAAGTTTGCAAAGCCCAACAAGGACAGGAGACATCACAGAATCCTAAAGGGATGACGGAAATGTTGGCCCTAATGATGGTCTCAAATCTCTATCCCAGAAATATCTTTCCTGATCCAAAATGTTTATTTGGATCCGTTCAATATCCGTTCAAATCCGTTCAACCTTGTAACAATAATTCCAGCACTGTTTCCCACAGGGTGTGATTGTCTTTGTTTTGGAGGTTAGGTCATGGGGCCTTCATCTTCAGTACTGAGTGATTTTGCCCAGGGATTTAAGGAAGCAATCTAGAATAAAGCCACTATAATGGGTTTTTTTTGCCAAGATTGGTCTGTCAAATTGGCACAATAATCTTCTGATGTACCTGGTAGCATAGCCTATCGCCGGAGTTCCCACAGAAATCCAATTTGAAGTGTGATGAACCGAGCTGCTCCTTAGAAAACAATTCATATCCATACAGACGTGTATGGGAAATTAAGAATTTCTTTCCATTCCCAAAACAAATTCTATTTGAACAAGCTTGTTAATGTACCCTGTCTTAATTTCCAAAAGAAATAAACAACCGCCATGAAAAATGTATAGAGAGAAGCAAGGTTAGTCCATTTCACATTCAGATTATTCAAAATGCCATTAGACAGGATGGTGGTAAATGTTTGTAGGCTCTCTAATTCAAAAATAAACTTGTTCCTTTCTGAGAATTGGCTGGGTAAGGCAAAAGAGAGCTCTATGAAGAATAATGACAGGTTAAAGCTGACCGGAAATCGCGAGCTGGTTAAGGGAAACCATGGGCACACAGTTTCACAGGATGCATATTTGGGTGAGAGTTGAGTGAGGGGAAGACCTATGGAGCTTCTTCAGACTGGGTATTGTTGTCTCCTGTAATTCAACAGAATAGCTGGCCGCTTCCGTTCATTCATTCATTCATTCATTCATTCAATCGTATTTATTGAGCGCTTACTGTGTGCAGAGCACTGTACTAAGCGCTTGGGAAGTAGAAGTTGGCAACATATAGAGATGGTCCCTACCCAGCAACAGGCTCACAGTCTAGAAGGGGGAGACGGACAACAAAACAAAACGTGGTCAGGTGTCATCAGAATAAATAGAAGTAAAGCTAGATGCACATCACTGACGAAATAAATAGAATAGTAAATATGTACTTCTGGAGCAATGTAGCCTAGTACAAAGACCAAGGGATGGGGATTCAAGATGTGGGTTCTAGTCATTCATTCATTCATTCAATCGTATTTATTGAGTGCTTACTGTGTGCAGAGCACTGTACTAAGCGCTTGGGAAGTCCAAGTTGGCAACATATAGAGACGGTCCCTACCCAACAGCGGGCTCTCTGCCACTGACTTGCTGTGTGACCACACTCTCTGGGCTTCAGTTTCCTCACCTGTAAAATAGGGCTACCTCCTCTCCCTTGCTCTCAGGTTGTGAGCGCTCTCTTGGACAGGGACCATGTCCTATCTCACTATCTTGTGTCCCTCCCTTCCCCTCCAGCACTTAGCACACAGTATGCACGTAATAAATACTAGAATTATTATTCAATCATTCATTCATTCATTTGTATTTATTGAGCGCTTACTGTGTGCAGAGCACTGTACTAAGCGCTTGGGAAGTACAAGTCGGCAACATATAGAGACGGTCCCTACCCAACAACGGGATCACAGTCTAGAAGGGGAAGACAAAACAAAACAAGTAGACAGGTGTCAAAACCGTTAGAATAAATAGAATTATAGCTATATGCACATCATTAATAAAATAGAGTAGTAAATATGTACAAGTAAAATAAATAGAGTAATAAATCTGTACAAATATATACAAGTGCTGTGGGGAGGGGAAGGAGGCAAGGCAGAGGGAGGGAGGGGGGCGACGGGGATCACATCACACTTGCTTCCGAGAACATTTCCTCTGCCCTCCCATCTCACCATTCAATGGCTTCTTGAATTCCACCTCCGTCAGTCAATCAATCATATTTATTGAGCGCTTACTGTGTGCAGAGCACTGTACTAAGCGCTTGGTAGAGTACAATAGAAGAGGATTGGTAGATACATTCCCTGACCACAGGAGTTTACAGTTACCGAGGCTTCGTGTGACAAAACTAGCAGGGAATCAAGATATTTTGGGAAATGCCAGGTCAGACGTCATTTGGAGGGGAGTGAAGAAATTATTATTATTATTATTATTATTGTTATTATTAAATTGCAAAGGTAACATAGGAGCTATCTGTAAAGTGGGTCAGACTGAGCACGGCAAAGAGTATTTCTCCTTCAGGGGAACTGCTAGCCTCCTCTCTTGACCCCACCTTCATCCCTACCCATAACTGAGTTGCCGTTCATGAGCTTGCCACCTTTGTTTCTTGTGCGGGCTTTGGAGTCTGAGGTCATGGGTTCAAATCCTGGCTCCGCCAATTATCAGCTGTGTGACTTTGGGCAAGTCACTTAACTTCTCTGTGCCTCAGTTCCCTCATCTGTAAAATGGGGATTAAGACTGTGAGCCCCTTCGTGGTGCAACCTGATCACCTTGTAACCTCCCCAGCACGTAGAACAGTGCTTTCTTTGCACATAGTAAGCGCTTAATAAATACCAAAATTATTATTATTATTATTATCTCCTCAGCTGTCACGTATCATCATCAGTGGTATTTATTGAGCTCTTAGCATGTGCACAGCATTGTACTAAGCGCTTGGGAGAGTCCAATACACCACATTTCCTGCCCACAATGAGTTTGCGGTACCTTCCACATCCCACTATTATCATCCATGAGCCTACTGAGATCCTTTTTGAGCCTTCCAACAACCTTAATGTATCCCCCACAAAATTGCCAATTTTTCCCTCTGATGTCCCAATAAACCTCATTCTTTCTTGAATCTCTTGATAATTTCTTCCTACACCATTTCCTGTGGAAATGAATCCCATATGCCTCCCTCCTTTCCCCCCAGCCCCTGCCATCCACCAGATGTGATTATACTGCTGTTTCTTCCTAACTCACTTCTGTTGGTTTGGTTTGGTTTTTTGATGGTGTTTGATAAGTGCTTGCTTTGTGCCAGGCACTGTGCTAAGCACTCATTCATTCAATCGTATTTACTGAGCACTGACTGGGTGCAGAGCACTGTACTAAGCGCTTGGACAGTACAATTCAGCAATTAAGAGAGACAATCCCTGCTCACAAAAGCACTGGGGTGGATGCAAACTAATCGGGTTGGACACAGTCCCTGTCTCACATGGGGCTCACAGTGTTAATCCCCATTTTACGGCTGAGGTAACTGAGGCATGGAGAAGTGAAGTAACTTGCCCAGCGTCACACAACTGACAAGTAGCAGAGCTGGGATTAGTACCCAGAACTTCCCATCTAGAAGGTAAGCTCACTGTGGTCAGGGAAGGAGTCTGTCAACACTGTTATATTGTACTCTCCCAAGTGCTTAGCGTAGTGCTGTGCACACAGTAAGTGTTCAATGAATACGATCGATTGATTGATAGATACAGAGGATGATGATCTGTTGTTCTCAATCATCTGTGAAGAGGTTAGGGGGTAGGTATGCAGAATGAGCGATTTGTCAGTCAAAAGGAAAACACCAGTCAATGGAGTTGGTTGCCAAGGACGGGGGTGAAATGGTGTTCTTCAAGTGTCTCGAGAACCAGAAGAGGAGCAGTGCAGAATTTGGGTCTCTTACTGAGGGAAAGCATCTTTAATTATTATTATTGTTATCATTATTATACTTGTTAAACATTTATTATGTGCCAAGCACTGTACTAAACACTGGGGTAGATTCAAGATAACTAGGCTGGACACAGTCCCCTTCCCACATGGAGTTTATAGTCGAACTAGGAAAGAGAACAAGTATTTAATCCCGATTTTACAGATGAGGAAACCGAAGTCCAGAGAAGTGAAGTGACTTGCCCCAGATCACACAGCAGACAAGTGACAGAGCTGAGATTAGAACCCAGGTCCTCGAGCTCTTTCCACTAGGCTATGCTGCCGCTCTTCTTTTACTGCTTTTATTGTTTTCTTTTTCCCCCCACTCCCTGACTTTGCAGGTGCTCTGGGCTCTAAAGAGCCGATGATTGTAGGGCCTAGTCTAGAGGCAGGTGGGCAAAAGTCAAGAGCGATAGTCCTCCATGAATCCAAGGACCATGGTAGCCTGGGTACGAAAAACTGGCCAAATAAATACTGTTAAGAAAATCAGGCATTTTCGTGAAGAAATGAGTGACCAAAAAGAGGCACTTACCTCTCTCTCCTACTTATCTGCTCTGTTCACTCCCTACTCCCCAGCTTGCTCTTTTGGTTCCATCTCACTGTAGCTCCTCTGTCCACCTTCCCTTCTTCCTGAAACTCCCTCCCTCTTCCCATCCAAGGGCCGCAGCTTGGACCATTTTCAAATCACTCCTGAAACCCCACCTCCTCCACGAGGCCTTCCCCAAATAATTCCCCTCTCCCTGGGTCACATCCTCCCAATTACTTATCCGCTTTACATATGCTACCACTTAGGCATTTACTCATCCATATGCATATATCCCACATAGGGCTCACTGTCTTAATCCCATTTTACAAATGAAGTACCTGAAGCACAGAGGAGTGAAGTTACTTGCCCAAGGTCACACAGCAGTCAAGTGGTAGAGCCGGGATTAGAACAGGGGTCCGTCTCACTACCCAGGCCTGTGCTCTTTCCTCTAGGCCACATTGCTTCAATCCATACTATATCTATCTTTTCATTCTCTTCTTCCTCCTCCCTATAATTTATTGAAGAATCTGTCTCCCCTAGTATATTTGAAACTCCTCAAGACCAGGGATTGTACCTACTAGAGAAGACCGTGGCTCAGTGGAAAGGGCCCGGGCTTTGGAGTCAGAGGTCATGGGTTCAAATCCTGGCTCCGCCAATTGTCAGCTGTGTGACTTTGGGCAAGTCATTTAACTTCTCTGGGCCTCAGTTCCCTCATCTGTAAAATGGGGATTAAGACTGTGAGCCCCATGTGGGACAGCCTGATCACCTTGCATCCCCCCAGTGCTTAGAACAGTGCTTTGCACATAGTAAGTGCTTAACAAATATTATTATTATTATTATTGCTAACACTATTGTACACTCACAAACGCTCAGTACAGTGTTCTACCTGAAGTAGGCATTTGATAAGTCTGATTGATGGATCTTTCACCTTCCCACTAATAACTAAGATGGAACCTAAACTACAAAGTGGGATAATCCAGTGCCATATTTGAGGGGCGTGGGGAAAACCATCCAAATAAAGTCAGAGGGCAGTCAAATACTGATATGAAAATGGACCGGGAGAAAACTGCCGGCTGGCTTTCAGGATCCGGCCCAGGCTCCACGGCGGAGGGGGAGTGCGAATGGAGGTTTAATAAATAAATGACCTATTACTGAGAAGACATCGGAAAGCATTTCATCTGAACCAATCTGCTCCCTTATTCCTTCATCAGTTGTTCATTTAAGGCCACGTCTCAACCCTGGGATCTACTATTGATAGAAATGACAACGGTATTTTCTTTATGCAATTTAAGTTGTTAATTTGAGGTTTAGTAAAGGGAGATGGCATATCTGTTAAGCCATTTCAAGAGTAAAAGATTGGGTGAAAGAATATATCCTGAGCCTTTTGGAGAGGATTTTGTTAAGCTATTTCAAGAGTAAAAGACTGGGTGAAAGAATATATCCAGAGCCTTTTGGAGAGGATTTTCTCCCTCAAAAAACTCTGGGGTAACAGCTGGTAGTCATTTCTTCTATGCTTCCCCAAAATGACAAACAGGCATTATGTTAAATTTTATTTGACTTTGAAATACTATATTTCAACTCCATTCTCCCACTTAAATTGAAGATAATCAGGACGAGTTTCCTTCATGGAATCCCTCCATAGAAATTGGCGCAGCAAAATCCAGATGCTGAACTCCTAGTGGGACAATAATTTATGTTTGTTGAAAAAGGCTTGCCATTTTGATTTTAATGTAACTCTAGCTTTGAGTTCATAATTTAGTCTAACTATGTTTCCTGACTAATGTGGTGGCAGCAAGTGTGTTATCCAACACTTCCTGTTGTCCGTGTACCATACAGTTCACTTTCTCGAAGCTATTCAGATAGGTTTTTTAGAGAAGCAGCGTGGCTCGGTGGAAAGAGCACAGGCTTGGGAGTCAGAGGTCATGGGTTCTAATCCCGGCTCCGCCACTTGTCAGCTGTGTGACTTTGGGCAAGTCACTTAACTTCTCTGTGCCTCAGTTCCCTCATCTGGAAAATGGGGATTAAAACTGTGAGTCCCACGTGGGACAACCTGATCACCTTGTATCCCCCCCAGCGCTTAGAACAGTGCTTTGCACATAGTAAGCGCTTAACAAATGCCATTATTATTATTATTATTATCTACTCCAGTGCTTATTTATAGTGTTTATAGTAAGTGCTTAACAAATACCATCATTATTATTATTAAATCCCTGGCACTAATAAATACCATTTAAAAAAAAAATCTCCTCCAAGAGACCTTCACCAATTAAGCCCTCTTTTCTCCAGTTCCCTCTCCCTTCTGTGTTGCATATGCACTTTGATCTGTACCCTTTGGGCACTTGGTATTCACCCCATCATCATTCATTCATTCATTCATTCAATCGTATTTATTGAGCGCTTATTGTGTGCAGAGCACTGTACTAAGCACTTGGGAAGTACAAGTTGGCAACATATAGAGACGGTCCCTACCCAACAACGGGCTCACAGTCTAGAAGGGGGTGGGGGGAATCAGCCCCATAACACTTATGTACCTATCTTTATTAATGTCCACCTCTCTTTCTTGACTGTAAGCTCATTGTAGACGGGGAACTCTGTTGGACCGTACTCTCCCAAGTACTCAGTACATTGGTCTACACACAGTAAATCCACAATAAATATTGCTGATTGATTAGTAGCGGTAGTAATGGTAATTATTAAGCACTTTGTGCGGAACACTGGTCTAAGCACTGACAGAAAATACACCTGTGGAAATTAGATATAATAATAATAATAATAATAATGATGACATTTGTTAAGCGCTTACTATGTGCAAAGCACTGTTCTAAGTGCTGGATGGGCCCTGGTCTTTGCTCCCTTTATTCACCCCTCTCTCAGCCCCCCAGTACTTATGTCCATATCCATAAATTATCTACTTATATCAATGTCCATCTCCCCTTCTAGACTGCGAGCTCGCTGTGGGCGGGGAATGTGTCTAGCAGCTGTTCCCTTGTATTTTCCCAAGCGCTTAATACAGTGCTCCACACACAGTACGTTCTCAATGCATATGACTGATTGGCTTGTAGGGGAGGGGACTGGAGACAGAAACACAGGGAAGGATGAAACAATAAAAACTCAAACACGGCATAAAAGACTAGGACAATGATAAGTACGACAGAAGGGATAGAAAACTCTGCTTAGAAGAGCGAGTTCCAGGCTCTTTGCAACTCAGAATCCAGCAGTCACAGCCTTCCCAACATCCCGAAAGTTCGTTGATAGATAGATAGATAGATGGATTGATTAATTGAACTGTGAAAACTCCTTGCAGAGGTTTTGTGAAATCATTCCCTGGACCTCTAACATCAATACCAGCAGACTTAATCTCCAGGTACCCCAGTGCACGAAGAAGTTATCAGACTAACTCCCTGTGATAACTCCCTGTTGACTGTAAGCTCTTGAGGGCAGGGATAATGTCTACCAACTCTGGTATTGTACTCTCCTAGGCGCTTAGCACAGTGCTCTGCACACAGTAAGTATTCAGTAAATACCATTGATTGATTGAGTTTGAATCTAAAATTATTATTATTATCGTATTTCTTAAGCATTCCGGTGCTTAGAACAGTGCTTGGCACATAGTAAGTGCTTAACAAATACCATTATTATTATTTATTATTTTTATTACTATGTGCCAAGCATTGTTTTAAGCACCTGGGTGTTTACAAGCAAATTGGGCTGGGAACAGTCCCTGTTTCACGAGGTGGGCGGGGGTGTTCATAGTCTCAATCCCCATTTTATAGATGAGGGAACTGAGGTGCAGAGAAGTGAAGTGACTTGCCCAAGGTCACATAGCAGACATGTGGCAGAGGCAGGATTAGAACCTAGGTCTTTCTGACTCCGAGGCCTTTGGTCTATCCAATATAATGCCTAAACATTTGTGTGTGGGGGTGGTGGTGGTGGTGTTTGTTTTATGGTACTCATTAAGTGCTTACTATGTGTCCAGCCCTGTTCTAAGCGCTGGGGTAGATTCATTCATTCATTCAATCATATTTATTAAGCGCTTACTGTGTGCAGAGCACTGTACTAAGCGCATAGACAAGCTAATCAGGTTGGATACAGTCCCTGTCCCACACGGGCTCACAGTCTCAATCCCCATCTACCCCAGTGCTTAGAACAAGGTTTGACACATAGTAAGCGCTTAACGCTTATTTCATTTTACAGATGAGGGAACTGTGGCCCAGAGAGGTGAAGTGATTTGCCCAAGGTCACAGAGAAGACAAGTGGCGGAGCTGGGATTAGAATCCGGGTCCTTCTGATTCCCATGTCCATGCTCTACCCATTAGGCCATGCTGCTTCTCTACAAGTTTTCCCTTATAACTACTAATCTTTTTGGAACCGTGATTTTTAAAAAATCCAGATTGGAAGTGCATTCGCTCTTGGTTGTGGATTTGATGCTGTCCCTCATTTCTGCCTCCCCCCAAAAAACTTTTGATGGTGATTTACCTGGATGAAGTTTTGGCAAGTCAAAGTATCTTTCTAACTCTGTTCAACTATGCTATTTTTATGAGAGACCAGATAGGTGAAAATTGTCCATCTTTTCCAACCACCCTCATACAAAAGGCTCTCTGGCTTCATTTTATTTATCCTTTTTCCTCAATTCTGAAATGACCTTTAATGTTGACCTTTCAATATAAATCTAGGGGAATTGGGCGGGGAAAGGTTATGAGCTGTTGAAATTACTTGTGCATCTGCTTTTTAGCTATTTTTGTAACCACATCGCAACTCCTTTGGCTTGTATGCTAAGAAGGGAAATGAAGACAGAAGATGGAGTTTTCCTCACATGCTAGGTGACTGTTTATTCATTTGACCAAATCTATTAGAGAAGCTGAGAATATTTATATAGTTCTGCTCCTAATAGTCACTGTAATAGGGAATGATTTCGGTACAATGAAAGACATTTGTAAATGGTGCAGATAAGGCCTCTTCCAGACAAGGGATCTTTTGTTCAACACAAGAATTCTATTGTCTGCTGCCTCAGTTGTCAAGAGTCTGAGGAACCCAGAATTTATGGTGATGTTACAATAGGTCTTTCAGTGCAGAGCTTAAGAAGCTGTGAGATTTCATTCCTCTGCTTTTCAGCCCCTCTAATCTTTTTATCAGGACAGGACAATGCAGGATTCAGCTGCTGCTTTCTTCCTGGGACTGTCCATTTTGCATCAGGTATTGTGAAGTAATTACCAGGTTGACAATGGAGTTTTGGCATCTAACTAGCAACACTTAGAAAAACAGTAAGGTTGTCACTTTGTATTAGACAACTTTTGAGACACGGCTTACTTTAAGAAAAAAAAAGATCATCTTGTTAAAGGTTTGATTTAAAATGCCTCCATGTCAAATCCGTTTGGAACACATCTGTTTATTGGCTGGTTATTGGAATTTGCTTGTAATTATAACTGGGCTTTGGACACTGCACTTTGGAAAATCTTCAGAATTCCAACGCCCCTCCCGCCAACACAGTTAGGTTCGAATTTGCCAAGTTATCTCTAGCGCACTATATCGTGTCGAAGATTTCACGCAGATCTTAAAACTACTGATGTGAGCGGGGATAATTTGCTTGAAATCCATGCCTTGAATTATAGTAGTGATAGTATTGATTAAACACGATCAGCACTGTCTCAAATCCTAAGGTGGATATCTGATCATCAGATTGGACACAGTTCCACACGGGGCTCACAGTCTAAGAGGGAAGGAGAGCAGGGATCTTCTCTCCATCGCTCAGACAAGGAAAGAAGTCCCAGAGAGGGGAAGTGACTTGCCGAAAGTCACACAGCAGGCCAGCGACACAACTGGGGTTGGAATCCAGGTCTTTTTCCTGCCAGTCTCGTGCGTTTTTCCACTAGGCCAATCAATCAGTGGCATTTATTGCTTACTGTGTGCAGAACTCTGTACTGAGCTCTTGGGAGAGCATTATCCCTTATGCTTGTTCCTGCTGGTTTGGTTAAAAGGAAGACTGGGAATCTACACTCTGTGGGTTTGGTGATGTGGATATTTTGGGGTCATGAAGACTCGGAACCTCTTCCCATTTCCTCCACTAAAAACAACAACATTTTAGATGTGGAGTCCTGTAATCATCTCCCCAAAATGGCTCTTCAGGGGAGGAATATAGCCCCATAGCACAGAACTGCATTGTGGTTTTGTTTGTTTTGAATTAATGCTTCTGTGAAGAATTATTATCCCGAATATTACAAGTGTGGTTTAATTGCTTGTTGAATAAAAACTGGGCAAAGTGACATCGTCCTAATTGGTAGCATTTCTTGGCGGTTTCAAATTCTGAGCCCCAAACTCAATTTTTTCTATGAAAGGATGTGTAAGCACATTTCTGGAGAGGACATATTGAGGCTGTGAGCCCCACGTGGGACAGGGACTGCGTCCAACCCGACTTGCTTGTATCCACCCCAGCGCTTAAGATTATTATTATTGGAAACTCTGATTTAGACCCAACTCCTGCGTGGAGCAAAGCAAACATAAAGCATCAACATGGTGCTTGCCTGGGATTGGGCATGGAAGTCTTAGAACAGTGCTTGGCACATAGTAAGCGCTTAATAAATGCCATTATTATTGTCAGGAACAGAAGTAAGGAAACTGAACCCTTCCTGAGGACCTTGATATCTGTTTTTTATCGGGGGTTATGGTATTTGTTAAGCATTTACTATGCATCAAACACTGTTCTAGGTGCTGGGGTACATTCAAGTTAAAAGTGCAAAGAGTTCACAGTCTAAAGACGAGAGGGAATGTGGCACGCTTTTGCTTGAACGATAGCATTTCTGACTTTTCCACTGAAATGGACTGGGGTGGTGTCTAATCAATCAATCAATCAATCGTATTTATTGAGCGCTTACTATGTGCAGAGCACTGTACTAAGCGCTTGGGAAGTACAAATTGGCATCACATAGAGACAGTCCCTACCCGATAGTGGGCTCACAGTCTAAAAGGGGGAGACAGAGAACAGAACCAAACATACCAACAAAATAAAATAAGTAGGATAGAAATGTACAAGTAAAATAAATAAATAAATAAATAAACAGAGTAATAAATATGTACAACCATATATACATATATACAGGTGCTGTGGGGAGGGGAAGGCGGTAAGGCGGGGGGATGGAGAGGGGGACGAGGGGGAGAGGAAAGAAGGGGCTCAATCTGGGAAGGCCTCCTGGAGGAGGTGAGCTCTCAGCAGGGCCTTGAAGGGAGGAAGAGAGCTAGCTTGGCGGATGGGCAGAGGGAGGGCATTCCAGGCCCGGGGGATGACGTGGGCCGGGGGTCGATGGCGGGACAGGCGAGAGCGAGGTACAGTGAGGAGATTAGTGGTGGAGGAGCGGAGGGTGCGGGCTGGGCAGTAGAAGGAGAGAAGGGAGGTGAGGTAGGAGGGGGCGAGGTGATGGAGAGCCTTGAAGCCCAGGGTGAGGAGTTTCTGCCTGATGCGCAGATTGATCGGTAGCCATTGGAGGTTTTTGAGGAGGGGAGTGATATGTCCAGAGCGTTTCTGGACAAAGATAATCCGGGCAGCAGCATGAAGTATGGATTGAAGTGGAGAGAGACACGAGGATGGGAGATCAGAGAGAAGGCTAGTGCAGTAGTCCAGACGGGATAGGATGAGAGCTTGAATTAGCAGGGTAGCGGTTTGGATGGAGAGGAAAGGGCGGATCTTGGCAATGTTGCGGAGCTGAGACCGGCAGGTTTTGGTGACGGCTTGGATGTGAGGGGTGAATGAGAGAGCGGAGTCGAGGATGACACCAAGGTTGCGGGCTTGTGAGACGGGAAGGATGGTAGTGCCGTCAACAGAGATGGGAAAGTCAGGGAGAGGACAAGGTTTGGGAGGGAAGACAAGGAGCTCAGTCTTCGACATGTTGAGCTTTAGGTGGCGGGCGGACATCCAGATGGAGATGTCCTGAAGGCAGGAGGAGATGCGAGCCTGGAGGGAGGGGGAGAGAGCAGGGGCAGAGATGTAGATCTGGGTGTCATCAGCGTAGAGGTGATAGTTGAAGCCGTGGGAGCGAATGAGGTCACCAAGGGAGTGAGTGTAGATTGAGAACAGAAGGGGACCAAGCACTGAACCTTGGGGAACTCCCACAGTAAGAGGATGGGAGGGGGAGGAGGAGCCTGCAAAAGAGACTGAGAAAGAACGACCGGAGAGATAAGAGGAGAACCAGGAGAGGACGGAGTCTGTGAAGCCAAGGTCAGATAACGTGTTGAGGAGAAGGGGGTGGTCCACAGTGTCAAAGGCAGCTGAGAGGTCGAGGAGGATTAGGACAGAGTATGAGCCGTTGGATTTGGCAAGCAGGAGGTCATTGGTGACCTTTGAGAGCGCAGTTTCCGTGGAATGAAGGGGACGGAAGCCAGACTGGAGGGGGTCGAGGAGAGAGTTGTTGTTGAGGAATTCTAGGCAGCGCGTGTAGACAACTCGTTCAAGGAGTTTGGAAAGGAATGGTAGGAGGGATATGGGACGATAACTAGAAGATGAGGTGGGGTCAAGAGAGGGTTTTTTTAGGATGGGAGAGACATGGGCATGTTTGAAGGCAGAGGGGAAGGAACCAGTGGAGAGTGAGCGGTTGAAGATGGAAGTTAAGGAGGGGAGAAGGGATGGAGCGAGAGATTTCATAAGATGAGAGGGAATGGGGTCAGAAGCACAGGTGGCCGGAGTAGCACTTGAGAGGAGGGAGGAGAGTTCCTCTGAGGATACCACTGGGAAGGATGGGAGAGTAGCAGAGAATGTTGAGAGCCGGGGGGTTGGAGAAAGGGGGGAAGAGACTTTGGGGAGGTCGGACCTGATGGATTTAATTTTGTTAATGAAGTAGGAGGCCAGATCGTTGGGGGTGAGGGAAGGAGGAGGGGGAGGAACCGGGGGCCTGAGAAGGGAGTTGAATGTACGGAAGAGCTGGCGGGGGTGATGGGCATGGGTGTCAATAAGGGAGGAGAAATAGTTTTGTCTGGCAGAAGAGAGGGCTGAGTTAAGGCAGGAACGGATAAACTTGAAGTGAACGAGGTTGGCATGGTGTTTAGACTTTCGCCAGCAGCGTTCGGCAGCTCGAGCATAAGAGCGAAGGAGGCGGACAGTGGCAGTGATCCAGGGCTGTGGGTTAGTGGTGCGAGAGCGGCGAAGGGAAAGGGGAGCGAGCGAGTCTAGCTGAGTAGAAAGGGTAGAGTTGAGAGCAGTAATCTGATCATCAAGACTGGGTCTAATCACATTTCTAGGTGTGATTCCATGGAAACATTGAATCCTCAGGCTGGAAGGGGTCATTTAGCCAAGCCTCCTATGGTCAGGAATCTCCCCCATGGAAACCCATATGGGTATGAATTTTATTTTTAAGGATCTCCACAAAAGGAAATCCACGGGATAGATAGCCAAGAGAGGAATCCTTGAGATCACATTCCAATATTTAGTGTCTCACTCTCCTGATGTCCACCATTAACAACCGTGACTGTTTCACCTTGTATCTGTATTTCACTATTTTATTTTTCCAAAGCACTCTCCCATCAATTGCCCCTTTTCATTCCTCCCAACATCCCTGTGCTGTAGGGAGAGCAGGGAATCTTATCCCCGTTTTGCAGAAGAGGAAACTGAATCCCAGAAAGATTAGGTTAGAAATTGGGATTGAGATTAGAGATCACCTAATTAATTCGCTCCATAAAAATGATTGAATTAATGACTGAATAAGGTGACTGGCCCAAGGTCACACAGCAGGACAGTGCCGGAGCCAGGACTAGAAGGTGGGTCTACTTTGCTTCCAACCCAAGGCTCTTTCCCCAAGGCATTGCTATTTCAGCAACACTGCCTCATTCTGAATACATTTAATGTCCCCAACTCCCAGTTCTCTATGTTTGCAGGCCATTAGCAGTCCCACATATTTTTTAGTGTGGTGTGAGTGTAGTCTGTCACCTTTGGTTACAGAATCAATGAACTTTTCATTCTTTGCAGCAAAAATTGCCATTATTGGTTAAGTAGCAACCCAGACTTATTCCTGCACTGACTTATTAAGGGACTATTCTAATGGGTGCATGTGTTACATAAATTGGCAACAAGTATCCATTGAGTGAAGAGGGTAAGACAGATACCTAACTTTCTGATCTTGAGTTTCACAACGCCAAGGCGGGGAAAGCCTTCCGACAAAAATGTTCTTGTTATTTGTTGGTGTTTGATAAAGTTTCTCTCTAACCCTCGAGGGTCAAAAGATGATCAAAAGGATTCTAAAATGCTCATTTCAATGAATTTGCAGTGAGGCAACCATTATAGACAAGATGAGTTATTCCTTCGCTTTGGCAATGCCAAAACCTTCATCTAATGTAATAAGGATGATCGTTTCATTTGCGTGGGATGATAAGACCGCCCAACACCATGTTAAGCTTGGCCAGATTCCTGTTTCTTCTCAGTAACTTTTGAAGATAGCGGTAAAGGGGTGAAACCCATATTACAAGTCCCAAAATGAGGGTGCACCGGGTATTTAAGTCCAAGCAGGTAAAGTGAACATCATCAGTTGTGGATCAATGCCTGGTATGCTCCCCGGTTTAGCTGTCATTTGTATATTTTTCTGTAATAAAAACTGTGGTATTTGTTAAGCTCTTCCAATGCGCCATGCACTGTATTCGGCGCCAGGGTTGGTTAATCAGGTCGGACACAATCCTGGTCCCACGAGGGGGTCACAGTCTAAGTAGGGGGGAGAAAAGGTATTGAATCCCCATTTTACAGATGAGGAAACTGAGGCACAGAGAAGACAAGTGATTTCCCTGACGTCAAACGGCAGACGAATGGCATAGCCGGGATTAGAACCCAGGTCCCCTGGCTCCCAGTCTAGTGATCTTTCCACTAGGCTTTGCTGCTTCTCAAATGTCTGGGGTGGTCTCAGGTCATCGGGGATGTCTGGGCAATATGAGAATCCAGAGGGCAGACTAGGATGAGGGAGGCATCGCCACCCCGAAAGAATGATGCATCCGGCTGACCAGCCTGTCATCTACTCAGTAACTTTATTTCATCATGAGACTCATCAATGGTAGTTACTGAGCACTCACTGTGAGCAGAGTACTGTACTAAGCGTTTGGGTGAGGAAAATAGAGTTGGTAGAAACGTTCCCTGCCCACACTGATGGGCAGAGCATCTTAACGGATGATACTTCCTCTTTGGAAGAGCTCAAAAAGGTTGGCCCGAATTGTCCAGGTTGGCCTGTTGTTGCTGAACCCTAAACCGCAGCATAAATATTTCATTTCCCAGCTACCAACTCAGAGATCTTAAAATGCATTAAGAAAACGGTTGCTTAGTGGAGCGGGTACGGCGCTCTGTAGCTCTACGTGACCTTGGGCATCACTTCACCTCCTTATGTTTGATCCCATTTCTTTCGTACTTTGTTCATTCCCTCATTCACTCGGTCATTATATTGGAAGCCCTTAGAAGCTCAGTTCGGGGCCGTTGTGACCAAGGACAGTAATGCCAAGGTCAGAGAAGGCCGCCGACCTCGTCGTTTTATGCCTCCTATGACAGGAGCCGTGGCATTGTGGATGTAGATCGGGCTTAGGCTCAGACACAGCAGGAGGGAAAGGGGAGAAATCAAAGCGCAACTAAAAGTATCAAATGCAAGGAATCCTTTCTCATGACTAATGATAATTGCTATATATTTGCATACACACACACACACTAAACTGTTACATAATAATAATGATAAATGATTCTCTGTATTTGACAGTTTTGTGCTTTTGACTGGGTTCTGGTTTCCTTTTCTTCCCCTTGCTTTCTCATGCATACACACACACAACAACACACACACACAGTACAAATACGACTTAGATCAACCTTCAAGGAACAAGGAAAATAGGAAAGTAGATAGGTTTGCTGGGCAAGACCAATGTGGATTCAAAACCAAAGAAATGCAAAAACCTTAAGTTTCTTAATGCCTCCAAAGTTGGCACTTTTGTTTGCAACCCAGAACAGGGAAGATTTGCAGATATCTACCTGAAATCCATTGAATTTGTGCAGAGAGTGTTGTTGGGTTTTTGTCTGTGGGATTGCTCATAATCGATCAATCAATAAATGGGATTTATGGAGTGCTTCCTGGAGGCAGAGCTCTGTACTAAATGCTTAGGAGAAAACCATATGTTTTCTTTCCATGAGGCTTCTGATTTGTCTCTTGGGTCTGCTTGATGGACAGTATCTGCTCAGGAGTGCCCGATTCTTACCTATGATGGCTCTCATCTGGCTGATTTGTCAACGTTTGCCATTCAAATTTGGTCCCTAATTCCCTAGCCCATGTGGGACTAGAAGAAGCCCATTTTCTTTTCTTCTACCATGATAACAAGAAGAACAATGATAAAAATAAGAATTATTGTTACGGTACTTGTTAAGTGCTTACTTTGTGCCAAATGCCATTCTGTGCGTTGTGGTAGATACAAGTTGATTAGGTTGGACACAATCCCGGTTCCACACAGGGGTCACAGTCTTAATCCCCATTTTAAAGATAAGGCGCCTGAGGCGCAGAGAAGTTAAGTGACTCATCCAAGGTCACGCAGCACACACGTGGCAGAGCCGGAATTAGAAACCATGTCCTTCTGATTCCCAGGCCCGTGCTCTATCCACTAAGTCGAGCTGCAGAGCACTCCACGCATGTCAGAGGAGTTGGGTTCTAATCCCGGCCCCGCCAGTTGTCTGCTGTGTGACCTGGGGCAAGACACTTCACTTCTCTGTGCCTCAAGTTACCTCATCTGGAAAATGGGGATTAAGACTGTGAGCCCCACGTGGGACATCCTGATTACCTTGTATCCACCTCAGCGCTTAGAACAGTGCTTGGTACATAGTAAGCGCTTAACAAGTACCATAATAATAATTGCCATTATTATTATAACTGGGTACAAAATGTATTTCTTCCCCCTCAAACTCCTTTCTTCGCAGGCTTGGGGATTAAATTGTCTGGGGGAATTACTATTCTCTAAATCTAAATTTAATACTATTCTCTATTAGTTCCACATCGGCCTTCTTATGAAGTGGTGAAGAGGGGCTTGGTTTTCCCAATCTCAGTGACTTGCTCAGCGGGCAATCCCATGACGGTCCTTCAACGGGCAACCAGTTCTGCTCCTGCTTTCCCTCTCCCCCACCGGATACCGACCTCTCAGGTGCTTTTCCGGTCCTATAATGGAGGAGGAATTTTCCAGGGCTAAGTGAATTTTCCAATCTGGAAGCACTCCGAGCTTATTCCGTCCTCTCCGTCAATATTTATTATATTGTGAAACGATCGATAAAGTCATTCTTCATGGCATCCGAGTTCAGCTGTTGTATGAATAATAGTGATGTCTATAATAAGGAACCCACAAATAGAATTCTGAAGCCGCACGATTAGCAGGCCCCCATTCATACATTTCTGCATTCAGTTACTCGAAACTCCTGCTGACAGATGCTTCGGTTCTGTGGAAATGTCCTTGAATGATGATAATCTTATTTCTGGCAGCCAAATAAGCTCTTTACTCCACTGTCCCTTTGGACGTTTAAATGGGATCTGCTCCTGCCATTTTCTATTTTTCTCCCTAATGCTGACAATGAGAATTAGGCTTCAATCGAATGGAGTCAGAAGTTAAATAGCAGGAACTTCCATTTAATTTTTATGGAAAATCTATTGGCCCATTCACCTTGGAACAAAGTAGCCCATTTTGGATAGCTACGCAGGCATCTTTCGAGCATAACGTCCTAGTGGAAAGAGCCCGAGCCTCGGAGTCAGAGGACCTGGGTTCTTATCCTGGCTCTGCCGTTTCCCTGCTCCGTGACCTTGGGCAAGTCTGTGCCTCAGTTTCCTCATCTGTAAAATGGGGATTCAAAACCTGTTTTCCCTCCTTCTCAGACTGTGAGCCCCATGTGGTACCCGATTATCTTGTATCTACCCCAGTGCTTAGTAAGTGCTTAACAAACACCTCAGTATTATTATCATTATTATCATTACTATTTTATTATTAATAATGAATTTTAATAATGATAATAATAATTTTATTATTAATAATAAAAATAGTAATGATAATAATGATAATAATATTGAGGTGTTTGTTAAGCACTTACTTCCCAAGAAAAACAGGGTGTTCTGCAGCTACCCCCGCTATCTCAGGGAAATGGAAAGACTCCCACAAACAGGTATAGGTATATTCACAAGACTCAGGATCATAATAACAGTAATAATAATGGTAATAATAATGGTTTTTGCACCTTGTCTCAATCAACTCCTGACCTAACCTGGGTGGTAGATAGTCCAGAGAATTATTTTCCAAAGTTGCCCAGGCCAAAGATGGTGGCCACCCCAGTGAGTGTGAATAGCTAAGGATAAGAGAACTCCCTGCTTCCCTCCTTTCTGGGAAGACAAATCAAATCTCGAACTCCATGGATGCCTAAAGAACTCCACAATGAGTCTGACCGTTCTGTCAGCGGTCCCAAATATTGGAATGTCCTTTCAGCTCTGAAATGTTCCAGTGACTTTAGAGGAGTTGAGTATTTTTCCAAGGTGCTCCATTATTGCTCTGACTGTCCAAGAATCCATACAATTTCATCTCCCCTACTCCCTCTCCCTTCTGCACTGCCTATGCACTTGGATATAGCTATAATTCTATTTGTTCTGATGATTTTGACACCTGTCTACATGTTTTGTTTTGTTGTCTGTCTCCCCCTTCTAGACCGTGAGCCCGTTGTTGGGTAGGGACCGTCTCTATATATTGCCAACTTGTACTTCCCAAGCGCTTAGTACAGTGCTCTGCACACAGTAAGCGCTCAATAAATACGATTGAATGAGTGAATGAATAAATCTGCACCCTTTAGTTCCTGATATTCACCCAATCCTCAGCACTTATGTCCACATCTGTATTTTATTTAATGTCTGTCTTCCCCTCTAGACCATAAGCTCCTTGTGGGCAGGAAACATGACTACCCATTCTGTTATAATGTACTCGCCCAAGCGCTTAGTTTAATAAGAGAAGCAGCGTGGCTCAGTGGAAAGAGCATTGGCTTTGGAGTCAGTGGTCACGGGTTCAAATCCAGGCTCCACCAAATGCCAGCTGTGCGACTTCGGGCAAGTCACTTAACTTCTCTTTGCCTCAGTTACCTCATCTGTAAAATGGGGATTGACTGTGAGCCCTCCGTGGGACGACCTGATCACTCCGTAGCCTCCCCAGCACTTAGAACAGTGCTTTGCACAGAGTAAGTGCTTAATAGATGCCATCATTATTATTATTATTATGCTCTGCACAGAGTATGTGCTCAAAAATATGACTGATTGATTGGACCAAGGTTTTAGGATCTGAATCATGCAAGAATTCAAACTGATGGTGGAGGTTTGGTGTCATTCAACATAGATGTTGTTCTGTGGAGAATATAGGGAAATTGGGTGTGCCCCAAGCAACTATTAGCAGATGCTGTTTGAAATCGAAAATACTGGCATTATGGGGGCAAGCTGCTCCTTATAAATGGCGCTACATAGACAGCTTTTCAAGATGGTGCGGCTGATAGAGAGAGCCTCTCCTTGCTTGTGGGGTTGGTATGCTCTTCTGAACCGCACACAGTAAGCGCTCAATAAATACGATTGAATGAATCATTCTGCACCCAAATGCTCGTGGGGGTGGGGGGGGAGAGGCTGTGATTGAATGGGTGCTGAGGTGATAGTTGGGGCGAGGCGTCCTGGGGAGAAGAGAAACAATCAGGGAAGGTCTCCTGGAGCGGGTGGGGTTTCGGGAGGACGCTGACGCTGGGGAAGACACCATGACAAGTCCGGCGGTGGCCTGGCAACAGTCGGAATTCAGGGGACAGTCTGAAAAAGGGAGTCATCCCTGATTCAGCTGGAGCTGTAGGTGGGTAGTTTCAAGGTATCTCATCTGTAAAATGGGGATTAAGACTGTGAGCCTCTTGGGACAACCTGATCGCTTTGTAACCTCCCCAGCACTTAGAACAGTGCTTTGCATATAGTAAGTGCTTAATAAATGCCATTATTATTATTATTACTATCTGCCCTGTGAGCCCCTTTTAGACTGTGAGCCCACTGTTGGGTAGGGACTGTCTCTATATGTTGCCAATTTGTACTTCCCAAGCGCTTAGTACAGTGCTCTGCACATAGTAAGCGCTCAATAAATACGATTGATGATGATGATGATGGCCTAGATGGCCTAGATGGCAGGCAGCTCCCCCTTCTAGACTGTGAGCCCATTGTTGTTGGGTAGGGACCATCTCTGTATGTTGCCAAATTGTACTTCCCAAGCACTTAGTACAGTGCTCTGCACACAGTAAGTGCTCAATAAATACGATGAATGAATGAATGAATGAATGAATGAATGAAATATGGGCTCAATGTCTGCATCTTCTTCAATACGATTGATTGATTGATTGATTGATCTTCTTCTTGGGGGTCGGGGAGAGAAAGGGAATAAATGTGACGGTCTGTGTGTGGGTGTGCTATTCCTGAGAGAAGAGACTCCCCTATCAATGGGGAACAGATTCTTTCTTGCCCCCCAACCCTGTAGCCCCCTTTGCTCACCTGGCCCGGGCTCACCTTGGTGACATTCATTCATTCAGTCGTATTTATTGAGCGCTTACTGTGTGCAGAGCACTGTACTAAGCGCTTGGGAAGTCCAAGTTGGCAACATAGAGAGACGGTCCCTACCCAACAGCGGGCTCACAGTCTAGAAGGGGGAGACAGACGACAAAACAAAACATATTAACAAAATAAAATAAATAGAATAAATATGTACAAGTAAAATAGAGTAATAAATATGTACAAACATATATACAGGTAAGGGGAACTGAACCCACCTGTCTGCTGTATGACCTTGGGCAAGTCACTTCACTTTTCTGGGCCTCAGTTGCCTCACCTGTAAAATGGGGATTAAGACTGTGAGCCCCATGTGGGACAGGGACTGGGCCCAACCTGATTAGTTTGTATCCACCCCAGTGCTTAGTACAGTGCCTGGTGCGTAGTAAGTGCTTAATCATAGTAAGCGAGGAGCAGCGTGGCTTAGTGGAAAGAGCACGGGTTTGGGAGTCAGGTTCTAATAATCCCAGCTCCACCACCTGTGTGCTGTGTGACCCTGGAAAAGCCACTTAACTTCTCTGTGCCTCAGTTACCTCATCTGGAAAATGGGGATTAAAAGTGAGCCCCACGGGGGACAACCCGATTACCCTGTATCTACCCCAGCACTTAGAACTGTGCTTGGCACAAAGTAAGCACTTAACAAATACCATAATAATTATTAATAAATACCAGCTCTCCACATAGCTATTCTCATTTCTAAGGTAGGGCAAAGATCTTCAATTTCAAGTACACGATTCCCTCTTTTTTTATGGTATTTGTTAAGCACTTACCATCAGAGAAGCAGCGTGGCTTAGTGGAAAGAGCCCGGGCTTGGGAGTCAGAGGACGTGGGTTCTAAACCTGCCTCCTCCATTTGTCTCCTGTGTGACCCTGGAAAAGCCACTTTAACTTCTCTGTGCCTCAGTTACCTCGTCTGGAAAATGGGATTAAAAGTGTGAGCCCCACGTGGGACAACCTGATTACCCTTTTTTTTAAATCATATTTACTGAGCGCTTACTGTGTGCAGAGGACTGTACTAAGCGCTTGGGAAGTACAAGTTGGCAACATATAACCCTTGCATCCGTCTGTTAAACAGCACTAGGGAAGACATCCACTTCTGTTCTAAAAACCTTTCCTCGGGCTCCCTACCGTTTTGACACCTGTCTACATGCTTTGTCTTGTTGCCCGTCTCCCCCTTCTAGACTGTGAGCCCGTTGTTGGGTAGGGACCGTCTCTATATGTTGCCGACTTGTACTTTCCAAGCGTTTAGTACAGTGCTCTGCACACAGTAAGCGCTCAATAAATACGATTGAATGAATGAATGAATGAATCTTTCCCTCTAAACCGTGAGCTCTTCGTGAGCAGAGAGCGGGTCCACCAAACTGGTTATATTGTACTTTCCCAAGCACTTAGTACAGTGCTCTGCCCCAGTAAGCGCTCAGTAAATGCCACTGATTTCCAAGCTGTCACTGTTCACTTTACCTAGCACAAGTTTCCCTTTATCTCCATTCATTCATTCATTCATTCATTCAATCGTATTTATTGAGGGCTTACTGTGTGCAGAGCACTGTATTAAGCACTTACTAAGCACTGAACTAAGGTCCAACGTTGACATCTCTCTGATGGTGACTGTCCGTACACCCGCATAATCGACTGATCAATCATATTTTTTGAGCATTTATTACTATGCAGAGCACTGTACTAAGCATACCATGGTCACATCACCTCTTTATTTAGCACCTACTGAGGGCCAGGAACTCTAATGCTGTGTGACTTTGGGCAAGTCACCTCACTTCTCTGGGCCTCAGTTTCTGGTCATCGGTTCAAATCCCGGCTCCGCCACTTGTCAGCTGTGTGACTTTGGGCAAGTCACCTCACTTCTCTGGGCCTCAGTTTCTGGTCATCGGTTCAAATCCCGGCACCGCCACTTGTCAGCCGTGTGACTTTGGGCAAGTCACTTCACTTCTCTGTGCCTCAGTTACCTCATCTGGAAAATGGGGATTTAAACTGTGAGCCCCCCGTGGGACAACCTGATCACCTTGTTACCTCCCCTGCGCTTAAAGCAGTGCTTTGCATATAGTAAGCGTTTAACAAATACCATTATTATTATTTTTATTATCTGTAAAATGGGGATTGAGACTGTGAGCCCCACATGGGACAGGGACTGTATCCAATCTGATTTGCTTGTATCCACCCCAGCGCTTAGAGCAGTGCCTGGCACGTAGTAAGCGCTGAACAAATACCATAATTATCAGGATTCCAACAGGTGCGAGATACCCATTGCCTGCCCTCAGCGAGCTGACATTCTAATAGGTGAACAGAGAGACAAAAACTATTTACAAACCAATACTACTCATTGAGCACTTCCTATATTACTGTACTAAGCATTTGGGAGAGTGGAAGAGATAACAGATAAGAGATAAGAGATAACAGATATCAGATCGATTCCTGCCTTCAGGGTGCTTAGAGTCTAACTGACTTCTAGAAAATATGTCCCTGCCTCGTCAATGATAGTTTTAAGCCATTACATCTTCTCTTCCATCATCACTTAATTCACCGCTTGAGATGGTCTCCATTGTTTGGCTGATCCTGATTTGGATTACCGGCATCTTATTTTTTCTGATTCTCTTAACTCAGTTGATTTGTTTCTCCAATAGGACTGGATAGAAACTCTGTTATTAACGAAGCTATTTGAGGAAATAAGGACCAGTGCAGAAATCAGAGCCGATATGAACGGCAGCGAATATTTTTGAAAGCGAAACAATGTAGCCCAAACAGGGAGTCTATGATTTTTAAGATTTATGCAGTGTAAATGCAAAAACCCAATAGGTTTCGTCTCAGTGGAAAGAGCACGGGCTTTGGAGTCAGGGGTCCTGGGTTCGAATTTTAGGTTTGCCAATTGTCAGCTGTGTGACATTGGGCAAGTCACTTCTCTTCTCTGGGCCTCAGTTCCCTCATCTGTAAAATGGGGATTAAGACTGTAAGCCCCCCGTGGGACAACCTGATCTCCTTGTAACCTCCCCAGTGTTTAGAAAAGTGCTTTGCACATAGTAAGCACTTAATAAATGCCATCATTATTATTATTATATATTCACCCCACTGCCATAGCTGTTTCCAAATGGTATATGTGAAAGATCATTCATTCTTTCATTCGATCGTATTTATCGAGCACTTACTGTGTGCAGAGCACTGTACTAAGCGCTTGGAAAGTACAGTTCAGCAACAGAGACAATTCCTACCCAGCAACGGGCTCAACATATCTGAAAATATGTTTTATTTCATAAAAATGCATGAGATCCGAGAAAGCAAAGCGACAGACAGCCTTGTGAATTCAACTGTGTGCAGAGATGTTCAGGTGATGCTGTATTGACTAGGACAGGTTGACGAGACGTCCCGGCTTAGCCGGGAGAGTCGTACAGTGCTCTGCACACAGTAAGCGCTCAATAGATACGATTGTATGAATGAATGAGAGTCCAGGATTTTCACTGGCCTGGCCCAGATCATTTTTTTAAAAAAATAACATCACGTTTCCGACCTATGCTTCCATATCCAAGCTAAAACTCCCTCCGTTTGCACTAAGGTGAGGTCCCAGAGGATTCTGTGGGACCTAATTACGTGACCATCCAACTTCCCAGGCCCCTGCAGAGCAGAGACTTTCCCCAACTAAGCCCTTATTTCCCCTACTCCCTCTCCCATCTGTGTCACCCTTGCATTCGGATTTGACCCCAATGTCAGCCTCACAGCACTTATGTCCACAGCTGTAATGTCTCCATTTATTATAATGCCTGTCTCCCCCTCTAGATTGTAATAATAATTAGAGTAATGGCATTTATTAAGCGCTTACTATGTGCAAAGCACTGTTCTAAGCGCCGGGGAGGTTACAAGGTGATCAGGTTGTCCCACGGGGGGCTCTGCACACACAATAAGTGCTCAGTAAATACCATCGATTGACTGACTGATTGATTCTGGGACATGAACATTGTGCCAGTTTTGCATCATAAATAATATGAATCATAATAATTATGGCATTTATTAAGCGCTTACTATGTGCAAAGCACTGTTCTAAGCGCCGGGGAGGTTACAAGGTGATCAGGTTGTCCCATGGGGGGCTCTGCACACACAATAAGTGTTCAATAAATAACACCGATTGACTGATCGATTGACTGATTGATTCTGGGACATGAACATTGTGCCAGTTTGCATCATAAATAATATGAATCATAATAATAATGGCATTTATTAAGCGCTTACTATGTGCAAAGCACTGTTCTAAGGGCTGGGGAGGTTACAAGGTGATCAGGTTGTCCCACGGGGGGGCTCGCAGTCTTCATCCCCATTTTACAGATGAGGTAACTGAGGCACAGAGAAGCGAAGTGACTTGCCCAAAGTCACACAGCTGACAGCTGGCGGAGCCGGGATTTGAACCCATGAACTCTGACTCCAAAGCCCGGGCTCTTTCCACTGAGCCACGCTGCTTCTTGTGGGCAGGGAATGTGTCTACCAACTCTATTGTACTCTCCAAGCACTTCATACAGTGCTCTGCACACACAATAAGTGCTCAATAAATACCATCGATTGATCGATCGACTGACTGATTGATTCTGGGACATAAACATTGTGCCAGTTTGCATCATAAATAATGTGAATAATAATAATGGCATTTATTAAGCACTTACTATGTGCAAAGCACTGTTCTAAGGGCTGGGGAGGTTACAAGGTGATCAGGTTGTCCCATGGGGGGCTCACAGTCTTAATCCCCATTTTCCAGATGAGGGAACTGAGGCCCAGAGAAGTGAAGCGACTTGCCCAAAGTCACACAGCTGACAATTGGCTGTCAGGGTTTGAACCCATGACCTCTGACTCCAAAGCCCGGGCTCTTTCCACTGAGCCACGCTGCTTCTCTGCTTCTCTGCAGCTTCTTCTATGAAGAGTCTCACCATGAAGGCGATAGGTTACAATGGCAGGGTAGTTCCAATCCGATCCCCCTGCCTCTATTCCAGTGTTTAATACAGTGCTTGGGACATATCAAGCAATATCATCACTAGTACACTAGTGAACAGTTCACTTCTTCACTGGGCAAAGCATGAATCTACCTACGCCAATCATCCAAATGATTGAGACCTTAAATATCTTCATATTTCAGGAACATCATCATCCTCCCATTCCTTGCTCTTGCGTGCCAAAATCCGTCCACTGAAATATCTGGAGCAATAGCCGAACTCATGTCTGAACAAAGGAAATCAAAGGCTATTTGAAGCCCAAAATATCCTGGTGATTGTTGGACTTTTTTTTTGAATTAAGAAAAAACAAGTGTGCCCTTTCTCCTTTCTCCTCACCACCTAGGGTTTCCACCTTGCTGCCTCACCCGGCTTGTCCTCTTTGCCCGTAACTGAATTTTCAAAGCAGGGAAAGGCTACTATACATCCCCCTGACCCTTGGGACTGACCATGCAGAGCAATCGATCAGTCGATCAGTCCATGGTATTTATGGAGCGCTTACTGTGTGCGGAGCACTGGACTAAGCACATGGGTGTGTGGCCTTGGGTAAGTCGCTTCACTTCTCTGGGACTATCTATAATTCTATTTATTTATATTAATGCCTGTTTACTTGTTTTGATGTGTATATATATATATATATATCTAATTCTATTTATTTATATTGATGCTATTGATGCCTGTTTACTTGTTTTGATGTGTGTATATATAT
Organism: Tachyglossus aculeatus; assembly: GCF_015852505.1. Lineage (NCBI taxonomy): Eukaryota > Metazoa > Chordata > Mammalia > Monotremata > Tachyglossidae > Tachyglossus > Tachyglossus aculeatus. The sequence continues at coordinate 131,680,390 of NC_052101.1, read as the reverse complement.
ATATATATATATATATATCTAATTCTATTTATTTATATTGATGCCTGTTTACGTGAAGTCTGGCTCCCCCCTTCTAGACTGTGAGCCCATTGTGGGCAGGGACTGTCTCTCTTTGTTGCTGAATTGTACTTTCCAAGTGTTTAGTACAGTGCTCTGCACACAGTAGGTGCTCGGTAAATATGCTTGAACGAGTGAATGAATGAATGGGCCTCATTTACCTCATCTGTAAAATGGGGATTAAGACTGTGAGCCCCATGCAGGACAGGGATTTGGGTAGGGACCGTCTCTATATGTTGCCAACTTGTACTTCCCAAGCGCTTACTGCAGTGCTCTGCACACAGTAAGCGCTCAATAAATACGATTGAATGAGTGAATGAATGAATTGTGTCCAACCTGATTAGTTTGTATCCACCTCAGTGTTTAGTACAGTGCCTGGCACATAGTAAGCACTTAACAAATGCCATGATTATTATCATTATTACAACAGCATTAGGAGACACATTCCCTGCTTGTAATAACTTTACAGTCTAGAGGGGGTGACAGACATTAATATAAATAAATAAGTAGTTTATAATAGATAATTTGAAGATATGTACATAAGGGCTGTGGGATTGGGGGTGGGGAGAATATTGAGAGCAGTGTTGGGCTGTCTCTCCTGCTGACCGTTGCCATTTATAGAGCACTTGCTGTGTACTTAATAATAATAATAATAGTAATGACGATAATGATTGCGGTGTGTATCAAGTATTTACTCTGTGCCAAGCATCGTACTAAGTGCTGAGATAAATACAGGATAATCAGGGCGAACACGGTTCCTGTCTTTCTTGGGGCTCTCAGTTTCCACCTTCCCCACAGACGGTCTGCTGCTGAAAAAACCTTTGCCTGCCCACTCCGCTGCTTGGAATTTCACTTCCCAAGTTCTGCTAACTCAATTTTACCCTCCCCAGTGTTTAGGACAGTGCTCTGCACAGAGTAGGTGCTCAAGAAATATGATTGAATGAATGAATATACACTACAGACGGTTTGTTGTACACAATTTGTTTTGCAAAATACAATATAGTACAGTGCTAAGCGCTTAGTACAGTGCTCTGCACACAGTAAGCACTCAATAAATATGATTGAATGAACCAATATACACTACAGACGGATTGTTTTACACAATTTGGGTTGTGCCCTAATGTGTGCATTATGGCATAGCGGCTGTTGTTGTCCTTTAACTGGCTGCTTCTGGGGAAATGAGGGATGGACATTTGTGTTTTCTGTGATATGGAAATGAAGTTGGGCCCATGGAAATTGAGCTGCGTTGGAGCTAAATGTTTCCGCATTTCCAAATATTTAGTCCCGGGGATCTAGCTAGCACACTTAGTGCTTTCTCGTCATGCTCGGTTTGCTCTGCGTTTGTATTTACCAACCGGCTACAGCAGTAGTGGCAAAATTTGGGAAGGGCTGGAATTGTCCAGATTGATCGCAACTGAAAAACCAATGTGCGTGGTTCTTAACTGTGGAATCAAGAGGCTGCCCAAAGTGCATCTTTAGCAAACCTGGCACACTTTCCTACACCTTCAAGGAAACTGAGGCTCATATAGTCGGCGATGTCTTCACTGAATGAGATTGGTGGAGGGGGAGGTGAGGGGCGGCGGGGCGGTGGGGGAGACTGGAACGAGAAAACAGATTCATCTCCTGGCTCCCAATCAATTCCTCTCACCCCTCCGCCCCTCCGCTTGTCTTCTCTAAAGAAATAACACTTTAGCAAAGTACATCGGGAGGCTTTTATCTCTGCCAGTGTTTTAGCATCTACTGTGCACATTCTGAGATGGTAACCTCCCTTTTTGAAAGAGCTATAGCAAACCCGAGGCATCGATACCTTGTCCTCACCAGACCCCATTATGACTGAGTTTAGGGAGGGAAAGTAAGAATTTATCGACTCGGGGGTGGACTGAAAATCGGGCTCAGTGTTGGCTCTTAGATGGCGAGCCCCCCGACGGACAGGCATTCGTGTCTAATTCCCACCTGTGGATTTTCTCCCGGTTCTTACTACAGTGTTCTGCACGTAGTAAGTGCATATTAAATCAATCAATCAATCAATATTAAATACTATGACTACATGGCTTAGTGGGAAGAGCACCAGCTTGGGAGTCAGAGGTCATGGGTTCTAATCCCGGCTCCGCAACCTGTCTGCTGTGTGACCTTGGGCAAGTCATTTTATGTCTCTGTGCCTCAGTTCCCTCATCTGTACAATGGGGATTAAGACTGTGAGCCCCACGTGGGACAATCTGATTACCTTGTATCTACCCCAGTGCTCAGAACAGTGCTTGGTACATAGTAAGCGCTTAACAAATACCATTATTATTATTATTATTATTACTGCTCTGATTGGGGGGAAAAGGCTCAAAGGTGGTATGTGTCTGGTGTGGATTTTGTTCACGTAAAGCCGAGTCAAGGAAAACGCACAAACAAATGCAATGGAACAAAAACAACCCAGAAGGAGAACGGCACAGGGAAGACGGGGTTTGTTTTTCCCGAAGCACCACTCATTCCCACCGCGGGAATGATGGGAACCTCACCACCTATGTGGGCTAGGCAACCTAATTTGTCACTAGGTAGAGTCCAGTCTTGTTCCTCTTCCAATAATTTGAAGCAAAATTTAGCAGGTCAAAATCTCCATTTCTTTGATGATCCAACTTTTATCACTGACTATAAAGGTTTCATATTTGATGTCCCAAAGTTATTAGCTCCAATTAGAGGGGCAGCAAAGTACGTTCCACACTGGCTGAGCATGTCTTGACTGGAATAATAATAATAATATTAATGTTGGTATTTGTTAAACACGTAATATGTGCCAAGCACCGTTCTAAGCGCTGGGGTAGATGCAAGGTAATCAGGTTGTCGCATGTGGGGCTCCACAGTCTTCATCCCCATTATACAGATGAGGTAACTGAGGCACAGAGAAATCAAGTGACTTGCCCAAGGTGACGGAGCTGACAAGTGGCAGAGCCGGGATTAGAACCCACGACCTCTGGCTCCCAAGCCCGGGCTTTTCCCACTAAGCCACGCTGCTTTCAATCGATCTTTTAGACTGTAAGCTCGTTGCGGGAAGGGAGCATGTCTACCAACTCTCTTATGCTGTACTCTCCCAAATGCTTAATACAGTGCTCGGCACCCTGTAAGCACTCAATAAATATGCTTGGGAGACGACGAAATGATAGAGTTGGTAGACGCGATCCCTGCCCTCGAGGAGCTAACGTGGTGTGACCTATTGGAAAGAGCGTGGGATTGGGAATAAAAAGACCTGGGACTCAAATCCCAGCTCTGCCAACTGGACTAGAGTGTGACCTGAGGCAAATCACTGAACCTCAGTTTCCTCATCTTCAAGTGGCGACGATAATATCTGTTCCCCCTCCCTCTTAGGCCTCGAGCCCCAAATGGGACCGGGGTTCTGGCCCATCCGATCAATCTGTATCGATGCCAGCGCTTAGATTGTATCTACCACTGGTGGACACCTAGTGAATGCTGAATAGTGTTAAAAAATGAATCATTTACAGGAACAAATGGACTCTTTCTAGACAATGTGATGGTATCAACCACTGGCAAAGCGACACTGCAGTAGCTCAGATGAATATCAGTCCGTTTGCTGAAGGAGAAAACAGATGTTACAGTATTAGCCCATCGTGCGCTTTATCCACCAGGTGAGGCATTTTGCCAAGCTCCCCAAAGTTGCGCCCTAAAAATAGGCAGGATGACAAAGATGAGAAATAGCGGCTGCTTTCAAACAAAGTGGAAGGGAAATGAAACTCTGAAAGGGGTGAGCAATCTTACAGACACAAAGTGTGGCTTCTATCAACCAGTGGTATATGTCGAGCGCTTATTGTTCATTCACTGTGTGCACAGCACTGTGTTAAGTGCTTGGGTGTATACAATATAACGATAGACAGACGTGTTCCCTGCCCACAACTTGCTTACAGTCTAGAGGGACTGTACTGTGTGCAGAGCACTGTAGTAAGCGCTTGGGAGAGTACAATACAACAGAGTCGGTAGACACATTCTCTGCCCACAAGGAGCTTACAGTTTAGAGGGGAAGACAGGCGTTAAATTATGTATCTGGACATGGGTGCTGGGTTGTGATGAATAAAGAGTCCAAATCCAAGTGCAAGCTCAGGGGGCGGGGGGGGTGGCGATCACTTAAATATGAGCCACTGATGAAATTCCTCAAATATCGGTACACCAGGTTCAGATAGCCCAGTTTCTCATCCAAAATTATGCATTACTGACAATATAGATATATATTTTCCAGAAATTTAATGCCATGGGGGCTGTGGAAGGTGGAGGCACATTCTGTTTTACAGCCTGCCAAAGGACAGATTGGGTCTTTGGCTCTTTCGAGCTCTGTGTCAATCACTGCATCTTTGGACAGTGCGTTGCCTAGGAAATGACAGACCTCTGTGATAGCTGTCAGACTGGAATTGCTCACGGAAATATTAGGCTGCGTTTGGGCTGCACGATACGGGTTGGAACCCGACTTCAGTCGGCAGAACTCCAGATCTGTCCCCAGTGCCTGGAAGAGCCAAGTCAGTAATGTGTGATGAGTTCAATCTGACTGGCTCCATCAGTTTCCTCACGGAAAAAACAAAGAAGTCAGGGCAGTTAATAATAATAATAATAATAATAATAATAATAATGGCATTTATTAAGCGCTTACTATGTGCAAAGCACTGCTGTAAGCGCTGGGGAGATTACAAGGTGATCAGGTTGTCCCACGTGGGGCTCACAGTCTCAATCCCCATTTTACAGATGAGGTAACTGAGGCACAGAGAAGTTAAGTGACTTGCCCAAAGTCACACAGCTCACAATTGGCAGAGCGGGGGTTTGAAGCCATGACCTCTGACTCCAAAGCCCGTGCTCTTCTCCACTGAGCCAGATTGTGCTGTCTGCTAAGCACTTACTATGTACCAAGCACTGTACTAAGCACTGGGGCAGATACACGATAAGCTGGTCAGATATACTTCCCACCCAACATGGGGTTCGCAGTCTAAGTAGGAGAGTCTGACTCGTACTTCCCAAGCGCTTAGTACAGTGCTCTGCACACAGTAAGCACTCAATAAATACAATTGATTGATTGATGGATTGAGAGAGAACAGGGCTGGAATTCCCATTTTACAGATGAGGAAAGTGGTAGAGCTGGAATAGAACCCGGGTCCTCTGCTTCCAAGGCCATGCTCTATGCACTAGACCACTCTGGGTGGTGTGGGGTGATCCTGGAAGGCTTCCCGTAGGGACCGTCTCTATATGTTGCCAACTTGTACTTCCCAAGCGCTTAGTACAGTGCTCTGCACACAGTAAGCGCTCAGTAAATAGGATTGATTGATTGATTGATTGATTGATTCCCGTAGAAAGTGACTTTGCAAGGGCCATAAGGACGACTGAGTGAGGAGACCCTGAGGCTTCTGTTGAGGGAGCCTGGGCAGACGCAGGATCTGATTGGGATCACCAATGGAAGGGGGCAGTCAATCGATCAAGCGGTCGTATTTATTGAGGGCTTACTCTGTGCGGAGCACTGTACTAAGCGCTTTGGAGAGAAAGATATAACTATAAACGGACACATTCCATGCCCACAATGAGTCTAGAGGGGAAGACAGACATTAATAGAAATAAAGAAATTACGGATGTGGACATAGCTAAGGCAAGTCACTTAACTTCTCTGTGCTTCAGTTACCTCATCTGTAAAATGGGGATTAAAACTGTGAGCCCCCCGTGGGACAACCTGATCACCCTGTAACCTCCCCAGTGCTTAGAACAGTGCTTTGCACATAGTAAGCGCTTAACAAATACCATTATTATTATTAAGTTCCTTCATTCATTCAATTGTCTTTATTGAGCACTTACTGTGTGCAGAGCACTGTACTAAGCGCTTGGGAAGTACAAATTGACAACATACAGAGACGGTCCCTACCCAACAATGGGCTCACAGTCTAGAAGGGGGAGACAGACAACAAAACAAAACAAGTAGACAGGTGTCAACATAAGTGTTGTGGGACGGAGGGAGAGTTGAAAAAAGGGAGCAAATCCCAGTGCTAAACTTGCACTTTGGGTCAGTCTGAAACTTAATAATAATAATAATGGTATTTTTTTAAGTTTTTGTTATGTGCCAGGCACTGTATTAAGTACTGGGCTAGATATAAGATAATGAGGTTGGGCACAGTTCCTGTCCTACATGGGACTCACAGTCAAAATCCTTGGAAAGCAATCCCGGTGGAGTTAGAGAAAAAAGGGATTTATAGAGCCCACGTCAAAAACTGATCTGAAAACAGACAAATAACAGCACAAAAAAACCCCGTCATTTCATGGTACGTTCAACACATTGGAACTAATAATTTCAGACTGAATTGTAAGCAAGGAGGAAAGTATGCATGAAACAAAATTACATATTCAGAAATGACTTACAGATCAGATCGGGGAACTGCAAAAGTTGCTCTTTTCTTCCTTTCTTCCTAAACTGATGAAATTGATGAGCCTGGGGATACTTAAAATGAAGCATTACCTTTGGGGGACTGCAGATGCAAATTCTTCATAAAGATCTAGGCGCTAGCAAAAACTCAGGCTCGAAAAACGGGCCCAACCATGCGTTTTTTAGGACATTTATTAAGTACTTACTCTCAGGCCAGCCCCGGCGTAGGTAAAAGATAATCGGATAATCGGATAAGACCCACTCCCTGTTGCTGCACGGGACTCACAGTCTAAGGGGGAAGGAGGGATGGTGGTAGAAATCTTATCACTATTTTATAGATGAGAAAACTGAGGCCCAGAGAGGTGAAGTGACTTGCCCAGGGCCACACAGCAGGCAAGTGGCAGATCAGGGACTAGTCCCCGAGTCTCCTGCCTCCTAATCCCATGTGCTTTCCACTGAGCCACACTGCCTCCACTCTTCTCAGCCCCTAAAGCCACCTTGACCCAAAACAGTTCTGCCTTTTGTTCCGACAAACTCCGTCAGACTCAACACCCTGATTTTTGAAACCCTCCACTGATGCTGCATCAGCTGCCTCCTTTCTCTCACGCGCGTGATGCCACTTATAAATCCACAGTTAATTCCGTGCCCCTAGGAGAGATAATATTCATGCAGAGCACTGTGATAAGCACCGGGAAAGAGTCTTGTCTTATGCCGTCGAGACATCTCCGACCCAAATCGACGCCATCGTTCTGGTAACGAATCCATAGGGTTTTCTTGGTAAAAATACCAAGGTTGTGGGCTTGTCTGTTGTCTCTCTCACACCGCTGCTGCCCAGCACTGGTGAGTTTTGACTTGTAGCAGATTGTGTGCCACTCGCTAGCCCCTGGCCATGCTAGGAACGGAATGGGTAGGCCTCTGCTTGACTCTCCCTCCTGTAGTCGAGACTGGTAGAGGACTGGAAACTCTCCAGGTGCGATCCTGAGATGGGTGGAAAAGAGTACACTGGTGAAAATTAGACATGGTCCCCGGCCCTCTAAGAAGGGGCTCACCAGATTTTTCTTCTGCTCGGTCCCTCTGAGGAGAAGAAAATCAATATTTGCGGGAATATAGTGACACAGTGTTCCTGGCGGCAGGCAAATAGAACAAATGCTAAGTGGCGTTTTCCATAGCAACTTTCAGCTTGAAGAAATATCCATCTGAATCCTGGAGAGACTCGGAGGCTCACGTCCTCTCCAAATCTGCGGGAACTCTTCAGGCAGCTCCAGTTTCGATTATTCATGATAACACCTTGTTTTTTGTGGCGTCTTGTTTATTTTTCCAGAGTGCTTTCGCATCATTTCTGTCCCTCTGCCCGCACCACGTCCCGATGAGGTCGGAAGAGGTGGATATTTTTCACATCATTTTACAGAGGAGGAAACTGAGACCCAAAGAGGTGAAGTGACTTGGCCAGGGTCACTCAGCAGGCCAGATACAGAGCTGAGTCCCACGACTGCCAATCCAATCAATCAATCAATCAATCGTATTTATTGAGCGCTTACTATGTGCAGAGCACTGTACTAAGTACTTGGGAAGTACAAATTGGCAACACATAGAGACAGTCCCTACCCAACAGTGGGCTCACAGTCTAAAAGGGGGAGACAGAGAACAGAACCAAACATATCAACAAAATAAAATAAATAGGATAGAAATGTACAAGTAAAATAAATAAATAAATAAATAGAGTAATAAATATGTAAATAATAACAAATAAATAATAAATAAATAAATAAATGAAAATCCAGGGCTCTTTCCATTAGGCCGTGCTGCTTCTGGATACTCCAGGATATTTCTCCAGGCAGGAAGCTCAACTAAGCCTCTCCAGAAGGAAAACTAGCGGTATGGTCTAGTGGGAAGAGCTCTGTTCTGGGAGTTAGAGGACCTGCATACTAATCCCAGTTCAGCCACTGTTCTGTTTTGTGACCTTGGGCAAGTCACTTAGCTTCTCTGTGCCTCAGTTTCCTCATCTGTAAAATGGGGATTCAGTACATATTCTCCCTCCTATTTGGATGGTGAGCTCTTGTGGGACAGGGACTGCGTCTAACCTGATTGCTTTGTAGAAGCAGCGTGGCTCAGTGGAAAGAGCCCGGGCTTTGGAGTCAGAGTTCACGGGTTCAAATCCCGGCTTGGCCAATTGTCAGCTGTGTGACTCTGGGCAAGTCACTTCACTTCTCTGTGCTTCAGTTACCTCATCTGTAAAATGTGAGCCCCCGTGGGACAACCTGATCACCTTGTAACCTCCCTAGTGCTTAGAACAGTGCTTTGCACATAGTAAGCGCTTAATAAATGTCATCATCATTATTACCTACCTCAGCACTTAGAACAGTGCTTGACGTCTAGTAAGCACTTAACGAATACCGTTGTCATTGGTGATTACCATTAAAACAGTGACAGACCTACTCCTTTGTACTGTGTGCTCCTAAGCACTTAGTACAGTGCTCTGCACTCAATAAATGCCAACTCACTGAGAAGTAGAGTGGCCCAGTGAGAAGCATCACTTAGTGGCTAGAGCACGGACCTGGGAATCAGAAGGACCTGGGTTCCAGTCTTGGCTCTGCCACATATTTGCTATCTGACCCTGGAAAAAGTCACTTCACTTCTCTGGGCCTCAGTTACCTCATCTGTAAAATGGGGAGGAAGACTGTGAACCCCATGTGGGACAGGGACTGTGTCCAACCTGATTTATCTTGAGACTACCCAGTGCTTAGAACTGTGCCTGGCACATAGTAAACACCGAACAAATGCCATAAAAAAATACCATTAATTGATCATTTCTTAAGTTCCTTGAAATGCAGAGAAGGTGTAGAAAAAAGATTTTCCAATTTGCATTCCTAATAATGACCGTGTTCCTTACTTCAAAATAAAACCTGCTGAAATCAGCTATGGTCTCATCGACTGAGGACAGTAACTCTAAACTTTAAGCTCACCGTGGCCAGGGAACCTGTCTACCAACTTTGTTTAATTGTTCTCTCTCCAGAGTTTATTACAGTTCTTTGCACGCAGTCAGCGCTCCATAAATAAATTGATTGACCGCCTTTTAGTGCCCAACTGATGGAAAATTGAGTCAAAAATCAATTCCCGTAGTGTCTTTTGAAGATAAGGCTTTATGGGGACCGTATTGGATGAATAAAGTCAGCTCGCATTCTTTTTAAACAGCCCTTTCATATTTCATTTCTGTCTCCTGTCACCGTATTTTCTCCCTTTACCTAAGCCCTACGCTGCAGTACAACATTTTCAGGCCACTGGACACTAAATGCAGGGTGATACCTCGTGTCACATTCACTTTCACAGCTGTTGCCTGGGGAACGCGATGTGGACTTGCTCGAGAAGGCTTCGCCCAGCCCACCATCCTGACCGATCCCATTTTGCCGTGACAGTTGTGTCGGCCGATGAGGGACAGTGTTGCCTCCCCTCTTCTCCCTGGAGCAGGCTCGCGGTGGTTGGCCCAGAATTTTAGATAGGAGCTGGCGGTTTGGGGGACTCCCCCGAGATAACTCCCACAAAATTAGCCCCTTGGAGAATTTTTCTACCACGGATTATTTCTGATTGATAGCCACGGCGATAAACCCTTACAGAGAAGCAGTGTGGCCTAGGGGATAGAGCCCGGGCCTGGGAGTAAGAAGGACCTGTGTTCCGATCCTGGCTTCCCCACATGTCCGCTGAATGACCTTAGGCAAGTCACTTCACTGCTGTATGCCTCAATTACCTCACCTATAAAATGACTGTGACCCTCATATGGGACATGGACCGTGTCAAATCTAATTATCTTGTATCTATCCCAGTGCTTAGTACAATACCTACACATAGTAATCACTTAACAAGTTTCATAAAAAAGGAAAAAAAAACTCAGAAGTATCCGTCAGTCTAGGATGACTCAGGTGCCTTCCCATGGGGAGACTTGGGTTGTCTAGATGCCTTTCCAGGAATCTCTGTATAGAAGCTTCCTCGCTGGCTGGAATTATTAAATATCTGATTCTGCTATTGGTTGACTAAATAATCAATGCCTCTAGCCCAAGAGTTGCCTTGTGAAAAGGACACCTATGAAGATCATTCTTCTAGGAGTTATAGCAGAGTACTTTGCCTAGTAGTTGATGAACAGCAAATGAAGTCTTAGTGATCATAATTAGGATATTTATTAAACACCTACATACCATGTGCCAAGCTCTGGGGCAGATGCTGATTTTCACTTCCCAAGCGCTTAGTAATAATAATAATAGCATTTGTTAAGCGCTTACTACGTGCAAAGCTCTGTTCTAAGTGCTGGGGAGGATACACAGTGATCAGTTTGTCCCACGTGGGACTCACAGTCTTCATCCCCATTTTACAGATGAGGTCACTGAGGCACAGAGAAGTTACGTGACTTGCCCGAAGTCACACAGCCGATAAGTGGTGGAGCCGGGATTTGAACCCATGACCTCTGACTCCCAAGCCCGTGCTCTTTCCATTGAGCCATGCTGCTTCTCTAGCACACAGTAAGCACTCAATAAATACAATTGAATGAAAGATTGGACACAATCCCTGTCCCATGTGGGACTCACTGTCTAAGAGGAAGGGAGAACAGGGAACTTATTTCCATTTTAGAGATAATAATAATAATAATAATAATGGCATTTATTAAGTGCTTACTATGTGCAAAGCCTATGCCTCAATTACCTCATCTATAAAATGGGGATTAAGACTGTGACCCTCATGTGGGACAGGGACCGTGTCAAGTCTAATTATCTATCCCAGTGTTTATCTAAGTGCTGGGAAGGTTACAAGGTGATCAGGTTGTCCCATGGGGGGCTCACAGTCTTAATCCCCATTTTACAGATGAGGTCAATGAGGCCCAGAGAAGTGAAGTGACTTGCCCAAAGTCACACAGCTGACAGTTGGCGGAGCCGGGATTTGGACCCCTGACCTCTGACTCCAAAGCCCGGGCTCTTTCCACTGAGCCATGCTGCTTCTCTTAGTGAAACTGAGTCCCAGAGAGGTGAATTGACTTGTCCAAGGTCACCCAGCAGGCTAGTGGAGGACTAGGTTCATTTTTATATTTTTTCTCTCATGTTATTTGTTATGTGCTTGCTACGCATTGTACAAAGTGCTGGGGTAGATAGAAGGGAATCAGATTAGACCCAGTCCACGTCCCATAAGGGGCTCACAGTCGTAATCACCATTTTACAGATAGAGGGAACTGAGGCAGAGTGAAGTTAAGTGACTATCCCCAAGGTCACACAGCAGACAAGTGGCAGAGTCAAGATTAGAACCCAGGTCCTTCTGACGCCAAGGCCCGTCCTCTGTCCAGTGGATAACACCGCTTCCCATTTAGAATCTGGGTCTCCTGACTCCCAGCTTCTTGGTCTTTTCCGCCACGCCACGTTGCTCAGGGGCAGAACAGCTAAAGAGGCTTGGCAAGATTTTGGATGCTGCCTGAAGTCGATAAAAAATGAGTTTTTCAACAATGCCCCGTTCTCATTTGTACCTGCGGTTTCTTTCGGTTTCTCTGAGAAGCAGCGTGGCTCAGTGAAAGGAGCCCGGGCTTTGGAGTCAGAGGTCATGGGTTCAAATCCCGGCTCTGCCAACTGGCAGCCGTGGGACTTTTGGGCAAGAAGTCACTTCATTTCTCTGGGCCTCAGTTCCCTCATCTGTAAAATGGGGATTAAGACTGGGAGCCCCACGTGGGACAACCTGATGACCTCGTATCTCCCCCAGTGCTTAGAACGGTGTTTGGCACATCGTAAGTGCTTAACAAATGCCGCACTGCTTCTCTTGTTAGATGAGATAGATGAGATCAAGCTATGGTGAGAAGGTTAGCTTTAGAGGAATGAAGTGTGTGGGTAGATAGAATACAGGCCTGAGAGTCAGAAGGACCTGGGTTCTAATCCTGGTTCCGCCACTTGTCTGCTGGGTGACCTTGGGCAAATCAGTTAACTTCTCTGGGCCTCAGCTGTCTCATCTGTAAAATAGGGATCGAGACTGGGAGTCCTATATGGGACAGGGACTGTGTCCAACCTGATTATCTTGTATCTACGCAGTGCTTAGTACAGTGCCTGGCACATATTAAGTGCTTAACAAATACCACGATTATTATCATTGTTAAGTGAGAAGCGTGGCTCAGTGGAAAGAGCCCGGGCTTTGGAGTCAGAGGTCATGGGTTCAAATCCCGGCTCAGCCAATTGTCAGCTGGGTGACATTGGGCAAGTCACTTAACTTCTCTGTGCCTCAGTTACCTCATCTGTAAAATGGGGATCAAGACTGTGAGCCCCCTGTGGGACAACCTGATCACTTTGTAACCTCCCCAGCGCTTAGAACAGTGCTTTGCATGTAGTAAGCACTTAATAAATGCCATCGTTATTATTATTATTATTATTATTAAATGCAGAGCACTGTTCTGTGCATCTGTCATGTGCAGAGAACTGTCCTGAGCATCTGCTATCCTCAGTGTCTGCCATGTGCAGAGCACTGTACTGGACACCTACTTGGTGTGCAGCACAGTGTACCTTGCACCCAATAGAAGAAGACACGGTCGCTACCCTTAAGGAACGTACAATCAAACAGAAAAGCCAGACAGACATAAATGATTTACAAATAGAAGGAGCTGTAGGAAGACAAGAATACCTGCTGTGTCACCTTGGGCAAGTCACTTAACTTCTCTGTGCCTCAATCCCCTTATTTGTAAAAGGGGGATTCAATATCTGTTTTCCCTCCTACTTAGTTTGTGAGCCTCTCGTGTGACCTGATTATCTTCTGTCTACCCCAGTGCTTAGTACAGTGCTTGGCACACAGTAAGCGCTTAACAAATACCACAATTATTATGATAATTATTACCATTTTTTTCTGCTCCCAGGAAAGCCTCGACAGTAAGCACTTAACAAGTACCACAGTTATTATCATCATCATCATCAATCGTATTTATTGAGCGCTTACTATGTGCAGAGCACTGTACTAAGCGCTTGGGAAGTACAAATTGGCAACATATAGAGACAGTCCCTACCCAACAGTGGGCTCACAGTCTAAAAGGGGGAGACAGAGAACAAAACCAAACATACTAACAAAATAAAATAAATAGAATAGATATGTAGATAGATAGAATAGAATAGATAGAATAGAATAGATATATAGAATATAGAATAGATATAGAATATAGAATATTCTATATATAGATATATAGAATAGATATATTATGATAATTGTTACCATTTTTTTCTGCTCCCAGGAAAGCCTTGATAACTATTGTCCTCCATAGAAATACCTTTGAATGTGGACAAGAATTTCACCTGATGGAATCAGAGAAATATTCACTCTGGTTCATTCATTCATTTAATCGTATTCATTGAGCGCTTACTGTGTGCAGAGCACTGTACTAAGCGCTTGGCAACATATAAAGACGGTCCCTACCCAACAATGGGCTCACAGTCTAGAAGGGGGAGACAGACAACAAAACAAACCATGCAGACAGGTGTCAAAATCGTCAGAACAAATAGAATTAAAACTATATGCACATCATTAACAAAATAAATAGAATAGTAAATATGTACAAGTAAAATAGAGTAATAAATCTGTACAAATATATACAAGTGCTGTGGGGAGGGGAAGGAGGTAGGAGTGGGGATGGGGAGGAGGAAAGGAAAAAGGGGGTTAGGGTTACGTTATGGCTAATTACAATCCACCTTTACAGGTGGTAATCACAAAGGAAATCTCATTTTCTCTACAGCAATCCTGCTCTTCGAGATGCTTAGCATTTGGTTCTGAAACAAGGCTGAGAAGGGTTTGGGAACTTAGCCAAGTTAATGGGGTCATTTTTGTTATGAGAAAACAAGAGAATGGCTATAAATATGACTGACAACTCTGAGCTGACAGGACCAGAAAAGACTCAGTCCATCGATGGTAGTTACTGAGCGTCTACGGAATACAGAACACTTACTCTGTGCAGAGCTCTGTACTGAGCACACTGGAAGAGTACAATGGAGTTTTTACAATCTGGCAGGAGTATGATTTGAAAGCCACCTTTGTTGAATTTTTTTTCTTTCATTGAATAACAGACATACAAATTGCATATTCAGCGTTGCCTGCTGTATGACTTTGGGCAAGTCACTTAACTTCTCCATGCCTCAATTTCCTCCACTGTAAAATGGGGTTCGATACCTGTTTTCCCTCCCCCTTAGACTTTGAGCCCCGAGTGGGACTGAGACGGTCTAATCTGATGATTTTATATCCAACCCAGGACTTAGTACAGTGCTTGGCACCTAGGAAGTTCCTAACAAATAGTACTGTTATCATTATCGTTTCAGTTATTGTTATCATTATTATCCTCTGAATACACTGCATATGGTAAATGTCCCCAGCTAAACTCTCGGTTGTTTGATTCATCAGATATCAGATATGATGTCAATACAACCAGTGGAACTATAATCTGATTTAACAACGTAGATCAGACAGCCGATGAAATTAGTTTTCGGAATCGTACGGAATTCATCAAAACGAACAGCGTTCCCTGTCAACTAACACTTAACCATGAAAGATATATTTGGGGACTGAGATCACGTTGGGCTAGAAGAATGCTCCTCCATCACCTCGACGTTCCAAAATCCCTATTCTTTGGCAACTGGATAGAAATGTGCCATTGCCAAAGTAATTAGTCCAAAAAAGCCACAACAGCTGCTTTGCAGCTGAATAAGATCAGTTTTCGGGGGGTTGTTTTCAATCACCATTTCGATTCAAAAGTGAGCTTGAGCTTCCTGGAACAGCAAGTCAACGAAATGTTATTTTTCATTGTTCAAACGTGTTTATCCTGGACTTTCATTTCAGTGGCATTTATTCCTATGCCACATGAGCGCCTATCCCCTCCGCTTGTGGGAAATATCACTCCACGTACAATGGCAGGAAAGAGCCACCCACAAGGAAGTCCCGGAATGTGGTCAGCTCAGCAGCACTGGATTTCCCCTTTTAGACTGTGAGCCCACTGTTGGGTAGGGACTGTCTCTATATGTTGCCAATTTGTACTTCCCAAGCGCTTAGTACAGTGCTCTGCACATAGTAAGCGCTCAATAAATACGATTGATGATGATGATGATGAGGCAACGCTCACAGCCACACGGCTCCACTAGGCGGGACGTGGGAGGAGAATGATGATGGCAGGATACCTAAGCAGCGGCATTGGGAATTTTTTATTTCAAATGGTATTCCTTAAGCTCTTACCACATGCCAAGCACTGTATTAAGCGCCGGGGTAGATACAAGATAAGTAGGTTGGACCGAGTCCCCGTCCCACACGGGGCTCACAATCTAAGTAGGAGGGAGAATAGGTATTGGATCCCCATTTTACCTGTGACGTAACCAAGGCTCATAGAAGTGATTTGCCCAGGATCACACCCCAGAAATGTGGCAGCGCTAGGATTGGAATTCTTTGATTTCCAGGCCCGTGCTCTTTCCCCTAGACCACAAGGACCTATCTTTATGCACCTATATGCCCTCCTTCCTTGTAAAATTGAGAATGTGAGAACTGGTCCCTCTCAGGGTTGCCCCGGGAGAGTTCCCAGTCCTCTACCAGTCTCGACTACAGGAGGGAGAGTCAGGCAGAGGCTTATCCAATCTATTCCTAGCTTGGACGGTGGCTAGCGAGTGGAAGGCAATCCGCTACAAGTCAAACCTCCCCTGTGCTGGGAAGCAGCGGAACGGGAGAGAATCGAGGGTGAAGACTCAGGTTTACTGCGCGGAAGGAGGCAAGGGTAAACCGCTTCCGTATTTTTACCAAGAAAATTCCGTGGGAACGCTACCTCAGCGACTGCAGAGGGAGGTGGGGCGTTTCTGGGAGAGATGTGTCCATAGCGTCGCTATGGGTCGAAGACGACTCGACGGCATAAGACAAGGAGGAGCTGGTGGTTCTTCTGAGCTCCTAGGATTTCTGGGTCTTGAAGTCTCAGAAACACAGAATTTAGTGTGGGCTGACAAATGGGCATCGGTTGTGTCACACACCCGCTTGCATCAATATGAATTATTATCATTACTATTGCTATTACTATTATTATTATATTCACTAAGGGCTTAGTATTTGCCAAGCACGGTGCTAAGCACTGGGGTAAAGGCAAGATAATATCAGACACAGTCCGGTCCCCCAAGGGGAAAACAGTCTAAGAGAAAGAACAGGCATTTTTAACCCCATTTTACAGTTGAGGAAGCGAAGGCCCAGAAAAGTGATTTGCCCCAAGTCACACAGCAGGCAAGTCAGAGAAGCAGCGTGGTTCAGTGGAAAGAGCACAGGCTTGGGAGCCAGAGGTCGATCAATCAATCAATCAATCAATCGTATTTATTGAGCGCTTACTATGTGCAGAGCATTGTACTAAGCGCTTGGGAAGTACAAATTGGCAACATATAGAGACGGTTCCTACCCAACAGTGGGCTCACAGTCTAGAAGGGGGAGACAGAGCAAAACCAAACATATTAACAAAATAAAATAAATAATATAGATATGTACAAGTAGAATAAATAAATAGAGTAATAAATATGTACAAACATATATACAGGTCATGTGTTCTAATCCCGGCTCTGCCACATGTCTGCTGTGTGGCCTTGGGCAAGTCACTTAACTTCTCTGAGCCTCAGTTCCCTCATCTGTAAAATGGGGATGAAGACTGTGAGCCCCACATGGGACAACCTGATCACCTTGTATCCCCCCCCCCCAGTGCTTAGAACAGTGCTTGGCACATACTAAACGCTTAACAAATGACATCATGATTATTATTATTAATATTACTATTATAAGTCACCTCTCTCCCTCTCCTCTGTATCAATGTCTCCATCCCTCTCTGTCTTTGTCTCCGTCTTCGTCCCTGCCCACCCCTGTCACTCAGAGAAATACAGATAGAAGAGGCGATGAACAAATTGAATTTCAACTGGTTTTCCGTGTTTGAACACAATTCTTATTGTTCTATGTCTCTGTCCTCTCCAACTTAGTTTGGGAACCCTGTGTGGAACCCGCTTAGAACAGTGCTTGGCACATACTAAGCACTTAACAAATATTCTTATTATTATTATTACTATTATAAGTCACCTCTCTCCCTCTCCTCTGTATCAATGTCTCCGTCCCTCTCTGTCTCTGTCTCTGTCTTCATCCCCCCATCCCCGTCATTCAGAGAAATACAGATAGAAGAGGCGATGAACAAATTGAATTTCAACTGGTTTTCCTTGTTTGAACACAATTTTTATTGTTCTATGGCTCTGTCCTCTCCAATTTAGTTTGGAAACCCTGTGTGGAACAGAGATCATATCCTAACTGATTTTCTGGCATCTATCCTAGCACGGCTTACTTCTCTGTGCCTCAGCTTCCTCATCTGCAGACTGTGAGCCCATTGTTGGGTAGGGACCGTCTCTATATGTTGCCAACTTGTACTTCCCAAGCGCTTAGTACAGTGCTCTGCACACAGTAAGTGCTCAATAAAGACGATTGAATGAATGAATCTGTAAAGTGGGGATTGAAACGGTAAGCCCCAGGTGGGACAGGGACTGTGTCCAACCTAATTTGTTTGCATCCTCCCCAGCGCTTAATACAGTGCCTGGTACACAGTAAGCGCTTAACAAATACCATAATTACTATTATGATTATTGTACCACTGAATAAGTGTTAGATAAGGGGGCTAGCCAAATGCAACCATGGTCTCGGAAGGGAGGGGGAAGTGGTGGGAAGAGGATATTGAGGAAACAGTTTGAAAAATGAGAACGATTAATACGAAAAGAGGACTCCAGTACCCTGTCTAAGAGGTATGCCAGTGACACCTGAAGGTCTTCATACCTATAATAATAATAATGATGGCATTTATTAAGCGCTTACTATGTGCAAAGCACTGTTCTAAGTGCTGGGGAGGTTACAAGGTGATCAGGTTGTCCCACAGGGGGCTCACAGTCTTAATCCCCATTTTCCAGATGAGGTAACTGAGGCCCAGAGAAGCGAAGCGACTTGCCCAAAGTCACACAGCTGACAACTGGTGGAGCCGGGATTTGAAGCCATGACCTCTGACTCCAAAGCCCGGGCTCTTTTCACTGAGCCACACTGCTTCTCTGGGGGAATTTCCCCATTCCCTATGGGGAAATACCGTCGACCTTCTTTTGGGAGGACATATGAGCTAATTTGTATTGATGTCTGTTTATTGGTCCTGATGTCTGTCTCCCCCTGCCCCCTCGAGAATGTGAGGTCATTATAGGCTGGGATTGTCACTCCTTATTGTTTTATTGTACTCAATCACTTAGTACAGTGCTCTGCCCCACAGTAAGCCCTTAATAAATATGATTGGATGAATGAATGAATAATCCTCTTACTGATCAACTTATCGATCTTACTGATCAAGTAAGGATGGCAATGAGTCACTTGGTGTCACTTTACAACCTTCTAGGGGAGCCTTTTGACTCCCAGGGACCCCTCCATGATTCCAGCCTAATAATAATAATAATAATAATAATAATAATAATAATAGCATATATTAAGCACTTACTATGTGCCAAGCACTGTTCTAAGCACTGGGGAGTTTGCAAGGTGATCAGGTTGTCCCACATGGGGCTCACAGGCTCAGCATTTAACAGAGCCCTTGGCCCTCCTTACCGTCAGCTTTAGGGCACTCAGTCAGCTCTTCCCCTCCTACCCAAAGTGACTTTGGGCAAGTCATTTCCCTTCTCTGTGCCTCAGTTCCCTCATCTGTAAAATGGGGATGAAGACTGTGAGCCCCCCGTGGGACAACCTGATCACCTTGTAGTAATAATAATAATAATAATGATGGCATTTATTAAGCGCTTACTGTGTTTAAAGCACTGTTCTAAGCGCTGGGGAGTTTACAAGATGATCAGGTTGACCCACATGGGACTCACAGTCTTCATCCCCATTTTACAGATGAGGGAACTGAGGCCCAGAGAAGTGAAGTGACTTGCCCAAAGTCACACAGCTGACAAGTGGCGGAGCCGGGGTTCATGACCTCTGACTCCAAAGCCCGGGCTCTTTCCACTGAGCCACGCTGCTTCCCCAGCCCTCAGAACAGTGCTTTGCACATAGTAAGCGCTTAGTAAATGTCATCATTATTATTATTACCTCACGGATCTACAGCCCAGCCAGCACACTCCGCTCCGCTACCACCAGCCTGCTCACTGTACAATCTCATCTATCTCAGTGCAGACCCCTCACCCACGACCCCCATCCTCCCCTTCACGTCCAACAAATGATCACTCTACCCACCTTCAAAGCCTATTGAAGCCACATCTCCCCAAAGGATGTTCCCCGATGAAGTCCTCATTTCCTTGTAACCTCCCTAGCGCTTAGAACAGTGCTTTGCCCATAGTACATGCTTAATAAATGCCATCATCATTATTATTATTATTATTTCCCCTACTCCTTCTCCCTTCTGTGTCACCCTCGCACTTGGATCTGTACCTGTTAAGGACTTGATATTCACCCCACCCTCAGCCCCACAGCACTTATGTCCAGAGAAGCAGCGTGGCTCAGTGGAAAGAGCATGGGCTTGGGAGTCAGAGGTCATGGGTTCAAATCCCTGCTCTGCCACTTGTCAGCTGGGTGACCTTGGGCAAGTCACTTCACTTCTCTGGGCCTCAGTTACCTCATCTGGAAAATGGGGATGAAGACTGTGAGCCCCCCGTGGGACAACCTGATCACCTTGTAACCTCCCCAGCGCTTGGGACAGTGCTTTGCACAAGTAAGCGCTTAATAAATACTATTGTTATTATTGTTATTATCATTATGGGTTCTAATCCCGGCTCCGCCACTTATCGGCTGTGTGACTTTGGGCAAGTCACTTAACTTCTCTGTGCCTCAGTTACCTCTATCTGGAAAATGGGGATTAAGATCGTGAGCCCCATGTGGGACAACCTGATCACCTTGTATCCCCCCCAGTGCTATAGTAAGCGACTAACAAATACCATCATCATCATCATCTGTAAATTATTGTCTGTCTTCCCCTTTTGACCAAAATCCCCTCATGTGCAGGGAACGAATCTACTACTAACTCTGTTGAATTGTACTCTCTCGAGTGCTTATAAGGCTCTGAACACAGTACAGCGTTCAATAAATGCCTATTGATTAATTGATTTTTAAATTTTTCATGGCATTTGATTGATTGTAAGCTCTTAACAAATACTGCTGTTATTATGCTCCGGGCTCCAGGGAATGGCCACTCAAAAGCCAAGTGCACTAGCCCTGGCTTGCCACAATCGCTATGACCATGCCCCAGGCAGACCGAGTAAGCCCCGAGCAAGAGAAAGCAGTCTGACCTTGTGGCAAAAGTTCGGGCCCGGGATTCAGAAGGATCTGGGTTCTCATCCGAGCTCCTCCTCTTGTCTGCTGTGTGACCTTGGACAAGTCACTTGACTTCTCTGTGCCTCAGTTACCACCTCTGTAATACGGGGATTAAGACTGTGAACACGTAATACATGCTCAACCAATACCCTAAAACAAAAAACAAAAAATGCCCGAAGGTTCCTTAAGGAGAAGCAGGAAGACTCTGCTATTAAGACCAATAAGATTCCGTTTCATGGCCGCTAGAGCTCTTACCTTTTCCCTCCCCCTCCTTTTATAAATTGCTGTGTTTAATTTCAGAGAAAACCGAGCCTCTCAATAGCATCCCCTCTTGAACTCCCGCCACCTCTCCAGTCAATCAGTGACCGGAGGAATCTCCACCCTCTCCACCTCTGAAATAGCCCTGGGAACCTGTTTATGACTTCAGCTCTGGAGACGAAACCTCGGGCTTTCGCCGTCTCCTAGAGAAGATGGGCACTCTTAAAATGCTTCTCCTTAAAAGCCTCTCTGCTCCCTTGGGATTTGTCCGTCCCCCCCGCCATCCCCAGCCCCCACCATAGATGCGGATAATTCCTCCGATCTGATTTTAAAACAGAGGCCGGCTCAGTGTTGAGGGATGAGATTCCAAGCTAGAATATAATATGCTTGAATTAATTTGCATAATGCAAGCCTATCGGTTACAAAGCTGTGTTTGTTGAGGGAGCCGTCCCCGCAAACGAAGGAGTCTTTCGGGTGACCTCGCAGATGTGAAATGAAATTTGGAGTTACGGCGTGGATTTTGGCCGCGCCCGTATCACGAGAGCA
This sequence comes from Tachyglossus aculeatus, assembly GCF_015852505.1. Classification (NCBI taxonomy): domain Eukaryota; kingdom Metazoa; phylum Chordata; class Mammalia; order Monotremata; family Tachyglossidae; genus Tachyglossus; species Tachyglossus aculeatus. The sequence continues at coordinate 131,658,840 of NC_052101.1, read as the reverse complement.
GACGTCCGATTCCAAATCAGCTACCAGAAATAAAACAACCGTGTGTTGGGTTGATGGCCCAATTCTCTGGAAACACAAAGGAACAGATTTCAATTTGCTCCAGTCAGGATTTTTTTTTACTTTCTGCCTAATAACAATTCTCCACAGGAGCCCAAATTTACTTAAACACCTTTATGCGTCATTTTCTTTAACTGAGACCAAAGGCGGCCCAGAGCGAATGCTTCACGCCAGAGGAACGGGGGGTTAAAAATGGGATGGAGGGAGCTGGCAGCACCACTGCAGCTTTGCTTTTGTGCTTCCAGCCTGAACTCCACTGTCCACATTCAAGAACAGGTTCATTCCCTGCCATAGGTTTTTCTTTATCACAAAACCAAGTCCAGATTTATCATTCAGCATTTACTAGCAACACCTGAAGGCTTTGAAATGACAGCTTATTGTTTTAACTGTGTTAAGGGAAGCGCTGTTCAAGATCTGTCCGGGGGCTCTTTATTAGAAGAAATTACGGCATTAGTTTTTCGCTAATTCTAACGCCAGCCGAGATCTCATTTAGCAGCCATTAATTCGATGCCGTGTTCCTGCAAAACTTTGCTTCCATCAATCATCCTGCCATTTCGAAACCCAATCCAAAAATATATCCCCTGAGGATGGGTTTCTCTCCCCACAAGCAGAAGTTCAGAAATCCCGAGTCGGGGAGAATTTGACAAATATTTAGTCGAATATGACTTGGCTTGTTTTTCATAGGGGCGTGATGCACTCAAACTTCAGGTAGGCACACGAGCGGGATTTCTGAGGCTTTCTTTTGGCACCTGGAAGGTAAAAGAGCCAGAAACCTCCACTTGACACTGCCCCGCTTTATCCTCTTTCTCAGTTTTTGCCGGTGGTGGCATTTCTCGGGCTCCCGGTGCCCACCTCCGCTCGGAGAAAACCAGACGCCGTGATGTGAGGAGCTCTGGCGAATTTCAGGCAGCGAGCCTTCAGACGAGGGTCAAACTGACTCCCGTTTAGCTCCGTTTCACAACACCAACAGCGATTTCCTGGGCAGGCAATTAAAATGATTTCAAATCATGTTCTGAATGTGAAAGAGTTGAAAGATATATTTTCCAAGTCAATTTCTGGTGGGTCGGTCTCATGAATAATAACCGCACTAATGGCTTTGCATGATGTACCGTAGTCATTCTTTGCGTACCGAAGATGAAATTCTGGAAAACCCGGTGAATAAGTTTTCGAAGTGGCGCAACCACCTTGCTCTGCAGCAAAAAAGAGCAAGTAGACATTTCAACCTTTCTTAAAACTGAGTGCGGATTAACGTGGAGAATTCCTATAGCTTTTGAACTCATTGTTATTAAAAGAGGCTCAAAACAGTTGTATCGGGGAGGGTGGGGGGAGCAGCACTTTGGGCGTTAAAAATAATCATGTTAAGCGGCAAAATGGCAGCCAACAGAAGTAGGTGCCGAAAAAATCAACTTTAATTAAAACCTTTTGGGGAATAACTTCACAGTTTTTCAGCAAGCGAACCCAGCGTGTGGGATTACGTCAATCTGGTGTTTTTCTTTGAATAGCGTATGCTCGTTTCCTGCTGGAGGGCAAGGTGCAGGGGATCTGGGGGTGAGAAACGAAAGAATGGGCTCATGACTTTGTCTCCATAAGGACGGTACCGAAAACCTTCCCGGAATTCCTCCCTAATGAGGTCTCGATATGGAACGAACATTAAAGGTGTCAACCCGATACTCCGTCTGGGACGGCGATATATGGCAACGAAGCCAGGGTTGGGGGCATCTGGAGAATTTAAAACATACATGAGGTCACCGGAAACCATTATGCTATATTACTTTGTAAGTCTTGCCGATTTATAGCTTTGCAGTAACATATGGTGAATAGAGTAGCTGTTCTTTGGGGGGGTTTGTGTGTGTTTGGGTGTGTGTTGGGGGAAGAGCTTGCTGCTCTTTTCCCAGACGTCCCCCAAGGAAAATTCCCAGGGCAGTCGGGGAACAGTATTCCAGGGCTGTCAGGGAAAAGGACGAGAGCCCCAGATTGAACAGTCGACATGAAAGAGACTCGAGGCCTCGCACGAGTTTTATTTTTGCCCGCGCTGCTGGAGGGTGATTATTATTTATTCAATACTGAATTCAGAGTCGTCCCCCAGAACAGATCCACCCATATGATTGCTGTTCTGTCTTGAAGTGAACAATGCAATTTGCCCTAGTGTTCAACTGACCCATTTTTTCATTGAGAAATTGTGCAATTAGCCGACTGTTTTCATGGCAAGAAGGAGCCAGGAACTGACATGTCTCCTCTCTTCTTTCAGAAGCTGAATTGGGATGCTGTCCAGCCCGGAGGCCTGACTGAATGAATGCTGAGCTTCTGCGTGAAGACCATTTCTTTCGAAACTTCCAAGTAGCGGAGGGATTGGACGGCTGTCGGGGGGGTGGGCGGGGGGCGGGGGTGGGGGAGGGTCCTCTGGGTGGGAGGGGTGAACTTCAGAGACTCCTGTGCCTCTCAATTAACCAAAAATGAAGGAGAACTATTGTTTACACGCCGCTCTGGCCTGCCTGGGCCTGCTGTGTGCCAGCCAGGCTCTGGCCACCGAGAAACTGAACCGTTTCCAGCTCCCGCTCCACGCTCACCACGAAACGGGCAAAGAGGGGCAGGTCCTGCACCGCTCAAAGAGAGGCTGGGTCTGGAATCAGTTTTTCGTCATCGAAGAGTACACTGGGCCCGATCCCGTGCTCGTTGGCAGGGTAAGAGGTGGCCTGGAGCTCCAGTTGGGAGGATGGGGGACGGGGGACGAGGAGGAAGAGGAAGACAAGGGGAGCGGGGAGAGGGAGGTTGGCTTTGTCCCGCTGGGTTGCTCTGAAGAAATTTTCCCTCCTCTCAGGTGGATGGAGAGGTTGCCCCTCCTTCTTAAAGCACAGCCCCAGAAACTTTGGAAACCGTCTGGGATTAAATAATCATTCAATTCATTAATCAACCAATGATTAATGGCAATCAACCACTGCCAATCCATTGATCAATCGGGGCATTTACTGAGTGCTTACTACATGCAGTGCACTGAACGCTTGGGAAAGTACAACCCGAGAGGGTAGACGTGAGCCCTGCCCTCAAAGAGCTCACTCTCCGCAGAGCCCTGTACTGAGCGCTCAGGAGAGGACAACAGAGTTGGTAGACATGATCCCTCCCCACAAGGAGTTTACAACCTACTGTGTGCAGACCACTGCATCTAAGTATTCATGAAGGCTGTCGGTGGCCAGGTTAGTCCCGTGACAACGGTCTTTTGGCTGACCGGAGTGTCAGTCGTGCCCGAGAGAACCCCTTTGCCCGACGCTTAGCGGTTCTCGCACTCTTCAGTTCCATCTAGGGTGGAGGATGCTCGGTTCACGTTCACTCTCAAGTCCCACAGCGTTCTCCCCCTTGGTACCAGATTTTTAGCAACGTGAGCCCCTGGCCAACTGAGAGACACTCGCAGGATTCTGACACTTCTCCCCCTCTCAAACTTGACTTAAGACACCGATGTCTAATCCTCATTTAACTTCTTCGGGGTTACGGATGACACCATTCTCTGGAACGGCTCCGCAGGGAAACTGCTCTCATTTCTTGTCCGGATCAAAACACCTAAATTGACCCGGAGCTGAAAACCCTTAAAATAAATCAATCCGTCCATGGTAGTTACTGAGCCGGGTGCAAAGCACTGTACTAAACGCTCGGGAGAGTTCAATACAACATAATTAGCAGACACATCCGCTGTCAACCAGGATAAAAATAACCGCCTCAGAAATGCTGCTCGAGTTCTCAATCAAGGAATCATTAGTGTGCATCCCGCTAGACTCTAAGCTCATTATGGGCAGGGAACATGTCTGCTGTTTCTGTTGTAGTGTACTCTCCCAAGTGCTTAGAGCAGTGCTTGATAAATACCATGGATTGATTGATTGATGAGATCCTACTGTGTGCAGAGCACTGACCTAAGCACTTGGGAGAGTATATTAGAACTAGAAGATGTGATCCCTGCCTTCAAAGAGCTTGGAATCTAGCAAGGGAGACAGGCACTAAAATGAATTCCAGGGAGGGGGAAGAAGAAGAAAGGGACTTAAGGTAGTGCAGAAGTAATAAAATAGGGTATATACTTGGATGCGTAAGTGGTGCAGAGAGTCTGCTGTGTGACCTTGGGCAAATCACTTAACTTCTCTGTGCCCCAGTTCCCTCATCTGTGAAAAGGGGACTAAGACCGTGAGCCCCATATTCATTCAATCGTATTTATTGAGCGCTTACTGTGTGCATATGGGACATGGACCGTGCCCGTCGTGATTAGCTTGCACATAGTATAGCCCCTAGCACTGTAAATAAGTGCTTAACAAATGCTATTATAAAAAAATGAATCAGGGAAGGTATCGTGGAAGAGATGGGATTTCAGAAGGGGCTCAGAGACGGGCAGAGCTACAGTCTGGCAGTTCTGTGGGAGGGATTCTACGAGCAGAAGGACAGAAGAAGTGAGAAGGTGGCGGTGAGTAGGTTCGCTTGAGAGGACGAGTCACTTAGTGGTATTTATTGAGCGCTTACTATGTGCAGAGCACTGTACTAAGCGCTTGGGAGAGTACAATATAACAGGGTTGGTAGACACGTTCCCTGCCCATAACAGGCTTACAGTCTAGAGGGGGAGACAATCAATGAATCAATCAGTCGTATTTATTGAGTGCTTATTATGTGCAGGGCACTTTACTAAGTGCTTGGGAGAGTGCAATATGACAGAATTAGTGAAGATTGCAAGCCGGGATGTAGCCGGAGAAGGTTGTGGATAAGTAGAAGTAAGTAAGTAGGGCTTACTAGGTTTACATGCCGGGCTTAATTTCCAAGTAATGCCTACCTAGTCTAAAGTCGCAGGGGGAGAGCTTGGAAAGAGGTTAAAAGACAGAAACCGACAGAGAAGTGACTCCTATGAGAAATGAAAAAGGAATAATAATAATAATGGTATTTGTTAAGCACTCACCATGTGCCGAGCACTGTTCTAAACACTGAGGTAGATACTGGGTAATCAGGTTGTCCTATGTGGGGCTCACAGTCTTCATCCCCATTTTCCAAATGAGGTAACTGAGGCCCAGAGACGTGAAGCGGCTTGTCCGAGGCCACACAGCAGACATTTTCCGGAGCCGAGATTAGAACCCAAGACCTCTGACTCCCAAGCCCGTGCTCTTTTCACTGAGCCACGCATGAGATTACGTGGCCGAGAAAAGAGAGGCTTGAGGGAGCGGGGCCGTGGAAGAGTAAGAATACATTCTGAATGACTTTAGTCTGTTTTCTCTGTGAGGTGGGGTAATAATAATAATAATGGTATTTGTTAAATGTTTACTATGTGCCAAGCACTGCTCTAAGCACTGGGCAAATGGTAGAGTGGGGATTTAGGGTAGACATTGGGAAGAGCTTTCCACCAGAGAGCTGTGAGAGACTGTCTTGGTGTCATCTGCCCTGGAGATTCTTATTCAATCAACCAGTCGATGGTATCGATTTTTTTAAATGGTATTTGTTAGGTGCTTACTAGGTGCCAGGCACTGAACTAAGCATCAGGATAGATACAAGCTAATCAGGTTGGACACAGTCCGTGTCCCACAAAGGGCTCACGGCCTTAATCCTTATTTTGCAGATCAGGGAACTGAGGCCCAGAGAAGTGAAGTGACTTGCCCAAGGTCACACAGCAGACATGTGGCGGAGTCGGGATTAGAACCCAGGCCCTTTTGTCTCCCAGTCCCCCGGACTATCCACTAGGCCACACTGCTTGTCACGCTGCTTGACTGAGCGCCTTACTATGTGCAGAGTACGTCTTCAGTGCTTACTGTGTGCGGAGCACTGAGAAAGGGACACTGACTTTTCCCCCACGGAGCTCACCCTCGACATGTCTCCCAACTCTGATGCATCATATTCTCCCAAGCGCTTAGTACAGTGCTCCGCACACAGAAAGCACTGAAGACATACCACTGATCGATCGATTGATTAGTCCAACAGGGACAGTTGCTATTCTAGGATAATTTTCAGGCGACCATGCCACAAAGCAGAGAAATGGACACTTCCATGTTGGCTACGATTCTATGATCTCCGTGTTCCAGGGCTTATATTTGACCAAGGGGAATAAAACTCTTTTCGCCCGAGCAATTAAATCAGCTCAGTGGAAGGAGCGAAAATTCATATTTTAGCATAATATGTGAACAGAAAATTTCAGGCTTTAAAGAGATGGTAATTGGCACAATCCCTCTGTCTGGCTCTCTTGATAACATTTAATGATTTACAGAGCTACTTTTTGTGTGCAGCTTAACACTAAATTATATCTGATTAATGTGAATAGTATAAATCCCCTTTTGTGAGATTCTAAAAAGGATTTACATTTCACCGTTCAGCCGCTTCAGGGCTGTCGGGGAAAATGGGGGTGGAAATCAACCTAAAGTCATTTTTTCCCAAACGAATCGTTTTGAGTAGTCAAGAAAACTCATCTCTCTTTAATCTGCAGGAAGTTAGCAAACCGTAAAGCTATTGGGCCATTCTGAGTCATTTCCTGTCTGACAGTGACTGTTAAAATAACAGTTCTAGTGGAATTTCAGAAGGTTGTGTCATTTTTCAGCCAGCTAAAACTATCCTCAAGGAGCCCCCCACACCATAATGATAATAATAATAATAATATCAATAATGATAATTATGGTATTGGTTAAGTCGTTATTATGTGCCAAGCACTGTTCTGAGCACTAGCGTAGAGAAATAATCAGGTCTTACATGGGGCTCGCAGTCTAAGTAGGAGGGAGAACAGGTATTGAATCCCCATTTTTCAGATGAAGGAACTGATGGCACAGAGACGTGAAGTGACTTTCCCAAGGTCACCCAGTTAACGAGTGGCAAAGCTGGTATTAGAACCCAGGTCCTCTGACTCTGACTGTTTCCACTAGGTCACGCCGCTTTTCTGGCGGTGTGTGTTTTGGATTACCGAATCTCTTAAACATAAGAAATACGTTTCACAGCCATTTCACAGGAACAAATGGCTTGTTATGAGTAACCGGCATTGAATGGAAATAGTTTTCTTTAGCTGGAAAACGCACGGACTAACGACAGGCCGTTCTTTGTCATTTCTTCTTCCGAAAGGCATCCACTTGGGTGGAAATTGCTTTCGTTTCACTGAAACCCTGTCATTCTAATTTGATTCCTTTGAGAAAATGGAGACAATACAATTTTTTATAGGATCCAGGGTAATGCATTCCATTTCCATTGACAATTTTTGCCTGCTTCGCACTTTGTCGTCAGGGATCTCAAACCTCTCACTCTGCCCGTGGAATGGGAGGAGTCGCTCGACCCGCGCCGAGCAGAGGGTCAGATTTCATCATTGCTCCCTATTCAAGCGCTAGGATTTGCGAGCTTAGTGTTATCCACTGAAGCTCCCTGGGCTCTGCCTGGGCTCAAGCTCTTAGTACAGTGCTCTGCACACAGTAAGCGCTCAATAAATACGATTGACGATGATGACCCACACATTCACTCCGCATTTCAGCCAGAACTTAACAGTAGAACTAGGGAACTTTCTTCTGGCAACGTCCATCTGTCCAGAAGAAACGGTGTGGGACACTGATTTCAATAGCAGCAGGCAGATGTGTTCAATCGATCGATCAGTGGTGTTTACTGAGCAGTTACCGCCTGCAGAAACGCTGTGCTAAGCGCTTGGGTTAGTATAGCATAACAGAGTTGGTAGACACGTTCTCTGCCCCCAGGGAGCTTACGGTCTAGATGGAGAGGCGAACATGAGGACAAATAATGGCCCCGTACGTGCGTGCTGGGGGGCTGAGAGTAGGGGCGGCAGTTTAGAGGTGATGCAGAAGGGAGAGGGATTAGGGGAAAAGAGGGCTTTGTCGGGAAAACCTCGTGGAGGAAATGTGCTCTTAATAAAGATTTGAAGGTGGGAAGAGTGATCGTCTTGCGGACGTGAAGGGGGAGGGAATTCTAGGTCAGAGGCAGGACGGGGGCGAGGGATCGGCGGTGAGATGTTGCCAACTTGTACTTCCCACGCGCTTAGTACAGTGCTCTGCACACAGTAAGCGCTCAATAAATACGACTGAATGAATGAATGAATGAGAAAGACGAGATCGAGGTATAGTGGATATTTCTGTTGTCCGCTCACATCACCACCTCCGGGCTGCTTCATTCTCTGGTTCAGAGCGTCCTCTCTGATTTTTGAATAAGTCCATCTTCCCCCCCCCACCCCTCAGCCCAAGCTAGCGGGTGGAGAGAAGATGCTCACACACCGATTTACTGTAACCGGGCTGTCAGCGTCTACAGGTTACCAAGAACTTGTCCCACCAACCCGAGTCTAGGAGTGGGCTGGGAAGCAAAGCTCCCATGACCGTTGGTTTTTTTTTTTCTCTTCCTAGCTCCACTCTGATATCGATTCTGGGGATGGAAACATTAAATACATTCTCTCAGGGGAAGGAGCGGGGACCATTTTTGTCATTGACGACAAATCAGGAAACATCCACGCAACGAAGACACTGGACAGAGAAGAGAGGGCCCAGTACACGCTGATGGCCCAAGCCGTAGACAGAGACACCAACCGACCCCTGGAGCCTCCTTCTGAGTTCATCGTTAAGGTGCAGGATATAAATGACAACCCTCCTGAGTTCCTTCATGAAAACTACCACGCTAACGTGCCGGAGAGATCCAACGTGGGTACGTACTTGGCAAAGATGCTTCCTCGACGTTGGTTTCAGCACCGTTGAACGTTCCCCACCTGGACGGGCCTTTTTCCCAGAGAGCGGAGATGGCGGTGGCTATACCGAGGGCGCTTACCGTCGCACCGTCAGTCACCCAGTATAATGGTTTGATTTGTTCCCTTGTCCCAGAATGTGTTGAAATTTCCCCATGTCCGTCTCTGAGAAAAGATCGACTGCTGAGAGAAGCAGCATGGCGGAGCAGATCATCATCAATCGTATTTATTGAGCGCTTATCTGCTATCTGTGAGCAGATAGAGCACAGGCCTGGGTGTCAGAGGATCGTGGGGTCTTATGTCGCCTCCTCCACTTCGGCTGCGTGGCCTTGGGCAAGTCACTTCACTCCTCTGTGCCTCAGTTACCTCATCTGTAAAATGGCGATTGAGACTGCGAGCCCCAGGTGGGACTGGGACTATGTCCAACCTGATTTGTTTGATTCCACCCCAGTACAGTGCCTGGCACATAGTGAGCGCTTAACAAATACCATGGCTATTATTATTATCAACATATCACGGTCAGGAGTCTAATGTCCCTGGTCAGGATTTGTTGGCTAAGTGTGCTGTCCCAGGGGCGAGGGGGAATTAGAAAAGGGAGATAATAGTAATAACTGTTGTCTTCAATAACTGTGGTATTTGTTGAGCGCTTACTTTGAGCCAAGCACTGTACTAAGAGCTGGGGTAGACACAGAGAAGCAGCGTGGCTAGAGAAGCAGTGTGGCTCAGTGGAAAGAGCCCAGGCTTTGGAGTCAGAGGTCATGGGTTCAAATCCCAGCTCTGCCAATCGTCAGCTGTGTGACTTTGGGCAAGTCACTTCACTTCTCCCTGCCTCAGTTACCTCATCTGTAAAATGGGGATGAAGACTGTGAGCCCCCTGTGGGACAACCTGATCACCTTGTAACCTCCCCAGCGCTTAGAACAGTGCTTGGCACATAGTAAGCGCTTAATAAATGCCATCATTACTATTATTATTATTATTACAAGGTAATCAGGTCCCACATGGGGCTCACAGTCTAAGCAGGAGGGAGAAAATATATTGAATCTCCATTTTGCCGATGAAGGAACTGAGGCAGAGACGTGATGTGACTTGCCTAGGGGCACACAGCAGACAAGTGGCAGACCAGGGATTCGAACCCAGGTCCTCCAACTCCCAGGCCCACGTTCTCTCTTACGTGTTTGGGTTGAGCACTATCTTAACGGCTGGGACGGTCCCGGTTCCGCTTGGGGCTGATGGGTCCTTCTTTTGAGGGGATCCCTGTCCCCAGTTGGGCAGGGTGATGGAAACTTTGCCATCGGTTTTGGTAAAGTGGAAGTTCCTTCCTGCCGGTTCCTCCTACCCTGAGAAAATAAAGCAGGCGGGGAGCCAGGAGGACCTGGGTTCTAATCCCAGCTCTGCCCCTTGTCCGCTGTGTGACCTTGGGCAAGTCACCTAGCTTCTCTGGGCCCCAGTTACCTCGTCTGGAAAATGGAGATTGAGACTGTGAGTCCTATGCGAGATCGGGACGGTGTCCAATCTGATTAACTTGTATCTACTCCAGTGCTTAATACGGTGCCTGACACATAGTAAGCGTTTAACAAATACCATTAAAAAAATTCCCAAGAAGGGTTCCAACACCAAAATATTCATTAATTCACTCAATCGTATTTATTGAGTGTGTACTGTGTGCACTAAGCTCTTGGGCGACTACCGTATGACAATAACCAGACACATTCCCTACCCACAATCTCCCCCTCTCAAACTGAGAAATCACCATTCATTCATTCATTCAATCGTATTTATTGAGCGCTTACTGTATGCAGAGCACTGTATTAAGCGCTTGGGAAGTACGAGTCGGCAACCTATAGAGCTGGTCCCTACCCAACAACGGGCTCACAGTCAAGAAGCAGCAGAGAAGCAGCGTGGCTCAGTGGAAAGAGCCCGGGCTTTGGAGTCAGAGGTCATGGGTTCAAATCCCGGCTCTGCCAATTGTCAGCTGTGTAACTTTGGGCAAGTCACTTCACTTCTCTGTGCCTCAGTTCCCTCATCTGTACAATGGGGATGAAGACTGTGAGCCCCCTGTGGGACAACCTGATCTCCTTGTAACCTCCCCAGTGCTTAGAACAGTGCTTTGCACATAGTAAGCGCTTAATAGATGCCATTATTATTATTATTATAAGAAGGGGGAGACAGACAACAAAAGCAGAGAAGCTGTGTGGCTCAGTGGAAAGAGCACGGGCTTTGGAGTCAGAGGTTCAAATCCCGGGTCCACCACTTGTCAGCTGTGTGACCTTGGGCAAGTCACTTCACTTCTCTGGGCCTCAGTTCCCTCATCTGGAAAATGGGGATGAAGACTGTGAGCCCCCCCGGGGGACAACCTGATCACCTTGTAACCTCCCCAGCGCTTCGAACAGTGCTTGGCACTTAGTAAGCACTTAATAAATGCCGTCATTATTATCATTTTCATTATGTGCATCACAATTCCCAAACCGTTGTGTCCCTGAAGTAGAAACGTGAGCGGCTGACTCAACATCTGGCCCAGGGAAGAGAGGTAGAATGGCTCCAAGCGGGAGCCAGCGTGGGCTGGTCTAGATGGCGGCTACTGTGGGAGCACGTCGCCTTGCTTAAAAGCGATTTCTCAGCTCATCCCCCGGGAGCAAGGCTAGGGAGGCATCTTGTCGGGGAGGGCATGAGCGATGGACACCAGAAGCCCTGGGAAAAGTTCACACCGTCCCGCTCCTCCCCGGAACAGCTTTCTCTCCCGGCAAAATTCAGTCAATCCATCGACAGCAATACCACTGTAAATGGCAGACCGCATCCTGTCCTTTCGTCGAAAAGTATTTCGTCATTTATTTTCATTTATTCATTCGTTTAAAAGAATTTGGGTTAATCATTTGATTTATTACGTGCTCTGTGAAGGTGGCAGTCACTGAATATTGTCACAAGAACACTAGTAATCGGAATTTAACCAACCAAAGTGGAACACAAATGTAACACAGCCCTCTATTATGGTATTTCCTGCCTGCATTAGGGAAAACGTATTTCTTGCCCTCTCAGCTGGCCCCAAAAGAAAACCCATTGTCATGATTTGGTTTCAATTACGAAATGAAAACGGACCCGGGAAACGAATTTCGGAAGCTCTAAAGTCCTTTGTCGTTTGGATGATGGATTCTTTTGAACTTTGAAAACGACGTGATTGAAATGTCTCTTTGTCTTGCAGGAACCTCAGTGATTCAGGTGACAGCGTCAGATGCTGATGACCCCACTTATGGAAACAGCGCTAAGCTGGTATACAGCATTCTTGAAGGCCAGCCGTATTTCTCCGTGGAAGCCCAAACAGGTAAAATAGCAGCCGTAGTGCTCACTGTGGTATGTACTGAGCACCCACGGGCTGCGAGGCGCTGTACTAAGCGCTTGGGAAAGAAGCAAAGGAAGCTTCATGAGAAGCAGCGTGGCCGTGCGGAGAGAACCCGGGCTTGAGAGTCAGAAGGACCTGTGTTCTAATCCCGGCTCTGCCACTTGTCTGCAGTGTGACCTTGGTCAAGTCACTTCACTTCTCCAGGCCTCCGGTCTGTCATCTGTAAAATGGGGACTGAGGCTGTGTCAAGCCCTACGTACGGCAGGGACTGTGTCAGAGAAGCAGCGTGGCTCAGTGGAAAGAGCCCGGGCTTTGGAGTCCGAGGTCGTGGGTTCAAATCCCAGCTCCGCCAATTGTCAGCTGTGTGACTTTGGGCAAGTCACTTCACTTCTCTGGGCCGCAGTTACCTCATCTGCAAAATGGGGATTAAGACTGTGAGCCCCCCATGGGACAACCTGAGCACCTTGTAAACTCCCCAGTGCTTAGAACAGTGCTTTGCACATAGCAAGCACTTAATAAATGTCATCATTATTATTATTATTATTATTAATGGGCTAGATTACCTTGTATCTACCCCAGCGCATACTACAATGCCTGGCACATAGTAAGCGCTTAATACCATTAAAAAAACAAACCAAAAAAACCATTTCTGGCCCTAAAGAGATTTCCACTTTGCAGATTCCACCAGAAGCCTAGCTCTGACCACAGTAATCATGCAGTGGCTTTGCACAGAAGGCGCATCACTTAGAACAGTGCTTTGCACATAGTAAGCGCTTAACAAATGCCATCATTGTTATCATTATTATCACATCTCAAGCCACATCTTGCCCTTTAGTAGCCACGTCCACATCAGCACACAGACTTCTGTGCCTACGAAAAGCAACTCTTCGCGATAAAATCCCTGCCTTCTTCTTGCAGCCAGTCATATACTTGGAGCAAATCGCTTCATGCACCTTCACGGGTGTGTCAAACTGAAATATTCTCTTGAGAAAAATGTCCGCGTGTCCCACCAGAATGTCCCTGGATACTTGCGTGGCAGGAGTAATCGACACAAAGCGCTCCCCAAGATGTGAATGAAAAAAAAAAAAGGTGGGCAAGTTCCCCACCTGGTTTAAACAAAGGTGGTTTTCCCTGCCTTTAGGTATCATCAGAACTGCGCTTCCGAACATGGACAGAGAAGCCAAGGAAGAGTATCACGTCATTATTCAAGCCAAGGACATGGGAGGACATATGGGAGGACTCTCAGGCACAACCAAAGTGACAATTACCCTTACCGATGTCAACGATAACCCACCAAAGTTCCCACAGAGTAAGTGGACATTTCGTTTTTTTCCGTCTCTCTGGTGCCGCGGGTTGGTTCGACCAGTTTGACGCCGGTTAGAGTACTTCCTGCAGGGTGGACTTTCAGAAACACAACTGTCAAAGAGAGGGGGGAGACCCAGCTGGAAGAACGAGAGAACACCTTTCAAAAGACTCCCTCCACCACAGCAAGGCATCGAGCTGTTACGTGGCGAAAAACGCCAGATCTTTAAGGATGTCCGTGACATCTCTGCCTCCACATAGTCATGACAACGTGACGTTTGGCTCCCGAAGCTGCATAAGCCTAGTCTCCAAATGCTTGGCTTCTATGGGTCAGATGACAATCCAGGTAAAAAGGCCAACCCTCCACCAGGCCCATGCCCCAGATTGATGTCTGATTAAGAGTAGCACAGTTCCAAGTGCGATGCACTATACTGGTTGGAGTAATTGTATTTATTGAGCGCCCACTGAGTGAAATGCACTGTGCTAAGTGCTTGGGAGAGTATCACAAAAATAAAAAGTAATATTTGTTAAACTTTTACTATGTATCGAGCACTGTTCTAAGTGCTGGGATAGATACAAACGCTTAGAACAGTGCTTTGCACACAGTAAGCACTTAATAGATGCCATTATTATTATTAGTAGTAGTAGTAGTAGTAGTAGTAGTAGTAGTAGTAGTAGTAGTAGAGAAGCAGCGTGGTTCAGTGGAAAGAGCATGGGCTTTGGAGTCAGAGGTCACGGGTTCAAATCCCAGCCCCACCACTTGTCAGCTGTGTGACTTTGGGCAAGTCACTTCATTTCTCTGGGCCTCGGTGACCTCATCTGTAAAATGGGTATTAAACTGTGAGCCCCCAGTGGGACAACCTGATCACCTTGTAACCTCCCCAGTGCTTAGAACAGTGCTTTGCACATAGTAAGCGCTTAATAAATGCTATCATTATTATTATTATTATTATACGAGGTAGTCAGGTTGTCCCACGTGGGGCTCACAGTCTTAATCCCCATTTTACAGATGAGATAACTGAGGCCCAGAGAAGTCAAGTGACTTCCCCAAAGTCACACAGCTGATCAGTGGCGGAGCCGGGATTAGAACCCATGACCTCGGACTCCCAAGCCCGGGCTCCTTCCACTGAACCGCGCTGCTTCTCTACACCACACACACCTGGCACTCCAGGAGTTTTCACTCTAGCGCGGGAAGCAGAAGGACACTGATGATTTACCAGTAGGGGATCAGACTAGATAGTAATAATAATAATGGTATTTGTTAAGTGTTTACTATCAATCAGTCGTATTTATTGAGCGCTTACTGTGTGCAGAGCACTGTACTAAGCGCTTGGGAAGTACAAGTCAAGTACTACGTGTCAAAGACTGTTCTAAGCACTGAGGCAGATACAGGATAATCGAGTCAGACCTAATCCCTGTCCCACACAGGGCTCACGGTCTAAGTAGGAGGGAAAACAGGTATTGAATCCCCATTTTTGCATTTGAGGGAAGTTAAGAGAAGTTAAGTGACTTTGGGCATTTGATATTCGCGTCACCTTCAACCCCACAGCACAAATATACATATCTATAAGTCAGATATCTTAAACGATGTATATCAATGTATATCTCCCCCACTAAACTGTGAGATCGCTGCTTGCAGGGACCGTTTCTACCAACTCTGTTGTATGTTGCAAAGCGCTCAATAAATACCAATGACAATGACGGTGACTTGTCCAAGGTCATCCAGCAGACTGGATTAAACCCAGCTCCTCTAATTCCCAGGCCCAGGTTCTTTCTACCAGGCCTTGCTGCTCTTCCAAGCACTGAATAGCTAAAGACATGGAGATGTGCACAAGTGCTGAGGATAGCAACATATGAATCC
This sequence comes from Tachyglossus aculeatus, assembly GCF_015852505.1. Lineage (NCBI taxonomy): Eukaryota > Metazoa > Chordata > Mammalia > Monotremata > Tachyglossidae > Tachyglossus > Tachyglossus aculeatus. Next base: position 131,643,626 of record NC_052101.1, on the reverse strand, counting down.
ATAAACATCAGCAGCAAATGTCGGGTTGATAACGACTGAGTGGGAAATTGTATGAGATTTTGTTTTCTGAGTCCACCCACTAAGGGTCCTTGTCCTAGCAGAACAGTGCTTTGCACATAGTAAGTGTTTAAGAAATGCCATCATTATTATTATTAGTGTCAATGATGGTGCATGCCAAAACCTGCTCAGGTGATTTGTATTCGAAAAGGACTTCAAATTGGCCACCGTGCATTCCAACTCAGATGTGAAGCACTTTCCTCCCTAGGGAATCAATCAATCAATCAATCAATCAATCAATCAATCGTATTTATTGAGCGCTTACTGTGTGCAGAGCCCTGTACTAAGTGCTTGGGAAGTACAAGTTGGCAACATATAGAGACAGTCCCTACCCCACAGTGGGCTCACAGTCTGAAAGGAAATCACATCTAATCCTGGCTCTGCCACTTTATATATGTATATATGTTTGTACATATTTTTTTACTCTATTTATTTATTTATTTTATTTGTACATATCTATTCTATTTATTTTATTTTGTTAGTATGTTTGGTTTTGTTCTCTGTCTCCCCCTTTTAGACTGTGAGCCCACTGTTGGGTAGGGACTGTCTCTATATGTTGCCAATTTGTACTTCCCAAGCGCTTAGTACAGTGCTCTGCACATAGTAAGCGCTCAATAAATACGATTGATGATGATGATGATGATGATGACTTTGGGCAAGTCACTTCACTTCTCTGGGCCTCAGTGACCTCATCTGTAAAATGGGGATTGAGACTGTGAGCCCCAGGTGGGACAGGGACTGTGTCCAACCCGATTTGCTTGTCTTCACCCCAGTGCTTAGTAGAGTGCCTGGCACATAGTAAGCGCTTAACAAATACCATAACTATTACTGTTAGTTATTATTATTATTTGACAATGAAGAGACACTCAATATATCGATCTATCAATGGTATTTATTGAGCGCTTACTGGGTGCAGAGCACTGTACTAAGCCCTTAGGAAAGAACAACCTAATAGAGTTGTTGGTTTCAAAGCTCTCCATCACCTTGCCCCTTCTTACCTCACCTCCCTTCTCTCCTTCTCCATCCCAGCCCGCACCCTCCGCTCCTCTGGTGCTAAACGTCTCACTGTGCCCTTGTTCTCTCCTGTCCCGCTGTCGACCCCTGGCCCACATCTTACCTCTGGCCTGGAACGTCCTCCCTCCTCAAATCCTCCAAACAATCACTCTTCCCCTCTTCCAAGCCCTACTGAAGGCTCACCTCCTCCAAGGAGCCTTCCCAGATTAAGCCCCACTTTTCTTCAGCTCCCCCTCGCTTCTGCATCACCTCGACTAGCTTCTCTTGCTCTTTCTCCCCGCCCCAATATATTTATATATATATATATATTTATATTGATGCCTCCTTGTTTCGATGTGTATTTTTCTGTAATTCCATTTATTTCATTTATTTATTTATTACTTATTTTGATGTCTGTTTCCCCCCTTCCAGACGGTAAGCCCGGTGTGGACAGGGATTGTCTCTCATTATTGCTGAATTGTACTTTCCAAGCACTTAGTACAGTGCTCTGCACACAGTAAGCACTCAATAAATATGATTGAATGAACTGAATGAATAGATGCAATCCCAAAAGGGGTTTACCGTCTACGGGGAAGACAGACATTAAAACGAATTAGAGATTGGGAAATAGTAGAGTATAAAGATAGTTACATAGGTGCTGTGGGGCTGGAGGACAAATCAAAGTTCATTCAACTTCTTTAAATTAGGACAGGTTTTTTTTTAATGAAGATTTACAGATTGATTTTAAACTCTTGCTGTGGGGCTGGAGGACAAATCAAAGCTCATTCAACTTAGTTAAATTAAGACAGGATTTTTTTTAATGAAGATTTAAAAATTGATTTGAAACCCTTGTCCAGGACGTATTTTGTCATATCTTTTTTTTTTTTTTTTTTGCTTGAAGTTGCTTTCTCATTCAGGGAGCTCTTGTGATTCCAAAGAAACCGATCAATCGATCAATCACATTTCTTTATTAAGTGCTCACTGTGCGCAGAGCACGAAATTAATAAGTATGTGTGAGAGTTCAGTATAACAGAGTTGGTGGAGAGGTTCTCTGCCCACAACGAGCTTGCAGTCTAGAGGGGGAGACAGGCAATGAAATAAAGTACGGATATGTACGTAACGGCTGTGGGCCTGAGGATGGGATGAATAATGGAAACAAATCCAAGTGCCGGGGTGACACAGAAAGGAGAGGGAGTAGGGGAAATGAAGGCTTTTGTGTCCATAGAACAGAAGCTGATTGTGTGTGTTGTCATTATTTAACATTTGTAACCTTGTAAGGAATTATGCAGGAGCATTGTCATTACTGACCATTTAACGTTAAGCAATTGTTATTTGCATAACTGATTCTAGGGGCGAATCATAAAAGTGACTAGCAAGCAATTAACAAGGACAAACATATCCTAAGCAATTAATTCTGTCATAAATTGTGTCTCCGTGAGTTCATGGAAAATTAGGCAAGAATGTCTAATTATCTAGAAATTCAAGGACTGTGCAAGATATACAAAGGGAAACAAAAGTGATAAAATGCATTCTTGGTCTCAGGTTCCAATTGAAGAATTGTATTTTTTTTGTTGTTGTTAGCTTTAATGAGCATGCTCCTGTTTTTAAATGGTATTTGTTAAGTGCTTGCTGTATACCAAGCAGTGAGATAGATAGAAGATACAATCACTTTGGACAGAGTCCATGTCCCATGTGGGGCTCATAGTCTTAATCCCCATTTCACAGATGAGGAAACTGAGGCACCAGGAAGTGATGTGACTTGCCCAAGTTCACATAGCAGACAAAGTGGTAGAGCCGGAATTAGAACCCAGGTCCTGTGACTCCCAAGCCGGAGTTTTTTCCACTAGGCCGTGCTGCTAGAGAAGCAGTGTGGCTCAATGGAAAGAGAACGGGCTTTGGAGTCAGAGGTAATGGGTTCGAATGCCGGCTCCGCTACATGTCTACTGTGTGACCTTGGGCAAGTCACTTAACTTCTCAGAGCCTCAGTTACCTCCACTGTAAAATGGGGATGATGACTGTGAGCCCCGCGCGGGACAACCTGATTACCTTGTATCCCCCCAGTGCTTAGAACAGTGCTTTGCACATAGTAAGCGCTTAACAAATGCCATTATTATCATTATTAGTATTATTATTCTCAATGAGTAGACTCAGAAATACAGTCTGGGTGTTTTCTGCACGTTTTCAAACAATCGGTCAATTCACCAAGGGTATTTACTGAGAGCGGAGCCCTGTACTACAGAGAAGCAGCATGGCTTGGCTGCAACAGCAAGGGCTTTGGAGTCAGAGGATGTGGGTCCTAATCTTGGCTCTGCCATTTGTCAGCTGTGTGACCCTGGACAAGTCACTTCACTTCTCTGAGCCTCAGTTACCACATCTGTAAAATGGGGATCGAGACCTTGAGCCCCAGGTGGGACAACCTGATGGTACTCCAGCACTTAGAGCAGTGGTCAGCACGTAGTAAATGCTTAACAAATACCGTAATTATGATTATTATGAGCTTGGAAGAGTACTAGCAGAAGCAAGACCAACATCCCCTCGCCTCACGACCTACCAGAGGCAACGGACACAAAACAATCTACAAATAGTGGGAGCAGGAGGATGAACAACATAGTAGGATGAAACGGCCAAGTCAATAATCGATTGTACAAGCTGGATAAAGAAGTAATGCTATGAACTGTTAATTGTTAATAAATAGTTTCTGTCTCGATTAATCAATCAATCGTATTGATTGATCGATCAATCCCATAGTCGAGACTGCGCCCCACTGGAAACTGGAGTACTGGAAACTCTCCAGGCGTGACCCTGAGAGGGTCTAGAGGGGGAGACGGCCATTAATATAGGTAGGTTAAATTAGGGATAGGGATATTAGGGCTCTGGGGCAGAGGGAACGGTGAATAAAGAATGCGAATCCTAGTTCAAGGGTGAAGGGAGTGGGAGAAGAGGAAATGAGAGCTCAGTCGGGGAAGCCCTTTTGGAGGAGATGCATTTTTAATAAGGCTTTGAAGGTGGGGGTAGTTATCATCTGTAGAATATAATAATAATAATGATGGCATTTATTAAGCGCTTGCTATGTGCAAAGCACTGTTCTAAGCGCTGGGGAGGTTACAAGGTGTTCAGGTTGCCCCACGGGGGGCTCACAGTCTTCATCCCCATTTTACAGATGAGGGAACTGAGGCCCAGAGAAGTCAAGTGACTTGCCCAAAGCCACACAGCTGACAATTGGCGGAGCCGGGATCTGAACCCGTGACCTCTGACTCCAAAGCCCGGGCTCTTTCCACTGAGCCACGCTGCTTCTCACAATACGAGGAGGGAGGGAGCTCCAGGCCAGAGGCAGGACGTGGGCGAGGGGTTGGTGGCAAGATAGAGGAGGTTGAGGTACCGTGAGGAGGTTGGCATCAGAGGACCAAACTGCAAATGCTCTCGTGCTACCTCGCCGCCTCTTCATCTTCATCACCACCTCTTTCTCCATCACTTCCTCTGAATGTTTAAGCTCTGATAGAATTTTACCGCGTCCTGTGACCTCTAAAAGCTTTGATCTCTTCTCCTTTCAGGTGTCTACCAGATGTCAGTGTCGGAAGCATCTGTTCCAGGGGAGGAAGTGGGAAGACTAAAGGCCAAAGACCCAGACATTGGAGAAAATGGCTTAATAACGTACAACATCATTGACGGAGACGGCGTAGACATGTTTGAAATCACAACCGATTACGAGACTCAGGAAGGGGTGGTGAAACTTAAAAAGGTGATTCCTTCCCCCCTATCGGCTTTTTCCAGGATCTCTGGCCCCGAAAGGAGAGTTTAATTTCCGAAAACTGCGGCGCGCAGGCTACTGAACTAGGCACTCGGTGGAGTGCGTAGAACAAGAGACACAACCCCTGTCCTCAAGGAGCTTACAATCTACAGGGGAGAGAGACCTAAATTACTTAGGAATAGTGGGAAAAGGAGAAGCAGGGTGGGCTAGTGGAAAGAGCCTGGGGCTGGGGGTCACAGAACCTGAGTTCTAATTCCGGCTCTACCCCATTTCTGCTGTCTCCCAAGGGCTTAGTACAGTGTTTTGCGCAGAGTCATCCAGTCAGTCGTATCTATTGAGCGCTAACTGTGTGCAGAGCACTGTACTAAGCCCTTGGGAGAGTGTAGTACGACAGAGTTGGCAGACACGGTCCTGGCCCACAGAGAGCTTATATGGGATATACGGAGGCCCAGCTTCCTCCATGCTCTGCTCCTGGAGGAGTTGGAGAGTCGGTTATGATCATGAGGCAGCGTGGCCTTGTGGAAAGAGTGGGAATCGAGAGACCCAGGGTTGTTAATAATAGTAATAATGGCATTTTGTTAAGCGCTTACTATGTACGAAGCACTGTTCTAAGCGTTGGGGAGGTTATAAGGTGATCAGGTTGTCCCACCACGGGGGGGCTCACAGTCTTAATCCCCATTCTACAGATGAGGTAACTGAGGCACAGAGAAGTCAAGTGACTTGCCCAAAGTCACACAGCTGACAATTGGAGGAGCCGGGATTTGAACCCATGACCTCTGACTCCAAAGCCCGGGTTCTTTCCACTGAGCCACTCTGCTTCTCCAACTCCAGTTCCAACTCCACCATCGGACAGCTTGGGTGACCTTGGGCCAGTCACTTAACCTCCCTGGGCCCCAGTTTTGAAGCTGGCTAAAGTAACTCAAGGTACTACTACCATTTGACCAAGCCATTTCTGTTGTACCTCTGTATATCCCAGATTCATTCATTCATTCCTTCAGTCGTATTTATTGAGCGCTTACTGTGTGCAGAGCACTTGGGAAGTACAAGTTGACAACATAAGCTCCTTGTGGGCCAGGACCATTTCTACCAACTCTGTTGTACTGTGCTCTCCCAAGGGCTTAGCACAGTGCTCTGCACCCAGTAAGCGCTCAATAAATCCCACTGATTGACTGACTGAGAAATCACCCCCTTGCAGCCTGCGAAGCAGATTGGCCAGTAAACTGGCACTGAGCGACAGCATATCTATCGTCTGCTCACTCGAGCCACGGGACTAGTAAGAGTGAAGACAGGACTGCCGCAGAAGACAGGATTGAGTAAGCGCTCAAAAAGTACGATTGAAGGAATGAATGCCACACTGGAAAACCAATAAAGGGGTGAGGACAGGGCGGGGATTTAGCAGGAGGAACTTAGCGGAGAGAGGTGGAGGATAAGGGAGGCAAACGATCCAGTCGTTGATTTTTTTTCCCTATCTTCGCCAACCAGATTTAGGTGAAAGGCAAACCGGAAGGCGGGCGGCAAAGACAGAGAGAAGGAATTTCGATACAAAGGAGCAAGGGAATTGAGGGAACAAGAAAAGGGGAGGGGGAGATGCTGGCAAGTGAAACCCCCAGATATTTAAGAAATGAGCATGCCGGGTCTCTAAGATCTTGAAACATTTCAATTGCTCCCTGGAAATCACACATTGCAAACAAGCTAGACGCATATGCTACGTCTTCACAGTCTCTCCCATGTTTATTCAAGGCTAAGGGAAAAGCTTCTGTTTAAGTGAGGAACCGTCCAAAAGTTGTTTATTTTGGACAAGAAAATGCTGTTGAACTCGTTCAGAATCTCTAAATTCAAACTCTAAAGGGGGCAGTAGAGGAAAAAAAAAAGATGCCTTTATCAATTTGTTGAGTTAGACAAGTGAAGAGCGGAGGGAAGCTCCAATTCCATAGGTCAGGCTCAGCAGTGACCTGACTCACTCCCACTAGCCAGCAATCAATCAATCAATCAATCGATGGTATCTATTTAGCACTTACTGCGTGCAGAGCATCGTACTGATCGCTTCAAAAAGTACAATTAAATAGATTTGATAGACGTGAGGAGCTTACAGTCTACTGGGGGAGACGGACTTTAAGATAAATTCCAGAGAGGGAAATGGGCAGAGTATGGGCGTATGTTCATAAGGGCTGAGGGTGAGGTGAGTATCAGGTGCTCAGTGTTACCTAGTGGATGGAGCAAGGGCTTGGGAGTCAGAAGGACCTGGGTTCTAATCCTGGCACCGCCGCCTGTCTGCTGTGTGACCCTGGGCAGGTTACTTCACTTCTCTGTGCCTCAGTTACCTCATCTGTAAAGTGGATGTTAAGACTGTGAGCCCCATGTGGGATGGCGACTCTGTCCATCCAATTTGCTTGTATCTGCCTCAATGCATAGTACAATGCCTGGTACATAGTAAGCGTTTAACAAATACAACAGTCATGATTGTTAGCATCACTGTGGGTCTCTGGATTCAAGGAAGCTTTATCAAGCCAATTCCAGGAGCTTGGGGATGCACTTCATGACTTAGAATGGTGTTCCAAGAGCTGTGGCTAACAATCCCTACACAAATTTTTCCAATGGAACACACACACAGAAGAGCAACAGTGTTTGCTGTCATCTATTAACCCCCTCTAATGGCTTTACCTGATCTGACTGTAGACATGACTTCTCAAGTTTAATGCCTTGCGATCGTAATAAACATTACGGAGCCAATTAATATTAGGTCATTTCTGCAACCGCCGAGAAATCGCCGACCAGCTGGCTTATGACAAATAGCTGCACCTTGACTGTGCTGAGAAGGTTTTCACTGCTCCGTTGTGAAGAACCAGTTGAGAGGCATTCAGAGAGGAGAGCGTTTCTCTTTTTCCCCTCCTCTGAATGACTCTCTGGGGACAATAACTGTCAGGTGGAAACACCTGAATAATTTAAATGTTGCTGAGTCTCTTCTTAATATTTCAGTTCTTAAATGATGATGATGATGGCATTTGTTAAGTACTTACTATGTGCAAAGCACTGCTCTAAGCGCTGGGGAGTTTACAAGGTGATCAGGTTGTCCCACGGGGGGCTCGCAGTCATCATCCCCATTTGACAGATGAGGTCACTGAGGCACAGAGAAGTGAAGTGACTTGCCCAAAGTCAATCCAGGATCAATCTTATTAGTGACTGACGACTGATTTAACGGGAGACCGCTTAGACGTTTTCTGTTTCTTCCCTCCGTGGACAGAAAGATTCCTTCCACTGATCCATATCGTAGTGTAGAGCGAGGGCTTTTGACCACTTTGGGAACTGAACCGGTGGTCTTGAGGTTTCAGCTGAAATCCCTCCTCCACCCCCCGCCATCCCTGGCCTCCTTCCATTTTCCCAAGTTTCCCTGCCCAATCAGTCTTCCTCCTCCTGCCCCTCTCCTCTCTCACCCACACGGAAATGCTGGTCGAGTGGAGACGGGCCCCAGCAGAGGAAAACAAGTCCCATCTGTCTCCCTTCTCGCCCACTCCCGAGTTCCCTCATGATTCGTCCAAATGGCTGTATCCCCTTTCAGTGCAATAGGTAAGAAATGGTAAAAGATCATAAGGTCTTACAGTTCGTCTCACGTTACTGCTCAGAAAGACTGAAAAATGAGCTTTTCAATTTTCCTTCAACCATCATATTTCTATACCATGCCCGCTTAGCGAGGAAGCCAGAAGATCACTGAAAAAACTTGGGCTTTGGTGCTAATAAAAACAGTTATCATGGAATTCATTTCAAAATCACATTGTGATACCATACAGCCAGCCCCTATGTAGCAATCAATGGTATTTACTGAGTGCTTGCTGTGTGCAGAACACTATACTTGGGAGACTATAATACTACAGAGTTGGTAGACACATTTCCCGCCCACAAGGAGTTTACAGTCAAGAGAGGATACGTGTACAAGCGCTTTGGGACTGAGGATGGGGTGAATACCAAGAGCGCAAAGACTAGAGATCCAGATGCACAGACTACCTTGATAAACACACCTGCTTGGCAAACAATCAGAGGTATTTATTGAGTCTTTAATGTGTGCACTCAATTGTGCAGTACTGTGTATTGGGCTCTCCCAAACACAAAGCGCTTGGGAGAGCACAATACAACAGAGTAGGTGCGTTCCCTGCCCACGACGAGTTTATCGTCTAATAATAGCAATGATTGTGGCATCTGTTAAGTACTTACTATGTGCCAAGCACTGTACTAAGCGTTGGGGTAATCAGATTGGACAGTCCCTATCCCACATGGGGTTCACGGTCTAAAGGGGGAAGCAAAAAGATCCCCAGCTTAATAAACTTATCCTTTGGCGCTAATACGGAGCATCATTGTTGAGGTACCATATAGATGCTTAGAACAGTGTTTTGCACATAGTAAGCGCTTAACAAATACCATCATTATTATATAGACTTTAAAGAACAGTTTTCTTGCGATAGAACTGTGGAATCGCAGATTATCACAACATTCTTTCTCTCCTATTTGATAATAATAATGGTGGCATTTATTAAAGCATTTACTATGTGCCCGGCACTGTTTTAAGTGCTGGGGTAGATACAAGGAAATCAGGTTGGTCACAGTCCCTGTTCCATGTGGGTTCACTGTCTTAATCCCCATTTTACAGATGAGGTAACTGAGGCCCAGAGAAGGGAAGTAACTTGCCCAAGGTCCCACAGCAGACAAGTGGCAAAACTGAGATAAGAACCCAGGTCCTTCTGACCCCTAGGCCCAAGCTCTATCCACTAGGCGATGCAGTTTCTCCTATTTAGGAGAGGCATCTTGGAGTTTTGGGGGTGTTTTTTTGGTTTTTAGAGAAGCAGCGTGGCTCAGTGGAAAGAGCCCGGGCTTTGGAGTCAAAGGTCATGGGTTCAAATCCAAGCTCCGCCATTTGTCAGCTGTGTGAACTTGGGCAAGTCACTTAACTTCTCTGGGCCTCAGTTACCTCATCTGGAAAATGGGGGTTAAGACTGTGAACCCCCCCGTGGGACAACCTGATCACCTTGTAACCTCCCCAGTGCTTTGCCATCATTATCATTATTTCACTGGGCCTCACTTTCCTCATCTCTAAAGTGGGAATTAAATACCAGTTCTCCCTCCTATTTGGAATGTGAGCCCCAAACGGGACAGGGACTGTGACCTGATTATCTTTTTTCTACCCCGTTGCTTAGCACATAGTACATGCTCAAAAAATAAAAAAAAAAAACACAACAATCATTATTGCGACTCTGTGGAGAGGAATTTAGACTTCCGTTGGCATCACGGAATTGATGACCAGTCTTCTCCCTGTCACCCAGCCTGTAGATTTTGAAGCCAAAAAAGCTTACAGTCTGAAGGTGGAGGCAGCCAACGTGCACATTGACCCCAAGTTCATAAGCAACGGGCCGTTCAAGGACACGGTAACTGTGAAGATTGCAGTGGAAGATGCCGACGAACCGCCCGTGTTTCTAGCGCCCAGCTACGTTCACGAGGTCCAGGAGAACGCGCCTGCTGGGACTGTGGTGGGAAGAGTTCATGCCAAAGACCCCGATGCTGCCAACAGTCCAATAAGGTACTGGCTCCTCATTAGCCCGCGGGGCTAATGCCCAGAATCGTGTTCCCGTAAGTGACGGGGAGGAATAGCTGACCGTGAGGTAGTGGCTCCGAGCGGACCACAAGCCGAACGTAACAAACCCTGACCCCTTGAGAGAACGAACAAGATCCTGAAACGCGCAAACAGAGGTAGAGCGTGTGGGTCGTACAGCACCGAGGCTTTACGGCCGTGGTTAACTTGGCTCACGGGCAGCGTTTCGCTTGGATTTGTGTCGTGGGCCCATTCGAAACGAATGACTTCTGTTGGTGCGTCTTTGGTTGGTCCAACAAGTTCCAGGGCTGACCCGTGGGACCGGGAGCTGCTAGCAGCTCTGTGCCACTCTCCATCCATCCATCAATCAAGCAGTGGTATTTATCGAGCGCTTACTGTGTGCCAGGCACTGTACTTAGCGCTTGGGAGAGTCCCATCCAGAGTCCGTAGGCAGGTTCCCTGCCCGCGATGCGCTTAGAGTCTTGCTTACTCTCGTCATTCTATAGCCTGACTGGACTCTAGGGACTTTTCCTGCGGCTTCTCCCGAGATTTTTCCCGGGGTGGCAGTAAGGCGGGGGCGCGGGAAGCAGAACTGGGGGCTCCAGAAAGGCCAAAACCAGATGGTCGGTCAAGTGAAAGTCCCCGTCGAAGGGTCCAGGGAAAGGGCTCTCGGCGGGCAAAGTAGCATTTGACTTGTCTGATCAGGGTAGATAAGCATGAGCAGAAGGTAAGTTTGCCTCACCCTTCGGCTGGTTAGAGGTTTTCTCATACTTGACCCCTGCAAAGCGACTTTAAACACAATATGGAGCAAATGCTGGGGTGCCTAATGGGGTGCTTACTGTGCACACGGTAAGCGCTCAATAAATATGATCGAATGAATGGTCTAACTGGTTAACTGCATCATCTTCAGATACTCAATCGATCGTCATACTGACCTCGACCGATTTTTTAACATTAATCCGGAAGATGGTCTTATTAAAACCACAAAACCCTTGGATAGGGAAGAGACCGCCTGGCTGAACATCTCCGTCTTTGCCACTGAAATTCGTAAGTGTCCGCTGAGGGGTTCCTATCTCCTTCGCGCTTAGAGACGGCGGGGCGTTAAAATGAAAAAAAAATAAAATTCCCCAAGAAAATATGAGATTGTTAGGCCCAGTGAGGTAGGGTGGCCTAGTGGTAAGGAGATGGGTCTGGGAATCGAAGGAGCTTGGCTCTGCCACTTGCTTGCTGTGTGTTCCTGGGCAAGTCACTTAACTACTCTGTGCCCCAGTTTCCTCATCTGTCAAATGGGGATTCAGTACCTGTTCTCTGTCCCCCTTAGACTGTGAGGCCCATGTGGGACAGGGGTTGTGTCCACCCTGATAATCTTGTATCTACCCCGGCACTTAGTACAGTGCTAGGCACATAGTAAGTGCTTAACAAAAACCACTATAACAATTATCATTATTATTATTATCATTAATCAACTTAAGCTGGTTAGCTTGGGGAATGCGTTGGGAGATGCTGGTTCTGGCTGAATGAGGGCCCAACACGCCTCGAGCACCGCGGTTCATCGGCCGGAACAACTGAAATCTCGGACTGCTGGAATCGAACACAGGTTTAGTCGAACATGAATCTTTTTCATCAGTCTGGCAAAGACAGAGAGAGCCAATTTCAGATATTTGGCATTTTCTTTGCCGGAGAAGGACAGCTTCTCCCCGCAGCTTGAAAGCGGCAGTGTTCTCGGAAGAGAGAATCAGCTGGTTTGGGTTTTAAAACGCAGTTTCGAAAGCTGTTGTCCTCCCCTCCCCTCCCCCCAGGCATCCGCTCAGGTAATTCCAAGGGTTTTAGGTGGAAGCCCAACTTGATGAGGCAAATTTACTCAGTTGCTAGATTTCTGAATGGGGCGGGAGGTAGGGGGAGGAAGCCAAGGGACGGGGGAGGAAGAGGGAAGGAATTAACCCGAGAGGGAGCTGCGTTCGGCTCAGTAACGGACCCGGAACAAACCGCACCGTGTCATTTTCCTTGATTTTTTTTTTTCTCCGTAGACAACCGCCACCAGGAAGCCAAAGTTCCCGTTGCAATCAGGGTCATTGACGTCAATGACAATGCTCCCAACTTTGCAACGACTTACGAAGCGTTTATTTGTGAAAGTGATCAGACCAAACCATTGTCCAACCAGGTATTTTCCCTTTCCATTCAAATGGCGTGGACGAGGAAGAGTCGTGGCGAGAATTTAGATTTTCCTGTTGATTTTCTCTGGTTTTAGAATTGGAGCCTGACTTTTGTGAGACGCTTTTAACTCATAACCCGTGTTTCTCGTAATAAAACTTTTCGGGGGCAAGCCTCAAAGTATAAGGCTAGAATACAATAAGGGATATTCCATCGTAAGCATGATTTGTTTACAGGTCACCTTTCTTTTGCAGCCGTTTATTACAATTAGTGCTGATGACAAGGATGACACTGCCAATGGACCAAGATTTATCTTCAGCTTACCCCCTGAAATTATTCATAATCCAAATTTTACACTCAGAGACAACAGAGGTTTGTACCAAGGTTCATGCATATTACTGTTCAATGAAGTAGAAGTTGCAAACTAATGAATACTATATATAGCTCTCGCTGTCCTTCGTTTTCGAAGATGACGCCGCTGACGGTGAGGTCCTCTCTTCCGCATTTTGTGCATGTGAAGATAGTTCCTTGCTGCACTGATGCGTCGGCCCCAGACGGGGCCCGTCTCTGTTCTCGAGACCGTCTCTTGGTATCGCGATCGATCGCGAAGCCTCCACTCCAGGAGGGCAACCCCTCCCCCCGACCGCCGTCCGCCAGGCCGGTCTGTCCGCGGTGGTGGTCTCCCAGGAGTACCCCCCCCTGAGTCACCCTGTTTGAGACTGCGCTTCGCTGTGTCGTTTATTCTGCCCTCCCTTGCTTGCGTGTGCCCCCCTTTCAGTTCACCATTTAGCAGCTGCTGCCATCCATTCTCCTCCCGTGTCCAGCCCAGCGAAGCTGTGTTGCTGTGGGCATTGCCTCAGTGCCGGTGGAGCTGACCGCGTCCCAGGACCTCGCTGTGGGTAATCTTGAACTGCCGTTTGCGGTTGAGTCCGGTTCGTAGGTGACGCTCAGGACGCTTCTCAAGAAGTCGGGTGTCTCTTCTGTAGTAGACGGACAGACGGAAAGTGGGACACCACCACAGCCCCGTGGTGGTGCTTGATGCCCTGTTGTCGGCAAACTCTGTCTGTCAACCGCCCAAAAGCCATGCCGGTCTTTTTTAAGTTCTGTTTCCCCCATATCTCTCTTTCTCCACGCATCGATGGACAGGGTACCGCCTAGCTCGCAGAACTCGGTGACAGCATTAAATTCCGTGTTGCCAATGAAGATCTTTGGTTGCGCGTCACGCGTCCCGGGTGTCGGCCGGTACAAGACCTCAGTTTTCTTCAGGCTTATTGTCAGCCCCTAGAGCTGTGTCACCTCTCCACAATGACTCCCGCGCGTATGTGCCTCAAGAGCACAGTCGTCGGCACCCGGCAGTTCCCGGGCGACTGTGGCAAACACTTTCCGTGCTGCTCAGGCCGTCGAGTTGGAAGCGTTTCCCAGTGAATCGGAAGCACAATCCGACCCTGGCTTCCCGATTCCTCGCTGCCTCCTCAGGTGTGATGGCAGGGAATAGGTTAAGTAGGACTGGACCTCCCGCCTGCTCATTCCAGAAGTGGTGGGGGCGAGGATCAGGCAGGGCACCTTCAACCTCGCTTCGCCCGGCCTCTCCATCGTGGCGTAGGCCTGAGGGTCTTGGTGACCGTCTCCACGCAGTGGAACCCAATTGCCAGAGAAAACAGTATAGGGGCCTCAGTTGTCGCTCCCTGCATTTTTCCTGCATCTTTCGTGCTGCCAAGATCATATCTGCTGTGCTGCGCTTTGGTCCGGAGCCACGTGGTGATTCGGGTAGCACGCATGGTTGACTGGGTTCTCCAGTACCCTGGCCGAAAACATTCTGGGTAGACTCTTGCCGGCAAACAGCAAGTGGCGAGGCTGCCCGGTAGTTTCCACCTTCGGGCTCGCCCGTTTCTTCTTGAAGATGGTGACGCTGATGGCGCCTTTGAAGTTCTGTGCCACCTCCTCACCGTTCTGTACGCTGAGGAAGGAGTCACGCAGACGTCTGAGCCTCAGGGCCCCCTCCTTCCTGGTAGAGTTCTGCCATCAGAGCCGAAGGCTTCACCAAACGCTGTAGTGCTGGGTAACCCTATTCTCACGAATCCGCAGCAGTGGATTTTTCACTTCAAAATGAAAACGATTGTCGAGGTAGGGGGATGTGGACTAATTCGCTACGTATCAAAATCCATCCAAATTAGTCGTATTTGCATATTCATGAAGAATTGAACAATCTGAAAGGGGCTTGTAGGCAAACAAGTTCTCTTTTTAACAAGCTTCATAAGCCCTCTAAAGAAATGGCTTTTCGGAGTAGGGCTGTTGAATGAAACATTTCACCAAAAGTATTAGTTCCCCTTGTGATAAAATAATTATAACATGTGAGCTGATCTGAACTGCCAGGGTCTGGACTCCAATCAACCATTTTAAGTCCTTTTCAAATCACCTTATCTCAAGAAGGGGAAAGGTTTCGCTCCTCTCACAAGAGAGTCAGGGGTCAAATCGTGCAAGGTGTCACAGGATCTCAGGTCTCTGTGGCAGAGTACAGGAGAATGAGGCGGAAACGGGTCCTTTTGTCATGATGATTATGATGATTATGACTAGGGTGACGCTGTGAGCATCCTGTCTGGGCACCCAAGGGTGCACTATGGATGTTCTCTGGAGGGGAGAGCAAGCCCTTCCATTTCCTCAACCCCCATTCCCTCACCTCCCTCTGCCCACCCCTCGCTTCCCCTCCTTTTTCAGCAAATGAGGCAGGATATTGGAAAATCACTTAGCACCCAACTGGATGGTAGTGAAGCCCTGAACACCCCACCGAATGGCAGCGGCACCAGGCTCCCCACCCCAAGACCCCAGCAAAGAGAGTCCTGGGCCCTCCACAGGAAGGGGGTGTCGAGCATTAGGGCAAGGCTAACGTCTCCAGGGAAGGGTCGACGGAGAGAGACACGCATCGCTCCGGCCTCTCCCAAATCCGTGGATTTATGACGAGCCATCCTCCCCTCACACATCATTATCGTTTCACGTTCGCTGGACTGTTCTCTGTTGGGGTGGCTGTTTAGTTAGCAAATATGCCAAGTGGCTCTCTCCTACACACTTCTAGGATGTAGTTAAAATTTTCAAGGGAGCGTATTGAGATTTGCCAGTCAACCGGCTTTCCCACCCTACGTCCTTCCTTGCCCTCATAAATAGCGTAATCCGTCGTCTGTATTCCCTCTTGCAGGGAATTGCTAGTTTTTACGAAAA
Source organism: Tachyglossus aculeatus (assembly GCF_015852505.1). NCBI lineage: Eukaryota > Metazoa > Chordata > Mammalia > Monotremata > Tachyglossidae > Tachyglossus > Tachyglossus aculeatus. The sequence continues at coordinate 131,627,889 of NC_052101.1, read as the reverse complement.
ATGACTTTATTAACTGTGGCAAGCGGTTAATGAAAACTCCAATGTTTAGGGCTATTACAGAACTTTAAAGTGAATACAGTCCTATAATTATCATTTAATAGAGTTTCTTTCTACCAGCTTCCAAAAGTAATTGCGTATTGCAGTAATCCTAAAGAAGTAATCACATTCTACATCCTATTAATATCCTACTGCTTTACCAAGCTTCTCAGCTGAGGCTATTTTCCATAGGAATCATGAGACAATGGCGTATCTCACGCAGCATCCAGTTACTCTCTTATTGAATGTTCACCTCCAGTCTACCATGTAACCAAACAGCACTGTGTTTGCCTAAACTCCTGTATGCAATTGGTATCTCTAAAAATGGAAGATCAGCTCATTCTCCTGTAAAGAAAACTTTTACTCTTGATCTTGCTGATATAGCATAGCAAAGATGATGCTTTTGCTGGGTAATGGCAGATTTTGGCTAGTCTCTTCAGCACTGTTGCCCTGATTCCTTGGAAATGTTATGTGTATGTAGTGTGTCTTCCGGGGAAAATTATGCTTCAAAAGGAGCCCTCGAGGGAATACACAGACTAGTCATTATTGTTCTGTAAACACCACTTTACAAATTCATTACAAATCTGTCACCAGGGACATGTGGAAGGGTTTAATTTGCTACTTTGCTTTGAGTGTCCATTCATTCCATTTATCCCATATATTGAGCAGCAGAGGGGGTGGAACCAGACTCAAACTGTCCCCATCTTAATTCCTTCAGGCTTTAGTTCATTCCTTTTGGTATTTGTTCAGCTCTTACTCTGAGCCAAGCACCTGTTAAGCACCAGGCTAGATGCAAATATAAGACAGGCTCCCGGGGTTTTGGTTTTTTTTCTTTTTTGATGGCATTTTTTAAGCGCTTACTATGTGCAAAGCGCTGTTCTAAGCGCTGGGGAAGTTACAAGGTGATCAGGTTGTCCCACGGGGGGCTCACAGTCTTCATCCCCATTTTACTGATGAGGTAACCGAGGTCCAGAGAAGTTAAGTGACGTGCCCGAAGTCACACAGCTGACAGTTGGTGGAGCCGGGATTTGAACCCACGACCTCCGACTCCAGAGCCCGGGCTCTTTCCACTGAGCCACGCTGCTTCTCTATCCCTGAAGAGACTGGAGAAGCCACTGGGTTTCATGTAGACTTTAATCAATTCTACTTTTTAAAGAACTTGTGACATGGAGAACTGGGAGGTGGGAAAACGTGGCTAGAAAATAAAAACTATTTTCAGGGGAGGCAGATCACCCAAAGCACTAAATCAGTCCTAATCTTTATAATCTCGCCTTGGCTCTTTCATCCCCCTCGGGAAGCTTATTCCTCCTTCCCAATGAGCCAGTTCAGGGCTGTGCATTGGTCAGTTCTAGCCCTGTGTGACTTTGGAATCCCTTAACCTCTTCATCCTTATAAAGGGAATAATGGACTATTAGGACTCCTGTGGAGAATGGCCAAGGAGATTGGACAGTGGGGTCTGATAATGCAGCCCAACCTTTTGTGATGACCGGAGCCTAAGAGACCGTGGATAATGGAAATCCACAGATAATCCAAAATCTTCCTTCAGTCTCCCACTCCTCCTCTGTCCCACCCCGAATCCTTATCCTGAGATTGGTCGGAATTTCATCTTCTTTCATGTCCCTTGGCCATCTTGAGCGGGTGATGGTCATCATCATCATCATAGTCGTCGTCGTCGTCGTCATCATCATCATCGATGGTATTTAATGAGATCATGCTGAGTGTGAAGCACTCCGCTAAGCTCTTGGGAGAGTACAGCAGCAACGAGACACAAGTTCCCTGCCCTCTAGGAGTTTACATTCTGATGGGGTGAACTCATAGCAATGGAAGGAAAAAAGGCCAGCCAGAAAGAGGGAAGCCAATCAGCTCCCCCTAAGACTTCTCCATATAAACGGCTGGGACGTGCTAAAGGGCAATCATTGATGACGGAGTCATCGGTGGACCTGATTTCCCCCGTCCTTAATGACTCTTAGGAGGGTAAGTCTTCTCAGGAAACCCTGTGCTTCAGTTAGTCAAGGGATGTAGCCAGTCTGACTCCAGCCGGTCACCATAACGAATGCAAAATGAGCCTTCGGTGGACTGGCTTGGGAGTTGGACAGGAAAGGTGAGTGGCAGGATGATGATTAGAAGACTGTCGAGATGTCGTGGTTATCTCCTGCTTACTGAATGGCGTATTTGACTTTTGCCAGGGATAGTGATTGAGAAGGTCCCACAGTGGACGTTACCCTCATCCCACTGGGTTGCATAGCTACAGAAAGGTAAAGTTCCAGGATGCGTTAAGGAAATATCACTGATTGATTGAGTTCAGTAAAATAAATCCACCTTGCTAAGGGCTGCACTTGTGTCCAAAGTTGCGTGTATCAGTTGGTGAATTGAAAAGGGATTCAGTATCGAAAGGCTGCGTCTGCAATGCTTTTCCAGTCAGAAGGAACCTCAGAGTTGATGGACATGTTTAAACCATTCGGCAAACGTTTTTTGCTCTAAACAAAGAGCATAGTTTTATGGGCAGTATCAGATAGCATCCAAAGATGTGTCTGTTCTTTCCCTTTTATAATTTAAAAACAGCTAAACAGATTTTTAGAAGGTTTTTTTTTGTTTTGTTTTGTCTTAATTATTCCAATATGGAAGAGATTCTCTTGGCAGACCAAAATGGCAGATGTCTTTTAATGCCCTGCCATTTGAGTATATGTAAATGATTATGTTCCCTTTTTTGGCCTGCTATTCATTTCACCATTTGTCCTTGGTGGAACACAAAGAATCTTCGGAATGAAGAAAAGACAAACGAGACCCTTAGAATCAGATTAGACATGTCATTTCTTCCAATTTTCCGTCAGGACACTGACAGAAGTTGTGGGGATTTTGAAGACGCTGCAGGGATCCTGAATATGTGGCTTGCTGGAATTCTCTGTGTCTTTATTTTCTCCACTTTGCTGGGTTCCCCTCCATCTGGGATTGTCCTGTTACCTTGACTCAATCTGGGGGAGTCGATCCATCGGTGGTATTTACTAAGGGCCTCCTGGGTGAAAAGCGTTCTACTAAGCAAAGACACACATTTCCTGGCCTCACAGAGTCTGCACTCTAATGGGAGAGACAGACATGCAGTTACCGTTACGCGTCATTTTCTGTAGCGCTGGGCCACAGTGACAGATTTTTGTTCTTCCTTAGGAACAGAGGAGCCAGTTTTAGTGAAGTAGAATGATGTTTGATGTCGATTTGGTTGCTTGTTGAGATCCCCTTAGCTCTTGAGTTCCTGAAGAAAACCGTGTAAAACAGTCATTCATCCTGTCTGAATGATTCGGCTTCAAGTAGTGGTGAGGGTGGCGGCCCTCACTGAGGGGGCTGGAGGTCGAAGAAAATGGGAGGGAATCGGTGGAACCGGCCCAGTTTCCACCTGGAAACCAGAAACTGATGGCAGACGGAGATAGAAGGCAAAGGGACCAGGGGGAGATGTGGGAATGCAGAGTGTTAGCTCCGATTGACTTTGAGAGGAGAGATCTTCTGCTACTGTGGTCGTGCTCTCCGGATGGACCCCGAAGGTGGCTTGAAAAGGCAATTCTTGTCCAGCTCCGTCCCATTCCGGCCAAATGGAGATGCCCCTTGGGGAATGTGTGAGAAACACAAGGCTCATTGCAGTAGAACTGTAAATCTAACTCCAGGATGGAAAACTCCTGTTTCATCTGGGCAATGGGACCCTTCTTCCTTTTCCCCTGGATACTGTTTGCTAGAGGAAGTTGACATCTACAAACAGAGAAGTGAGGAAAAAGGTCTTCTTTGGCATCTGATACGTGGCAGGCTAACTGCTTCTCTTACAGTGGAATTTGAGTTATTCTCCATTTTCTCTCTTAAAGGTTCACATTGTGTATAGATACATGTATACTTATGAATACATATATATATATATATATATATTTTTTTTTTTTTCCCAAAATGTTCTATTTTGGTACCATCAAAAGCTGGTAGCTTAAAATAGAGGTGTTGCAGCCCTGGAAACCACATCCTTGCTGAAATTAAACTTCCTTTAGTGGTTTGTCAGAAACTTTCTGTGGTTTTTGACTCCAAACAGTTGAGAGGACAAAGAGAGTGGAAATCAAGGCCTAGCCTTAAGGCACCTGATTCTACTTCCAAGTAGTTGATGCAGTTGTTTGGGTTATTGTGGTGGCTGTGGTGGTTGGATGTGGATGCTATTATGCTTTCTTCTCTAGTGGCGTTTGGGTTAGGGGAATCTAGCAGGACCAGGGGGAGATGCAAAGCCTCATCTGCCCATCTGATATTTTGGATCCCTGAAAGGGAAGAGTTGGGTATCTTATCTGCTATCATCTGGGAGCAAGAGGTGGCATAAAACATTTATACCCCTTCATTTTCTACCCAGGCAGCTATTGTGAATGCAAATAAACTTTCCGATTTCACTAGAGGCCCCTGCCTAATCGCCCGGGAAGATTTTATGCCTGACGCAGTGAATTTGGGGATTTGAAGAGCTTTTATGTGCTAATTTCCGTATGGATGAAGAGACTAGATTGTCATTTCTAATTTTAAAATGGCACTCCCACTAATGTCTGAGATCAGTATTTGGGGGTTATTGAATCCAAGGTTAGTTACATTTCACTCTGTGACTCGGGTGGCATCTAACCAGTAGCCATCACGATAAATAAGGAGAACTAAATCAATAAATAGGTAGATAAATAAAACGGAATCAAAATAGTTGGTGTTTTGCGACCTCACGGCTAGAGGGAAACGACAGACTATAATTTATACCTCTCTGGGGGAGATGTAAGCTCCTTGTGGGCACGGAACATGTCGACCGCCTCTGTTGTATTGTACCCTCCCAAGCGCTTAGTACAGTGCTCTGCACACAATAAGCGCCGAATAAATACCACTGATTGATCGATAATGGAAATAGCAATGTGATGTCCCAACCTGGCTGCAATTACGATTTACCGATTAGACCGAGGGGTCTGTCCAGATAGAGAGGGCAAGTCAACACTGAGCGAAACACAATGTTCTAATCACGACCGGCTAGTAAACTAGAGAGCCCTGGCCCGCCTGGCTTCTAAATGGTAAAGAATAAGATGTATTGTTTCCTTCCTCATATGAATATTCATAGCCAGCTTCTCACGAAAAAGGTTGCCATCCAGTTACTGTCACAATGCAAAACTGAAGCCCTGTTCATATTTCAGCAGCTTCTGAATTTTTTACTACTGACTAATGGGAGCAGTTGTGCAATACGTTGGAAGTCCGATATATTTATGTGCCTCCCGAGCTGGTAGCGGTCAAAACACTAAAGGAAGCAACCCTCAGTAGCAAAATGATGAACGTATGGAACTGATGCCGAATCTTCCCTAGAACACAATTAGTCCATTTATTGAAGTGCTGAACTTCAAAAGCACCACGAGAACAAAATGGGAGGAGAGAAAGCTGCAGCTGCCTCCAGAATGGACAGAAAAATCTTTCGGTTTTCCTTAGCGGTCCTTTTGTCCGGGATCCGCTGGTAGGCATGCCTTCCCTCCCCACCCCCGCCCCTCCCACCTCCTCTCCCCCGGTCTCTCAGAGCTTCAGTGTAAATAGCGAGTTGTAGCTCGGTGTCCTCCTTCTAACACACCACCCAATCAACTGGTCCCGTTTCCCTCCTCCGCCCCGATGGGGTCCGTCCTGGGGTGTGGAATTAAGAGAACACACACTCAGAGAGGCTGCTGATCTGAAACCGCCCATCGCTTAATGCAGGGAAGGAAGATGAAAACCCACGGGACCGCCTCGAGATCCAGAGCCGATCTGGGGGATCCCATGACTCAACGCCTCCCGTTTCCTTAGAGTAGCTAGATGGGGATCAGGGAGAGTTAAACCCACCTGATGTGGACAGAAAATGAATGTGACAGTGTTAAGACTTGCTTCCATTGGAACTGCTAAACGCTTAACGGTCGTCTTATTTGTTCAAATAGATAACACTGCCAGTGTTTACGTTCGACGTGGAGGCTTTAGTCGCCAGAAGCAGGATCTCTACCTTCTTCCCATTGTGATAAACGACGGCGGGGTGCCCCCGATGAGCAGTACCAACACGCTGACCATCAAAGTCTGTGGCTGTGATCACAACGGCTCGCTCCTCTCCTGCAACGCAGAAGCCTACGTCCTCAACGCCGGCCTGAGCACTGGAGCTCTGATCGCCATTCTGGCCTGCATCGTGATCTTGCTCGGTAAGGGATGGAAGTGGTTGGGGTGGAGGGGGTTGGCTGAGCGCCCGCCGGTGCCATGCCGTGCGTTAGCCAGAAAGAGTATGTGTCGAATGTTCACGGTGCGCAACGTGTTTCTCTGAGCCTGGAGCAAGAAGTGCACTGCGGAGATACAGGCTTGGCTCCTGGTCCCCAGGAATAAGGGGGCAGAGGGTACTGGCGACAGAGGCATAAGGAGATTCATTCAATCCTATTTATTGGGTGCTTACTGTGTGCAGAGCACTGTACTAAGCACTTGGGAAGTCCAAGTTGGCAACATATAGAGACGGTCCCTACCCAACAGCGGGCTCACAGTCTAGAAGGGAGAGAAGGAGATGAAACCAAACCACGAGAGGCCAGGACGACAGGAAACCCAAAAGGAGCGGCGGGTACCACTGATTGTACAAACGTGCACACGTGAGGACCAAGGGTATAAAAAGCTATTTGAGCTAATTGCTCGTGTCCCACGATTGGCTCTCGCTGGGGTGTAAGAATAGGAAGACAAACCCTAGGTCCTCCCCGCGAGTTTGAACTTAAACATCTTTGCCCTCCCCACCACCTCTGGCCGGGGCACAGATCCTTTCTGGGCATACCCGAGAAGCCGCTCTCCCTCCGCCCTCGGGGCTAATCACTCATGTCTGCATTATCCTTCTCTTTCTCGGGCTCAGTGGAGTACAGGGAAGGGGAGAGGAGAGCTAATGGACGATAGTGGAGAAATCTCCAGTAAGTGGGAAAATCAATAGAGGACAATTGGCTGTAATTGGTTATCCACTCCCCTCAGAATATTCAGACCTAATGGAATCCCTTACTCCGACACATCCAAGGGACTGGGGATCTTGGCAAAAGCCTCTCCTGTCCCTTCCCCTTTCCAATCTGTGGAAATGAATCCAACGGGACACCCTTCTCTCCATCACAGATACGATTTGAAACAAGATGTGTCGGTCAATCCGTTGAATGGAACTGAGTAGAGAAAGGAGGCCCAGGGCTTCAGAGCGCTGTCAGTTGTTTAGGATAGAGCCCTACGGTGTCTGGATATCGCTTCCTAGTGTGTAGTTGCCAAGCAGGTGGCCCGAAATGGGCAGAGCGCGGAAGGCCAGATATTTTCAATGGCAGAGGAAGAATCCCCGAAATTATCGGACTAGAAGGATCATTGAATCCTAGTATGATGCCAGAAATAATGACCCCGGGGATGGTGGGACCACCCTCCCAGGGGGATCTTGAAAAATGGGACAGGTAATTCGTCTGGGACGTTTCCCTAGCCCAGTCCAGAGTCCCTTCTAGGTGCACTCAGTCGGTGGTATCTATTGAGTGCTTACCACGTGTAGAGCACTGTACTAAGCACTTGGGAGATTAGGAGTCGGTAGACACGATCCCCGCCCCATCCCTCCAAGTAGGCCCAGAGAAGGTAAAGCGAACGGCCCGAGGTCACACGGCCGGCCAGAGGCAGAACTGAGACTCGGATCCGGATCTGCCCCGGCTCCAACTCTGGGTTGCAGAACGCACATTCGGCGTGCAGCGTTGGCGGTACTCTCGTTCACTTCATTCGTTCAATCGTATTTATTGAGCGCTACTGCGTGCAGAGCAGCACACTAAGCGCTCGGGAGAGTACAACACTCCGCCCCTAGACTCTCTGAAGTCAGAGACGTACGACGGACACGGGCCAGGCTCACCTCTCCTGTTGATTTCCTCCCCCGGCCCCGCGTGCAGTCATTGTGGTGCTGTTTGTAACCCTGAGAAGACAGAAGAAGGAACCGCTGATCGTCTTCGAAGAAGAAGACGTGCGGGAGAACATCATTACCTACGACGACGAAGGCGGAGGAGAGGAAGACACCGAGGCCTTCGACATCGCCACCCTGCAGAACCCCGATGGCATCAACGGGTTCATTCCTCGCAAGGACATTAAACCCGAATATCAGTACATGCCCCGGCCCGGGCTCCGTCCAGCGCCCAACAGCGTTGATGTCGACGACTTCATCAACTCGAGGATACAGGAGGCCGACAACGACCCCACCGCTCCGCCTTACGACTCCATCCAGATCTACGGCTACGAAGGACGAGGCTCGGTGGCCGGCTCCCTCAGCTCCCTAGAATCCGCGACCACAGATTCGGATTTGGACTACGATTACCTACAGAACTGGGGACCGCGCTTTAAGAAACTTGCGGACTTGTATGGTTCCAAAGACACTTTTGATGACGATTCTTAACAATAAAAAGTTGAATTTGGCCTTAAGAACTGTGTCCGGCGTCCTGAAGAATCCAGAAGAAACATTCAAAGCAGGTATTTTTTTAAAACCGAGAAAAGGCTCATTTAAACCCTTTAAGTTTGACCAAGAGGATAAAGTGAATCAAAACCAGGACATCCAAGTGGTAAATACTGTGAAGTACCTTGACCGACGAAAGGCAGTGTCGAAGTGGGCTATCGGCTTCACTGGAGGAAAAAAAAAACAAAAAACTACCACTCTGGAGGAACAAAATATTTAAGCGAAGCAAGAACACTCTCATCGTGAACTTACGAGGAAGGAAGACCTTCTATGTATTATGAACATCAAAATCGTTTATGTCAATGAAGCTTCCACGAAATGAGAAAGGATAACAGTTCGGAGCTGTAATTTCGCCTTAAACTCTGGACACTCTCTATGTAGTGCATTTTTAAACTTGAAATATATCCTATTCAGCCAGCTTAAACCCATATGATGTATGTACAGTACAATGTACAACTATAATGTCTCTTGAGCATCAAAACTTGTTACTGCTGACTCTTGTAAATCTTTTTGCTTATACTTTCATCTTAAACTAATATGTGCCAGATATAACTCTGTCTTGTTGCAGTGAGAGGATCTCTATTTCTATGTCATTTTTAATGTATCTATTTGTACAATTTTAAAGTTCTTATTTTAGTATACATACAAATATCAGTATTCTGACATGTAAGAAATGTTACAGCATCACACTTATATTTTATGAACATTGTACTGTTGCTTTAATATGTGCTTCAATATAAGAAGCAAAATTTGAAATAAAAAGGATTCTTTTTTAATTCTTGTTTGGATTCTTAAGCATTTAAGAAAACCGGAGTATTTCTTAGGCCCCATTTCTAGTTCTGGCTAATTTACAATGGTGACTTTTACTAGCCCTATTTATTATATGTTTGTAGTTTGTCTGTTGCCTTGTTGAGTGTTTATTTAAAATCCGATACATTTTACAGATGTTTTTAGATAATATTCTGTATCGTCTCGTGAGCATTTTGTATCCGCTCGATATAAGACTTGTGGTGGCTGCCAGGGCCTCTTTGATATGAAACTCCCGTGCTCTGGATCTAAGTCCGTTTATTATTTGAAACTTTTGGTTATGTAATATGCATTTATCTTAATAGCTTAGCGATTCTACGTAGAAGATAATGTCCAGCTACAGGGAGTAGCAGTCAACGCCCAATGTTGTAATCACTGCGTGTTGTAAACTCCAGGATCAGCTTGTGGGAAGGGGAGACTTCCCAGCGGAATCCCGTCCAATTTTAGCCGTCAAGCCCTGGCCCCTCCGTCCTCCCCGAGGGCATCTTATCTGAGAGAAATCATTACGGACTGGGGTTGGATGGGGGAGAGGAGGAAGTTGGGGGTCGGGGAAAGGGAGGAGAGTTTTCATTTACCTGCAGGAGAATCACCTGGTCTTTGAATACCACGGCACTGTCGTTCGTAATAAGAGAAGTCGAGATTGCTTTCAGAACTGCTCTGTGTAGTGTTGGTTTCTTCCTCAAATTAAAGTGATCTCTGCCCATCGGGAGGGTCCGTCACGAGGAGCAAGGAAGCTCAATATTAGCAGAGCTGGGGGCAGGCCCGCTGTCTTCTCAAACAGAAGGTCGCTTCCCGGGAAAGGTGAAATTTACGGGGCTAGATACTGAAATTAGCCATCCTGTCGGGGACGGAGGCAATCCAGAGGAAAAACTCACTTTCACCGCTCTAAAAATTGTCATCAGAGTTTGCTTCCTCCTTCTTCTGGGTAGCGAGCCAGGCCCGGGCTGATTTTGATTCCTTCATTTCAGACAAGGGCCCCTCATCGGAAATATGTCCGCAGATCAGTTAGGGGTTGATTCTTATATTTTTATAATCCAAAGACTATTTTGCTAGATTTGCACATTTCTCCCATTCAATTTGACAGAAAGGAAACCCACCTGAGAGCACATAAGCAGGAAGGATTAATTGAAACAGGTTCCCCCATCACCAAGGATGAGAATATTTTCCTTGCCCCATTGGGTGTGTATTAGGATTGGAATTAGCTCCTGCATTTTTCACCATTTTATGTTGAAATCCGGACGGGACACTGTTGCTTCCTTTTTTGAAGAGTTAAGATGGCTTGTTTTTTTTAGTCTTTGCTGTTTGTAGAACCCTCCTAGAAGCTTCAAAATAAAATTTCTTTCCCTACTGCTTTTGTCCTTTTTCATTTGACAAACGCTGATGTGAGCGGGATTTCGATTAGTCCTGAAACGACCGTGGCTCTTGGCTTTTCCATTCTCATTCCACATTCCTGGATTAAACTGACTGCTCATTAATAATAATAATGGCATTTATTAAGTGCTTACTATGTTCCAGGCACTATACTAAGCGCTGGGCTGGAGAAAAAGAAATCGGGTTGGACACAGTCCCTATCCCACATGGGGTTCACAGTTTTAATCCCCATTTTACAGATGAGGGAACTGAGGCACAGAGAAGTGAAGTGACTTGCCCAAGGCCACACAGCAGACAAGTGGTGGAGCCAGGATTAGAACCCATGACCTTCTGAATCCCAGGCCCGTGCTCTATCCACTATGCCACGCTACTTCTGGACTGTGAGCCCACTGTTGGGTAGAGACTGTCTCTATATGTTGCCAACTTGTACTTCCCAAGTGCTTAGTACAGTGCTCTGCACACAGTAAGCGCTCAATGAATACGATAGATTGATTGATTCTCATAAATGCCACAGACCCCCAAACAGAATAATAATAATGATAATGACATTTATTAAGCGCTTACAATGTGCAAAGCACTTTTCTAAGCACTGGGGAGGATACAAAATGATCAAGTTGTCCCGTGGGGGGCTCACAGTCTTCATCCCCATTTTACAGCTGAGGGAACTGAGGCACAGAGAAGTCAAGTAACCTGCCCAAAGTCACACAGCTGACAAGGGGTGGGATTTGAACCCATGACCTCTGACTCGAAAGCCCGGGTTCTTTCCACTGAGCCACGCTGCTTCTGAGCAAAGATAGCTCTGAAACCAGCAGACTTCTGAAGAGGCCTCAAAACAGACAAATGCTAAGATAGCTTTTGAACAGGCTCCCGGAGGCCACGCGGAAGATTCGACCGGAAACCAGAACATGATAACAAGAATAATGATTCTGGTATGAGTTAAGTGCTTACTCTGTGCTAAGCACTGGGGTGGCTACAAGATAATCGAGTCCGGCACAGTCCCTGTCCCACATGGGGCTCACAAGTGGGAGAATGAGTATTGAATCTCCGTTTCACACTTGAGGAAACTGAGGCACAGAGAAGTTCCGCGACTTGTCCAGAGGTCACACAGCAGGCGGGTGAAGGAGCTGGGATTAGAACCCAGGTCTTCCGAATCCCAGGCCTGGGACTCTTTGCATCTCCCTGGTGCTGCGACTTTAGCTTTCCTCTAATATGAGGTAACCAATGTTCCCGAAAAATCAGGACTCCTAAAGCAGCTCATTGGAACCAGCCGCACTCAAAAAATATACAAATGTCCACACGTGCCGAGGTTAGGAATTCAATCCCTAAGGCGGCTTTCAGCTTGACACAACCAGGGTGTTGGGATTAATTGGGAAGCGCTTCCTGGAGCAGAATAATATTTAACTTGATAGTACTTGCCAGTCAGTAAAGACGGCATTTGGACGCTGGACTTGTCTACGAGACCAACTTCAGTTGGCTATCGACTGGCTATCAGTTTCCATTTGAAATTTGACGGACATTGCCTGTGTGCAAACGGATGGATTTTCACTCTGAAATTTTTTTGCCGGCTAAAGCGGGTTTTGGGGAGAAGTCGCTCATTCGACTTAGAGTAAAAGAGAAAAAAAATTAAACTGACCCCTTCTACCGGGAAAGAGTTTCCTCTTCTCATACAGCTTTATTCGTATGCACCTGAGGTCGGAGTGTGACTGATATTCTTCAAATGCCAGGACTTTGTGAAATGAGCAAACTCCTGAGTAATTTATCTTCACTTTTCCTTGCAAAGTGCATGTATTTCTCAGCACCAGTTGTAAAAATATGTGTGGTATTTGCTAAGGGCATACTATGTAACTTGCACTTCCCAAGCGCTTAGTACAGTGCTCTGCACACAGTAAGCGCTCAATAAATACGATTGAATGAATGAATGTGACAAGCACTGTTCTAAGCACTGGGGTAGATACAAAATAACCAAGTGAGACACAATCCCTGTCCCCTCTTTTTGTCGATCTCAACTTTCCTTTTCCCAATTCCCATCACCCAAGGTCAATGGGTCATTTTGAGGACTTCATTTTTTTTTCCCCCATGAGACACTGGTACTTTGCCTAGTGACGCCAATAAAGTCTATAATAATAATTATAGTAATAATGATGGTACTTGTTAAACATTTACTATGTGCCAGGCACTGTACTAAGCACTTGGGTGGATATAAGCAGCATGGCTCGGTGGAAAGAGCCCGGGCTTTGGAGTCAGAGGTCAGGGGTTCAAATCCCAGCCCAGCCAATTGTCAGCTGTGTGACTTTGGGCAAGTCACTCCACTTCTCTGGGCCTCAGTTCCCTCATCTGTAAAATGGGGGTGAAGACTGTGAGCCCCCCGTGGGACAACCTGATCACCTTGTTACCTCCCCAGCGCTTAGAACAGTGCTTTGCACATAGTAAGTGCTTAATAAATGCCATTATTATTATTATTATATAAGCAAATCTAGTCGGACACAGTCCCTGTCCCACACAGGGCTCACAGTTTCAATCCCCATTTCCCAGATGAGGAAACTGGGGCACAGAGAAGTGAAGTCACACAGCCGGGATTAGAACCCATGACCACTACGTCGTGCTGCTTCACTCTAGTTGTAGTCAAAATAGCACTATTAGTCGTGCTATTTAATGAGTGCCTTTCATAATGCTAGACACTGTACTAAGTGCTTCCTATCTACAAAGGTTTTACACTCGAACAGGGGAGACAGACAAGGAAAGATTTTTAAACGGAATCAGAAAAAAGACAATTGAATGCTCAATTATATTCACTGAGCACTGCACTGCGTGCAGAGCACTGTACCAAGCGCTTGGGAGGATCAAGCGCTTAGTACAGCGCTCTGCACACAGTAAGCGCTCAATAAATACGATTGAATGAATGAAGGAATGAATCCAATAAAAGTTAGTGGGCACATTCCTGCCCACAAGAAGCTTACAGCTAGAGGGGGAGACGGACAGTAATCATCATCATCATCAATCGTATTTATTGAGCGCTTACTGTGTGCAGAGCACTGTAATATAAATAATAGTAATATAAATATTGTATATATAAATATATAATATAAATATTATAATATATTATATAAATATAATAACAGTAATATAAATGAATAAATTACGGCTCTATACGTAAGTGCTGTGGGGCTGAAAGTGGGGTGAATAAAGGATACAAATCTAAGTGCCTGGATGCATGCATGCATACACACGGACGCACACATACGATGAGACTGGGCATAAATGGATGAACATATTAGAAGCGGCTGAAAGGTTGATAAAATCTGGAGCGTTGTAGATGAGTTGGGAAAAGCTTGTTGGAGGAAGCACGATTTTTGCTGCAAGCCGCCTTTCCGGGTAAAGAGTACTCCACCGACAGTAATCAATTCCCCAATCCTGACATTCTGGCTTTGGGAAGTCATCACTAATCTCCTGCAATCACACGTGGTAGAGTCCAATTTGCATGAAAAATTTATACCAACCTTTAGGTCCTCTGACAGCATCGAGCATGCCTTTAGTACCCACTAAATAATGACTTACCAAGAAGAGCTGATTCTACATTTTCACCGCATTGTATATTTCAGTGTCCGTTCAGTGCTGCTTTCTATCAGGAAAGATTGGGGCGGGGGGGAGGGGGTGGGGAATGAGGAGGAAAAACTGGAAATCTCAACCTCAGTGGCGTCATTCTAAATATAATAATAGTAATAATAATTAGAGACATTTCAAGAGTGTTCTGTATACAAAGCACTGTGTAACTGGGAACTGTAACTGGGAGATCAGTGGAAAGAGCCCGGGATTGGGAGCCGGAGGTCACGTGTCTGCTGTGTGACCTTGGGCAAGTCACTTAACTTCTCTGAGCCTCAGTTACCTCATCTGTAAAATGGGGATGAAGACTGTAAACCCCACGTGGGACAACCTGATCACCTTGTCGTCGTCCCCCCCCGCCCCGCCCCGGCGCTTAGAACAGTGCTATGCACATAGTAAGCGCTTAATAAATGCCATCATTATTATTATTATTATTAATTGCTGAGCTGGATGCAGTCAATCGGATCAGACCCGATCCCTATCCCTTCCACAATCTAAGAAGTCAGGAGAACAGTGATATTCTCCCCATTTTAAAGATGAGGAAACAGACCCAAAGAGGCTCGGTGACTTACCCAAGGTCACACAGCAGACAAGTGGCAGAGCTGAGGTCAAGAATCTGGGTCTCCTGACTCCCACACTGGAGCTCTTTCCTTTAGGCCAAAGGCTCTTGTGTCCAATAATAAGTGTGGGAGGGTCTAATAATAATAATAATGGTGGCATTTATTAAGCGCTTACTATGTGCAAAGCACAGTTCTAAGCACTGGGGAGGTTACAAGGTGATGAGGTTGTCCCCCATGGGGCTCACAGTCTTCATCCCCATTTTACAGATGAGGTCACTGAGGCACAGAGAAGTGAAGTGACGTGCCCAAAGTCACACAGCTGACAATTGGCCGAGTGGGGATTTGAACCCATGACCTCTGACTCCAAAGCCGGGCTTTTTCCACTGAGCCAGGCTGCTTCTCAATCCAAGGGCCCTGTCACAACGCTGCCCCTGCAATATTTTTTTTTAATCAAATCTGCTAGCAGAATTTAGACTGAATCCCATGCGGGAACAGGGACTCTGTCTGACCTGATTATCTCGCATCTACCCCAGCATTTAGTACATTGCTCGGCACATAATAAGTGCTTAAAACGTACCATGATGATAATAAAATAAGAGCAGCAACTGGAAAGCGAATGCTCTATTCTTCTACCCCAACTTAGACTTTCGATATATTGTTCTGGCAGTGGTTCATTCGATCATATTTACTGAGCACTTACTGTGTGCAGAGCACTGTACTAAGCACTTGGAAAGTGCAATTCAGCAATAAAGAGAGACAGCCCCTGCCCACAGTCTAGAAGGGGGGGAAACGGACATCAGAACAAGTAAACAGGCATCAGTAGTATCAATATAAATAGAATTACAGATCTATACACATCAAACCGACATTAATGTAAATAAACAGAAATAGATATGTACATATGTTACACGAGTGCTGTGGGGCGGATAAAACAAAGGGAGCAAGTTGGGGTAGAAGAATAGAATAGAACCCACAGTCCCTGCCCTAGAAGAGTTTATAATCTAAAGAGGGAGGGAAACGGATACACATTACTCATAAATATTGGGAGGAGGAGGAAAAACATCCTCATCGTCAATGATATTTATTGAGCACCTCTAAACTGTAAGCTTCTCCTCTAGACTGTAAGCTCACTGTGGGCGGGGAATGTGTCGGTCGGTTGCTACAGTGCTTTGCACACACTGAGTGCTCGATACAATTAAATGAATGAATGAGCACCTGAGGGTAGCGTACTTTACTAAGCACTTGGAAGAGTACAAGAGAGGCAAGACACATTTTTCTGGCCCTCATGGAGTTTACAATCTTTGGTAAATATAAACGGTAAACCACAATCTGCATTTGCTCAATCTAGTTAATCCTATCTGCCCCTCTGGGGGGAACATCGGACCCATTTGGTTTCATCTCTAGACTGTATGCTCGATGTGGGCAAGGAATATGTCTCTTATTTTGTTGTGGTGTACTCTCCCACGTGCTTAGTACAGTGCCCTGAACATAGTGAGTGCTCAATAAACACAACTGATTGCGAATATGAGATGAACAGTCATCATCCTTTTGAACTGTGTTCCAGACTGTGACCCCACTGTTGGGTAGGGACCGTCTCTGTGTGTTGCCAACTTGTACTTCCGAAGCGCTTAGTACGGTGCTCTGCACACAGTAAGTGCTCAATAAATATGATTGAATGAATGAATGAATCACGACCCTGATTCTGCATTCATGTCTACAATAAAGAGCCTTATCCCCTACCATTTCCTTCTGAAATATGATAATAATAATAACTGCGGTAATAATAATGATGGCATTTACTAAGCGCTTACTATGTGCAAAGCACTGTTCTAAGCGCTAGATTTGCTGGCATTTGTTAAGCGCCAAGCACTATTCTAAGCGCTGGAGCAGATAGAAGGTAATCATGTTGGACACAGCCCCTGTCCCACATAGGGCTCACAGTCTTAATCCCCATTTTGCAGATAACTGAACCCCAGAGAATAATAATAATAATAATAATTATAATAATGGCATTTATTAAGTGCTTACTATGTACAAAGCACTGTTCTAAGTTCTGGGGAGTTTACAAGGTGATCAGGTTGTCCCACATGGGGCTCACAGTCTTAATCCCCGTTTTACAGATGAGGTAACTGAGGCACAGAGAAGTGAAGTGACTTGCCCAAAGTCGCACAGCCGACAAGTGGCGGAGCCGGGATTTGAACCGATGACCTCTGACTCCAAAGCCCGGGCTCTTTCCACTGAGCCACGCTGCTTCGCCGGTGAAGTGACTTGCTCAAGGACACACAGCGGACATACGGCCGAGGCGGGATTAGAACCCAGGTCCTCCTGACTCTTTGGCCCAAGCTCTATTCACTAAGCCAGGCTCTTCGTCTTATCCAGCGCTTAATGCAGTGCCCTGCACATAGCAAGTGCTTAGCAAATGCCATTATTATTATTTTCATCTAAGTTCAGTTCATTTCACCCCAGATTCTAGCGGTCCAATATCAATAATTTACCTAACCACCCTGAAGCCTGAGTTTTGCTACTGGGGCCCAAGCTCCTGTCGGTGGCATCAGAAGGCAGTAGAATTTCTGTCCCGGCCTTCTGAAAAAAAGAAAATTCTGGTCATGTAGGAGGGAGCTGGGGTAACTGCAGTTCAATCTTTCCTCTGGGTCCCAGAGGTTGGGCGCCATGATGGTTAGTTGAACGAAGGAAAGATTGATATGGGAAATAAGACACCTACCCTCCGAGGAGAAATGAACTTAACTTCGATTCTCCTCAGGCAAAGCAAATTTCCTCCAGCACCGGGGGAACGGCCCAGGTGTATATTCAAAGCAGTGGGGCCTAGTGACATTGCTTCAATTAAGGCTGAGCAGACTGCTAAATAAAGTCAACTGGGAGAAATCGTTTAAAAACTCACGCAGTGGTCCCTTCAGCAGACGGATCCTAGCAACTCCCTCTACACACATAAGGATCAGGTGGCAATGAGTTTAGACCACTCAAGTTGACCCCATTGCATCGGGTGGCAATGAGTTTAGACCACTCAAGTTGACCCCATTGCAGCTCTTGATCTCAGGCGATGGAAAGCACCATCACAAGGAGAAAGACTCAAAAGGCAGAAGCCGAACCTCCGAACAGTCCGCTTTTTCTGGCACATTAACCCATTTTTTAATGTCCCCACAGAGTTCTCAGGAAAGTAGTCTATTTGGAAACTGATTTCTGTACGTTCATTATCCTTTGCAGCTAGATTGGGCTCTTCAGGCTTCGGGGGTGGGGAAGTTCTTGCAACCTCAGGAGCCACTGCCATGAAGGGGATGATAATGATAATAATGGTAATAATAATTATAACTGTTGCTGAAAACAGCCTCTCATCAACAAACTCTGGATGTCTGGAACCAGGGGCACTTTTTCCCCTACTGCTGGCAGCAAGAACTTGACCAACATTTTCATTGTACCTCGTTCTCACCCGTTCTGCCGCTGACCCCCGGCCCACGTCCTACCTCTGGCCTGGACCTACATCTACCTTCTAGACTGTGAGCCCACTGTTGGGTAGGGGCCGTCTTTATATGTTGCCAACTTGGACTTCCCAAGTGCTTAGTACAGTGCTCTGCACACGGTAAGCGCTCAATACGATTGAATGAATGGAATGCCCTCCCTCCTCAAATCCACCAAACTTGCACACTTCCCCCCTTCAAAACCCTACTGAAGGCTCACCTCCTCTAGAAGTCCTTCTCAGACTAAGCCCCCCTTTTCCTCTGCTCCCCCTCCCCATCGCCTTGACTCGCTTCCTTTGTTCTACCCCTTCCCTGCCCCACAACACTTGCCTATAAATGTCCATATTTATAGTTATAATTCTATTTACTTAATGATGTGTATCTATAATTCTATTTATTTATAAGGATGCTACAGATGCCTGTTTACTTCTTTGATGTCTGTCTCCCCCCCTTCTAGACTGTGAGCCCGTTGTGGGCAGGGATTGTCTCTATTTGTTGCTGAGGTATACTTTCCAAGCACTTAGTACAGTGCTCTGCACAAAGCAAGCCCCCAATAAATACGATTGAATGAATGAATGAATGACCGGGCCGCCTGCCCCAAACCACCAACAGCATTGACTGATCGTCGACTGTGGGCAGAGCGCTCTACTAAACATTTCGGAGAGTAAGACAGAATTAGCAGACCTGATCAATTAATAAGTGGTATTTATTGAGCCCTGGCTCTGTGTGGAGCACTGTACTAAGCGCTTGGAGAATGACGACAGAGTTAGTAGAGGCAATCCCTGCCCCCGAGGAGTTTTCAGTCTAGCATCCCCTGTTGCTGGCACGGCCACAGGATTTGAGCAGCCCAGTTCTGCGCTTGGTTCCAGTACGACGTCCGTTCTGTGTTTATGCCCTGGCCAGTCTGTGTGCATGTCTCCCTTCATCCTCTCTCTGTTGCCTCTTTTGGGAACTCTGCTCTCTCTCTCTGTATGCCTCTCTAGAGCGTGGGCAGGAATGTGTCTGTTTGTAGCTATATTGTACTCTCCCCTAAGCTTAGTACAGTGCTTTGCACACAGTAAGCGCTCAATAAATACGATTGATTGAATGGCCCTCACCATGGGCCGTAACTCCTGAATGCCCCAGTGCCTGGTACTGCCAGACGTAAAACGGAAAGCTCGCACCTCGGCACGTAACCATGGCAATGACCAGACCGTCAGGTGCTGATGAACGTGTGAGTCGGGACACCGCTGAGCTTTAAGAAGAGTTTTCAGAATTAGCTGCTCACTCCATCAATGGTATTTATTGAGTGCCTCCAGAGCACAGGGCACTGTATTAACATTTAGGAGGGTACAACAGAAGCAAGAAGCAACCCCTTAAGGAGCTTAAAGTCTAATGGGGAAAAAAAATCGGAGGCAGCCGAAACCATCAGACCTCTCTACGGCAGTAACCGCCCAGGCCAACCGCAAATCCAGGGGACATTTCCTGAAAGAATGGAGACCGAAGAGGAAATGGATGTCGGTGAAGATGGGCCATGAAATAGTGAAGCTCAACCATGGTGCGATAAACATAACAGACCAGCAAGAGAACACATTAATTGTCGGGCTGTGCGACCCTTCTGGAAAAGATATGAAGCCGTGACTTGGAAGTCAAGGAGGGCAAATCTGCCTTATTGTCACGTTTAATTCAGTATCAGGACAGAGATGAGAAGAAACAATGCCTAGAAGAACCTACAGGGAGTCAGGGGACCGAGGTTGCAAACCTGGCTACCCAACTTGTCTGCTGTGTGACCATGGACAAGTTGCTCAACTTCTCTGCTCCTCAGTTCCCTCATCTGCAAAATGGGGGTTCAACACCTGTTCTCCCTCCTACTTAGGCTGTGAGCCAGTCTATATAAATAATAGGCCATCTTGCCATCTACCTCAGTGTTTAATACGGAGCTTGGAACATGATAAGCGCTCAACAGATCCACAATTATAATCATTATTAATGCTACTAACAATAATAACCCGCAGGGACGATCTCATCCAGGACATGAGGTACTCTCGTACTATTATCGGGTGGTATTGACTTCGCGTAATTAAAAAGATTGTGGACCAAATTTGCTCAGAAGATATGAAGATGTGTATTTGGTCTTATGTCTATTTAATCCATGGTATTTATTGAACACTTACTGTGTGCAGAGCACTGTACTAAGCACTTAGCAGAGTGCAATATAACAGAGCTGGTTGGCACGTTCCCTGCCCACAACGAGCTTCTTCACTTACTTACATTTCCCCTATATGCTCTCTTTTCTGCATCACCCATGCACTTGACTGTCACCTTTAAGCGCTTGATATTCACCCCACCCTCAGCCCCACAGAACTCCCGTCCACATCTGTAATTTATTTATATAAATGTCTGTCCACTACTGAACCGTAACTTCCTTATGGGCAGGAAGGATGACTTCAACTGAAATCCCCAGAGGTATTTTTCAACAATGGGAGGTATTTACTGAGCGCTTACGCTGTGCATAGCACTGTACTAAGTGCTTTGGAGAGTACAGTACAGCAGAATTAATGGACAAGTTCCCTGCATAACAAGTGATTTTGGAAGTAAGAAAGTCGGGTTCCCTAAATCACTCAGAAGTCTATGCACAGACTAACGTTCCTCACCCAGAAACCCCACGGTGGCAAAAATGCTTTTCCATCAATCCCCGTGGGAGATTTCACTTCTGTTTACATCTTCCAGCCTTGCATCCCATCCTCTCCCAGCTTTCCACCAGGGGTTAGGGAAATTGGTCTGGGGCAGACTGGGACACCATATTGGGGGTGGGAGGGAGGGATCTTGATTAGCTGTGGGCAGGGAATGTTCCTACCAACTCTCCCAGGTTGTACCCTCCCAAGCACACAGTGCTCTGCACAAAATAGGCACCCAATAAATACCACCGATCAAGACATAGATATCTGGGGCATCCCCCAGCCACCCGGTTGTCCACTGTGCCTTTTGCAACAGATTTTCTGTGGACCACTTCCTTCTGGAAGCACTGTCCAACCTTGCTTTCACTAACCCCGTCCTCTCCTGGTTTTCTGAAAAGCTCTCCGGGCCATTCCTTCTCAGTTTCTTTCATTCTTTCACTAGCTCCTCCTCTGCTTCTATACTCACTCCCTTGTGGCGTTCATTCACTCCCCTTAAAATGTAGGGACTCATCGCTTTTCTGCATTGTACTTTCCCTGGTGCATCGTGCCGAATAAATTCTATCACCACCTGGCCCAAACCTGCTCCACTCCCACAATTTCCATGACCGTGGGAGTTTCTGAGCCTCCCCAGGGCCAGGCCAAGTTGAGAAGCAATGTTCCCTAGTGGGTAGAGCCCTGCCCTGAAAGTCAAAAGGACCTGGGTTCTAGTCCTGGCTCTGCCACCTGTCTGCTGTGTGACCCTGGGCAAGCCACTTAACTTCTCTGTACCTCAGGAACCTCATCTGTAAAATGGGGGTGAAGCCTGTGAGCTTCATGAGGGACACGGACTGTATCCAACATGATTACATCTACCCTAGTGTTTAGTGCAGTGCCTGGCCCATAGTAAGCGCTTAACAAATACCATTTTTAAAAAGTTGGAGAAACTAAGAGATGGGGAGGAAACTCACAAACCACTCCAATTTGGTACTACCTAGGGGTGTGGAAGGGGTTAGGGTGGAAGAGGAGGGAAGTATGGATTCTGACCTGCGATCTCACACTTTAGGAGAGACAAGTCAAGAAGCCACTTCATCTTTAGTGGAAGAAGGAGAGAAAAATCCAAGTTTCAGTGGCCAAACGGCGTCATCGATGGCCCCGGCGTCTTGCAGCAGAGGCAGTGGAACCGAGTGGATTGGTTAAATGTGGCCAAGAGTGCAGCACTGAGAAGGGAAACTTGCCCAGGTACTTTTCAACTTGGTTCGAAAAGGAAGTGGAGGATAATGTTCTCGATTCCCTTTCTGGAAGGGATTCGCTTTGACAAGCCTGCTCTTCAGAGCATTCTGTGAGAAACGAAATTGCGCTTCAGATTCAATGGCCCCATGCCCGATGAAAATTCTTCAAGAGAACGGAGCAGGTTTATAGCTTTATTTAGCCGCAGTGTGTGGTTGTTTCTAGGAAGGTAGGTGATAAAAACTCACTACCGCAGCCACGCGCATCCTCCCGCCTTCTGTGACTCACCTAGCAGTCTCCGGGTGTAGGTCTAGTATATAATAATAATAACAGCATTTATTAAGCGCTTACGATGGGCAAAGCATTGTTCTAAGCGCTGGAGAGGTTACAAGATGATCAGGTGGTCCCACAGGGGGGCTCACAGTCTTAATCCCCATTTTACAGATGAGGGAACTGAGGCCCAGAGAAGTGAAGTGACTTGCCCAAAGTCACACAGCTGGCAATTGGGGGAACTGGGATTTGAACCCATGACCTGTGACTCCAAAGCCCGGGCTCTTTCCACTGAGCCACGCTGCTTCTCTAGTATATGACAACTTAAGCATGTTTGCCTGAAGAGGCCTCTGGCCTGCCCAGGGAAGTCTCCTCCATTACAGGAGCTTTTCTGCACCAGCTCCTCTCCCCCGTCTCCTTGCTCCCTTTCCCACCCGGACTTCTCTTCCGTCCCCCGCCAATCCAGTTTCCAGCCCCTTCGCTTCTCCAAGCCCTTACCCTCCGAGGACACCAATGACCTCCATGTAAGCAAGTCCAGTAGGTTCTACCCTCTCCTTTCCTAGGTGAGCTTTTTATGGTATCTGTTAAGCGCTTACTATGTGTCAAGCACTATTCTAAGCGCTGGGGTAGACACAAGTTAATCAGGTCAGGCACAGTCCCTGTCCCCCTCTCAGGGTGGCACCTGGAGAATTTCCAGTGCCCTACCAGCCTCGACTACGGGAATGGAGACTGTGAGACCCGCGTGGGACAGGGACGGTGTCTAACCTGATTAGTTTGTATCTGCCCCAGTGCTTAGTACAGCGCCTGGCACACAGTAAGCACTTCACAAAGAACAGGCATACCCATTCCATTCCTAGCTTGGCGAGTGGAAAGGCCATCTGCTTCCCAAGCGCTTAGTCCAGTGCTCTGCACACGGTAAGCGCTCAATAAATACGATTGATTGATTGATTGATTGATCTGCTCAAGTCAAAACTCACCCGCGCTGGGCAGCAGCAACGTGGGAGAGAGTCAAGGGCGGGCTCTCAAGTTGACTGCACGGAAGGAAGCGATGGGAAACCACTTCTGTATTTTGACCAAGAATGGATCCACTATTTTTTTTTTTATGGTATTTATTAAGCGCTTACTATGTGCAAAGCACTGTTCTAAGCGCTGGGGAGGTTACAAAGTGATCAGGTTGTCCCCCAGGGGGCTCACAGTCTTAATCCCCATTTTACAGATGAGGGAACTGAGGCCCAGAGAAGTTAAGTGACTTGCCCAAAGTCACACAGCTGACAATTGGCAGAACTGGGATTCGAACCCATGACCTCTGACTCCAAAGCCCGTGCTCTTTTCCACTGAGCCACGCTGCTTCTCAGAACGACTGCAGATGGAAGCGGGGCTTTCTGGGAGAGATGTATCCATGGCATCTCTATGGGTCGGAGACGACTCGACAGCGTAAGACAAGACAGTCCCTATCCCGCATGGGGTGCGCAGTCTAAGCAGGAGGGAGGAAGGTTACCTCAGTTTCCTCACCTGTAAATTGGGGATTAAGGCTGTGAGCTCTGTATGGGACAGGGACTGTGTCCAACCCGATTACTTTCTACCTACCCCAGTGCTTACTACAGTGCCTGGAACACACTAAACGCTTAATACCATAAAAAATGATTGCTCAAATTGCTAGAGCCAACCATCCTGAAGTAGCCTTCTGCATTTAACTCCCGGACCACGATCTTATATAAAACTAGCTACCCTACCAATTGGTTCAATTCTTCCTTCCAACAGGCTCCATTTTATCTAACAGCTTTCTTTACCCATCACTCTCCAGCTTGAATTCTTTGTTCCTCCCAAACTCGTCTTCGAACCGGACTCTCCCACTTCTGCTCACATTATTCGGCCAGACCGTAATTCTCCCCAGTTTCAAAGCCCTCCACAAACTGCACTCCTTCCAGGTAGGCTTCCCTGATTTAATTCCCAATAATGTCAGCCCAACAGTTTCACTCAGCATTTACACACGGTATTCCGAGCCTCAATACCTATGTTCCTGGAAAATGTAACTGCGGGGCGGTATGTTTTCCATGAGCTTACATAAGTGAGAACTTCTGGAAAAGTAAAATGAAATTCCTTTACGAGCATTCCTGTAATGGTAAACGGCACTCAACTATTGTTTAGTCTGCATAAAAGTCAACGCCTGCCTTCACAATATTACAGAACCAGTGTAGCCTACTGGAAAGAGCTGGGACCTGGGTCCTCTAATGCCGGCTCTGCCACTTTTATGCTGTGAGACCTTGGATAAGTCACTTCATTTCTCTGTGCCTCAGTTTCTTCATCTGTAAAATGGGGATTAAATTCATCTCCCTCCCACCTAGATTGTGAGCCCCATGTGGGACAGGGACTATAACCAACCTGATACCCTTCTATCTACACCAGTGCTTAGAACAGCACTTGACAAATACCATTATTATCATAATTATTATTATTACATGAATAAAGAGTCTTTGCAGGAAGCTCCAGAAATAGAGGCTTGTTCTGGTGACTGGGGAAGTGACATTTTTTTTTTCTTAAATGGTATTCGTTAAGCGCTTACTATGTACCAGGTACTGTACTATGTGCTGGGGTAGAAACAAGCTAATCAGGTTGGACACAGTCCCTGTCCCACACAGGGCTCACAGTCTTAATCCCCATTTTACAGATGAAGTAACAGACACAGAGAAGTTGAAGTGATTTGAAGTGATTGTCAGTGGTGTGGCTTGGGGCAAGTCATTTGCTTCTCTGGGCCTCAGTTACCTCATCTGTAAAATGGGGATTAAGACTGTGAGCCCCCCGTGGGATAACCTGATCACTTTGTAACCTCCCCAGATCTTAGAACAGTGCTTTGCACATAGTAAGTGCTTAATAAATGCCATCATCATCACCATTATTATTATTATTATGAGCCGCCGCGACGTTTTGCGCTTTGGATTACCAAATCTCTAAAATGTAAGGAATATACTTAACAACCATGTCGAGGAAATGAATAAATTGTAATAAATAATTGTCCATTTGGGCAAAAAGGAAGGGGTGGATCAGAAATACTGTGGAGGAAGAACCAGACTAATTGTGATGGTTAAAATAAAGTGAGGCACCAGATTTTATACTAAATTTCGGTGCTGGGCCCGGGAGGAAGGAGTAAAATAATAATAATACTATACACGAAGCACCATATTAAGCGCTGGGGTAGACACAAGGTAATCAGTTCAAAGTGCCTTTCCCACATGGGACTCCCAGGCTAAATAGGTGGGAGAACAAATATTGAATCCCTGTAGACTGTCATCTCACTGTGGGCAGGGAACAATGTGCAGAGCACTGTACGGAGTGCGCGGGAAAGTACGATATGACAATACAACAAAATTCATAGACGTATTCCCCGCCCACAACGAGCTTACAGTCCAGAGGGGGAGAGAGACAATGATATAGATAAATCATTTATAAAATCTAGGTAGGAACATAAGTGCCATGGGGCTGAAGGGCAAATACCAAATGCCTGAAGGGCACAGATAATAATAATAATAATGGCATTTATTAAGCGCTTACTATGTGCAAAGCACTGTTCTAAGCTCTGGGGAGGTCACAAGGTGATCAGATTGTCCCTCGGGGGGCTCACAGTCTTAATCCCCATTTTCCAGATGAGGTCACTGAGGCCCAGAGAAGTGAAGTGACTTGCCCAAAGTCCCACAGCTGACAATTGGCGGAGCTGGGATTTGAACCCATGACCTCTGACTCCAAAGCCCGGGCTCTTTCCACTGAGGCGCACAGATCCAAGCACACAGAGAATTCAGGAGGGCAAGAGGGACGTGGGGCAAAGAGGGCTTAGCTGAAGAAGGCTTCTTGGAGGAGACATGGCTGTGAAGGTGGGGAGAATACCAATCAATCAGCAGTAGAGAAGCAGCGTGGCTCAGTGGAAAGGGCATGGGCTCTGGAGTCAGAGGTCATGGGTTCAAATCCCGGCTCCGCCACGTAATAATAATAATAATGATGGCATTTATTCATTCATTCATTCAATCGTATTTATTGAGCGCTGTGTGCAGAGCACTGTATTAAGCGCTTGGGAAGTACAAGTTGGCAACATATAGAGACGGTCCCTAGCCAACGGCGGGCTCACAGTCTAGAAGTATTTATTTAGCACTTACTATGTGCAAAGCACTGTTCTAAGCGCTGGGGAGGTTACAAGGTGATCGGGTTGTCCCACGGGGGGCTCACTGTCCCCATTTTCCAGATGAGGTAACAGGCCCAGAGAAGTGAAGTGACTTGCCCAAAGTCACACAGCTAAGTGGCGGAGGCGGATTTGAACCCATGACCTCTGACTCCAAAGCCCCATGCTCTTTCCACTGAGCCACGCTGCACTTGTCAGCTGGGTAACTTTGGGCAAGTCACTTCACTTCTCTGGGCCTCAGTTCCCTCCTCTGGAAAATGGGGATGAAGACTGTGAGCCGCCCTGATCATCTTGTAACCTCCCCAGTGCTTAGACCAGTGCTTTGCACATAGTAAGCACTTAATAAATGCCATTATTATTATTATTCCAATAGAATGGAGTAACTAAGGAGGTTGAGCACTTGGATAACTCACAGCTCCCATGGAACTTAGGTCCACATTTTAAAATGCTCATTATTTCCTTTTATTGGTAATTTATTTAAGTGTCCATCTCCCCCTCTAGATTGTATACTCAACGACAGGGGTCTTTCACACTAATCCTAACACTAGGTAAGCAATTAATCCATTAATAGTATTTGAGCACTTACTGTGTGCAGAGCGCTGTACTAAGCGCTTGGGAGGGTACACTACAACCCAGTTGGTAGATATATTCCCTGCCCACGAGGAGATTGCAGCCTAGAGGGGGAGAAAGACAGGAATATAAAGAAACAAATTACGGATATGGATTTAAGGGCCGTGGCGCACTGCTCTGAGGAATCGGTGCCCAGTAAATGCTAGTGATTGATCGATGGCCCTAAACTCACCGACAGCTCCTCGCAAACAAGCTGCAAACCCGGAGATCAGGAGCACTGTAAATCCCTGTTCCTTTTTAATCTGGGCTAATGGGAAGATTTTCAAGGCTGCAATGCTTGTGATTTCCTTCTTTAGTGCACTGACCCGGAAAATCACGGACTTGGCTCCTCCAGACAGCTTTGAGAGGTATGTCGATTTTGCCCAGTGCTGATATGCGGACAGTGTCTTGCCAACTGTCACTTTGGGGAAGTAGCAGGATGATTTGAAAGTTCATCTTCTCTCAGCAGCTGGGGGATTATATCCGTTAAATAGACTAAAACACAGTCAAGGGAAAACCCGCAGCGCATTGTAGTTACAGTACGCTACTTCTCGAAATCAAAATATTTCCAGGATTTTCTTCCTACACTGGCGGTTGCCGAAAACTATTGGCTTTATTTCTGCAATGCCCAGGCTGTGATTGATGATGATGATGATGATATATGTTTGTACATATTTATTACTCTATTTATTTTACTTGTACATATCTATTCTATTTATTTTATTTTGTTAGTATGTTTGGTTCTGTTCTCTGTCTCTCCCTTTTAGACTGTGAGCCCGCTGTTGGGTAGGGACTGTCTCTATATGTTGCCAATTTGTACTTCCCAAGCGCTTAGTCCAGTGCTCTGCACACAGTAAGCGCTCAATAAATACGATTGATGATGATGATGATGATGTTCAGCTTTGGAAAGGGAAAACGATCTATATGTATATATGTTTGTACATATTTATTACTCTAATTATTTATTTATTTATTTTACTTGTACATATCTATTCTATTTATTTATTTTTGTTAGTATGTTTGGTTTTGTTCTCTGTCTCCCCCTTTTAGACTGTGAGCCCGCTGTTGGGTAGGGACTGTCTCTATATGTTGCCAATTTGTACTTCCCAAGCACTTAGTACAGTGCTCTGCACACAGTAAGCGCTCAATAAATACGATTGATGATGATGATGATGATGATATATGTTTGTACATATTTATTACTCTATTTATTTATTTTACTTGTACATATCTATTCTATTTATTTTGTTTGGTTAGTATGTTTGGTTTTGTTCTCTGTCTCCCCCTTTTAGACTGTGAGCCCACTGTTGGGTAGGGACTGTCTCTATATGCTGCCAACTTGTACTTCCCAAGCACTTAGTACAGTGCTCTGCACACAGTAAGCGCTCAATAAATACGATTGATGATGATGATGATGATGTTCAGCTTTGGAAAGGGAAAACGATCTATATGTATATATGTTTGTACATATTTATTACTCTAATTATTTATTTATTTATTTTACTTGTACATATCTATTCTATTTATTTATTTTTGTTAGTATGTTTGGTTTTGTTCTCTGTCTCCCCCTTTTAGACTGTGAGCCCACTGTTGGGTAGGGACTGTCTCTATATGTTGCCAATTTGTACTTCCCAAGCGCTTAGTACAGTGCTCTGCACACAGTAAGCGCTCAATAAATACGATTGATGATGATGATTGATGATGATGGCAAATGTTGACAAACCAGAATCCCTTTTAAATCATGGCCTTCCTTCCATTTTTTTCCTTTGATATGATGTCCCTTTCTCAATTTATTTTCTAGAATTATAATAATAATAATAATAATGGCATTTATTAAGCGCTTACTATGTGCAAAGCACTGTCCTAAGCACTGGGGAGATTACAAGGTGATCAGGTTGTCCCACAGGGGACTCACAGTCTTCATCCCCATTTTACAGATGAGGGAACTGAGGCACAGAGAAGTGAAGTGACTCGCCCAAAGCCACACAGCTGACAACATGGCTCAGTGGAAAGAGCCCGGGCTTTGGAGTCAGAGGTCACGGGTTCAAATCCCAGCTCTGCCAATAATAATAATAAAAATGATGGCATTTGTTAAGCACTTACTATGTGCAAAGCACTGTTCTAAGCGCTGGGGGTCTATAACGTGATCACGTTGTCCCACGTGGGGCTCACAGTCAATCCCCATTTTACAGATGAGGTAACTGAGGCTCAGAGAAGTTAAGTGACTTGCCCAAGGTCACACAGCAGACATGTGGCAGAGCCGGGATTCAAACCCATGACCTCTGACTCCAAAGCCCGTGCTCTTTCCACTGAGCCACGCAGCTGTGTGACTTTGGGCAAGTCACTTAACTTCTCTGTGCCTCAGTTCCCTCATCTGTAAAATGGGGATGAAGACTGTGAGCCCCACGTGGGACAACCTGATCACCTTGTATCCCTCCCAGCGCTTCAAACAGTGCTTTGCATATAGTAAGCGCTTAACAAATGCCATGATCATTATTATTATTATTAAGTGGCAGAGCCGGAATTTGAACCCATGACTTCTGACTCCAAAGCCCGTGTTCTTTCCATTGAGCCACGCCGCTTCTCTAATTTCTAAACACTAGAATCTGTGGTTTTGTGCGCCAACTCTCCATTCACCCAGAAAATGCTTCCTTCGATGGAGCACGTAGTACTTTAGTGGGGTGGTTATGTCATTTATTCATCCTCATCAGTGGCATTTTTTGAGGACTCGCTGTGAACGGAGCACGGTACCACATTAATCCAAGCACTTATCTTTATCCTACCCCTCCTTGCTGACCTCCCTGCCTCCTGTCTCTCCCATCTTCAGTCCAAACTTCACTTTGCTACACGGATCATTTTTCTACAAAATCGTTCAGTGGAGGTTTCTCCAGAATCTCCACCTCTGCAAACTCCTTACCGTTGGTTTGAAAGCACTCAATCATTTCACACACACACCCCCCCAACCCAATCTCACCACCCTGCTCTCCTGCTACAACCCAGGCCACACAATTTGCTCCTCTTATGCAAACGTACTCACTGCACCTCAATCTCGTCCGTCTTGCCGCCACCCCCTCATCGGCATCCCGCCTCTGGCCTGGAAATCCCTCCCTCTTCGTATCCGACAGGCGATCGGATGGGATTAAAAATCCCATCTCCTCCAAGAGGCCTTCCCCGACTAAGCCCTCATTTGCCCTACACCCACTCCCTCCTGCATCACCTCTGAACTTGGATTTGCACTCTTCCGTCACCCCAGTCTCATCCCCAAAACACTTATGTACAGATCCATAATTTATTCACCGTATTCATTCATTAATTCATTCAATCGTATTTATTGAGCGCTTACTGTGTGCAGAGCACTGTACTAAGCGCTTGGGAGGTACAAGTTGACCATAGCATCTGTCTTCCCAACTAGACGCTAAGTTTGCTGTGGGCAGGGAACACTTCTATCTTGTACATATCTATTCTATTTATTTTATTTTGTTAGTATGTTTGGTTTTGTTCTCCGTCTCCCCCTTTTAGACTGTGAGCCCACTGTTGGGTAGGGACTGTCTCTATATGTTGCCAACTTGTACTTCCCAAGCGCTTAGTACAGTGCTCTGCACACAGTAAGCGCTCAATAAATATGATTGATTGATTGATTGATCTATCTACTCCGTCCCCTTGTACGGTGCTCTGCACACGGCAAACGCTCAATAAACATGATTGATTCAACGCTTGGCGGAATACAATAGAGTTGGTAGACATTATCCCTGCTGCCCTCAAGGAGCTTGCAGTCGAATGGACAGGAGAAGCTCCTCCTTGGACACTTGACATCGAGTACAGTGCTCTGCACACAGTAAGCACTCAATAAATACGATTGAATGAATCCCCGTTGTGACCCCCAAGCTTACGGCAACGTGCCTCCCTTTCTCCCTTCCATCAGTTCTCCAGAGCTGGCTGCCTTCCCTGAAATGATCTCAGCTTCTCCTTGGCAGCCACGACAACCGCTTTTCGGAGGGGTGTGGGGAAAGAAAATCCATCCAGCCTCCAGGGAAATATCCTGGAAAATTCCTTTTAACCCTGCCAATGCTGGCTGGTTAGGCAGTGAAGAACCAACCACCTGAATGGAGCAGCCCACCTGGACAATCGACAAATAGTATTTACTGAGGACTTAATTGCTCGAATCCCGGCTCCACCACGTACCTGCTGTGTGACCGTGCGCGTGTCACCTGTCTTCTCTGTGCCTCAGTTTCCCCATCTGTAAAATGAGGACTCGGTCCTTGTCCTATCACTCTTCTGCTCTGCAATCCAGACCTTGAATGAATGAATCGCCGCTCTCAAGGTATGTCTCCAGGCCAGAGTTGGGAGACATAGAGTGGGGAGACCTCAGTCAAACACTGAGAGGGTCACGCAGCTCAGATGGTGACTCATGTCGGGTAGAGAAGCAGCGTGGCTCAGTGGAAAGAGCCCGGGCTTTAGAGCCGTAGGTCACGGGTTCAAATCCCAGCTCCCCCACTTAGCTGCGTGACGTTGGGCAAGTCACTTCACTTCTCTGCGCCTCAGTTACCTCATCTGTAAAATGGGGATTAAGACTGTGAGCCCCCCGTGGGACAACCTGACCACCGTGTAACCTCCCCAGCGCTTAGAACAGTGCTTTGCACATAGTAAGCACTTAATAAATGCTATCATCATCATCATCATCACTTGGGAGGCCACGATCTGCATCTGATCATTTCTCACCGGCCAATTTCTGGACCTGGCATTACTGGTGGGGTGGGGGGAGAGGGTTCATTTCCTTCGGATTGATTCCATTGGAAGTAACTTGAGAGCAGCGATTCATTCATTTAATCGTATTTATTGAGCGCTTACTGTGTGCAGAGCACTGTACCGTGTCTTTTCATTCATTTGAATATGCTCAAAGTACCTAGGACAGTGCTCAGCACACGATCGGAGGAGCGTGGCCTAGTGGATAGAGCCCAGGGTTGGGGGGCGGCTGGAAGTCAGAAGAACCTGGGTTCCAATCCTGGGCTCCGCCACTTAATAATAATGGCATTTATTAAGCGCTTACTATGTGCAAAGCACTGTTCTAAGCATTGGGGAGGTTACAAGGTGATCAGGTTGTCCCACGGTGGGGCTCACAGTCTTAATCCCCATTTTACAGATGAGGGAACTGAGGCACAGAGAAGTTAAGGTGATTTGCCCAAAGTCACACAGCTGACAAGTGGCAGATTCAGGATTTGAACCCATGACCTCTGACTCCAAAGCCCATGCTCTTTCCACTGAGCCATGCTGCTTCCCCAGCACTTGCCTGCTGTGTGACCTTGGCCAGTCATTTAACTTCTCTGTGCCTCAGTTACCTCATCTAAGGGGATTAAGACTGTGAGCCCCATGAGAGACATGGACTGTGTCCATCCTGATTATCTTGCATAATAATATTAATAATAATTATGGCATTTGTATAGCACTTAACTTTGTGCCAGGCACTGTTTTAAGCACTGGGGTAGATAATAATAATAATAATAATAATAATAATAATGGCATTTGTTAAGCACTTACTATGTGCAAAGCACTGTTCTAAGCACTGGGGGGGTACCAGGTGATCAGGTTGTCCCACAGTGGGGCTCACAGTCAATCCCCATTTTACAGATGAGGGAACTGAGGCACAGAGAAGTGAAGTGACTTGCCCAAAGTCACACAGCCGACTATTGGCGGAGCCGGGATTTGAACCCCTGACCTCTAACTCCAAAGCCCAGGCTCTTTCCACTGAGTCACGCTGCTTCTCTAGATACAAGGTAGATACAGGATAGTCATCTTGGACATAGTTCCTGCCCCACATGGGGCTCTCCCCATTTTGCAGATGAGGGAACTGAGGCCCAGAGAAAAGATGTGACTTGCCTGCACATAGTAAGCGCTCAATAAATACGAATGATGATGATGATGATGATGATGATTAGAACCCATGACCTTCTGATGCCTGCTTCCTCTTATCTACCCCAGCGCTTACTACAATGCCTGGCATCGTACTGTACTAAGCTACACCCCCACCCCCCCCCACCCCCCCATACACTCTACTCCTCACTTTTTTCTCACCTCTGGCTTCAAGTGCACTAATTACAGCTTTCCTTTATTTTCCACCATTCTCACTGGGCAGGCTCTCCTCTTCCAGCTACATTTTTGCTGAAAGATTTTCCTCTGTGGGAGGAGCCAGCTGGGTGATTTTTTTCCCCCCTAAGCAGCTCTCAGCCAGGATCCTCCCAACTTCCACTCAGTTCATCTTGGAGCAATTCCCTGTTAATTATGGGAATCAGCCTACCCAGTCTGACCCAATTAAGCCTAATTAGCTAATCTCTTTGTTTCAAAGCCTCCAGTCCCTAGTGGGTTTTTATTACTCTGGAGGGGTGTAGCCAGCTAAAACTTCCTTTAAGTTTATTTCTCCTCCGCCTCTGCCTCGTCCATTTCACTAGCCAGAAACATCTCTCCAGGGACTGCCTCAAAAACCCCTTCTAGACTGTAAACTCACCGTAGGCAGGGAACAGGTCTACCAATTCTGTTGTAGTGTACTCTCCCGAGGGCTTAATCCAGTGCTCTGCACACAGTAAATGCTCAATAAATGGTTGAATGATTGATTACAGCTCTACCACAGCTAATGTTCTCAGTAAATAGCATATTGAGGTTTGTCTCCTTAGATTTAGCTCCTTTTGGGCTGTGATCACACCTACCAACTCTGTTGGATTGTACTTTCCCAAGTGCTTTGCTCTGCCCACAGTAAACCCTCAATAAACTATTATGGCATTTGTTAAGTGCTTATTATGTGTCAAGCCCTGTTCTAAGCCCAGGGTAGATACAAGTGGAACACAGTCCCTTATCCACTTGGGGCTCACGGTGTAAGTAGGAGGGAGACCAGGAATTGAATCCCCATTTAACAGATGAGGTAACTGAAGCACAGAGAAGTGAAGGGATTTGCCCAAAGCTACGTAACAGGCAAGTGGCAGAAATGGGATTAGAAGCCAAGTCCTCTGACTCCCGACCTGTGCTTTAACCATTAGGCCATGCTGCTTCTCACTGATCTCGTCTTTCTTGCCGCCCGCATCCTCCCTCTGGCCTGGAACTCACCACCTCGTATCTTTTAGACTGTGAGCCCACTGTTGGGTAGGGACTGTCTCTATATGTTGCCAACTTGTACTTCCCAAGCGCTTAGTACAGTGCTCTGCACACAGTAAGCGCTCAATAAATACGATTGATGATAGACAATCACTCTCCCCACCTTCAAAGCCCTATGACAGGCCTGCCCTGACTAGGCCTTCCTTTCTCCTACTTACCCTCCCTTCTGCCAATTATTCTATCAGTGGTATTTAGATTGAGCACTTACTGTGTGCAGAGCACTGTGCTAACCTCTTGGGAAAGCACAATACTAGAGAGTTGGTACGGTCCCTGCCTGAAAGGAGCTTAGAGTCTCGAAGGATAGACAGACAATATAAATAATTTACGGATATGTACAGAAGTGCTGAGGGTGGGTGAATATCAAGTGCTTCAAAGGTATAAATCCAAGTGCATAGATGACGCAGCTGGGATAAGAGAGTTGGGGAAAGAGGGCGTAATCGGGGAAGGCCTCTTGGAGGAGATGTGACTTTAATCAGGCTTTGAAGGTGGGGAGAGTGATGGTCTGGCATATATGGAGGAAGAGGGAGTTCCAAACCCGAAGAAGAACATAGATTCACATCCTTTAAGCACTTGCTATGCACCCCACAGCATTTACATACATATCTTCATACTTCCCTATTCCCCCATCAGTAATTTAACATCTGTCTCCCTTCTTAGACGATGAACTCCCTGTGGGCAGGGAATGTGACTGCCAAGTTTGTTGTACTGTTCTCTTCCAACCACCTTGTACAGAGCTCAGCACACTGTAAGCAATCAATAAATACTACTGACTGATTGATACATAATGTATGCCATTACTACTTCTCATCTTACACAAGACCCCCGGAGCCTGATAATAATAATAATAATAATGGCATTTATTAAGTGCTTACTATGTGCAAAGCACTGTTCTAAGCGCTGGGGAGGTTACAAGGTGATCAGGTTGTCCCACGGGGGGCTCACAGTCTTCATCCCCATTTTCCAGATGAGGGAACTGAGGCACAGAGAAGTTAGGTGACTTGCCCAAAGTCACACAGCTGACAAGTGGCGGAGCTGGGATGGGAGGGCAAGGGGCCTCCCTCCTTCCCTCTCCCGCCATCACTGAGAATCCCATTGTCCCCTCTTCTCCAGCTGGGAGGGTGAAGAAGCAGCAGCCTTCTCAACTCTCAGAAAGTGGCAGCCACAGTAACTGTAAGCATGTTGTGGGCAGGGACTATGACTGTTACATTGCACTTTCCCAAGTGCTTAGTACAATGTTCTGCACACAATTAGCACTTAATAAATACTATTGACTGACTGACCGTTGGACTCTGAGCCACAAGGAGCCTGGAACTCTGCTCTTGTAGCCACAGTTATCTATCCCTTCTGTTGTACCTATCATTGTCCTTGTCTTTCATATTGTGTTCATATTTTGATTGTTTCACCCTAATGCATCCGTTTCCAGTCCCCACTTCCCTCCCTTGGGGTTCAGGGACCGTGTGTAATCCTCATTTGTGTATTCTTTTCCCCAGTGGTCAGTACACTGCTTTTCAAAAAAGTAAGCGCTTAATAGTAACAATAATGATGGCATTTGTCAAGCACTTACTATGTGCCAAGCACTGTTCTAAGCCCTGGGGTAGATACAAGGTAATCAGGTTGTCCCATGTGGAGCTTACAGTCTCAATCCCCATTTTACAGATAACTGAGGCACAGAGAAGTCAAGTGACTTGCCTAAGGTCACGCAGCAGACAAGTGGCGGAGCCGGGATTAGAACCCACGACCTTTGACTCCCAAGCCCGGGCTCTTTCCACTAAGCCATGCTGCTGAATAAATACTGTTGATGGCACTATTATTACCACGACTACTTTAGCATCTGTCTCTCCCTCAAGATTATAAACTCCTTAGAGGTAGAGATCCTATCTCTTAATTCTATTACACTCTCTCAACTGTAATATAAGCACAGTAGCCTAATGGAAAGAGTCTGGGCTTTGAACCTGGGTTCTAATCCCGGCTCTTCCGACTGCATGCTGAGTGACCTTGGGCAAGTCACTTAAATGTTCTGTGCCTCAGTTTCCTCATCAGTAAAACGGAGATTCGATGTCTATTCTCCCTCCTTCTTAGTCGGCGAGCCTCACGCGAGCTCACAGGGACTATGTCCAATCTGATTAATTTGTATTTACCCCAGTGCTTAGAACAGTACTTGATGCATAGTTATAGTAAGCCCCTAAACACCATTAAAAAAAGTGCTTACTACAGTGCTCTGCACACAGGTGTTCAATAAATGCTACTGACTAAATAACTTACAGAAAGTAGGAAGGCGGAGAAGGAGTAGATGCGTGAATGCCTAAGTAATGGGGTAAGTCGATATATACAGAAGCGCTTCAGCGGTTGGATACACTACAGCTGTTTTCACTTAAAATTTAACTCCAAACCCACTTGGTAGACTTGAATTTCTATTCACTTTTCTTTGAGCACATGCAATCTTTATTCACAAGATTTTTTTTTTTCTTTTTATTCGCACTGTGAATCTGGGCATTGGAAAATAGCGTCTCACGGAACCAGGTCACTGAGCCGATGGAAAAATCATGGAATGAATTTTCAAATCCCTTCTCCTGCCCGTAGGCCAAGCTGCTGGAAACCCTGGGAAAATCGGGGGTTCGGGTTGCCCCCACCCTGTGGATTTCCTGTGGATTTATTGCTCTATTTATTTTACTTGTACATATTTACTATTCTATTTATTTTGTTAATGATGTGCATCTAGCTTTACTTCTATATATTCTGATGAGTTGACACCCGTCCACATGTTTTGTTTTGTTGTCTGTCTCCCCCTTCTAGACTGTGAGCCCGTTGTTGGGTAGGGACCGTCTCTATATGTTGCCAACTTGCACTGCTCAAGCGCTTAGTACAGCGCTCTGCACACAGTAAGCGCTCAATAAATACAATTGAATGAATGAATTTCCTAAAACATATTCTCATTACCCTCCACATTAAGCAAAAACTCTTCCTGATCAGCTCCCTACCAACTCCCACATTCCCCGTAAGAACAGAGGCAGCGTGGCCCGGTGGATAGAACAGGGGCCTGGGAGTTGGAAGGACTTGAGTTCTAATCCCGGCTCCGCCACTTACCCGCTGTATGACCTTGGGCAAGTCAACTGTGAAACGGGGTTGAAGACTGTGAGGCCCATGTGAGGCACGGACAGTGTCCAACCCGACTAGCTTGAATCTACCTCAGGGCTTTAATGGTGTTTGGGTGGGGAGGAAGGGGCAGGATTTGGCTGTAGATTGAATTTCATTCACTCAATCGTATTTATTGAGCGCTTACGGTGTGCAGAGCACTGTACTAAGCGCTTTGATTGAACGTGGGAGCTGATAGAAATTGAGGAGTCAGCACGTCACCAGTGGGCCGGGAAAGATTTTGACAACAGAAATGGCGCAAGGAGGAGAAGGAATCAGGCTTGAGAAAGGCTAAGTCCCTTCAGGGTTTTTCTGGCCTTAAAAAGTACTTGACATCGTATGACCTCGGTGAAATGTTACCATTCTTCTGCTAGTTCTAGATCACCCAGTGGCCTCCCTGGGGCTTCATTCCTGCTTATGGGGTGAAGACACCAAGCGGAACTAGTCTGGGAGGGATTTCAGACTCACCCGAGGATACCTCTGGCTGCTCTTTCCATGACAATATTCCCCACTGCCGTGTTTTGCCGTAATTGCTGTCCAGTCGCTGCTGCCCAAGACAGGGGCGGGCGGCGGGGGGGTCTCTTTGACTCTTACTGGTTCAGGATAACTATGTTGGCAGCGACCACACACAGACACACACTCTCTCTCTCATTCTCTCTCCCCACCTCCGGCCCCCCAACTACTCTGCAGCCCACCTGGGACGGGGATCCCTTCCTATTTAAGAACGCTTGCCTCTAAAAGAGAGCTTTTCCCATCTGCGCTAAAGAATGGAGTGCGGATGAGTCGGTTCTAGCCAAAGTAGAAGCGGCCAGTGAAGCTGGAGGGCAAGATGAGGCCCGCTCTTCTTGGCCAACGGTCACCGGGGCACAAATCCATTTGGGCCGATGGGCACGGAGTGGAGTCGGAGACCGCTGGACT
The DNA here is from genome assembly GCF_015852505.1 of Tachyglossus aculeatus. NCBI lineage: Eukaryota > Metazoa > Chordata > Mammalia > Monotremata > Tachyglossidae > Tachyglossus > Tachyglossus aculeatus. The sequence continues at coordinate 131,589,484 of NC_052101.1, read as the reverse complement.
TTGGAAACTTAGGATACCAGAGGTGCTTTGTGAGCCGGTCAGCTCTCTCCCTAGATCAGAAACGATCTTTCCTGGGTTCTCTCATCTGGGAGAAGCGAAGTGTCAACATAATAATAATAATAATAATGGCATTTATTAAGCGCTTACTATGTGCAAAGCACTGTTCTAAGCGCTGGGGAGGTTACCAAGTGATCAGGTTGTCCCAAGAGGCTCACAGTCTTAATCCCCATTTTACAGATGAGATACCTGAGGCCCAGAGAAGTTAAGTGACTTGCCCAAAGTCACACAGCTGACAAGTGGCGGAGCCGGGATTTGAACCCCTGCCCTCCGACTCCAAAGCCCGGGCTCTTTACATTGAGCCACGCTGCTTCTCCCGACATCTGGAAGTCGGGAGACCTGGGGGTAGGGGGATCATATTCACAGACTGGCTTATTGTTATTAATAATAATCATTCATTCATTCATTCATCCATTCGTATTTATTGAGCGCTTACTCATTCATTCATTCAATCGCATTTATTGAGCGCTTACTGTGTGCAGAGCACTCTACTAAGCGCTTGGGAAGTACAAGTTGGCAACGTATAGAGACGGTCCCTACCCAACAACGGGCTCACAGTCTAGAAGGGGGAGACAGACAACAAAACGTATTAACAAAATAAAATAAATAGAATAAATATGTACAAGGAAAATAGAGTAATAAATATGTACAAACATATATACATATATATACATTCATTCTTTCATTCAATCGTATTTATTGAGCGCTTACTGTGTGCAGAGCACTGTACTAAGCGCTTGGGAAGTCCAAGTCAGCAACATATAGAGACGGTCCCTACCCAACAGCGGGCTCACGGTCTAGAACGGGGAGACAGACAACAAAACATATTAACAAAATAAAATAAATAGAATAGTAAATATGTACAAGTAAAATAGAGTAATAAATCTGTACTGCTAATGTCTGTCTCCCTCTCTAGGCTGTGAGCTCATCATGAGCAGGAATGTGACTGTTTTTCCTTATACTGTACTCTCCTAAGCGCACAGTACAGTGCTTCGCACACTGGAAAATGGGGATTAAGACTGGGAGCCCCCCGTGGGACAACCTGATCACCTTGTAACCTCCCCAGTGCGTAGAGCAGTGCTTTGCACATAGTAAACGCTTAATAAATGCCATTATTATTATTATTGGGACTACATATATATTATACATTATGTAATATATATAATTCATTCATTCAATCGTATTTATTGAGCGCTTACTGTGTGCAGAGCACTGTATATATAATGTATATAACATACATACAATATACACAATATATAATGCTTACTGTGTGCAGAGCACTGTACTAAGCGCTTGGGAAGTACAAGTTGGCAACATAAGATTTGTTAGTCGCTATGTGCCAGGCACTGTAATAATAACAATAATAATAATGGCATTTATTAAGTGCTTACTATGTGCAAAGCACTGCTGGGGAGGTCACAAGGGGATCAGGTTGTCCCACAGTCTTAATCCCCATTTTACAGATGAGGTAACTGAGGCCCAGAGAAGTGAAGTGAGTGACTTGCCCAAAGTCACCCAGCTGACAATTGGCGGAGCCGGGATTTGAACCCATGACTTCTGGCTCCAAAGCCCGGGCTCTTTCCACTGAGCCACGCTGCTTCCCTACTAAGTGCTGGAGGGGGGATATAAGCAAATTGGGTTGGACACAGTCCCTGTCCCACATGGGGCTCACGGTCTTCATCCCCATTTTACAGATGAGGGATCTGAGGCCCAGAGAAGTGAAGTGACTTGCCCAAGGTCACACAGCAGACAAGTGGCAGAGCCGGGTTTAGAACCCAGGTCTTTCTTACTCCCAGGCCTGGGCTCTATCCACTAGGCCGTGCTGCCTCTTCATTGTTGGGAAGGCAGTGTGGCCCCATGGAAAGAGCGTGGGGATTGGATTCCTATCCCACCTCTGCCACTGGCCTGTTGAGTCACCTTGGCCTATAGTCACAATCAATCAATCAATCAATCAATCGTATTTATTGAGCGCTTACTGTGTGCAGAGCACTGGACTAAGCGCTTGGGAAGTCCAAGTTGGCAACAGAGACAGTCCCTACCCAACAGTGGGCTCACAGTCTAGAAGGGGGAGACAGAGAACAAAACCAAACATAGTAACAAAATAAAATAAATAGGATAGATATGTACAAGTAAAATAAATAAATAAATAGAGTAATAAATATGTACAAACATATATACATATATACAGGTATGTATATATATATATATACACAACCTCCTGGGCCTCAGTTTCCTCACCTTTAAAACGGGGCATAGTATCATCACCTCTCCCTCCTGCTTAACCGTTAGATCCTTGTGGGATAGGGACCGTTTCTGATCTTCTATTTACCCTTAGCACAGTGTTTGGCGCATAGTGAAATGTTTAGTAAATAACAGTGTAAATGAGGGTGATACCCTCACCCTTACCTACTTGAAAAGACTGCTGGCATGAAACTCACAAGTGATGATGATGGCATTTATTAAGCGCTTACTGTGTGCAAAACACTGTTCTAAGCGCTGGGGAGGTTACAAGGTGATCAGGTTGTCCCACGGTGGGATCACAGTCTTAATCCCCATTTTGCAGATGAGATAACTGAGGCACAGAGAAGTGAAGTGACTTGCCCAAAGTCACACAGCTGACAGTTGGCAGACCCATGACCTCTGACTCCAAAGCCCGTGCTCTTTCCACTGAGCCACGCTGCTTCTCACGCCTCGAGCTTCTCCTGGAGAGGCCTTTAAGCAATAAAATTTGGAATTCTCATTATTCAAGGCCTCTAAAATGATGACTCTGGCAAGCCGACCCTTAACTCTCTGTGGCTCATTATCCCAAACTGCCTCGTCGGATTGGAATAACCTTTAATCTGCTTCCTTCCTTTACAGTAATTCATATTTATGTATCTATCGTCCCGCCTTCGGCTAGCAACAGCCACAGTGGCCTGCTAGTTTCCTCTGTGAGCTGTAAATTCCTTAAGGACAAAGTCTGTGTCTCTTTCTCACTTGACCTCTCCAAAAATCTCAGGACGGATGCTTCATGCAGTAGTCATCCAGTACAGTACTAGGCATGGGGTAGACTGTGAGCCCCACGTGGGATAGGGACTGCATCCAACCTGATTATCTCGTTTGTATCTACCCCAGTGCTTAGAACGTGTTAGCACAAACGCCACAATTATAATAATAATGATGGCATTTATTAAGCATTTACTATGTTCAAAGCACTGTTCTAAGCGCTGGGGAAGTTACAAGGTGATCAGGTTGTCCCACAGGGGGCTCACGGTCTTAATCCCCATTTTACAGATGAGGGAACTGAGGCCCAGAGAAGTGAAGTGACTTTCCCAAAATCACACAGCCGACAATGGGTGGAGCCGGGATTGGAACCCATGACCTCCGATTCCAAAGCCCGGGCTCTTTCCACTGAGCCACACTGCTTATAAGGTACCAGTACAGCTCTTGGCCCCTCGGTGGGTGCCCAGTTCAGCACCGCAAAGCCCTTTTTCTCCTTTTTTCAGGTCAGAAGCTATCCCAGCCTAGGTGGATAGACTGAGGACGCCCTCACTTTTCAGAAATCTCCATCTAGCCATTGCTCCTTGCCCTTCCTACGTTACCTCCCCAAATTCAAACTATAACCCAGCCCATGTACCCCGCTCTCCTAATGCCAACCTACTCGCTTTGCCTCCATCTCATCTATCTTGCCCCCGACGCCTCGTCTATGCCCTAGAACGCCCTTCCTCTTCACATCCGACAAATGACCGTTCCCCACCCCCTCAAAGCCTTACTGAAGGCACATCTCCCACGAGAGGCCTTCCCCAACGGAGCCCTCATTTCCTCTTCTCCGTCTCCCTTCTGCATCCCTCTTGCACCTGGATTTCCACCCTTCATTTATCCCCACATCATCATCATCATCGCACCGGGGTAGGAAACAAGCTAATCAGGTTGGACACAGTAGAAGTGACGGGTGAGTGACGTGGAGACAAACTATCAGCTTCTAGAGGACATGGAGTAGGTCTTGGTTTTACCGGGGCTCAGGTTCTGTTTCATCGCCCTTCGAAAACTTTTGACACTCTCCACAGATCAGGGCTCTGGCGACTGACTGCTGAATAGTCTAGCCCGCTCTAATAAGAATAATAGTAATGATGGCGTTTATTAAGCGCTTGCTATGTGCAAAGCACTGTTCTAAGCGCTGGGGAGGTTACAAGGTGATCAGGTTGTCCCACGGGGGGCTCACAGTCTTCATCCCCATTTTGCAGATGGGAGAACTGAGGCACAGAGAAGTGAAGTGACTTGCCCAAAGTCACACAGCCGACAATGGGTGGAGACGGGATTTGAACCTATGACCTCCGACTCCAAAGCCCGGGCTCTTTCCACTGAGCCATGCTGTTATCTCTTAGTACAGTGCTCTGCACACAGTAAGCGCTCAATAAATATGACTGAATGAATCTCCCTGTGGGCAGGAAACGTGCCTACCGACTGTATTGTACCAGCACTTTCCACACAGTAAGCGCTCAACAGATACCACTGATTGATAAGTAAATTGATCTAACCTGGGAAATTCACGACGATCCTCGGGCTATTCCACGACGATCTTTAAAAGTCACGGGGTGTGTCTAACCCATCAGCATTCAGATGCGCTGACCTTTAGAAGCAAAAATTAAACCGTAAGCTGTTTAAGGGACTCAAAAATACAGCATCTTTCACCTCCACCGTAAGATTTGAGCGGATCCCAGCTTTTTCAGCTGACAACCTGAATTTCTTCATGGCCAAATTCCTTATTTGAAGGCACATCTCCCACAAGAGGCCTTCCCCGAGTCTTCATTTCCTCACCGGACAATGATCATAGTATTTTTTAAGTGCTTACTAGGATGCCAAAGCACCGCGGTCAGTGTTGGGATAGACACAAGATAATTAGATCAGACAAAGTCTCTGTCCCACACAGGACTTACAGTCTGAGGCAGGGAGAAAGGCGTCTTCTCCCCATTTTCCAGATGTGGAAGCCAAGGCCCAGAGAGGTTAAACACCGGGCTCATGGTCACATAGCAGTGTCAATCATTTTTATTGAGAACTTAGCGGGTGCAGAGCACTGTATTAAGCTCTTGGGAAGAGTACAGAGGTAATAATAATAATGATGGTATTTGTTAAGCGTTTACCATGTGCCAAGCACTGTTCTAAGCCCCGGGATAGATACGAGGTGATCAGGTTGTCCCCCATGGGGCTCAAAGTCTTAATCCCCATTTTACAGATGAGGGAACTGAGGGCACAGAGAAGTTAAGTGACTTGCCCAAAGTCACACAGCTGGCAAGTGGTGGAGTCAGAATTAGAACCCATGACTCCCGACTCCCAAGCCCGTAGTGAGTTGGTAGACCTGTTCCCGGGCCTCAGTGAGTGTAGAGTCCCGGGGGTGGAGATTATTCCCAGGCTCCTAGCCTTTCCAATAGGCCTCCTTAAATTGCTACATATCAGCGCCCGAGTCGAAGACGGAGACGAGGGCTAAAAGTGCCAAAGACCGTGTTTCCCTATGGAAATTCTGTGGCACCGGGACTGCAATGACTCCATACGATTGATTGATTGATTCTCTGTGCCTCAGTTCCCTCCTCTGTAAAATGGGGATTAAGACTGTAAGCCCCCCGTGGAACAACCTGATTACTTTATAACCTCCCCAGCGCTTAATACAGTGCTTTGCACATTGTAAGTGCTTAACAAATGCCATTATTATTATTATTATTCTCTGTGCGTCAGTCCCCTCACCCGTAAACTGGGGACTGACACTGAGAGAGCCCCACGTGGGGCCAACCCGATTTGCTTGGATCTCCCCCGGCGCTCAGTCCAGCGCCTTGCACATACCATAATAATAAATTGTGAGCCCACTGTTGGGTAGGGACCGTCTCTATATGTTGACAGCTTGGACTTCCCAAGCGCTCAGCACAGTGTTCGGCACACAGTAAGCGCTCAATAAATACGCAGCGTGGCTCAGTGGCAAGAGCTTGGGCTTTGGAGTCAGAGGTCGTGGGTTCTAATCCCGGCTCCGCCCCTTGTCAGCTGTGTGACCTCGGGCAAGTCACTTAAGTTCTCTGTGCCTCAGTTCCTTCATCTGAAAAATGAGGAAAACGAGGAATGAGGAAAAATGAGGAAAAAAAAATCCTTCCTCTCCCCCTCGTCCCCCTCTCCAGCCCCCCCATCTTATCTCCTTCCCTTCCCCACAGCACCTGTATATATGGATATATGTTTGTACATATTTATTATTCTATTTATTTATGTATTTATTTATTTATTTTACTTGTACATATCTATTCCATATATTTTATTTTGTTAGTATGTTTGGTTTTGTTCTCTGTCTCCCCCTTTTAGACTGTGAGCCCACTGTTGGGTAGGGACCGTCTCTATATGTTGCCGACTTGTACTTCCCAAGCGCTTAGTACAGTGCTCTGCACACAGTAAGCGCTCAATAAATACGATTGATGATGATGATGATGATGATAAGATTCCCGTAAAAAAAAAAAAAATCTGATTTGAGCTGGTTACTAATGGTGTCTTCGTTCCTAGTTCCGCTCCAATCCTTGCCACCGAAAACGGGTCCCGTCGGCACACTTCGCAATCAATTTTGGCATACGTTGTTTCATTTCTCCATGGGTTCGTCCGCGGGTCTTTATGCTCACCCTTTAACATGGTCTGGCTTGTCTCTTGTTTTGCCTTGAGAGTTACAAAATGATCTTTCACTCTAGTCCTAGCCTTTGCTGACCATTAGCCCGCCCCAGAGGAAATTCGGGATCTGATGTTTCTCTCCGGAGTGCTCCGAGGCTGCTAACCTTGGCCTCCCATCTCTCAAGCAGTGCTCTCTGGCAGAAGGAGCCTGTCTCTTATCTCTCGGATCCCTACAGAGGTGTCAGAATGTCCCAAGGAGCCATTAATCAGCAGCCCCATTCTGACATCAGCTCCTTCACTGCTTTCTGGACGTCCTCAGCGCATGCCGTAAGACGGCTTTCATCAGCAAAACACGCATGCAGCCTCTAGCCTGATTAAGGACGATGCTCAGAATTCAGCATTTAAGCACAGAAGACTGGCAAAAATATGTAGAGAGGATTGAATGAATAATCCAAAGTCTTATTAAAAACACATCTCCTCCGAGAGGTCTTCCTCCAAATCTCCACTTCTCCGACCCCCTTCTGCTTCCCCCTTCCACGTAGATTTGCGTAATCCTATTTATTGAGCGCCTACTGTGCGCAGAACACTGTACTAAGCGCTTGGGAGAGTACAATACAACGATAAACCGACACATTCCCTGCCCACCTTTATTCACCCCTCCCTCAGCCACGCGGCACTTCATTCATTCATTCAATCATCTTTATTGAGCACTTACTGTGTGCAGAGCACTGTACTAAGCGCTTGGGAAGTACAAGTCGGCAACATCTAGAGACGGTCCCTACCCAACAACGGGCTCACAGTCTAGAAGGGGGAGACAGACAACAAAACAAAACATGTGGTTAGGCGTCAAGTCATCAGAATAAGTAGAGGCACTTAGGTACAGATCTGTAGTTCATGTAGCTTAACAAATGCCATTATTATTATTATTATTATTATTATAATGGCATTTATTAAGCGCTTACTAGATGCACAGCACTGTTCTACACTGTAGTTCTACTGTAGTTCTACTGAACTACAGATCTGTAGTTCATGTAGTTTAACAAATGCCATTATTATTATTATTATGTATTTATAATAGTAATAATAATGGCATTTATTAAGCGCTTACTAGGTGCACAGCACTGTTCTAAGCGCTGGAGAGGTTACAAGGTGATCAGGTTGTCCCACGTGGGGCTCACAGTCTTCATTCCCATTTTACAGATGAGGTCACTGAGGCCCAGAGAAGTGAAGTGACTTGCCCAAAGTCACGCAGCTGACAATTTTGGCAGAGCTGGGATTTGAACCCATGACCTCTGACTCCAAAGCCCAGGCTCTTTCCACTGAGCCACACTGCTTCTCAATAATAATAATAATAATAATAATGGTATTTGTTAAGCAATTACTATGTGCCAGGCACTGTACTATGTTTGTACATATTTATTACTCTATTTATTTATTTATTTATTTATTTTGCTCATACATATCTATTCTATTTATTTTATTTTGTTAGTATGTTTGGTTTTGTTCTCTGTCTCCCCCTTTTAGACTGTGAGCCCACTGTTGGGTAGGGACTGTCTCTATATGTTGCCAATTTGTACTTCCCAAGCACTTAGTACAGTGCTCTGCACACAGTAAGCGCTCAATAAATACGATTGATGATGATGTACTAAGTACCGTGATGGATACAAGCAAATCGAGTTGGACGCAGTCCCTGTCCCATTTAGGGCTCATGGCCTCAATCCCCATTTTACAGATGAGGTAACTGAGGTGCAGTGAAGTGACTCGCCCAAGGTCATGCAGCAGACAACTGGTGGAGTAGCAGCATGTGTTGAGTGCCTGTGTAGAAGCAGTAATTTATTAGGCGCTTACTGTGTGCAGAGCACCGTACTAAGCCCTGGGAAAAATACAAAGGTGCAAGTTAGACTTGTTCCCCAGACCTCCGGGGACCCACAATCTATAAATAGGGTGAGATGGGGTTTGGCACAGGTTCCTACGAGGCTAATCCGACTTTACGGACAGGGATCCTCCTGCTCGGTGAATTCCTCCAGATCGAACATTTCAGGAGATGCTCTACAAAGTGATTATTCCCTTTCTCGAGTGGGCAAAGGTTCCGTTTCACCACTGCTAGCGAAGAGGGGCGGGACAGTCCCACGGCAGAGCCGCCCCCCGAGAGACCACCCGTTTACCCCCAGTCTTCCTGGAGCTGGAAGCCTGGGCTCCAGACTGCTCACCTCTCACCTTTTTCCCCAAACCCCTCCCGTTCTGCTCCCAGCAAGGAAGAAAACTGCAGGTGGGGATTCGTGGGAGGGCACGAGAAAAGCTGCCAGCTTCCATCCTTGGGCAGGGCCTGGAAAATATTTTCTGCATTTGTTACTACGTGCTTAGCACTGTTCTTCCCAAGCGCTTAGTCCAGTGCTCTGCACACAGTCAGCGCTCAATAAATACGATTGAATGAATGAATGCTTTCCCTCCCCCTTGTTTAAAGCTTATCATCAGCCTTCAGAAGGCATCAAAGTCCTCCAGGGTCTCTTCCTTCCACCCCAAACTCCAGAGAGTGTTCTTGGCTCAGATACCACTGATCACATCCAGACTGCCTCCTTACCTTGGTTCCCGCCTTCCACGATTTGTGATATCCTTTTTTTCCAGAGGGTTTTCCTTTGCCAGGAAAGAACATGAGAATCGTAGGCTGGAGACCTCGGAAACAGATGCCTGCTGCCATGTGGAACACGCTACATTGGGTGCTGAGTGTCCATTGTTCCCACCTTCCCGGGTTCAAAACTGGAGGGGTTTGCATCACTGCGGCAGGAGACTCAACGGGCAGATTTTCCCATCAATTAAAGCCACACAGGTGTGGCACGGACGTAAACAGGTTGTCCGACTTGGGGCTCACGGTCTTAATCCCCACTTTACGGATGAGATAACTGAGGCACAGAGAAGTTAAGCGGCTTGCCCAACATCATCCAGCAGACAAGTGGCGGGGCCACATCCTCTGACTCCCAAACCTGTGCTCTTCCAATCTTTTAATCGGAAGAATCAAAACAACCGAGGTTTCCTGGAAGACTCTCATGGGTCATGGAAGTCGGAGATTAACAATCCGCTACCCTATCATGTAATTTTTTTTCAATAGCATTTAAGTGCTTACCATGTTTCATTCATTCATTCAATCGTATTTATTGAGCGCTTACTGTGTGCAGAACACTGTACTAAGCGCTTGGGAAGTCCAAGTCGGCCACATATAGAGACGGTCCTGACCCGACAACGGGCTCACAGTCTAGAATGGGGAAAATACCCTTCTTTCAAATACTATTCTAAGTGCTGAGGTAGATACAAGTTTATCATCAGGTTGGTCACAGTCCCTATAATAATAATGATGGCATTTATTAGGCGCTTACCGTGTGCAAAGCACTGTTCTAAGTGCTGGAGAGGTTATTCATTCATTCAATCGTATTTATTGAGCGCTTACTGTGTGCAGAGCACTGTACTAAGCGCTTGGGAAGTACAAGTTGGCAACATATAGAGATGGTCCCTACCCAACAGTGGGCTCACAGTCTAGAAGGGGGAGACAGAGAACAAAACAAAACATATTAACAAAATAAAATAAATATGTACAAAAATAGAATAAATATGTACAAAGGTACATATATGAACATATAAATATGTGCAAGGTTACAAGGTGATCAGGTTGTCCCATGGGGGGCTCACAGTCTCAATCCCTATTTTACAGATGAGGGAACTGAGGCCCAGCGAAGCTAAGTGACTTGCCCAAAGTCACACAGCTGACAGTTGGCAGAGCCGGGATTTGAACCCATGACCTCTGACTCCAAAGCCCGGGCTCGTTCCATGGAGCCACGCTGCCTATCCCACAAGGGGGTCACAGTTCAAGTTGGAGGAAGGGGGATAACAATAATAATAATAATGCTGGCATTTGTTAAGCGCTTACTATGTGCAAAGCACTGTTCTAAGCGCTGGGGGGGATACAAGGTGATCAGGTTGTCCCATGTGGGGCTCACAGTTTTAATCCCCATTTTCCAGATGAGGGAACTGAGGCCCAGAGAAGCTAAGTGACTTGCCCAAAGTCACACAGCTGACATTTGGCAGAGCCGGGATTTGAACCCAGGACCTCTGACTCCAAAGCCTGGGCTCTTGCCACTGAGCCACGCTGATTTTACAGATGAGGATACTGGGGGACAGAGAAGTGAAATGACTTGTCCAAGGCCCCACGGCAGTCACGTGGAAGAGCCAGGATTAGGACCAAGTCCTCTCATTCCTAGGGCCGGGCTCTTTCCGCTAGGCCATGCCGCTTTGGCGACAGTCCCTTGGAGCAGCGCGCTCACTGTAGTAGGCTCCTGTGAAGAAAGCTGTTGGATGGGGAACTGAAAGAAGAATAAGGAAGCCGGGAGGGTGGAATAAACAACACGGGGAAACCTAGTGTCAAATAATGTGGCTTAGAGGGGCACTTGTGGGGGACCACCACTGCAGAAAGACCAGCCTGGGCGACAGCAATGAGAAGCCTCCAGGAATCCGGGTCCTAAACTACAGTATTGGTAAGAGGGGCCGAGCTATGAGGATGCTCCTGATCAATCAATCAATCGTATTTATTGAGCGCTTACTGCGTGCAGAGCACTGGACTAAGCGCTTGGGAAGTACAAGTTGGCAACATATAGAGACGGTCCCTACCCAACAGTGGGCTCATCTCAGCTGGACCAACTGTCAGCTGCCTTTTCAGCCACAGGTACACATCCCATCGCTAGAACCCCCTCTTCCACCTACAGCGAACCATCTCAGCAGGCAAATTTTCATTTTCCACGGCCCACCGGAGCCGATCGTCTAATGCCGTAGGTCACAGAGAGATAAACAGAATTCCTTACTTCCAGATTCCTTCATTCATTCATTCAATCGTGTTTATTGAGCGCTTCCTGGGTGCAGAGCACTGTCCTAAGCGCCCGGGAAGTACCGGTTGGCAACATATAGAGACGGTCCCTACCCAACAGTGGGCTCACGGGCCAGATCACTCTGAACCAGTAAAATGCCACCGGACGTTGTCCCTGGGAGTTACCGGAAAGATGAACTTGAGTGACTAATTACTGCAAACTGGGCAACGACGCTGTAATTAAATGCAAGGAACCTCGAGGTTCCTTAAAGAACAGGGGACTGTCCTGGTTTTCCCCCATAATTAATGGGAATATCCGTGCCAGGATGCCCAGATGCCTACAAATTTCCTACGGTCACAGGATTTTAAGGCAGGCTTGCCATAAAGCCAAGCTCCTGTCAATCATCTTATTTATGACTGTCTTCCCCATTAGAATGTAAGCAGGCTGCAGGCCAGGAACATGTTTTCATTCATTCGATCGTATTTATTGAGCGCTTACTGGGTGCAGAGCACTGTTTTTACTTGTACATATCTATTCTATTTATTTTATTTTGTTAGTATGTTTGGTTTTGTTCTCTGTCTCCCCCTTTTAGACTGTGAGCCCACTGTTGGGTAGGGACCGTCTCTATATGTTGCCAACTTGGACTTCCCAAGCGCTTAGTACAGTGCTCTGCACACAGTAAGCGCTCAATAAATACGATTGATGATGATGATGATGATACTAAGCGCTTGGGAAGTCCAAGCCGGCAACATATAGAGACGGTTTTGTGCATATGTTGTACTTTCTTAAAGGCTCAGTGCACCCAATGGGTGGTCGGCAAATTCATTCATTCAATTCACTCAATCGTATTCATTGAGCACCTACTGTGTGCAGAGCACTGTACTAAGCGCTTGGGTGTGTAGAAGACAATAGCATTGACGCCACCACCCAGAGAAAAAATATCCAGGTTCACTCCGTCCCACAGACCAATCATACTAATGATAGTGGTATCCACCCCAGCGCTTAGAACAGTTCTTGACACCTAGTAAGCGCTTAATTCTCTGTGCTTCAGTTTCCTCATCTATAAAATGGGGATTCACTATCTGATAATAATAATGATAATGATAAGGGCATTTGTTAAGCGCTTACTATGTGCAAAGCACTGTTCTAAGCGCTGGACTCTCTCCGTAGACGGCGTGACCCATGTGTGACAGGTTGGACTATCTCCAACCTGACAATCTTGTATCAAACCCAGGATTTAGTACAGTGCTTGTCACGTAGTAAGCTCCTAACAAAATAATAAAGCAGGCCACAGCTGCTAAAGCGCGTTCCCTCTCCCCCTCCCTCCAGTGAGTGTGAGCCCGTTGTTGGGTAGGGACCGTCTCTATATGTTGTACTTCCCAAGCGCTTAGTCCAGTGCTCTGCACACAGTAAGCGCTCAATAAATACGATTGAGTGAATGAATGAATGAATGGAGGAGTCCCGCAAGCTGCTGCTATTTCCTCATCAGCACCCCCCATCACTCCCATACCGTGTATGTAGCAAACCAGAAGCGGCGTGGCTCAGTGGAAAGAGCCCGGGCTTTGGAGTCAGAGGTCATGGGTTCGAATCCCAGCTCCGCCACTTGTCTGCTGTGTGACCTTGGGCAAGTCACTTAACTTCTCTGAGCCTCCGTTACCTCATCTGTAAAATGAGGATTAAGACTGTGAGCCCCATGTGGGACAACCTGATCACCTTGTATCCCCCCAGCGCTTAGAACAGTGCTTTGCACATAGTAAGCGTTTAATAAATGCCATTATTATTATTATTATTATTACCAGATGGAAACCGGCCAGAGAAGCAGCATGGCCCAGTGGACAGGGCATGGGCCCGAGAGTTAAAAGGATCCGGGTGCTAATCCAGGCTCTGCCACTTGTCTGCTGTGTGACCTTGGGCGAGTCACTTGGCTTCTCTGGGCCTCAGTTCCCTCATCTGTAAAAGGGGGATTAAGACTGTGAGCCCCACGTGGGACACGGACTGTGTCCGACCTGTTTAGCTTGTATCTACGCCAGTACTTAGAATGGTTCCTGACACATAGTAAGCACTTATATACCATAGGAAAAAATAAGAAAAAAAGAAAAAAGTCATCAGGGGGGTATCCAACCGGATAAAGGGTGACTGCTCTGCGGATCAGTAGTGCAGGAACCCCTCCGGTCCCGCTGTCAGAGCTGCTGACCGGGATTCATTTTCCAGTGGTATTTTCCAATTCCAATTATCGAAAAGGTTCTTTTCAGCTGGCCCATAGAGTCATCCAGTTAATTAGTCCCGGGCGGCCTTTCATCCCAATAGGATCACATGGAATTCACCCCCTGGCAGGAAAATGATTCAGAAAACTGTGTAGCCGGGAGGCACGCGAGGAAGCCCGGGTGGAGAAGCAGATAGAGCAAGCAAGTTCAGGAAGCCATTTGAGAGACGCCCTTGCGCTGATAAAATGTCCACCCCCTTGAAAAGCTTTGAGAGAATGGAATCAGCGTCGCCTAGTGGAAAGAGCACGGGCCTGGGGGTCAGAGGATCTGGGTTCTAATCCTGACTCTGCCTCTTGCTTGATATGTGATTTACCCAAGGTCACACCATTTCTCTCGGCCTCACTTTCCTCAACTGCGTAATGGGGATTCGATACCTGCTCTCTGTCCTGATTAGGCTGTGAGCCCCATGTGGGACAGGGGCGGTTTGCGACCCGATTAGCTTATAACTACCCCAGTGTTTAGAACGGGATTTGACACATAGTTAGCGCCTAACAAATACGGTAACTATCAATTATTATAATGGACACATTTGGGAAAGATGGGATTTCCTGGTGGGGTACTGACTCTGAAAAAGAGCCGAGCACTCAGTGACACTCATCTGATCAATCTCTACTTCCTAGCTAGAGTAATGCGTCCCTGACTGCTATCCAAACTGCTACTATGTTAACCCAAACACTTAGCCCATCCTTCCTTGATTACTGTATGAGCGTCCTTGCCGACCTCCCATCTTTCCCCACTCCAGTCCATTGTTCACTCCGCTATCCGGATCATTTTTCTACAAAGCCATTCAAGCACTCAATAAATACGATTGATTGATTGATTGATTGATTCAGACCATGTCTCCCCACTCCTCAATAACCTCTAGTACCTGCCCGTCCACCTCCTCAAATAAAATCCTTAAGGCACTCACTTTACCTCTTCCAATCTTACTTCCACATTTCCTACTAAAACCCAATACGATTGATTGATTGATTCAGACCATGTCTCCCCACTCCTCAATAACCTCTAGTGCTTGCCCATCCACCTCCTCAAATAAAATCCTTAAAGCACTCACCTTACCTCTTCCAATCTTACTTCCACATTTCCTACTAAAACCCAAATCACTTCGTTCCTCTAAAGCCAATCTACTCATTGTACCGCGATCTCATCTCTCTCACCACTGACTTCTTGCCCACATAATAGTGTGCTTCCTAAGCGCTTAGTACAGTGCTCTGCACACAGTAAGCGCTCAATGAATACAATTGAATGAATAGTAATAATAATAATAGTATTTGTTAAGCGCTTACTATGTGCCAAGTTCTGTTCTAAGCGCTGGGGTAGATACAAGGTAATCATGTTGTCCCAAGTGGGGCTCACAGTCTTAATCCCCATTTTACAAATGAGCTAACAGGCCCAGAGAAGGGAAGTGACTTGCTCAAGGTCACACAGCAGACAAGCGGTGGAGCCGGGATTAGAGCCCACAACCTCTGACTCTCAAGCCCGTGCTCTTTCCACTTCCCCACGTTCCTTCTCTGATTCCGGCCTGGACTGTCCTCCCTCTTCAGATCATCATCATCATCAATCGTATTTATTGAAGGACGATAACTCTCCCCACCTTCAAAGCCTTATTTAAAGCACATCTCCTCCAAGAGGCCTCATTTCCTCTCCTCCCTTCTCTGTCACACTTGAATTTGAACCTTTTATTCACCCCTTCCAGCCCCACAGCACTTATAATAATAATAATAACAATAACAATAATAATAATGGCATTTGTTAAGTGCTTACTATGTGCAGAGCACTGTTCTAAGCGCTGGGGGGGATACAAGGTGATCAGGTTGTCCCACGTGGGGCTCACAGTCTTCATCCCCATTTTACAGATGAAGTGAGGCTCAGAGAAGTTAAGTGACTTGCCCAAGGTCACACAGCAGACATGTGGCTTAGAACAGTGCTTTGCACATAGTAAGCACATAATAAATGCCATTATAATAATAATAATGTGGCAGAGCCGGGACTTGAACCCGTGACCTTTGACTCCGAAGCCCGTGCTCTTTCCACTGAGCCACGCTGCTTCACTTACGTACATATCTGCAATTTATTTATATTAATGCCTGTCCCCCCCTCTAGACTGTGAGCTTGTTGTGGGCAGGGACCGTGTCTATAGTTATAGTGTACTCACCCAAGTGCTTAGTACAGTGCTCTGCATACAGTAAGTGCTCGATAAATATGATCGATTGAATGAAAGGGCCTCTGACTCTTAGGCCCATGAGAGGAGATGAGATGCCCATACAGCCACTCTAAGAGAAGCAGCATGGCTCAGAAGTCATGGGTTCCAATCCCGGCTCCGCCAATTGTCAGCTGTGTGACTTTGGGCAAGTCGCTTCACTTCTCTGGGCCTCAGTGACCTCATCTGGAACATGGGGATGAAGACTGTGAGCCCCCCATGGGGCGACCTGATCACCTTGTAACCTCCCCAGCGCTTAGAACAGAGCTTTGCACATAGTAAGCGCTTAATAAATGCCATTATTATTATTATTAATGAATGCCATTATTATTATTACTATTATATTATGATGAACTTACACAGGAAAACTGTAGAAACAGGAGCCCTTCCAAGGCAGGGTGAAGTCAAACCCTAAACCACGGGGCAGAGCCAGTGGAAGGCTGGGTGACAAGAAGCAGCAAGACATGTCAGCAACTGGAAAAACAGAAGCTCTGCAACGTTCGTGACAAGAAGAGGGAGGAAAGGAAACAGCGCCAGCAACTAGCGCTTAGTACAGTGCTCTGCACACAGTAAGCACTCAATAAATACGATTGAATGAATGAATGATGGGAATTTCAGTCCCACATCCATTTTATCCACCTCATTTGTGCACACTGATAAAACCTCTTC
This sequence comes from Tachyglossus aculeatus, assembly GCF_015852505.1. NCBI lineage: Eukaryota > Metazoa > Chordata > Mammalia > Monotremata > Tachyglossidae > Tachyglossus > Tachyglossus aculeatus. Next base: position 131,572,832 of record NC_052101.1, on the reverse strand, counting down.
TTCTTCTGATTTGTTTGGAGATAATTTCACTGTAAGCTCATTGAGGGCAGGGTCTGTGTCATCATCATCATCATCATCAATCGCATTTATTGAGCACTTACTATGTGCAGAGCACTGTACTAAACGTTAAACTGGGCTGCACAGGGTAATCGTTACCTACCTACTTCTCCTCCTCCCCATCGCCCCTACTCCCTCCCTCTGCTCCACCCCCCTGCCCGCCCCTCAGCACTTGTGTATATGTACGTATTTATTATTCTGTTTATTTTATCAATGATGTGTATATATCTATAATTCTATTTATTTATATTGATGCCCATCTACTTGTTTTGTTTCATTGTCTGTCTTCCCCCTTCTAGACTGTGAGCCCGTTGTTGGGTAGGGATTGTCTCTGTTGCCAAACTGTACTAATAATAATGGCATTTATTAAGCGCTTACTATGTGCAAAGCACTGTTCTAAGCGCTGGGGAGGTTACAAGGTGATCAGGTCATCCCACGGGGGGCTCACAGTCTTCATCCCCATTTTCCAGATGAGGTCACTGAGGCCCAGAGAAGTGAAGTGACTTGCCCAAAGTCACGCAGCTGACAATTGGCAGAGCCGGGATTCGAACCCATGACCTCTGACTCCGAAGCCCGGGCTCTTTCCACTGAGCCACGCTGCTTCTCTAAGTCAAACTGTACTTTCCAAGCACTTAGTACAGTGTTCTGTACACAGTAAGCGCTCAGTAAATATGATTGAATGAATGAATGAAGGGAATTTCAGTCCCACATCCATTTTATCCACCTCATTTGTGCACACTGATAAAACCTCTTCTTCTTCTGATTTGTTTGGAGATAATTTCACTGTAAGCTCATTGAGGGCAGGCTCTGTGTCATCATCATCATCATCATCATCAATCGTATTTATTGAGCGCTTACTATGTGCAGAGCACTGTACTAAGCGCTTGGGAAGTACAAATTGGCAACATTACTGCCATTTTTATGTTTCCAGACAGCTAGAACAATGCCCTGCACAGAGTGGGCTCAATAATTACTATTAGATGAATGGCAATCCATCATCCGTTGTATGGAAGGAGCACGGCCTAGTTGAAAGAGCACGCGCCTGAGAGTCAGAGGATATGGGTTCTAATCCCGGTTCTGCCACTTGCCTGCTGCGAAACACTGCTCAGCGCTTAGAACAGTGCTTTGCACATAGTAAGCGCCTAATAAATGCCATTATTATTATTAAATCACGGGCAAGTCACTCCACTTCTCTGTGCCTCTCTTTTCCTCAACTGTAAAATGGGGATTAAATCCCCCTCCCTCCAATTTAGATTGTGACTGGGACAGGAACTGTGTCCAACCTGATGGATAAACTTGCATCTCAGGGCTTAGTCCAGTTCTTGGCATTATAGTTAGCGTGTAACAAATAACCATTATTATCAATCATATTTATTGAGCACTTACTGTGTTTAGAGCACTGTACTAAGCATTTGTGAGTTTAATATAACAGTCGGTAGCCACATTCCCTGAGGATCGCAACTACCAACTCTACCGGACGATACTTTCCCAAGTATTTTAAACAGTGCTCTGCACACAGCAAGTGTTCTATAAATGCCATTGATTGATTGTAACTATCAAGTAGAGAGCAATTTATATCCTTAATCCAGAGGGAGGGGTCCAACATTTGGAAGATTTCTGGGTTAAGTTCAAAGCAGAGAAAAAGGGGACCTTTGGGTCGAGTTTAAGATGGATTTCCAAGCCAAGTGGAGAATGGGCACTGTTTTCTCAGAACGCCTTGCCAAGGCAAGTAAGGCACCCTCTCATCACACGCTGTTGCTAAATTAAGACACGAGGTCACACACGAGTGCTCTGCTGCGGATTGCAGCGGAATTAACAGTGGGGATCGCCGAACCTACGAAATGATCATTACAGTAATGCAGTGTATTACACGCTTATTAGGTGCCAAAGCGCTGGGGTGGATCGGACGGAATCAGATCGGATCCAGCCCCTGTCTGGCCCAGAGCTCACCCTCTAAAGGAGGGGGACAGCAGGTATCATAGTCCCATTTTTCATCTGAGCAACGTCGGGTCCAAAGAGGTGAAGGGACAGAGCTGGGACTAAAACCCGTGCCTCCCGACTCCCAGCCCGATGCTCTTGACTTTCTTCTCTATGAGTTGGTTGGGTAGTGATTTTGTCTATCTTGCCTCCATCAACGCTTCGCCCTCATCCTCTCTCGGAACTGGAACTCCCTCCCCCAACATATCAAATCAATCAATCCTATTTATTGAGCCCTTATTGTGCAGACCACTGCACTAAAGCACTTGGGAGAGGACGGCAGACACATTTCCTGCCCACAATGAGCTTATTTATAATAATAATAATAATAATAATGATGATGGTATTTGTTAAGCGCTTACTACGTGCAAAGCACTGTTCTAAGCGCTGGGGAGATACAAGGTGATCAGGTTGTCCCACGGGGGGGGCTCACAGTCTTAATCCCCATTTTACAGATGAGGGAACTGAGGCCCAGAGAAGTGAAGTGACTTGCCCAAAGTCACACAGCTGACAAGTGGCAGAGCCGGGATTCGAACCCGTGACCTCTGACTCCAAAGCCCGGGCTCTTTCCACTGAGCCACGCTACTTCTCTAAGTAGAGATTGATCAGATGAGTGTCATTGAGTGCTTGGCTCTTTTTCAGAGTCAATTCATTTATCTGATGAATTACTGCTCTCCCCACCTTCAAAGCCTTATAAATAATAATAATAATGATAATAATGGCATTTGTTAAGCACTTACTATGTGCAAAGCACTGTTCTAAGCACTGGGGAGATACAAGGTAATCAGGTTGTCCCATGGGGGGCTCACAGTCTTAATCCCCATTTTACAGATGAGGGAACTGAGGCCCAAAGAAGTGAAGTGACTTGCCCAAAGTCACCCAGCTGACAAGTGGCGGAGCCGGGATTTGAACCCGTGACCTCTGACTCCAAAGCCCGGGCTCTTTCCACTGAGCCACGCTGCTTCTCTAAGTAGAGACTGATCAGATGAGTGTCATTGAGTGTTTGGCTCTTTTTCAGAGTCAATTCATTTATCTGATGAATTACTGCTCTCCCCACCTTCAAAGCCTTATAAATAATAATAATAATAATAATAATGGCATTTGTTAAGCGCTTACTCTGTGCAAAGCACTGTTCTAAGCGCTGGGGAGATACAAGGTGATCAGGTTGTCCCACGGGGTGGGGGCTCACAGTCTTAATCCCCATTTCACAGATGAGGGAACTGAGGCCCAGAGAAGTGAATTGACTTGCCCAAAGTCACACAGCTGACAAGTGGCGGAGCCAGGATTCGAACCCGTGACCTCTGACTCAAAGCCTGGGCTCTTTCCACTGAGCCAGGCTGCTTCTCTAAGTAGAGATTGATCAGATGAGTGTCATTGAGTGCTTGGCTCTTTTTCAGAGTCAATTCATTTATCTGATGAATTACTGCTCTCCCCACCTTCAAAGCCTTATAAATAATAATAATAATAATAATGGCATTTTTAAGGGCTTACTCTGTGCAAAGCACTGTTCTAAGCGCTGGGGGGATACAAGGTGATCAGGTTGTCCCACGGGGGTGGGGGTCACAGTCTTAATCCCCATTTTACAGATGAGGGAACTGAGGCCCAGAGAAGTGAAGTGTCTTGCCCAAAGTCACACAGCTGACAAGTGGCTGTCAGGGTTTGAACCCGTGACCTCTGACTCCAAAGCCCGGGCTCTTTCCACTGAGCCACGCTGCTTCTCTAAGTAGAGATTGATCAGATGAGTGTCATTGAGTGCTTGGCTCTTTTTCAGAGTCAATACCTCTTTTTCAGAGTTAATTCATTTATCTGATGAATTACTGCTCTCCCCACCTTCTAAGCCTTATAAAGAGCACATCTCCTCCAAAAAAGACTTCCCCAACTAAGCGCTCATTTCCCCTGCTCCTTCTGCCTTTTATATGGCCCTTGAATTTAGATTTGTACCCTTTATTCGCCCCACAGCACTGAAATCTGTATCCTTAATTTATTTTAATGTCTCTCTTCCCCTCTAGACCATAAACTCCATGTGGGCAGTGATTGTATTTACCAACTCTGTTGTACTCTAGGTTCCTAAGTGCTCCGCACACAGTAAGTACTCGATAAATACCATTAACTGAAAGATCCAGTTTAGATCTGGAGATTCAGAAAACATCCTTGTGTCTCCATTAAAGGATAAACTACCTCCTTGTGCATGATGGGCGGGCCACGAAGGATGCTTTAAAACAAGGAATGTTTAAATGAGCAGGCAAGGGTGCTGATCAGCGTGTTGTGATGTGCTCTGTTAATCTAAGCTAGAATACTTAGAATGGAAGCTGTGGGACATTCTAGATGATAATGATATTTGTTAAGCACTTACTATATGCTGTCAGTGCTGGGGTAAAGAGAATAAGCAAGTCAGACACAGATCCTGCCCTGTGTAGGACTCCCTGCCTAAGAGGAAGGGAGAGAAGGCATTATATTCCTATTTTTCATGGGCAGGGGGGACGGGACTGTGACCCAGAGAGGTTAAGCACCTTTCCCAAGGTCACACAGCAGGCAAGTGGCAGAGCTGGGACTGGGAACTCGCTCTAAACAGGGACTTGGATCCAAGGCCAGAAGAGCAGAACACTTGAAGGATTATAATGGTGAAAATGGATGAATCCTTGCAGAGATTGCAAAATGGTTACTTTTTCGCCAACTCCCCTGAGGAAGGGAGAAGAAATGAGGCTACAGAGGGAATGTCAGCGACAAAAGAGAATTTTTGAAGAAGAGAGTTTTCAGGGGTCGGTTTTTAAGCGTCCGTGCGGGCAAAAGGAAAACTGATGACAAATATACAGCGATCAAGGACGGGAAAGCCAACTGAAATAAAAGAAAAATGGTTCTTTTTCTTTGACAGGATAGATAACAGCAGGGTTGAACCCATTTTGTAAGTTTCCTCTCTCCTTTTGCTCATTAGATTCATTTAATTATAATTTGCAATCTCCTTTCCGAAGACATTAGTTCTCAAAAGCACTTTAATCATCACTATCTTATTTTTCATCTTGTCTGCTGTTAAGGTCATTTCTAATCTTCCCCTTCTGCCTTAGTTTGCCTGTTCTTCCCCCGCCCCCCGAGTTACTTCTGCACAAAACTGATGATTCAAAATACTTCAGTGTAGGACAGTGATCACCCAGACCGAACTGTGAAATATGGTAATAATAAATTGTCGGAGGATACAACACTGATCAGTGACATTTGTTTAGCACTTACTGTGTGGAAAAAAAAACAACCCACCACCATCACACTGGCAATACAGAATTAAAAACTGTGATGCAGTTCTCCTACCTAGGCAGGACACTGACCAACGATGCCATGATAGATGTCTGTAGTTTTGAAATGCCAAGCAATTCCAGCAGTAAATAGCACAAAGCGGCAGGATTCCGTGGTTTGAACAAATTTTAGAAATTGGGGGATTTTTTTTTCTTTTTTTTTGTTTGAGTCAGTGACAGGTGGTAAATAGGACTGATTCAATTTACTCTTCGGGTGTTCAACCCTGGAATCTTCTATTAATACCCAAGAAAAGCAGCGTGGCTCAGTGGAAAGAGCCCGGGCTTTGGAGTCAGAGGTCATGGGTTCAAATCCCGGCTCTGCCAACTGGCAGATGTGGGACTTTGGGCAAGCTACTTCACTTCTCCGGGCCTCAGTGACCTCATCTGTAAAATGGGGATTAAGACTGTGAGCCCCACGTGGGACAACCTGATCACCTTGTAACCTCCCCAGCGCTTAGAACAGTGCTTTGCACATAGTAAGCGCTTAATAAATGCCATTATTATTATTACTTGAAAAGACACATATAATCATCAAAAAGCAAGGGGCTGGATGGTGGAAAAAGTGGGTTCTCATCCTAGGTCCTCCCCTTGCCTTCTGGGGGACCTTGAGCAAGTCACTATACTTCTCTGTGCCTCAGTTTCCACACCTGTAAAATAGGGGTAAGACACTTCTCCCAATTACTTCAACTGTGAGCCTCTTGTGAGACAGGAACTGTGTCTGACCTGAATATCTTTCCAGTTAGTACAGTTAAGCGCTCAATAAATATGACTGAATAAACATAGTAAGCGCTATACTCTCCCATATGCTTTGCACTCAGTAGATACTCAGCAAATATTACCGAATGATTGAGGGACTGGCCCAAACTCTTTTCTGGAGGTTCAAGGCTACGACAATAGCAACAACAATTGTGGCATTTGTTAAGGGCTTACTATGGGCCGGACACTGTACTGAGCGCTGGGAGAGACACAAATCTGTCAGTCCCCGTCCTGCACGGGGCTCGCAGCCTTAGTCGCCATTTTACAGATGAAGCAACTGAGGCCCAGAAAAGTGAAGTGACTTGTCCAAGGTCACGCAGCAGACAAGTGGTGGAACCCAGAGAAGAACCGCATCCTTCTGACGCCTAGTCCGGTCTCTATCCACTGTGCCACGCTGCTTCTCAATGATTGTCAAAACCCCCGGCTATGTAATGAACCTCTGTCTCTCTCTTGTTCTTTGCCAGCAACAAGCATAGCCCTCCCTGGGGCTGAAAATCCCTCTTCAAGCTGCACTTCATCAATCGGCGGCGTTCATCGAGCACTCGCTGTGTGCAGAGGACTGTATGAAGTGCTTGGGAAAGTACAACACAGCGGAGCTTGTAGACGCGATCCGTACCCACACGGAGCTAATAGTCCAGGGGGAGACGGACATTAAGATAGATTAGGAAGATTTCCCCCTTCTAGACTGTGAGCCTGTTATTCGGTCTCTATATGCTGTTGACTTGTACTTCCCAAGCGCTTAGTACAGTGCTCGGCACACAGTAAGCGCTCAATAAATACGACTGAATGAATGAGGGTTAGAGGAAATAGAGTATAAGAATATTTATGTTAGTATTTGGGGCTGGGGTGAGTTTCGAAGGGCTTAGTGGGCAAGCGCAGAGTTGACAGCGAGAGGAAGGAGGACGTGGAAAAGGGGGCTTGGATAGGAAAGGCTTCGTGTCAGGGAAGGCCTCGGCTTATTGGATGCCTTAATCATTATTAATAATGATAATTACGGTACTTGTATGGTTTTACTGCTTTCCTTTCCATTCTACCCAGATGTAGCTCATGTTGCTGGCATCAAGTGAGGTTTCTCAGCTAAGTCTGCACAGAAGACAGTGAATGCCAGTAGATTTTTTTTAGTTCTGCTAGAATTCTCCTAAGCATCTTTAACTGTCCTATTTTATGATAGTTCACATGCTGACTAGGTCAATCAAATTTATTTAGTGCTTACTGTGTGCAGAGCTTTCACTCAGTTGTATTTATTGGGCACTTGGGAGAGTTCAATATAAACAGATACATTCCCTGCCCAAAATGAGCTTACAGTCTAGAGGGAAAGACAGACAATAATATACATACGTTACTGATATAATAATAATGATGATGGTATTTGTTAAGTGCTTACTATGTGCGAAGCACTGTTCTAAGTGCTGGGGAGGTTACAAGGTGATCAGGTTGTCCCACGTGGGGCTCACAGTCTTCATCCCCATTTTACAGATGAGGCAACAGGCACAGAGAATAATAACAATAATAATGGCATTTATTAAGCGCTTACTATGTGCAAAGCACTGTTCTAAGCGCTGGGGAGGTTACAGGGTGATCAGGTTGTCCCACAGGGGGCTCACAGTTTTTATCTCCATTTTACAGATGAGGTCACTGAGGCACAGAGAAGTGAAGTGACTTGCCCAAAGTCACACAGCTGACATGTGGCGGAGTTGGGATTTGAACCCATGACCTCTGACTCCAAAGCCCGGGCTCTTTCCATTGAGCCACGCTGTTTCATGTACATAAGAGCTGTGATAGTCATTCGATCGTATTTATTGATGATGATGATGATGATGATGGCATTTATTAAGTGCTTACTATGTGCAAAGCACTGTTCTAAGCGCTGGGGTAGATACAAGGTAATCAAGTTGTCCCACGTGGGGCTCATAGACTTAATCCCCATTTTCCAGATGAGGGAACTGAGGCCCAGAGAAGTGAAGTGACTTGCCCAAAGTCACACAGCTGACAAGTGGCGGAGCCGGGATTTGAATCCATGACCTCTGACTCCAAAGCCCGAGCTCTTTCCACTGAGCCACGCTGCTTCTCTATTTATTGAGCGCATACTGTGTGCAGAGCACTGCACTAAGCGCTTGGGAAGTACAAGTTGGCAACATATGATATATGTATGATATGTACATGTAATATGTACATAAGAGCTGTGGGGCAGGGAGGGATGAATAAAAGGAGCGAGTCAGGGTGATGCAGAAAGGGGTGGGAGAAGAGAACAGGAACGCTTAGTCAGGGAAGGCCTCTTGGAGGAGAGGTGCCTTCAAAAATCAATCAATCGTATTTATTGAGCGCTTACTGTGTGCAGAGCACTGTACTAAGCGCTTGGGAAGTACAAGTTGGCAACACATAGAGACGGTCCCTACCCAACAGTGGGCTCACAGTCTAGAAGGGGGGGACAGAGAACAACACAAAACATATTAACAAAATAAAATAAATAGAATAGATATGTACAAGTAGAATAAATAAATAGAGTAATAAATACAAACAAACATATATACATATATACAGGTGCTGTGGGGAAGGGAAGGAGGTAAGGCAGAGGAGGAGGAGGGGGAGAGGAAGGAGGGGGCTCAGTCTGGGAGGGAGAGAGCACTTGTCTACATCAATCAATCAATCATATTTATTGAGCTTACTGTGTGCAGAGCACTGTACTAAGCGCTTGGGAAGTACAAGCTGGCAACATATAGCGATGGTCCCTACCCAACAGCGGGCTCACAATCTAGAAGGGGGAGACATGCCAGACACTCTACTAAACACAGGGGTAGATACAAATTAATCAGCTTGTATGATTATATGATTATATGACTGAATAAACATAGTAAGCGCTATACTCTCCCATATGCTTTGCACTCAGTAGATACTCAGCAAATATTACCGAATGATTGAGGGACTGGCCCAAACTCTTTTCTGGAGGTTCAAGGCTACGACAATAGCAACAACAATTGTGGCATTCGTTAAGGGCTGACTATGGGCCGGGCACTGTACTAAGCGCTGGGAGAGACACAAATCTGTCAGTCCCTGTCCTGGACACAGTCTCTGTCCCACATCAGACTCACAGCCTTCATCCTCATTTTACAGAGGTGGCAACTGAGGCACACAAAAGTGACTTGTCCAAGGTCACACAGCAGACCCGTGGCAGAACCAGGATTAGAACCCAGGTCCTCTGAGTCCCAGGCCCATCCTCTTTCCACGGGCCTGTGTTGCTTCCCTCCTTAATCAATCAATCAATCAGTGGGATTTATAGAGCAATCTGAGTTATTGAGCATGGGAGAGTACAATATTTCATTCATTCATTCATTCAATCGTATTTATTGAGCGCTTACTGTGCGCAGAGCACTGTACTAAGCGCTTGGGAAGTACAAGTTGGCAACGTATAGAGACGGTCCCTACCCAACAGCGGGCTCACAGTCTAGAAGGGGGAGAATAAATAGAGTTGGTAGAAAAGTTCCCTGCTCACAAGCACTTAACCGTCCAACGCTGTACTCAGTCTTAAGGAGAGCACAATTGACACAAAACACACCTTCTCTTCCCTCCAGGAGCTCACAACTTCACAGGGCAGATCAGTCGATGGTATTTTTTGAGCACTCACTGTGTGCAGAGCACTGTACTAAGCACTTGAGAGAGGGTAATACAGTTGGTAGGCATGATCCTTACTCACGAGGAGAAGGTTTACCAATTGTGAAGGGCAGAGGAAGAACCTGATTATAATAGCTACTGGTACAAGTTTGCCCAAATGAAACAGCAGAAAGTGCCGCTGAGTGTATAATTGAGACCGTATAATCAATCAATCGCATTTATTGAGCACTTACTGTGTGCAAAGCACTGTACTAAGCGCTTGGGAAGTCCAAGTTGGCAACATATAGAGACAGTCCCTACCCAACAGTGGGCTCACAGTCTAGAAAGGATACGCTGAAGTACATCAATCAATCAATCAATCAATCGTATTTATTGAGCGCTTACTATGTGCAGAGCACTGTACTAAGCGCTTGGGAAGTACAAATTGGCATCACATAGAGACAGTCCCTACCCAACAGTGGGCTCACAGTCTAAAAGGGGGAGACAGAGAACAGAACCAAACATACCAACAAAATAAAATAAGTAGGATAGAAATGTACAAGTAAAATAAATAAATAAATAAATAAATAAATAGAGTCATAAATATGTACAACCATATATACATATATACAGGTGCTGTGGGGAAGGGAAGGAGGTAAGACGGGGGGATGGAGAGGGGGACGAGGGGGAGAGGAAAGAAGGGGCTCAGTCTGGGAAGGCCTCCTGGAGGAGGTGAGCTCTCAGCAGGGCCTTGAAGGGAGGAAGAGAGCTGGCTTGGCGGATGGGCAGAGGGAGGGCATTCCAGGCCCGGGGGATGACGTGGGCCGGGGGTCGATGGCGGGACAGGCGAGAGCGAGGTACAGTGAGGAGATTAGCGGTGCAGGAGCGGAGGGTGCGGGCTGGGCAGTAGAAGGAGAGAAGGGAGGTGAGGTAGGAGGGGGCGAGGTGATGGAGAGCCTTGAAGCCCAGGGTGAGGAGTTTCTGCCTGATGCGCAGATTGATCGGTAGCCATTGGAGGTTTTTGAGGAGGGGAGTAACATGTCCAGAGCGTTTCTGGACAAAGATAATCCGGGCAGCAGCATGAAGTATGGATTGAAGTGGAGAGAGACACGAGGATGGGAGATCAGAGAGAAGGCTAGTGCAGTAGTCCAGACGGGATAGGATGAGAGCTTGAATGAGCAGGGTAGCAGTTTGGATGGAGAGGAAAGGGCGGATCTTGGCAATGTTGCGGAGCTGAGACCGGCAGGTTTTGGTGACGGCTTGGATGTGAGGGGTGAATGAGAGAGCAGAGTCGAGGATGACACCAAGGTTGCGGGCTTGTGAGACGGGAAGGATGGTAGTGCCGTCAACAGAGATGGGAAAGTCAGGGAGAGGACAAGGTTTGGGAGGGAAGACAAGGAGCTCAGTCTTCGACATGTTGAGCTTTAGGTGGCGGGCAGACATCCAAATGGAGATGTCCTGAAGGCAGGAGGAGATGCGAGCCTGGAGAGAGGGGGAGAGAGCAGGGGCAGAGATGTAGATCTGGGTGTCATCAGCGTAGAGGTGATAGTTGAAGCCGTGGGAGCGAATGAGGTCACCAAGGGAGTGAGTGTATATTGAGAACAGAAGGGGACCAAGCACTGAACCTTGGGGAACCCCCACCGTAAGAGGACATAAGACATAAGTACATAAGAGCTAAGCGCGGCCTAGCTGCAAGAGCCTGGGCTTGGGAGTCAAAGGTTGTGGGTTCTAATCCTGACTCCGCCACTTGTCTGCTGTGTGACCTCGGGCAAGTCACTTCACTTCTCTGTGCCTCAGTTACCTCATCTGTAAAATGGGAATGAAGAGTGTGAGCCTCACGTGGGACAGGGACTGTGTCCAACCTGATTACCTTGTGTCTGCCCCACTGTTTACAGCAGCGCTTGGCACGTAGTAAGCACTTAAAATACCACAATTATTATTACTGGAAAAGGCAAAGATCTGGGAGCTCCAGGGTGTGGGTTCCAATCCCAGATCTGCTACTTGCCCACTGGGTGACCTTGGGCACGTCACAACTTCCCTGGGCCTCAATTTCCTCATTTGTAAAATGGGGAGTCAATACCTGTTCTCCTTCCTAGTTAAAATGCAAGCCCCACGTGGGGCAGGGACTATGCCCAACCTGATTACCTTGTATTCACCCCAGGGCTTAGTTACCACACTGACTGTCAATTATTATAACGACTGTCGTGAGCTGTGAGTCAAACCAGGACCAGGAAGTGGGATTTTCAGAGGTTTATGAAGATGGGGCTGCGGTCTGGCAGATTTGAAGAGAGAGGTCCGCTCACAGGAAACAGCAGGGCTCAGCGGTGGGCTAGTCTCCAATAAAGTCCAGGTAAGTGGGGAATTTAAGAGGAATAGATGACTGGGGGGTGAGAGAGTTCCTTTGGAAGTTTTTCCTCTTCTATTCCTTTCATCAGTCACTCAAAATGTAAATTGGAGAAGACCCCCTCTTGCCACAAGACCCACACAGACCCCAAATTGGGTTTGCTGCTTCAGTTTCCTTTTTCAAAGGGACAAGAAAAACCCCACCGCAATGCTAGACATTTCTCGGTTTGCTTGGATTTCATTTAAGTTCAACTTTGCTGAGCTCACGGATGCTCATTTCAAATAATTCAGCTGGAATACAAACAACCGCCATGATTTTTATTGATCAAAAGGAGTGTGTTTAAACAATCCTCCGCAGATTTAGAAATTAGGACCCTTCTTCTCCCCCCCTCCCAATTACCTTCTCTGAGCATTTTCCTTGTCTTTAATTGCACGGCGGCTTTTTTATTACACTGATATTCTCCATCAGATTTTAAACACAGCAGCTGTTTTCTCCATCAGTTTATCTCTCTTCTCATCAACGATTAACTTGCCATTCCAATCTTCCAAAAAATGCCGGATTGACAAAACTTTATGAAACAGTAGCAAATTGGAAGAAAATTAGTTCCACAAGGAGCTAACATCTAAGCTGTGTTCAGAAAAAAAATTTTCCTTGTGGACCAAGAGTGTAATTGGATGGTTAAATATAGTATAAACAGTTTTTTTTTTTCCCACTCCCAGACTAACGCTGAGTAATTTGATGTCATTTCCACCTCTGTGTCTGATGTCAGCTCTTCGGCTTACCCTAGCATTTATGGATTTATTTGCACTCTCCTCACCCCTGACGGATGTAGATCTGCTCAGTTGGTTTTGACCACTCAAGTTGTAAACACTTTCTGTTTCTCTTCCTTGTTAGAGTGGAAGCCACTTGCGGGTGGCACACAAGTCATTTTTTTTTATTCTGTACTTCCCAAGTGCTTAGTACACTGTACTGCACCATGTGGGTGCTCAATAAACACGACTACTACGACATGTATTCAACCTCTCAATCAATGGTATTTGAGTGCTGACTGTGTGAAGATATTGTACATATTTACTATTCTATTTCTTTTATTTTGTTAATATGTTTTGTTTTGTCGTCTGTCTCCCCCTTCTAGACTGTGAGCCTGCTGCCGGGTAGGGACCGTCTCTATATGTTGCCGACTTGGCCTTCCCAAGCGCTTAGTACAGTGCTCTGCACACAGTAAGCGCTCAATAAATACGATTGAATGAATGAATGAAGAGTACTGTACTAAAGTGCCTGGGAGAATTCAATACCAAAGAGTTGATAAACACACACCCTGATCAAAACGAGTTTATAATCAATCAATCGATCGTATTTATTGAGCGCTTACTGTGTGCAGAGCACTGTACTAAACGCTTGGGAAGTCTAAGTTGGAACCAGAACTTGTTAATCCAGAAGGGAAGACCGTCATGACTATAAATACATTACGGATGTGTGCATAATTGCTACGGGGCTGAGAGCGGGGTGAATAAAGGGTGCAAATCAAAGAGCAAGGATGAAATACAAGGGACTGAGAGAAGAGAAAACGAAGGTCTAGTAGGAGAAGACTTCTCGGAGAAGATGCGATTTTAACAAGGCTTTGAGGGAGGGGAGGGTGATGGTCTTTTGGACACAAAGCGGGAGGAGCTCCAGCCTCGACTATGGGAGGGCAGAGTTTCCAGATTGGGGCAGTGACTAAGGAGTGGAAGACAATCATGTCCAAATCAAAACTCACCCGTGCTGGGCAGCAGCGACACGGGAGAGAGTCAAGGGCGGAGACCCGAGCTTACCGCGCAGAAGGAGGCAATGGTAAACCGCTCCCGGATTTTTACCAAGAAGACTCTACGGATGCGCCCACTGTTGGGTAGGGACTGCCTCTATATGTTGCCAAATTGTATTTCCCAAGCGCTTAGTACAGTGCTCTGCACACAGTAAGCGCTCAATAAATACGATTGATGATGATGACGATGATTGCAGATGGAGGCGGGGGGTTGTGGGAGAGATGTGGTTATGGCGTCGCTATGGTTCGGAGATGACTCGACAGCATAAGACAAGACAAGGAGTTTCTGTTGGCTGGGGAGGTGGATAGGCAACTGCTGAAGGTGCTGGAGGAGCGGGGAAAACATCCACTGAACGGTTTTGTAGAAAAAATGATGCAGGCGGTTTGTCAATGAAGCAACAGAACTCTCTTTACCTGCTTTGATTTCTCTTTTTTCAGAAGACCCGGGCTCCTCGTTCTTATTAGAATTCCCACCTACTCTCGATTTGCCTGTAGAATGCACTAAAATTAGAGTCACGCAACTAACAGGAAAGGTTTATGGCGTCGCTATGGTTCAGAGATGACTCGACAGCACAAGACAAGACAAGGAGTTTCTGTTGGATGGGGAGGTGGATAGGCAACTACTGAAGGTTCTGGAGGAGTGGGGAAAACATCCACTGAACGGTTTTGTAGAAAAAATGATGCAGGCGGTTTGTCAATGAAGCAACAGAACTCTCTTTACCTGCTTTGATTTCTCTTTTTTCAGAAGATTTGGCACCCTGGCGCCTCATTCTTATTAGAATTCCCACCTACTCTCTATTTGCTTGTAGAATGCACTAAAATTAGAGTCATGCAACAGGAAAGTTTCCACTAAACGGAAAACAGCCCAAGGAACCGAATCTGTACGCTGAGATCGAGCTGGGAGTAACCAAGTCAATTTAATAAGTGCTCAAGAAAGCATTTCAGCTCATTCTTCATAAAGAACATAATTACAATATTCCTCACCTCCGAACCTCGGTTTTTACAATGGCAGCTGGGAGAATAAGTGAATGGCCAGATTTTTAACGGCAGATGATGAAATAAACTCTTTTCTTCTGAGCTGAAGTTTTGGTACACTTCAGAAGGACTGATTCAATGTTCCTCTCTCTTGTCCCAAATCACCAAATTATTCTAAACCAGTGTCGCTTGCAGAAGAGTTTGTTTTCATTGTTTCTCCAGGTTTTAGCGCTGTGCTGAGTGCCAGTGCTAGCTGCTAATTAAAATAGCTTTGTGGTGTGACATTTTTCAATTACGATGTAATTTTCTAAAACAATTATGGAATACCGTAAAATTACAAAGGTGGCTGTGAAAATGCTGTATCAGAAAATTACAGAACGATGAATTATTTTAGTAAATATCTACCTCCTGATTCTAGCAGTTGGAACCGCTTTACACTGGAGGTAAAGGCTGGGTGAGGTTGCTACAAAATAAGAATGGTCAACATTTGTTTAGGTGTGTGTGTGTGTGTTGGGGAGCTGTGAGGGTCAGTAAGTGTGTTTTGGTTGCTTGTTTGGTGGGGAGGAAAGCTTATGGAGAAAAGTTTTCATTTGGTCAGGGCAGCGGGTGTCATTAGATAAAGATTAGTATTGACGGTAGAAAGCAAAGGTCAGAGGAAAGCTCAGGCGACTTTTCCATCACAGCACTTTATATCTAATCATTTGAGATTCAGCCACGTCTCTGGTGGTGGGTTTTCCTGTTTTAAATCATCAATCATATTTATTGAGCGCTTACTATGTGCAGAGCACATAGTACATAGTACATAGTACATAGCACATAGTGTGATGTGCCAATAGATCACATGGAGGTTCTTCACGAGACATGTGATTTGAAGGCTACTCCAATTTTGCTCCCAGAGAAAATGCAGGATGGGAACATGTGTGGTTATTGATGCTGGAATTTCCAGCAAAAAGGCAATTAATGAACAGATGCAGAAAAAACTAACAGGGATTCGGGAATAAAAATATTTTCTCCGTGAACCTGTCCACGCCGACCACAGAAGCCATGGATAATGTGGTTCGTCTTGGAAACCTAAGCAGTGTCTTATAACAGGTGAATAAGTCTGTTTGGCCTCCTCTCCTTGAACCTCAGTCACCGGTATGAGCCATAATAATAATAAATAATGATAATGATGGTATTTGTTAAGCACTAGGTGCCAAGCACTGTTTTCTAAGCGCCGCTGCACCATTGTGGGAGGAATCAAGGGAGAGCAGAAACACACAGCCAAATGGGAGAGATGGAATAAAAGACCCAAACTTCAAGAGAATTCACTGAGAAACACTTAAATACACCCTGAAAAGATATACAGGAACCAGTAGCAATGCCAATAGCATATGTGACCAATAGTACAGTGCTCTGCACACAGTAAGAGCTCAATAAATTTGACTGAATGAAGGAATGCAACACAATGCGTGAGTTCTCACTTTTAAGAGCATTTGGGTTTTTGGTTTAATAGTATTTCTTAAGTGCTTACTATGTGCCAGGCACTGTACTAAGAGCTGGGGTATATACAAGGTAACCGGGGAAGCAGCGTGGCTCAGTGGAAAGAGCGGGGGCTTTGGAGTCAGAGGTCAGGGGTTCAAATCCTGGCTCCGCCAATTGTCAGCTGTGTGATTTTGGTCAAGTCACTTCACTTCTCTGGGCCTCAGTTACCTCATCTGTAAAATGGGGATGAAGACTGTGAGCCCCCCGTGGGACAACCTGATCACCTGGTAACCTCCCCAGCGCTTAGAACAGTGCTTTATTAAGTGCTTAATAAATGCCATCATTATTATTATTATTATTATTATACAGTCCATGTCCCACTTTGGGGCTCACTGCCTTAATACCATTTTGCATTGAAGGAACTGAGGCACAGAGAAGTTAAGTGATGTACATATTTATTACTCTATTTATTTATTTATTTTACTTGTACCTATCTATTCTATTTATTTTATTTTGTTAGTATGTTTGGTTTTGTTGTCTGTCTCCCCCTTCTAGACTGTGAGCCCACTGTTGGGTAGGGACTGTCTCTATATGTTGCCAGCTTGTACTTCCCAAGCGCTTAGTACAGTGCTCTGCACACAGTAAGCGCTCAATAAATACAATTGATTGATTGATTGACTTGCTCAAGGTCACAGAGCAGACAAGTAGGGGAGTTGGGATGAGAACCCAAGTCTACCTGCCAGGACACGCTGCTTCACCTTGACCAGGGGACAGGGTGAAATAACCGAGGCGGGGTCATCATCAATCGTATCTATTGAGCGCTTACTGTGTGCAGAGCACTGTACTAAGCACTTGGGAAGTACAAGTTGGCAACATATAGAGACAGTCCCTACCCAACAGTGGGCTCACAGTCTAAAAGGGGGTCGTGGAGAGAATTTTTGGGGAGCCACCCCCACAGAGGTCTCTGGGTTGGGAAGTGACTAAGGCAAAGCGGAGGAGTGATAATAATAATAATAATGATGGCATTTATTAAGCGCTTACTATGTGCAAAGCACTGTTCTAAGCGCTGGGGAGGTTACAAGGTGATCAGGTTGTCCCACGGTGGCGGGGGGGGGGGGGGGGGGGGGGCTCACAGTCTTGATCCCCATTTTCCAGATGAGGTAACTGAGGCCCAGAGAAGTTAAGTGACTTGCCCAAAGTCACACAGCTGACATTGGCAGAGCTGGGATTTGAACCCATGACCTCTGACTCCAAAGCCCGTGCTTTTTCCACTGAGCCACGCTGAGTGATGGAATCTAAACCTGACGACTCTACTAACGTGTTTTCTCTCCAATACGACAAGAACACCACCATCTTGGCTCCCACCAGAGGTCACTTAGACGAGAATCCACTGACCCGTTTGGAAAATTAAACTAATAATAATAATGATGGCATTTGTTAAGTGCTTACTACGTGCCAAGCACTACTCTTTACACACACCAAAAGGGGTACCGGCTGAATATATCCGGGCATAAAATCAATCAATCAGTCATATTTATTGAGCGCTTACTGTGTGCAGAGCACTGTACTAAGCACTTGGGAAGTACAAGTTGGCAACATATAGAGACAGTCCCTACCCAACAGTGGGCTCACAGTCTAGAAATGTCATAATAATGGTGGTACTTGTTAAGTGTTTATAGGCACTGTATTAAGCGCTGGGTTAGATACGAGCAAAGCGGATTGAACCCAGTCCCCGTCCACGTGAGGCTCACGGTCTTAATCTCCATTTTACAGATGAGTAACTGAGGCACAGAGAAGCGAAGCAACTTGCCCAAGGTCACACAGCAGACAGGTGGCAGGGCTGGGATGAGAACCCATGACCTGCTGATTCCCAGGGCTGTGATCTATCCTCTAGGCCATGCTGCTTCCCCAGTGAAGGTCAAGTTGGTCCCAAATGCTCTCCGAACTGCTATTTTCTCATCCCCACCCCCCAAGACCCCACGGGCGTGGGACCAAATTGGTTAACACACATAATAGACCACTTCGGCTGTTGAGTAAGAAAAACAAACCTTGATTGGGAACCCCGCAGCGCGGACGTTGTCAGGACACATAACTTCAGGTTCAATAAGACTGCCGCGGCGAGGATTTATCACCCCGCTGTGACAAATGGCCCCTTTCGCTTTTCATTAGCCAGCGGCAGACAGCAACCGAAAATTACTACCATCGTCTCTTCCCGTGACCTTTGAGCTATCGATCCTTGCAATTTTGGTGAACTAGTACTCCCACACGGAGGCACGCCTGCCAATTTCAAGGATCTATGGCCTCCTTTCCGATAGTCATCACGGGAACTCCTGCTAACGACTCTCTTGAAAAATGCCATTCAAATCCGCCCTTATTCTTCAAGAGCGGCAAACCAATCTTGCTCTAGTTAGTGGGTTGCAGAGAGGTCATCAGTCAGTCCCTTTGCTTCCCGGGAAATGAAGTTCCTCCTTTCCCTCTCTGCAATCCTTTGCCAACTTTCAACAGGACTTCAGGCTTCCTTGAAGACGTACGGCTCCCGCCCAAACTGACCTTAGTACAGCACAGACGGTAAGCACTCAAATATTATTATTATTATTATTATTATTGACTCTTCTTCCTACCTGAAATTTCACTGAAGTGTCTATCTCCTCCGCGAGAGCTTAGCTCCTCGAGGGCAAGGACCGTGTCTAACTTTATTATCCTCTCCCAAGCTCGTAGGGTGGTGCTTTATACGGAGTAGATTATGAGCAGGTAATTATTGTCTACTACCTCTAATACACTCTCCCAAGCACTTTGCACGGTGCTCTGCGCTGGAGTCAGAGGTCATGGGTTCAAATCCCAGCTCTGCCAACGGTCAGCTGCGTGACTTGGGGCAAGTCACCTCACTTCTCCGGGCCTCAGTTCCCTCATCTGGAAAACGGGGATGAAGACTGTGGGCCCCCCGTGGGACAACCTGATCACCTTGTAACCTCCCCAGCGCCTAGAACAATGCTTTGCACATAGTAAGCGCTTAACAAATGCTATTATTATCATCATCGTCATCAATATTATTATTTTAGTTAAGCATTTATGATGTGTCAAGCACTTTTCTAAGCGCTGGGGTAGATACCAGTTAACTGGGCCAGACACGGCCCCTGTCCCACGTGAGGCTCACAGTCTCCGTGGGAGGGAGAACAGGCAACGAAAACCCATTTTACAGATGAGGAAACTGAGGCACAGAGAAGTTAAGCGATTTGCCCAGGGTCACACAGCAGACAGGTTTAGAAAGTTGGTTCTCCGACTCCCAGACCAAGCTGCTTCAAACCTCTACCTGATGGTTAGGGACCCTCCAACATCCCCAGTTCTCTCCGCTCCAACCCTGACTCTCCTTCCAATGACCAGCTTTAATTCTTCCTTCTCCAGCTCTGACCCTTCCCCCAGTAAACCCTCCTGAATTAGCCAACATCCTCAACTCTCCTTTCTCCATCCCTTAGTGTATAATAATAATAATAATGGTATTTGTTAAGCGCTTACTATGTGCAAAGCACATAGTTCTAAGCGCCGGGGAGGTTACAAGGTGATCAGGTTGTCCCATGGGGGGCTCACAGTTTTAATCCCCATTTTACAGATGAGGTACCTGAGGCACAGAGAAGTTAAGTGACTCACCCAAAGTCACACAGCTGACAGTTGGCGAGGCCGGGATTTGAACCCATGACTTCTGACTCCAAAGCCCGTGCTCTTTCCACTGAGCCACGCTGCTTCTCCGTATGGACCCACCTTCCCCTTTATTTCCACCGACCCCCCACCCCCGTCGTGACTCTGCATAGATAATAATAATAACTGTGGTATTTGGTTTGTTTATTTTTCATTTCCATCGTATTTATTGAGCATTTACTGTGTGCAGAGCACTGTACTAAGCGCTTGGGAAGTACAAGTTGGTAACATATAGAGATGGTCCCTACCCAACAGGGAGTTCACAGTCTTGAAGGGGGAGACAGACAACAAAACATATTAACAAAATAAAATAAATAGAATGAATATGTACAAGTAAAATAGAGTAAGAAATGTGTACAAATACACACACACACACACACACACACAGTATATATATATATATATATATATATATATATATATATATATATACAGGTTAAGCGCTTTCTATGTGCCAAGTACTGTTCTAAGCGCTGGGGGAGATACAAGGTAACCAGGTCGTCCCACATTGGGCTCACCATCTTAGTCCCCATTTTCCAGATGAGGTAACTGAGGCCCAGAGAAGTGAAGTGACTTGCCCAGAGTCACACAGCTAACAAGTGGCGGAGCCGGGATTCAAACCCATGACCTCTGACTCCCAATAATAATAATAATAATAATAATGGCATTTATTAAGCACTTACTATGTGCAAAGCACTGTTCTAAGCGCTGGGGAGGTTACAAGGTGATCAGGTTGTTCCACAGGGGGCTCACAGTCTTAATCCCCAGTTTACAGATGAGGTAACTGAGGCCCAGAGAAGTTAAGTGGCTTGCCCAAAGTCACACAGCTGACAAGTGGTGGAGCCGGGACTTGAACCAATAATAATAATAATAATAATGGCATTCGCCAAGCGCCCACCACGTGCAAAGCACTGCTCCAAGCGCTGGGGAGGCTACAAGGTGATCAGGCTGTCCCACGGGGGGCTCACGGTCTTAATCCCCATTCCACAGATGAGGTAACCGAGGCCCAGAGAAGTGAAGTGGCTTGCCCAAAGTCACCCAGCTGACAAGTGGCGGAGCCGGGACTTGAACCCATAATAGTAATAATAATAATGATGATGGCATTTGTTAAGCACCTACTATGTGCAAAGCACTGTTCCAAGCGCTGGGGAGACCACAAGGTGATCAGTTTGTCCCACGGGGGGCTCACAGTCCCAATCCCCATTTTACAGATGAGGCAACTGAGGCCCAGAGAAATGAAGTGGCTTGCCCAAAGTCACCCAGCTGATAAGTGGCGGAGCCGGGACTTGAACCCATAATAATAATAATGACGATGGCATCTGTTAAGTGCTTACCATGTGCAAAGCCCGGGCTCTTTCCACTGAGCCACGCTGCTCATCGGACACGCATCCCTCTTTTTCCTCGAGTGATCTGCCGTGGACCACGAAATCACCCGCAGTCGTCATGTCCGAGAAACCCGAACTAAAATAGAGAAGTCAAAGCCTGAAAGAAATAAAACAGCAGGCAAGTTTGAATGTCCCGCAAGTTCCCAAATGAAAGATTCACCGAACCAGGAATCAACCGATTCTAAGTACAAGAAGCAGCGTGGCTCAGTGGAAAAGAGCCTGGGCTTTGGAGTCAGAGGTCATGGGTTCAAATCCCGGCTCCGCCAATTGTCAGCTGCAAGTCACTTCAATCAATCAATCAATCGTATTTATTGAGCGCTTACTGTGTGCAGAGTACTGTACTAAGCGCTTGGGAAGTACAAGTCGGCACACATAGAGACAGTCCCTACCCAACAGTGGGCTCACAGTCTAGAAGGGGGAGACAGAGAACAAAACCAAACATACTAACAAAATAAAATACATAGAATAGATATGTACAAGATAAATAGAGTAATAAATATGTACAAACATATATACATATATACAGGTGCTGTGGGGAAGGGAAGGGAATGGAAGGAGGTAAGATGGGGCCTCACTTCACTTCTCTGGGCCTCAGTGACCTCATCTGTAAAATGGGAATAAAGACTGTGAGCCCCCCGTGGGACAACCTGATCGCCTTGTATCCTCCCCAGCGCTTAGAGCAGTGCTTTGCACATAGTAAGCGCTTAATAAATGCCATTATAAAAAAAACCGTCCCCGCCCCGGCTGCCTGTCATCAGATGCATTATCACAACCATACCGGGTAGCGTCCCTCCCCAGGGAGGGATGAAGTTTCGCAAGCGGATAATTATGTTGGAAACGATCTACAAAGGCTGGGAAAACAGGCAGAGAGCAGGAATTCCGGCCAGGAGCTTGTAGAATATTTCTGGAGCGCCCCGGTGGGAAACAGCTTTTCTGAACTGACAAGACTGCGGGATCCAGCCCTGCTTGAGCAGCCCCAGGGTAGTTGGGATGGTTGAAAGCCATAACTTCCAGAACCAGAAATCAATCAGTGGTATTTATGGAGTCTGAAGCACTCTTCTAAACACTTGGGAGAGGACAGTGGAAGCGGGACGCACAAGGACTTTACCATCCCAAGGGTGAGGCCCGCAGACACCAATTCACAAACAGTGGGAAAGAATAATGAATCGGAAATGAACCTAATCTGTCAATTAAGCCACAGTCTACGCTCCTTGAGGGCAGAGAGACAGCATGGCCTGAATCAATCAATCAATCAATCGTATTTATTGAGCGCTTACTGTGTGCGGCGCACTGGACTAAGCGCTTGGGAAGTACAAGTTGGCAACATATAGAGACAGTCCCTACCCAACAGTGGGCTCACAGTCTAAAATGAATAAAGCAGGGGCCCGGGAGTCGGATGGTCACGGGTTCTAATCCCAGCTCCATCACTGATAATAATAATGACATTTATTAAGTGCTATGTGCAGAGCACTGTTAATAATAATAATAATAATGGCATTTGTTAAGCGCTTACTATGGGCAAAGCACTGTTCCAAGCGCTGGGGAGGTTACAAGGTGATCAGGTAGTCCCCCGGGGGGCTCCCAGTCTTCATCCCCATTTTCCAGATGAGGTCACTGAGGCCCAGAGAAGTGACTTGCCCAAAGTCACACAGCTGACGGTTGGCGGAGTCGGGATTTGAACCCATGACCTCTGACTCCAAAGCCCGGGCTCTTCCCATTGAGGCCACGCTGCTTCTCACTTGACTGCTGTGTGACCTTGGGCAGGTCATTTCACCTCTCTGTGCCTCAGTTACCTCAAGCAGTCAATCGTATTTATTGAGCGCTTACTGTGTGCAGAGCACTGTACTAAGCACTTGGGAAGTAAAGTTGGCAACATAAAGAGACGGTCCCTACCCAACAGTGGGCTCACAGTCTAGAAGGGGGAGACAGAGAACAAAACCAAACATATTAACAAAATAAAATAAATAGAATAGACATGTACAAGTAAAATAAATAGAGTAATAAATATGTACAAATATATATATACACACACACAGGTGCTGTGGGGAAGGGAAGGAGGTAAGACGGCGGGGATGGAGAGGGGGACGAGGGGGTGAAATGGGGATGTACTATGTGCCTGACACATAGTAAGCGCTTACCAAATACCATAGTCATTATTATTATTAGGGATGGGTTTTTGCTCACGACACAGGATTGATTCATTTCCCAAGTCCTCAGTACACCGCATTGTACCCAGCCGATGCTCCATAACTAGCATGACTTGGGAGTCAGAGGACGTGGGTTCTAATTCCGGAACCACCACTCGTCTGCTGTGTGACCTTAGACATGTCATTTCACTTCTTTGAGCCTCAGGAGGATTTTCCCAGGCAGATCCGGATGGAAGAGATCAGAGAAGACGGAATAGCTAGCCAGATAAGGGTCAAGTGAGTGAGTGAATGAGTGTGTAGTTTCCTGGAAGAGTTAATATTGATTTGAATTTGTGCCCTAGGGAAGTTTCCTTTTCCACCACCCCCAGCTCATGACTGGCGATGCCACCACCCCAACTTTCAAGCTGTAAAATTTACTTGTGGAACCAAATCATTTGGAGGATTCTGTGTTCTGTGACTGCAGTTCATTAAATTTTTAGAGGCCCCAGTGCTCTAAAATGATGAGATTCGGCAGTGCTGATACCATCAGAATTCATCAGCGTACACACTGCACATCGGAAAAAAAAAATATCTCCTACTAGATGGGTTGGGCTATGGAGCAAGAGCGTGCGGAAGAAAGTTGGCATTTGATTTTTTAAAATCCCACAACGTCGAGCATAGGGAATGGATCGTCAAAGAGGATGGCTGAAGGTCAGAGCTGGGAGTTGGAAGAGAATGGAAGAAAAATAGAGGGAAGAGGATAGGGAGAGAGAGAGAAAAGAGATGACTTTAAAGGTAGCAGCAAAATAATAATAATAATTATGGTATTTGTTAAGTGCTTACTATGTGCAAAGCACTGTTCCAAGTGCTGGGGGGATACAAGGTGCTCAGGTTGTCCCACATGGTGCTCACAGTCGTAATCCCCATTTCACAGATGAGGTAACAGGCACAGAGAAGTTAAGTGACTTGCCCAAAGTCATACAGCTGACGAACGGTGGGGCCGGGATTAGAACCCATAACCTCTGACTCCCAAGCCCGTGCGCTTTCCACTGAGCAACGCTGCTTCTCTAAAAGAGAAGCTACTCTAACACTGCTTCTGGCAAAATATACACACACACACACACACACAACCCACACACCCACAAAGCAATGGTGAAAGCTAAATCCCAAAACCTCACAGAAGAGAATGGGAAAATCGAGATCCCGGTGAGCTTTATGAAGCTGAGATTGGCCCTAGAAGTGGAGGAAAGCCCAAAGATAGAGGAAGAGGATGGGGATGAGAACTGTCCAACTTGCAGGTAACAGGCCTGGATGATGATAGCTGCTGCTTATAAAAAAAAAAGTGGTAGTGCAGAAGAGAGATAGGTCAAAAACATAGAGAGAAAGCCATGTAACAAGATGCTCCTTGCCCCAAATTGCTGTGAATGACATATTTTGACTTCTAAAGCATCATGAAAAACCATGCATTTTTGGTGGGGGGGTGGGTAGCAGGGAGAAGTTCACGTTTCCCATTTTTGGGAGAAATAGAGAGTCCAAAGCACTTAAAGTTCTATCCCATGAACCTCAGAAAATTATGATGTGTGGGAAATTGTATTTGGCTCTTCACTATCAAATTGTGTAAATACTGACTCTGGAAAATTCCAAAATCATATGGTGAAGGTGGTCAGAGCATTCAAAACCTCAGATGGCCCTGGAGTGATCAAATGTCTACCTAACCTATAATCACCATCGTGGAGAAGCTCTTGCGTATGTGCAGAATGGAAGAGAATTCCTACATTTCTCCCTTTTAAACCTAATTTGGCAATGTTTTGTTTCCCTCCCCAGCCCCGTTTAAATAATCGAAAGAGAATGGGTTTGGTTTCGTAAACGAAAATCCGTGGGTGTTTTGCATCTTGCACTTTTGGACACCCGGTTATCCTAGAGTGTGGGGGATATGTTCATGCAGAACCCCAGGATGAGGAAAAACCCACTCAAGTACTTACCCCGGGTCTAACAGCATAAAAGCACACAGGCTAAGTACTTATTCGTGGTTTTATGAGGGTACTTCACCATCACCATAGTGGTATTTGTTAAATACTTATGTGCCAAGCACTGTAATATTAATAATAATACTAATAATGGTATTTGTTAAGCATTTACTAGGTACCCAGGTTGGACACAGTCCTTGGCCCATGTGGGGCTCACAGTCTCAATTCCCATTTTTACAGATGAGGTGACTGAGGCCCAGAGAAGTGAAATGACTTACCCAAGGTAACCCAGCAGACAAGTGGCAGAGTCCGCATTAGAACCCAGGTCCTCCAACTCCCAGGCCCAGCCTCTTTCATAGGCCACGCGGCTTCCGTCAAAATTCCTGGGGCTGCTGTCCTAATTAATCGCTACTTTTTCAGACAAGGAGGAAATTGAATTCATTAAATCTTCATTAAAGTACAGTCCCAATCACAGTTTAGCAATGCAGCCATTTGGTAATGAGTCTTAAGTTTCAAGAGATTTGATCATTTTCCGTCCAGGAAACCCCAGTCACTGCTTACGCTTCTGATGTCGAATTTCTAACGTCCCATCTCATGGACAGGGTGAGATTTCTCACCATTTTATATAACGTCTTTTTAATGAAATTGATGTGCCAGAACCCCAGATAGGGATGGAGACTAGAAAAGCTGTCCCTAAAAGTGACCTGTCTCACCCAAACCAACCTGATCACCTTGTAACCCTCCCCAGCGCTTAGAACAGTGCTTTGCACATAGTACGCGCTTAATAAATGCCATTATTATTATTATTATTATTATCAGTTAAATGTGACAAATGAGCTGGATATCTGGGGTGCTAATGGAAATAATAATAATAATAATAATGGTATTTGTTAAGCACTTACTATGTGCCAAGCACTGTTCTAAGCACTGGGGGGATACAAGGTAATCAGGTTGTCCCACACAGGGCTCACAGTCTCAATCCCCATTTTGCTTAATAGTAATAATAATAATGGCATTTATTAAGCGCTTACTATGTGCAAAGCACTGTTCTGAGCGCTGGGGAGGTTACAAGGTGATCAGGTTGTCCCTCGGGGGGCTCACAGTCTCAATCCCCATTTTACAGATGAGGTAACTGAGGCACAGAAAAGTTAAGCGACTTGCCCGAAGTCACACAGCCGACAAGTGCCTGTTGTTGGGTAGGGACCGCCTCTATATGTTGCCAACTTGTACTTCCCAAGCGCTTAGTACAGTGCTCTGCACACAGTAAGCGCTCAAGAAATACGATTGAATAAATGAATGAAAGTGGCGGAGCCGGGATTAGAACACAGGTCCTCTGACTCCCAAGCCCGGGCTCGTTCCACTGAGCCACGCTGCTTCCCTGAGAAGAGAGAAAAGGAGAGAAAGAGAGAAAAGGAAGAAAAAGGGAAAGACAGTGGGTGGTCTGTGAATATGAGGTACAACCTCAAAACAAGCAGTGGGGTCTAGTGAAAATAATAATAATAGTAGGTTTTTTATTATGTGACAAGCACTGCAAGAAGCAGCGTGGCTCAGTGGAAAGAGCCCGGGCTTTGGAGTCAGAGGTCATGGGTTCAAATCCCAGCTCTGCCAATTGTCAGCTGCGTGACTTTGGGCAAGTCACTTCACTTCTCTGGGCCTCAGTTACCTCCTCTGTAAAATGGGGATTAAGACTGTGAGCCCCCCGTGGGACAACCTGATCACCTTGTGACGTCCCCAGCGCTCAGAACTGTGCTTTACACATAGTAAGCGCTTAATAAATGCCATTATTATTATTATTATTATTATTATCTGTAAAATGGGGATTAAGACTGTGAGCCCCCCGAGGGACAACCTGATCACCTTGTGACGTCCCCAGCGCTCAGAACAGTGCTTTACACATAGTAAGCGCTTAATAAATGCCATTATTATTATTATTATTATTAAGCACTGGGATAGATACGAGATAATCAGGTCTCTCATGGGGCTCACAGTCTAACTAGGAGGGAGAACAGGGATTGAATCCTCATTTTACCGTCTCCATGCTTCAGTTACCTCATCTATAAAATGGAGATTCAATAGCTTTTCTCCCTTCTACTTAGATTGTGAGCCCCATATGGGACAGAGACCGTGACCAATTATCATGATGATAATGGTATTTAATAACAATAATTATGGCATTTGGTAAGCACTTACTATGTGCCAGGCACTGCACTAAGCACCGGGGTGGATATACACAAATCGAGTCGGACACAATTCCTGTCCCACGTGGGGCTCACAGTCTCAATCCCCACTTGACAGATGAGGGAACTGAGGCCCAGAGAAGGGAAGCGACTTGCCCAAGGCTACACAGCAGACAAGTGGCAGAGGCAGGATTAGAACCCATGACCCCTCGACTCCCACGTTGGTGTTCTAGCCGCTACGCCATGCTATTTGTTAAGGGCTTACTATGTGCCAAGCGCTGTTCTAAGCACAATTATCTTGTGTCTACCCCAGTGCTTAGTGCATAGAAAATGCATAAATACCACAGTTATCATTACTATTCACCTTGTAACCTCCCCAGCGCTTAGAACAGTGCTTTGCACATAGTAAGCGCTTAATAAATGCCATCATTATTCTTATTACTACTATTATGTGCCCAAAGTGGCGAGGACTGTGGTTGTTACAATGGCTTCTTCTAGACCGTGAGCCCGTCGTTGGGTAGGGATTGTCTCTATCTGTTGCCGAATTGTATTTTCCAAGTGCTTAGTAAAGTGCTCTACTGCCAGTAAGCGCTCAATAAATGCGATTGAACGAATGAATTTTCCAGACACACACACACACATGGTTGAACTTCACTATCAGTGGTGTCTTCTTTGAAGTGGGTCACAATCCTTCCTCACAAATGTTCAGTCTTCGAGCCAGAAAGCCCACAGCGTTCTGCGTATGACGACCACAACAGTGATTCCTTAATAGGACGAGACACGACGACATGGACTGGTGGACCAAGCTTTGGAGTTAGAAGGACCTGAGTTCTAATCCTGCCTCTGCCACTTGTCGGCTGTGTGACCTCAGACAAGTCACTTCACTGGGACTTCACTCATCTGGAAAATGGGGATCCCCATGTGGGCCAGAGACTGTGCCCAACCTGATTAGTTCGTATCCACCGCAGCGCTTATAACAGCGCTTGACCCAGAAGCAGCAGTGCGGCTTAGTGGAAAGAGCCCGGGCTTGGGCGTCGGAGGTCGTGGGCTCTAATCCCGGCTCTGCCACTTGTCAGCTGTGTGACCTTGGGCAAGTCGTTTCACTTCTCTGGGCCTCAGTTACCCCATCTGTAAAATGGGGATGAAGACTGCGAGCCCCACGTGGGACAACCAGATTACCTTGTATCTATCCCAGCGCTTAGAACAGCGCTTGGCACATAGTAAGCACTTAAATAGCAACATTATTCATTCAATCGTATTTATTGAGCGCCTACTGTGTGCAGAGCACTGTACTATTATAGTAAGTGCTTAACAAATACCATAAAAAAGACGAAATAGCAGCAAACTCAGGAGCTAGTCTCACTTGACATGCAGCATCAAGGACTAGAAGATTTCCTTCAACATAGGATACGGCATTCATTCATTCATTCAATTGTATTTATTGAGCGCCTACTGTGTGCAGAGCACTGTACTATTATAGTAAGTGCTTAACAAATACCATAAAAAGACGAAATAGCAGCAAACTCAGGAGCTAGTCTCACTTGACATGCAGCATCAAGGACTAGAACATTTCCTTCAACATAGGATACGGCATTCATTCATTCATTCAATTGTATTTATTGAGCGCCTACTGTGTGCAGAGCACTGTACTATTATAGTAAGTCAATCAATCGTATTTATTGAGCCCTTACTGTGTGCAGAGCACTGTACTAAGCACTTGTGAGCAACTACTTAAATACCATAAAAAAGATGAAATAGCAGCAAACTCAGGAGCTAGTCTCACTTGACATGCAGCGTCAAGGACTAGATTTCCTTCAACATAAGATACGGCATTCATTCATTCATTCAATTGTATTTATTGAGCGCCTACTGTGTGCAGAGCACTGTACTATTATAGTAAGTGCTTAAATACCATAAAAAATATGAAATAGCAGCAAACTCGGGAGCTAGTCTCACTTGACAGGCAGCGTCAAGGACTAGAAGATTTCCTTCAACATAGGACACGGCATTCATTCATTCAATTGTATTTATTGAGCGCCTACTGTGTGCAGAGCACTGTACTATTATAGTAAGTGCTTAAATACCATAAAAAAGATGAAATAGCAGCAAACTCAGGAGCTAGTCTCACTTGACATGCAGCGTCAAGGACTAGAAGATTTCCTTCAACATAGGATATGGCATTCATTCATTCAGTGGTATTTATTGAGAGCCTACTGTGTGCAGAGCACTGTACTATTATAGTAAGTCAATCAATCGTATTTATTGAGCCCTTACTGTGTGCAGAGCACTGTACTAAGCACTTGTAAGCAAGTACTTAAATACCATAAAAAAGATGAAATAGCAGCAAACTCAGGAGCTAGTCTCACTTGACATGCAGCGTCAAGGACTAGAAGATTTCCTTCAACATAGGATATGGCATTCATTCATTCAATGGTATTTATTGAGCGCCTACTGTATGCAGAGCACTGTACTATTACAGTAAGTCAATCAATCGTATTTACTGAGCACCTACTGTGTGCAGAGCACTGGACTAAGCACTTGGAAAGCACAATTCAGCAACACAGAGAGACAATCCCCGCCCATACCGGGCTTACAGCCTAGAAGGGGGCAGACAGACATCCAAACAAGTAAACCGGCATCAATATAAATAGAATTATAGATATATACACATCAAAACAAGTAAACGGGCATTCATATGAGTAAATAGAATTACAGATATATACGTAAGTGCTGGGGGGGGGCAGAGCAAAGAGAGCGATTTGAGGTGATGCAGAAGTGAGGGGGATCTGAGGAAAAGGGGGGCTTAGTCTGGGAAGGCCCCTTGGAGGAGGTGAGCATTCAATAGGGCTTTGAAGGGATGAGGGGGAAGAGTGATTATTTGGCAGGTTTGAGGAGGGAGGGTATTCCAGGCCAGAGGTAGGACGCGTGGGCTGGGGGTCAACGGCGAGACAGGCGAGATGGAGGTAATAATAATATTAATAATAATAATAATGATGGCATTTATTAAGCGCTTACTAGGTGCAAAGCACTGTTCTAAGCACTGAAGAGGTTACAAGGTGATCAGGTTGTCCCACTTGGGGCTCACAGTCTTAATCCCCATTTTCCAGATGAGGGAACTGAGGCCCAGAGAAGTGAAGTGACTTGCCCAAAGTCACCCAGCTGACAATTGGCGGAGCCGGGATTTGAACCCACGACCTCGGACTCCAAAGCCCGGGCTCTTTCCACTGAGCCACGCTGCTTCTCTAAGCAGCGTCCAGTGAGAAGTCCAGTGAGAAGGTGAGCACCAGAGGAGTGGAGTGTGCGGCCTGGGATGTAGGAGGAGAGAAGAAGGGGCAAGGTGATGGAGAGCTTTAAATCCAATAGCGAGGAGAGGCAAGCAAGACTAG
Source organism: Tachyglossus aculeatus (assembly GCF_015852505.1). Classification (NCBI taxonomy): domain Eukaryota; kingdom Metazoa; phylum Chordata; class Mammalia; order Monotremata; family Tachyglossidae; genus Tachyglossus; species Tachyglossus aculeatus. The sequence continues at coordinate 131,541,852 of NC_052101.1, read as the reverse complement.
AATAACAGATGCGGGACAGCTCACAGAGATTGAGTGTTGGGTACAATACCTTCTTGTCAGAAGATCGTCCCTTTTCAAGAAGACGCCTATCACGGGTTGGATTTGCAATCGGATTTTTCATTCATTCATTCAGTCGTATTTATTGAGCGCTTACTGAGTGCAGAGCACTGGACTAAGCGCTTGGGAAGTCCAAGTTGGCAACTTATAGAGACGGTCCCTACCCAACAGCGGGCTCACTGTCTAGAAGGGGGAGACAGACAACAAAACGTATTAACAAAATAAAATAAACAGAATAAATATGTACAAATAAAATAGAGTAATAAATACGTACAAACATATATACAGGTTCTGTGGGGAGGAGAAGGAGGTAAGGTGGGGTGGATGGGGAGGGGAGGAGGGGGCTCAGTCTGGGAAGGCAATCGGATGATTGCTAACATCAGACCCTCCAGATAATAATAATAATGATAATAATAACAATTGATATTTATTAAGCCCTTACTATGTGCAAAGCACTGTTCTAAGCGCTGGGGAGGTTACAAGGTGATCAGGTTGCCCCACAGGGGGTCACAGTCTTAATCACCATTTCACAGATGAGGGAACTGAGGCCCAGATAAGTGAAGTGACTTGCCCAAAGTCACACAGCTGACATGTGGCGGAGCCGGGATTGGAACCCATGACCTCGGACTCCAAAGCCCGGGCTCTTTCCACTGAGCCACGCTGCTTCTCAGATCCACACAGACCATCTGTTGACCCTATGTCGGCTCTTGAAACGAAAGCACTTTGCCACCTTCCTAAGCCCACTCGCATCCATGATTTGCCTTTTAGACTTTTGCCTTTTAGTCTTTTAGACTGTGAGCCCACTGTTGGGTAGGGACTGTCTCTATATGTTGCCAACTTGTACTTCCCAAGCGCTTAGTACAGTGCTCTGCACACAGTAAGCGCTCAATAAATACGATTGATTGATTGATTTGCCATACAAAGAAAAAAAAGCTTCTAAGATTTAGATAAACAACGCAGGAATGCCAAGAATGCAACAGTGAATTATAATGGGCAATTTTAGCACTAGAGTCAGAAGGCGCCCACACATGGAGAAAAGTCAGTGAGCTACATCGGAATGGCTCTTAGTACAGTGCTCTGCACACAGTAAGCGCTCAATAAATACGATTGAATGAATGAATGAATGAATGAATGGCAAACTCGAGAGCAATTCGCTACGTTTGTACCAGACACGATCTGGGAGTGACAAAGGGCACCTTCCTCAGGCCCAACAACTGAAAAACCTCCCGGAGACCTCCACCGTCTCAACTGTGACACCTCAGCAACCATAGCATGGTATGGCAGGGGGACCCCAAATAATAATGATAATAATGACATTTATTAAGCACTTACTATGTGCAAAGCATTGTTCTAAGCCCTGGGGAGGTTACAAGGTGATCAGGTTGTCCCACGGGGGGGCTCACAGTCTTAATCCCCATTTTACAGATGAGGTAACTGAGGCCCAGAGAAGTGACTTGCCCAAAGTCACACAGCTGACATTTGGTGGAGCTGGGGTTTGAACCCAGGACCTCTGACTCCAAAGCCTGGGCTCTTTTTCGACTGTGAGCCCGCTGTTGGGTAGGGACTGTCTCTATATGTTGCCAACTTGTACTTCCCAAGCGCTTAGTACAGTGCTCTGCACACAGCAAGCGCTCAATAAATATGATTGATTGATTGATTTCCACTGAGCCACGCTGCTTCTCTTAAAGGGATCCAGATCACAGCAGCCGTGGTCGGATGGCACCCCAGAATCATACTGACTGGGCATAATGTCAAAAAAAGAAGTGACCATCCAACCACCGCTAATGTTTCCAGAGAAGGAGACTCAAACCAAAATCCCCTATATAAACACCGCGTAGATCCGGCTATAAAAAGGACTCTGAAAAATCCTCACTGAGATTCAGAGACTACTTAAGTCCTGCCTCAGCTTTTCAGTCACACACTCAAACTTGGCTGACTCCTCCCCTAATCCAGTTTCCGACCCATCTACAAACAGAGAAATAGACGTGGAGTCAAAACTTTGTTAACGTTACCATCTGGAAAAGTCTAGAACCCCAACAACTCTCAGAACCTGCAGATTTAAGGAAATCTATGCCCTTTTGGTGAAAAAAGTTACACTGAGTCTTGGAGGGTTGCATAAAATCTGCACATGTAATTAATAAACCGCTTCAACTCACTGTCTAGTAGGAAGCCCCTTTTAATTGTCGAAGTCTCTTCCGTCTGCTTGAAGTAGGATGTGGTCCTGTTACGGCCCGGCCCGCAGCTTCAGCTGTAGATTATCTCCCAATTTGACCTGGAATCGTCTGTGATTATGCAAAGTCCCCTGTAAATCAGCAGATTTGACTCTTACCTACTAGCATGCAGCAAGTGCTCAGTACACATCAGTGATTGGCAAAAAATTGCCTTCATTGTACATGTATACGCACACATTCCATCAGTTAATTAATGGTATTTATTGAGGGTTAATTATGTGCAGAGCGGTCATTCATTCAACCGGATTTATTGAGCACTTACTGTGTGCAGAGCATTGTACTAAGAGCTTGGAAAGTACCACTCGGCAACAAACAGAGACAATCCCTACCCAACAACGGGCTCAGAGCACTGTACTAAGCACCTGGGAGAGTTCAATATAACAGAATTAGCAAACACGTGAGCACTTACTGTGTGCGGTGCACTGAGCTAAGCGCTTGGGAGAGCATAACGGCCTTGGTAGACACGTTCCCTGTCCACAAGGAGCTTACAGTCTAGAGGGGGGGACAGGCGTTAATATAAATAAATAAATTATGGCTATGTATATAAGTGCTGTGGGGCTTAGGGTGGGGTGAATAAAGGGGCAAATCCAATCAAAGGTGAAGTATATCTTAAATTAGATTGCCTCTAACCCAAAATCTTCAGTGATTTTTTTTTTTAAAACTACTTTATCCATGTTGATTTAACGGTTCAAGATATGGAGCCACTGAAACTATCAGGGTCACTTCTGAGAACTATTGATATTTTTATTATTGTATTTCTTAATCCCTTGCTGATTATATGCTAAGCACCGGGGTAGATAAAAGACTGTGAGCCCACTGTTGGGTAGGGACTGTCTCTATATGTTGCCAATTTGTACTTCCCAAGCGCTTAGTACAGTGCTCTGCACATAGTAAGCGCTCAATAAATACGATTGATGATGATAATCATTCATTCATTCATTCATTCATCGTATTTATTGAGCGCTTACTGTGTGCAGAGCACTATACTAGCAGCGTGGCTCAGTGGAAAGAGCCCGGGCTTTGGAGTCAGAGGTCATGGGTTCAAATCCCGGCTCCGCCACTTAGCTGTGTGACTGGGCAAGTCACTTAACTTCTCTGGGCCTCAGTTACCCCATCTGTAAAATGGGGATGAAGGCTGTGAGCCCCCCGTGGGACAACCTGATCACCTTGTAACCTCCCCAGTGCTTAGAACAGTGCTTTGCACATAGTAAGCGCTTAATAAATGCCATTATTATTATTATTACTAAGCTCTTGGAAAGTACAATTCGGCAACATATAAAGACATACCCTACCGAACGACGGGCTCACAGTCTAGAAGGGGGAGACAGACAGCAAAACAAAACAAGAAGACACATTTAGAACAGTGCTTTGCACATTGTACACACATAGTAAGCGCTTAACAAATACCATCATTATTATTATCAAAATAAAGAGAATTATGGAATTATGAATTGGGGGTAGATGGTTCAGAGACACTACTATGATTGATATTTTTCCATACAAAGTCCTATATTATTGCTTCGTCTACTAGTAGCACAATGCTCGTTGCTATTTTACTCTAATACAAAAGATTTACACAAACCAGATCAGACACAGTTTATGACAAAGGGAGAACAGGGATATCGTCCTTATTTTGTAGCGGGCGGAGGCCCAGAGAGGGTAACTGACTGCAACGAAGGTCACACAGCAGGTCTGGAACGAAAACCTGGGGTTTCCTCACTCCCAGCCACACAGTCTTTCCACGAGACCTCACTGCCTCTGAATCACTTGGGAAGCAGTGTGGCCTAGTGGATAGAGCATGGATCTGGGAGTGAGAAGGACCTGGGTTCTAATCCCGGCTCTGCCACTTGTCTGCTGTGTGACCTTGGGCAAGTCACTTCACTTCTCTGGGCCTCAGTTACCTCATCTGGAAAATAGGGATTATTTTAAGCATGGGCTGTGTCCAAATTTATGACCTTGTATCTACCCCAGAACTTAGAACGGTACCTGGCACAAAGTAGGCACTTAATAAATGCCATAATTTTTTAAAATAATAATAATAATGGCATTTATTAAGCACTTACTATGTGCAAAGCACTGTTCTAAGCGCTGGGGAGGTTACAAGGTGATCAGGTTGCCCCACGTGGGGCTCACAGTCTTCATCCCCATTTTACAGATGAAGGAACTGAGGCCCAGAGAAGCGACTTGCCCAAAGTCACACAGCTGACATGTGGCGGAGCCAGGATTTGAACCCATGACCTCGGACTCCAAAGCCCGGGCTCTTTCCACTGAGCCACGCGGCTTCTCATCACTTAATCACTTCATCTCACCTACACAGAATAGGTCCCTTAGGTTTCAGGGGTTCATGCATTCAATCGCATTTATTGAGCACTTACTGTGCGCAGAGCACTGTACTAAGCGCTTTACTGTGCTCAGAGCACTGTACTAAGCGCTTGGGAAGTACAAGGGGCTTTGCTGGGGAACGGGGGGGTCTTTGAATGCTTAGCGATGGTTGAATGGTGCGACAGGAGGCCGCCACGTTGAATTCCAATCGGCGTGTTTGCAGCACAAGAAATAGGCCAGATTACTCACTCTCTCTAAGTAGCCCTTAGCATTTACTCTGGTTTTTCCTTCTTTTCTTTCTCATCATCATCATCATCATCAATCGTATTTATTGAGCGCTTACTATGTGCAGAGCACTGTACTAAGCGCTTGGGAAGTACAAATTGGCAACATATAGAGACAGTCCCTACCCAACAGTGGGCTCACAGTCTAAAAGGGGGAGACAGAGAACAAAACCAAACATACTAACAAAATAAAATAAATAGAATAGATAGGTACAAATAAAATAGAGTAAAAAAAAATATGTACAAACATATATACATATATACAGGTGCTGTGGGGAAGGGAAGGAGGTAAGATGGGGGGGATGGAGAGGGGGACGAGGAGGAGAGGAAGGAAGGGGCTCAGTCTGGGAAGGCCTCCTGGAGGAGGTGAGCTCTCAGCAGGGCCTTGAAGGGAGGAAGAGAGCTAGCTTGGCGGATGCGCAGAGGGAGGCCATTCCAGGCCCGGGGGAGGCCTGGAATGCCTCACTTTCCAGATGAGGTAACTGAGGCCCAGAGAAGTGAAGTGACTTGTCCAAGGTCTCTCAGCAGACAAGTAGCAGAGCAGGGAATAGAACCCATGACCTTCCCACTCCCAGGTCAGTGCTCTGTCCACTATGCCGTGTGATTGATTGATTGACTGACTGATGGATTGATTTAATAGGAGCATCACACCACATGGTGTTCTGGTTTGGTCAAATCAATCAATCAATGGTATTTCTCATAAAGAGCCTTCTTGCTTCCCATCCACCCCCATCCCCTCAGCTCCATCAGACGCGGGGTTGGCGTCACTTCCAACAACCCCTCAACAGGCCCATTTGCCCATCAATCAGCTCCCGTCTGGGAGAATCAATCAGGAGAGGGCACCCAGTAAGGCAGTTTTAATTAGTGGAAGCCAAAGAACAGAGGCTCGGCATATAGTAAGCACTCGGCAAATATTACAAATACCACAAACATTCGCTGTACATTTTGGTCTTCACAACGAAGAAACAATTTTCTTTACACGAGCTAAGCTTGCAGTTGGCTGGAAGGCATGATCCGGATAGGGACCTCTTCCTCCCCCTTACCAACTCTCGGTGTCCAGAAAATGGACTGGTTCATTCATTCAATCGTATTTACTGAGCGCTTACTGTGTGCCGAGCAATCAATCAATCAATCGTATTTATTGAGCGCTTACTGTGTGCAGAACACTGTACTAAGCGCTTGGGAAGTACAAGTTGGCAACATAGAGAGACAGTCCCTACCCAACAGTGGGCTCACAGTCTAAAAGGGGGAGACAGAGAACAAAACCAAACATACTAACAAAATAAAATACATAGAATAGAGATGTACCAGTAAAATAAATGAATAAATAAATAGAGTAATAAATATGCACAAACATATATACAGGTATACAGGTGCAGCACTGTACTAAGTGCTTGGGAAGTACAAGTTGGCAACATATAGAGACGGTCCCTACCCAAAAGCGTGCTCACACTGATAAGAAGCAGCATAGCCTAGGGACCCAGGGGTGAGAAGGACCTGGGTTTTAATCCAGCAGCCCAGCCTGCTGTGTGACCTTGGGCAAGTCACTTCACTTCTCTGTGCTTCAGTTACCTCATCTGTAAAATGGGGATTAAAACAGTGAACCCCATGTGGGAGAGGGACTGCGTCCAACCTGATTATCTTGTATCTGCCCAGTGCTTAATACAATACCTGGCACGTAGTAAGTGCTTAACAAATATTGTCTTAAAAAAAAATTGGGGGTCTGAATCATTTGACCCAGATTATCATTTGTCCCAGATCTGCCCTTTACCTACTGGTTGACTTTGAGCAAGGTAATCAGTATACCTCAGCGTGCTCTGAAAAGTGAAGATAAGATACCTATCTCTTTCCATCTCACAGGGATGTTTGGAAGATAAAATGGGGCAAGTAATGTGAATGAGCTTGGGAAAATGAAAACGTCCGATAAATGCAAGGTGTGATTGTTATCATTAGTTTATTAGTGCCATGTGGGAAGGTAACATATCTCACTTCTGTTATACTCCCCGAGGAGAATAGTACAGTGCTTTCCACACGGTAGGTGCTCAGTACATATCATTGATTGATTGAATGCCAAAGGAGTGAAGCAGGAACAGCTGTTAGAACACTGCTTAAGAGGCGGAAGATTTTCTATCTAATTAAAGTATCTGCCCTTCTGACTAGGCTGTAGGCTTCTTAAAAGTAGGGATCACAGCTCCTAACTCTACCGCACTCTCCCAAGCACTTAGTACAATGCTCCACATGCTCTAGGCTCTCAGTACATAGTCTTTCATTCATTCAATCGTATTTATTGAGCACTTACTGTGTGCAGAGCACTGTACTAAGTGCTTGGGAAGTACAATCAATCAATCAATCAATCGTATTTATTGAGTGCTTACTGTGTGCAGAGCACTGTACTAAGCACTTGGGAAGTACAAGTTGGCAACATATAGAGACGGTCCCTACCCAACAACGAGCTTTTGATTGATTTTTACCACAGTTTGCCCGGAGCAGTGGGATATCCCAAGATTGCCCTTCGCAAGTACTGTTTAATTTTTAAAGTTTACATATTTGCATATTGATATTTCAAATGGTGGAATCTTAATTGGTTGTCATTGTTCAAACCCGAGTCTGAACTGTTCATTACGTCTCCCTTTCCCACATTTAGACTGTGAGCTCCTGTGGGACAAGGACCCCATCTGAATCGATTTTCTTGTAATGATCCCACCGCTCAGCCTAGCGCTTTGCCCTGTGGAAGTACTTAATAAATATTAGGGGTCGTGAGGATAACAATTCTTTTTTCTCCGTAAAAAATCCCAGCAGGGCCTTCGGCTTGAGTTGCATTTGGGCTGGTGTCCTGGACCTGGTGGCTTTCCTGGGGGCTTATTCTCACCTGCTGCTGATCCACTCAGTTTTTCGGGATTTTCTCACTCTATGCCCTGAGGATACAACGTGGGATCTGGGAGTGGGGACTCATCCTATTCCCTGGGAAACACTTCCCAGCTCCACAGGCTGCAGCTATCATCACAAGTTTATAATAACGTTGGCATTTGTTTAGCGCTTACTATGTGCAAAGCACTGTTCTAAGCGCTGGGGAGGATCCAAGGTGATCACGTTGTCCCACATAGGGCTCACAGTCTTAATCCCCATTTTGCAGATGAGGTAACTGAGGCTCAGAGAAGTTAAGTGACTTGCCCAAGGTCACACAGCAGACATGTGGGGGAGCCGGGATTAGAACCCACGACCTCTGACTCCCAAGCCCGGGCTCTTTCCACTGAGCCACGCAAAGCACAGGAACTGCAGTGTGCTGACAACTGGGCTCTGCTTTTTAGAGGGGGTTAATGGTATTTATTAAGTGCTTAGTACAGTGCTCTGCACACAGTAAGCTCTCAATAAATATGATTGATTGATTGATTGCATTCATTCGATCGTATTTATTGAGCGCTTACTGTGTGCAGAGCACTGTACTAAGCGCTTGGGAAGTACAAGTTGGCAACACATGGAGACGGTCCCTACCCAACAGTGGACTCACAGTCTAGAATATACAATATACGATGTACAGATAGAGGGAAAATAGAAAAGGGATTTTAAAAGGCACATCAGGACTTTGGCAAATTGACAGAGTTTGGGTGACAGTGGGGGATTTCATCGGATTGAAGATCTGTAAAGCTGTGATGGAATCCAACCTTATAATAATAATAGTCATGGTATTTGTTAAATGTTTACTATGTGCCAGGCACTGTACTAAGCACTGGGGTGGATGCAAGCAAATGGGGTTGGACACAGTCCCTGTCCCACTTGGGGCTCACAGTCTCAATCCTCATTTTACAGATGAGGAAACTGAGGCATGGAGAAGTAAAATGGCTTGTCCAAGGTCACACCGCAGACAAGTGGTGGAGCCGGAATTAGAACCCATGACCTTCTAACTCCTAGGCCTGCATTCTACCCACTGTGTCATACTGCTTCTCAAAACCACGCTCAATAAATACAATTGAATGAATACTCAAGCCCAAAAGAGAGGAAGCTCCCTGTGGGCAAGGAATGTATCACTTCATTATTCTGTACTTCCCAAGCACCTGATTCATTCATTCATTCGATCGTATTTATTGAGCGCTTACTGTACTAAGCGCTTGGGAAGTCCAAGTTGGCAACATGTAGAGACGGTCCCTACCCAACAGCGGGCTCACAGTCTAGAAGGGGGAGACAGACAACAAAACAAAACATATTAACAAAATCAAATAAATAGAATGAATATGTACAAGTAAAATGAATAAATAAATAGAGTGATAAATATGTACAAACATATATACACATATACAGGTGCACCTGATAACAATGCACCACACCAAGTGAGCATTCAATACATACTACTATTGATATTCACTCATTCATTCAATCGTATTTATTGAGTGCTTACTGTGTGCAGAGCACTGTACTAAGCGCTTGGGAAGTACAAGTTGGCCACATATAGAGACGGTCCCTACCCATCATCATCATCAATCGTATTTATTGAGCGCTTACTATGTGCAGAGCACTGTACTAAGTGCTTGGGAAGTACAAACTGGCAACATATAGAGACAGTCCCTACCCAACAGCGAGCTCACAGTCTAGAGGGGGAAACAGACAACAAAACAAAACATATTAACAAAATCAAATAAATAGAATAAATATGTACAAGTAAAATGAATAGAGTAATAAATATGTACAAACATATATACATATATACAGGTGCACCTGATAGCACTGCACCACACCAAGTGAGCACTCAATACACACTACTATTGGTATTAAAACTGCTCCTCCTCCTCCTTTTTCATACAATCACATTTTCTACTACTATTACGGTTCAAATCCCGGCTCCGCCACTTGTCAGCTGTGTGACTTTGGGCAAGTCACTTCACTTCTCTGGGCCTCAGTTACTTTATCTGTAAAATGGGGATGAAGACCGTGAGCCCCACGTGGGGCAACCTGGTCACCTTGTAACCTCCCCAGCGCTTAGAACAGTGCTTTGCACGTAATAAGCGCTTAATAAATGCCATTATTCTTGTTATTACTACTACTAGAGGCCGTGTCCAGGCCCGAAAAGGGGTATGATTAACCCCAGAGGGCAGAATGAGAGGTTTAAAGACACAGCGAAGCCTCTTTTCAAGTACTGTGAAGCAGCAGAGGCTTCTAGGAGATGCTGCAGCATTTTTCAAGGTTTGCTATGTGTCTAACTCCGTGTTAAGCTCTTGGGTGGATATAATCAATCAATCAATCAATCAATCAATCAGTAGTACTTGACCAGCCCAGCTTGCTGGAAAGAACACAGGGCTAGGAGTCAGGGGATCCAGGGTCCAAGTCCCAGTTCGGCCCCCGGTCTGCTGCTGGAAAGCACTTGATACGTACCAGAGTTATTATTATTACCACTATTAATGAGCACCTGCTGCACGTGAAATCAATCAATCAATCAATCGTATTTATTGAGCGCTTACTGTGTGCAGAGCACTATACTAAGTGCTTGGGAAGTACAAGTTGGCAACATATAGAGACAGTCCCTACCCAACAGTGGGCTCACAGTCTAGAAGGGGGAGACAGAGAACAAAACCAAACATATTAACAAAATAAAATAGAATAGATATGTACAAGTAAAATAAATAAATAAATAGAGTAATAAATATGTACAAACATATATACATATATACAGGTAAAACACTGAAACACTGCACTGTGAAACACTGCACTGAGCGCCTGGGAGAATACAATAAAATGAATAGAGAGAATCCTTACCCTCAAGGAGCTTACAATCTCACCGGAGGAGAGAGGCGCTTAACCAAAATACAGATAGGAAGAAGGAATAGAGTAGATAAGATAGGTGCATCAATACACTTCCCAGTCCAGTTTGGTAACTTCGTTCAACCCTTCCCAAGTATAAATGAAAGTAGAAGGGACTTTAGCCATTGTTTTCACTGTCATTCATTCATTCAATCGTATTAATTGAGCGCTTACTGTGCGCAGAGCACTGTACTAAGCGCTTGGGAAGTCCAAGTTGGCAACATATAGAGACGGTCCCTACCCAACAGCGGGCTTACAGTCTGGAAGGGGGAGACAGAAAACAAAACAAAACATATTAACAAAATCAAATAAATAAATGAAGAGAGTAATACATACAAACATATATACATATATACAGGTGCTGTGGGGAGGGGAAGTGCACATCATTAACAAAATAAATGGAATAGTAAATGGGAATGAACTGTCACTTTAGCAACCTCCACCTTCGATTGATTGATTGAACTTCAAATAAACACTTCTGATCCCCAGGGCAGAAAACCTCATCGCACGTCCCGTTTTGACGGTTTTAAGAATATAGGACAGTGAAAAGGAGGGTTGGATGTAGCCGCTTAATTTGAAGGGTATTATTTTTAGCTTCACAAAGGACCAGTGGCATGAAAACAATTAGGATCTTTTGTCAAGTTAATTAAATTTTACCAAGTGTAGTAATCTCGGTGGGTTTAGTACACCAGAGGTAATGCTAATTAAAAGGCCAATTCTTCCTGGTCTAATCAGGAGCTCTGACTGTGGGAGCTGATGAAACGTTTTGCATACTGATAGATATTCAAGACTAATTTCGAACTAGAGGAGGGCAAACCATTAAACGGTTCAGTTCTGCTGAAGGCTCACTTGAGAACACCAGGAAGTACGTTAAGGCGAAGAAACAGTTACACGAGCCGCAAAACTCAGCTTTCCCGTTTCCCAACCGAAGCGATGCTGAAAGGTGGGTGTTCTAGAAAGGCCAAGCGCATCTGCCGGGCAACTAAGGTGCTCGGATGCAATTTGAAGATGGCTCTTTCCCCTCTAGAACCTTCTCCTCTGTCTCTCTGATACAGTGAGAGGGATTGAATTTTACCAGAATACTAACCAGAATAATCCCCTCCAGCTCAAAATGATACAAACCGTTCATTTGTTAATTCTTTAATGAATCTACACGACCCACCCAGGGGGAGTTTTCAAGGCAGGGAACGGTCGTCCGCACCTGCTCACCACATAGAGCGCTTAGTACAGCGCTCTGCAAAGAGTAAGCGCTCAATAAATTCTAAATGTGTCGCAAAAATAAAAAAGAAAAAGATAAAAAAAACCCTCCGGACGAAAATAGCACTCCCCCTGAAGTTTTTCTCTGACTGCTCCCTTTTTAAATACCTCTCGGCACCTTCTGGATGTTCAAAGTGAATTGTTCCAGGGTCACGAAGCAACCACTTTGCTGACTTGTACTTCCCAAGCGCTTAATACAGTGCTCTGCACACAGTAAGCGCTCAATAAATACGATTGATTGGCAACCTGATTACCCTGTATCTACCCAGAGCGCTTAGAACAGTGCTTGGCACTGTCTACTTGTTCTGTTTTGTTGTCTGCCTCCCCCTTCTAGACTGTGAGCCCGTTGTTGGGAAGGGACCGTCTCTGTGCTGCTGACTTGTACTTCCCAAGCGCTTAGTACAGTGCTCTGCACACAGTAAGCGCTCAATAAATACGATTGAATGAATGAATGATGTGTATATATCTATAATAATAATAATAATAGCACTTATTAAGCACTTACTATGTGCAGAGCACTGTTCCAAGCACTGGAATAAATAACAAATGAATTAATAATAATTAAATAATAAATAAATAAAAATAACAATTAATAAATAAATTATGAATGATGAATACATAAATAATGAAAAATAAACAAATAATGAATGATAAATAATAAATAGAAATAAATTCTATTTATTTATAAGGATGCTATGGATGCCTGTTTACCCCTTTGATGACCGTCTCCCCTCCTTCTAGGCTGTGAGCCCATTGTGGGAAGGGATTGTCTCTATTTGTTGCTGAATTATACTTTCCATGCGCTTAGTACAGTGCTCTGCACACAGTAAGCGCTCAACAAATCAATCAATCGTATTTATTGAGCGCTTACTATGTGCAGAGCACATAGTATATATGACTGAATGAATGAATAGCAGGTCATTTCTTACCCCCATTTTAAACATGGAGAGATTAAGTGACTTGTCTGAAGTCTCAAGAAAGGCTGGCATCTTCAAGCAAGGGCAGGGCTATTGGAAAGAGCCCGGGCTTTGGAGTCAGAGGTCACGGGTTCAAATCCCGGCTCCGCCAATTGTCAGCTGTGTGACCTTGGGCAAATCACTTAACTTCTCTGTGCCTCAGTTCCCTCATCTGTAAAATGGGGGTTAGGACCGTGAGCCCCCCGTGGGACAACCTGATCACCTTGTAAACTCCCCAGAGCTTAGAACAGCGCTTCGCACATAGTAAATCCTTAATAAATGCCATTATTGTTATTATTATTCAGCCCATTCTGATGGTAGAGGTAGCTAATTGCACGGCTACTTCAGATTGGAAATGTGGGCCCTGAAAATGGATTACCAGGAGCAAACTCACATGAGACCATTCTAGGGGCTGATGATTTTTCCCACCAGCGTTCCAGTCGGAAAACTCCGCTCCCGAAAAACCGAGCGACAGCTCAAACAGGCAGGACAATCCCAGACCTCTGCCTCTTTTGTGTTGGCGGTTGGATCATCTATCACGTCTCGGTTTGACAAGAAAATAAATAAACAAAAAGAAAACCTTTCGGTCAACCTCCGTTTGGCGTGAAAAAAAAAAATCACTCGAGCCGAAGCGCTCTGGGCCTGAGAAAGCGGTTTGCGTCGTTCCCGATCGTGGATTCAGAATTCAACCTGGGAAAACGTGACAAGCTCATGTTGCATCGAATAAAGGACGCTTTCTTCTAAGCACAAATATATGTTGTAGCTTGGCTTCGTTTAGCATTTGAGAAGCAGTGTGGTTCAGAGGAAAGAGCCCGGGCTTTGGAGTCACAGGTCACGGGTTCAAATCCTGGCTCCGCCAGTTGTCAGCTGTGTGGCTTTGGGCAAGTCACTTCACTTCTCCGGGCCTCAGTGACCTCATCTGGAAAATGGGGATGAAGACTGGGAGCCCCCCACCCCCGTGGGACAACCTGATCACCTTGTAACCTCCCCAGCGCTTAGAACGGTGCTTTGCACATAGTAAGCGCTTAATAAATGTCATTATTATTATCTATAAAATGGGGATTGAGAATGTGGGACGGGGGCTGTGTCCAGCCCGATTTGCTTGTATCCATCCCAATTTTTAGTACAGTGTCTAGCATGTAGTAAATGCTTAATAAATACCATTATTATTATCAATAATAGAGCAAATCAGGAGCAATATTTTAAATTAATCTTTGTGATCCCTGAAAACAAACCATTATAATAATAATGGAATGTATCCCCCTTCTAGACTGTGAGCCCGTTGTTGGGTAGGGACCGTCTCTATATGTTGCCACCTTGGACTTCCCAAGCGCTTAGTACAGATTGAATGAATGAATGAATGAATGAATGAATACTCTATGACAAGCACTGTACTAGCCACTGGGGTAGATATGAGATAATCAATTGATCAATCAATCATATTTACTGAACACTTACTGTGTGAACAGCACTGTATTTGGCTCTTGGGAGAGTACAATATAATCCAACGATCAATCTATCGTATTTATTGAGTGCGTACTGTGTGCAGAGCACTGTAATAATAATAATAATAATGGTGTTCATTAAGAATTTAGAACAGTGCTTTGCACATAGTAAGTGCTTAACAAACACCATTATTATTATTATTATTATTACAGTGCTCTGCACACAGTAAATGCTCAATAAATACGATTGAATGAATGAATTTGTACTAACCACTGGGATAGATACGAGATAATCAATTGATCAACCAACCAATCATATTTACTGAACACGTACTGTGTGAACAGCACTGTATTTAGCTCTTGGGAGAGTACAGTATAATCCAATGATCAATCGTATTTATTGAGTGTGTACTGTGTGTAGAGCACTGTAATAATAATAATAATAATGGTGTTTATGAAGCACTTAGAACAGTGCTTTGCACATCATAATAAGCGCTTAACAAACACCATTATTATTATTATTATTACAGTGCTCTGCACACAGTAAGCACTCAATAAATACGATTGAATGAATGAATGAATGCTCTATGACAAGCACTGTACTAACCACTAATCTTCTAGACTGTGAGCCCACTGTTGGGTAGGGACCGTCTCTATATGTTGCCAACTTGTACTTCCCAAGCGCTTAGTACAGTGCTCTGCAGACAGTAAGCGCTCAATAAATATGATTGATTGATTGATTGGGGTAGATACGAGATAATCAATTGATCAATCAATCCTATTTACTGAACTGTGTGAAGAGCACTGTATTTAGCTCTTGGGAGAGTACAATATAATCCGACGATCAATCAGTCGTATTTATTGAGTGCGTACTGTGTGCAGAGCACTGTAATAATAATAATAATAATAATAATAATAATAATGGTGTTTGTTAAGTGCTTACTATGTGCAAAGCACTGTTCTAAGCGCTGGGGGGAATACAAGGTGATCAGTTTGTCCCATGTGGGGCTTACAGTCTTAATCCCTGTACTGTACTAAGTGCTTGGGAGAGTACAATACAATAGAGAAGCAGCGTGGCTCAGTGGAAAAGAGCCCGGGCTTTGGAGTCAGAGGTCATGGGTTCAAATCCCGGCTCCACCACTTGTCAGCTGTGTGACTTTGGGCAAGTCACTTCACTTCTCTGGGCCTCAGTTTCCTCATCTGTAAAATGGGGATGAAGACTGTGAGCCCCACGTGGGACAACCTGATCACCTTGTATTCCCCCCAGCGCTTAGAACAGTGCTTTGCACATAGTAAGAGCTTAGTAAATGTCATTATTATTATTATTATTACAATATATCAGACATGTTCCCTGCCCACAGTGAGCTTACAGTCAAGGGCTCACAGTCTTAATCCCTGTACTGTACTAAGTGCTTGGGAGAGTACAATATATCAGACGTGTTCCCTGTCCACAGTGAGCTTACAGTCAAGAGCTGGAGACAGATATTAACAAAAATCAATTACAATCAATCAATCAATCAATTGCATTTATTGAGCGCTTACTGTGTGCAGAGCACTGTACTAAGCGCTTGGGAAGTACAAGTTGGCAACATATAGAGACAGTCCCTACCCAACAGTGGGCTCACAGTCGAAAAGTGCTGCGGGGCTGCGGAAGGGGTGCAAATCCTAGCTCAAGGGTGAAGCAGAAGGGAGTTGGAGAAGAGGAAAAGAGGGCTTAGTCGGAGAAGACCTCTTGGAGATGTGTTTTAAATAAGGTTTTAAAGGCGGGAAGAGTGATCGTCTGGCAGATATGAAGAAAGAGGGGCTTCCAGGCCAGAGACGGGATGGGGGGAATGGCTCAGCCGCTTGTTAGATGAGATCAAGGAACAGTGAACAGGCTGGTGGTGTTACAGGAGTGAAGCTGACTCGTAGTAAGAAATCAGGGAAATAAGGTAGGAGGGGGCAAGGTGATGGAGCCCTTTAAAGCCTACCGTAAGGAGGTTCTGCTTGATGTGAAGGTGGATGGGCAACCGCTGGAGGGGCGGGATGACATGGCCCGAACGGTTTTGTAGAAAAATGAGTGAAGGACAGGCTGGACTAGGGAGAGGCAGGAGGCTGGGAGCTCTGCAAGGAGGCTGATGCAGTAATCGAGGCGGGGGGAAAGATTAAGTGCATGGAATAACAAGGTAGCAGTTTGGATGGAGGGGAAAGGTTGGATTTTGGCAATGCTGTGGAAATTGAAATGACAGGATTTGGTGGTGGGTTGAATACGTGGGACAAATGAGAGCTGAATCAAGGATAAAGCTAAAGTTACAGGGTTGCGAGGCAGGGAAGGTGGTGGGGCTCAGTGGAAAGAGCCCGGGCTTTGGAGTCGGAGGTCAGGGGTTCGAATCCCAGCTCCGCCACGTGTCTGCTGTGTGACCTTGGGCAAGACGCTTCACTTCTCCGAGCCTCAGTTCCCTCATCTGTAAAATGGGGATTAAGACTGTGAGTCCCACGTGGGACAACTTGATCACCTTGTATCCCCCCCCACCCAGCGCTAAGAACAGTGCTTTGCACATAGTAAGCGCTTAGCGTGGCTCAGTGGAAAGAGCCCGGGCTTTGGAGTCAGAGTTCATGGGTTCAAATCCCAGCTCTGCCAATTGTCAGCTGTGTGACTTTGGGCAAGTCACTTCACTTCTCTGTGCCTCAATTACCTCATCTGTAAAATGGGGATTAAAACTGTGAGCCCCTTGTGGGACAACCTGATCACCTTGTAACCTCCCCAGTGCTTAGAACAGTGCTTTGCCCATAGTAAGCGCTTAACAAATACCATTATTATTATTATTATTAACAAATGCCATCATTATTATTATGGTGGTGCCGTCTACATTGACGGGAAAGTCACAGGGAGGATAGGGTTTGGGTGGGAAGATAAGGAGTTCTACTTTGGAAATGTCGTTTGAGGTGTCGGCAGGACATTCATTCAATCGTATTTATTGAGCGCTTACTGTGTGCAGAGCACTGTACTAAGCGCTTAGGACATCTGAGTGGAGATGTTCTGAAGGTAGTTGGAAATTCAAGACTGTGGAGAAGGAGAATGAGCAGGGCTGGAGATGTAGATTTGGGAATCATCTGCATAGAGATTGGTAGTTGAAGCCAAGGCAGAAAATGAGTTGCTTCTATTCCAAAAGGAGAGACAAATATAAACATATAATAATAATGGCATTTATTAAGCGCTTACTATGTGCAAAGCACTGTTCTAAGCGCTGGGGAGGTCACAAGGTGATCAGGTTATCCCACGGGGGGGCTCACAGTCTTCATCCCCATTTTACAGATGAGGTAACTGAGGCCCAGAGAAGTGAAGTGACTTGCCCCAAGTCACCCAGCTGACAATTGGCAGAGCCGAGATTTGAACCCATGACCTCTGACTCCAAAGCCCGGGCTCTCTCCACTGAGCCACGCTCCTTCTCTACAACTGGAATGGTCAAAATCAATATTTGGGCCCCCACACATACAGAAGCAGCGAGCCTCAGTGGAAAGAGCCCGGGCGTTGGAGTCAGAGGTCATGGGTTCGAAACCTGACTCCACCACATGTCTGCTGTATGACCTTGGGCAAGTCACTTAACTTCTCTGAGCCTCAGTTACCTCATCTGTAAAACGGGGGCTAAGACTGTGAGCCCCACGTGGGACAACTTGATCACCTTGTATCCTCCCCCAGCGCTTAGAACAGTGCTCTGCACATAGTAAGCGCTTAACAAATGCCATCATTATTATTATTATACAGAAGAGCTGAAGGGGGTGTATGGAAAAGTTCATAAATGATAGAGTTAACTCAAGAAATGATACGATCCACTCCTCTGAATTTCTGGATTATGTAGGGGAAGCAGCGTGCCTTAACGGAAAGAGCATGGGCCTGGAATTCAGAAATCCTGGGTTCTAGTCCCAGCTCTGCTCACTGTCTGCTGTGTGACCTTGGGCGAGTTCCTCAACTGGTCTGTGCCTCAGTTTCCTCACCTATAGAATGGGGTTTCAATAGCTGTTCTACCTCCTCCTTAAACTGTGAGCCCTATGTGAGGGCTGTATCCAATCTGATTAACTTGTATTTACCCCAGCTCTTAGAAAAGTGCTCGATACACAGTAAGCATTTAAGAAATACAATGACGATGATAATGCTGATAATAATAATATCTTCTTACCATCTGCTTATTCTGAAGATTCAGCTGGTTTCACTGGAATAGAAAGAAATGATGTTCAAATGTAACCGTAGTCCTGTGGTTTCTCGAATCCACCCCCCAAATCATGGGAGCTTGTTTCTCTGACATCGAGGGACTGGAGATCTGATTCTTTGTGGGTTTCCAGTTCTTTCTCAGCTGTTCGCAACTGGCGGTTTGCAAGTAATTAGGGGTAGGGTAAGGTTTTGAGTGAGGGTTAGGGTTAGGATTGACTCTGAACTGGAGGGGGATGGCTGGAGAGGAAAAGGAAGGGAGAGGCCAAGGATATAGACCAGAACTCCTTATATTCTACAATTTTCCCTATCTGTAATTTCTTTAAATTCATTCATTCATTCAATCGTATTTATTGAGCCCTTACTGTGTGCAGAGCACTGTTACTAAGTGCTTGGAAAATACAATTTGGCAACAGATAGAGACAATCCCTACCCAACAATGGGCTCACAGTCTAGAAGGGGGGAGACAGACAACAAAACACAACAAAGCAAGTAGACAGGCATCAATAGCATCAATATAAATGAGTAGAATTATAGATATATGCACATCAATAATAAAATGAATAGAATGATAAATATGTACATATATATATATATATATATATATATGTAGAGAAGCTGCATGGCTCAGTGGAAAGAGCCCGGGCTTGGGAGCCAGAGGTCATGGGTTCTAATCCCGGCTCCACCACTCGTCTGCTGTGTGACTTTGGGCAAGTCACTTCACTTCTCTGGGCCTCAGTTCCCTCATCTGGAAAATGGGGATGAAGACTGTGAGCCTCATGTGGGACAACCTGATCACCTTGTATTCCCTCCTCACTTAGAACAGTGCTTTGCACATAGTAAGTGCTTAACAAATGCCATTATTATTATTATTATTATTACCCACTCTATCCTATTGTACACTCCCAATTAATCAATCAATCAATTGTATTTACTGAGCGCTTACTGTGTGCAGAGCACTGTACTAAACGCTTGGGAAGTACAAGTTGGCAACATATACAGTCCCTACCCAACAGTGGGATCACAGTCTAAAAGACTATGTATCCCAAGCACTTAGAACAGAGCTCTGCACTCAGTAAGCACTCAGAAAATATCATTGATTGATTGAATCATTAGCAGTTTGCTCCTGCCACCTTATGTGACCCTCCAGGCCGCTTCTTCTCTCACCTGCCACCCTGTTGTAAATGCACGAGCTGGCACCGGTTTTGGCAGCAGAGGCTGGAGAAGGGGTTATTCCTGAGCTTCTAGGGGAGAGATTCCCGCCTCAGACCCTTGCATCTCAGTCAATCGCATTTACTGAGCGCTTACTGTGTGCAGAGCACTGTACTAAGCGCTTGGGAAGTCCAAGTCGGCAACTGTCGGTCCCTACCCAACAGTGGGCTCACAGTCTGTAAGGGGGAGACGGACGGCGAAACAAAACACGTGGACGGGTGTCAAGCCGTCAGAACGAATAGAATTAAAGCGAAGTGCACATCATTAACCAGATCGATCGAATAGTAAATATGTACAAGTAAAATAGAGTAATAAATCTGTCCGAACACATATCCAGGTGCTGTGGGGAGGGGAAGGAGGTGGGGAGGGGGAGAGGAAGGAGGCGGCTCAGTCTGGGAAGGCCTCCTGGAGGAGGTGAGCGCTCAGTAGGGATTTGAAGGGAGGAAGAGAGCTAGCTTGGCGGAGGTGCGGAGGGAGGGCATTCCCGGCCCACCTCCTCCCAGAGGTCTTCCCAGGCTAAGCCCCACCTTTCCTCTTCTCCCACTCCCTTCTGCCTCACCCTGATTCGTTTCCTTTGCAATTCCCCCCTCCCAGCCCCACAGCACTTTTGTACATGTCCATAACTTTATTTGTCGCCACGTCTGTCTCCTCGCCTCTAGACTGGAAGCTCATTGTGGACAGGGAATGTGTCTGTTTATCGTTGTATCGTATTCTCCCAAGCGCTAGTATATATATATAAAATGGCATTTATTAAGCGCTTACTATGTGCAGAGCACTGTTCTAAGCGCTGGGGAGGTTAAAAGGTGATCAGGTTATCCCACCAGGGGCTTACGGTTTTAATCCCCATTTTACAGACGAGGGAACTGAGGCCCAGAGAAGTGAAGTGACTTGCCCAAAGTCACACAGCTGACAGGTGGCGGAGCCGGGATTTGAACCCATGACCTCTGACTCCAAAGCCCGGGCTCTTTCCCCTGAGCCACGCTGCTTCTCTATCCAATAAATACAATTGAACGAATGAATGAATGGTAATTCTACTGTAATAATCGTGACATTTATTAAGCACTGACTGTGAGCTAAGTGTCTGGGGTAGATGCAAGGTTTTCAGATCAGACACAGTCCCTGTCCCACACAGGATTCACAATCTTCCCTATCCCCATTCTACAGGTGAAGAAACTGAGGGCACGTGAGGTTAAGTGACTTGGCCAAGGTCATCCGGCAGGCCAGTGGCAGAGCGTCCTAGTTCTGCGCTCTTTCTAATAATAATAATAATGATGGCAGTTAAGCACTTACTATGTGCAAAATACTGTTCTAATAATAATAATAATAATAATAATGATAACATTTATTAAGCGCTTACTATGTGTAAAGCACTGTTCTAAGCGCTGAAGCGCTGGGGAGGTTACAAGGTGATCAGGTTGTCCCTTGGGGGGCTCACAGTCTTAATCCCCATTTTACAGATGAGGTAACTGAGGCACAGGGAAGTTAATCCCCATTTTACAGATGAGGTAACTGAGGCACAGGGAAGTTAAATGACTCGCCCAAAGTCACGCAACTGACAATTGGCGGAGCCGAGGTTTGAACCCATGACCTCTGACTCCGAAGCCCATGCTCTTTCTCTTCTCCCTTCTAGACTGTGAGCCCGCTGTTGGGCAGGGACCGTCTCTTTATGTTGCCGACTTGTACTTCCCAAGTGCTTAGTACAGTGCTCTGCACACAGTAAGCGCTCAATAAGTATGACTGAATGAATGAGTGAATGAATGAACTGAGCTACGCTGCTTTCTACTAAGCCACAAGGCCTTCCCACGCCCTTAGTACTTGCCCAAGGACTTAGTATGTTGATCCACACACAGTAATAATAATAATAATATTAATAATGGCATTTATTAAGTGCTTACTATGTGCAAAGCACTGTTCTAAGCGCTGCGGAGGTCACAAGATGATCAGGTTGTCTCACGGGGGGCTCACAGTCTTAATTGTTAGGTCCCCAATAAAACATATATAATCTCCAAACATCAGGAGTGTTGAAATAGGGCTCCTGGCCAGGATCACTGGTATTCATTCATTCATTCAATCGTATTTATTGAGCGCTTACTGTGTGCAGAGCACTGTACTAAGCGCTTGGGAAGTCCAAGTTAGCAACATATAGAGATGGTCCCTACCCACCGGTGGGCTCACAGTCTAGACGGGGGAGACATGAGGTATTGTGTGAAGAGCACAGTTCTAAGCACTTGAGAGAGTTTAATACAATGGAGTTTGTAATAATAACAATAATAATAATGTTGGCATTTGTTAAGCGCTTACTATGTGCAAAGCACTGTTCTAAGCGCTGGGTAGACATGAGCCCCGCCCACAGGGAGCTTACAGTCTTCAGATCTGATCTGATCGCCTAGCAGCTCCAGGATTTCAATGTGATTTTCTACAGTCTGCATCTCCATTATAACGGCCACGGTATTTCTAAGTCAAAGTAGCCCCTTGCTTGTTTAAGCGATTCCGAGTATTCTCAGTTGATTAAGTGTTTACAAGGATGCCGAGCTGCTTAATCAGAGGATCCATCAGAGGATAACTACTCACTTGTGAGTGTCTTATTATGTAAGCACCTTTCTTCAGTTTGCCATAGGAAGACGTTTCTGCGATCACGTGAACTTCGCTGATAAACACTTATCGTGCAGTTCCCCGAATAAAGATGCTGTGACCAGTCACTCAATATTCTGGAGGTTTGAAGGCTGCCTCGGTCCTTGGTTCTGGCAAAGAAAAGATCCAACTGGAAGTGAATCAAAGGGCACTCAGTTAATGACGATAATAATGATAGTATTTGATGATGATGATGGCACTTATTAAGCGCTTACTATGTGCAAAGCACTGTTCTAAGCGCTGGGGAGGTTACAAGTTTGTCCCACGGGGGGCTTACAGTCTTAATCCCCATTTTACAGATGAGGGAACTGAGGCCCAGAGAAGTGAAGTAACTTGCCCAAAGTCACCCAGCTGACAAGTGGCGGAGCCGGGATTTGAACCCACGACCTCTGACTCCAAAGCCTGTGCTCTTTCCACTGAGCCACGCTGCTTCTCATATTTGTTAAGCACTTACAAGGTATTAAGTATCGTTCTAAGCTTCGGAGTAGGACACGTTCATTCATTCATTCATTCACTCAATCGTATTTATTGAGCGCTTACTGTGCATTAATAATAATAATAATAATGGCATTTATTAAGCACTTACTATATGCAAAGCACTGTTCTAAGCACTGGGGAGGTTACACGGTGATCAGGTTGTCCCACATGGGGCTCACAGTCTTAACCCCCATTTCACAGATGAGTTGCTCTTACCCGTGCTCTTATCAGTGAGCCATGCTGCTCACTGGTAATAAATAGAATAAATATGTACAAGTAAATATGTACAAGTAAAATAAATAGAGTAATAAATATGTACAAACATAAATATATATATATAAGCACTTGGGAAGTACAAGTTGGCAACATATAGAAACGGTCCCTACCCACCAACGGGCTCACAGTCTAGAAGGGGGATGGAGCTCACAGTTTAAGTAGGAGGGAGGAGGATTGAATCCCCTTTTCACAGATGAAGTAACTGAGGCAGAGAGAAGTGAAATAACTTGCCCGAGGTGTCACAGCAGGCAAGTGGCTGAGCCAGGATTAGAACCCAAGTCTTCTGAATCTCCAGCCTGTGCTCTTTCCATTAGGCCATACTGCTTCCCCGGCTGCATCTACTAAACTCTACTGTACTCTCCCAAGTGCTCAGTACAGTGCTCTGCATAGACCAAACGCTCAATAAATACCACTGGGAGGGAGCGTCAAGCAGGGGCCCATCCATCCCATTCCTAGCTTGGGCCGTGGCTAGCAAGTGGAAGGCAATCTGCTCCGGGTCAAAATCCACCTGTGCTGGGCAACAGCGGCATGGAAGGAGGTAGCCGTGAACCACTTCCGTATTTTTCCCAGGAAAACTCTAGGGATCCACGACCAGCACGATTGCAGATGGAGTTGGCGCATTCTGGGACAGCATAAGACAAGAAGAGCAGTGCTCTTCAGCTGCCATTTTGTGTGTGACTGTTCAGGCCATTTTGGAAGCAGCGGGGATTTTTTTTTTTAACGCTTTTGTTACCCCCTTATTATGTTCCAGGCATTGCGCACTGGGGTAGATACAATTGAATGGGGTTGGACACAGTTCCTGTCCCACGTAGTGCTCACAGTCTTAATCTCCATTTTACGGATGAGGTAAGTGAGGTACAGAGATGTGAAGTGACTTGGCCAAGGTCACACGGCAGAAAAGCGACAAAGCTGGGGTTAGAACTCAGGTTACTCCAACTTTCGGGCCCAAGCTCTTTCCGCTAGGCCATGCTGCTTCTCAGCTTCACTTTGGCAGTGAGAAGCTGGACAGACAAGAGAAGCCCTTGGTGTCTGAAAGAATTCATTCATTCATTCAGTCGTATTTATTGAGCGCTTACTGTGTGCAGAGCACTGTACTAAGCCCTTGGGAAGTACAAGTTGGCAACATATAGAGACGGTCCCTACCCAACAGTGGGCTCACAGCTCCAGGACTCTCGTAAACCTCTCCTTTATCTGGACACTGGGATTCTGAGGGCTTCTCATTCATTCATTCAATCGCAATTATTGAGCGCTTACTGTGTGCAGAGCACTGTACTAAGCGCTTGGGAAGTACAAGTCGGTGACATACAGAGACAGTCCCTACCCAACAACGGGCTCACAGGCTAGAAGGGGGAGACAGACAACAAAACAAAACAGGAGGACAGGTGTCAAGTCGTCAGAATAAATAGGATTAAAGCTAAGTGCACATCATTAACAAAATCAATAGAATAGTAAATATGTACCAGTGAAATAAATAGAGGAATAAATCGGTCCAAACATATATACAGGTGCCGTGGGGAGGGGAAGGAGGTAAGTCGGGGTGGGGGGGGAGGAGGAGAGGAAAAAAGGGGGCTCAGTGTGGGAAGGCCTCCTGGAGGAGGTGAGCTCTCAGTAGGGCTTTGAAAGGCTTGGCGGATGTGTGGAGGGAGGGCATTTCAGGCCAGGGGGATGACGTGGGCCGGGGGTCGACGGCGGGACAGGCGAGAACGAGGTACGGTGAGGAGGTGAGCGGCGGCAGAGGAGCGGAGGGTGAGGGCTGGGCTGGAGAAGGAGAGAAGGGAGGTGAGGGAGGAGGGGGCGAGGGGATGGACAGCCTTGAAGCCCAGAGTGAGGAGTTTTTGCTTGACGTTGTTCTCCCAACAAGGAGATGCAGTGTGGCCTACCAAAAGCCAGCTCAGCCAACCTCCTCGCTGTACCACAATCTCAACCATCTCGCCTCTGCCCTCTCGCCCACGTCCTGCCTCTGGCCTGGAATGCCTTCCTTCCTCATATCTGACAGACAGTTCCTCTCCCCCACTTCGAAACTTTATTGAAGGCCCATCTCCTCCCAGAGGCCTTCCCTGACTAAGCCCCACTTTCCTCTTCTCCCACTCCCTTCTGTGTCCCCCTGACTTGCTACCTCATGCATTCAGAGGAGCAGCGTGGCTCAGTGGAAAGCGCCTGGGCTCTGGAGTCAGAGGTCCTGGGTTCAAATCCCGGCTCCGTCAATTGTCAGCTGTGTGACTTTGGGCAAGTCACTTCACTTCTATGGGCCTCAGTTCCCTCATCTGTAAAATGGGGGTTAAGACTGTGAGTCCCCCATGGGGCAACCTGATCACCTTGTAACCTCCCCAGCACTTAGAACAGTGCTTTGCACATAGTAAGTGCTTAATAAATGCCATTATTATCATTATTATTACTAGCAGCATGGCTCAGTGGAAAGAACACGGGCTTTGGAGTCAGAAGTCATGAGTTCAAATCCCGGTTCCACCACTTGTCAGCTGTGTGACTTTGGGCAAGTCACTTCACTTTGCACATAGTAAGTGCTTAATAAATGCTATTATTATTATTATTATTATTATTATTGCCTGCCTCCAGCCTTACAGCGCTTATATCGGCAACATATAGGAGCTTACGACACGCTGGGATCTGCTGTCAGCACCTACATCAGTCAAGCAATGGCATTTATTGAGCATTGACGGTGTGCAGAGCACTGTACTAAGCACTTGGGAGAGTGCGATCCATTCATTCAATCATTCAATCGTATTTATTGAGTGCTTGCTGGCTGCCGAGCACTGTACTAAGCGCACAGAGTTGTTGGGCACAATCTCTGCCCTCAAGGAGTGTACAGTCTGGTAGGGGAGATTTTGTAGGTGTGCGCGGGTTAAGGGAATTTTCTTCTTAATTTGGCCACCGCCAAAAGACGCAAAGGCCTCCTCGTGGTACTTGACGTTGAGATCTCTCTCTCGGTGCTTCCACTACCAGCCCTTGGAAAAATGACGATTTGACTTGAAAACCCGGGGAATTTTATCTCGAAGGGCTCGGTGGGATACGAAAAACGGGCTCGGGAACGTGGTTCTGACACGATGCTCTTCCAAAGAGATAAAATAAGACTTCCAAGCAGTGAAAATGATGCATCTCTAGGGCTTCTTCCTCCTCATGAGTCTTCAGGTTGCAGTAAAATTTCAGGATGCTGTGACTCAGGGAATGACTCACCACATCTGCATGCTCGAGCCTTTAACAGGTTGCGAGACATTTCCTTTTTGAACCTAATGACCCACTGTTCGGGGACTATTATGAAGATTATTAACTATTTTTCCTGCGGTCTCAAATTCAGCTATAAATCCACAGCCTTCGGGGCTGCTGTTTCTCTGATCGTAGCAACTGTTGCTTAATGTAACTTGGATTTTTTTATGGTTTGCGTGACGCACTTCATAATAATGACAATGGTGGTATTTGTTAAGCGCTTACTATGTGCCAAGCACTGTTCTAAGAGCTGGGGGGGATACAAGGTGATTAGGTTGTCCCACGGGGGGCTCACAGTCTTAGTCCCCATTTTACAGATGAGGGAACTGAGGCCCCGAGAAGTTAAGTGACTTGCCCAAGGTCACACAGCTGACTTACTATGTGCCAGGGACTCTACTAAGCACTGGGGTAGACACAAGCTAATCAGGTCGGACACAGTCCATGTCCCACATGGGGCTCTCAGTCTTAATCCCCATTTTACGGATGAGGTTATTGAGGCACAGAGAAGTTTAGTGACTTGCCCAAGGTCACACAGCCGACGAGAGGTGGAACTGGAATCCAGCCCAGTACTTTCCATCTCCGGGGACAGGGCTCTATCCATTAGGCCATGCTGCTTGTTTTTCATTCTCTTGAGTTGGAAAAGGCATAACAGCTTCCAGGGACTGACTGGCGTGAATAATAATAATAATAATGGCATTTACTAAGTGCTTACTATGTGCAAAACACTGTTCTAAGCGCTGGGGAGGTTACAAGGTGATCAGGTTGTCCCACGGGGGGCTCACAGTCTTCATCCCCATGAGGGAACTGAGGCCCAGAGAAGTGAAGTGACTTGCCCAAAGTCACAGAGCTGACAATTGGCAGAGCCGGGATTTGAACCCATGACCTCTGACTCCAAAGCCCGGGCTCTTTCCACCGTTTGGCTGATTTTCCAGTTCACCCGGAGGAGACATAATTCAGGGTGTGGCAATGTATCGGGGCGACACATACATTTCGGAGAATTTTGTGGGTCTCTGGGGCTAGAGAGGCAGCACGCCTTAGTCCAGAAAGCTCAGATCTATTGGATTCTAATCCTGGCTCGGTCATTTGCCTGCTGTGTGACCTTGGGCAAGTCACATAACCTCTTTTATTCATTCATTCATTCAATTCAATCGTATTTATTGAGCGCTTACTGTGTGCAGCGCACTTATACCCCCCTCTTAGATCGTGAGCCCGAGCGTTTGGTCCCGTATCATCCCAGCACTCAGCACAGAGTTTGGAACAGTGTAAACCCTTGGTTCGTATCATCATAATTGTTATTATTATGCATTTCAAAAATAAGAATGGTATTTGTTAAAAGTAGTCACTTGTTTCAGTGCTTAGTATGGTGCCTGGCACTGGGGTGGATACAAGATAATCAGGGTGGCCGCAGTCTGAGGGGGAGGGAGAACAGGTGTGAGATTCCTATTTTAGGGGTGAGGAAACTGCGACACAGAGACGTAAAATGACTCACCTTAGGTCACACAGCAGGAAAGTGGCCGAGCTGGGAAGAGAACCCAGACCCTGTAACTCCCAGGACTGGGCACTTTCCACCAGGCCAGGCTGCTTCACAAGGTCACCGGAAAATTCTGGCCGGGACTGCATCGTATATTAAGTGAACCGTATCCGGACCCATCTCCCTTGACAACGTGAAACATCGACTGTCTAGATTGTACCCAGCCTTGAACGATCCGGTTAAGAAGCTCGTACGGAAATAGGTGATGGAAATCGGTGATGGAAATCTTTGGGGAATTTTATAACTCTGAGTAGCTCCTGCCATTTTTCAGAAATAAGCAAGTAGGTCCCGCCTCATCCCAGTAATGGGATTTTACTGTAGCTGTCCTTCAGGCTTCAAAGATGACACCACGGATAATGAGTTTTTGTCAGCCCGAGATGTGTGTTTGTGGCCGATAAGACCGACGGAGCAGCTGCAGCGTTTCATCGTGCGGGCCCCAAACTAGGTACCTAGGCGCCCACGATAAACACGACCCCTGCCCTAGAGTAGCTTACGGTCTAATGGAGGAAATGAGTTAGAACATGGGTTAAATGCTTAGAACAGTGCTTTGCACATAGTAAGCGCTTAACAAATAACATGATCATCATCATCGAATGAGTTGGCACAAACTGCCTAATGTACAGTAGGAAAAAGTGCCAGAGGAGAGTCCCAAATGAAAAAATTCACAAACCAGCAATAAACAAACTCTGTTCCAGGTGGGGATTTTTCTGGGAATCCTTTCTGGAGGAGGAGGAGGAGATATTTAGGAGGCGGTTAAGGTGAAGAGGAAGAGGAGAGTGATTTTAGAGGGACTTGGAGGTGAGGAGACTGATGGGCTGTTGGATGTGAAAGGGGAAGGGCGTTCCGGGACAGAAGGAGGATGGGAGAAAGAGGTTTGACAGTGAGAGAGGAGATGGAGGCACAGTGAGTAGGCTGGTAATAATAATAATAATGGCATTTATTGAGCGCTTACTATGTGCAAAGCAATGTTCTAAGCGCTGGGGAGGTTACAAGGTGATCAGGTTGTCCCACGGGGGGCTCACAGTCATAATCCCCATTTTACAGATGAGGGAACTGAGGCACGGAGACGTTAAGTGACTTGTCCAAAGTCACACAGCTGACAATTGCTGCTTCACACAGAGAAGCAGCATGGCTCAATGGAAAGAGCCCGGGCTTTGGAGTCAGAGATCGTGGGTTCAAACCCCGGCTCTGCCAGTCGTCGGCTGTGTGACTTTGGGCAAGTCGCTTCACTTCTCTGGGCCTCAGTTACCTCATCTGTAAAATGGGGATCGATCAATCAATCAATCAATCAATCAATCAGTTGTATTTATTGAGCACTTACTGTGAGCAGAGCACTGTACTAAGCGCTTGGGAAGTACAAGTTGGCAACATATAGAGACAGTCCTTACCAAACAGTGGGCTCATAGTCTAGAAGGGGGAGACAGAGAACAAAACCAAACATATTAACAAAATAAAATAAATAGAATAGTATGTACAAGTAAAATAAATAAATAAATAAATAAATACAGTAATAAATATGTACAAACATATATACATATATACAGGTGCTGTGGGGAAGGGAAGGAGGTAAGATGGGGGGATGGAGAAGGGGACAAGGGGGAGAGGAAGGAACAGGCTCAGCCTGGGAAGGCCTCATGGAGGAGGTGAGCTCTCAGCAGGGCCTTGAAGGGAGGAAGAGAGCTAGCTTGGCAGATGGGCAGAGGGAGGGCATTCCAGGCCAGGGGGATGACGTGGGCCGGGGGTCGACGGCGGGACAGGCGAGAACGAGGCACGGTGAGGAGATCAGTGGCGGAGGAGCGGAGGGTACGGGCTGGGCTGGAGAAGGAGAGAAGGGAGGTGAGGTAGGAGGGGGCGAGGCGATGGACAGCCTTGAAGCCCAGGGTGAGGAGTTTCTGCCTGATGTGCAGATTTATTGGTAGCCACTGGAGATTTTTGAGGAGGGGAGAAACATGCCCAGAGTGTTTCTGGACAAAGACAATCCGGGCAGCGGCATGAAGTATGGATTGAAGTGGGGAGAGACACGAGGATGGGAGATCAGAGAGAAGGCTGATGCAGTAGTCCAGATGGGATAGGATGAGAGCTTGAACGAGCAGGGTAGTGGTTTGGATAGAGAGGAAAGGGCGGATCTTGGCAATGCTGCGGAGCTGAGACCGGCAGGTTTTGGTGACGGCTTGGATGTGAGGGGTGAGTGAGAGAGCAGAGTCGAGGATGACACCAAGGTTGCGGGCTTGTGAGACGGGAAGGACGGTATGGGAAAGTCAGGGCGAGGGCAGGGTTTGGGAGGGAAGACAAGGAGTTCAGTCTTGGACCTGTTGAGTTTTAGGTGGCGGGCAGACATCCAGATGGAGATGTCCTGAAGGCAGGAGGAGATGCGAGCCTGGAGGGAGGGGGAGAGAGCAGGGACAGAGATGTAGATTTGGGTGTCATCAGCATAGAGATGATAGTTAAAGCCGTGGGAGCAAATGAGGTCACCAAGGGAGTGAGTGTAGATCGAGAACAGAAGGGGACCAAGAACTGAACCTTGGGGAACCCCCACAGTAAGGAGATGGGAGGAGGAGGAGGAGCCTGCAAAAAAGACTGAGAATGAATGACCGGAGAGATAAGAGGAGAACCAGGAGAGGACAGAGTCTGTGAAGCCAAGGTCAGATAGCGTGTTGAGGAAAAGGGGGTGGTCCACAGTGTCGAAGGCAGCTGAGAGGTCGAGGAGGATTAGGATAGAGTATGAGCCGTTGGATTTGGCAAGCAGAAGGTCTGTGAAGACTGTGATGAAGACTGTGAGCCCCCCGTGGGACAACCTGATCACCTTGTAACCTCCCCAGCGTTTAGAACAGTGCTTTGCACATAGTAAGCGCTTAACACGTCATCTTTATCAATTGGCGGACCCGGGATTTGACCTCTGACTCCAAAGCCCGCTATATTTTCACTGAGCCACGCTGCTGATATTAGAAGAGCGTACGTGTGCAGGCTGGGTTGTAGTGGGAGAGGAACAGAACTGATGGACATGAGTTATTTACAAGGGGACGTAGGAGGAAGAATGAGACTAGACCCGATAGTTGCACGAATCAGCAAATGCCAAACAAATAATAATAATAATAATCACAATAATAATAATAATGATGGCATTTGTTAAGCGCTTACTATTCATTCATTCATTCAATCGTATTTATTGAGCGCTTACTGTGTGCAGAGCACTGTACTAAGCGCTTGGGAAGTCCAAGTTGGCAACATAGAGAGACGGTCCCTACCCAACAGTGGGCTCACAGTCTAGAAGGGGGAGACAGAGAACAAAACAAACACATTAACAAAATGAAATAAATAGAATAAATATGTACAAATAAAATAAATAAATAAATAAATAAATAGAGTAATAAGTCCATACAAACATATATACATATATACAGGTGCTGTGGGGAGGGGAAAGAGGTAATGCAGGGGGGAATGGGGAGGGGGAGGAGTATGTGCAAGTAATTGACTAGACACATTAAATTAGACCTAGGCACATAAGTGCTGAGAGTGAGTGTGGAAGTATTTTATGCCTAGCCATTTGATGACACAATTTTCAAGAAAGCACTCTTTTAAACTTCAGGAGGTAGCATCCAAATCGTTTCCCGATTCTGTGTTGGTACGGTGGGGTCAATATGTTCTCAATGACAAAATAATAGTCATTGTTCCCAAATACATGAAGACTCACCCACCAAAATTATAGTCATTAAAAAGGCCTGACAAGGAGAGGCGCGTGAGTAATTTTGGGCAGCGGATTGTTTTACAGCAGTAGTTAGAAAACCTCTGGTCAAATTGTCCCCCTGCCACCTGCTGAAGCGTTGAGCCTTGTCCTCCGCCATTTCTAATTGCTGTATGACAGGCTGACCTGTCTTCTGGCTGCTATTTCCCGGCTGCTCAGTACTACATCACATCGCCCGAGGTTTGGCTTCAGTGGGTCATTAAAATGTTCATTCTGCCCTGTTCGTTCACAGTGACCCCATTCCAGCTCACCGTAGAACCGTTGTTTGGGCATCCCGCTGCTGTTCGTTCTCCTCATAAGTTCCACACAGGCAAGCTGGGACGCGGCAATCAATACTTGCACGCACATGGACTGTTTCCTTCTTGCCATATCCAACGGTCTCTACTCCATCCTAATCCCCCTCAACCTCTCAGCTGTTTTTGACACTGTCGACTATCCTTTTTTTGTCTTTTCATGGTGTTTGTTAAGCACTTACTGTCACAAGAACTCGTCTAAGCCCGGGGATGGATTCAAGCTAAATTAGGTTGGACGCAGTCCCTGGCCCACATAGGGCTCAGTCTAAAAGCCAGTTTTACAGACGAGGTAACTGAGGCAGAGACGTGAAGGGAGTTGCCCAGGTCACACAGTAGACCACGGTAAGAATGTAGGTCTTCTGATTCCCGGGTCCATGCTCTTTCCACAAGGCCACACTGCATCTCTGCATATCTGAGATTTTTTAGACTGTGAGCCCACTGTTGGGTAGGGACTGTCTCTATATGTTGCCAATTTGTACTTCCCAAGCGCTTAGTACAGTGCTCTGCACATAGTAAGCGCTCAATAAATACAATTGATGATGATGATGATTATCTCCTTCTCCTGGAAATGGTATCCAACATTAGCTTCACTGATACCGTCCTCCTCTGGTTGTTCTCTGCTGCTCCTTTTCAGTCTCTTTCAGGGGCTCCTTTTCTGCCTCCCACCCCCTTCCTGTGGGGGGGTCCCTCAAGGCTCAGTTCTGGGTCTCCTCTACTCTCCGTCTACACCAGCTCCTTTGGAGAACTCATTTGATCCCATGGCTTCAACTATAATCTCTTTGCAGACGATTCCCAAATCTAAATCTCCAGCCCTGATCTGTCTCCTTCTCGGCAAGCTTGCATTTCCTCCTGCCTTCATGTCGCACCGACGCCTCAAACTTAACATGTCCAAAACAGAGCTCCCACCCAAACCCTGTCCTTCCTCCCCTTGACTTTCCCATCACTGTAGACAACACCATCCTGTCTGGCAAGCCCATAAACTCGGTGTTATCTCTCTCATTCAATCCCCACAGTCAATATCACCAAATCCTGGCGGTACAACCTTCACAACGTTGCTAAATTACATCCTTTCCTCTCCATCCCAACTGCTTCTATGCAGCTCAATCAGTGGTTTTCACTGAGCGCTCAACTGTGGTGCTAGAAGAAATGGTTGTGGTTGTGGTTAAAATGTGATTTTTTTTTCCCTTAATACAAGGCTCAACAAGAGAATAACCCCTGCATTTACAGGAGAACTGAAGAATTCCGTTTGGCTGTTTGGACAAACTCAATACAGTGGCCTCATTAAGTGCTGAGTATGGTGCTCTGCACACAATAAGCGCTCAATAAATACGACTGAATGAACCTCCCTTTGGCTCTGCAGAATGCAGAAGTGAGTCTTTGGCTCAGGATACATACCATCACAGACAGGGCCTTAGAGAAACTTGTAATGCACTTGTTTTCATGCCGTTGTAATGTATCAAACCTACTCACTCTTTCACAGCACAGCATTATTTAGTCATTTCCTTCCAGAAGGTGAAAGCACATTTTTAATGGTAGAAGCGATTACCGAAAGGAAACTAATATTGTTATTATCAAACATTTATTAAAGTCCCACTGTGTGTGTGAGGCCCTGATGTATTTTAAACATAACTTCCCACCGTAACAATTGCCCTCTAACCTAAAATTTCTTTTGCATTTATTTATTTTTTAAACGTGCATCTAAAAAAATTAGAGGTGTAAGTAGCAGCGATTCCCTAGGGGAAAAAATTGCCCTAAGTGGTCTTATTTCTAGCAAGTTCAAAGCTATACTATATGAGATTTTGCCTTATAGACTGTTATGCTGACAGTCTGTTATAGACTGTTATGCTGACTTTTTCCTCTCCTCCTCCCCATCCCCCCGCCCTACCTCCTTCCCCTCCCCACAGCACCTGTACATATATATATATATATATATATATATATATATATATATATATATATATATATTTGTACAGACTTATTACTTTATTTTACTGGTACATATTTACTATTCTATTTATTTTGTTAATGATGTGCATCTAGCTTTACTTCCATTTATTCTGATGACTTGACACCTGTCCACAATGTTTCGTTTTGTTGTCTGTCTCCCCCTTCTAGCCTGTGCGCCCGTTGTTGGGTAGGGACCGTCTCTATATGTTGCCAACCTGTGCTTCCCAAGCGCTTAGTCCAGTGCTCTGCACACAGTAAGTGCTCAATAAATACGACTGAATGAATGAATGAATGCAGAGCACTGCACTAAGCACTTGAGAGAGACAGTACAACAGAATTAGCAGACACGTCTCCTGCCCATAACGAGATGACAGACTCTATGCTCCATCCTAATCCTCCTCACCTTCTCTTCTAACATTACATTTACTCTCTTCGGGAACTCATCCCCTCCCATGAATTCAGCTACTTCCTCTATGAGGATGGCTCCCAAATCTATCTGGCTGGCCCTGATCTCTCATCTCCTCTGCAATCTCACATTTCCTCTTGCTTTCAGGACCTCATCACGCGCATGTCTTGTGGATACCTTAAGTGCGACACGCCTAAAATTCTTCACTCTCAACTCTCACATTTATCTGCCAATCATTCTGTCTGTCGCTTTTTCCTCCGCAAGATTTCCAGTATATGCCTCTTTCTCTCCATCCAAATGGCCACTATCCTGGTCCAAAGACTGACAATATCCTGGTTAGAGTACTGCATCAGCCTCAGTCAACCAATAAATTGCATTTATTGAGCTCTAACTGGATGCAGAGCACTGTACTAAGCACTTGGGAGAATACAACGTAACGATAAACAGGCACATTCCAGGCCCACAGTGAGCTTTCAGTCTAGAGGGACAAGCTTATTAATAATAATAGCATTTATTAAGGGCTTACTGTGTGCCAGGCACTGTACTAAGTGCCGGGGTGGAGCGCTGAGTACAATGCTCTGCACACAGTAAGAGCTCAATAAATACGATTGAAGGAACGGATGAATCGATTGAATACCCGCAAATCAGGTTGGTCAGTCCCCGTCCCGCACAGGGCTCACGGTCTTATTCCTTATTTTACACATGAGGTAACTGAGTCACAGAGAAGTGAAGTGACTTACCTAAGGACACACAGAGAAGCTTACCTCCTCAGTGGTCTCCTTGCTGCCAGCCTTTCTTCTGCCACCTAAAACATTTTTCTAAAATCTCTTCTGCCCACATCTCTCCATTACATAAAATCCTTCAATGTGCAAGGCCCTGTTCCAAGCTCTGGGGTGGAGAAGCGGCATGGACAAGGAATACGTCTGTTTATTGTTATATTATACACTCCCAAGTGCTTAGTACGGTGCTCGGCACACAGTAAGAGCTCAATAAATATGATTGAATAAATTAATAAATCTTTTCTTTGTTGACACGTTTTGGTCGAAATCCCAATCACCTTTCTGTAACATTTGTACTGAATCAATCAATCAATCAATCGTATTTATTGAGCGCTTACTGTGTGCAGAGCACTGTACTAAGCGCTTGGGAAGTAGACGTTGGCAACATAATATATAGGAAAATAGTTCTTTTCCTGTCAGCATAACAGTCTATAAGGCAAAATCTCATATACCCATATACACATTCTCACTTTTATATTAGTGAAATATTTGTATCGAATCCTGTCACCTCCCTTGCATTCTTTCTCTTTCTTTCTCTTTCTCTCTCTCCCTCTCTCCCCTTCTCTCTATAGAGAAGCAGCGTGGCTTAGTGGAAAGAGCCGGGGCTTTGGAGTCAGAGGTCACGGGTTCAAATCCCAGCTCCGCCACTTGTCGGCTGTGTGACTTTGGGCAAGTCACTTCACTTCTCTGGGCCTCAGTTCCCTCATCTGTAAAATGGGGGTGAAGACTGTGAGCCCCCCGTGGGACAACCTGATCAACCTTGTTACCTCCCCAGTGCTTAGAACAGTGCTTTGCACAGAGTAAGTGCTTAATAAATGCCATCATTATTATTATTATTATTACAAGCTAATCAGTTTGGACACAGTCCATGTCCCACATGGGACTCACAGTCTTCATCCCCATTTTACAAATGAGGGAACTGAGGCCCAGAGAAGTGAAGTGATTTGGCCAAGGTCACGCAGCAGACAAGTTCCCTTGTGGTCATGCCCTTCCTCCTTCCTGGAACTCCTTTTTCCTTCAAATCTCCCAGCCCCCAGCTCTCTCCACCTTCAAAGCCCTTCTTAATTATTTAATCAAGGAATGGTATTTATTGAGTCCTTACTGCAGGCAGAGAACTATATGGAGCATTTGGGAGAGTCCACTAGAATCAGAAGACGTGATTCCTGCCCTCAAGGAGCTTATATGTAGGAAGAAGCAGTTGAGTTGAGGGCTTAACGAACACCGTCATTATTATTATTATTCCCTGATTCATTCCGTCGTATTGATCGAGCACTTACTGTGTGCAGAGCACTGTACTAAGTGCTTATTCATTTCTGATTAATTGATTAATTCTGATTCATTCTGATTCTCAATTAATGAATCGATTAATTTCTGTTCTCCCCAGGGAACCACATAACTACGACCTCAGCCACTTGGTAGCGTTTTTGAAGATATTAACTTCTGAACTCTAATATTCAGGCCCTCACTAACCCACATATCCATCTTTCTATACTCTTCTTCCACCTTATCTGTAGATGGTTTTGTGCCTGCTCATCTTCCCCGGCAAATTTAAACTCCTCGAAGCCAGGGGCCACGTTTTCTATCTCTGTCACCCTCTTCCAAGCACTTAGTACAGAACTCT
Source organism: Tachyglossus aculeatus (assembly GCF_015852505.1). Lineage (NCBI taxonomy): Eukaryota > Metazoa > Chordata > Mammalia > Monotremata > Tachyglossidae > Tachyglossus > Tachyglossus aculeatus. Next base: position 131,505,187 of record NC_052101.1, on the reverse strand, counting down.
GAACAGAGGAGGCGGTCAGTAAAGCCAGATCCCCCGAGAAGCTGGCAAGGTCTATCAATCAATCAATCAATCGTATTTATTGAGTGCTTACTGTGTGCAGAGCACTGTACTAAGCGCTTGGGAAGTACAAGTTGGCTTCCCATCTTCCCAATAGGTCTAGGAGCTATTATTCCCATTTGACAGCAAGGGCTAACACCGTAATCTCTCGGAAATTCAGCTCCAGGTCTACTCCTCCACTTTCCTTTTCAGGGGAATTAATTTGTCACATTCTCTGCTAACGTAAACATGGAATAACTTTATTTTTCTCATTCAAGCTACCATGAATACTCTCCACATCCATAAAGTTAACGACCAGGGGATTTATTATGTTCTGAGTCCTTTTCCACATTGACCCGGAGTAACATTTAGGATCCAAGCTGGCTGTTGGTATATTTACGACCCCGTCTTTTAAAAGAGCTGGCAGCGTGTCGGCCCTTCCATATGTTCTGAGTCTAAAACTTGACCATAAAAGGAACTACTAAGTGAGTTGGAGGGAAACTGATACTGTATGGTTTTCAAAGTCTGGCAGAAAAGCAATAATCAAGTAAAACGTCCCACAGAAGACTTCTGGGAAACCTCTAACTTCTACCTCAACAATGTCTGACTGGCTTTAATGCTAGAAAGAGTCTTTTCAGACTCAACATTGCAGTAGATCAGTCAATCCACCAAGGGAGTTTATCAAGCACTAATCACCATACTAAGTGCTTGAGAAAGTAGAAAAGAAGTAAGATACATGTCTCCTGCCTTCATAGAGCTTAGATTACACTAGGTGCTAAAGGTTGTCAATGGCAGGTATCTTGTCTACCCACGCAAACGTACTTTCTGAATCAATCAATCAATCGTATTTATTGAGCGCTTACTGTGTGCAGAGCACTGTACTAAGCGCCTAGGACGGCGCTCAGAGAATACCATTGATTGATTACAGGCGAATGTCCTGCCCACTGTGTTGCCCATCTATCTCTGGCTATTATTGTTATTAATGATAATAATAATAATAATAATAATGGTACCTGTAAAGTGCTTACCGTGTGCCAAGCCCTGTTCTAAGCACTGGGGTAGATACAAGCTAATCAGGTTGGACACGGTCCCTGTCCCACATGGGGCTCACACTCTTATCCCCACTTTACAGATGAGGTAACTGAGGCACAGAGAAGTGACGTGATTTACCTGAGGTCACACAGCAGACATGTGGCAGAGCCACAGTTAGATCCCAGGTCTTTCTTAGTCCCAGGCCCATCCTCTATCCATGCCCGGCGCATAGTAAGCGCTTAACAAATACCATAAAAAAATAAAAAGAGAAGATGTATCAGCAGGGTGCAGCTAGCTGCCAACGTGTACTGTATATGTTGCCAACTTGTACTTCCCAAGCGCTTAGTACAGTGCTCTGCACACAATAAGTGCTCAATAAATACGATTGATTGATTGATTGATTGATTGATTGCAAATAGCCGATGCCAGAGCTAAGCACGGAGTGGCAGGAACTTGGGTCGCGAATATGGCGTCTGTAGCTTTGGCAGCGCAAAGTGGGATGCGCAAGGGTTGCGTTCTTGGAAAACCCATCCCCTGGTCTGCAGGCGGGCACACACACACACACACGCAAGGGCAGGCAAACGTTTCTCTTGGCACCGTGGCCTCCTGGATCCAATCAGGCTGGCGGTCTCGGAGTGAAAACTCAGTCTGGCAGAACCGAGCGTGGGAGAAAGGACCAGGCTAATTAGCAATGGCAGTCACTCTTCAGTCTCGCATCTGTCATTCTGGTTGTTAGAATCTTTTTCACAGGGGAACTGAGACCATCTCCACTTGGTGAATGAAGCTGTGAGAATAGAGTCGCGCTTCCAAAGTCCCATCCTCCCGCATTTGGCGCTAATAAGAGGATGAAACGTTTCTTGCGTTTCTATTTTCGTTTTCCTTTCTATTTTCATTTTCATTCAAGTCATTTTCCCCGGCTATATCTGGCTTTGAGAGTCACGCTATCTTTTTTTTTTTTTTTTTGATCACTTCGCTGGAATTTAATAAGGAGGTTGTGCATTGAATAATTAGGACGACGGTCTTGTTTTGGATGAAACAAGAAGTCATTTGAAAGCCTGTCTCAAACCACATTTGACTGAACTAGGTATTAATGATCGTGAGACAAGGAACCGCAGGGGAGTGAAGGAGAAAGTTTAAAGGGTTGAAAAAGGGGATGGGGGATGGTGCTTTGGCAAAACCATCTGCATGTATACGAGGACAGAAGATGAGGCTTAAGTCTTTTAGACTGCGAGCCCACTGTTGGGTAGGGACCGTCTCTATATGTTGCCAACTTGGACTTCCCAAGCGCTTAATACAGTGTTCTGCACACAGTAAGCGCTCAATAGATACAACTGAATGAATGAATGAATATCTGTTGCCGAACTGTACTCTCCAAGCGCTTAGTACAGTGCTCTGCGCACAGTAAGCGCTCAATAAATACGACTGAATGAATGAATGAACAGTGCTTGTCACATAGTAAGCGGTTAACAAACACCGTCATTATTGCTATTATTTGACTTCTCCGTGCCTCGGTTCTCCTGTTCTTCCCTCTTACTTAGACTGTCAGCCCCATGATGGGCAGGGACCGTGTCTAACCTAATTAATCTATATCTACCCCAGCGCTCAGAACAGTCTCTGACACGTAATAAGCGCATAACAAATACCAGAAAACCAAGAAAACCAACAGTGCTATTTGGTGAATCCTGAGGGTGAATCCTGGAGTGCGATCTCTCATCGCACTCCAGGCCCTGGCAGGAAATGGCAAAGCAGAGACGAGCCGCTGCAAAGGTCGCTGAGCAAGTTGCCTTCCCCAGAATCCATTCCTCCGTGAGCCGTCTCCGTCCTGGAAAGGCCTGGCCTTGTAATCAATCATTCGATCAATCAATCAATCGTATTTATTGAGTGCTTACCGTGTGCAGAGCACTTAGTAATAATCATAATAACTGTGGTATTCGTTAAGCACTTACTACGTGCTGTGCAGTCTACCAAGCACTGGCGGGGGGGGATACAAGATGATCAGGTCGTCCCACGGGGGGCTCACCGTCTCCATCCCCATTTTACAGACGAGGTAACTGAGGCACTGTCTTATGTGGGGGGTGGGCAGAGGCAGATCGTACCCAAGACGACGCGTACAGACAAATGGTGACAGGACCAATGTGACGACGAAAGATACGTATCAAATGGCGGAGCGGGATGGGATGATGCAAACAGCGGGATGGGGCTTAATTGGAGAATGCCTCAGTGGCAGTGACCAGTCATTGTTTTTTATGGTACTTAATATTTAGTCCGTTCCAAGGAAACGTACTCAGTGTGGGTCAGATACAAGCAAGCAAGTGCTCTGCACACAGTAAGCGCTCAATAAATACGATTGAATGAATGAATGAAAGTTGGACACAGTCCCTTTCCCATATGGGGCTCCACAGTCTAAGTGATAATAATAATAGATTATTATTGGTCAGCACTTAGTGCTTTGCACATAGTAAGCACTTAATAAATGCCATTATTATCATTATTATTATTATTAATGATGGCATGTTAAGTGCTTACTATGTGCAAAGCACTGTTCTAAGCGCTGGGGAGGTTACAAGGTGATCAGGTTGTCCCACGGGGGGATCACAGTCTTCATCCCTATTTTACAAATGAGGGAACCGAGGCCAAGAGAAGTGAAGTGACTTGCCCCAAATCACACAGCTGACAATTGGCAGGGCTGGGATTCGAACCCATGACCCCTGACTCCAAAGCCTGGGCTCTGCCCACCGAGCCACGCTGCTTCCCAAGCAGGAGGGAGACCAGGTATTGAATTCCCATTTTGCAGATGAGGAAACTGAGTCCTAGGGAAGTGAAGTGACTCGTCCAAGGTCACAGAGCAGACAAGGATTGTAATATTTGTCAAGCGCTTACTGTGTGCCGGGCACTGTAGTAAACACTAGGGTAGATACAGGTTAATCAGTTGGTACACAGTCCCTGTCCCACATTGGGTTCACAGTCTTAATCCCGGTTTTCCAGATGAGGTAACTGAGGCCCCGAGAAGTGAAGTGACTTGCCCAAGGTCACACGGCGCACAAGGGTTGGAGCTGGGATTAGAACCCATGTCCTTCTGATTTATATCTCTATCCATTACGGCCGCTCTTAAGCTTCTCCCCCTTTTAGACTGTGAGCCCACTGTTGGGTAGGGACTGTCTCTATATGTTGCCAATTTTACTTCCCAAGCGCTTAGTACAGTGCTCTGCACATAGTAAGCGCTCAATAAATACGATTGATGATGATGATGATGAAGTACTTTTCCCAAACTAGAGCAGGAAGGGAAGGGAGGACCAGCGGTTGGAAAGGCCAGTGTGGTCGTCAGTAGAGCCCTGGAACTCCGGAGTCAAATGCGTGAAATGAATATGGTTTGCTAAATATTATGGGATTTCCACGGTGATGCAGACTTCAATCTAAATTAATACCCGGGGATCGGCACATTCCAGCGACTGCGTAGTGATGATGCAGCAGTAGGCTTACGATTTTGAAGACGAGGCTCGTCCATGGTTTTTGCAGCCACCCAAACCCTTCTTGAGTGATAATTCTGGTGTTTCCATCATCATCATCATCATCATCATCATCATCATTCATTTCCAGCATTCGTTGAAATGCTGAGCGCGTTCGCAAGGCCACGGAAAGAAATCTAGGTCATTGTTTGAGAGGCTGGCAGTGCTTTGCACATAGTAAGCGCTTAATAAATGCCGTCATATTATTATTATTATTATTATTAAAGGAAAGGGCCACCATTAGATTGGAAGCTCCTTGGATGCTGGGAGCGCGTCTTTGCTTCTGTTGTGCTCTTCCAAGGGCTTAGCACTGTGTGACTCAGTAGTAAGCGCTTAATAAATGCTGTCATTATTATTATTATTAAATACCACCGGCCGAAAGACAAGAAAGTCTCTTGTCAAGAGACAAGCTTAGTACAGTGCTCTGCACATAGTAAGCGCTCAATAAATACGATTGATGATGAAGAAAGTCCAAATCAACCTAGAAGTGGGCATATCCCGCCAGCTGGGTGGTCGATGGGGAGCCCAGGCAACTGGGCTCTAGGCCCAGCTCTGTATGACCTTGGGCAAGTCATTTAACCTCTCTGGGCCTCCCTTTCCTGCCCTGTAAAATGGGGATTAATCAATCAATCGTATTAGATTAGATTGATTAGGGATTAGAGCCCTGCCCCCTCTCCCTCTTAAAATAGGAGTCTCATATGGAACGTGGACTGTTTCTGACCTATCTTCTACCTAACCCAGTGCTTCTGTGGAGAAGCAGCGTGGCTCAGTGGAAAGAGCCCGGGCTTGGGGGTCGGAGGTCACGGGTTCAAATCCCGGCTCCGCCGATTGTCAGCTGGGTGACTTTGGCCAAGTCACTTCACTTCTGGGCCTCAGTTCCTTCATCTGTCAAATGGGGATTAAGACTGTGAGCCCCCCGTGGGACAACCTGATCACCGTGTAATCTCCCCCGTGCTTAGAACAGTGCTTTGCACATAGTAAGTGCTTAATAAATGCCATTATTATTATTATTATTATTCCCTGTGCCTCAGTTACCTCACCTGTAAAATGGGGATTAAGACTGTGCGCCCCACATGGGACAACCTGCTCCCCTTGTATTCATTCATTCACTCATTCAGTCGTATTCATTGAGCGCTTACCGTGTGCAGAGCACTGTACTAAGCGCTTGAGAAGTCCAAGTTGGCAACATCTAGAGACGGTCCCTACCCAACAGTGGGCTCACAGTCTAGAAGGGGGAGACAGACAACCAAACATATTAACAAAATAAAATAAATAGAATAAATATGTACAAGTAAAATAGAGTAATAAATATGTACAAACATATATACATATATACAGGTGTATCCTCCCCAGCACTTGGAACAGGGCTTTGCACATAGTAAGTGCTTAACAAGCAGCGTGGCTCAGTGGAAAGAGCCGGGGCTTGGGAGTCAGAGGTCATGGGTTCTAATCCCGGCTCCGCCACTTGTCAGCTGTGGGACTTTGGGCAAGTCACTTCACTTCTCTGGGCCTCAGTTACCTCATCTGGAAAACGGGGATCAAGATTGTGCACCCCACATGGGACAACCTGATCACCTTGTATCCTCCCCAGCGCTTAGAACAGTGCTTTGCACATAGTAAGCGCTTAACAAATACCAAAATTATTATTATTATCATCATTATTATTGTTATTATCCCAGTGCTTGGCCCATAATAATCACCTCTCTCCATCTAACCCATCATCTCTCTTCACCTACACTTCCCCAGCTCTCTCTCATCCCTCCCACCCAAGCCCATCTTCCAATGGCACCTGATTTTCAAATCCCTCAATCAATCAGTCAATCAATCAATCGTATTTATTGAGCGCTTACTGTGTGCAGAGCACTGGACTAAGCGCTTGGGAAGTCCAAGTCGGCAACATATAGAGACGGTCCCTACCCAACAGCGGGCTCACAGTCTAGAAGGGGGAAGTGAAGTGACTGGCCCAAAATCACACAGCTGAGAAGCGGCGGAGCCGGGAATTCGAACCCACGACCTCTGACTCCTGAGCCCCGGGCTCTTTCCACTGAGCCGCGCTGCTTCAGGGATTATATCTTTTGTTCCCTGCTGCGCAAATCCCAAGTGTTTAGAACAGGTTCGCTCACTCGTTAGGTGTTCCTTGTACATCACAGTGAGCGCTCAATAAATACGATTGAATGAATGAATGAATGAATGAATGAATTTAGCTTTAATTCTATTTGTTCTGACGACTTGACACCTGCTCACATGTTTGGTTTTGTTGTCTGTCTCCCCTTTCTAGACTGTGAGCCCGTTGTTGGGTAGGGGCCGGCCCTATATGTCGCCAACTTGGACTTCCCAAGCGCTTAGTACAGTGCTCTGCACACAGTAAGTGCTCAATAAATACGATTGAATGAATGAATGAATGAATCACTGAGGGCTGCATTCTCCATTCTGCGGGTGGCAACACGATTAGCAGTATGGTCTTCATCCCCATTTTACAGATGAGGTCACTGAGGCCCCGAGAAGGTGTCAAAATAATCAGAACAAATAGAATTGTAGCTATGATGCCCATCATTAACAAAATGATGTCCTTCCCCTCCCCACAGCACTTGTCTATATTTGTACGGATTTATTACTCGATTTATTTCGTTAACGATGTGCATCTAGCTATAATTCTATTTGTTCTGACGGTTGGAGAAGCAACGTGGCTCAGTGGAAAGAGCCCGGGCTTTGGAGTCCGAGGTCAGGGGTTCAAATCCCGGCTCCGCCAATTGTCAGCTGGGTGACTTTGGGCAAGTCACTTCACTTCTCTGGGCCTCAGTTCCCTCATCTGGAAAATGGGGATTAAGACTACTAGCCAGACCCACGTGGGACAACCTGATCACATTGTATCCCCCCAGCGCTTAGAACAGTGCTTTGCACATAGTAAGCGCTTAAAAAATACCATCATTATTATTATTATTTGACACATGTCTACATGTTTTGTTTTGCTGTCTGTCTCCCCCTTCTAGACCGTGAGCCCGCTGTTGGGTAGGGACCGTCTCTAGATGTTGCCGACTTGGACTTCCCAAGCGCTTAGTACAGTGCTTTGCACACAGTAAGCGCTCAATAAATATGATTGAAGGAATGAATGAATGAATGGTGTCATCACTACAACAAAATGAACTGTAAGGAAAACAGTTCCCCCTCTGGACGGTAAGCTAGTTGGGGACAGGCGACGTGTCTGCTAACTCTGTTGTACTCTCCCAAGCAGTTAGTACAGTGCTCTGCACATAGTAAGTGCTCAACAAATCCAATCGATTGCTTGATCGATTCCGCGCCCCGGAGGGGAAGACAGGTTTGCCGAGGAAGATAAATAGAAGGGGGATGATGTGGGTTTGATCTCAATTTTTTTAATGGCATTTATTCATTCAATCGTATTTATTGAGCGCTTACTGTGTGCAGAGCACTGTACTAAGCGCTTGGGAAGTACAAGTTGGCAACATGTAGAGACGGTCCCTACCCAACAACGGGCTCACAGTCTAGAAGGGGGAGACAGACAACAAAACAAAACATGTGGACAGGTGTCAAGTCATCAGAATAAATAGAAGTAAAGCTAGATGCACAGCATTAACAAAATAAATGGAATAGTAAATATGGACAAGTAAAATAAATGGAGTATTTCTTAAGCGCTTACTATGTGCAAAGCACCGTTCTAAGCGCTGAGCACCGTTCTAAGCGCGGAGCACTGTTCTAAGAGGGCCGTGGTAGCGGTGGTATGTACTGACCGCCCTGACTTTATCAAGTCCTTGTAGGAAGTAATCATCAATCAATCAATCAATCAATCGTATTTATTGAGCGCTTACTGCGTGCAGAGCACTGTACTAAGCGCTTGGGAAGCACAAGTTGGCAACATCACGCAGAAAGGAGCCACAGAAAGGTTGGCTTCTGTGGGATCCTGAATCTCAGGAAGGCACGGACCCCACGGGCTCCTCCTCCTCCTCCTCCTCATCAGTCGTATTTATTGAGCGCTTACTATGTGCAGAGCACTGTACTAAGCGCTTGGGAAGTACAAATTGGCAACATATAGAGACAGTCCCTACCCAACAGTGGGCTCACAGTCTAAAAGGGGGAGACAGAGAACAAAACCAAACATACTAACAAAATAAAATAAATAGAATAGATATGTACAAATAAAATAAATAAATAAATAGAGTAATAAATATGTACGAACATATATACAGGTGCATATATGTTCGTACATATTTATTTCTAGCATTTCTGTTCCGCACAGTCGCGGCCTTAATCCCGGCCTCGATGGAGGGCTCGGAGACTGAAGGGACCGTTAATGGGCTTCTTCACCCCTGTGTCACCCCTTCAAATAGGGCCCTGCTCTTCCCTGACCAAAAGTCATTACTTCCACCGCCGGACCGGGACCCACCTGAAACGAGCTCGCGGCCTCGGCCTAATCCTGGCTGACACGTAGCCGTGCCGGCGGGCCGGGAAAATTCTTCGTTTCGGGGGCGTCGCTCCCGCAAATTCCCAAGGCTCCATCAGGGGAGACGAGGGTCGGAAACGGGGCCTGGACCACGTGACGATGGTCGGTCCGGGTCCGTCCCGCCGCGGCGCGGAATCGAAGGGGGATATTAGCTCCTTGAGGGTCACCGGCCACAATAACTGGGCGATGCGGAGACCCCCTTATCGGTACACGGGGGGCTTCCGTTTTGGCAATTGCCCGCAGGTGGTCTTCCCCAGCCTGGAACGCGACGGGAGGCAAAAAGCCCCTTTACCCTGGCGTGGTAACGTCCCAAACACAGAGAACGGGACCGTGCGGCACCTGTCGAAGGGCACGACCTCGCTGAAGAAAATCCGAGCGCTGGGAAGAGTTGCGACGGCAGCTATTGAGCGCCCTTTCGCCACAGGGCACTGTGCTAAATGCTTGGGAAAGGAATAATACTGAGAAGAGGAGTCAGATGTTCACAGATTTTGGCGCCAGCCCAGCTTCTCAAACAAGCAACGCTTGGGGCGACGCTACCGACGGCGAGAAGCAGTGTGGCCTAGTGGCTAGAGCATGGCTCCGAGAATCAGAAGGACCTGGGTTCCAATCCTGGCCCCGCCACTTGCGGGACTGGGGGAAAGCCACTTCGCTTCTCTTTACCTCAGTTACCTCATCTGTAAAATGGGGTTCAACACCGTGAGCCCCGTGTGGGTCAGGGACCATGTCCAACCTGATTATTTTATATCGACCCCAGCGCTTAGAACAGTGCCTGGCAGATAGTAAGCACTTAACAAATGCCACTATTATTATCATTATTATCTCACTGCTTAGTACAGTGCCTGGCCTTTAGTAAGCACTCAACAGATGAGAAGCAGCATGGCTCAGTGGAAAGAGCCCGGGCTTGGGAGTTAGAGGTTGTGGGTTCTAATCCCGGCTCCGCCACTTGTCAGCTGTGGGACTTTGGGCAAGTCGCTTCACTTCTCTGGGCCTCAGTGACCTCATCTGTAAAATGGGAATTCAAATTGTGAGCTCCATGTGGGACAACCTGATAACCTTGTATCTCCCCGAGTGCTTAGTACGGTGCTTGGCACATAGTAAGAGCTTAACAAATACCAACATTATTATTATTATTATTAGCATTCTCTGGGCCTCAGTGACCTCATCTGTAAAATGGGAATTCAAATTGTGAGCTCCATGTGGGACAACCTGATAACCTTGTATCACCCCGAGTGCTTAGTATGGTGCTTGGCACATAGTAAGCACTTAACAAATGCCAACATTATTATTATTATCATTAGCATTCTCTGGGCCTCAGTGACCTCATCTGTAAAATGGGAATTCAAATTGTGAGCTCCATGTGGGACAACCTCATAACCTTGTATCTCCCCGAGTGCTTAGTATGGTGCTTGGCACATAGTAAGAGCTTAACAAATACCAACATTATTATTATTATCATTATTATTCTCTGGGCCTCAGTGACCTCATCTGTAAAATGGGATGTCCATGTGGGACAACCTCATAACCTTGTATCTCCCCGAGTGCTTAGTACGGTGCTTGGCACATAGTAAGCGCTTAACAAATACCAACATTATTATTATTATTCTCTGGGCCTCAGTGACCTCATCTGTAAAATGGGAATTCAAATTGTGAGCTCCATGTGGGACAACCTGATAACCTTGTATCTCCCCCAGTGCTTAGTATGGTGCTTGGCACATAGTAAGCGCTTAATAAGTGCTATAAAAAATACCACAATAATTATTATTATTCATTCATTCAATCATATTCATTCATTCATTCATTCAATCGTATTTATTGAGCGCTTACTGTGTGCAGAGCACTGTACTAAGCGCTTGGGAAGTCCAAGTCGGCAACATATAGAGACGGTCCCTACCCAACAGCATGCTCACAGTCTAGAAGACTAGGCTATTATTATTACCCCAGTGCTTGGCACGTACAACGCGGTGAACAAATGCCGTTAAAAAACAAACAAAAAACCAACAAGAAAAGCAACATCGAAGTGCTGTGGCAGGGCGTTGTAGCTTTGGGAAGAAAGGCGAAAGGGCGGACTGTCAAAACTCCAGAGGATCTAGTGTGAGCGAGGCAACACAAAAAACCTGTGGGCATCTTGGCCCCCGGGGTTAGAACAGCCCGTCTCAATCAATCAATCAATCAATCGTATTTATTGAGTGCTTCCTGTGTGCAGAGCGCTGTACTAAGCGCTTGGGAAGTCCAAGTTGGCAACATCTAGAGACAGTCCCCACCCAACAGTGGGCTCACAGTCTAGAAGGGGGGGACAGAGAACAAAACCAAACATATAAACAAAATAAAATAAATAGAATAGATATGTACAAGTAAAATGAGTAAATAAATAAATAGAGTAATAAATATGTACAAACATATATACATATATGTAGCTCACGGGGGTTCAGAGATGGTAGTTTCCCAGACGGTGGCTCTTTTGTGGAGAAAAGATGGTGCTGCTTTGATTTCTGGGGTGGAGGGGCAGAGGAGGAGAGTGTAATGTGTCCCCTGTGAGCCCCCTAGACACGAACTGGATAAGAAATAGTAACAAATACCATTATTATTGTTATTATTATTATTATTATTATTATTCTCTCAGCACTAGAAAGCCAGCCAGGTAGGTGGGTGCTAAACTGCCAACGCTCAGCTGCTTCCCACGCAGGAGAGACAGGGCAGTCCCATGTAAAGCGAGACCCAGTGGAATCATCAGTGCTAAGCGCTTAGTACAGTGCTCTGCACACAGTAAGCGCTCAGTAAATATGACTGAATGAATACAAGGAGCATCTGCGGTCGGGGGGCGAGGGGTCTGGGGTGAGCCGGTTTAGGGTCCCTGGAAGAAAGCATGTTGGGGATTGGCTTGGCTAATAGCTCCGAGAAGCAGCATGGCGTAATAATAATAATAATAATAATAATAATGGCATTGGTTAATAATAATAATGATAGCATTTATTAAGCACTTACTATGTGCAAAGCACTGTTCTTAGCGCTGGGGAGGTTATAAGGTGATCAGGTTGTCCCCCGGGGGGCTCACAGTCTTAATCACCCTTTTACAGATGAGGGAACTGAGGCCCAGAGAAGTGAAGTGACTTGCCCAAAGTCACACAGCTGTCACTTGGCAGAGCTGGGATTTGAACCCATGATCTCTGACTCCAAAGCCTGGGCTCTTTCCACTGAGCCACGCTGCTTCTCTATGAGCAAAGCACTGTTCTAAGCGCTGGAGGGGGGATACAAGGTGATCAGGTTGTCCCACGTGGGGCTCACAGTCTCCATCCCCATTTGACAAATGAGGTAACTGAGGCTCAGAGAATCAATCAAGCATATTTATTGAGCACTTACTGTGTGCAGAGCACTGTACTAAGCGCTTGGGAAGTACAAGTTGGCAACATAGAAGTGAAGTGACTTGCCCGAGGTCACACAGCAGACACGCGGCGGAGCTGGGATAGCAGATCGAGCCCGGGGCCCGAGAGACGGAAGGTCCTGGGTTCTAATCCCAGCTCCGCCACTTGTCTGTTGGGTGGCCTTGAGCAAGTCACTTCACTTCCCTGGACCTCGGTGACCTCATCTGGAAAACGGGGATTGAGAGCGTGAGCCACATGCGGGACAGGGACTGCGTCAAACCCGATTCGGTTGCATCCACCCCAGCGCTTAGTACGGTGGGAAGTGCTTACCAAATATTACAATTATGATTATTTGCGATTGCCCCTTTTTTAGGCCAACCCCCTCCCTAAGGAGATTGCTCCACAACCTGCAAAAGCCGCCACCTCTGGGAAGCCTTCCCTAGCCAATTCCCAACTTTCTTACCCATGTGGATGTTGGTTTGTTCATTCCCCTTCTTTTTGTCCTGAATTTACTTCTTTTTGCTTATTTTTCGTGTTACCAGTGGTGATAATAACTGTGGTATTTGTTAAGCGCTTACTATGTGCCAAGCACGGTACTAAGCACTGGCAGAGATCCGTATTAATCAGGTCCCACATGGTGTTCACGGTCTAAGCAGGAGAGAGAACAGGTACTGAACCCCCATTTTGCACATGAGGGAACTGAGGCACAGAGCAGTGAAGTGACTTGGCCAAGGTCACCCGGCAGGTGAGTGGCAGAGTAGGGATTAGAGAAGCAGCACGACGTAATGGACGGAGCACTGGCTGGGGAATCAGGAGGTCATGGGTTCCAATCCCGGCTCTGTTGCCTGTCTGCCGTGTGACCTTGGACAAGTCACTTCACTTCCTCTGCGCCTCCGTGACCTCATCTGCAAATTGGGGACTAAAACTGTGAGCCCTCCTGTGGGACAAGGGATTGCGATCCAACCTGATTACCTTGTATCTACCCCAGCGTTTAGAACAGTGCTCGGCACCTAGTAAGCGCTTAACAAATACCGTAATCATCATTATTACTAGAACCCAGGTCCCAGGACTCTTCTCTTTCCGCTAGGCCAGGCTGCTTCCTGCCTCATCTAGGTTTCCCCTTTTATTCCTTTTATTATGTTGCCAACTTGTACTTCCCAAGCGCTTAGTACAGTGCTCTGCACACAGTGAGCGCTCAGTAAATACGATTGATTGATCGATTGATTGATTCCCACTGTGTATCGACGGTATTTTCCCATCTCTCTGCTTGGATTGCAAACTTCTCAAGGACGGGGACCCTATTTTCCGCTTTTCTTTTATTCATTCGATCGTATATTGGGCGTTTATGCTCCCAAGCATCTAGTACAGTGAGTTCAGCACTGTGCACACAGTAGCGGCTCGATGACGAGGACGATGATAACGACGCTTTAGCTCCATTAGAAGTAAGTTCTTTGGGGCAGGGAGTGTCTCTTTCCCACCTACTATACCCTCCCAAGCGCTTAGCACAGTGCTGTGCGGACTATTCGAGCAATACTACTGATCGATGACCTACCAGCGGTACGGCACCGAGCTTCCAGTCTAGAGGAGCCCGGAACGAATGTTTGATGAATAAACAAATCAAACATTTAATTAATAAAACAATTCACAGGGGTAGAATTGTGCGGGAAACTAGAGGACAACGTAGCATTTTCAGGGTTTCTTCGATGCTCTAAGCAACTAAGGTTATTAGAGGGCCACTTTAATTAGTAATTCATATATTCCGCTTATGAACTCTGTTATGATCACAGTTTTAAACCGGCAACACTATTCGGGCTACAGTGTAAGAGCTCAAAGACTATAAAAAGGTCTCTCTTCATTTCTATGTTGAGTAAATGTTAAATTAATCATGGACTAGATCCAAATATTCTTTATTTGAAATGGCAAATAAATTGCCTTTCCAAGGCTGAATTACTCGGCTTCTCTTTCTAGAATATTTGTGTAATTACTTCTTTGATTACCAAAGTGATCATATCAAGATGAATTTTAACCTTTCAAATCAGGCCTTTATGTGCAAACATGTTGGGGGAGATGGCAAATGACTCAATCTTCCACCCAGAGCGGGAACGCTAAAAGGCTGGCGTCTCGTCTATCATGATGCTAAATGGTTCCTATCAAGGGCTTGATGGAAAGGCAAGATAATCAAGAAAGAAAGAGACTGGGGCAGGCAAAAATGACTTCGCCGCGAACCCCGATGGCGAGGGCGCTTGAGAAAGGTACCGTTTCTCCTCGCCTCCGTCTCTGATGCCAAGGAAATTCCAAAATAATCGAAAAGTTGTCCTCCCGTGTAACTACAAGGATCCAGAACACAGCCCTGGTTCCTCTCATTAAAATCACAGCTCTCCAAAGGCATTTAAATGGGGCTGAGAACTTGCCCATCCGACGGCCTTTTTCTCGGAGGGAGTTTGGAGGATTAAAGGGCGCCGGTTTCTTTAGCGCGTCAAAGCCATCTGACATTGCTTTGTGTTCAAAAGATGTATCGATCGGAGGGCTCGTCTTGGATGTGAGGCGGTAGCGGGAGAGTTACTCTAGGTTTTCCTCCTGCTGCTCCAATGTACAGAGGAGAAATGGATTTAATGCGGTTTTTCCTGTTAAAAGCCATCCATGTCATCTGGCCCTCTAGAACCATTTCTGTGTGTTTTTAATTTCAGAGAACATTCCCCCATCCTGCTCCACACCCCCTGATTCTCCCCCTCAGGACCCTCCCCGCAAAAAACAAAGCAGTGACTGAATCTGGGGTTATATCTGTCATATATGTTGCTGTTAGAGTCCTGTTCTAAGGGCTTGGGGGAGTATTCATTCATTCATTCATTGAATCGTATTTATTGAGCGCTTACTGTGTGCAGAGCACTGTACTAAGCGCTTGGGAAGTACAAGTCGGCAAAATATAGAGATGGTCCCTACCTGACAGCGGGCTCACAGTCTAGAAGGGGGAGACAGAGAACAAAACAAAACATATTAACAGAATAAAATCAATAGAATAAATATGTACAAATAAAATAAATAAATAAATAGAGTAATAAATACATACAAACAGGTGCTGTGGGGAGGGGAAGGAGGTAAGGCGGGGGGAGAGGAAGGAGGGGGCTCAGTGTGGGAAGGCCTCCTGGAGGAGGTGAGCTCTCAGTAAGGCCTTGAAGGGAGGATTGAATTCCTGCAAACTTTGTCAGATGATGCTCGGAGGAGAATCCCAAACCATAAACAGTATTCGCCCGGCTGTCTGCCCACTGGCCAAACTTCTGGGATGTTTTAGTGAATGTCACGTTTGGGGTGATGGTGCTATTTATTATTGCCTTTGAGCCATCCAAATTGATTATCCTGTAGACATTTCTTGCACTGTCATAGGAGTAGGACACGGAAACTGCATGCTTGCTGGTGGGAGCCCAGTTCTTCTACGTGTTGGGGTCAATCGGGAAGACGTGGGCTCGGGTGCTGAAGATCGGCTGCTCCCCCATTTTGCCCCAGGATAACACGCAGCGCTGAAGTGGCTCAACGGAATAATTTCCAAAGAGGGTCTTAGGTCTTCCTGCAGGCATCTCCCCGACTTCCCTAAATCCCCCCGACACAGCCCTGGCTTCCCTGGTATGGACGTATTTCAGGGAGGCCCCCGTCGGTTGCTTTCGGGAAAAATGAGCCGAAAAGATAAATAAATTCATTAAAAAGTACAGTACAACAGAATCAGAAGACACGTCCCTTGCCCGCAACGCGCTTGCCGTCTAGAGGGGGGAAACCGACATTGATGTCACGAATCTCAGAACACGTCACGGGTCTCTCCCTCCCCCAGTTTCTATATTAAAGAAATACCTCTTCTATGATGCCTTGAGATCTGGGCAAAGAGATAGCGGAGAATAATGATGACATTTGTTAAGCGCTTACTATGTGCAAAGCACTGTTCTAAGCGCTGGGGAGGTAACAAAGTAATCAGGTTGTCCCACGGGGGGCTCACAGTTTTAATCCCCATTTTACAGATGAGGTAACTGAGGCCCAGAGAAGTTAAGTGACTTGCCCAAAGTCACACAGCTGACGGTTGAGAAGCCACCCAGATTTAAACCCAGCTATTGAGTTCATAGGGTTCTTTTTCTTGTCATTATTTTTTTATTCATTCATTCAATCGTATTTATTCAATCAATCAATCAATCGTATTTATTGAGCACTTACTGTGTGCAGAGCACTGTACTAAGCCCTTTATGGTATTTTTATGGTATTGGTTCATTCATTCATTCAATTGTATTTATTGAGCGCTCACTGTGTGCCGAGCAAGTTCTCACTATGTGCCAGGCAATCAGTTTGGACACAGTCGGCGGCGAACATGGGCTCACAGTCTTAATCTCCATTTTACAGATGAGGTCACTGAGGCGCAGAGAAGTGAAGTGATTTACCCAGGGTCACACAGCAGACACGCGGTGGAGCCGGGATTATCAATCAATCAATCCATCAGTCGTATTTATTGAGCGCTTACTGTGTGCAGAGCACTGTACTAAGCGCTTGGGAAGTCCAAGTTGGCAACGTATAGAGACGGTCCCGACCCAACAGTGGGCTCACAGTCTATTCCTTTTGACTCCCAGGGCCGTTATTGATTTATTTTACTTGTACATATTTATTCTATTTATTTGATTGTGTTAATATGTTCGGTTTTGTTGCCTGGCTCCCCCTTCTAGACCGTGAGCCCGCTGTTGGGTAGGGACCGTCTCTATACGTTGCCGACTTGGACTTCCCAAGCGCTCAGTCCAGCGCTCTGCACACAGTAAGCGCTCAATAAATACGATTGAATCAATGAATGAATGAATCCTCCATCCACTAGACCTCCCTACGTCTCCTAGGGTCTGTTCTTGGTGGAAGACGGTGGCTCCTTTTGTCAGAAATTCCTTTTCATCACGTGCTGAAGAGTAATTTGATGTGTGAGCCACGCAATATAATGTGTCTTGTTTAAAGAAAGGGCCCATTTTGTTAACAGCGGGGAGAAGTGGGAAATTACCCACACAACAATGCTATTTTCCATTGCCTGGAGGTAGACGCACTGGATGTGGTTGGGATTGAATTGCCAGCAGCACTGCTGCTTAAACACCAGAGAATTATGGCAATACTTCGCTATCATTCTCAAAATGTAAATAGTGGAAAATACCCCAAGGCAACCCTCTGCCCCAGAAATCATATTTTCGATTATTTTTTTTTTTTCCTGTTCCCTTCTCGAAATCCACCTAGCGGAATAGGACGCGATACAGACATCATTTGCCACAGCTTGAAAACTGGCTGAAAAAACAGCAAAGAAAGGAGCCGGTGAGTAGTCATTCATTCAGCCGTATTTATTGAGCGCTTCCTGTGCGCAGAGCACTGTACTAAGTGCTGGGGAAGTACAAGTTGGCAACATAGAGAGACGGTCCCTACCCAACAGCGGGAGTAGGGACACGACAGGGCTGGGGTCAGGGCTTTCGAAATAGGAGCCAACATTTTTATTGCAGATCTGGAAAGGGAGGGTACAGTGGGTTTGAGATTCAGGAAGAAATAATGCCCATTTCGGTGAAGCAGAAAGCGAGTCAACGAAACAAACCTAGTGGAAAGAGCCCGGGCTCGAGAATCAGAGGTCATGGGTTCTAATCCCGGCTCCGCCACTTGTCAGAAGTGTGACCTTGGGCAAGTCACTTCACTTCTGTGTGCCTCAGTTGCCTCATCTGGAAAATGGGGATTGAGACTTGTGAGCCCCACGTGCGACAACCTGATCACCTTGTATCCCTCAGTGCTTAGAATAGTGCTTTGCACATAGTAAGCGCTTAACAAATACCATCATCATCATTATTATTATTATTCTGTGTGCCTCAGTTCCCTCATCTGGAAAATGGGGATTAAGACTTGCGAGCCCCACGTGGGACAACCTGATCACCTTGAATCCCCCAGCGCTTAGAATAGTGCTTTGCACATAGTAAGCGCTTAACAAATACCATCATCATTATTATTATTATCATTCTGTGTGCCTCAGTTACCTCATCTGGAAAATGGGGATTAAGACTGTGAGCCCCACATGGGACAACCTGATCACCTTGTATCCCCCAGCGCTTAGAATAGTGCTTTGCACATAGTAAGCGCTTAACAAATACCATCATTATTATTATTATTATTCTGTGTGCCTCAGTGACCTCATCTGGAAAATGGGGATTAAGACTGTGAGCCCCCCCGTGGGACAACCTCATCACCTTGTATCCCCCCCAGCGCTTACAACAGTGCTTTGCACACAGTAAGCGCTTAACAAATGCTATCATTACTGCTGGCTGTGTGACTTTGAGCAAGTCACTTAACTTCTCTGTGCCTCAGTTACCTCATCTGGAAAATGGGGATTAAACCCCCTCCTACTTAGACTGTGAGTCCCATGCAGGGCACGGCCTGTGTCCAATCTGAATAAATTTTATCTACGCCAGCGCTTAGAACAGTGCTGGACACATAGTAAGCGCTTAATAAATGCCATTATTATTGTAGTAAGGGATTAACAAATACTATAACACGAAACAAACAAATGAACAGAGAGAAAACAGGCTACCTATCGGGGGTCACAAAGAGTAACCAGAAAATGCATTCGAGTTCCCAATTTTTCTTGATTGAGTGCAATGTGCTGCACAATAGAAGCCAAAGGCACTTTGTTTTGCCCACAGGCAGCTTCCATTCCAAAGGGAGAGGTGGACAGGGGAATCAGAATAAGTGAATTGAATACACAGTCGTATATACATGCATACAAAAGAGTTGAGGACGGGCAAAAATAAATAAATACCTAAATTCTAGAGGTGGTTGTTGGGTTGCTAGTACGGGGGGCTTTGGGAATTAATTGGGAGGAAGGTTGGCTGGAGGAGGTGGGATTTTCAGGCTGAGGAAGGGCAAAAATAGATAAATACCTAAATTCTAGAGGTGGTTGTTGGGTTGCTACTACGGGGGGCTTTGGGAATTAATTGGGAGGAAGGTTGGCTGGAGAAGGTGGGATTTTCAGGCTGAGGACGGGCAAAAATAGATAAATACCTAAATTCTAGAGGTGGTTGTTGGATTGCTACTACAGGGGGCTTTGGGAATTAATTGGGAGGAAGGTTGGCTGGAGGAGGTGGGATTTTCAGGCTGAGGACGGGCAAAAATAAATAAATACCTAAATTCTAGAGGTGGTTGTTGGGTTGCTACTACGGGGGGCTTTGGGAATTAATTGGGAGGAAGGTTGGCTGGAGGAGGTGGGGTTTTCAGGCTGAGGATGGGCAAAAATAGATAAATACCGAAATTCTAGAGGTGGTTGTTGGGTTGCTACTACAGGGGGCTTTGGGAATTAATTGGGAGGAAGGTTGGCTGGAGGAGGTGGGATTTCTAGACTGTGAGCCCACCGTTGGGTAGGGACTGTCTCTATATGTTGCCAACTTGTACTTCCCAAGCGCTTAGTACAGTGCTCTGCACACAGTAAGTGCTCAATAAATACAATTGATTAATTGATTGATTGATTTTCAGGCGGGCTTTGAAGGTGGGCTGAAGTTTCTCAATTTCCTCACTCCAATGATGGGGATTTCAGGCCAGCTGGCGGTTCTTATTAGATTTCCTATGATTGGGACACGTGGAAGCTATGTAGCCAAGTGCAAAGAGCATGGGGCCTGGGTTCTAATCCTGACTCTTTCACCTCTCTGCTGTGTGACCTTGGGCAAGTCACTTCACTTTTCTGTGCCTCAGTTACCTCATCTGGAAAATAATAATAATAATAATAATAATAATAATGTTGGTATTTGTTAAGCGCTTACTATGTGCAAAGCACTGTTCTAAGCGCTGGGGGGAACACAAGGAGATGAGGTTGTCCCATGTGGGGCTCACAGTCTTAATCCCTATTTTACAGATGAGGGAACTGAGGCACAGAGAAGTGAAGTGACTTGCCCAAGGTCACACAGCAGACATGTGGGGGAGGCGGGATTCAAACCCATGACCTCTGACTCCCAAGCCTGCGCTCTTTCCACTGAGCCATGGTGGGGATCGAGAAGGTGAGCCCCACGTGGGTAAGCGCTTAGTACAGTGCTCTGCACACAGTAAGCGCTCAATAAATAAGATTGAATGAATGAATGAAGTTAGTCCAACCTGACTAACTTGTATCTATTCCAGCACTTAGTACAATGCCTCACGGATAGTGTCAACAATACCACAATAATAATAATACTGGTGATTCAATCAATCAATCAATTGTATTTATTGAGCGCTTACTGTGTGCAGAGCACTGTACTAAGCGCTTGGGAAGTACAAGTCGGCAACATATAGAGATGGTCCCTACCCAACAGTGGGTTCACAGTCTAGAAGGTGGAGACAGAGAACAAAACAAAACATATTAACAAAATAAAATAAATAGAATAGATATGTACAAGTAAAATAAATAAATTAATAGAGTAATAAATCCGTACAAACATATATACCTATATACAGGTGCTGTGGGGAAGGGAAGGAGGTAAGGCAGGGGGGATGGAGGAGGGAGAAAAATAATGGTGATTAAAATAATGGCATTTGTTAATAATGTTCATTAGAGTATTTGTTGAAAATGATAACATTATTTATTATTATCATTATGATTAATAATAAAAGTAAGAGCAATTCTCATCTATGAACATGGGCCTCGATCGAAAAAAATCAAATCACAGTCGCTATTCCCTACAGGGGCTCCCAATCTAAAAGAGAGGGAGAATGAGTTTTCTTACCCCCATTTTATGGATGAAGAAACTGTGGCCCAGGGAGGTTAAATCAATCATCCCACATCCCACAGTGTCCTGGCTTCTTGCCCAGTGCTCTTTCCAGTAGACCACACTGTCCTCAGTCCTAATTAATATAGACTGGGACCCCGCTGTTGGGTAGGAACCGTCTCTATATGTTGCCAACTTGGACTTCCCAAGTGCTTAGTACAGTGCTCTGCACACAGTAAGCGCTCAATAAATACGATTGAATGAATGAATGAATGAATGAATGAATGAGATCTTCTTCCACAGCCCGTGATCACGGCGTTGCCACTTCAAGCCGATTTCCACTGCTCTTCTCCTTCTAAGTGGTTCAAAATCTGTTGAGGCAAATTTCCTACTGAAAGAAACATTTCAATTTGAGAGAAAATATTAAAGATCACAGATTAAAACATGAAGAGATAAGAAAATGAAGATGATGGCAACGCTTCCGGGCCCTTAGACTGTTCCCTAGGCGTGTTGATACTGAAAATCAAACATCCATTTTGCTCTCTAAAAGGTTCAGCTCCTAGAGGAAAGGTGAACAGGTCATCAGCTGTGTGACGTTGGGCAAGTCACTTAACATCTCTGTGCCTCAGTTACCTCATCTGTAAAATGGGGATTATTCATTCATTCGATCGATTTCACACGTCTCCAAACCTTCAAACCCGAGTGCAATATTTTCTTCACAGTTCATAAATAATTAGCAATTACTTTTGCAGCCATTTGTGCCGGATTATGGGGGTCGCGTTCTGGAAAAACCTCGTGTTATGAGAGGATTTCATTGCAGTAACAAGTGAGTCAACCTTCTAGTCAAAACATACAAATAGAGTGTGGGCAGGAAACGTATCTACCAACTCTGTTGTACTCTCCCAGTCGCTTAGTACAGTGCTCTGCACACAGTAAGCGCTCAATAAATACGATTGAATGAATGAATGAATGAATGAATGAATGATGTGGGTTCTAATCCCGGCTCCGCCACTCACCAGCTGTGTGATGTTGGGCAAGTCATTTAATGTCTCTGTGCCTCAGTTACCTCATCTGTAAAATGGGGATTATTCATTCATTCGATCGTATTTATTGAGCACTTACTGTGTGCAGAGCACTGTACTAAGCGCTTGGGAAGTCCAAGTTGGCAACATATAGAGACGGTCCCTACCCAACAGTGGGCTCACAGTCTAGAAGGGGGAGACAGACAACAAAACAAAACATGTGAGCAGGTGTCAAGTCGTCAGAACAAATAGAATTAAAGCTAAATTCATTCATTCATTCATTCATTCAATCATATTTATTGAGCGCTTACTGTGTGCAGAGCACTGTACTAAGCGCTTGGGAAGTACAAGTTGGCGACATATAGATACAGTCCCCACCCGACGATGGGCTCACAGTCTAGAAGGGGGAGACAGACAACAAAACAAAACATGTGAGCAGGTGTCAAGTCATCAGAACAAATAGAATTGAAGCTAAATTCATTCATTCAATCATATTTATTGAGCGCTTACTGTGTGCAGAGCACTGTGCTAAACACTTGGGAAGTACAAGTTGGTGATATATAGAGACGGCCCCCTACCCAACAACGGGCTCACAGTCTAGAAGGGGGAGACAGACAACAAAACAAAACATGTGAGCAGGTGTCAAGCCGTCAGAACAAATAGAATTAAAGCTAAATGCACATCATTAACAAAATGACTAGGATAGTAAATATGTACAAGTAAAATAAATAGAGTAATAAATCTGTACAAACATATATACAGGTGCTGTGGGGAGGGGAAGGAGATGGGGCGGGGGGGATGGAGAGGAGGAGAGGAAAAAGGGGGCTCAGTCTGGGCCTGTATTGAGGGAGAATGTTGGGCAGAAGGGAGGGGCAGAAAACAATCAATCAATCAATCAATCAATCGTATTTATTGAGCGCTTACTGTGTGCAGAGCACTGTACTAAGCGCTTGGGAAGTCCAAGTTGGCAACATATAGAGACGGTCCCTACCCAACAGTGGGCTTGAACAGCCTCCAAGTCACACAAAGGACAAGGAGGCGTTGCCTTGATTGGCTTCAATGAAGCAATCAGATTTATTGATCACTAACTTGCAGAGACCCCCCTAGGGAACAGGAAAAAGGACCATAGCAAGTTAGCTATAAGAGGAAAAGAGGGCGGAGGCAGGGAAGGCCTCTTAGAGGAGCCGTGCCTTCGATGAGGCCTTGAAGTCGGGGAGAGTGATTGTCCGGTGGTCTTGAGGAGGGAGGGCGTTCCGGGCCAGGGGCAGGATCAATCAATCAATCAATCGTATTTATTGAGCGCTTACTGTGTGCAGAGCACTGTACTAAGCGCTTGGGAAGCCCAAGTTGGCAACACATAGAGACGGTCCCTACCCAACAGTGGGCTCACGGGCAGGAGATAGAGGAGATTGCGGTACAGTGAGAAGTTGAGCATTAGAGGAGCGAATGTGCCGGCTGGGTTGGAATAGGAGAGTAGCGAGGCGAGGTAGGGGATGTGGTGTGATGATGGGGGAGATCATCTCCGGGGCCGTGATGATGGGGGAGATCAGCGGTCTGTCGGATAGAATCACGTAGCTAGATAGATAGACTGCGTTACCTGTTGTTGGGTAGGGACCGTCTCTATAGAATAATAATAATGGCATTTATTCATTCATTCATTCATTCATTCAATCGTATTTATTGAGCGCTTACTATGTGCAGAGCACCGGACTAAGCTCTTGGGAAGGACGAGTCGGCAACATCTAGAGACGGTCCCTACCCAACAGCGGGCTCACAGTCTAGAAGGGGGAGACAGATGCGCATAGCCTCTACTGTAGTAAATTGAAAACAAAATGGAAACAGAGAAGGTGTTCACTTGGCCATAATAATAATAATGATGGTATTTGTTAAGTGCTTACTATGTGCAAAGCACTGTTCTAAGCACTGGGGAGGTTACAAGGTGATCAGGTTGTCCCACGGGGGGCTCACACTTTTAATCCCCATTTTTACAGGTGAGAGAACTGAGGCCCAGAGAAGTGAAGTGACTTGCCCAAAGTCACACAGCTGACAGGTGGCGGAGCGGGGATTTGAACCCATGACCTCTGACTCCAAAGCCCGGGCTCTTTCCACTGAGCCACGCTGCTTCTCATAATTTCATAAAAGTCCTGTTTTACCAGTGGCAGTGGTTTACCAAGAACCGGGATCAGAAATGTGAGGTCCAGATAAACAGCCTCTAAAATCCAAAAGACACTATTTGAACTGATTAACTTATGTAGAATAAATTTAAAAAAAAACCAGTCAGTCATTTTTACTGAGTGCTTACTATGTGCAGAGCACTGAACTAAGCACTTGTGGGAGTAATAATAATAATAACAATGACATTTGTTAAGCGCTTACTATGTGCAAAGCACTGCTCTAAGTGCTGAGGAGGGCACAAGGTGATCAGGTTTCCCCATGTGGGGCTCAGTCTTAGTTCCCATTTTACAGGTGAGGTAATTGGGGCACAGAGAAGTTAAGTGACTTGCCCAAAGTCACACAGCTGACAACTGGGGGAGCCGGGATTTGAATCCATGACCTCTGACACCCAAACAGAATTAGCATACATGTTCCCTGTCCATAATTAGTTTACAGTCTAGAAGGGGAGACAGACATTAGTAGTGTAACCTTTCTATAATATTTAAGAAGAATTTTAATCAGCTATAATCTAGTAACAAAATGTGAAAAATAACCTCTTCTTGGTATACTTAAAACTCTGTTGAAGCTCTATATTCATCTGCACATACATTTATTAAGCACTTACTACATGCAAAGCACTGTTCTAAGTACTGGGGAGGTTACAAGGTGATCGGTTGTCCCACGGGGTCTCACAATCTTCATCCCCATTTACAGATGAGGTAACTGAGGCCCAGAGAAGTTAATAATAATAATAATAATGGCATTTATTAAGCACTTACTGTGTGCAAAGCACTGTTCTAAGCGCTGGGGAGGTTACAAGGTGATCAGGTTGTCCCACGGGGGGCTCACAGTCTTCATCCCCATTTTACAGATGAGGTCACTGAGGCCCAGAGAAGTTAAGTGACTTGCCCAAAGTCACACAGCTGACAATTGGTGGAGCGGGATTTGAACCCATGACCTCCGACTCCAGAGTCCGTGCTCTTTTCCACTCAGCCACGCTGCTTCTCTCTCTATACGTTGCCAACTTGTGCATGCCAAGAGCTTAGTACAGTGCTCTGCACACAGTAAGCGCTCAATAAATACGACTGAATGAATGAATGAAAGGACTCGTCATTCGATTTTGCGGACTGGTCATTTTTAAGTAGCTTATCCAGGAGTTTGACTCACGTTACTCTCATTTTTTGATTTAAATGCCGCTGGTGTTTGAAGGTGGTGGTGGGAATGCTATATAGTGATTGCACTGTGTTAGGCACTTGGGGCGTTCAAAAGGGAAAAGGAAATGTGTATATACAGAATTCATCTTCAAAAGATTTCTTACCTTTTCATTGTATGTACTACATGCTGTTTGAATATTTAGACCGAGGAAGGGCTTTGCAGGAAAGCCTGAATCTGTTTTTTTAAAAATAATAATAATAATAATGATGGCATTAATTAAGCGCTTACTATGGGGAGGTTACAAGGTGGTCAGGTTGTCCCACAGTGGGGCTCACAATCTTAATCCACATTTTACTGATGAGGGAACTGAGGCCCAGAGAAGTGAAGTGACTTGCCCAAAGTCACACAGCTGACGATTGGCGGAGCCAGGATTTGAACCCACGACCTTTGACTCCAAAGCCCGGGCTCTTTCCACTGAGCCACGGTATTTGTTAAGCGCCCGGTACTGTACTAAGCTCTGGGGTAGATACAAGGTTGGACCCAGTCCGTCTCCCACGTGAGGCTTGCATTCTTCATCCTGATTTCACAGATGAGGTTACAGAGGCCCAGAGAAGTGAAGTGACTTGTCCAAGGTCACACAGCAGACAAGTGGCGGGGCGGGGATTAGAACCCGGGTCCTCGTGACTCCACACTGCCTCTCCTCAGCAGTGATTACTGGCCACATGAGCGTGTCGCTCGAAGCGGAGTCTGCGGAATTGCTGCCCCACTTTCTTTACCTTCTATGGTGGAGCTTCGGAAAACCTTCTTGTCTCCCGTTTCAAAGAACCCCACTGACCACAGATCCCAGTGAAAGTGGTGCCCGCTGTTGAGTAGGGACCGTCTCTCTATGTTGCCAACTTGTACTTCCCAAGCGCTTAGTACAGTGCTCCGCACACGGTAAGCGCTCACTAAATACGGTTGAATGAATGGTGCGTTCTTCCATCGCTACTGAGGTTCTTCCCCCCCTCTAAGCTCCTTAAAGATAATGTGGCTCAGTGGAAAGAGCCCGGGCTTTGGAGTCAGAGGTCATGGGTTCGTATCCCAGCTCCGCCACATGTCTGCTGTGTGGCCTTGGGCAGGTCACTTAACTTCACTGAGCCTCAGTTCCCTCATCTGTAAAATGGGGATTAAGACTGTGAGCCCCCCTCGTGGGACAACTTGATCACATTGTATCCCCCCCAGCACTTAGAACAGTGCTTTGCACATAGTAAGCGCTTAACAAATGCCATTATTATTATTATTATTACTATTATAATGATGATGATGTTATTTGTTAAGCGCCATCCCTCCCCGCCCCGTGCCCCTCCCCGACAGCCCCAGTCAAGTACAGCCTGGGGATTCCCTGCTCCGATACGGAAGAGCTTCCCTTCTTCCGAGGAATTCATTATCAATCAGTCGGTCAATCATATTTATTGAGCACTTACCGTGTACAGAGCACAGTATTAAGCACTCAGGAGAGTACAATATAACAGTATAACACATTCCTTGCCCACAGGAGCTTACAGTATATATGTATGTATATATGTATATATACATATGCATATATGTATATATGTTTGTACATATTTGTTACTCTATTTATTTATTTATTTATTTTACTTGTACATAGCTATTCTATTTATTTTATTTTGTTAGTATGTTTGGTTTTGTTCTCTGTCTCCCCCTTTTAGACTGTGAGCCCACTGTTGGGTAGGGACCGTCTCTATGTTGCCAACTTGTACTTCCCAAGTGCTTAGTACAGTGCTCTGCACACAGTAAGCGCTCAATAAATACAATTGATGATGATGATGATGATACAATCTAGAGGGGGAGACAGACATTAATGCAAATAAAGCAAGCTACATTATATTCGTGTCGGTCTCCCCCTCTAGACTTTAAGTTCCCTGTGGGCAGGATACGTCTACCAATTCTGTTGTATCGTACTCTCCCAAGCACTTAGTACAGTGTTCTGCACAGAGTAAGTGCTCAATGAATATGTTTGATTATGCTTACTACGTGCCAAGTACTGTACTAAACGCCGGGATAGGTAACAAGAGAATCAGGTTGGGCGCAGTCCCTCTCTTACATGAGGCTCACAGTCTAAGGTGGGAGGGAGAACAGATACTGAATCCCCGTTTAACGGATGAGGAAACTGAGGCACAGAGAAGCGAAGTGGCTTGCCCAAGGTCACACAGCAGGCAAGTCGCAGGGATGGGATTAGAACCCAGGTCCTTGGACTCCCAGGCCTTTCCGTTGGGCCCTCCCCGTGGGCAGGGAATGTGCCTACCAACCTTGTTGTAGCGCACGCTCCTAAGCGCTTACTACAGTGCTCTGTACACAGTAAGCGTTCAGTTAATACTATCGACGGATGGATCGATTGCCTGATTTCCCCGGCGGGTGACTCGGCTTTCAAGATCGCCTGCAGTTCCGTTACTAAATTCATCCCAGGCCAGGGAATGAATCTCGGTCTCATTTTCAAACAGCATCAGCCTCAAAACGTGAATTCACTGGCAAGAGTGGATAGAGCGCAGCCTGGGAGTCATAGGTTCTAATCCCGACTCCGCCACTTGTCCGCTGTATCTCGGAGACGTGGACTGTGTCCCGATCGATTAAACTGTAGCTCTCCCCGGAGATTAGAATAATGCCTGCTATATAGTAAGCACTTACCGAACACCACCCAAAAGAAAAAATGCACAGAGAGACCAGAGTGAGCCCAAAGGAAGTCAGAGGGCCACCGCAGTTTATTTTGAAACTGGGGGCATGGAAGCTTGTTCAGTCCCACAGTGAAGGATAACAACAAACACACCTAACACCACAATGCGGATGATCCCCAAATCTCCATCTCCAGCCCTGGTCTCTCTCCCTCTCTGCAGTTTCGCATTTCTTCTTGCCTTCAAGACATCTCGACTTGGATGTCCGCCCATCACCTCAAGTTTAACTGGTCCAAAACAGAACTTATCTTCCCACCCAAACCCTGTCCTCCCCCTGACTTTGGCATTCTCCTTGACTCCTCTCTGTCATTCAACCCACATATTCAATCCACCGCTAAATCCTGTCGATCCCACCTTCCCAGCACCGTTAAAATCCGCCCTTTCCTCTCCATCCAAACTGTTACCACGTTAGTACAATCACTCATCCTATCCCGCCTGGATTACTGCATCAGACTCCTTGCCTCCTCTCTGTCATTCAACCCACATATTCAATCCACCGCTAAATCCTGTCGATCCCACCTTCCCAGCGCCGCTAAAACCCGCCCTTTCCTCTCCATACAAACTGCTACCATGTTAGTAGAATCACTCATCCTATCCCGCCTGGATTACTGCATCAGACTCCTTGCCTCCTCTCTGTCATTCAACCCACATATTCAATCCACCACTAAATCCTGTCGATCCCACCTTCCCAGCGCCGCTAAAACCCGCCCTTTCCTCTCCATACAAACTGCTACCATGTTAGTAGAATCACTCATCCTATCCCGCCTGGATTACTGCATCAGACTCCTTGCCTCCTCTCTGTCACTCAACCCACATATTCAATCCACCGCTAAATCCTGTCGATCCCACCTCCCCAGCGCCGCTAAAATCCGCCCTTTCCTCTCCATCCAAACTGCTACCACATTAGTAGAATAACTCATCCTATCCCGCCTGGATTACTGCATCAGCCTCCTTGCCTCTCCCCACTCCAGTCCGTACTTCCTCTTCTGCCTGGATCATTTTTCACCAAAAACGTTCAGAACGCGTCATCCCACTCCTCAAAAAACTCAAGTGGCTATCCATCCATCAACAAGAACTTCTCACCATTGGCTTTAAAGTATTCCATCACCTTGCCCTCTCCTACCTAACCACCCTACTCTCTTTCTACAACCCAGCCCGCACACTTTGCTTCTCTAGTCCTAACCTTCTCACTGGGCCTCTACCTCGCCCGTCTCGCGGCCGACTCCTGGTCCACCTCCCGCTTCTGGCCTGGAACGCCCTTCCTCCTCAGATCCGACATACAGTGACTCTCCCTCCCTTCAAAGTCTTACTGAAGGCACATCTCCTCCAAGAGCCCTTCCCTGACTAGGCCTCCGTTTTCCTCTTCCCCCACACCCTTCTGCGTCACTCTGATTTGCTACCATGGTTATCAATCAATCAATCAATCAGTCGTATTTATTGAGCACTTACTGTGTGCAGAGCACTGGACTAAGCGCTTGGGAAGTACAAGTTGGCAACATATAGAGACGGGCCCTACCCAACAGGTCTGTTGCACATTCATTCATTCATTCAATTGCATTTATTGAGCGCTTACTGTGTGCAGAACACTGGTCTAAGCGCTTGGGAAGTACAAGTTGGCAACATATAGAGACGGGCCCTACCCAATAGGTCTGTAGCGCATTCATTCATTCATTCAATTGTATTTATTAAGCGCTTACTGTGTGCAGAGCACTGTACTAAGCACTTGGGAAGTATACGTTGGCAACATTCACTCATTCAACTGTATTTATTGAGTGCTTACTGTGTGCAGAGCACTGTACTAAGCGCTTGGGAAGTACAAGTCGGCAACATATAGAGACGGTCCCTACCCAACAGATCTGTTGCGCATTCATTCATTCAATCATTCATTCAGTTGTATTTATTGAGCGCTTACTGCGTGCAGAACACTGTACTAAGCGCTTGGGAAGTATACATTGGCAACATTCATTCATTCAACCATATTTATTGAGCACTTACTGTGTGCAGAGCACTGTACTAAGCGCTTGGGAAGTACAAGTCGGCAACATATAGAGACGGTCCCTACCCAACAGGTCTGTTTGCGCATTCATTCATTCATTCAATTGTATTTATTGAGCGCTTACTGTGTGCAGAGCACTGGACTAAGCGCTTGGGAAGTAAACGTTGGCAACATTCCTTCATTCAACTGTATTTATTGAGCGCTTACTGTGTGCAGAGCACTGGACTAAGCGCTTGGGAAGTACAAGTTGGCAACGTATAGAGACAGGCCCTACCCACCAGGTCTGTTGCGCATTCATTCATTCATTCATTCAATTGTATTTATTGAGCGCTTACTGTGTGCAGAGCACAGAACTAAGCGCTTGGGAAGTATACGTTGGCAACATTCATTCATTCAACCGTATTTATTGAGCGCTTACTGTGTGCAGAGCACTGTACTAAGCGCTTGGGAAGTACAAGTTGGCAACATATAGAGACGGGCCCTACCCAACAGGTCTGTTGCACATTCATTCATTCATTCATTCAATTGTATTTATTGAGCGCTTACTGTGTGCAGAGCACTGTACTAAGCGCTTGGGAAGTATACGTTGGCAACATTCATTCATTCAACCGTATTTATTGAGTGCTTACTGTGTGCAGAGCACTGTACTAAGCGCTTGGGAAGTACAAGTTGGCAACATATAGAGACGGTCCCTACCCAACAGATCTGTTGCGCATTCATTCATTCAATCATTCATTCAGTTGTATTTATTGAGCGCTTACTGCGTGCAGAACACTGTACTAAGCGCTTGGGAAGTATACATTGGCAACATTCATTCATTCAACCATATTTATTGAGCACTTACTGTGTGCAGAGCACTGTACTAAGCGCTTGGGAAGTACAAGTCGGCAACATATAGAGACGGTCCCTACCCAACAGGTCTGTTTGCGCATTCATTCATTCATTCAATTGTATTTATTGAGCGCTTACTGTGTGCAGAGCATTGGACTAAGCGCTTGGGAAGTAAACGTTGGCAACATTCCTTCATTCAACTGTATTTATTGAGCGCTTACTGTGTGCAGAGCACTGGACTAAGCGCTTGGGAAGTACAAGTTGGCAACGTATAGAGACAGGCCCTACCCACCAGGTCTGTTGCGCATTCATTCATTCATTCATTCAATTGTATTTATTGAGCGCTTACTGTGTGCAGAGCACAGAACTAAGCGCTTGGGAAGTATACGTTGGCAACATTCATTCATTCAACCGTATTTATTGAGCGCTTACTGTGTGCAGAGCACTGTACTAAGCGCTTGGGAAGTACAAGTTGGCAACATATACAGACGGGCCCTACCCAACAGGTCTGTTGCACATTCATTCATTCATTCATTCAATTGTATTTATTGAGCGCTTACTGTGTGCAGAGCACTGTACTAAGCGCTTGGGAAGTATACGTTGGCAACATTCATTCATTCAACCGTATTTATTGAGTGCTTACTGTGTGCAGAGCACTGTACTAAGCGCTTGGGAAGTACAAGTTGGCAACGTATAGAGACGGTCCTACCCAACAGGTCTGTTGCACATTCATTCATTCATTCATTCATTCAATTGTATTTATTGAGCGCTTACTGTGTGCAGAGCACTGTACTAAGCGCTTGGGAAGTATACGTTGGCAACATGTAGAGACCGTTCCTACCCACCAACGGGCTCACGGTCTAGAAAAATGTGGAGGGGGTGGCTTGTGAGGGATTGGCATGGGCTTTAAAGTCTGTACCAAAATCCCAGAATGTTATGGACCCTCATCTACTTATGAACCATACATATTCCAGCCCACTGTTGGGTAGGGACTGTCTCTCTATGTTGCCAACTTGTACTTCCCAAGCGCTTAGTACAGTGCTCTGCACACAGTAAGCGCTCAATAAATACCATTGATGATGATGATGATTCCAGCCCCGATATCAAAACCCAAGCTCCGACTGGGGCGGGGCTGCCGGATTTGGCCAGGATTGTCCCAATTCTGGGACTTTTGTCAAGTTTCCTGAAATCCCCAGCACTATCTGGGAATCACTGGGACGTGCGACGAGATGAATTCTGGATGGTACGTCTCCGCCGCGCTGTGTAGAAACACCGCTGCCGACACTGGCCGTTGCTTCGTAGCAGGGATAGATTTTCCGGCAAGAAGAAGTCAGACGCGCCGGAGAGCACAGAAGCAGCAAGCTTATCATTTCCGATTCACTTTGGGCCCGGTTGAAAGGCAAATGAATGCCGCAGACCGGAGTTTCTAACTTCAGCCACCGAATACCACCATTTTCCCGAAAACTTCCAACCTAAAGTAGGTCGCTAGTGACAGCAGCCGCTGTTGTTCCTCAGATTTCCAGTCAGACTTGAAGAATCACGGCCGAACAATTAAATCAATAATGTAGCCGTTCTCTTAACCTAAACCTCTAATATGAGAGATATTTGTTAGTTCCTGACACTTGCGCTGTAATTTCTTTAGTCTATTCTCAGGCAAAATCACTTTCCCCATGCTGCCAGGACTGGGACAAAAATCTCAATTCTCGATCGAAGGTGAATTGGACCTTTTCTGATATTTTAAATCCATTTTCCTGACAAACTTTGAGAAGGAATTGTTTCTCGAATTTTTTTCAAACGGGTCCGAACTCGTTCTTACGGCATACGAACCAGAGCCGGGAAATTGTATGTTAGGAAAGAAGATAATTCCAAGAGGAAAGATGAAACTGTTCCCTGACTGCTCAATCAATCAACTGATGGCATTTCCTGAGCGCTTACTGTGTGCAGGGTACTGTACTGAGACAGTGCGAGTTAGTAGACATGATCCCTGCCCTCAAGGAACTTACAATCCTCCATTCATTCATTCAATCGTATTTATTGAGCGCTTACTGTGTGCAGAGCACTGGACTAAGCGCTTGGGAAGTCCAAGTTGGCAACATATAGAGACGGTCCCTACCCAACAGCGGGCTCACAGTCTAGAAGGGGGAGACAGAGAACAAAACAAAACACATTAACCAAATAAAATAGAATAAATATGTACAAATAAAATAAAAAAATAAATAGAGTAATAAATATGTACAAACACATATACATATATACAGGTGCAGAGCACTGAACTAAGCACTTGAGAAAGGACAACAGAATTAGTAAACATTATTCCTGCCCTCCAGTCAATAAATTGTATTTATTCGGCATTCACTGTGTAGAAACCACTGTACTAAACCTTTGGAAGAGTACAGCATAACAGAGGTGGTTATGATAATAATGATGGCATTTGTTAAGCCCTTACTACGTGATGTGTTCCCTGCCTGCGAGGAGCTTAGAGTCTAGTGTAGCTAGTGCAGCTTAGAGTCTGCTTAGAGAAGCAGCGTGGCTCAAGGGAAAGAGCCCGGGCTTTGGAGTCAGAGGTCATGGGTTCAAATCCTGGCTCCGCCAATTGTCAGCTGTGTGACTTTGGGCAAGTCACTTCACTTCTCTGGGCCTCAGTTACCTCCAATGTAAATGGGGATGAAGACTGTGAGCCCCCCTGTGGGACAACCTGATCACCTTGTTACCTCCCAGCGCTTAGAACAGTGCTTTGCACATAGTAAGTGCTTAATAAATGCCATTATTATTATTATTATTATTAGCGGGGAGCTT
This sequence comes from Tachyglossus aculeatus, assembly GCF_015852505.1. Classification (NCBI taxonomy): domain Eukaryota; kingdom Metazoa; phylum Chordata; class Mammalia; order Monotremata; family Tachyglossidae; genus Tachyglossus; species Tachyglossus aculeatus. The sequence goes on along the minus strand of NC_052101.1, from coordinate 131,471,410 downwards.
GTTCTCTATTGAGAGGAAGACAAATCAGAACAGACTCATGTGTAGGAAGACTGTTCCCTAATTCTTCTACCACATTCTATGCCAACAGAGGTCATAGGTTCGAATTCCGGCTCCACCACATGTCTGCTGTGTGACCTTGGGCAGGTCACTTAACTTCTCTGAGCCTCAGTTCCCTCATCTGTAAAATGGGGATGAAGACTGTGAGCCCCACATGGGACAACCGGATCACCTTGTATCCCCCCAGCGCTTAGAACAGTGCTTTGCACATAGTAAGTGCTTAACAAATGCCATCATCATTATTATTATTATTATTAACTGCATAATGAACATATGTGTTCTAGCAGAAACAATGCTTCTCTTCTTTGGAAAATTTCATAGCAGGGGCGTAGGTGCAAACCTATTTGGAAACAGGTTGTGGGGCTCTGGCTGACTCTGTTGGCTGCCCTGATTAGGTGTGTTTGTGTGTGTGTGTGTGTTTGTTGGGGGGCGAGGGGGCTGCCCTGTTTGAAAGATGAGAGAGGGAGAGTGTATGTTGGGAGTTGGGAGGAAGGGGCTCAGATTAACATCTCCATGCCTCAGTTATCTCACCGGTAAAATGGGGCTTGAGACTGAGAGCCCCATCTGGAACAGGTTTGTGTAGATCTTTTGTATTTAATAGAGTAAAATAGCAACGGGCATTGTGCTAGTAGTAGACAAAGCAATAATATAGGACTTTGTATGGAAAAATATCATAGTAGTGTCTCTGAACCATCTACCCCCTAATTCATAATTCTATACTTCTATTTATTTTGATAATAATAATGATGGTGTTTGTTAAGCGCTTACTATTGCAAAGCACCGTTCTAAGCATGTCTACTTGTTTTGTTTTGCTGTCTGTCTCCCCCTTCTAGACTGTGAGCCCATTGTTGGGTAGGGACCGTCTCTATATGTTGCCAGATTGTACTTTCCAAGCGCTTAGTACAGTGCTGTGCACGCAGTAAGCGCTTAATAAATATGATCGAATGAATGAATGAACAGGGACGGTGTCCTAGCTGATTGGTTTGTATCTGCCCCAGCGCTTAGTACAGTGACTGACACATAGTAAGTTCTTAGCAAATCCCATCACATAAAAAAAAGCTAACAACAAAATGGTTGAAAAGCCACGCCGCAGGCCCCAGAGCCCTGGTGAAAAGCCCAGCAATCAATCAATCAATCAATAAATCAATCATATCCCATCTGTGATGGGAGAAGACACAAGATGCCAATGCTGGGGAGTTGTGTCGAGCAGTGTACTGAACATGACAGAGGACAGCCAAGAATCAGTGTGACCTGTGTCTGCTATGTGACACTGGGCAAGTCATTTCCCTTCTCTGTGCCTCAGTTCCCTCATCTGCAAAATGGGGATTCAATATCTGTTCTCCCTCCTACTTGACTGTGAGCCCCATGTAATAATGATGATGGCGTTTATTAAGCGCTTACTATGTGCAAAGCACTGTTCTAAGCGCGGGGGCGGTTACAAGGTGATCAGGTTGTCCCACGGGGGGCTCACAGTCTTCATCCCCATTTTACAGATGAGGGAACTGAGACCCAGAGAAGTGAAGTGACTTGCCCAAAGTCACACAGCTGACAATTGGTGGAGCCGAGATTTGAACCCATGACCTTTGACTCCAAAGCCCGGGCTCTTTCCGCTGAGCCACGCTGCTTCTCTATGGGATATGACTATCTTGTATTTACTCCAGAGCTTAGTACAGTGCCTGACACACGATAAGCGGTTAACGAATATCTTGTATTTACTCCAGAGCTTAGTACAGTGCTTGACACACGATAAGCGGTTAATGAATATCACAATTATTATTGTTAGTGTTATTATTCCAGAGAAGCAGCATGGTGTGCCATGTAATTAAGCGCTTAACAAATACCATAATAATAATAATAATACTATCATTTCTACTATCATATCATATCACTAGAGAGGCAGCATGGCTCAGTGGAAAAGAACATGGGCTTTGGAGTCAGAGGTCATGGGTTCAAATCCCGGCTCTGCCAATTGTCAGCTGTGTGACTTTGGGCAAGTCACTTCACTTCTCTGTGCCCCAGTTACCTCATCTGGAAAATGGGGATTAAGACTGTGAGCCCCCCGTGGGACAACCTGATCACCTTGTAACCTCCCCAACGCTTAGAACAGTGCTGTGCACATAGTAAGCGCTTAATAAATGTCATTATTGTTATTATTATTTCCCCACAGCAGTCAGGATCAGAACAGCAGGGCATATTGCAGGCAAAATGAATGTCCATTCCTTAAAAGAATGTGTTTGTCTTGGTATTAAAGAAAGTATTGAGCTACGTGTGACCCCGAGACCATCCAATGATGAACTTTCATCCTTTTCGGGAGATAATATCAAAACCTCCAAATCATTGATTCTGGAAGAGACTTTCATTTCCTTTTTATCGTTGAGCCCACTTTTTCTCAGAGAAGAAGGATGCATTCTTCCAGCTACACCGAGACATATTAATCACTCACGTATCAAAATAGGTCTGGTGCCAAACTTCTAGCTGTACCTTTCGTTCTCGACTTTGGGCTTCCATCCCCTCGCTCGCTCTCTTTCACCCGCCTCCTCAAATCCTCCAGACCCCAGCACATCCCAACTTCAGAGTTGTCCGGAAATCCCATCGCCTCTAGCAAACCTTCCCCGATTGATTCCCAAAGCCCAAGTCACATCAAGCCCCTCAGGTGCCTCTAGCACCGACATATTTATTTATACTCTCTCTCAGCGGATAAGCACATAGAAAAATGATCACATTACGGACCGGGGTATTTATTGAGTGCCTACTGTGTGCTATGCACCGTACTAAGCGTACAATACAGTCCGGTCTGATGCAGTCCCTCTTCCACGTGGGGCTCACAGTCTAAATAGGAAGGAGAGCAGAAATTGCATCCCCATTTTCCAGAATGGGGAGACTGCGGTACCGAAAAGGTTTGTTTTTATTTTATGGTACTTCTTAAGTGCTTACTATGTGCGAGGCCCTGTTCTAAGCGCTGGGGCAGATACAAGATGACCAATCAGGTGGGACACAATCCCTGCCCACGTGGGGCTCACAATCTTAATCCCCATTTTACAGATAAGGAAACTGAGGCACAGAGAACTAAAGTGCTCGGTACGCTGGGCCACACCGCCTCTCCCGCCGGACTATGTCTCTGCTGGGTCAAACACCTTGGAGTGATGAAAGGAAAGGATGTAATTAAGCAGTGGCAATTTTACACTGGCTTCCTAAATTCAGCTAAATTCTCTTTCCCACTTGTGCTCCCAGAGCAACCCCACCACCTTGGATTCGGGACTCCGAGAGAGAACTACTGCACGGATATTGGGTTGCAATTGAGGTTGACAAAAAAAAAAGGAAAAGAAAACAGATGTTGGGATGGTGAAATGCAACCAGCTTTCACAAAGTCTATGGGATGAGGCTTTACTATCCTTCGTTTAATCTAATTGATTTCTCCCCCCACCATTAAGTGGATAAGATAGAGCTTTCATTTTTGATTCTGGGATGTTCGGATTATTTATCAGGGGTTTGCGTTTTCTCAGACACTGGAGCATCTGCACGGTTAATATCCTACAAGATAATAATAATGATGGCATTTGTTAAGCGCTTACAAGGTGCGAAGCATGCTTTCTGTAACCACGCTCTCTTGTTCTCCGATTGAGAAGGTAGGATTGAAAGATGTAGTAATGTAGACAAACAGTAAGGCTGTGCGGGTAAAGTGACTGTCCCACATGTGATGGGGCACATGTGATCCCACGTGTGATGAGGCAGTCACCAAGTGGGGGATCTCATCCTGTCCCTCAAAAAGGGACAGAAGAGATCCCAACCACTCAACTTCTGCTCCTCCTCTTCCTCTTAGTTGCTGTCCTGGGATCTGAGCTGTGTCCCAAATCATAATAATAATGGTGGCATTTATTAAGTGCTTACTAAGTGCAAAGCACTGTCCTAAGCGCTGGGGAGGTTACAAGGTGATCAGGTTGTCCCAAGGGGGGCTCACAGTCTTCATCCCCATTTTACATTGGAGGTAACTGAGGCCCAGAGAAGTTAAGTGACTTGCCCAAAGTCACCCAGCTGACAATTGGCGGAGCCGGGATTTGAACCCATGACCTCTGACTCCAAAACCCGGGCTCTTTCCACTGAGCCACGCTGCTTCTCTAATAATAATAATAAGCCCTTGGGTAGATACAACATGATCAGGCTGGACAGAGTCCCTGTCCCACACGGGGCTCACAGTCGAAGAGGGAGAGGGAATAGGGATCGTCTTTCCGTTTTCCAGGATGAGAAAACTGAGGCCCGGAGAGGTGAAGTGCTTTGCCCAAGGCCACACAGTGGACTGGAATTTGGATCTACTGAATTCCAGTCTTATGCTCTTTCCACTAAGTGTGTGTGTGTCAGTCAATCATATTTATCGAGTGCTTACAGTGTGCAGAGCACTGAACTAAGCTCTTATGAGAGTAAAATACAACAATATAACAGACACATTCCCTGCCCACAAAGAGTTTACAGTATAAAGGACTGCCTTGTTCCACCCTGTCTCAATTACTGCCCTCTCTCTGGCCCTTCTAATAATGATGACGGTATTTGTTAAGTGCTTACAATGTGCCAAGCATTGTACTAAAGCACTAGGGTAATAATAATGATGGCATTTATTAAGCGCTTCCTATGTGCAAAGCACTGTTCTAAGCGCTGGAGAGGTTACGAGGTGGTCAGGTTGTCCCACTGGGGGCTCACATTTAATCCCCATTTTCCAGATGAGGGAACTGAGGCCCAGAGAAGTGAAGTGACTTGCCCAAAGTCACACAGCTGACAAGTGGCGGAGCCGGGATTTGAACCCATGACCTCTGACTCCAAAACCCGGGCTCTTTCCACTGAGCCACGCTGCTCAGGTCAGACAAAATCCACGGGGCCCGCAGTCTCTTTCTCGCCTTCTCTATTTCTTTCTCACTCTCTAATCATCTCATTATTCCCTCTTGGAGTCTCTGTCTTCCTTTCTGTGGCGGTCCCACCTCCATTCTACTTTGAGCTTCCCCAAACACAGTAACCTTAAGTCTGGGATAAACTTTCCCCTCTTTATCCCAAACCGATGTTTTCATTTGGCATCGATCCACGCGGCTTCAAGAGGAAAACTCCCGCCTCGGAGTCCCTGAGAGAAAATTGACCTCGATGGAAAAATGAACAGTTTTGAGGCTTCTGCTTCTTTGAGCCTGAGAGGTGTGTGCTATCGGTTTCAAGAAAGGGTCATTAACAAGAGTCGTAGGAAATGGGAGTGAAGAGCTTGTAATATTGATGCTAACAAGCTGTTGTGGGCATCAAATCACGGTGCTGACCTTCACAATAAAAACTAACCAAACACGACGCCATCCATAGTTCTCACATTCCTATCGAAATGCATCAAGAACATCAACAACAGGGCAATTGGCTTGAAAAATCTCTCTCCCTGAACATCCGATGAACAGTAATATGTTTGGATGTACAGGAGAGGAAATGAAAACTGCCATGGAGGGTGCAAGTGTGACAGTGCATGTCAGGTACTGCTCTATCCTGGTCGGTGCTCTTAATTGGCTCCATGAAAACCGAATATTAAGGGAGACAAACTAAGACTGGTTTCCCGAAGGACGTTATGTCAGGTGGCTAAGACCCAAACGATTGACCAAAATTATGCAGGTGCATTACAACCGGGGATTTAAAAAAAATGGAGTCACATCCAGACCAAATCGCAATTATTTCTTTGTATAACGGGGCATCGTTAGTTTCCATTTTGCCTAGGTAGCAGGTCCGACTCCCAATCCGAAAAGTTTTCAGCAATATAAAGCTTAATACCGCTACTGAATTCGGCTCCTACCCAGCAACAGATAATGTATTCTCGAGCACCCCCTCATTTCCACAGACATATCACAAGGTACAAATTCATTTTCTGTACCATCGGATATTTTTCCCAATTTTTTGTGGTATTTGTTAAGCACTTATTACACGCCCAGCACTGTACTAAGCACTGGGTTGAGATACAAGTTAACGGGCCAGACTGGGGCTCACAGTCTAAGGGGGAAGGAGAAAAGAGGTCTTTAATCTCCATTCTGCAGATGAAGGAACTGGGATACAGAGAATCTGAGCGATTTACCCAAGGTCACACAGCAAGCGGGTCACAACGTCGGGATAAGGACCCAGGTCTCCCAAAGCCCAGTTCCGAGCTCTTTCCACTAAGCCACCCTGTATCTAGGCTGCAGATGCGGATAACGCCTAGGCATTTTGGTTTCATCCGATCACTTGTTCTCCAACTGTGGGAGATGTACACCATTTCTTAAGGGTGCTTCGCTACTGCTGGGTTTGGAATATTAATCTTCTTTGAAAAAGAATAAAAATGAGTCTGTCATTTCTTTGCTGCCAACCCACTGTAGGTACCACTAAGACTTTGATTTCTATGTAATATGTTTCAGTCATGCAGTCAACTTTCAGATTTCTTTTCCAAGACAAGGCGGCTCAGGGGTACGATGAATGCTCAATCTATGTAAATGGAGATGAAAGCAGGGCGAAAACATTGTTATGCATGATTTTTTTTTTTAATATCTACAAAGGAAATCTCATGTACAAGGTTTCTGCGTGTGAGAATTGATTGCTTTGTCAATGCTTTTCAGCGCTTTAAACAAACAGACTCATCGCCTTCCCCTCTGCTGCAGCTTCGATAATAAATTGGATCCCAGGACAGATATGCTTGCAGTTGGGAACGGAGGTTGAATAGCTTTTTGGTAGCAATTCGTACCACGCTGACTCATAAAGAACTCCAGAGCCTCCGAAGTTCTGAATAGATATTGCAATTGGTCCTTAGGAAAAGACAAGCAGGTACCCGAGGAGCAGAATGAGAGCAGAATGAATGAAATGATCAACACTAACATGAGAAAGATTTTCCGCCAGTTCAAAGATGATGCTGCCGGAGGGAAGAGACCGCGTTTATGGGTCTGAGTATTTCACCAAGTCCAGTGCTCTGCTCCCAGGAAGGTCTCAATAAGTACCATGGATTGATTTAGCGTCAGTGAGAGTGAGAATTTCGCGCACACTTATGCAACGTGTCCGTGGCCCGGTGGATAAAGCACAGGCCTGGGAATCAGAAGGATCTGGGTTCTAATCCCTGCTCCGTCTCTGGTCTGCTGTGTGACCTTGGGTCAGTCACTTCACTTCAACATGCCCCAATTACCTAATCTATAGAATGGGATTAAGACCGTGAGCCTGATATGGGACAGGCGTGTGTCCGACCTGATTATCATCTAACCACTTTAGCACTTAGTACACATAGTAAGCACTTAACAAATACTATAAAAAAGAACAGTCGTGACTCTTTTCTGACCATTGCAATAAATCGGTCAATCATATTTATTGAGCACTTTCCGTGTGGAGAGCACCGTACTAAGCTCTTGGTTGGTAGACATGTTCCCTGCCCACAACGAGGTAGAGGGCCGGGAACTTCTTTTTCTCTTAGGCTGCTAGCACTTTGTGGAGCAGGAACTGTGTCAGTTCCGATTATTTATCCCTATCCCAGCACTTAGCACGCAGTGAGCACTTCATTCATTCAATCGTATTTATTAAGCGCTTACTGTGTGCAGAGCACTGTACTGAGCACTTGGGAAAGTAAAATATAACAACAAAGAGTGACGATCCCTGCCCACAACGAGCTCACAGTCTAGAGCACTTAATGTCTAAGCACTTCATATTATTTCTCACTAACTAAAGGGTGAACAGTGATGGTGGCTCTCACTCTCCCCTAACTGCAGGGCTACTTTTAGGAAGCCAACCTTTCGGGAACCCAGTCTTCCCACTGTTGGTGTAAGATCTTTGTGGGCAGGGAAGGTAACGCTTCTTTGCTGGGTACTTTTCAAGGGCTTAAAAAAGGGGACTGCACCCACTGGGGCTTAGTCGACACGATTTCTATCACAACTAGAATTTCTACATGGGGCCCTGGGGCCTCTGGACAGCGAGGTTGGCTGGGCTTGCAACAACTTCATGATCTTGCACAAGGTCAGGATGAACCAGTGGGGTCCATCACTCCAAAATAACAATCATATTTGTGGTATTTGTTAAGCACTTGTAGTTGCCCGCTCCCTTCCTGACTTCCATCTTCGACTGTTCACTCTCCAATGGCTTCTTTCCCACCGCCTTCAAACAGGCTCATGTCTCTCATATCCTAGAAAACCCTCCCTCGACCCTATGGCTCCCTGCAGTTATCGCACCATCTCCCTCCTACCATTTTTCTCCAAATTCCTTGAGTGAGTTGTCTACACCTGCTGTCTCTGCTTCCTCTCCTCCAATTCTCCTTCACCTCCTCCAGTCTGGCTTCCACTGAAGCTGCCCTCTTAAAGGTCACCGATGATCTTCTTGTCAAATCCAATGGTCTCTACTCCATCCTAATTCTTCTCAACCTCTCAGTCACCTTCAACACAATCGCGCACCCCCTTCTCCTGGAAACATTACCCACCTCAGCTTCATCGACACTGTCCTCTCCTGGTTCTCCTCCTAACTCTCTGGACGCTCATTCTCAGTCTCTTTGGCGAGTTCCTCCTCTGCCTCCCATCCCCTAATTGTAGGAGTCCCTCAAGACTCAGTTCTGGGTCCCCTTCTGTTCTCATTCATTCATCCATGTATTTATTGAGCACTTAATGTGTGCAGAGCACAGTACTAAGTGCTTGGAAAGTACAATACAGCAATAAGGACAGACAATTCCTACCCACAATGGGCTTACAGTCTAGAGGGGGGAAGAATGATATCAAAACAAGTAAACAGGCTTCAATATAAATAAGCAGAATTATAGATACATACATATATACATAAGTGCTGTGGGGAGGGGAGAAGGGGGAAGAGGTCTTGCGGAAGGGAGGGGGAGCTGAGGAAGAGGGGGCTTAGTCCGGGAAGGCCTCATGGAGGAGGTGCATCTTCAGTAGGGCTTTGAAGGGGGAAGAGTGATTGTTTGGTGGATTTGAGGAGGCCAGAGGTAGGGCATGGGCCGGGAGTCAGCGGCAAGACAGGCGAGATCAAGGCACAGTGAGGAGGTTAGCACCAGAGGAGCTGAGTGTGTGGCCTGGGATGTAGAAGGAGAGAAGGGAGGTGAGGTAAGAAGGGACAAGGTGATGGAGAGCTTCAAAGTCAATGGTGAGGAGTTTCTGTTTGATAAGAAGGTGGACAGGCAACCAATGGAGATTTTTGAGGAGGGTGACATGCCCTGAATGTTTCCATAGAAAGATAATCCAGGCAACGGACTGAAGTATGGACTGAAGTGGGGAGAGGCAGGAGGTTGGGAGGTCAGAAAAGAGGCTGATGCAGTCATCCAGTCAGGATAGGATGAGAGATTGTACTAACGTGGTAGTGGTTTAGATGGAGAGGAAAGGGCAGATCTTGGAGATTTCGTGAAGGTAAGACCGACAGGATCTGGTGACGGATTGGATATGTGGAGTGAATGAGAGAGCGGAGTCAAGGATGACACCGAGGTTGCGGGCTTTTGAGACGGGAAGGATGGCTGTGCCATCTACAGTGACGGGAAAGTTTGGGAGAGGTCAGGGTTTGGGAGGGAAGATAAGGAGTTCAGTCTTGGACATGTTGAGTTTGAGGTGGTGGGAGGACAACCAAGTAGAGATGCGCTGAAGGCAGGAGGAGATGCGAGCCTGGAGGGAGGGAGACAGAACAGGGGAAGAGACATAGATTTGGGTGTCATCCTCAGAGAGATAATAGTTGCAGCGTGGCTCAGTGGAAAGAGCCCGGGCTTTGGAGTCGGAGATCATTGGTTCAAATCCCGGCTCTGCCACTTGTCAGCTGTGTGACTTTGGGCAAGTCACTTCACTTCTCTGGGCCTCAGTTCCCTCATCTGTAAAATGGGGATTAAGACTGTGAGCCCCCCGTGGGACAACCTGATCACCTTGTAAACTCCCCAGCGCTTAGAACAGTGCTTTGCACATAGTAAGCGCTTAATAAATGCCATTATTATTATTATTATTGCTGAATCTCATTTTAACCTTCAGAGACAGTCTCTGAACACTCAGTGAGAATTCCAGATTGTAAACTGTATTTTTTTGTCCTTTTTTATGGTATTTCTTAAGCTTTTACTATGTGCCAGGGACTGTACTAAGCGCTGGAGTCTTGTCTTATGCTGTAGAGTCATTTCCAACCCATAATGACACATCTCTCCCAGAACACCCCGCTCTCCATCTGCAATCGTTCTGGTCGTGTATCCGTAGAGTTTTCCTGGTAAAACTCCGGAAGCGGTTGACCATCACCACCTTGCGCGGGATAAACTTGAGTCTCCACCCTCGATTCTCTCCCGTGTTGCTGCTGCCCAGCACGGGGGAGTTTTGACTTGTAGCAGGTTGCCTTCCACTCACTAGCCACTGGCCAAACTAGGACTAATATGGATAGGCTTCTGTTTGACTCTCCTTCCCGTAGCGGAGACTGATCGAGCACTGGAAACGCTCCAGGTGCGACCCTGAGAGGGGAAGCACCGGCGCAGATACAAGTTAATCAGGATGGACGCAGTCCGTGTCCCGGAGTCTTAATCCCCATTTTACAGATGAGGCAGCTGAGGCACAGAGAAGTGAAGTGACTCATGTAAGGCCACGGATATGTTGCCAACTTGTACTTCCCAAGTGCTTAGTACGGTGCTCTGCACACAGTAAGCACTCAATAAATAAGATTGAATGAGTGAATGAATGAATAAGGCCAATCAATCAATCAATCAATCAATCGTATTTATTGAGCGCTTACTGTGTGCAGAGCACTGTACTAAGCGCTTGGGAAGTACAAGTTGGCAACATATAGAAACAGTCCCTACCCAACAGTGGACTCACAGTCTAAAAGGCCACACAGCAGACATGTGGCAGAGCTGGGTTTATCAATCAATCAATCAATCAATCAATCATATTTATTGAGCGCTGACTGTGTGCAGAGCACTGTACTAAGCACTTGGGAAGTCCAAGTTGGCAACATATAGAGACGGTCCCTACCCAACAGTGGGCTCACAGTCTAGAAGGGGGAGACAGAGAACAAAACCAAATATATTAACAAAATAAAATAGAATAGATATGTACAAGATAAATAAATAGAGTAATAAATATGTACAAACATATATACATATATACAGGTGCTGTGGGGAAGGGAAGGAGGTAAGACGGGGTGGGGGATGGAGAGGGGGACGAGGGGGAGAGACACCCAGGCCCGTGCACTATCCACTAAATCATGCTGTTTCTCAAGAAGCTTCAGGAGAACTTACTTGTAGTGCCCAAGCGCTTAGTCCAGTGCTCTGCACGCAGAAAGCGCACAATAAATACCACTGAATGAATGAACTTCTCAAATCCGACAGACAATTACTCTCCCCAGCTTCAAAGCCTTATTGAAAGCCCATCTCCTCCAAGAGGCCTTCCCTGACTAAGCCCTCCTTTCCTCTTCTCCAACTCCCTTCTGCTTTGCCCTGACTTGCTCCCTTTATTCATCCCCCTCCCAGCCCCACAGCACTTATATACATATCTGTAATTTATTTATCTCTATTTATGTCTCTCTCCCCCTCTAGACAGTCAGCTGGCTGTGGGCAGGGAATGTGTCTGTTTGTTGTTACATCGTACTCTCCCAAGTGCTTAGTACAGTGCTCTGTACAGAGTCAGTGCTCAATAAATATGTTTGAATGAGGACAGGGATCATGTCTACTAACCTTATCGTTCTCTCCCAAACGCTTAGTACAGAGTTCTGCTCATAGTAAATGCCATGGTATAGTGGATCGAGCACGGGCCTCAGAGCCACAAGGTCCCGGGTTCTAATCCCGGCTTCGCCACTTGTCTGCTGTGTGACTTTTGGGCAAGTCACTTAACTTCTCTGCACCTCAGTTACCTCATCTGGAAAATGGGGATTGCCTGTGAGCCCCCCGTGGGACAACCTGATCACCTTGTAACCTCCCCAGCGCTTAGAACAGTGCTTTGCACATAGTAAGCGCTTAATAAATGCCATTATTATTATTATTACTACTACTGATGGATGGAAAAGGAGAAGGAGGATGAAGAAACTGAATAGTCTGGGTTCGAAAGAGACTTTCCAAAGATCTTCCCGGAATGAGGGTGCCACGGTGGAATTCCAGGTTCTTCCTGCTGTTCATTTTCAATTCTTTCTGCCGCAATTCCTCTAACCGAGCTCACTCTCTCTGTCCTCTATAATTCTCCAGCCTTCGTGGTTCCACGCGAATGGGGAATGTTGCTGGTTTGGGCAGAAGCAGCATTGAATTACTCCTGAATTCTTTGGAGTTGAGTAACCTTCATTTTCTTCTTCCTCCCTTTGAACTACCTCCCTTAATGATGGTATTTTTTTTAACGGCATTTATTAAGCGCTTACTATGTGCAAAGCACCGTTCTAAGCGCTGGGGAAGTTACAATCTGATCACCCTGTATCCTCCCCAGCGCTTAGTACAGTGCTTTGCACATAGTAAGCGCTTAACAAATGCCAATTATTATTATTATTATTATTACAAGATGATCAGGTTGTCCCACGGGGGGCTCATAGTCTTAATCCCCATTTTCCAGATGAGGGAACTGAGGCCCAGAGAAGTGAAGTGACTTGCCCAAGGTCACACAGCTGACAATTAGCGGAGCTGGGATTTGAACCCATGACCTCTGACTCCAAAGCCCGGGCTCTTTCCACTGAGCCACGCTGCTTCTCTGCTTACTAGGTAGTAATATTTATTGAGCACCCAGTGGGTACAAAGCACTGCAGTAAGCTCAGTGTGGGCAGGGAATATGTCTGTTTATTGTTGTATTGTACTCTCCCAAGTGCTTAGTACAGTGCTCTGCATACAATAAGCGCTCAATAAATACGACAATGAAAGTAAGTGCTTGGAGAAGAACAACATAAGCATGAGACAAATTCCCTGCACTTGTTTTGGTGTCTGTCTCCCCCTTCTAGACTTTAAGCCCGTTGTGGGCAGGGTTGTCTCTATTGCTGAACTGTACTTTCCAAGCGCTTAGTATAGTGCTCTGAATACAGTAAGTGCTCAATAAATACCAATGAATGAATGGATGAACAAGGAACTGACTTTTCAACAGGAGAATTTGATGTAGAAATACCTATTGGAAAGAACACAGGCCTGGGGCTCCGCCACTTACCTGCTGTGTAACCTTGGGCAAACCACTTAACTTCTCTGTGTCTCAGTTTCCTCAGCTGTAAAATGGGGATTCAATACCTCCTCCTTGGACCGAGCTCCATGTGGACCGAGACTGTGTCTGATCTGATTGTAGGGCATCTACCCCAGTGCTTGGCGCATAGTAAACACTTGATAAATACCACAATTTGTATGATTACGAATAGAGTACAAATGAGGAAACTGAAGCACAGAGAGGCCAAGTGACTTGCCCAAGGTCACACAACAGGGTAGTGTAAGAGCTGGGATTAGAACCCAGGTCTCTTGGACAGGTAGTTGGATATTTCACTGCCATTTCACCATTAGAGAAGGGTAATAATAATAACAATGATGGCATTTATTAAGCGCTTACTATGTGCAAAGCACTGTTCTAAGCGCTGGGGAGGTAACAAGGTGATCAGGTTGTCCCACGGGGGGCTAACAGTCTTTATCCCCATTTTACAGATGAGGTAACTGGGGCACAGAAGTGACTTGCCCAAAGTCACACAGCTGACAATTGGCGGAACCAGGATTTGAACCCATGACCTCTGACTCCAAAGCCCAGGCTCTTTCCACTGAGCCATGCTGCTATGTGCCAAACGCTGTCCTAAGAGCTGGGGTAGAAACAAGATAATCCGGACAGACAAGAGCCCGTTCCACAAGTGGCTCAAGCAGTAGAACGACCGGGTATTTAACTCCCATTTTACAGGTGAGGAAACAGAGGCACGGGGAAGTGGAGTGACTTGTCCAAGATCACACAGCAGGCCAGCAGCAGAGCTGAGATTAGAACCCAGGTCCTCTGAAGCCCAGGCCCGGGCACTTCAGAAATGGATGAAAAGTCGTGGGATTGAATCTGCTGTTGAAAATCAAAATGAATTTCAATTTTCCAGGCTCTAGAAGCAAGGGAACTAGCATATTAGCTGGATTTGTGTTTCCCCCGGAAGAAACTTTAGGAGAAGAAGGCATTTTCTGAGGTAAATTTCAGAAATCTATTTGCACGTGTTCAGTAACAAAATACTAGCGGAACACCAATTTCAATGATCAAGATTTGCTCTCGAAGTTTTCGCAGCTTATTGCTTTCAAATCCCAGAGTTTATCATTTGTAATTTTTAACGTACATTAGAACAGCCGTTCAATTAGTTTTTCCATTTATATACAAGGGATAAATAGTATATTGATGACATGGTTTCGGCCTGTGAGTATTAGATGTTATTACTTGTGATTTGCACTCGGAAGGATTTTAATCAAGTCTACCATTCTCCAAAATCCTGTTTTGCATATAAATAAACACCCCCCAAAATTGATCTGTTTTGCTAAATTATAAAAGGCCTCATTTTGAAGCTTGGGGGTAATTTATTATCCTGGATCGGCAGGCCGGGAAGATGTATTGCATTATGCTTAATCTCATCACATTTCTGCAGATTTTTAATGACAGTGTCTGTTTATCATAATTATTATAAGTTGTCCAGGTTAATAAAATCAGAAGACCTCTGCAACAATTGTAGCCTTTTCAAATGTTAAACTTATTATTTATGTATGGCCATCAGATACCAGCCATCCTTCAGAGATGTATAAAGCCATTTATTTTAGTGTTGCTTCCCCTGTCAGTATGGCTAATGGCTTTCGGTATTTCAAGCAAAATAAACTCGATTCGCTGGGACTTAGAGACCCTTCTAGGGATAATTTGCTACAGGATGAAACATGACATAGAATCTCTTAAAATGAGATAATTACCAGGAAACCTTGATGGTCTTTGAAATTTAGCACGAAAACCTGTATGCTCTCCTCTGCTATTTTGTGCTGAGACAACTGAAAAACAGCGTTAACTCTAGGCACAGTTGCCTAGTTCAATCACAACTTTACAGTATTACGGTGAAAATCACAGCTCTCGGCGGGAATGTGATGGGCTTATTCTTCATAATAGCGTGATTGTGCAGTTATCAGATCCAGGAAGAAAGGAGATGGCTCCTTTGGGAATGGGGAGACTTCCTCCCCACCCCCACCCCCAGGAGAAATCCCGTCCTGTGCATTGGGAGGCTGATGTTTTGATCAATGGAGGTATTAAATCCTTCATTAGATTTCAACAAAAATTTCACCCTCCAGCCTCACAGGTGAAGATGAACTTACAATTTTTAACACTAACACACACACGCCCTTTATTAAATCGGCAACAGAGTCTGAATTTTACTTGAAGACACAGAGATTTAGGAAGGTTTGTGCCTCTCAAGTGCTTAGTACAGTGTACCGCACTCATCCAATGGCTCCTACTCCATCCTAATCCTCCTCGACCTCTCAGCTGCCTTCGACACTGTGGACCACCCCCTTCTCCTCAACACGCTAACCAACCTCGGCTTCACAGGCTCCGTCCTCTCCTGGTTTTCCTCTTATTTCTCCGGTCGTTCATTCTCAGTCTCTTTTGCAGGCTCCCCCTCCCCCTCCCATCCCATCCCCTTACTGTGGGGGTTCCTCAAGGTTCAGTTCTTGGTCCCCTTCTGTTCTCGATCTACACTCACTCCCTGGGTGACCTCATTCGCTCCCATGGCTTCAACTATCATCTCTACACTGATGACACCCAAATCTACATCTCTGCCCCTGCTCTCTCTCCCTCCCTCCAGGCTCGCGTCTTCTCCTGCCTTCAGGATATCTCCATCTGGATGTCTGCCCGCCACCTAAAACTCAACATGTCCAAGACTGAACTCTTTGTCTTCCCTCCCAAACCCTGCCCTCTCCCTGACTTTCCCATCTCTGTTGACGGCACTACCATCCTTCCCGTCTCACAAGCCCGCAACCTTGGTGTCATCCTCGACTCCGCTCTCTCGTTCACCCCTCACATCCAAGCCGTCACCAAAACCTGCCGGTCTCAGCTCCGCAGCATCGCCAAGCTCCGCCCTTTCCTCTCCATCCAAACCGCTACCCTGCTCATTCAAGCTCTCATCCTATCCCGTCTGGACTACTGTATCAGCCTCCTCTCTGATCTCCCATCCTCGTGTCTCTCCCCACTTCAATCCATACTTCACACTGCTGCATGGATTGTCTTTGTCCAGAAACGCTCTGGGCATGTTACTCCCCTCCTCAAAAATCTCCGGTGGCTACCAATCAATCTGCGCATCAGGCAGAAACTCCTCACCCTGGGCTTCAAGGCTGTCCATCACCTCGCCCCCTCCTACCTCACCTCCCTTCTCTCCTTCTCCAGCCCAGCCCGCACCCTCCGCTCCTCTGCTGCTAATCTCCTCACCTTTAGGCCTCGTTCTCGCCTGTCCCGCCGTCGACCCCCGGCCCACGTCATCCCCCTGGCCTGGAATGCCCTCCATCCCCACATCCGCCAAGCTAGCTCTCTTCCTCCCTTCAAGGCCCTACTGAGAGCTCACCTCCTCCAGGAGGCCTTCCCACACTGAGCCCCCTCCTTTCTCTCCCCCTCCCCATCCGCCCCGCCTTACCTCCTTCCCTTCCCCACAGCACCTGTATATATGTATATATGTTTGTACGTATTTATTACTCTATTTATTCATTTTACTTGTACATATTTATTCTACATATTTTATTTTGTTAATATGTTTAGTTTTGTTGTCTGTCTCCCCCTTCTAGACTGTGAGCCCACTGTTGGGTAGGGACCATCTCTATATGTTGCCAACTTGGACTTCCCAAGCGCTTAGTACAGTGCTCTGCACACAGTAAGCGCTCAATAACTATGACAATGAATGAATGAATGAGTGAATTAGGTGCTCAGTACATACTTTCACTATTGGGAAGGCTGCAATCCCTGGTATTGAGGGGTGGAAATAGCCTGAAGTGGTCCAGCCTCACCGTCCGGTGGCCCTGAGCATCTAATCTAACAAGGGACATGAGTGGACGTTGGATTCCCTACAATCATTATGGAGAAGCAGCATGGCTCAGTGGAAAGAGCCCGGGCTTTGGAGTTAGAGGCTGTGGGTTCAAATCCCGGCTCTGCCACTTGTCAGCTGTGTGACTTTGGGCAATCAATCAATCAATCCATCAATTGTATTTATTGAGCGCTTACTGTGTGCAGAGCACTGTACTAAGCGCTTGGGAAGTACAAGTTGGCAACATATAGAGACGGTCTCTACCTAACAGTGGGCTCACAGTCTAGAAGGGCAAGTCACTTCACTTCTCTGGGCCTCAGTTCCCTCATCTGTAAAATGGGGGTGAAGACTGTGAGCCCCTCGTGGGACAACCTGATTACCTTGTATCCACCCCAGCACTTAGAACAGTGCTTTGCACATAGTAAATGCTTAACAAATACCAGCATTATTATTATTATTATTATTAGAAGCATGGTGAATTAGGATGTCCTAGTGGAAAGAGCCCGGGACCTGGGTTCTAATCTCAGTTCTACCACTTTTCTTCTGCGACTCTGAGCCCCATGTGGGACAGGGACTGTGTCCAACATGATTATCCTGTGTCTACCCCAGCGCTTACTACGGTGCCTGGCACATAGTAAGCGCAGTCAAAAATACCATTCAAAAAATCTGCTGGTTCAAGCTCTCATCCTATCCCGACTGGATGACTGCATCAGCCTCCTCTCTGATCTCTCATCCTCCTGTCTCTCTCCACTTCAGTCTATACTTCATGCTGCTGCCCAGATCATCTTTGTGCAGAAACGCTCTGGGCATGTTACTCCCCTCCTCAAAAATCTCCAGTGGCTACCGATCAATCTGCGCATCAGGCAGAAACTCCTCACCCTGGGCTTCAAGGCTGTCCATCCATCACCTCACCCCCTCCTCCTTCACCTCCCTTCTCTCCTTCTCCAGCCCAGCCCGCACCCTCCACTCCTCTGCTGCTAATCTCCTCCCCATGCCTCGTTTCGCCCGTCCCGCCGTCGACCCCCGGCCCACGTCATCCCCCGGGCCTGGAATGCCCTCCCTTCCCAACATCCACCAAGCTAGCTCTCTTCCTCCCTTCAAGGCCCTACTGAGAGCTCACCTCCTCCAGGAGGCCTTCCCAGGCTAAGCCCCCTCCTTCCTCTCCCCCTCGTCCCCCTCTCCATCCGCCCATCTTACCTCCTTCCCTTCCCCACAGCACCTGTATATATGTATATATGTTTGTAAATATTTATTACTCAATTAATTAATTTATTTTACTTGTACATACCTATTCTATTT
Source organism: Tachyglossus aculeatus (assembly GCF_015852505.1). Classification (NCBI taxonomy): domain Eukaryota; kingdom Metazoa; phylum Chordata; class Mammalia; order Monotremata; family Tachyglossidae; genus Tachyglossus; species Tachyglossus aculeatus. The sequence goes on along the minus strand of NC_052101.1, from coordinate 131,453,143 downwards.
ATTTTATTTTGTTAATATGTTTGGTTTTGTTGTCTGTCTCCCCCTTCTAGACTGTGAGCCCACTGTTGGGTAGGGACTGTCTCTAGATGTTGCCAACTTGTACTTCCCAAGCGCTTAGTACAGTGCTCTGCACACAGTAAGCGCTCAATAAATACGACTGATGATGATGATGACTGTCTCTATATGTTGCCAACTTGTACTTCCCAAGCACTTAGTACAGTGCTCTGCACACAGTAAGCGCTCAATAAATACGATGGATTGATTGATTGTATTGTGCTTTACACGTAGTAAGCGCTTAATAAATGCCATCATTATCATGATTACTACGTAGGCACCTCTCAGGGTCGCCCCTGGACCACCAGTCTCGACTACGGGAGGGAGAGTCGAGCAGAGGCCTACCCACTCCATCCCAACTTGGCCAGCGGCTAGCGAGTAGCCGGCAATCGGCCACGAGTCGAAACTCCCCCGTGCTGGGCAGCGGCGCCACGGGAGAGAGTCGAGGGCGGAAACTCAGGTTTACTGCGCGGAAGGAGGCGATGGTCCACCGCTTCCAGATTTTTACCAAGAAAACTCTCCGGATCCACTGCCAGAACGATTGCCGATGGAGGCGGGGACGGTGTGGGAGAGACGCGTCCATGGCGCCGCTATGCGTAGGACACGACTTGGCAGCACAACAACAGCAACAACAGCATTTAGGCAGAGAATCCAAAACTAGGCCGATATTTGGGGAAATAGAGTACATGAGCATCAGTAATCTCTCGATCATTCAATTGTGTGTGGAGCATTCATTCATTCATTCATTCATTCAATCGTATTTATTGAGCGCTTACTGTGTGCAGAGCGCTGTGTACTAAGCGCTTGGGAAGTCCAAGTTGGCAACATATAGAGACGGTCCCTACCCAACAGTGGGCTCACAGTCTAGAAGGGGGAGACAGAGAACAAAACAAAACATATTAACCAGATAAAATACATAGAATAAATATGTACAAATAAAATAAATAAATAGAGTAATAAATCCGTACAAACATATATACATGTATACAGGCGCTGTGGGGAGGGGGAGGAGGTTATATAGATGAGGTCATATAGAATGGAGAAGCAGCGTGGCTCAGTGGAAAGAGCCCGGGCTTTGGAGTCAGAGGTCGTGGGTTCGAATTCCGGCTCTGCCACATGTCTGCTGTGTGACCTTGGGCAAGTCACTTCACTTCTCTGAGCCTCAGTTACCTCATCTGTAAAATGGGGATTGACTGTGAGCCCCACGTGGGACGACCTGATCACGTTATACCCCCCCCAGCGCTTAGAACAGTGCTCTGCACATGGTAAGCGCTTAACAAATGCCATCATTATTATTATTATTATATAGAAAATATAGAGCCAACAGAATGAATCTGAGACCGGATCTCTGTGGCTAAAATATCATATTACATCTTGGTCTGGGACAATCAATCAATGGTGTTTACTGAACGCTTCCTGTGTGCAGAGCACTGTACTAAGCACTTGGGAGAGTCTAATGTAACAGAGTTGGTACACACATTCCCTGTCACTAAGGAGCTGGCAGTCTAGAAGTCCCAATTAAGCAGCGTGGCTCAGTGGAAAGAGCCCGGGCTTTGGAGTCAGAGGTTGTGGGTTCGAATTCCGGCTCCGCCACATCTGCTGTGTGACCTTGGACAAGTCACTTAACTTCTCTGAGCCTCAGTTACCTCGTCTGTAAAATGGGGATTAAGACTCTGAGCCCCCCATGGGACAACCTGATCACCTTGTATCCCCCCAGCGCTTAGAACAGTGCTTTGCACATAGTAAGCGCTTAACAAATGCCATCGTTATTATTATTATTATTAATTAAGCCCTCTTTTTCCCCCCGGCTTCCTCTCCCTTCTGTTATCTATGCACTAGGATCCTTGAGATTTGCTCATTTGATATTCACGTCTTCAACAGCAAGTATGTACCTTCCTTTGAATCATATGTTATTTATGTTAATATCTGTCTCCCCCTCCAGACCGTAAACTCACGGGCGGGGAACATGTCTGCCAACTTTGCTCCCAAGCGCTTAGTACAGTGCTCTGCACACAGTAAGCGCTCAATAAATACGACTGAATGAATGAATGAATGAATGATAAATAGAACTGATTGATTGTCCCAAACCGAGATGTAATATGAAATTTTAGCCAGAGATCCAGTCTCAAATTCATTCTGTTGGCGCCATATTTTCCATATCACCTCTTCTGCTTTACTGTCAATCTCCCAAACTTCTCTAATGCTCTGACCACTCGGGTCCAATTGAAAGCATTAAATTTTCTCTGAGACACGCAACCCACCAACATATATCTGCCCCAAGATAGCTAAAGCGCTAAAGAGTTGGGTTTTGGGCAGGGAATGTGTCTCTTATATTGTCATATTACACTCTCCCAAGCGCTTAGTACAGTGCTCTGCACCCAGTAAGCACTCCATAAATACAACCGACTGCCTGGGCCTATTTTCATGGCTTGGTAACATAATCGGAATTACATGCTACTTCGCAAAAGTGAAATTGCATTTTTATGAAATACTTAAATAGGACACGGGTTTTAAAATATTTTTCCGGAAAGCACCCTTGAAGAAAAATGAGAACACCGGTGTATTTTGCCAGTATTGCTAAAAATGAAAAGCAAATTCCTTTTTGTTTCAAAAATCTGCTAGCATATTTGACCGCCAGCAGAATGCTATCCCTGAAATCTCCTAGGGCAGAGAATTAGAACTCTGTTGTTTCTTTCACAAAAAAAGAGAAAGGTCAAAATGTGGCTCGCTTTTGAAATTAAATTGCTTGGGAAGACATGGAGAGAATTCGGTAGTCGTAGACGCAAGGCAGAGTTAGCAAATGTGAAATTTTCAGATTTAAAAACGCGACTCACTTTCAGAGACCAGGGATCAGAGACCAGTAATTCATTTCTCGACCAAAGAATTTCTGATGGATATATTTCAAATTTGAATGCCATTCCAAACCTCACTCCTTATAACAAGGATCATGTCTACCTACTCTACTGTATTGTACCGTCCCAAGCACTTAGTATAGTGCTCTGCGCTCGGAGCATAATATTCATTGAGCACTTACTGTGTGAAGAGCACTGTACTTTAGTGCTTGGGTAAGTGCAATAAAACAGAGTCAGTCGACCTGATTTCTGCCCACAAGGAGCTTGCAGTCTCAGCCATGCACAACCTTTCTGTTCGTGATGCTTTCATTCTGCATGTCAGTAAGAGGGACCAACAGTCAGGTCGAAAAGTTGGGATTACATAATAATAATGATAATAAAATAATAATCATGATATTTGTTAAGCACTTACTATGTGCCAAGGATCGTTTTAAGTGCTGGGGTAGATCCAAGCTGTAGTCAGTTTGGACACAGTCCCTGTCCCACATGGGGCTCCCAGTCTTCATCCCCATTTCACAGATGACGTACCTAAGGTGCAGAGAGGTGACGCAACCTGCCCAACGTCACACAGCGGTCAAGTGGTGGAGCCAGGATTAGAACCCAAGTCCTTTTGACTCCCAAGCCCGGGCTCTACCCACTATGCCATGCTGAATTCTTGTGTCGAGGGTAAATTTTCACTGTAGGACCGTGGCATTCACCAATATGCACATACTCACAAGCTGTTTCTTCTGGCGCTGCTGTGCGGAGACAGCCTTGCATGGTTGAACAAATATTCCCTAATTCCCCACTGGTGTTCCAGCCAAAACTGGGAATGAAAACCCACATTCCAACAGAACTGGATGAATCGCATTGTTCCAAAACCAATTTGACCCTGGACTTGAGAAGCCCGGAGAAGTAGTGGTAAAAATTGCCTTTCCTAGGCAACCAGTGAGGGCAATGCACTGTACTTATAATAATAATAATAATAATAATAATAATAATAATAATAATGGCATTTGTAAAGCATTTATTATGTGCAAAGCACTGTTCTCAGCGCTGGGGAGGATACAAGGTGATAAGGTTGTCCCACACAGGGCTCACAGTCTTAATCCCCATTTTACAGATGACGTAACTGAGGCTCAGAGAAGAAAGTCACACAGCTGACAATTGGAGGAGCCAGGATTTGAACCCATGACCTCTGACTCCCAAGCCCGTGCTCTTTCCACCGAGCCACGCTGCGTCTACTGAGCATCGGGGAAGTCCGAATAAACTGGAGGCACATTTCTTATTCCCAAAGAGCTCACGCTCTTCTAAGTATCAAAATGGAAAAAAGAGTTTTGCCTAGTAAAATTTCCTGGAACTGTTCAAACTCCCACAACGCTTCACTAATTCAAGCAAATGGGACTGGTGGTCCAGTTCAAATAAACGAAAAGTCAGAATTAAAAACAAAAATACCATTTTCCACAGCATTCCTTCTTGTACATTTCACTAGGGAAGCTAAACTGAGGGGTGGCTGCCTGGGGTTTACACTGGCTGGTTCTGGGTTGTTCCGTCTCTATTTGTTCTGCATGCCTCCTGCCATTTACAGCTGAATTGGGACTTTTTAACCACAATGAAGATCAAATCCCAAACCAAATCCCCATTCTCTTGGGTGGCTACTGGGAAGACAAAGAAAGGAAGCAGGGGGTCAAATTTTCTTCAATTCCATAATAGTGGGATCTGACATAATGTCATTTTACTGCAGTGAATAAGTCAGAGGTCATGGGTTCGAATCCCGGCTCCGCCACATCATCATCATCATCATCAATCGTATTTATTGAGCGCTTACTATGTGCAGAGCACTGTACTAAGCGCTTGGGAAGTACAAATTGGCAACACATAGAGACAGTCCCTACCCAACAGTGGGCTCACAGTCTAAAAGGGGGAGACAGAGAACAAAACCAAACATACCAACAAAATAAAATAAATAGGATAGATATGTACAAGTAAAATAAATAAATAAATAGAGTAATAAATATGTACAACCATATATACATATATACAGCCACATGTCTGCTGTGTGACCTTGGGCAAGTCACTTAACTTCTCTGAGCCTCAGTTACCTCATCTGTAAAATGGGGATTAAGACTGTGAGCCCCACGTGGGACAACCTGATCACTTTGTATCCCCCCAAGCGCTTAGAACAGTGCTTTGCACATAGTAAGCACTTAACAAATGCCAACATTATTATTATTATTATATTCAAACTCAGTAGAATGAGTCAGTAGAGAAGACTCGGTAGACAAGCAGCTTGGCTCACTGGAAGGAGCCTGGGCTTTGGAGTCAGAGGTCATGGGTTCGAATCCCCTATGGCCTGGAATGCCCTCCCTCCGCACATCCGCCAAGCTAGCTCTCTTCCTCCCATCAAAGTCCTACTGAGAGCTCACCTCCTCCAGGAGGCCTTCCCACACTGAGCCCCCTCCTTCCTCTCCCCCTCCTTACCTCCTTCCCCTCCCCACAGCACCTGGATATATGTTTGTATGTATTTATTACTCTATTTATTTATTTTACTTTGTTAATATGTCTTGTTTTGTTGTCTGTCTCCCCCTTCTAGACTGTGAGCCCGCTGTTGGGTACGGACCGTCTCTAGATGTTGCCAACTTGGACTTCGCAAGCGCTTAGTACAGTGCTCTGCACACAGTAAGCGCTCAATAAATACAATCGAATGAATGAATGAATGAATGAGTGACTTTGGGCAAGTCACTTCACTCCTCTGGGCCTCAGTTACCTCATCTGTAAAATGGGGATTAAGACTGTGAGCCCCCCGTGGGACAACCTGATCACCTTGTTACCTCCCCAGCGCTTAGAACAGTGCTTTGCACGAAGTAAGCGCTTAACAAATACCATCATCATCATCATCACCATTACTGTGTGCAGAGCACTGTACTAAGCGCTTGGGAAGTCCAAGTTGGCAACATATAGAGAAGGTCCCTACCCAACAGTGGGCTCACAGTTTAGAAGGGGGAATTCCTATTAATTAATTATTAATAATAATTAACCCCCACCTTACCTTCCCCACAGCACCTGTATACATGTATATATGTTTGTACATATTTATTACTCTATTTATTTTACTTGTACATATCTATTCTATTTATTTTATTTTGTTAATATGTTTGGTTTTGTTCTCTGTCTCCCCCTTGTAGACTGTGAGCCCACTGTTGGGTAGGGACCGTCTCTAGATGTTGCCAACTTGGACTTCCCAAGTGCTTAGTCCAGTGCTCTGCCCACAGTAAGCGCTCAATAAATACGACTGATTGACTGATTAATTATTATTATGATTCATTTGGATGAATGAACACTACTGAAAGGTGATGACTGACTTTACCTAGTCGATCTATTGCATTGTGTCTTAACTTCCACTGAAGCCAGCAATGCTCTCAACTGTTTTTTTATCATTTTCCTTAACTTTTCACATATACTCCACCCCAGAAGAGTTCTGCCCCAGAGAGATGGGACACACATACTCACTGGTTCTCTCTCCTTCTCTCCCTCCTCCTCTCTGTCTCTACCTCCCTCACTCTTCTCTCTCGCCTCTTTCTTTCTCTTTCCTCTTCTCTCTCTCTCTCCCACTATCCCTCCCTCTCTAGACAAGGCCGACTTCCAATGGTTAGGGAATATGGGTGGCGTCTGCCTCAGGATATACTATCTGGGGGCGGATGGAGCGGCGGCATGGGGGAATTGGAAGGGGAAAGGGTTGAAAGCGACAAATGGATCTGGGCCCCTGTACCTTAGTCCCACCCTGATCTCCCAGAGCTGGGCGAATTCCATTAGGGTCTGAAAGGGGCTCCACCTCGCTTCTCTTTTGACCCCAAATTCCGTGAGGAGAAGCACTACGGTCCAGTGGATAGAGCAGAGCAACAGCAATGATTCTTCAGATAGGTTTATTGGTCTCCCAAAGGCACAAGCCGAAGAGTCAGAGGACCTGGGTTCTAATCTCCTGGGTTACCTTGGGCAAGGCACTTAACTTCTCTGTGCCTCCGGTTCTTCATCGGCAAAATAATCATAATTATGATTATGAAAAACCATGAAAAACCTCTGGTGGTTGACCATTCCTCCCTGCATCAAAGCCCTCCTTTATCTTTAAAGCATGCAATCAGCTCTCTCACTCCTAATAATAATAATAATGGTATTTGTTAAGTGCTTACTATGTGACAAGCCCTGTTCTAAGCGCTGGGGTAGATACTAGGTTGTACCACGTGGGGCTCACATTCTTCATCCCCATTTTACAGATGAGGGAACTGAGGCACAGATGATAATAATAATGATGGCATTTATTAAGCGCTTACTATGTGCAAAGCACCGTTCTAAGCGCTGGGGAGGTTACAAGATGATCAGGTTGTCCCACGGGGGGCTCACAGTCTTCATCCCCATGAGGGAACTGAGGCCCAGAGAAGTGAAGTGACTTGCCCAAAGTCACACAGCTGACAGTTGGCAGAGCTGGGATTTGAACCCATGACCTCTGACTCCAAAGCCCAGGCTCTTTCCACTGAGCCACGCTGCTTCTCTGAGACTTTCTGAGGGAAATGTAATCTCAGGAGGGCTGTGAGGGTGGGGAGAGCTATTACAGAGAAGCAGGGTGGCTCAGTGGAAAGAGCCGGGGCTTTGGAGTCAAAGGTCATGGGTTCAAATCCAGGCTCCGCCAACTGTCAGCTGTGTGACTTTGGGCAAGTCACTTCACTTCTCTGGGCCTCAGTTGCCTCATCTGTAAAATGGGAATTAAAACTGTGAGCCCCCCGTGGGACAATCTGATCACCTTGTAACCTTCCCAGTGCTTAGAAAAGTGCTTTGCACATAGTAAGCACTTAACAAATATCATCATTATTATTATCATCTGTGCCTCAGTTCCCTCATCTGTAAAATGTGGATGAAGAATGTGAGCCCCACGTGGGACAACCTGATTACCTTGTATCTACCCCAGCGCTTAGAACAAGGCTTGTCACATAGTAAGCACTTAACAAATACCATTATTATTATTATTAGGAGTGAGAGAGCTGATTGCATGCTTTAAAGATAAAGGAGGGCTTTGATGCAGGGAGGAATGGTCAACCACCAGAGGTTTTTCAGGAGTGGGAGATTCCAACGGATGTTTTGGGAAAATGATCAGGTCAGCAGAGTGAAGAGGGGAGAAGCTGGAAGCAGGTAAGTCAACAAGGAAGCTGATGCAATAGTTGAGGCAGGATATGGCAAATGCTTGGAGCAGTATAATAAATAATAATGGCATTTATTAAGCACTTACTATGTGCAAAGCATTGTTCTAAACGCTGGGGAGGTTACAAGGTGATCAGGTTGTCCCACGTGGGGCTCACAGTCTTCATCCCCATTTTACAGAAGAGGTAACTGAGGCCCAGAGAAGTGAAGTGACTCGCTCAAAGTCACACAGCTGACAACTGGCAGAGTGGGATTTGAACCCATGACCTCTGACTCCAAAGCCCGGGCTCTTTCCACTGAGCCACGCTGCTTCCCATGCAACTGCTTACAGTGGCAGCTTAGATGGAGAGGAAGTGGTGATTCTAGAGATTTTTGTGAAGAAAAAACCGACAGGATCCTGCACTTGGATCTGTGACCTTTGGGCACTAGGTATTCACCCCACCCTCAGTCCCACAATAATAATAATAATGGCATTTGTTAAGCGCTTACTATGTGCCAAGCACTGTTCTAAGCGCTGGGGGGATACAAGGTGATCAGGTTGTCCCACGGGGGGCTCACAGTCTTACTTCCCATTTTCCAGATGAGGGAACTGAGGCACAGAGAAGTGAAGTGACTTGCCCAAGGTCACCCAGCAGACATGTGGCGGAGCCAGGATTAGAACCCATGACCTCTGACTCCCAAGCCCGGGCTCTTTCCACTGAGCCACGCTGCTTCCCATGCAACTGCTAACAATGGCAGCTTAGATTCATTCATTCAATCGTATTTATTGAGCGCTTACTGTGTGCTGAGCACTGGACTAAGCGCTTGGGAAGTCCAAGTCGGCAACATCTAGAGACGGTCCCTACCCAACAATGGGCTCACAGTCTAGAAGGGGGAGACAGACAACAAAATGAAACAGTGCCTAGTTCATAGTAAGCACAGTGCTCTGCACACAGTAAGCGCTCAATAAATACGATTGATTGATTTACCAAATACCACTGGAAAAAAAAAAGTTGGTCAGATCTTAAGGGGGAGGGAGTTGCAGGCCAGAGGCAGAATGTAAATGAAGGGGAGTGGTGGGGAGTAATAATAATAATAACAATGGCATTTATTAAGCGCTTACTATGTGCAAAGCACTGTTCTAAGCACTAGATGGAGAGGAAGGGGTGATTCTAGAGATTTTTGTGAAGAAAAAAGCGACAGGATCCTGCACTTGGATCTGTGATCTTTGGGCACTAGGTATTCACCCCCCTCTCAGTTCCACAGTACTTAGCATAGAAGCAGCGTTGCTCAGTGGAAAGAGCCCGGGCTTTGGAGTCCGAGGTCAGGGGTTCAAATCCCGCCTCCGCCAACTGTCAGCTGGGTGACTTTGGGCAAGTCACTTCACTTCTCTGGGCCTCAGTTCCCTCATCTGGAAAATGGGGATGAAGACTGTGAGCTCCCCGTGGGCCAACCTCATCACCTTGTAACTTCCCCAGCGCTTAGAACGGTGCATTGCACATAGTAAGCGCTTAATAAATGCCATCATTATTATTATCAGTCATTCAATCATATTGATTGAGCACTTCCTATGTGAAGAACACTCTACTGAGCGCTTGGGAGTGTACAAGAGAACAATAAACACACATTCCCTAAATAAACACATTAACAAAATAAAATAAATAGAATAAATATGTACAAACTAAATAAATAAAATCCCTACAAACATATATGCACATCCCAGCTCCGCCACTTGTCAGCTGTGTGACTTTGGGCAAGTCACTTCACTTCCCTGCGCCTCAGTGACCTCATCTGGAAAATGGGGATGAAGACTGTGAGCCCCTCCGTGGGCCAACCTGATCACCTTGTACCCTCCCCAGCGCTTAGAACAGTGCTTTGCACATGGTAAGCGCTTAATAAATGCCATCATTATTATTATTATTATCAGTCATTCAATCATATTGATTGAGCACTTCCTATGTGAAGAACACTCTACTGAGCGCTTGGGAGTGTACAATAGAACAATAAACACACATTCCCTAAATAAACACATTAACAAAATAAAATAAATAGCATAAATATGTACAAACTAAATAAATAAAATCCCTACAAACATATATACATATCCCAGCTCCGCCACTTGTCAGCTGTGTGACTTTGGGCAAGTCACTTCACTTCCCTGCGCCTCAGTGACCTCATCTGGAAAATGGGGATGAAGACTGTGAGCCCCTCCGTGGGCCAACCTGATCACCTTGTACCCTCCCCAGCGCTTAGAACAGTGCTTTGCACATGGTAAGCGCTTAATAAATGCCATCATTATTATTATTATTATCAGTCATTCAATCATATTGATTGAGCACTTCCTATGTGAAGAACACTCTACTGAGCGCTTGGGAGTGTACAATAGAACAATAAACACACATTCCCTAAATAAACACATTAACAAAATAAAATAAATAGCATAAATATGTACAAACTAAATAAATAAAATCCCTACAAACATATATACATATCCCAGCTCCGCCACTTGTCAGCTGTGTGACTTTGGGCAAGTCACTTCACTTCTCTGCGCCTCAGTGACCTCATCTGGAAAATGGGGATGAAGACTGTGAGCCCCCCCGTGGGCCAACCTGATCACCGTGTACCCTCCCCAGCGCTTAGAACAGTGCTTTGCACATAGTAAGCGCTTAATAAATGCTATCGTTATTATTATTATTATATACAGGCGCTGTGGGGAGGGGATGGGGAGGAGGGGGGCACATAGTATCCTCCCCAGCGCTTAGAACAGTGCTTTGCACATCGTAAGCGCTTAATCAATCAATCAATCGTAGCAATTGATAAATTGATAAAATTTACAAAATTTACAAAATTGATCAATGCAATCATTATCATTATTATTACATACACACACACACACACACACAAAATAGCTACCAATCCGACTGGCTTCCCCAAGTTTGCTGCAGATATTCCCAGGTGAGAGGAGTTTCAGGGAGTGTGGCCCCCCCTCAGCCGTGCCATCCTGGTTCAAGTCTTAAGTGCTCTGGCCTGGGCCCCAATAAGGTGTGTCAGGGCAGGGCTTTGTTTGTTTTCTTTGTTTTCTTTGTTTTCTTTGTTCCCCAGCCCCAGGGGGACCGGTTCTTTCCAGCTCAGGCGGCTCATTCCCATGCTCACTTACCCCGGGGCCTCAAACCCACCTGGCAGCCTTTATTCTAATAATAATAATAATAATAATAGCATTTATTAAGCGCTTACTCACAATCTTAATCCCCATTTTCCAGATGAGGTAACTGAGGCCCAGAGAAGTGAAGTGACTTGCCCAAAGTCACACAGCTGACAATTGGCAGAGCAGGGATTTGAACCCATGACCTCTGACTCCAAAGCCCAGGCTCTTTCCACTAAGCCACTCTGCTTCTTTCCCATGCTTACTTACCCCGGGGCCTCAAACCCACCAGGCAGCCTTTATTCTAATAATAATAATGGCATTTATTAAGCACTTACTATGTGCAAAGTACTGTTCTAAGAGCTAGGGGAGGTTACAAGGTGATCAGGTTGTCCCACGGGGGGCTCACAATCTTAATCCCCATTTTCCAGATGAGGGAACTGAGGCCCAGAGAAGTGAAGTGACTTGCCCAAAGTCACACAGCTGACAATTGTCAGAGCCGGGATTTGAACCCATGACCTCTGACTCCAAAGCCCGGGCTCTTTCCACTAAGCCACTCTGCTTCATTCCCATGCTTACTTACCCCGGGGCCTCAAACCCACCCGGCAGCCTTTATTTTAATAATAGTAATAATGGCATTTATTAAGCACTTACTATGTGCAAAGCACTGCTCTAAGCGCTCGGGAGGTTTCAAGCTGATCAGGTTGTCCATTGGAGGGCTCACAGTCTTCATCCCCATTTTCCAGATGAGGGAACTGAGGCCCAGAGAAGTGAAGTGACTTGCCCAAAGTCACACAGCTGCCAGTTGGCAGAGCTGGAATTTGAACCCACGACCTCGGACTCCAAAGACCGGGCTCTTTCCACTGAGCCACGCTGCTTCCCCGTTTTGCCCAGGAGAGCAATTTCGCAGCTCTTCCAACCCCTCTGCGAACCAATTCTGCTTCTCCTCCGCCATTCAAGTCCTCCAACCTTTAAGCAGGGTCATTCAGTTTCCCCTCCAATTCCTCCCTGACTTGAATGAATGAATAAAATTTATAAAATGGGGATTAAGACTGTAAGCCCCACGTGGGACAACCTGATTACCATGTATCTACCTCAGTACATAGTAAGAGTTTAACAAATGCCATTATTATTATTATTATTATTATTAGTCGTCCATCTCCCCCTTCTAGACTGTGAGCCTGTTGTTGGGTAGGGATTGTCTCTATCTGTTGTCGAATTGTACTTTCCAAGCGCTTAGTACAGTGCTCTGCACACAGTAAGTGATCAGTAAATACGATTGGATGAATGAATAAAATGGAGATTGACTGTGAGCCCAGCTCTGCCACATGTCTGCTGTGTGACATTGGGCAAGTCACTTAACTTCTCTGAGCCTCAGTTCCCTCATCTGTAAAATGGGGATTAAGGCTGTGAGCCCCACGTGGGACAACTTGATAACCTTCTATCCCTCGGCGCTTTGAACAGTGCTTTGCACATAGTAAGCGCTTAACAAATGCCATTGTTATTATTATTATTATTATTCGCTGTGTCCGCCTATCTCCCTGCCTCTCTTTTCAATCACAACACGGTATTTACTGAGCACTTACTGTGTCCAGAGCACTGTACTAAGCACTTGAGAGAGTATTCATTCAATCGTATTTATTGAGTGCTTACTGTGTGCAGAGCACTGGACTAAGCGCTTGGGAAGTCCAATTTGGCAACATATAGAGACAGTCCCTAACCAACAGCGGGCTCACAGTCTAGAAAGGGGAGACAGAGAACCAAACAAAACATATTAACAAAATAAAATAAATAGAATGCACTATAACAGAGTTGGTAGACACGTCCCCTGCCAAAAACAAACTTATAGTTTTGGTCTGCCTCTTCTAGGTCTATGTTTATGTAATAATAATAATAATAATGATGGTATTTGTTAAGTGCTTACTATGTGCCAAGCACTGTTCTAAGCGCTGGGGGGGATATAAGTGATCAGGTTATCCTGCGTGGGGCTCACAGTCTTAATCGCTTAGAACAGTGCTCCAACGCTTAGAACAGTGCTTTGCATATAGTAAGCACTTAATAAATGCCATTATTATTATTAATCCCCATTTTACAGATGGGAACTGAGGCTCAGACAAGTTAATAATAATAATAATGATGGCATTTGTTAAGCACTTACTATGTGCAAAGCACTGTTCTAAGGGCTGGGGAGGATACAAGGTGATCAGGTTGTCCCACGGGGGGCTCACAGTCAATCCCCATTTTACAGATGAGGTAACTGAGGCTCAGAGAAGTTAAGTGACTTGCCCAAGGTCACACAGCAGACATGTGGCGGAGCTGGGATTCGAACCCATGACGTCAGACTCCAAAGCCCGGGCTCTTTCCACTGAGCCAAATGAAGTGACTTGCCCAAAGCCACACAGCTGACAATCGGCGGAGCCGGGATTCGAACCCATGACGTCTGACTCCAAAGCCCGGGCTCTTTCCTCTGAGCCACGCTGCTACATCTTTTTCTCTCTCTGTCTATATCTCTATTTCTGTTGCTCTGTTTATTTCATTCATTGAATCATATTTACTGAGCAGTTACTTTTTGCAGAGCACTGCACTAATTGGGAAGTACAATTCAGCAACAGGGACAAGCCCTGGTCACAATGGGCTCACAGTCTAGAAGGGGCTACATGTATATGTATACACATACATATATGTATATATGTTTGTATGTATTTATTACTCTATTTTATTTGTACATATTTATTCTATTTATTTTATTTTGTTAATCTGTTTTGTTTTGTTGTCTCTCTCCCGCTTCTAGACTGTGAGCCCGCTGTTGGGTAGGGACCGTCTCTAGATGTTGCCAACTTGGACTTCCCAAGCGCTTAGTCCAGTGCTCTGCACACGGTAAGTGCTCAATAAATACGATCGAATGGATGAATGAAAGGGGGGAGACGGACAACAAAACAAGTTAACAGGCATCAGGAAAAGTTTGCTAGTTTTAAGTTGCAGGCACCAAACCATTCTTACACGAGAGATTTGTGTGTGCTGGAAGCTGATTCTTAACGCCCCCAATGATGATGATGATGATGATGATGACCAGAAAACCTCTCCGTTCAGTTTTAAATTATTAATAATAATAGTAATAATAATGGTGGCATTTGTGAAGCGCTTACTATGTGCCAAGCACTGTTCTAAGCACTGGGGGGGGATACAAGGTGATCAAGTTTGCCCCATGATGAGGAAACTGAGGCCCAGTGAAGTTAAGTGACTTGCCCAAGGTCACAGAGCCAAGTGGTGGAGGCGGAATTCGAACCCATGACCTCTGACTCCCAAGCCCATGCTCTTTCCACTGAGCCACAGTGCTTCTCTCATTGTGTGAATGTGGGATTGGTCACACCCTCCTCTTTGAGTAAGAGTGTTAACGGGCAGAGCATTCTGCTTTTAAGAGTTGAAATGCAACCATGAGCGTGTTCCCTTTGTATTTTGTGTGCATAAAATGGAGGATGTTCTGAGAACGCCAAGTAGTTGAGATTCAAGCGCTTACTACAGTGCTCTGCACACAGTAAGCGCTCAATAAATACGATTGAATGAATGAATGCATTTGAGGTGATGCCTATAGAAAGGTTATGTAGATGTGGGTGGAGCAGGAACGAAGACTTAGGCATTTGTCCTAAAGATGGGCAGAAATTAACATCTTGTTTCATTCATTCATTCAATCGTATTTATTGAGCACTTACTGTGTGCAGAGCACTGTACTAAGCGCTTGGGAAGTCCAAGTTGGCAACATATAGAGACGGTCCCTACCCAACAACGGGCTCACAGCCTAGAAGGGGGAGAGAGACAACCAAACAAAGCATATTGACAAAATAAATAGAATAAATATGTACAAATAAAATAAATAAATAGAGTAATGAATACCTACAAACATATATACATATATACAGGTTTGTTTGTTTGATAAGGGGGAATTGGCTGTACCCCCTGCGTCGGTGTGAAAGTGTGTTCAGGATGAGTTATGTTTGAACGATTTGGCCAGTGTTGCGAAAACGTGTATTGTTCATTGAAGATAAATTCCTAGCTGAATTTGGGCAGCTCCGCAGATTGAGAGTCATTTTATTGGCCTGGGGTTTTTCATTCTTCCCCCTTCTCTCACCTCTTCATAAAATTGGGGATGATGACTGTGAGCCCCACGTGGGACAACCTGATCACCTTGTATCCCCCCCCAAGCGCTTAGAACAGTGCTTTGCACATAGTAAGCGCTTAACAAATGCCATCAAAAAAAAAAAATCACCCAGTGACTTGCAACAAATTTGCAAGTTAAGGCTTGAGGGTAGGAAACTTAACCAATTTGCCTTCAGGGCCATTCATTCATTCATTCAATCGTATTTATTGAGCGCTTACTGTGTGCAGAGCACTGTACTAAGCGCTTGGGAAGTCCAGGTTGGCAACATATAGAGACGGTCCCTACCCAACAGCGGGCTCACAGTCTAGAAGGGGAGCCATTGATCTTAAGGAGTCTAGTAAGGGGACAGCTGAACGCAAAGTCCAGATTTACTTGCTGCATATTATTATATTATATTTTATATTATATTATATTATATTATATTATATTATATTATATTATATTATATTATATTATATTATATTATATTATGTTATATTATGTTATATTATAATATTATATTATAATATATTATAATATCATTATATTATATCATAATATATCATAATATTATTATATTATATTATTGTATTATATTATTGCATTATATTTTATTATATTATGATTGTTATTATATTATTATAAATTCAATGTATTAGAAATGGGGTTCTTCTTTGCTTGTTAAATTCGTTCAAATTCATTCATTTCATTCAATCGTATTTATTGAGTGCTTACTGTGTGCAGAGCACTGTACTAAGTGCTTGGGAAGTACAGGTTGGCAACATATAGAGAAGCAGCAGCGTGGCTCAGTGGAAAGAGCCCGGGGTTTGGAGTCAGAGGTCATGGGTTCGAATCCCAGCTCCGCCACATGTCTGCTGTGTGACCTTGGGCAAGGCACTTAGCTTCTCTGAGCCTCAGTTACCTCATCTTTAAAATGGGGATTAAGACCGTGAGCCCTCGGTGGGACAACCTGATCACCTTGTATCCCCTCCAGTGCTTTATACATAGTAAGCACTTAACAAATGCCATTCTTATTATTATTATTATATAGAGATGGTCCCTACCCAACAGTGGGCTCACAGTCTAGAAGGGGGAGACAGAGATTTATATTAAATGGTCTTTAATATAAAATTTCCATTATGTTAAGGGTTGACAATGCAAGTTCTGCGTGTTGTCTCTGCTATAGCCTAGCTAAGGGGCAAAAAGCAGTTGTATGTTATTCGGTATCATACATGTGTACAGATCTGGATGTCTACTTTGTGTTTGCGATTGTTTCCTCTTAAGGGACTGGAAAGGTTCAGTCCTCATATCCCAAGGGTTTGGAAAGCAACAGAAGAACAATAATTGGAAAATTTGTTAACTTGTAATTAGTTTTTTTAAGACTGAGTTAAGAATAATGGTTAAATATTATTAGGAAAAAGCTATTCTTTCTAACTTTATCAATCGTATCTGGCTACATGATGCTCCTGGGTACTTCCCTGCCTCACAATTCTATGGTCAGGATTGCCTGACTTCCAGAAAGGACCAGCAAAGGAATCATCACTGAACTGCCTCCCAGAGAGCCTGTCTTCAGTCTTAGCCACGATGTGACTGCATCAGGGAAGGGAACCTGTTTCTACCAGGCCACTTGTTTCAACATAACAATAATAATAATAATAATAATAATAATAATAACAATAATAATAATAATAATAATGGCATTTCCCAGACTGAGCTCCCTCCTTCCTCTCCCCCTCCTCCCCCTCCCCATCCCCCTGCCTTACCTCCTTCCCCTCCCCACAGCACCTGTATATATGTATATATGTTTGTACGGATTTATTACTCTATTTATTTATTTTATTTGTACATATTTATTCTATTTATTTTATTTGGTTTATATGTTTTGTTCTGTTGTCTGGCTCCCCCTTCTAGACTGTGAGCCTGCTGTTGGGTAGGGACCGTCTCTAGATGTTGCCAATGTGGACTTCCCAAGTGCTTAGTACAGTGCTCCCCCTCGTCCCCCTCTCCATCCCCCCATCTTACCTCCTTCCCTTCCCCACAGCACCTGTATATATGTATATATGTTTGTACATATTTATTACTCTATTTATTTATTTATTTTACTTGTACATATCTATTCTATTTATTTTATTTTGTTAGTATGTTTGGTTTTGTTCTCTGTCTCCCCCTTCTAGACTGTGAGCCCACTGTTGGGTAGGGACTGTCTCTATATGTTGCCAACTTGTACTTCCCAAGCGCTTAGTACAGTGCTTTGCATACAGTAAGCGCTCAATAAATATGATTGATTGATTGATTGAATGAATTTATTAAGCGCTTACTATGTGCAAAGCTCCTCACCCCTCCATCCCACTAATTCTGGACAATTGGACGTGATCATCTCTAGCAATGTACCATGCGGCTGACGAGGAGTCCACACCACAGAAAGTTTGGGGCTGATTTTAAGGCCTCCTTTGAAAACTGAGGCAGCTCCCTAATCCGTGGGACAGGGGAGGGACGGCGCCGGAAGGCCCGGCTTCCAGCGCCATCCCACCACCTCGCGACCCTGTCTCTATAAGTTACCAACTTGTACTTCCCAAGCGCTTAGTACAGTGATCTGCACACAGTAAGCGCTCAATAAATACGATTGATTGATTGATTGATTGACCCAAAGGGTACGCAGGACGGAATGGGGTCAGATGGGCACGGATGGCAGGGGCCAAGGGGTGGTATGGCCCAAAGTGACCCTTGGGTACCAGCCATCTCAAGGTCAACTGCTATCTCGGGACCACCTGAGCCACCACCTGAATTCGGAAGTGAGGAGGGGGATGCTGTCCCCACGACCAAATCTGCTAGATTGACAGCCCAAGCCGGGAATACAGAAGGTGTCCCTCGCCCCCGTGCCAATCCAATTCGGTATGGAGGAGGGGGAGGGCGGAGACTGGATAAACTAGGAAGAGAAGCAGCGTGGCTCAATGGAAAGAGCCCGGGCTTTGGAGTCAGAGGTCATGGGTTCAAATCTCGGCTCTGCCAATTGTCAGCTGTGTGCCTTTGGGCAAGTCACTTAATCAATCAATCAATCAATCGTATTTATTGAGCACTTACTGTGTGCAGAGCACTGTACTAAGCGCTTGGGAAGTACAAGTTGGCAACATATAGAAACAGTCCCTACCCAATAGTGGGCTCACAGTCTAGAAGGGGGAGACAGAGAACAAAACCAAACATATTAACAAAATAAAATAAATAGAATAGATATGTACAAGTAAAATAAATAAATAGAGTAACAAACATATATACATATATACAGGTGCTGTGCCTCTTGGTCTCTTTCCCTGGTTCCATCTCTAGTCGATCTCCCTATATTAATATTTTTTTTCTTCCCTCCCTCTTTCCTAAAGTGACCCTCACCTCCCGGATGCCGCTCTGGGCTCCAGAGACTCAGGCCACTATAGCTAAACACCCCCATTTTCTCAGCTAACTAGCGGGGACATTCCATCTTGTAACCTCCCCAGCACTTAGAACAGTGCTTTGCACATAGTAAGCGCTTAATAAATGCCATCATTATGATGGTTATTATTATCTTCCCCACTTAGAATTACCTGCAGGATGCTGAGTCCCAATTAAGTCTAGTAATTGATGTCCTCCCACATCATCCTTCCCAAATTGGATCAGAAAACACAAAACCTCAAGGAAAACACGCCTTAGCTGTGTATGGAAAACAGATTCTTAAATGAAAACAATTCATCAAAAAAGCGGTTGAAAGAACAGAGATATAGGAAAACCATGACCAGATATTTTTCTCAAGTTCATACTGAATGTCAGTACAGCACCAAATAAGTTACCGGGGGTTACTTCGCAGTTCAGTACATCTGAAAACACTTTGTTCTGCTTAAAGGATAACTTTATTGATGGTACGTGATGCATTTTTGCCCCGTTTTACCCAACAGATCCTGTGCATGGGTTCTATTTTGCCTTATATGCTGCACTCGACCTCTGTTCCGCTCAAGCACAGGGAAAAAAATGACCCAATTCCTTTATATCAAACCAAATGCACTCGTTTAACTTGTTAAGATAATTGTTTCGCGGTGATTGATTGAGTCATGTCAGGGATAATAAGGTTTTTATGGCCACGAAGAGGCTGGAATCTAATTTTGCAGGAATCCTTATCTCGTTGTTGTTGCTTTATCACTTTTAATCTCAACATTTTTATTTGAATTTGCTCTGCAAAATTCAATATGCTTTTGAGCTGACGGTTCCCGAGTCAGAATGGTCTTTCCACACTAAATTTTCTGGTGCCAACACTATTTGAAATCATGTTATCATTATTCTCAACACATCCAATTAAGGAGTAATTTTTGCAGAGATTTGCCGGTTAAAATTTCTATCACCCAGTCAGAACGAACCCTCTTAAAACTATATAGTGTGCAGTGAGTTTGACTGGACTAACCGGCTCCTTAATGAATTGGACGCCGGAAGGATTTTTAAATCTTTGCTTATTTGGAGAGTTTGAGAGAAACCATCTCTTCCGCTACCTTGTCGTACGTCCGATGGCCAACCCGCTCGGGAGGAGTGGAAATGTTGGAATGTTTCTGTGTCAACACTACGTCCAGCCTGGTGTGGGAGGTGAGAGGCCTAAACTTGATGATATAATTAGTTTCTTTCATCTTGCACGTCTGTGATGAACTGTTTGAAACATTCCAAATGTTTGAAGAGGCGTATATTCATCCTAACAGTACGGCAGTGTACAGTTTGAAGAGGAATTCTTTTATGTCCTTATCTTTATACTCTGTTGATATTTTAGTCTACATGAATTCTCTTGCTCCCTTCTGTTGTAAACTCCTTGAGGGCAGGGGTGGGGTTTACTAACTCTCCTTTCTCAAGGGCTCGGTACAGTAAACAGTAAATAGAGAAGCAGTGTGGCTCAGTGGAAAGAGCCCGGGCTTTGGAGTCAGAGGTCATGGGTTCAAATCCCCGCCCTGCCAATTGTCAGCTGTGTGATTTTGGGCAAGTCACTTCTCTGGGCCTCAGTTACCTCATCTGGAAAATGGGGATGAAGACCGTAAGCCCCCCGTGGGACAACCTGCTCGCCTTGTAACCTCCCCAGCGCTTAGAACAGTGCTTTGCACATAGTAAGCGCTTAATAAATGCCATTATTATTATTATTATTACTGATAAATTAGTACTCCCCCACCTTCAAAGCCTTATTATACTCTCATCTCCTCCAAGAGGCTTTCCCCGATTAAATCCTCTGTTCCCCATTCCCTCCCCCTTCTGTGTCACCTATGTACTTGGATCTGTGACCTTTGGGCACTTGGTATTCACCCCAACTTCAGCCCTACAGCTCTTTTGTACAAATCCATAATTTATTTACATTAACGTCTGTCTCCGCCTCTAGACTGTATGCTCATTGTGGGCAGGAACCATGTCTGCCAACTCTATTGCATTGCACTCTCCCAAGTGCTCACCAAAGTGCTCTGCACACAGTAAGCACTCAATAAAACTACCGACTGACTTCTTGATGGATACAAGGGCTGCCTGCTTGAGTTTAGTACAGTGCTCTGCACACAGTAAGCACTCAATAAATACAATTGATTGATTGATTGATTGATTTCTGCTGTTCCTCTTCCAGGCGTGGATTCCATTTGTGTTTCAGCCTTCAGAACTTCGGAAGAAGCAGTGTGGTCTAGTGGAAATCATAATAATAATAATAATGAGGGCATTTGTTAAGCGCTTACTATGTGCCAGGCACTGTCCTAAGCGCTGGGGCAGATACAAAGTAAGCAGGTTGTCCCACGTGGGGCTCACAGTCTTCATCCCCATTTTACAGATGAAGGAACTGAGGTACAGAGAAGTTAAATGGCTTGCCCGAGGTCACACAGCAGACAAGTGGCAGAGCTGGGATTGGAACTCACGTCCTCTGATCTCCAAGCCCGGGCTCTTGCCATTAAAATGATATTCTATTTATTTTACTTTGTTTATATGTTTTGTTTTGTTCTCTGTCTTCCGCTTCTAGACTGTGAGCCCGTTGTTGGGTAGGGACCGTCTCTATATGTTGCCAACTTGGACTTCCCAAGCGCTTAGTACAGTGCTCTGCACACAGTAAGTGCTCAAGGCTCCACCACTTGTCTGCTGTATGACCTTGGGCAAGTCACTTCACTTTTCTGGGTCTCAGTTACCTCATCGGTAAAATAGGGATTGAGACTGTGAGCCCCATGTGGGACAGCTCAAGCGCTTAGTACAGTGCTCTGCACACAGTAAGTGCTCAATAAATATGATCGATTGATTGATTGATTGACAGGGGCTGTTTTGCCCCATTATAATGTATCTATGCTAGCGCTTAGTTGTCTGGCACATAGTAAGTAAGTAAGTAAGAAGCAGCGTGGCTCAGTGGCAAGATCCTGGGCTTTGGAGTCAGAGGTCATGGGTTCAAATCCTGGCTCCACCAACTGTCAGCTGTGTGACTTTGGGCAAGTCACTTCACTTCTCTGAGCCTCAGTTCCCTCATCTGTAAAATGGGGATTAAAACTGTGAGCCCCCGTGGGACAACCTGATCACCTTATAACCTCCCCAGCGCTTAGAACAGTGCTTTGCACATAGTAAGCGCTTAACAAATGCCATCATCATCATTATTATTATTACTTATCAAATACCATTAAAAAAATAAATGATCTTTCTGTTCATTGAAACGCCCACCTCACAATCAATACACGCAACACAATGTCCCCACCTCCTGGGTCTCTTTCTGGTTGATTTTACTCTTTTGGAAGGTATTTTATTTGTACATATCTATTCTATTTATTTGATTTTGTTAATATGTTTGGTTTTGTTCTCTGTCTCCCCCTTCTAGACTGTGAGCCCACTGTTGGGTAGGGACCGTCTCTAGATGTTGCCAACTTGTACTTCCCAAGCACTTAGTAAAGTGCTCTGCACACAGTATGCGCTCAATAAATACGATTGAAGGAATGAATATACAAGAGCACTTCAAATACGTTATACATATCTCACTTGGGGTTCCCCATTGAGTGGAAAAGGAAGCGGGTGATTCTTTCAATGTCTGCCTCTTTAACCAGAATCAATATGAATAGCCACCCATTTCCCTTGTCTTTTTCAATGGCCTGAATCTGCTCCTGACATCCAGAAATCACCACCGGATGGGAATCTTCTGAGCAAAGTGGAAGGAAAAGATTCTCCGAAGTTAGTGGGCAAATAAAAATAACGACAGCCATAACAATAAACTAGAGAATGGCAATATCTGTTCTCTTCCTCTCTTCCATTCTCTTCCGTGGCGGCGAGTCTCAGAATCCCAGCTCTGCTGTGTGACCTTGGGGAAATCACTTCACTTCTCTGGGCCTCGGTGACCTCGTCTGTGAAATGGTGGATAAGAGTGTGAGGGTGAACCCCTCTGTAGGACAGGTACTGTGCCCGACCTGATTAATTTGTATCTATCCCAGCTCTTAGAATCAATCAATCAATCAATCGCATTTATTGAGCGCTTACTGTGTGCAGAGCACTGTACTAAGCGCTTGGGAAGTACAAGTTGGGAACATATAGAGACAGTCCCTACCCAACAGCAGGCTCACAGTCTAGAAGGGGGAGACAGAGAACAAAACAAAACGTATTAACAAAATAAAATAAATAGAATAGATATGAAGACTGTGAGCCCCCCGTGGGACAATCTGATCACCTTGTATCCTCCCCAGCGCTTAGAACAGTGCCTTGCACATAGTAAGTGCTTAACAAATGCCATCGTCATCATCTCTCCTCCACAACAGCAATCTTTGGTTCAATTTTTTCGGTATCGGTTAAGTGCTTACTACGTGCCAGGCACTGTACTAAGCACTAGGGTAGGTACAAGATAATTGGGTTGGACACAGTTCTTATCCCAAATGGGGCTCACGGTTGTAATCCCCATTTTACAGATGATGACGATGATGATGATGGCATTTATTAAGCGCTTACTATGTGCAAAGCACTGTTCTAAGCGCTGATGAGGGAACTGAGGCGCAGAGAAGTTAAGCGACTTGCCCAAGGTCATCTGCCTCCCAGATTCACGCTCTCGGGCACTAGGCCATGCAAAGTTTTTTTTTAATGGCATTTATTAAGCGCTTATCATGTGCAGAGCACTGTTCTAAGCGCTGGGAATTATGAACAATACCGTAAATGGGATCTTCCACTAGGAACTGACGAAAATGTGAGGAAATGGTCTCTTGATTTGTATTCCTATAATCGGTTCATCTCAAATTGAATTCGTCTTGATTCAACATGATACAGGAGAAGGAGCGTAGCTCAGTGGAAAGAGCACGGGCTTTGGAGCCAGAGGTCATGGGTTCAAATCCCCGCTCCGCCACTTGTCAGCTGTGTGACTTTGGGCAAGTCACTTAACTTCTCTGTGCCTCAGTTCCCTCATCTGTAAAATGGGGATTAAGACTGTGAGCCCCCTGTGGGACAACCTGATTGCCTTGTAACCTCCCCAGCGCTTAGAACAGTGCTTTGCACATAGTAAGCGCTTAATAAATGCTATCATTATTATTATTATTATGATACGCTATTTCATTCCCTCACGCGACCTGAAGCCTCCCGCTCCCATTTCCTGTATCGTGCTTTCTTTGGGGCTCTAACCTTGGATGGCTTTTCCTTCTTAATCTTTCTTCACACTTCTCTAAATCCAAAGTGAATAAGCTACTTATCAAAAGGAATATGAGCTGAACCCCTGAAAACAAATAGGAGCAGTCCTAATGAGTACAACAACTACTTGAATTGAAACGGTGTTTTGAGTTCTCTGCCGTTTCTTCCTCCACAGAGAGAGTTGCAAATATTTGCCCAGATTTCCACTGCACCGCCTACGCTTCCTTTCGTTCACTCTTGCCTTCGGGTGTCTTTCTCCACATCCCTGGAATGGATTGATTGAGTAGAAACTCCTCGCTGTTGGCTTCAAAGCTCTCCATCACCTTCCCCCCCTCCCACCTCACCTCCCTTCTCTGCTTCTCCAGCCCAGCCCGCAAACTCCGCTCCTCCGCCGCTCACCTCCTCACCGGGCCTCCTTCTCGCCTGTCCCGCCATCGATCCCCGGCCCGAATCCTACCTCTGGCCTGGAATGCCCTCCCTCCTCAAAGCTGCCAAACAATCCCACTTCCCCGCCTTCAAAGCCCTACTGGAGGCTCACCTCCTCCAAGAGGCCTTCCCAAACTCAGCCCCGCTTTTCCGCAGCTCCCCCTCTCCTCCCCATCGTCCCAACTCGCTCCCTTTGCTGCGAGGTACCCCCGTCCCCGTCCCACAGCACTTGTGTATATAGGTACCTATCTATAATTCTATTTATAGTAATGCCTGTTTACGTCTTTTGATGTGTATCTATCTATATTTATTCTATATCGTCTATTGATTTATATTAATGCTATTGATGCCTGTTTACTTGTTTTGATGTCTGTCTCCCCCCTTCTGTAATAATAATGATGATGGCATTTGTTAATCAATCAATCAATCATTTGATGTGTATCTATCTATATTTATTCTATATCGTCTATTGATTTATATTAATGCTATTGATGCCTGTTTACTTGTTTTGATGTCTGTCTCCCCCCTTCTATAATAATAATGATGATGGCATTTGTTAACCAATCATTTGATGTGTATCTATATTTATTCTATATCGTCTATTGATTTATATTAATGCTATTGATGCCTGTTTACTTGTTTTGATGTCTGTCTCCCCCCTTCTGTAATAACAATGATGATGGCATTTGTTAATCAATCAATCAATCATTTGATGTGTATCTATCTATATTTATTCCATATCGTCTATTGATTTATATTAATGCTATTGATGCCTGTTTACTTGTTTTGATGTCTGTCTCCCCCCTTCTGTAATAATAATGATGATGGCATTTGTTAATCAATCAATCAATCATTTGATGTGTATCTATCTATATTTATTCTATATCGTCTATTGATTTATATTAATGCTATTGATGCCTGTTTACTTGTTTTGATGTCTGTCTCCCCCTTCTATAATAATAATGATGATGGCATTTCTTAATCAATCAATCAATCATTTGATGTGTATCTATCTATATTTATTCTATATCGTCTATTGATTTATATTAATGCTATTGATGCCTGTTTACTTGTTTTGATGTCTGTCACCCCCCTTCTATAATAATAATGATGATGGCATTTGTTAATCAATCAATCATTTGATGTGTACCTATCTATATTTATTCTATATCGTCTATTGATTTATATTAATGCTATTGATGCCTGTTTACTTGTTTTGATGTCTGTCTCCCCCCTTCTATAATAATAATGATGATGGCATTTCTTAATCAATCAATCAATCATTTGATGTGTATCTATCTATATTTATTCTATATCGTCTATTGATTTATATTAATGCTATTGATGCCTGTTTACTTGTTTTGATGTCTGTCTCCCCCCTTCTATAATAATAATGATGATGGCATTTGTTAATCAATCAATCAATCATTTGATCAATCATCAATCATATTTATTGAGCGCTTACTATGTGCAGAGCACTGGACTAAGCGTTTGGGAAGTACAAATTGGCAACATATAGAGACAGTCCCTACCCAACAGTGGGCTCACAGTCTAAAAGGGGAAGACAGAGAACTAAACCAAACATACTAACAAAATAAAATGAATAGAATAGATATGTACAAGTAAAATAAATAAATAAATAAATAGAGTAATAAATATGTACAAACATATATACATATATACAGGTGTGTTTTTTATGTGTATCTATCTATATTTATTCTATATCGTCTATTGATTTATATTAATGCTATTGATGCCTGTTTACTTGTTTTGATGTCTGTCTCCCCCCTTCTATAATAATAATAATGATGGCATTTATTAATCAATCAATCAATCAATCATATTTATTGAGCGCTTACTGTGTGCAGAGCACTGGACTAAGCACTTGGGAAGTACAAGTTGGCAATCAATCAATCAATCGTATTTATTGAGCACTTACTGGGTGCAGAGCACTGTACTAAGCGCTTATAGACGGCAATATATAGAGACGGTCCCTACCCAACAGTGGGCTCGCAGTCTAGAAGGGGGAGACAGAGAACAAAACCAAACAAACTAACAAAATAAAATGAATGGAATAGATATGTGCAAGTAAAATAAATACATAAATAGAGTAATAAATATGTACAAACAGATATACATATATACAGGTGCTGTGGGGAAGGGAAGGAGGTAAGACGGGGAGATGAAGAGGGGGACGAGGGGGAGAGGGAGGGAGTTAAGCACTTACTGTGTGCAAAGCACTGTTCTATCAATCAATCATATTTATTGAGCGCTTACTGTGTGCAGAGCACTGTACTAAGCGCTTGGGAAGTCCAAGTTGGCAACATATAGAGACGGTCCCTACCCAACAGTGGGCTCACAGTCTAGAAGGGGGAGACAGAGAACAAAACAAAACATATTAACAAAATAAAATAAATAGGATATGTACAAGTAAAATAAATAGAGTAATAAATATGTACAAATATATACATATATATTTGTATCTGTTCTAAGCGCTGAAACACTGTAAGCCCATTGTGGGAAGGGATTGTCTCTCCTTATTGCCGAATTTTATTTTCCAAGAGCCTAGTACAGTTCTCTGCACACAGTAAGCGCTCAATAAATACGACTGACTGACTGACTGAATGAATGAAAGAATGAGGATGATATCTATGAAGCACCTGCACCGTGGCTCAGTGCAAAGAGCCCGGGCTTGGGAGTCAGAGGTCATGGGTTCTAATCCTGACTCCGCCGCTTGTCAGCTGTGTGACCTTGGGCAAGTCACTTCACTTCTCTGGGTCTCAGTTACCTTACCTGTAAAATGGGGATTAAGACCGTGAGCCCCACGTGGTACAACCGGATCACCTTGTATCCCCCCCCCCCCCCCCCGCCGGCACTTAGAACAGTGCTTCGCACATACTAAGCGCTTAACAAATGCCGTTATGATTATTACTCCCCCTTTTAGACTGTGAGCCCACTGTTGGGTAGGGACTGTCTCTATATGTTGCCAACTTGTACTTCCCAAGCGCTTAGTACAGTGCTCTGCACACAGTAAGTGCTCAATAAATACGATTGATTGATTGATTGATTGATTGATTACTATTATTAGGAGCCTCCTTTCTGCTCCAGTGGGATTGGAGCTTTCCTCATTGCATCAATGTCTTCCACTATGGCACTTTGATTACACCTGTTGGACCCTGTCTTGCAGGCAAACCCACAGCTCGGGTTCGATTATCTCCACAAGAGGAGGCGAATGGGAAACAGAGAACAGCCGCTAAATCGAAACAGAGGAGGTGGTTTTGGCCCCGATAGGCAGGTAGGAGCTATTATGTGACTCCTGCGTGGCGGGGCCTGCTCCTTTCCCGAAGGGAGGTCTCACCCCATCCGTCAGCCAGCCTGGAGGCAAAGGAAAGGACGTGTTTACGTCCTGAAGACTCCACCATCGCAACGAATGGCTAGATTCCCAAATTTCCACTCCGGGTTTCGGGACAGTCCAAATTGGAGCCAGCCTCCAATTGGCCCCGAAGATGTATAAATCCAGGCTGACCGAACACAGCTGTCTGCGAACACAGAATCAGATTTGGCAGCCCGCTGCTCCCAGAAGACTTTTCCGCGGCCAGAGCTAATCTTCTCTGATATTGGGTAGGGCCTGGCATTTCAAATCAACAATATTGTTCGACACGAAAACCTCTAGGAGAGTTGAATTGGTGGGACCCACAAGTCAGCTGTTGGATACTGACCCATCTGTACAACGATTTTTTGGAAGCGGACATGCACATACCTACATATACATACATATATCTGTGAGTACATATAATAATAATGATGGCATTTGTTAAGCGCTTACTCTAATAATAATAATAATGGTATTTGTTAAGCACTTACTATGTGCAAAGCACTGTTCTAAGCGCTGGGGGGGAATACAAGGAGATCAGGTTGTCCCACATGGGGCTCACAGTCTTAATCCTCATTTTATAGATTGTTAAGCGCTTACTATGTGCAGAGCACTGCTCTAAGCGCTGGGGAGGATACAAGGTGATCAGGTTGCCCCACATGGGGCTCACAGTCTTAATCCCCATTTTACAGATGAGGGAACTGAGGCACAGAGAAGTTAAGTGACTTGCCTAAAGTCACAGAGCTGACAAGTGGCGGAGTCGGGATTAGAACCCATGACCTCTGACTCCCAAGCAGGGGCTCTTTCCACTGAGCCACACTGCTTCATATGCATAGATATATGTAAAACTAGGTGTCCTTCATTTTCAAAGATGTCAGTACTCAGATGGAATCCCATTCATGCACAGGGATAATAATAATGATGATGGCATTTGTTAAGTGCTTACTATGTGCAAAGCACCCCATTTTACAGACGAGGTAACTGAGGCACAGAGAAGTGAAGTGACTTGCCCAAAGTCACCAACTGGCAAGCGGCGGAGTCGGGATTAGAACCCATGACCTCTGGCTCCCAAGCCCGGGCTCTTTCCACTGAGCCACGCGGCGTGGCCCATGGATACGTCCCCTACAGAGTCCGCCTCTCTTTTTGAACCTGTCTCACAGTGCTCTGATCTTTGCCAAGCCTTTTCTTGCGGAGAGCCGTCCCTTTCCTGACTGCTGGCCACCAGGCTGATCGCTTACTATGTGCCAAGCACTGTTCTAAGCGTTAAGGTAGATAGAAGGCAATCAGGGCAGACACAGTCCCTGTCCCACACAGGGCTCCCGGTCTTCATCCCCATTTTCCAGATGAGGTAACTAAGGCCCAGAGAATACGATTGAATGAATGAATGAATGAATGAATGAATGAAAAGGTCACGCAGCAGACATGTGGTGGGATTAGAACCCAGGTCCACTGAACTCTCAGGTCTGGGCTCATCCCACTAGAACACGCTGCTTCCCTAACTAAACAACTTGTGTCTCTTTCTGCTGAGTTTGGTGTTGGTGGTAACTTGGGGGTGAGCCCAGTGACACCGCTGCTCAAGAGGACTTGGGCCCAGAGAAGTGACTTGCCCAAGGACACACATCAGGCAGGTGGAAGTGCCGGGATTAGAACTCAAGTCAATCACAAACAATCAAAACCAGTGCTCTTTCTACTAGGCCATACTGCTACCCCAATTAGTTTCATTACAAAACCTAATTCATTAAGATGAAAAATAAGTAGAGAAGCAGCGTGGCTCAGTGGAAAGAGCCCGGGCTTTGGGGTCAGAGGTTGTGGGTTCGAATTCCGGCCCCGCCAATTGTCAGCTGTGTGACTTTGGGCAAGACACTTCACTTCTCTGTGCCTCAGTTCCCTCATCTGTAAAATGGGGATTAAGACTGTGAGCCCCCCGTGGGACAACCTGATCACCTTGTATCCTCCCCAGTGCTTAGAACAGTGCTTTGCACATAGTAAGCGCTTAATAAATGTCATTTTAAAAAAAGTATTCTGCAAATGGGGGCATAGAGGGCCAGAACTCGAGCCAGAAGGATCCATGGCTATCACAGTCAGTCATATGAATCTGGTATTCAGATTCATAAAGCGCTTAGTACAGTGCTCTGCCCACAGTAAGCACTCAATAAATATAATTGATTGATTGCTTGGCATTTACACTTTGCAGAGCACTGTACTAAGCATTTAAATAATAATAATCATATTTATTAAGTGCTTACTATGGGCCAAGCCCTGTTCTAAGTGCCGGGGTAGATGCAGGGAAATCAGGTTGTCCCACGTGGGGCTCACACTCTTAATCCCCATTTTACAGATGAGGTAACTGAGGCACAGAGAAGTTAAGCGGCCTGCCCAGGGTCACACAGCAGACAGGTGGCACACAGTAGAGTTAGCAGGCACGGGCCCCCGCCCTTGAGAAGCAGTGTAGCCTGGTGGAACGTACCCAGGCCCGGGAGTCCGAAGGACCTGGGTTCTAATCCTGGCTCCACCACTTGTCGGCTGTGTGACCTTGGGCAAGTCGCTTCACTTCTCCGTGGCTCGGTTACCTCATCTGTCAAATGGGGATTAAGACTGCGAGCCCCGTGTGGGACACGGACTGTATGCAACGCAATTAGTTAATACCTACCCCAGCACTTAGAACAGTGCTGGACACATAGTAAGTGCCTAATAAATACCATCACTATTATTATTAAAACGCAGCAGGGGAGACAGACATTAAACACCTTTGAGGTGTTTAATGAGGGAACTGAGGCCCAGAGAAGTGAAGTGACTTGCCCAAAGTCACACAGCTGATAAGTGGCAGAGCCGGAATTCGAACCCTTGACCTCTGACTCCAAAGCCCAGGCTGTAGATGTTGTGTGGCTTCTCATCTCTCCTTGTGTAATTTCCTTTTATTCTTCACCCTTACAAGGTGATCAGGTTGTCCCACGGGGGGCTCACAGTCTTCATCCCCATTGTACAGATGAGGGAACTGAGGCCCAGAGAAGTGAAGTGACTTGCCCAAAGTCACACAGCTGATAAGTGGCAGAGCTGGGATTCGAACCCATGACCTCTGACTCCAAAGCCCGGGCTCTAGATGTTGTGTGGCTTGTCATCTCTCCTTGTGTAATTTCCTTTTATTCTTCATTCATTCATTCAATCGTATTTATTGAGCGCTTACTGTGTGCAGAGCACTGTACTAAGTGCTTACCATCCTTTCAAGCGCATCACAAAGGTAGACAAAGACAGACATGAGAAGCAACGTGGCTCAGCGGGAAGAGCCCGGGCTTTGGAGTCAGAGGTCATGGGTTCAAATCCCGGCCCCGCCGCTTGGCCGCTGTGTGACTCTGGGCAAGTCACTTCACTTCTCTGGGCCTCAATTACCTCATCTGTAAAATGGGGATTAAAACTGTGAGTCCCTCGTGGGACAACCTGATCAACTTGTATCCCCCCCAGTGATTAGAACAGTTGCTTTGCACGTAGTAAGCGCTTAATAAATGCCATTAATATTATTATTATTAATAATAAAATAAATTGCAGGTAGGCAAAGTAACTGAGTAGAGGACTATATATGCGTGGCTCAGTGGAAAGAGCCCGGGCTTGGGAGTCAGAGGTCATGGGTTCGAATCCCGGCCCTGCCACTTGTCAGCTGGGTGACCTTGGGTAAGTCACTTAACTTCTCTGTGCCTCAGTTCCCTCATCTGTCAAATGGGGATGAAGACTGTGAAACCCCACGTGGGACAACCTGATCACCTTGTATCTCCCCCAGGCGCCTAGAACAGTGCTTTGCACATAGTAAGCACTTAACAAATACCATAATAATAATAATAATAATTATTATTATTATTATACATAAGTGCTGTGGGGTTGGGGAAGGGCAGGATGGGGGAAGCACCTAAATGCTTAGGGGGTGAGAACTGGAGTGCCTAGTTGCTACAGCAGTGGGGGAAATAGGGTCGGGAGAAGAGAGATTATTCAGGGAAGGCTTCCTGGAGAAGATGGGATTTAATAAGGCTTTGAAATCAATCAATCAATCCATCAATCATATTTATTGAGCGCTTACTGTGTGCAGAGCACTGTACTAAGCGCTTGGGAAGTCCAAGTTGGCAACACATAGAGACGGTCCCAACCCAACAGTCCTCTAGAGTAAAAGCTCCTTGTGGCCAGGGGATTTTTCTACCAACTCTGTTATATTTCTAGGCTGTGAGCCCCTTGATGGGTAGGGACCGTCTCTATGTGTTGCCGACTTGGACTTCCCGAGCGCTTAGTACAGTGCTCTGCACACAGTCAGCGCTCAATAAAGACGATTGAATGAATGAATATTGTTATAAGAGAAGCAGCATTCATTCAATCATCGTTATTGAGCGCTTACTGTGTGCACAGCACTGTAGCAGAGAGAGCACGAGCCTGGGGGTCAGAAGGTCATGGGTTCTAATCCTGACCCCGCCACTTGTCTGCTGCGTGACCTTGGGTAAGTCACTTCACTTCTCTGTACCTCCGTGACCTCATCTGTAAAATGGGGATAGAGACTGTGAGCCCCACATGGGACAGGGACTGTGTCCAACCTGATTCGCTTGTAATAATAATAATAATAATAATAATAATAATATTTGTTAAGCACTTACTATGTGCCAAGTTCTGCTCTAAACGCTGGGGTAGATGAAAGGTAATCAGGTTGTCCCAGGTGGGGCAGGTTGTAGCCACCCCAGTGCTTAGTAATAATAATGATGACATTTATTAAGCGATTACTATGTGCAAAGCACTGTTCTAAGCGCTGGGGAGGTTACAAGGTGATCAGGTTGTCCCATGGGGGGCTCACAGTCTCAATCCCCATTTTCCAGATGAGGTAACTGAGGCCCAGAGAAGCTAAGTGTCTTGCCCAAAGTCACACAGCTGATAAGTGGCGGAGCCAGGATTTGAACCCGTGACCTCTGACTCCAAAGCCCGTGCTTTTTCCACTGAGCCACGCTGCTTCTCTTAGTACAGAGCTTGGCACATAGTACGCGCTTATCAAATACCACAATTACTATTATTAATCATCATTGTCCTCTTCCAAGCGCTTAGTCCAGTGGTCTGCCCACAGTAAGTGCTCAATAAATACCATTGATTGATTTGAAGTTGGGGAGAGTTGGGATCTGTCAGATGTGAACTTGGGTAATCACCTTGAGAAGCAGGGTGGCTCAGTGGAAAGAGTACAGGCTTTGGAGCCAGAGGTCATGAGTTCGAATCCCGGCTCTGCCAATTATCAGCTGTGTGACTTTGGGCAAGTCACTTCACTTCTCTGGGCCTCAGTTCCCTCATCTGTAAAATGGGGATTAAGACTGTGAGCCCCCCGTGGGACAACCTGATCACCTTGTATCCCCCTAGCGCTTACAACAGTGCTTTGCACATAATAAGTGCTTAACAAATACCATCATCATTATTATTATTTCCCTTACAATCCTCTGGCAGCACTTACATACTTACATTTTAACATCATTGCTTCCCCCTTCTTATAATTCACTAAGGTGTCATTTTCCCCTGATTGGGAGCTCAGTGAGGGCAGGGATTGCGTCTACCAACTATACTGTACTCTCCCAAGCGCTCAGCATAGTGCTCTACACGGAGTAATGCTGAATAAATGCTATTGATCAATTAACTGATTTCAATGTTCAGTTTTAGTCAGGCCTTCCCTGATTAAACCCCTCATTTTCCTTACTTCCTCTTCCTCTTCCTTCTGTGTCACCTATCTGTTATGTTGCCAACTTGTACTTCCCAAGCGCTCAGTACAGTGCTCTGCACGCAGTAAGCGCTCAATAAATACGATTGATTGATTGATTGATTCTCCTTCGGCCCTTGATATTCTCCCCACCCTCAGCCCACGGCACTTCTGTCCATATCCTTACGCTCCACCACTTCCCCTCTCCGTACTCTAACGCCTGTCTCCTCTCCTAGACTGCAAGCTCCTAAGCGCTTAGTACAGTGCTCTGCATACAGTAAGCGCTCAATAAATACGATTGATTGATTGATTGTGGGCAGGGATCATTTCTGCCCACTCTACTGTCCTCTCCCAGGCATTTAGCGCAGTGATCTGCACGTGACAGCTCTCAAGAAATACTACTGATTGATTGATAATTTGGTTTTTCCCATCCCCAGTGCCTAGGAAGTTGAATCAGTCAATCAATCGTATTTATTGATTAAATAAAACAATCATATCATAAATCAACCTTATTCCCCCCCTTCTAGACTGTGAGCCCGGTGTGGGCAGGGATTTTCTCTATTTGTTGCTGAATTGTACTTCCCAAGCGCTTAGTAAAGTGCTCTGTGCTCAGGAAGCGCTCAATAAATACAATCAATCAATCAATCGTATTTATTGAGAGCTTACTGTGTGCACAGCACTGTACTAAGCGCTTGGGAAGTCCAAGTCAGCAACACATAGAGACGGTCCTTACCCAACAGCGGGCTCACAGTCTAGAAGGGGGAGACAGAGAACAAAACCAAACATACTAACAAAATAAAATAAATAGAATAGATATGTACAAGATAAATAAATAAATAAATAGAGTAATAAATATGTACAAACATATATACATATATACAGTTGAGTGAATTAATTAATTAATTAATTTATGAATTAATTTATTTATTGAGCACTTTCTCTCTGCAGAGCACTGTATTAAGCACTTGAGAGAGTACGCTATGACACTATAACAGACACATTTCCTGGCCAGCACAACTTTCCCTTTGAGCCGCTTTTATCTGTCTTGTAACTGGGTGTTCTTTGGGCGAAATAACTCGCATCCCCTCAACTTTCCCGCTCCAACCTTCCCAATCTGGGATCGCGTTGCCCGTGAGGCAGGCCAATTTTCAACCATTCCTCACTCCTGCCAGGATATGGCTCTACAGTTTTTTTTGAAAACTTCCCTCCGTTTTACAGCCAGATGGAAGTCCAATTTATTATTTTCCCATGTGTCTGGTCAGCTCTATTTTTTGTTAAGCATCTCCAAAGGTCCCAAACTTGTCAAAATTATAAATCCCCTCTTCCTCCAAACTCCAGGCAAAATGAATCTCAGAATGGAAAAGGTGCTGGGGCAGACGGCCATCCATGTGGTTATTAAATGGGAAAGTCATCTAGACTGTAAGCTCCTTGTTGGCAGGGAACGTGTATACCAACTCTGTTAAACTGTCCTCTCCCGAGCGCTCAGTACAGTGCTCTGCACACAGTATGCGCTCAATAAATACCATTGATTTATATCTGCACGCTCACTTCACCTCCCACAGCTAATCCAAGCTCATACAGTGGCTGTCCGGTTAACACTTCGGCGAACAACGAAACTGCTTGGGCTGAGCTCTGAAAATGCCATGATTATGTATTTTCTCTTTCGTTAAGCAGTAGAAAGATAAGCTGAGAGAGACAGAGCCTTGATGAAGATTAAATGGGATAAGGCCGATTTTGCAAAACATCTCCGGGGATGGTAAATCTTTTCACGGGTGCCGTACGTAAACCAGAATGATTCATCTCTGCTACAATGGAAACTTATTGAGAAGGTCCAGTTTTTCCACGTCATTTCTCAAAATCCCCTTCTCCACCCTCCCATGGAGCAGTCCGTTTCGATCTTGTTAAATCTCCTAGAATTCAAAAAAGATGGCTCCAAACATGAAAACGCATTATTTCCAAATGTCAGTAATATTTTCTCTGTGGAAGCAATTCCTTGTCACACCAAGCGATGTACCAGAATACAACGGCAAAGGTGGATTCAGAAGTTCAGTCGGATATTTTTACGATTAGAAATTTCTATTCGTCTTAAATAAAAGCCGAACTGGGCCAATATGGAGCTCTTCAGAAAGGAGTCTCTGACTCGGTTCCATCTGGTTCTGTGCACCGGCAAGGAGTTTAAAGCCTTTTTTCTTTTGGATGGTACTGATTAAGTGTCCAATTTGTCCTTCCAATTTGTACTCTGTCCAATTTGTACTTCCCAAGCGCTTAGTACAGTGCTCTGCACATAGTAAGCGCTCAATAAATACGATTGATGATGATGATGATGATTAAGTGCTTACCATGTGCCGAGCACTCTCCTAAGTGCCGAGGTCAATATCAGATAATCAGGTAGGGGACAGTCCCTGTTCCACACAGGGTACACAATCCAAGAGGGACAAGAACAGGCATCTTATCCCCATTTTGCAGGTGAGAAAACTGACGCACAGAGGAGGTGTGTGACTTGCCCGAGGTCACACAGCAGAGAAGCAGGGAAGCAGAACGGCCTAGCGGAAAGAGCATGGGAGTCAGAGGACCTCTAGACCGTAAACTCGCTGTGGACAGGGATGGTGTCTATTTCTTGTTATACTGTATTCTCCCAGTCGCTTAGTACAGTGCTCTGCACACAGTAAGCACTGAAGAAATATGCTTGAATGAACCTGGGGTTTAATTCCAGCTCTGCCACTTGTCTGCTGTGTGATCTCAGGCAGGTCGCTTAACATCTCTGTGCCTCAGTTTTCTCATCTGTCAAATTGGGATTAAATCCTACCCCCTCTTCCTTAGACTGCGAGCCCCCCATAGGATTAGAGAAGCAGCTTGGTCTCAGCGGAAAGAGCCCGGGCTTTGGAGTCAGAGGTCATGGGTTCGAATCCCGGCTCCGCCACGTGTCTGCCGTGTGACCTTGGGCAAGTCACTTCACTTCTCTGAGCCTCAGCTCCCTCATCTGTCAAATGGGGATTAAGACCGTGAGCCCCACATGGGACAACCTGATTACCTTGTATCCTCCCCAGCGCTTAGAACAGTGCACATAGTAAGCGCTTAACAAATGCCATCATTCATTCATTCACTGGGTCCAGCTGGATTGTGTCCTTTATCTACCCCAGTGCTTACTACAGTGTTCGGCACTTAGTAAGGGCTGACCAAGTACAGCTGAAAGAAAATGTCCGAGGCAGGGCTAGAACTTGGGTCTCAGAAATCTTTCCACAACCATACTGAATTCTAGAATATATTGATATTGAGTTGTCCTGTGTACTCCAAAGAGACACTACTGGAGGTGAAGTTCACTCATTCATTCATTCAATCGTCTGTATTAAGCACTTACTGTGTGCAGAGCACTGTACTTAGCGCTTGGGAAAGTACAGTAAACAATAAACAGTTCTATTCTATTTTATTTTGTTAGTATGTTTGGTTCTGTTCTCTGTCTCCCCCTTTTAGACCGTGAGCCCACTGTTGGGTAGGGACTGTCTCTATATGTTGCCAACTTGGACTTCCCGAGCGCTTAGTACAGTGCTCTGCAATCAATCAATCAATCAATCAATCATATTTATTGAGTGCTTACTGTGTGCAGAGCACTGTACTAAGCGCTTGGGAAGTACAAGTTGGCAACATATAGAGACAGTCCCTACCCAACAGTGGGCTCACAGTCTAAAAGGGGGAGACAGACAACAAAACCAAACATACTAACAAAATAAAATAAATAGAATAGATATGTACAAGTAAAAAAAAAATAGAGTAATAAATATGCGCTCAATAAATACTATTGATTGATTGATTGATTAAACAGTGGCAGTCCCTGCCCACAACGAGCTCACAGTCTGGGGGTCGGGGGCGGGAACAGAGAGAAGTGAGGTGAGGTAGGAGGGGGCAAGGTGATAGACTGCTTTCAATAATAATAATAATGGTATTTGTTAAGAGCTTACTATGTGCCAAGCACTGTTCTAAGCGCTGAAGCCAGTAGTGTGGAGTTTTTGTTTGAAAACGGAGATGGATAGGCAATCACGAGTGCAGCTAAAATAGGCGAGATGGGACTCACAGCCCGCAGAGTTATCTTATTTTTATCTCATTCCCTGGGTGAAAATAGAGCAACGAATCAATGGTACTTAATGACCTCCTACTGTGGGTCTCTGAGCACTGTATTAAATAAGTGCTTGGGAGAGTACAATCAATCAATCGTACTTATTGAGCGCTTACTGTGTGCAGAGCACTGTACTAAGCACTTGGGAAGTCCAAGTTGGCAACATACAGAGACGGTCCCTACCCAACAGTGGGCTCACAGTCTAGAAGGGGGAGACAGACAACAAAACATATTAACAAAATAAAATAAATAGAATAGAATACAGAAATAAGTCCCACATTCCCTGCTTTCAAGAAGCTTACAGTCTAATGGGATGGACATAAGCGGAGAAGCAGAGTGGCCTAGCGGAGAGAGTCTGGGCCTGGGAATCAGAGGACCTGGGTTCGAATCCCAGCTCTGGCACACATCTGCTGCGTGACAGTGGGCAAGTCACTTAGCCTCTCCGGGCCTCAGTTACCTCATCTGTAAAATGGGGATTAAATCCTACTCCCTCCTACTGTGAGGCCCAGGTGGGACAGGGACTGTGTCCAATCCAATTAATTTATATCTACTTCAGGCTTCGGAACAGTGCTCAGCACATTCATTCATTCAATCGTATTTACTGAGTGCTTACTGTGTGCAGGGCACTGTACTAAGCGCTTGGGAAGTACAAGTTGGCACATAGTAAGTGCTTAACATATAACATAATTATCCATAATAATGATAGCATTTATTAAGCGCCTACTATGTGCAAAGCACTGTTCTAAGCGCTGGAGAGGATACAAGGTGATCAGGCTGTCCCACAGGGGGGCTCACAGTCTTAATCTCCATTTTCCAGATGAGGGAACTGAGGCCCAGAGAAGTGAAGTGACTTGCCCAAAGTCACACAGCTGGCAATTGGCGGAGCCGGGATTTGAACCCATGACCTCTGACTCCAAAGCCCAGGCTCTTTCCACTGAGCCACGCTGCTTCACTAGCACGGCGCTTAGAACAGTGCTTTGTACATAGTAAGCGCTTAATAAATGCCATTATTATTATTATTATTATCCATCCCCTAGACTTTAAGATCGTTGTGGGTAGGGAACTTGTCTAGCAACTCAGTTTTATCGTACCCTCCTAAGTGCTTAGTACAGTGCTCTGCACACACTAAGCGCTCAACAAATATGACTGATCATCTTCTGAGAGTGGGACTGTCTCCCCCTTCTAGACTGTGAGCCCACTGTTGGGTAGGGACCGTCTCTATATGTTGCCAGCTTGGACTTCCCAAGCGCTTAGTACAGCGCTCTGCACACAGTAAGCGCTCAATAAATACGATTGAATGAATGAATGAGGAAGAGTAAAAACATAACTGGGTAAGGAAAGAAGAACGAACAATCGAAAAAATTAGTCAATCAATCGTATTTATTGAGCGCTTACTGTGTGCAGAGCACTGTACTAAGCACTTGGGAAGTACAAGTTGGCAACATATAGAGACAGTCCCTACCCATTAGTGGGCTCACAGTCTAAAAGTGCTAGTCAAGTGCTATATCCGAGTGCTTAGAGTGGCTGTATAGGATTGGGAGTCAGAGGACCGGGGTTCGAACATCGGCTCTGCAACTTGCCCGCTGTGTGGCCTTGGGCAAGTCATTTCACTTTCATTCATTCACTCATTCAATCGTATTTATTGAGCGCTTACTGTGTGCAGAGCACTGGACTAAGCACTTGGGAAGTACAAGTTGGCAACATATAGAGACGGTCCCTACCCAATGGCGGGCTCACAGTCACAGATTATTCACATAATGATAATAATAATAATAATAATAATAATAATAATAATAATAATAA
Organism: Tachyglossus aculeatus; assembly: GCF_015852505.1. Classification (NCBI taxonomy): domain Eukaryota; kingdom Metazoa; phylum Chordata; class Mammalia; order Monotremata; family Tachyglossidae; genus Tachyglossus; species Tachyglossus aculeatus. Next base: position 131,413,797 of record NC_052101.1, on the reverse strand, counting down.
TAATAATAAATAATCTGGAATGGGAAAAGCCTCCTGGAGGAGGTGGGATTCCAGGAGGACTGGGCAGAGAGGGAGAGCCGAGGTCTGGTGGATTTGAAGGGAAAGGGGGCTCCTGGCAGGAGGGAGGTCACTTACTGCCAGCGCTAAGACTCAATCAGAATTGGAAATTTTTGCCAGCCAGTCATTCAGTTGACCTCTCTGAGAACCGTTTAATCAATCTGTGGTACTGATTGAGCGCTTACTGTGCGCGGTGCACTGTACTAAATCCTTGGGAAAGCCCAGTAGAACAGAGTTGGGAGAATGTTCCCTGCCCACGACAAACTTACCGTCTAGAGGGGATAGTTCAGCAAAGCGCCACTCTCCATTTCCCAAGGAAGGTCAGAATTCAGGTTTTCGACCACCAAATGTGCCAGTGGCATTTAGCTTATCATCATCATCATCAATCGTATTTATTGAGCGCTTACTGTGTGCAGAGCACTGTACTAAGCGCTTGGGAAGTACAAATTGGCAACATATAGAGACCATCCCTACCCAACAGTGAGCTCCAGTCTAAAAGGGGGAGACAGAGAACAAAACCAAACATACTAACAAAATAAAATAAATAGAATAGATACTAACAAAATAGATACTAACAAAATAAAATAAATAGAATAGCTTATGACTGCAGGTTGGCCCGAAATAATAATGACAAAAATAATCGTGGTATTTGTTAAGCGCTTACTATGTGCCATGCACTGTACTAAGCACTGGGCTGAATTCAAGCCAATCGGGTTGGACACAGTCCCTGTCCCGCATGGGGCTCACAGCCTTAATCCCCATTTTACAGATGAGGTGACTGACGCCCAGAGAAGTGAAGTGACTTGACCAAAGCCACACAGCAGACAAGTGGCAGAGGCTGAAAGAATCCAGCCATCAGCTTTTATCACAGTGTTAATAATAATGGCATTTATTAAGCGCTTACTATATGCAAAGCACTGTTCTAAGTGTTTCCACGGTCTCATCTGCTTCCCTGATTGTTACTGTCATGAGGCATGTTTCCATGTTTATATGCATGCCCCCTCAACTTCAGCGTGGCTTAATGGAAAGAGCCCGGGCTTGGGAGTCAGAGGATGTGGGTTCTAATTCCGACAAGCCACTTAACTTCTCTGTGCCTCAGTGACCTCATCTATAAAATGGGGATTAAGATTGTGAGCCCCACGTGGGACAACCTGATTACCTTGTCTCTACCCCGGCACTCAGAACAGTGGTTGGCACATAGTAAGAGCTTAACAAATACCATCATCATCATCATCATTATTATTATTATTCAGCACATGTGGATACGTGTATCTTTACCTGGACTCTCAGTGATTTATTTGGCTATTTCATCCTGTTGTATACCACGTGGTATAATAATGATGGCATTTATTAAGCGCTTACTATGTGCAAAGCCCTGTTCTAAGCACTGGGGAGGTTACAGGGTGATCAGGTCATCCCCTGGGGGGCTCACAGTCTTCATCCCCATTGTACAGATGAGGTAACTGAGGCCCAGAGAAGTGAAGTGACTTGCCCAAAGTCACCCAGCTGACAATTGGCGGAGCCGGGATTTGAACCCATGACCTCTGACTCCAAAGCCCGGGCTCTGTGGTACATCCTTGTTCTGTCTTCTGTTATCATTCCCTGACAAGAATTTCAATCTGTCTGTCTCCCCCATCAGACTGCACAGTCCTTGAGAGCAGGGACGGGCTATCTTGCTCCTCCTCTTCTCTCCCAAGCGTTTAATACAGTGCTTTGCCCTTCAAAGATATTCAATTAACACCATTGATGATGACCTTCTTGACTTTCAATTGGACTGATACTTCATAATGATAATAATAACGACAGCATTTATTAAGTGCCTACTATGTGCAAAGCACTGTTCTAAGCGCTGGGGAGGTTACAAGGTGATCAGGATGTCCCCCGGGGGGCTCACAGTCTTAACCCCATTGTACAGATGAGGTAACTGAGGCCCAGAGAAGTGAAGTGAGTTGCCCAAAGTCACGCAGCTGACAATTGGCGGAGCCGGGATTTGAACCCATGACCTCGGACTCGAAAGCCCGGGCTCCTTCCACAGAGCCACGCTGCTTCCCTGCTTCATGCCTTTCAACTGGGCCTGCCGTGTCCTAACATGTTTGTGAAACAGTTGTGAACATCCCTTCTGCTGAGGGTTAACTTGGCCTTGTAGAAAGAGCCCCTTTCCAGGAGTCAGAGGACTGGGGTTCGAATCCTGGCCGTCCCACCAGCCTGCTGCACGACCTCGGGCAAGTCACTTCACTCGATATTCATTCATTCATTCATTCAGTCGTATTTATTGAGCGCTTACCGTGTGCAGAGCACTGGACTAAGCGCTTGGGAAGTACAAGCCGGCAACATCTAGAGACGGTCCCTACCCAACAGCGGGCTCACAGTCTAGAAGGGGGAGACAGGGAACAAAACCAAACGCGTGAACAGGTGCCAAGTCATCAGAATAAATAGAAGTAAAGCTAGAAGCACGTCATTAACAAAATAAAACAAATAGAATAGTAAATATGTACTACTAATAAGAAGAACAATAATATTTGTGGAAATAATAATAATGGTGGGCCATTTCTCTGGGTCTCAGTTTCCTCATCTAAAAATTGGGAATTCAACACTGGTTCTTCCTCCTCCTTAGACCGTGAGCCCCGTGTGGGACAGGGACTGTGTTTGACCTGATTATAATAATAATGATGGCATTTATTAAGCGCTTACTATGTGCAAAGCACTGTTCTAAAAGCTGGGGAGGTAACAAGGTGATCAGGTTGTCCCACAGGGGGCTCACAGTCTTCATCCCCATTTTACAGATGAGGCAACCGAGTCCCAGAGAATAATAATAATAATAATGGTGGTATTTGTTAAGTGCTTACTATATGCAAAGCACTGTTCTAAGCACTGGGGAGGTAACAAGGTGATCAGGTTGTCCCACGGGGGGCTCACAGTCTTCATCCCCATTTTACAGATGAGGTAACCGAGGCCCAGAGAATAATAATAATAATAATGGTGGCATTTGTTAAGCGCTTACTGTGTGCAAAGCACTGTTCTAAGCACTGGGGAGGTTACAACGTGATCAGGTTGTCCCATGGGGGGCTCATAGTCTTAATCCCCATTTTACAGATGAGGGAACTGAGGCCCAGAGAAGTGAAGTGACTTGCCCAAAGTCACACAACTGACAAGTGGCGGAGCCGGGATTTGAACCCATGACCTCTGACTCCAAGTTAAGTGACTTGCCCAAAGTCACACAGCTGACAATTATTTTCCTCAGCACTTAGTCCCATGCTTGGCACATGGCAAGTGCTTAAGAAATTATCATTGTAATCATCATTATTATTATTATTATGAGAGAAAACCAGTCAAAATTTTTTGCTTATCAGAAAGACAGTGAGGGGTCCAGGATGATGCCAAGATTGTGGGTTCTGTATTTAAGTGCTTCAATCAATCAATCAATCAATCGTATTTATTGAGCGCTTACTGTGTGCAGAGCACTGTACTAAGCGCTTGGGAAGTACAAGTTGGAGCGCTTAGAACAGTGCTCTGCACATAGTAAGCGCTTAACAAATGCCATTATCATCATTACTACACGCCAAGCGGTATGATAAGCTGCGAGATTGACCGTGAGCCCGTTGTTGGGTAGGGACCGTCTCTCTATGTTGCCGACTTGGACTTCCCAAGCGCTTAGTCCAGTGCTCCGCACGCAGTAAGCGCTCAATAAATACGATTGAATGAATGAATGAAAGCGCTGGGGTAGACAGAATCCGGTCCAAACCGCCACAGTCACAGTTTCCCGGCCTATTTCTAGCTGACACAATCCCTTTCCCACATGGGACTCACGGTCTCAGGGAGAGGGGGAACAGATAGCGAAACCCCGTTCTACAGATGAGAAAACTTAGGCCCAGAATCAATCAATCAATCAATCGTATTTATTGAGCGCTCACTGTGTAAAGCAACCTGCCCAAGGACACACAGAAGGCAAGCGACGGAGCCGGGATTAGAACTCAGGTCAATCAAGACCAGAGCTCTCTCTACTAGGCCACACTGCTTCCTAAATTAGCTTTATGACAAAACTTAATTTATTAAGAGGAAAAATAAGCATTCTGTGCATGGGGCAGGGGGCACATATCCCTTTGTGATGCACCTGAAAGGACGAAGAATAAAAGGAAATTATGCAAGGAGAGATGAGAAGCCACCCGCCGTCTAAAACCGACTTTGATCAACGTGTCACTCCCACAGGCCCGGGTTTCAAACGTGTCCTCTAGACACAGCAGTGTTTGAACGCGTTTGCAAACAGGTGATCCAACCCACAAGGTGCGAAGACTTTGCCCTTCATGACAGAGGATGTTTTTGCAGAGTTGGAGAAATTTTCTCCGCATCAAGAGAGGAGGAGGAAGAAAAACAACCAAAACACTTGGGTTGCAATAGCTCGGCCAGATAATGTCTCCGCGGGGCCCGGGGTGGGGAGAGGGGATCGAGCAATGAGTAGGACTTAGTACGCACGCTTAGCACAGTGCCAATTCATTCATTCATCCGTCCAATCGCATTCATTGAGCGCTGACTGTGTGCACAGCACTGTACTAAGCGCTTGGGAAGTCCAAGTCGGCAACATCTAGAGACGGTCCCAACAACGGGCTCACAGTCTAGAAGGGGGAGACAGACAACAAAACAAAACACGTGGACCGGTGTCAATCAATCAATCAATCAATCGTATTTATTGAGCGCTTACTGTGTGCAGAGCACTGTACTAAGCGCTTGGGAAGTACAAGTTGGCAACATATAGAGACAGTCCCTACCCAACAGTGGGCTCACAGTCGAAAAGGGGGAAAGTCGGCAGAACAAATGGAATTAAAGCTAAATGCACATCGTTAACAAAATAAATAGGATAGTCAATATGTCCCAAGTAAATATGCCAATCCAACAATCGAGCGATCTGTCGGCCAGTGGTGTTTATCGGGCGCCTACTGTGTGCCAGGCACTATACTAAGTGCTATATTTGTTGCTGAATTGAACTTTCCAAGCTCTTCGTACAGTGCTCCGCCCACAGTAAGCGCTCAATAAATACGATTGATTAAAAAAAAAAAGAGAATCCAGAATTTGTGTGTCCTGAATGGTGTTCTCTACTGAATCCTGCACATAAAAACCCGGGCCCTTCAAGGTGACCTACCTCTGTTTCGCCTAGTCGCCCATCACACTCCGTGCCCCTGCAGAAACACACCAGGCAGGGTCGAGGGAGCGTTTCCATTCATTCATTCATTCATTCACTCATTCAATCGTATTTATTGAGCGCTTACTGTGTGCAGAGCTTCATTCATTCAATCGCATTTATTGAACTGTGTGCAGAGCACTGTACTAAGCGCTTGGGAAGTCCAAGTTAGCAGCATATAGAGATGGTCCCGACCCACCAACGGGCTCCCAGTCTAGAAGGGGGAGACAGACAACAAAACCAAACATGTGGACGGGTCGTCATTCATTTCATTCATTCTATTGTATTTATTGAGCGCTTACTTTTCATTCATTCATTCATTCATTCAATAGTATTTATTGAGCGCTTACTGTGTGCAGAGCACTGTACTAAGCGCTTGGGAAGTCCAAGTTGGCAACATCTAGAGACGGTCCCTACCCAACAGCGGGCTCTCAGTCTAGAAGGGGGAGACGGACAACAAAACAAAACATGTGGATGGGTGTCAAGTCGTCATTCATTTCATTCATTCAGTCGTATTTATTGAGTGCTTACTGTGTGCAGAGCACTGTACTAAGCGCTTGGGAAGCCAAGTTGGTTCAATCATGAACCCTCATTTCAATGGGAGAGTTCATCACTGTGGGAGTGAAGAGCTTCTAACCCAGCCCTTAAGTGACATTCAGAACTACAATGATACGAACAATAATCGTGGTATCGGTTCAGTGCTTTAACGATCGGTGGTATTTATGGAGCACTTACTGTGGGCAGAGCACTGTACTAAGTGCTTGGGAAAGTACAACACAGTGTAGTATAGTACTCTGCACACAGTAAGCTCTCAATAAACACATGATTGATAACAGAGTTGGTAGATACGAATCTCAACCACAAGGAGCTTCCAATCCAGAGAGGGAGGCAGACATTAAAATAAATTATGGATATATACGTAAGCGCTGCGGGGCTGAATCAATCAATCGGATTTATTGAGCACTTACTGTGTGCAGAGCACTGTACTAAGTGCTTGGGAAGTACAAGTCGGCAACGTATAGAGACGGTCCCTACCCAACAGTGGGCTCACAGTCTAGAAGACTGCCCAGAAGATGAGTATCATTGCGTTTGAGAGGTATGCCGTCAAGTTGATGTAGAGAGGAGCTTTAGAGAAGCAGCGTGGCCCAGTGGAAAGAGCCCGGGCTTTGGAGTCAGAGGTCACGGGTTCGAATCCCGGCTCTGCCGCTTGTCAGCTGCGTGACTCTGGGCAAGTCACTTCACTTCTCTGGGCCTCAATTACCTCATTTGTAAAATGGGGATTAAGACTGTGAGCCCCCCGTGGGACAACCTGATCACCCTGTAACCTCCCTAGCTCTTAGAACAGTACTTTGCACATAGTAAGCACTTAATAAATGCCATCATTATTCTTATTATTATTATGAATGCCAAGGCCAAGGGTAACCCTAGAGTGTAAAATAGTTACGCATTCAATTGGCCACCCTCCCGTGCCCTAGGCTGGACATATGTTCTGAGGATTTTGCTCAACAAGAAACTTAGGTTGATTAAATCTTGGAACAAGTCTTTATTCGTTCATTCCAATATAGTTACTGAGCACCAACTATAATAATAATGATAATAATGACATTTATTAAGCGCTTACTATGTTCAAAGCACTGTTCTAAGCGCCAGGGAGGTTACAAGGTGATCAGGTTGTCCCACGGGGGGCTCACAGTCTTCATTCCCATTTTCCAGATGAGGAAACTGAGGCCCAGAGAAGTGAAGTGACTTGCCCAAAGTCACACAGTTGACAAGTAGCAGAGCTGGAATTTGAACCCATGACCTCTGACTCCAAAGCCCGGGCTCTTTCCACTGAGCCATGCTGCTTCTCTAGCCAGGCTGCTTCGCTTTGGAGTCAGAGGTCATGGGTTCAAACCTGGCTCTGCCAATTGTCAGCTGTGTGACTTTGGGCAAGTCACTTCACTTCTCTGGGCCTCAGTTACCTCAACTGTAAAATGGGGATTAATACTGTGAGCCCCCCATGGGACAACCTGATAAAAATGGCATTTATTGCATAGTAAACCTCAGTTCCTTCATCTGGAAAATGGGGATTAAGACTGTGAGCCCCTCGTGGGACAACCTGACCACCTTGTATCTACCCCAGCGCTTAGAACAGTGCTCGGCACATGGTAAGCGCTTAACAAATACCAACATTATTATTATTAACAACAATAATAATGGCATTAATGGCATAATGATAATAATGGCATTTATTAAGCGCTTACTATGTGCAAAGCACTGTTCTAAGCGCCGGGGAGGTTACAAGGTGATCAGGTTGTCCCACGGGGGGGGCGGGAGGGGGCTCACAGTCTTCATCCCCATTTTCCAGAAGAGGGAACTGAGGCCCAGAGAAGTGAAGTGACTTGCCCAAAGTCACCCAGCTGACAACTGACACCCAGGCCCGTGCTCCATCTCAATGCTAGAGTCAGTAGGCCCGTCGTGAGTGGGGAATGTGTCTGTTATATGTGTATAATCAATCAATCAATTGTATTTATCGAGCGCTTACTGTGTGCAGAGCACTGTACTAAGAGCTTGGGAAGTAAAAATTGGCAACATATAGAGGCGGTCCCTACCCAGCAGTGGGCTCACAGTCTAGAACATATACACGTTATATACAACATATATACCTCGTATACAACATATGTTATATGTTGTCTGTGTCTGCCAACTTGTACTTCCCAAGTGCTTAGTACAGTGCTCTGCACACAGTAAGCGCTCAATAAATACGATTGATGGATGGATTGATTGGTTGTTATAGTCTACTCCCCCAAGAGCTTATTACAGAGCCCTGCACACCGTAAGCGCTCCGCCAATATGACTCAATAAGGGTCCACGGCCTCATCAAGTATTCTGTTCATTTTAGATCCTGCGCCCTGATCATCTCCAATCAATCAATCAATCATATTTATTGAGCGCTTACTTTGTGCAGAGCACTGTACTAAGCGCTTGGGAAGTACAAGTTGGCAACATATAGAGACAGTCCCTACCCAACAGTGGGATCACAGTCTAAAAGAAGCCTTTCTGCTATCTGTAATTGATTTTCCTCTTTCGATAGCCTTTCATCACAAATGCTTACGGAAGGTCCGGGGGCTCGTCAAGCCGAGCAGCAAGCGTGGAGGCGACCGCCTCTAGATTTCCCCGTATCGACAGGGGAAACGGCTTCCTCCGAGAGGAGAGAGCATCCCCCTCCAACTTCCCACCCCGGCTGCGGCGGGAGCCTTCTATTTGGAAAAGCTAAAATATTTTGTCGTGCTGTCATGAGATCCAGTTTCTGATGGCTAGTTAAATAACCTTTACTTTCATCCCTCCGGTATAGAAGATGAAAACCCTTTACGAGCTGGAGTCCCAAAGAAATGTAAATACAGCTTCTTCAGGGCTGACATTTCCAAAGATTGGGGTCCCACCAGCAGAGGCAACTATTCTCTATTATCAGGTTTTCTGTCACTCATGTTGATTAAAGTTGATAAACACGGCAAGCTACTTGGGGCCCACCAAAGGACACGGGAGAGGGAAAAAGTAGCCCTGTTTTCCTCCTCTTTCTCTGCTTCCCAAAACCCAACTCAGTCTTTCAGAATTTTTTTTTTTAAAAAAGAAAGATTTCTGGATCTTTCCTCCATCCCGTTTCCAAGTGGAGGGGAACTGGGGAGAAAATGGGAGTGGGTGGAAAAAATTGATCTTGGCATTGATGATTCCCCCCGGTTCATTAGCTGTGGCTAGTCCGGGACAAAATCAGGGACAATCAATCAATCAATCAATCGTATTTATTGAGCGCTTACTATGTGCAGAGCACTGTACTAAGCGCTTGGGAAGTACAAATTGGCAACACATAGAGACAGTCCCTACCCAACAGTGGGCTCACAGTCTAAAAGGGGGAGACAGAGAACAGAACCAAACATACCAACAAAATAAAATAAATAGGATAGAAATGTACAAAAAAGGGACAAAATCAGCTGCCACTGGTGATGAAAAGGCACCAACTCATAGTCCTAGCCATGTTGCGTATCTGTGTGTGCACCGACAGACGCGGAGATGCGAGCTGCATCCGGTATGGTTTTTGCTTTTGTTTCTTTGTTGCAAGATACTTATTATTATTATTATCATTACTATTATTATTCTATTTGGTAAGCCCTTACTATGTGCCAAGCACTGTTCGAAGCACCGGGGAGATACAAGGTAATCGGGTTGTCCCCCGTGGGGCTCACAGTCTTAATCCCCAGCGCTTAGAACAGTGCTTGGCCCATAGTAAGCGCTTAACAAATACCATCATCATCATCATTATTATTATTATTAATCCCCATTTTACAGAAGAGGTAACCGAGGCCCAGAGAAGAGAAGCGACTTGCCCAAGGTCACACAGCACTCAAGCGCTGTGAAGCAGCAGAGAAGCAGCGGGGCTCAGTGGAAAGAGCCCGGGCTTTGGAGGACACGGGTTCAAATCCCGGCTCCGCCAATTGTCAGCTGTGGGACCTTGGGTGAGTCACTTCACTTCTCTGGGCCTCAGTTCCCTCATCTGTCGAATGGGGATGAAGACTGTGAGCCCCCCACGTGGGACAACCTGATCACCTTGTAACCTCCCCAGCGCTTAGGACAGTGCTTTGCACATAGAAAGCGCTTAATAAATGCCATTATTATTATTATTCCTGGATTACAGTGCTACTGTGAGTCCATAACTCTATTGGACTCTCCCAGGTGTTCAGTACAGTGCTCTGCACACAGTAGACTGTCGGTCCTTGAGGGCAACGATGTCGTCTACTAACTATTGTTCTCTCCCAAGTGTTTAGCCCAGGGCTCTGTCACAGAGTAAGCACTCAATGAATACAGTTTTGAAAAAATCGACACCCGTAGGACGGGCAGGCTCCAAAACGGTCCGAAAAAATCGGTTATACCAGTCAATCCATCAATCAATCGTATTTATTGAGCGCTTCCTGTGGGCAGAGCACTGTACTAAGCACTTGGGAAGTACAAGTTGGCAACATATAGAGACAGTCCCTACCCAACAGTGGGCTCACAGTCTAGAAGGGGGAGACAGAGAACAAAACCAAACACACTAACAAAATAAAATAAATAGAATAGATATGTCAATCAATCCATCGGATTTATTGAGCGTTTTACTCTGTGAAGAGCGGTATCATGCCCAAGTGGCTGAGTAAGGGTGACGTCTAATAATGGAGGTTGTAAAGGCAAGCGGATTCCGTCGTCTGTCCTTAACGATGTAACTTCAGCGCTCAAAAACGTGAGTGGTGCACGCATTCGAATGCACTGATGGAAATGTCTAAGATTCCTCTGAGTTACGAGGTCCAAGTACTAATCAGGCTAAATGATATGCTTTGGGAAATTATAAACCAAGGCCAACCGGCCATAGTAGTTGAATGCATTTTAATCGTGAATTTACCTAGTTGAAGTTATTATTTAGTTACATATTTCGTATAGCAGCTGGAGTAACGCAGTGTTAAGGATAATAAACCTCCATTACGCTAACATTTAACTTCGGAGAGAAACCCATAAAAACGAAAAGAAATCCCAGCACCACTGTTCTGTTTCTTCTGGCAACAAGCCACTTTTTTTCTTTTTTTATAATACAGACTTTCCGTAAAATGGGGAGGGAGCCAAAGGAGACGATTGAAAAGCCACATGGTGCTTTAGGAGGAAAATCCAGGCTCACCTAGGAAACTAATGAACCGTTGGATGACGGCAGATTCTAAGATCAAGTTTCCACAGAAACCCGAAATTGGGAAATACGGATGGGCCTTCCAGTAGCATACGGACATCCCTCCAAAAATGAGAATTATAATGATCATGGAAAACTAATTCCAAGTCACACTGTGAAAGGTTTACACAGGGAGGGCATGGAATAATAAAGACCTTAAATCCCAGGGTTGCCATTTTCCAAACCGCTAATCAATCAATCAATCGTTTTTATTGAGTGCTTACTGTGTGCAGAGCACTGTACTAAGCGCTTGGGAAGTACAAGTTGGCAACATATAGAGACAGTCCCTACCCAACAGCGGGCTCACAGTCTAGAAGGGGGAGACAGAGAACAAAACAAAACATATTAACAAAATCAAATAATTAGAATAAATATGTACAAATAAAATATTTATTGAGCGCTTACCGAATGCAGAGCGTGTACCAAACGCTTGGGAAAGTACAATACCATAGAGTCGGTAGATACGATCCCTGCCCACAAGGAGCTTACCTGCTACAGGGTAGCCGTGATACTTATTAAGCACTTACTATGTGCTTAGCACAGTGCTCTGCACTCAGCAATCAATCAATCAATCAATCAATCGTATTTATTGAGCGCTTACTGTGTGCAGAGCACTGTACTAAGCGCTTGGGAAGTACAAGTTGGCAACATATAGAGACGGCCTCTACCCAACAACGGGCACACAGTCTAGAAGGGGGCTCACAGTCTAGAAGGGGACAAACAGCAAACATTCAATAAGTTCCACGGATCGAAGGATTGACTATGTGCCAAGCGCTGGGGTAGAAGCAGCGTGGCTCAGTGGAAAGAGCCCGGGCTTGGGAGTCAGAGGTCATGGGTTCGAATTCCGCTCTGCCAATGGTCAGCTGTGTGACTTTGGGCAAGTCACTTTACTTCTCTGTGCCTCAGTGACCTCATCTGGAAAATGGGGATGAAGACTGTGAGCCCCCGTGGGACAACCTGGTCACCTTGTAACCTCCTCAGCGCTTAGAACAGTGCTTTGCACATAGTAAGCGCTTAACAAATGCCATCATCATTATTATTATTATTCTCTGGGCCTCAGTCGCCTGTAAAATGGGGATTAAGACTGTGAGCCCCCGTGGGACAACCTGATCACCTTGTAACCTCCTCAGTGCTTAGAACAGTGCTTTCCACATAGTAAGTGCTTAATAAATGCTATTATTACTATTATTATTCTCTGGGCCTCAGTCGCCTGCAAAATGGGGATTAAGACTGTGAGCCCCTGTGGGACAACCTGATCACCTTGTAACCTCCTCAGTGCTTAGAACAGTGCTTTGCACATAGTAAGTGCTTAATAAATGCTATCATTATTATTATTATTATTACCAAAGGCAGATCCATACCCTTGAGGAGTTTACAATCTAGCGGGGGAGACATTATTAACAAACGGGAAGTCGGGAGATAGTCTATCACTCAGTAAATCATTTGTATTTATTGAGCAATTACTGTGTGCAGAGCCCTGTACTAAGCGCTTGGGAGCAGACAATATAACAATATAACAGAAACTTTCCCTGCCCACACTGAGCTTACAGTCCAGAGGGGGAGAAAGACATTAATATAAAGAAATAAATACAATTACAGATCGGTAGATAAGTGCTGTGGGGCTGGGACGGGGGAGGAAGAAAAGGAACAAGTCAAGGCGACGCAGAGGGGAGCGGGAGAGGAGTAAAGGAGGGATTAATTAGGGAAGGCCTCTTGGAGGAGACTTCAAGAAAGATTTGAAGGAGGGGAGAGTCCTTGTCTGTCGGATATGAGGAGGGAGGGCATTCCGGGCTAGAGGCGGGACGCGGGGGAGACGGCTGTGGCCAGATGGATGGTAACGAGGTACCGTGAGAAGGTGACAATTGGAGGAGCCAAATGGGCCGGCTGGGCTGGAAGAGGAGAGAGGCAAGGTGACGGAGCGATTTAAAGCAGATGGCGAGGCGTTTCCATCTGATGCGGAGGAGGACGGGCAACCACTGGAGGTTCTTGAAGAGTGAGCGAACGCAGGCCTGAAGGTTTTGGCAGAAAAGCGATCCAGACAGCAGAGTGAAGTATGGACTGGAGTGGGGAGAAACAGGAGGCAGGGAGGTTAGCAAAGAGGCTGAAACAGTAAACAGTCATTCAGTCAATCCATCTTTATTGAGCGCTGCCTGTGTGCATGTATATATGTTTGTACATATTTATTACTCTATTTTACTTGTACATATCTATTCTATTTATTTTATTTTGTTAATATCTTTTGTTTTGTTCTCTGTCTCCCCCTTCTAGACTGTGAGCCCACTGTTGGGTAGGGACCGTCTCTAGATGTTGCCAACTTGGACTTCCCAAGTGCTTAGTACAGTGGTCTGCACACAGTAAGCGCTCAATAAATACGATTGATTGATTGATTGATTGCAGAGCACAGTACTAAATGCTTGGAAAGTACAACACAGCAATAAAGACTGTGAGCCCGTTGTCGGGTAGGGACCGTCTCTATCTGTTGCCAGCTTGTACTTCCCAAGCGCTTAGTACAGTGCTCTGCACACAGGAAGTGCTCAATAAATACTACTACTACTACTAATGGCATTTATTAAGTGCTTACTATATGCAAAGCGCTGTTCTAAGTGCTGGGGAGGTTACAAAGTGATCAGGTTGTCCCAAATGGGGCTCACAGTCTTCGTCCCCATTTTACAGATGAGGGAACTGAGGCCCAGAGAAGTGAAGTGACTTGCCCAAAGTCACACAGCTGACAAGTGGCGGAGCCGGGATTTGAACCCATGACTTCTGACTCCAAAGCCCGGGCTCTTTTCCACTGAGCCACGCTGCTTCCCCTTAAATAATAATAATAATAATAATAATGAATACGACTGAATGGACTGAAAGAAGAGAGACAATCCCTGCCCACAGTGGGCTCACACTCTAGAGGAGGGGGATAGGATAGGGATAGGATAAATGCTTTGATTAACATGGTAACAGTTTGGATGGAGAGGAAAGGGCAGATTTTAGGGATGCCGTGAAGGGAGAATCAACAGGATTTAGTGATGGATTGAACATGTAGGTTGAATGAGAGAGCGGAGTCCCCAACCCCCCTGCCTTACCTCCTTCCCCTCCCCACAGCACCTGTATATATGTATATATGTTTGTATCTATTTTATTTGTACAGATTTATTCTATTTATTTGATTTTGTTAATATGTTTTGTTCTGTTGTCTGTCTCCCCCTTCTAGACTGTGAGCCCGCTGTTGGGTAGGGATTGTTTCCATATGTTGCCAGCTTGTACTTCCCAAGCGCTTAGTCCAGTGCTCTGCACACAGTAAGCGCTCAAGAAATACGACTGAATGAAAGAATGAATGAATGAAAGGATAAAGCCAAGGTTAAGGCCTTGTGAGAGGGGAAGGATGAAGGTGCCGTCTACGGTGATGGGAGAGTCAGGGGATGGACAAGTAGAAATGAGCTGAAAACTGGACAGATGGCCACCCTTGGCAGCGCGAGAGGATGGAGGGGGATTCCAAAAATCGAGGCTTAAAGGATTATAGGGAGACAAGGCTTACTTTAGAGTTCAAGCACCGGTCCGTCTGGAGGTGGGGAATGGAAATAGGCTCCCAGGTGGACAATTAACAACGTCCCATCATTCCCAAGCATTTCACAAGGGCAAAGCAAAAAAAGGCTTGTTTGAGGTGAAATGGGAGGCCCCATTCTTGAATTCAGGGTCTCTGACCATAAAAAAGAAGAGAAAAGAGCTTCATTGTAAGGTTTACTGAACAACTCTAACACACCAAGCCCATACAGTGCACCTTGAAGATCTGGAAGTAATCACTGCATGAAACTTATAGCAAAATGTGCAAAATTCATCTTCGTGTACAGTCCTCTGCATACTGAAATGGCTTCCATTCATCTCTGCTCCTTTGCTGCGAGTCTGGTGAGTTAACAGCCTTCAGAGGCGAAATGTCTTCTGACGAATGGCTCCCTTTGACTTTGACTCACTCCGAGAGTAAATGGCCAACATTCTGCCTAATGAGATAGAATCAGGGGCCTTGTTACCACGGAATGCATGAAACAACTTAATAAAATCTCCAAGCAGTTTGTAAACCGAGTTTGTGTTTCAGATTTTCCAGGCAGAAAGGCAGTAAATGGACGTGGTCTTTCTTGTAGCATGACATTTAAGAGGCTAGTGAATGAAATACATTTCCCAGGTAGCAAGAAGTTTACGGTGAATGGACTCTTGCCAATAAAAGGGGCAGTTCGCAGAAGTCTTTCGGCAAGAAATGAGTTTACTCGGGGTGGAGAAGAATGAAAAAAGATTGCAAGAGCTAATATCATATAAGTGAATAGTAATACCTGCTCTGCTCCTTAATGGAGTTGCTCCTTTAGTGTCCGCCTTGACAAAATGCTGCAGTAAGTACTGAATTGACTTTCCTCTTTGGACCTCTGCCCTAAAATATCCTTAATAATAATAATAATAATAATAATAATAATAATAATGGCATTTGTCCCATGTGGGGCTCACAGCCTTAATCCCCATTTTACAGATGAGGCAACTGAGGCACAGAGTAGTGAAGTGACTTGCCCAAAGTCACACAGCTGACAATTGGCGGAGCCGGGATTTGAACCCGTGACCTCTGACTCCAAAGCCCGGGCTCTTTCCACCGAGCCACGCTGCTTCTCATGCCGTTGTCAGTAATAATAATAATAGTGGCATTTATTAAGTGCTTACTATGTGCAAAGCACTGTTCTAAGCACTGGGGAGGTTACAAGGTGATCAGGTTGTCCCACGGGGGGCCTCACAGTTTTCATCCCCATTTTCCAGATGAGGTGACTGAGGCCCAGAGAAGTTTAGTGACTTGCCCAAAGTCACACAGCTGACAATTGGCAGAGCCGGGATTTGAACCCGTGACCTCTGACTCCAAAGCCCGGGCTCTTTCCACTGAGCCACACTGCTTCTCCCCACACTCCTCATATCGAGGGGACTTCCTTATTCAACATAAGGGCCAGCAGGAGCAAAGGGGTGTTATTCTTGCTAAGGAAAACATGATAGCAGAACTCGCTAAATTCATCCTATTTCGACTCTCCCTCATTCATTCATTCAATCATATTTATTGAGCGCTTACTGTGTGCAGAACACTGGACTAAGCGCTTGGGAAGTCCAAGTTGGCAACATATAGAGACGGTCCCTACCCAACAGTGGGCTCACAGTCTAGAAGGGGGAGACAGAGAACCAAACAAATCATATTAACAAAATAAAATAAATAGAATAGATATGTACAAGTAAAATAAATAAATAGAGTAATAAATCCGTACAAACATATATACATATATACGGGTGCTGTGGGGAAGGGAAGGAGGTAAGGCGGGGGGATGGAGAGGCGGAGGAGGGGGAGAGGAAGGAGGGGGCTCAGTCTGGGAAGGCCTCCTGGAGGAGGTGAGCCTCCTCCAGTCCTTCCTTGGTGACTAGAGAATCAATCAGTCAATCAATTGTATTTATTGAGCGCTTACTGTGTGCAGAGCACTGTACTAAGCACTTGGGAAGTACAAGTTGGCAACAAGTTGGCAAGAGAAGCAGCGTGGCTCAGTGGAAAGAGCCCAGGCTTTGGAATCAAAGGTCATGGGTTCAAATCCCGGCTCCGCCACTTGTCAGCTGGGTGACTTTGGGCAAGTCACTTCACTTCTCTGGGCCTCAGTCCCCTCACCTGTAAAATGGGGATGAAGACTGTGAGCCCTCCGGGGGACAACCTGATCACCTCGTAACCTCCCCAGCGCTCAGAACAGTGCTTGGCACAGAGTAAGCGCTTAATAAATGCCATCATCATCATCATCATTATTATTATTATTACCTGAAGGTTGGGTGACCCCATCCCCTGGTCACCCCTTTCCATTCCCCACAAGGAAGTCATCGGAGAGGGATGACAGGTCCATTTAACCTCCAGGGACATTTGATGGTACTTCCCAAGCGCTTAGTACAGTGCTCTGAACACAGTAAGAGCCCCATAATTGAATGAATGAATGAATGACTTAGACTGTAAGTCTCCACATGGGACAGGGACTGTGTCCAACCAAATTAACCTAGATCGACCCCAGCTCTTAGAACAGTGTTTGCCACACAGCGTGCGCTTAACAAATACCATTAAAAAAGTTGCACAAGTAGCGAAGATGCAGAGAAGCAACATGGCCTAAGGGACAGAACACGGGCCTGGGCTTCAGAAGGACCTGGATTCTACTCCCAGCTCTGCCACGTATTTGCTGTGTGACCTTGGGCAAGTCGCTTCACTTCTCTGTTCCTCAGTTACCTCGACTGTAAAATAGGGATTACGTTTGTGAGCCCTATGTGGAACAGGGACTGTGTCCTATTTAATAATAATGATGGCATCTATTGAGCGCTTACTATGTGCAAAGCACTGTTCTAAGCGCTGGGGAGGTTACAAGGTGATCAGGTGGTCCCTCGTGGGGCTCCCAGTCTTCATCCCCCTTTTACAGATGAGGGAACTGAGGCACAGAGAAGTGAAGTGACTTGCCCAAAGTCACACAGCTGACAATTGGCCGAGCCGGGATTTGAACCCGTGATCTCTGACTCCAAAGCCCAGGCTCCTTCCACTGAGCCACGCTGCTACTTGATTAGCTCGTATAATAATGATGGTTTTTGTTAAGCGCTTCCCCCTTCCAGACTGTGAGCCCACTGTTGGGTAGGGACGTCTCTATATGTTGCCAACTTGGACTTCCCAAGCGCTTAGTACAGTGCTCTGCACACAGTAAGCGCTCAATAAATACGATTGATTGATAGGGACCGTCTCTAGATGTTGCCGACTTGGACTTCCCAAGCGCTTAGTACAGTGCTCTGCACACAGTAAGCACTCAATAAGTACGACTGAATGAATGAGTGTGCCAAGCACTGTTCTAAGCGCCGGGATAGATACAAGGTGATCAGATTGTCCCACGGGGGGCTCACAGTCTTCATCCCCATTTTCCAGATGAGGTAACCGAGGCACAGAGAAGTGACGTGACTCGCCCCAAGTCACACGGCTGATAGATGGCAGAGCCGGGATTAGAACTCACGACCTCTGACCCCTAAGCCTGGGCTCTTTCCACTAAGCCACTCTGCTTCTTGTATCTACTCCAGCACTTAGTACAGAGCCTGGCACATAGTAAAGGCTTAGCAAATACCTTAAAAAAAATACCACTGACTGATTTTTGTAAGCGGAGCAAATTTGGGCAATGCCTCCTGAATCACCGTTTTTTGTTTTTCCTGGCAGCATTCCACAGCACCTGAGGTGAAATGAAGAACATTTAAAGACGAATTATCTGGGTGCATTTTTTAACTCCTATCAGCATTCATTGGTGTAATCATTTTTCTCCGGGATACAGGAAACACTGTGAGGAAAATAGGGTCCCATAAGGGTAATGATTATCATGCTTGTGAGCCCACTCTTGGGTAGGGACCGTCTCTATATGTTGCCGACTTGTGCTTCCCAAGCGCTTAGTACAGTGCTCTGCACCCAGTAAGCGCTCAATCAATACGATTGAATGAACGAATTAATGAATCTAGACAAAAAGCTCGTTGATTCACTCATTCAATCGTATTGATTGTGCGCTGACTGGGTGCAGAGCACTGTACTAAACGCTTGGGAAGTCCAAGTCGGCGACATATGGAGACAGTCCCTACCCAACGGCGGGCTCACAGTCTAGAAGGGGGAGATGGACGACAAAACAAAACATGTGGACGGGTGGCAGTCATCGTTGCCGGCAGGGAACGTGTCTACCGACTCTGTTGTACTGCACTCTCCCAAGCGTTTAATATAGTGCTCTGTATGTAATAATGATAATGATGATGATGGCATTTGTTAAGCACTTACTATGTGCAAAGCACTGTTCTAAGCGCTGGGGAGGTTACAAGGTGAACAGGTTGTCCCAGGGGGGGCTCACAGTCTTTAATCCCCATTTTATCACCTGTATATATGTATATATGTTTGTACATATTTATTACTCTATTTATTTAGTTTACTTGTACATATCTATTCTATTTATTTTATTTTGTTAGTATGTTTGGTTTTGTCTCTGTCTCCCCCTTCTAGACTGTGAGCCCGCTGTTGGGTAGGGACTGTCTCTATATGTTGCCATCTTGTACTTCCCAAGCGCTTAGTACAGTGCTCTGCACACAGCAAGCGCTCAACAAATACGATTGATCGATTTTACAGATGAGGGAAGTGAAGTGACTGGTCCAAAGTCACCCAGCTGACAATTGGCGGAGCCGGGGTTTGAACCCGTGACCTCGGACTCCAAAGCCCGGGCTCTTTCCATTGAGCCACTCCGCTTCTCTGTACATAGTAAGCATTCGATAAATACCGTCGATGAGGATGATGATGATTTATTGATTTAAAATGACCTGGGTCCAGGTCCCCAGATCGCTTCGTGTCCAGGATGTTGGCTTGAACTCCACATCCACAGCAGACCCTTCTTTCCCACTTCTACCCACTGTTGGGTAGGGACCGTCTCTATATGTTCCCAACTTGTACTTCCCAAGTGCATAGTCCAGTGCTCTGCACACAATAAGCGCTCAATAAATATGATTGATTGATTGATTCTTTCCATTAAGAAATGGAAAGGCCACAGAGCCATCGGGAGGAGGTGATGTCACCGGAAAGTCTAGAAATCACTCGGCTCTTTCCCTTCCCTGCTATTTCAAGCAGTTGTACCAGAGCCAAGCCAGAGAGCGGCAACCGAGACTATTTCCAACTTTAAAGACTTGTGAAAAATATCACGCCAGCAGACTAGCTTCTCTTTTCCCTTTTCCCTTCTCTTTGGCGATGAAAATCCTTTGGCCCCAAGTCTGGTAGCTCCTCAGACTGCCTCACAGACGGTGAATCGGAACCAATTTTCCCGCAGCAACTATATTAGAAATGGGGGATTGTTTTGGACGAGGATCAGATACCTTATAATAATGATAATAATAATGATAATGGCATTTATTAAGCGCTTACTATGTGCAAAGCACTGTTCTAAGCGCTGGGGGGATACAAGGTCGTGAGGTTGTCCCACGTGGGGCTCACTGTCTTTATCCCCATTTTACAGATGAGGGAACTGAGGCACAGAGAAGTTAAGTGACTTGCCCAAAGTCATCCAGCTGACAAGTGGTGGAGCCGGGATTTGAACCCATGACCTCTGACTCCAAAGCCCGTGCTCTTTTCCACTGAGCCACGCTGCTTCTCTTAAGCAATAATAATGCTTAATATTAATAATAATAATATTCTCACCAGAATCCTCCAGAATTACCTACTCAGAGGGCTAGAGATGAGAAAGACAGCTCCAATCAGGTGCGCCTATTGAGTCGGAGTGGATCCATGGCCGTATATTCAACTTCTTCTTTTTCAGCCGTATTTGTTAAGTGCTTACTAAGTGCCAGGCACCATACTAAGTGATGAAATAAATGCAAATACGATGGCATTTATTAAGCACTTACCATGTGCAAAGCACTGTACTAAGCACTGATAATAATGATGGCATTATAATAACGATGGCATTGCAAAATAATCATGTCGGACACAGTCCTCGTCCTACAAGGGGCTCAGAGTCTTCTTAACCTCCATTCTGTAGATGAGGTAAATGAGGCATGGGCAAGATAAGCGATTTGCTCAAGGTCACAAAGCAGTCAAGTGGTGGAGGCAGAATTTGAACCCAGGTCCGCGCACTTTCCGCTACACCATGCCGCTTCTCATTTAATCGCTTGCTGCTTCTGAGAAGCAGCGTGGCCTAGTGAGAAGTAACGTACCCTGGCACAAAGAGCCCGAGCCAGGAGATCGCAGGGCTTGGATTCCAATCTTGGCTCAGCTACCTGCCTGCTGTGTGACTGTGGACAAGTCGCTTAACTTCTCTGTGGTTTAGTTTCCTCATCTGTAAAACAGGGATCCAATACCTGTGCTCCCTCCCTCTCAGACTGTGAACACCACATGGAACAAGGACTGTTTCCAACCTGATTGTCTTTTATCTACCCCAGTGTTCACTACAGTGCTCAGCACATAGTGCAAACTTAACAAATACCACGATTACTGCTAAAAAATAATCATTATCAGATGGAATAATAATAATAATGATAGTATTTGTTAAGCGCTTACTATGTGCAAAGCACTGTTCTAAGCGCTGGGGAGATACAAGGTGATCCAGTTGTCCCACGTGGGGCTCACAGTCTTAATCCCCATTTTATTCATTCATTCATTCAATCATATTTATTGAGCGCTTACTGAGTGCAGAGCACTGTACTAAGCGCTTGGGAAGTACAAGTCGGCAACATATAGAGACAGTCCCTACCCAACAGTGGGTTCACAGTCTAGAAGGGGGAGACAGAGAACAAAACAAAACATATTAACAAAATAATATAAATAGAATAAATATGTACAAGTAAAATAGAGTAATAAATATTCATTCATTCATTCAATCGTATTTATTGAGCGCTTACTGTGTGCAGAGCACTGTACTAAGCGCTTGGGAAGTACAAGTCGGCAACATATAGAGACGGTCCCTACCCAACAGTGGGCTCACAGTCTAGAAGGGGGGAGACAGAGAACAAAACAATACATATTAACAAAATAATATAAATAGAATAAATATGTACAAGTAAAATAGAGTAATAAATATTCATTCATTCATTCAATCGCATTTATTGAGTACTTACTGTGTGCAGAGCACTGTACTAAGCGCTTGGGAAGTACAAGTTGGCAACAAAGAGATACAGTCCCTACCCAACAGTGGGCTCACAGTCTAGAAGGGGGAGACAGAGAACAAAACAAAACATATTAACAAAATAAAATAATTAAAAAAATATATACAAATAAAATAAATACATACATACAAATACATACATTTTACAGACGAGGGAACTGAGGCACAGAGAAGTTAAGTGACATGCCCAAAGTCACACAGCTGACAATTGGCAGAGCCGGGATTTGAACCCCTGACCTCTAACTCCAAAGCCCGGGCTCTTTCCACTGAGCCACATTGCTTCTCTATGTATAAAGTATGTATAAAGTACATTTCTAAAACATCTTCAGTACTTAATAAGCTCTAAACAGGCATTATTTATCTAATAGTACCATTTAGGAGAGAAGAAAAAAAAAGCTTCATTTTAAGAATTACAGCATTCAAATCTGAAAGTTTCTGTTCTGTAAAGTGACGGATTAAGAAATCCCATTACTGCAAAATTATGAATCCTCCTGCTGTGGGATTGTGGGCTCGCGTGAAGTTGAGAAGCTATTCTGGTCCTCGGTTCTGTGATGGACCGTCTTTCCGGAGTCTTTCTCGGTTCAAATATGTTTGAAATATACGGCTGTGGCAGTCTGTCCGTAAAGCAGTGATTCCCTGCGCCAGGAAGAAAACAATCTTCAGGGGGGTCCGCATTTTATTAATATTTCAGATCACATCACATTCATCGTCGTCTATTGACCATCCAGTTTCTCCCATCCAAATAAACAAATCGTAGTATTCTGGGGCTGAATATTTTTCAATCATGTGTCGGGACGTTCAGATGAACTGAAACGCCTTATCATTCTAAGCAGCTTCTCAGCCACGGCAGGAGCCGAAAAGAAAGGGTTTCAAATTCTCGAGTCTGCTGCTTCTAAGGTGTCAGAGATATCATATGTTTGTACATATTTATTACTCTATTTATTTATTTATTTTACTTGTACATATCTAGTCTATTTATTTTATTTTGTTAGTATGTTTGGTTTTGTTCTCTGTCTCCCCCTTTTAGACTGTGAGCCCACTGTTGGGTAGGGACCGTCTCTATATGTTGCCAACTTGGACTTCCCAAGCGCTTAGTAAAGTGCTCTGCACACAGTAAGCGCTCAATAAATACGATTGATTGATCATAAAGCTTCAATGGTTGCCCATCCATCTCCACATCAACCAAACTCCTCACGGTTGACTTTAACGCACTCAATCAGCTCTCTCCCTCCTTAGAGAAGCGGCGTGGCTCAGTGGAAAGAGCCCGGGCTCCGGAGTCAGAGGTCCATCGATCAATCAATCGTATTTATTGAGCACTTACCATGTGCAGAGCACTGTACTAAGCGCTTGGGAAGTACAAGTTGGGTACAAGGTCATGGGTTCAAATCCCAGCTCCGCCATTTGTCAGCTGGGTGACTTTGGGCAAGTCACTTCACTTAAGCGCTCAATGAATACCAATTCATTGAGGAGCAGCGTGGCTCAGTGGAAAGAGCCCGGGCTTTGGAGTCAGAGGTCAGGGGTTCAAATCCCGGCTCCGCCAACTGTCAGCTGTGGGCCTTTGGGCACGTCACTTCACTTCTCTGGGGCCTCAGTTACCTCATCTGTAAAATGGGGATTAATCAATCAATCAATCGTATTTATTGAGCGCTTACTGTGTGCAGAGCACTGCACTAAGCACTTGGGAAGTCCAAGCTGGCAACATATAGAGACGGTCCCTACCCAACAGTGGGCTCACAGTCTAGAAGATTAAGACTGTGAGCCCCCTGTGGGACAACCTGCTCCCCTTGTGACCTCCCCAGCGCTATGTGCTTTGCACATGGTAAGCACTTAATAAATGCCATCATTATTATGATTATTATAATTATCTCACTGATCTATTACAACCCAAACCATGCCCACTTGGCTCCTCCAATGCCAACCCATTCACCGTACCGCCATCTCGCCGTTGACCCCTTTCCCATATCCTCCCTCTGGCCTGGTATTCCCTCCCCCTTTATATATGACAGACCACCACTCTCCATTTTCCAAGCCTTATTCAAAGCACATCTCCTCCAAGAGGCCTTCCCCCACTAAGCCCCCATTTCCTTTACTTCCTCTCCATTTTGTGTCACTGACAGCCATACAGCCATACCCTTTAAGCACTTAATATTCACCCCACGCCCAGCCCCAGAGCACACCAGTCCATATCCTTAGAGTCTGCCATTTCCCCTATCTGTAGTTTCTTTGAATGCCTCCCCCTCTAGACTGTAACCTCCTTCTAGACTGGGAGCCCATTGTTGGGTAGGGACCATCTCTATATGTTGCCAATTTGTATGTCCTAGGCGCTTAGTACAGTGCTCTGCACACAGTAAGCGCTCAAGAAATACGACTGAATGAATGAATGGTCAGGGAGCGCGTCTAAGGACATTATCGTATTGTACACTCCCCTAAGTGCTTAGTACAGTGTTCTGCAAATGGTAAGCGCTCAATGAATATCAATTAATTGAGGAGCAGCGTGGCTCAGTGGAGAGAGCCCGGGCTTTGGAGTCAGAGGTCATGAGTTCAAATCCCAGCTCCATCAATTGTCAGCTGTGTGACTTTGGGCAAGTCACAATTTCTCTGGGCCTCAGTTACCTCATCTGTAAAATGGGGATTAAGACTGTGAGCCCCCCTATGGGACAACCTGATCACCTTGTAACCTCCCCAGTGCTTAGAACAGTGCTTTGCACATAGTAAGCGCTTAATATATGCCATTATTATCATTATAACAATATACTGTTATTATTATATAATTATGTCACATTAATTATAATGTTATACGTAATAATTATATGAGCATATATTATATTATATATAATATATAAGTATATTATATATTATATAACATTTTATAATTATAATTATATTATAATGTCACATTATTATTATTATTACGGATCAGGTCTCCCCCTTCTAGACTGTGAGCCCACTGTTGGGTAGGGACCGTCTTTACATGTTGCCAACTTGTACTTCCGAAGCACTTAGTACAGTGCTCTGCACACAGTAAGCGCTCAATAAATACAATTGATTGATTGATTGATTATTATTATTATTACCAATGATTGATCGATTCTGGGGGTTCCTCCTCCCCCTCCCATCCCCTTACTGTGGGGGTTCCCCAAGGTTCAGTTCTTGGTCCCCTTCTGTTCTCGATCTACACTCTCTCCCTTGGTGACCTCATTCGCTCCCACGGCTTCAACTATCATCTCTCCGCTGATGACACCCAAATCTACATCTCTGCCCCTGCTCTCTCCCCCTCCCTCCAGGCTCACATCTCCTCCTGCCTTCAGGACACCTCCATCTGGATGTCTGCCCGCCACCTAAAGCTCAACACGTCCAAGACTGAACTCCTTGTCTTCCCTCCCAAACCCTGCCCTCTCCCTGACTTTCCCATCACTGTTGACGGCACTACCATCCTTCCCGTCTCCCAAGCCCGCAACCTTGGTGTCATCCTCGACTCTGCTCTCTCATTCACCCCTCACATCCAAGCCGTCACCAAAACCTGCCGGTCTCAGCTCCGCAACATTGCCAAGATCCGCCCTTTCCTCTCCATCCATACCGCTACCCTGCTCATTCAAGTTCTCATCCTATCCCGTCTGGACTACTGCATCAGCCTTCTCTCTGATCTCCCATCCTCGTGTCTCTCCCCACTTCAATCCATACTTCATCCTGCTGCCCAGATTGTCTTTGTCCAGAAACGCTCTGGGCATATTACTCCCCTCCTCAAAAATCTCCAGTGGCTACCAATCAATCTGCGCATCAGGCAGAAACTCCTCACCCTGGGCTTCAAGGCTGTCCATCCATCACCTCGCCCCCTCCTACCTC
Organism: Tachyglossus aculeatus; assembly: GCF_015852505.1. Lineage (NCBI taxonomy): Eukaryota > Metazoa > Chordata > Mammalia > Monotremata > Tachyglossidae > Tachyglossus > Tachyglossus aculeatus. Next base: position 131,388,317 of record NC_052101.1, on the reverse strand, counting down.
ACCTCCTTTCTCTCCTTCTACAGCCCACTCCGCACCCTCCGCTCCTCTGCCGCTAATCTCCTCAACGTACCTCGTTCTCGCCTGTCCCGCCATTAACCCCCGGCCCACGTCATCCCCCGGGCCTGGAACGCCCTCCCTCTAACCATCCGCCAAGCTAGCTCTCTTCCTCCCTTCAAGGCCCTACTGAGAGCTCACCTCCTCCAGGAGGCCTTCCCAGACTGAGCCCCCTCCTTCCCCTCCCCCTCGTCCCCCTCTCCATCCTCATCTTACCTCCTTCCCTTCCCCACAGCACCTGTATATATGTTTGTACATATTTATTACTCTATTAATTTATTTATTTATCTTGTACATATCTATTCTATTTATTTTATTTTCTTAGTATGTTTGGTTTTGCTCTCTGTCTCCCCCCTCTAGACTGTGAGCCCACTGTTGGGTAGGGACCGTCTCTATATGTTGCCAACTTCTACTTCCCAAACGCTTAGTACAGTGCTCTGCACACAGTAAGCGCTCAATAAATACGATTGACTGATTGATCGATTCTGTTCTGCCTTACAACCACAGACTATCCAGTCTAATTCTCCTCACCAACCCTCTCAGTTCACGTCGCTGGACACAGAGGGATCAGGTCTCCCCCTTCTAGACTGTGAGCCTGCCGTCGGGTAGGGACCGTCTCTATATGTTGCCAACTTGGACTTCGCAAGCGCTTAGTACAGTGCTCTGCGCACAGTAAGCGCTCAATAAATACGATTGAATAAATGAATGAATGAATCAGGTGAGGCAGTGTGGATTCCCCACAACAACTCAAGTTTATCACACCTTTCCCCTCTTGCCCATTCGTGTCTGAGCAATACTCTCATGAACGGAAGGAGCCAGAAAAGGTCCCCAGTTGTGTTTCCGAGGACACGGTGAGCAAATGGGGAAGAGAGTTTCTCTCCAAGATACTCACACTAACAGTTTGAAGATGATGCCGCTGACTGTGAGTGCATCTGTTAGTGTGAGTGTCCTAAAAAAGCGAAAAACGGAGGGAGAGAAACAGAGAGCCGTGACGGACAGATATGAGGGAAAGAGTGAAGGAACCGTAAATTATCTGGGTGAGATGAGGGAGCTGTGAAGGCAGAACTCCCTCACTACTCACCGTTACAAAGCTGTTTGTAAAATATTCCTCAGACAGAGGAGGCCGAACAAAGATCTTAGTTCATTCAGGGAAGGAAAGAGGAGGAGGCGGGAGGGAAAGCGGAAGGAGAAGAGGAAGAAGAGCTGAGAAGCAGCGTGGCCTAATAATAATAATGGCATTTATTAAGCGCTTGCTATGTGCAAAGCACCGTTCTAAGCACTGGGGAGGTTACAAGGTGATCAGGTTATCCCACGGGGGGCTCACAGTCTTAATCCCCATTTTGCATATGAGGGAACTGAGGCCCAGAGAAGTGAAGTGACTTGCCCAAAGTCACACAGCTGACAATTGGCGGAGCTGGGATTCGAACCCCTGACCTCGGACTCCAAAGCCCGGGCTCTTTCCACTGAGCCACGCTGCCCTGTTTCGCATCAATTATCATGGAAAAGGTGAGGCGCAGTAAAGGAAATGGGGGCCAGAAGGCAGGACTAGTGCTTTGCACATAGTAAGTGCTTAATAAATGCCATCATTATTATTATGTAGCAAGGTGGGCTGTTTCTTCCTCCTGGAAAATTTGGCCAAGAAACACCCGTGGGAAATAATCCCATCTCAAAGGGAAATGGATTACTTATCAGTTGTTCACATGCAATTTGTAAAGCTCAGTGCTTGGCATATAGTAAGCGCTTAACAAATACCAAAATTATTATTATTATTATGAACGTCTTTGGAGTATAGAGAGAGAAGGAGACAGGGGCGGTAGACTGCAAGCTCGTTGTGGGCAGGTAATGTGTTTGTTGTTGTATCGTCCTCTCCCAAGCGCTTAGTACAGTGCTCTGTACACAGTAAGCGCTCAATAAATACAAGTCAACGAAGGAATGAGAGAACTGTGTTTTCAAAGAGGATATTGGTGGGGGCGATATTAAAAGATAATATTACCAGCTCGCTCGCCCGTCACAGATGGGGTTCACAGTCTAAGAAGGAGGGAGATCAGATACTGAAACCCCACTGTACAGTTGAGGAGACTGAGTCACGCTGAGGTTAAGTGACTTGTCCAAAGTATCAAGGCAGGCAAGTAGCAGAGTTAGGATTAGAACCCAGGACCTCCCACTCTCAAGTCCGGGCCCTTTCCACTGAGCCATGCTGCTTCCCTATCTTGCATATTATTTTTCTTACCAGTTATACGCTTAGGCTTTTATTCTTCCTGTCTGTGCTACTGAATGTCAAGCTCCTTGAGGGTAGGGATCCTTTCTTCTAGACTCTATCCCAAGCCCATAGTTGAGTATTTATTTATTTATTTTACTTGTACACATTTATTCTATTTATTTTATTTTGTATGTTTGGTTTTGTTCTCTGTCTCCCCCTTTTAGACTGTGAGCCCACTGTTGGGTAGGGACTGTCTCTATATGTTGCCAACTTGTACTTCCCAAGCGCTTAGTACACTGCTCTGCACACAGTAAGCGCTCAATAAATACGATTGATGATGATGATGATGATGAGTACTCTGGGAAAATAGGTGTTCAACCAATGGTATTTAGTGAGCACTTACCGTGTGCAGAACACTGTACTAAATATCTGTGCTGAGCGCGCGTTGGGGCTGCACCCGGTGTCCTTGCGCCTCCCGGGCGGCAGGGGGCGCTTGGCGGGGCTGCACCCAGTGTCGTTCCGCCTCCCGGGCGGCAGAGGGCGCTAGGCGGGGCTGCACCCGGTGTCCTTGCGCCTCCCGGGCGGCAGGGGGCGCTAGGCGGGGCTGCACCCGGAGTCTTTGCACTTCCTGGGCGGCAGAGGGCGCTTGGAGGGGCTGCACCCGGTGTCCTTGCGCCTCCCTGGCGGCAGGGGGTGCTTGGTGGGGCTGCACACGGTGTCTTTGCACTTCTCGGGCGGTAGACGGCACGCGGCGGGGCTGCACCCGGTGTCCTTGCGCTTCCCGGGCGGAGGGGGCGTGCGGTGGGGCTGCACCCGGTGTCATTCCGCCTCCCGGGCGGCAGAGGGCGCTAGGCGGGGCTGCACCCGGTGTCCTTGCACCTCACGGGCAGCAGAGGGCGCTAGGCTGGGCTGCATCCAGTGTCCTTACGCCTCCCGGGCAGCAGAGGGCGCTAGGCGGGGTGCACCCGGTGTCTTTGCACTTCTCGGGCGGTAGAGGGCGCTTGGCGGGGCTGCACCCGGTGTCCTTGCACTTCCCCGGCGGTAGAGGGCGCGCAGCGGGGCTGCACCCGGTGTCGTTCCACCTGCCGGGCAGGAGAGGGCGCTAGGTGGGGCTGCACCCGGTGTCTTTGCACTTCTCGGGCAGTAGAGGGCGCTTGGCGGGGCTGCACCCGGTGTCCTTGCGCCTCTCAGGCCGGCAGGGGCGCGGCGGGGCTGCACCCGGTGTCCTTGCGCCTCCCGGTGTTGGGAGTCCACAACGTATTTTGTTAGTATGGTTGGTTTTGTTGTCTGTCTCCCCCTTCTAGACTGTGAGCCCGCTGTTGGGTAGGGACCATCTCTATGTGTTGCCAACTTGTACTTCCCAAGCGCTTAGTCCAGTGCTCTGCACACAGTAAGCGCTCAATAAATACGATTGAATGAATGAATGTGCCCAGCCCTGTACTGTTTGCTGGGGCGGATATAAGCTAGTCAGGTCCCTCATGGGATTCACAGTCTTAGGTAGGAGGGAGGGGATACAAGGTGATCAGGTTGTCCCACGTGGGGCTCCCAGTCTTAATCCCCATTTTGCAGATGAGGGAACTGAGGCTCAGAGAAGTGAAGTGACTTGCCCAAGGTCACACAGCAGACATGTGGCAGAGCCGGGATTCGAACCCATGACCTCTGACTCCAAAGTCCGGGCTCTTTCCACTGAGCCACGCTGCTTAAAGTGGGGGTTAAGACTGTGAGCCCCCCCGTGGGACAACCTGATCACCTTGTATCCTCCCCAGTGCTTAGAACAGTACTTTCCACATAGTAAGCACTTAATAAATGCCATTATTATTATTATTACTACAATCCAGCCCACACACTTCGCTCCTCCAACAAGGGCGTATTCACTGTCCCTCGTTCTTGCCTCACCCACCTTGGACAGTTTGCTCCCCTCTCCCTCCCGCCTAGACTTCTTTCCCCTCCATAGTGGACAGTCCGCACTCTCCCCGTCTTCAAAGCCCCACCTCATCCAGGGACAGTCTTCTAGACCGTGAGCCCACTGTTGGGTAGGGACCGTCTCTATACGTTGCCAACTTGGACTTCCCAAGCGCTCAGCACAGTGCTCTGCACACAGTAAGCGCTCCATAAATACGATTGAATGAATGAATGACCCCGCCCTCTGCCCTCCCTCGCCACCCATTTCCATTCCTCTCCCTCTCTCCCCCGCACTCCAGCCCGTAACCTCGTCCTTTCATTGGGTTGGACTCCCAAGCGCTTAGTACAAACTAGCTCTCTTCCTCCCTTCAAAGCCCTACTGAGAGCTCACCTCCTCCAGGAGGCCTTCCCAGACTGAGCCCCCTTTTTCCTCTCCTCTTCCCCACCCCCCCGCACTTGTATGTAAATGGGATTGATTGATTGTATATATTTGTACATATGTATTACTCAATTTTATTTGTATATATTTACCATCTTTATTTCATCAATGATGTGTATATAATAATGATAATAATAATAGTGATGATGGCATTTATTAAGCGCTTACTACATGCAAAGCACTGTTCTAAGCACTGGGGAGGTTACAAGGTGATCAGGTTGTCCCACGGGGGGCTCACACTCTTCATTCATTCATTCATTCATTCAATCGTATTAATTGAGCGCTTACTGTGTGCAGAGCACTGTACTAAGCGCTTGGGAAGTCCAAGTCGGCAACATATAGAGACGGTCCCTACCCGACAACGGGCTCACGGTCTAGAAGGGGGAGACCGACAACAAAACAAAACGTGTAGACAGGTGTCAAAATCGTCAGAACAAATAGAATTAAAGCTAGATGCACATCTTTAACAAAATAAGAAGAATAGTAAATATGTACTAAACGTTTTCCAGTGGCTGTCCAAATGTTTCCTAACATAGTGTTGTGATGACCCAGCCAAGAGGAAAAAGTCTCAATCGTATTTTCAACACAGTCTTATAGATGTCTCTTAAATATCTGAGCGCGGCACAGCACAGATAACTTCTTTCTCATTGAGCTGCACTGATGGCCTGCCATCAGCATCCCCCTAGGCTAGAGGCTCGCTGTGGGCTGGGGACGTCTGCTAATTAATAGTAACAATAATAATGGCATTTGTTAAGCGCTTACTATGTGCAAAGCACTGTTCTAAGCACTGGAGCACTGTTCTAATTCTGTTGTGGCGTACTCTCCCAAGTGCTCAGCACGGTGCTGTGCACACCGGGAGCGCTCAATAAATAGGAATGATGGACTGATCGATCCGAGATGGGTAGCGCTAAAGCAATAAATATAATTGAATGATAAAGCTTCAGTCTGCAGGATTTATGGTATTTAGGTAGCCGGATGCATCAGCAGCGATTTGATCCACCTGGGGCGGGCCCCTCTCCTCCCTGCCCACCGCCCCCCGAAAGCGGGGCACTTTCCCGGCAACTGCGCCTTGCATTTTCCAAGCACGTGTTCCACGGTCAGCCCATCCGTCACCCGACGAGATCAATCAATCAATCAATCGTATTTATCGAGCGCTTACTGTGTGCAGAGCACTGGACTAAGCACTTGGGATAGTCCAAGTCTGGCAACATCTAGAGACGGTCCCTACCCAACAGCGGGCTCACAGTCTAGAAGGGGGAGACCGAGAACAAAACTAAACGTATGAACAAAATAAAATCAATAGAATAAATATGTGCAAGTAAAATAAATAAATAAATAGAGTAATAAATACGTACAAACATATAGACATATGTACAGGTGCTGTGGGGAAGGGAAGGAGGGAAGGAGATCGCTGCGGCTTTGCCTCGACACCCAGAAGAAAATGCATTTCTTGGCACGCTGTGGAGATGAACCACGATGTAGCTCAAATCCTAATAAAGACTTTATTTCTTTCCTTGTTTTTTTTTTTTATTTCAACCATGACACTTATGAAACGTGGGAAACCTACTCCAGAGTAAAAGGAGAAGCACTTAGTAATAATAATGATGACATTTATTAAGCACTTACTATGTGCAAAGCACTGTTCTAAGCGCTGGGGAGGTGATAAGGTGATCAGGTTGTCCCACGGGGGGCTCACAGTCTTCATCCCCATTGTCCAGATGAGGTAACTGAGGCCCAGAGAAGTTAAGCGACTTGCCCAAAGTCACACAGCTGGCAATTGGCGGAGCCGGGATTTGAACCCACGACCTCTGACTCCAAAGCCCGGGCTCTTTCCACTGAGCCACGCTGCTTAGAGTGCTTAACACCCGGTGGGTGCTCAATAAATACTCTTACTACTATGGTGGGAATTCCCACAGACATTTTAGATCTAGGAAAACAGCCTTCAACAATGATCACGTCCGATTGAAAAATTAATAGAACATCTATTCGGAGCCCGGGCTTTGGAGTCCGAGGTCATGGGTTCGAATCCCAGCTCTGCCAATTGTCAGCTGTGTGACTTTGGGTAAGTCACTTCACTTCTCTGGGCCTCAGTTCCCTCATCTGGAAAATGGGGATTAATTAAGACTGTGAGCCCCCCGTGGGACAACCTGATCACTTTGTCACCTCCCCAGCGCTTAGAACGGTGCTTTGCACATAGTAGGTGCTTAATAAATGCCATTTTATTATTATAATTATCTATTCGCCCAGGTAAAAGAGGCAAAGAAAAAAAGGAAAAAGCATCAGCACTTTGCGACCAGGTTCGCTTTGGCACCAGACCGTCGGGACAGTGTCGGCAACCCAAACTATTAGCGGGTCAAAAGTTCCAATCAAACCCGGCTTCAATCTGCCCGGAAAATCCTGCCGCCTCGGGCCCTCTCAGTTGACCCCTTGAGAATTCACCGAGCCTCTTGTCTCGGAAGCCCTGACGGTGGCAAACCGTGATCATTAGATGATATTCTGAAATTTCTTAAGCTGCTCGAGAGGAGGAAAAAAACCCTTCAAACCGGAACGAGGTTGGGCCTATCTCTGATCACCCGGACGCCCCGGGAAATTGGGAAGAGACCCCGCGTTTAGCCTCTGTTCCATCAGCGTCATGATAAGTGTGACGACGGCGTGATCTGAGTTAACCCTGGGCCTACTACCCCTCTCCATCCCTCCCGCCTTACCTCCTTCCCCTCCCCACAGCACCTGTATATATGTATGTATCTTTGTACAGATTTATTACTCTATTCATTTATTTTATTTGTACATATCTATTCATTTTATTTTGTTAATATGTTTGGTTTTGTTCTCTGTCTCCCCCTTCCAGACTGTGAGCCCGCTGTTGGGTAGGGACCGTCTCTATATGTTGCCAACTTGGACTTCCCAAGCGCTTAGTCCAGTGCTCTGCACACAGTAAGCGCTCAATAAATACGATTGATGATATGTACAAATATATACAATCAATCAATCGTATTTACATACAAGTGCGGGGGGGCGGGGAAGAGGAGAGGAAAAAGGGGGCTCAGTCTGGGAAGGCCTCCTGGAGGAGGTGAGCTCTCAGTAGGGCTTTGAAGGGAGGAAGAGAGCTAGTTTGTACTAAGCGCTTGGGAGTCCAACCCAACGAAAGGACGAGGTTACGGGCTGGAGTGCGGGGGAGAGAGGGAGAGGAATGGAAATGGGTGGCGAGGGAGGGCAGAGGGCGGGGTCATTCATTCATTCAATCGTATTTATGGAGCGCTTACTGTGTGCAGAGCACTGTGCTGAGCGCTTGGGAAGTCCAAGTTGGCAACGTATAGAGACGGTCCCTACCCGACAGTGGGCTCACGGTCTAGAAGACTGTCCCTGGGTGAGGTGGGGCTTTGAAGACGGGGAGAGTGCGGACTGTCCACTATGGAGGGGAAAGAAGTCTAGGCGGGAGGGAGAGGGGAGCAAAATGTCGAAGGTGGGTGAGGCAAGAACGAGGGACAGTGAATATGCCCTTGTTGGAGGAGCGAAGTGTGTGGGCTGGATTGTAGTAATAATAATAATAATAATAATGGCATTTATTAAGTGCTTACTATGTGGAAAGTACTGTTCTAAGCACTGGGGAGGATACAAGGTGATCAGGTTGTCCCACGGGGGGCTCACAGTCTTAACCTCCACTTAAAGCAGCGTGGCTCAGTGGAAAGAGCCCGGACTTTGGAGTCAGAGGTCGTGGGTTCGAATCCCGGCTCTGCTACATGTCTGCTGTGTGACCTTGGGCAAGTCACTTCACTTCTCTGAGCCTCAGTTCCCTCATCTGCAAAATGGGGATTAAGACCGGGAGCCCCCCGTGGGACAACCTGATCACCTTGTATCCCCTCCCTCCTACCTAAGACTGTGAATCCCATGAGGGACCTGACTAGCTTATATCCGCCCCAGCACACAGTACAGGGCTGGGCACATTCATTCATTCAATCGTATATATTGAGCGCTTACCGTGTGTGCAGAGCACTGGACTGAGCGCTTGGGAAGTCCAAGCTGGCAACATCTAGAGACGGTCCCTACCCCATAGTGGGCTCACAGTCTAGAAGGGGGAGACAGAGAACAAAACAAAACGTATTAACAAAATACGTTATGGACTCCCAACACCGGCTGCAGCCCCGCCGCACGCCCTCTGCCGCCCGGCAGGCGGAACGACATGGGGTGCACCCCCGCCTAGCGCCCTCTCCTGCCTGGGAGGCGGAACGACATGGGGTGCAGCCCCACCTAGCGCCCTCTCCTGCCCGGGAGGCGCAAGGACACCGGGTGCAGCCCCGCCGCACGCCCCCTGCCGCCCGGGAGGCGCAAGGACACCGGGTGCAGCCCCGCCGCGCGCCCTCTACCGCCCGAGAAGTGCAAAGACACCGGGTGCAGCCCCGCCTAGCGCCCTCTCCTGCCCGGGAGGCACAAGGACACTGGGTGCAGCCCAGCCTAGCACCCTCTGCCGCCCGGGAGGCGCAACGACACCGGGTGCAGCCCAGCCTAGCACCCTCCTGCCCGGGAGGCGCAAGGACACTGGGTGCAGCCCAGCCTAGCGCCCTCTGCCGCCCGGGAGGCGCAACGACACCGGGTGCAGCCCAGCCTAGCGCCCTCTGCCGCCCGGGAGGCGCAACGACACTGGGTGCAGCCCAGCCTAGCGCCCTCTGCCGCTCGGGAGGCGCAACGACACCGGGTGCAGCCCAGCCTAACGCCCTCTGCTGCCCGGGAGGCGCAACGACACCGGGTGCAGCCCCGCCTAGCGCCCTCTGCCGCCCGGGAGGCGCAACGACACCGGGTGCATCATCAATCATATTTATGAGCACTTACTGTGTGCAGAGCACTGTACTAAGCGCTTGGGAAGTACATATTAGCAACCTATAGAGACAGTCCCTACCCAACAGTGGGCTCACAGTCTAAAAGGGGTGCAGCCCCGCCGCGCGCCCTCTGCCGCCCGGGAGGCACAACGACACCGGGTGCATCATCAATCATATTTATGAGCACTTACTGTGTGCAGAGCACTGTACTAAGCGCTTGGGAAGTACATATTAGCAACCTATAGAGACAGTCCCTACCCAACAGTGGGCTCACAGTCTAAAAGGAGTGCAGCCCCGCCGCGCGCCCTCTGCCGCCCAGGAGGCACAACGACACCGGGTGCATCATCAATCATATTTATGAGCGCTTACTGTGTGCAGAGCACTGTACTAAGCGCTTGGGAAGTACATATTAGCAACCTATAGAGACAGTCCCTACCCAACAGTGGGCTCACAGTCTAAAAGGGGTGCAGCCCCGCCGCGCACCCTCTGCCGCCCGCGAGGCACAACGACACCGGTGCAGATCCACCGCATGCCCTCTGCCGCCCGGGAGGCGCAAGGACACCGGGTGCAGCGCCCCTGCGCGCCTCCTGCCGCCCGGGAGGCGCAAGGACACCGGGTGCAGCCCCGCCGCGCACTCCCTGCCACCCGGGAGGCGCAAGGACACCGGGTGCAGCCCCGCCGCGCGCCCTCTGCCGCCCAGGAAGTGCAAAGACACCGGGTGCAGCCCCGCCGCGCGCCCTCTGCCGCCCAGGAGGCGCAAGGACACCGGGTGCAGCCCCACCGCGCGCCCTCTACCGCCCGAGAAGTGCAAAGACACCGGGTGCAGCCCCGCCGCACGCCCCCTCCGCCCGGGAGGCGCAAGGACACTGGGTGAAGCCCCGCCGTGTGCGCCGTCTACCGCCCGAGAAGTGCAAAGACACCGGGTGCAGCCCTGCCTAGCACCCTCTCCTGCCCGGGAGGCGCAAGGACACTGGGTGCAGCCCCGCCTAGCACCCTCTGCCGCCCGGGAGACGCAAGGACACCGGGTGCAGCCCCGCCGCCCACCCTCTGCCGCCTGGGAGGCGGAACGACACCGGATGTAGAACCGCAGCCCGCCCCCTGCCGCCCGGGAGGCGCAAGGACACCGGGTGCAGCCCCCGCCTAGCGCCCTCTGCCGCCCGGGAGGTGGAACAACACCGGATGTAGTCTCGCAGCACGCCCCCTGCCGGCCGGGAGGCGCAAGGACACCGGGTGCAGCCCCGCCTAGCGCCCTCTGCCGCCCGGGAGGCGGAACGACACTGGGTGTAGCCCCGCAGCGCGCCCCCTGTCGCCCGGGAGGCGCAAGAACACCGGGTGCAGCCCCGCCTAGCGCCCTCTGCCGCCCAGGAGGCAGAACAACACTGGATGTAGTCCCGCAGCGCGCCCCCTACCGCCCGGGAGGCACAAGGACACCGGGTGCAGCCCCGCCGCGCGCCCTCTGCTGCCCGGGAAGTGCAAAGACACCGGGTGCAGCAGTCCTGCTGCACGCCCTCTGCTGCCCAGGAAGTGCAAAGACACTCCTCCAGGAGGCCTTCCCAGACTGAGCCCCCTCCTTCCTCTCCCCCTCGTCCCCTTCTCCATCATCATCATCATCAATCGTATTTATTGAGCGCTTACTGTGTGCAGAGCACTGTACTAAGCGCTTGGGAAGTACAAGTTGGCAACATATAGAGATGGTCCCTACCCAACAGTGGGCTCACAGTCTAAAAGGGGGAGACAGAGAACAAAACAAAACATACTAACAAAATAAAATAAATAGAATAGATATGTACAAGTAGAATAAATAAATAAATAAATAGAGTAACAAATATGTACAAAAATATATACATATATACAGGTGCAGTGGGGAAGGGAAGGAGGTAAGATGGGGGGATGGAGAGGGGGACGAGGGGGAGAGGAAGGAAGGGGCTCAGTCTGGGAAGGCCTCCTGGAGGAGGTGAGCTCTCAGTAGGGCCTTGAAAGGAGGAAGAGAGCTAGCTTGGCTGATGTTGGGAGGGAGGGCATTCCAGGCCCGGGGGATGACGTGGGCCGGGGGTCGATGGCTGGACAGGCGAGAATGAGGTACGGTGAGGAGATTAGCAGCAGAGGAGCGGAGGGTGCGGGCTGGGCTGCAGAAGGAGAGAAGGGAGGTGAGGTAGGAGGGGGCGAGGTGATGGATGGACAGCCTTGAAGCCCAGGGTGAGGAGTTTCTGCCTGATATAATGGCATTTTTTTTTATTAAGCGCTTACCACGTGCAAAGCACTGTTCTAAGCGCTGGGGAAGTTACAAGGCGATCAGGTTGTCCCACGGGGGGGGCTCACAGTTTTAATCCCCATTTTACAGATGAGGTAACCGAGGCACAGAGAAGTGAAGTGACTTGCCCAAAGTCACAAAGCTGACAAGTGGCGGAGCTGGGATTTGAACCCATGACCCCCGACAACCAAGCCGGAGCTCTTTCCACTGAGCCACGCTGCTTGTTCCCTGCCCTGCTTGTTCTCCATGCCCCCTGTCTTACCTCCTTCCCTTTCCCACATCATCATCATCATCAATCATATTTATTGAGCGCTTACTATGTGCAGAGCACTGTACTAAGCGCTTGGGAAGTACAAATTGGCAACATATAGAGACAGTCCCTACCCAACAGTGGGCTCACAGTCTAAAAGGGGGAGACAGAGAACAAAACCAAACATACTAACAAAATAAAATAAATAGAATAGATATGTACAAATAAAATAAATAAATAGAGTAATAAATATGTACAAACATATATACATATATACAGGTATTAAGCGCTTATGTATTAAGCGCTTGGGAGGGCAATATAGCAATGGTAGACGTATCCCCTGCCCCCAGCGAGCTTACAGTCTAGAGGGGGAGACAGACAGCAGCGTAAATAAATGAATTATATATACAACAATATACAACACCTGTATATATGTTTGTACGTATTTATTACTCTATTTATTTATTTATTTTACTTGTACATATCTATTCTATTTATTTCATTTTGTTAATATGCTTGGTTTTGTTCTCTGTCTCCCCCTTCTAGACTGTGAGCCCACTGTAGGGTAGGGACTGTCTCTATATGTTGCCAACTTGTACTTCCCAAGCGCTTAGTACAGTGCTCTGCACACAGTGAGCGCTCAATAAATACGATTGATTGATTGATTGATTGATAAAAAGACACCGGATGCAGCGCCCCCGTGCGCCTCCTGTCGTCCGGGGGGCGCAAAGACACCAGGTGCAGCCCTGCCGCGCGCCCTCTGCCGCCCGGGAGGCGGAACGACACCGGGTGCAGCCCCGCCGCGCGCCCTCTACTGCCCAAGATGCGCAAGGACATCGGGTACAGCCCCGCCGCGCGCCCCCTGCCGCCCGGGAGGCAGAACGACACCGGGTGCAGCCCCGCCAAGCACCCTCTCCTGCCCGGGAGGTGCAAGGACACCGGGTGCAGCCCCACCGCGCGTCCTCTGCCGCCCGGGAGGCGCAAGGACACCGGTGCAGATCCACCGCATGCCCTCTGCCACCCAGGAGGTGCAAGGACACCGGGAGCAGCGCCCCTGCACGCCTCCTGCCGCGCGGGGGGTGCAAGGTCACCGGGTACAGCCCTGCCGCGCGCCCTCTACCTCCCGGGAGGCGCAAGGACACCGGGTGCAGCCCTGCCGCGCACCCTCTGCCGCCCGGGAGGCGGAACGACACCAGAAGTAGTATCGCAGCGCGCCCCGTGCCGCCCGGAAGGCTCAAGGACACCGGGTGCAGCCCCCCGTAGCGCCCTCTGCTGCCCGGGAACTGCAAAGACACGGGGTGCAGCCCCGCCTAGCGCCCCCTGCCGCCCGGGATGCGGAACGACACCGGATGTAGTCCCACAGCGCGCCCCCTGCTGCCCGGGAGGCGCAAGGACACCGGGTGCAGCCCCGACGCGCGCCCTCTACCGCCCGGGAAGTGCAAAGACACCGGGTGCAGCAGCCCTGCCGCGCGCCCTCTGCTGCCCAGGAAGTGCAAAGACACTCCTCTGCGAGGCCTTCCCAGACTGAGCCCCCTCCTTCCTCTCCCCCTCGTCACCTTCTCCATCATCATCATCATCATCATCAATCGTATTTATTGAGCGCTTACTGTGTGCAGAGCACTGTACTAAGTGCTTGGGAAGTACAAGTTGGCAACATATAGAGACAGTCCCTACCCAACAGTGGGCTCACAGTCTAAAAGGGGGAGACAGAGAACAAAATGAAACATACTAACAAAATAAAATAAATAGAATAGATATGTACAAGTAAAATAAATAGAGTAACAAATATGTACAAAAATATATACATATATACAGATGCAGTGGGGAAGGGAAGGAGGTAAGATTGGGGGGGATGGAGAGGGGGACGAGGGGGAGAGGAAGGAAGGGGCTCAGTCTGGGAAGGCCTCCTGGAGGAGGTGAGCTCTCAGCAGGGCCTTGAAGGGAGGAAGAGAGCTAGCCTGGCAGATGGGCAGAGGGATTGGGGGCATTCCAGGCCAGGGGGATGACGTGGGCCGGGAGTCTATGGCTGGACAGGCGAGAACGAGGTACGGTGAGGAGATTAACGGCGGAGGAGTGGAGGGTGCGGGCTGGGCTGGAGAAGGAGAGAAGGGAGGTGAGGTAGGAGGGGGCGAGGTGATGGACAGCCTTGAAGCCCAGGGTGATGAGTTTCTGCCTGATATAATGGCATTTTTTTATTAAGCGCTTACTATGTGCAAAGCACTGTTCTAAGCGCTGGGGAAGTTACAAGGCGATCAGGTTGTCCCATGGGGGGGCTCACAGTTTTAATCCCCATTTTACAGATGAGGTAACCGAGGCACAGAGAAGTGAAGTGACTTGCCCAAAGTCACACAGCTGACAAGTGGCGGAGCCGGGATTTGAACCCATGACCTCCGACTCCCAAGCCGGGGCTCTTTCCACTGAGCCACGCTGCTTGTTCCCTGCCCTGCTTGTTCTCCATGCACCCCGTCTTACCTCCTTCCCTTCCCCACAACACCTGTATATATGTTTGTACATATTTATTACTCTATTTATTTATTTATTTTACTTGTACATATCTATTCTATTTATTTCATTTTGTTAGTATGTTTGGTTTTGTTCTCTGTCTCCCCCTTCTAGACTGTGAGCCCACTGTTGGGTAGGGACTGTCTCTATATGTTGCCAACTTGTACTTCCCAAGCGCTTAGTACAGTGCTCTGCACACAGTGAGTGCTCAATAAATACGATTGATTGATTGATTGATTGATAAAAAGACACCGGATGCAGCGCCCCCGCGCGCCTCCTGCCGTCCGGGAGGCGCAAAGACACCGGGTGCAGCCCCGCTGCGCGCCCTCTGCCGCCCGGGAGGCGGAACGACACCCGGTGCAGCCCCGCCTAGCGCCCTCTACCGCCCGAGAGGCGCAAGGGCACCGGCTGCAGCCCTGCCGTGCGCCCTCTGCCGCCCGGGAGGCGCAACGACACAAGGTGCAGCCCCGCCAAGCGCCCTCTGCCGCCCGAGAGGTGCAAAGACACCGGGTGAGGCCCGTCTAGCGCCCTCTGCCGCCCAGGAGGTGCAAAGACACCGGGTGCAGCCCCGCCTAGCGCCCTCTGCCGCCCGGGAGGCACAAGGACACTGGTGCAGATCCACCGCGTGCCCTCTGCCGCCCAGAAGGCGCAAGGTCACCGGGTGCAGCCCTGCCGCGCGCCCTCTACCTTCCGGGAGGTGCAAGGACACCGGGTGTAGCCCTGCCGCGCGCCCTCTGCCGCCCGGGAGGCGGAACGACACCAGAAGTAGTTTTGCAGCGCGCCCCCTGCCGCCCGGGAGGCGCAAGGACAATGGGTGCAGCCCCGCCTAGCGCCCTCTGCCGTCCGGGAGGCGGAACGACACCGGGTGTAGTCCCGCAGCACGCCCCCTGCCACCCGGGAGGCGGAACGACACCGGGTGTAGTCCCGCAGCGCGCCCCCTGCCTCCCGGGAGGCGCAAGGACACCGGGTGCAGCCCCGACACGCGCCCTCTGCTGCCCGGGAACTGCAAAGACACCGGGTGAAGCCCCGCCGCGCGCCCTCTGCTGTCTGGGAAGTGCAAAGACACCGGGTGCAGCAGCCCCGCCACGCGCCCTCTGCTGCCCAGGAAGTGCAAAGACACTCCTCCGGGAGGCCTTCCCAGACTGAGCCCCCTCCTTCCTCTCCCCCTCGTCCCCTTCTCCATCATCATCATCGTCAATCGTATTTATTGAACGCTTACTGTGTGCAGAGCACTGTACTAAGCGCTTGGGAAGTACAAGTTGGCAACATATAGAGACAGTCCCTACCCAACAGTGGGCTCACAGTCTAAAAGGGGGAGACAGAGAACAAAACAAAACATACTAACAAAATAAAATAGAATAGATATGTACAAGTAGAATAAATAAATAAATAAATAGAGTAACAAATATGTACAAAAATATATACATATATACAGGTGCAGTGGGGAAGGGAATGAGGTAAGATGGGGGGATGGAGAGGGGGATGAGGGGGAGAGGAAGGAAGGGGCTCAGTCTGGGAAGGCCTCCTGGAGGAGGTGAGCTCTCAGCAGGGCCTTGAAGGGAGGAAGAGAGCTAGCTTGGCGGATGGGCAGAGGGAGGGCATTCCAGGCCCGGGGGATGACGTGGGCCGGGGGTCTATGGCTGGACAGGCGAGAACGAGGTACGGTGAGGAGATTAGCGGCGGAGGAGTGGAGGGTGCGGGCTGGGCTGGAGAAGGAGAGAAGGAGGTGAGGTAGGAGGGGGCGAGGTGATGGACAGCCTTGAAGCCCAGGGTGAGGAGTTTCTGCCTGATATAATGGCATTTTTTTTATTAAGCGCTTACTATGTGCAAAGCACTGTTCTAAGCGCTGGGGAAGTTACAAGGCGATCAGGTTGTCCCACGGGGGGGCTCACAGTTTTAATCCCCATTTTACAGATGAGGTAACCGAGGCACAGAGAAGTGAAGTGACTTTCCCAAAGTCACACAGCTGACAAGTGGCGGAGCCGGGATTCGAACCCATGACCTCCTACTCCCAAGCCGTGGCTCTTTCCACTGAGCCACGTTGCTTGTTCCCTGCCCTGCTTGTTCTCCATGCCCCCGTCTTACCTCCTTCCCTTCCCCACAACACCTGTATATATGTTTGTACATATTTATTACTCTATTTATTTATTTTACTTGTACATACCTATTCTATTTATTTCATTTTGTTAATATGTTTGGGTTTGTTCTTTGTCTCCCCCTTCTAGACTGTGAGCCCACTGTTGGGTAGGGACTGTCTCTATATGTTGCCAACTTGTACTTCCCAAGCGCTTAGTACAGTGCTCTGCACACAGTGAGCGCTCAATAAATACGATTGATTGATTGATTGATTGATAAAAAAGACACAGGGCGCAGCCCTGCCGCGCGCCCCATGCCGCCCGGGAGGCGCAAGGACACCTGTGCAGGTCCACCGTGCGCCCTCTGCCGCCCGGGAGGCGCAAGGACACCGGGTGCAGCCCCGCCGCGCGCCCTCTGCCGCCCGGGAGGCGGAACGACACCGGATGTAGTCCCGCAGCTCGCCCCCTGCCGCCCGTGAGGCGCAAGGACACCGGGGGTAGCCCCACCGCGCGCCCTCTGCCGCCCAGGAAGTGCAAAGACACCGGGTGCAGCCCCACCACACGCCCTCTGCTGCCCAGGAAGTGCAAAGACACTCCTCCAGGAGGCCTTCCCAGACTGAGCCCCCTCCTTCCCCTCTCTCCATCCCCCCCCCCCGTCTTACCTCCTGCCCTTCCCCACAGCACCTGTATATATGTATATATGTTTGTACAGAGTTATTACTCTATTTATTTATTTTACTTGTACATATCTATTCTATTTATTTCATTTTGTTAATATGTTGGGTTTTGTTCTCTGTCTCCCCCTTCTAGACTGTGAGCCCACTGTTGGGTAGGGACTGTCTCTATATGTTGCCAACTTGTACTTCCCAAGCGCTTAGTACAGTGCTCTGCACACAGTAAGCGCTCAATATATACGATTGATTGATTTATTGATATGTACAAATAAAATAAATAGGGTAATAAATAAATAGAGTAATAGGCACATAGTAAGTGCATTCATTCATTCATTCAATCGTATTTATCGAGCGCTTACTGTGCAGAGCACTGTACTAAGCGTTTGGGAAGTACAAGTTGGCAACCTGTATAGAATAAATATGTACAAATAAAATGAATAAATAAATAGAGTAATAAATAGAGTAATAGGCACATAGTAAGTGCATTCATTCATTCATTCATTCAATTGTATTTATCGAGCGCTTACTGTGCAGAGCACTGTACTAAGAGTTTGGGAAGTATAAGTTGGCAACCTATAGAGACAGTCCCTACCCAAAAGCGGGCTCACAGTCTAGAAGACTGCATGCATGCCAATCAATCGATCGGTGGTATTTATTTGCTCGCAGAGCACTGTACTAAGTGCTTGGGAAAATACAAAACAACAGAGTTGGTAGACACCTTCCCTGCCCACAATAATAAAAAGAATGATGATAATAATAATAGCGGTATTCGTTAAGCACTCACTGTGTGCCAGGCATCGTACTAAGCGCCGGGGTGGATACAAGCAAATCGGGCTGGACACAGGGAACGGAGGCCCAGAGAAGTGACGAGACTTGCCCGGGGTCACACGGCAGACAAGTGGCAGGGCCGGGATTCGAACCCATGACTCTGAGGCCCGCGTTCTGTCCACTACACCGCGCTGCTTACCTTATGAGCTGACGGCATTATTATTATTATCATTATTAGAGCTGTAAAACAAGTTGAGCATCAGCCACCGTAAGCAATCCCCAGGGAACAGCAAGACAAGACTTCACTGACATCAAGATTCTTAGGAAGGTTAATTCATCATCAATCGTATTTATTGAGCGCTTACTGTGTGCAGAGCACTGTACTAAGCGCTTGGGAAGTACAAGTTGGCAACATATAGAGACAGTCCCTACCCAACAGTGGGCTTCCATCTTGCCTAGTACAGATCCGGCTGAGTGGAGACTGGGGCTACTTACTCAACGGCACTGTGTGCTCCGTTCGACAGCTGATGACCTGTATATCGGCCGATCAATAAAATCGATCGATGGTATTTATTGAGTGGTTATTGTATTGTTTGCAGAGCACTGTACTAAGTGCTTAGGAGAGTATAACAGGGATGGATTCCCTGCCCACAACATGGGCAGAAAGCAGCGGGATCTAGCGGATAAAGCCCAGGCCTGGGTTCTAATCCCAGCTCCTCCACCTGTCTGCTGTGTGACCTTGGACAAGTCCCTTCACTTCTCTGGGCCTCAGTTACCTCACCTGGAAAATGGGATTAAGACTAGGAGCCCCATGTGGAACGGGGACGGTGTCCAAACTGATTCACTCGCATCTACCCCAGCACTTAGTACAGTGCCCAGCTGATAGATAGTATGCGCTTAACAAATACCAAAAATAAAATGAGCTTAAAGTCTATAGCACTGTATTATGTGCTTAGGACAGTAGAGGAGGATTAGTAGACATCCACAAAAAAAAATCAGAAAGTATTCATTGAGCAACTACAGTGTGCGTTCATTCACTCATTCATTCATTCAACTACATTTATTGAGATCTTACTGTGTGCAGAGCACTGTACTAAGCGCTTGGGAGGTACAATTCAGCAACAAATAGAGACACTCTCATTCAATCATATTCATTGAGCACTTACTGTGTGCAGAGCACTGTACAAAGCGCTTGGGAAGTACAATTCAACAACAGAGACACTCATTCATTCATTCAATCGTATTCATTGAGCGCTTACTGTGTGCAGAGCACTGTACTAAGCGCTTGGGAAGCACAATTCAGCAACAGAGACGCTCGTTCATTCATTCAGTCATATTCATTGAGTGCTTACTGTGTGCAGAGCACTGTACCAAGTGCTTGGGAAGTACAATTCAGCAACAGAGACGCTCATTCATTCATTCAGTCATATTCATTGAGTGCTTACTGTGTGCAGAGCACTGTACCAAGCGCTTGGGAAGTACAATTCAGCAACAGAGACACTCATTTATTCATTCCATCATATTTATTGAGCGCTTACTGTGTGCAGAGCACTGTACTAAGCGCTTGGGAAGTACAATTCAGCAACAGAGATGCTCATTCATTCATTCAGTCATATTCATTGAGCGCTTACTGTGTGCAGAGCACTGTACTAAGCGTTTGGAAAGTACACTTCGGCAACAGACACTCCCTGCCCACAACAGGCTGACAGTCTAGAAAGGGGGAGACAGACATCAAAACAAGTAAACGGGCATCAGTAGCATCATTGTAAATAAATAAATTATAGATATAGGCACATCATAAGTAAAAATAAATAGAATTATAAATACGTACATATACACACAAGTGCTGGGGGGCAGGGAGGGGGTTAGAGCAAAGAAAGTGAGTCGAGGTGATGGGGAGGAGGAGCAGAGGAAAAGGGGGGCTTAGACTGGGAAGGCCTCCTGGAGGAGGGGAGCTTTCAGTAGGGCTTTGAGGCGGGGAAATGTGCTAGTTTGGAGGATTTGAGGAGGGAGGGCATTCCGGGCCAGGGGTAAGACGTGGGCTGGGGTCGACGGCGGGACGGGCGAGAACGAGGCCCGGTGAGAAGGTTAGCAGCAGAGGAGCGGAGGGTGCGGGCTGCAATGGAGAAGGAGAGAAGGGAGGTGAGAAGGAGCAAGGTGTGCAGAACACAGTACTACTTGGAAAAGTGCCCCAGTATTAGTCGATATGCTCTTGCTCTCTGCCCTCAAGGAGCCATCAGTCTAGAGGGGGAGACAGACACTAAAAGAAACCACAGATTGGAGTAAGCGATCAGCTCCAAGGGGCGTGAGTGTCCAGGTGTTTATGTGGCCCAGAAGGGCTGAACATCATCATCATCATCAATCGTATTTATTGAGTGCTTACTATGTGCAGAGCACTGTACTAAGCGCTTGGGAAGTACAAATTGGCAACATATACAGTCCCTACCCAACAGTGGGCTCACAGTCTAAAAGACAGTCACAGTCCTAACGGCAGGAAAGACGAGAGATTAATCAGGTAAGCCCTCCTGGAGGAGATGGGCTTGGAGATGGAGAGAGCCATGGATTACCTGGTTTTTTTTTGATGGCATTTGTTAAGCGCTTACTATGTGCAAAGCACTGTCCTAAGCGCTGAGGGAGATACAAGGTGATCAGGTTGTCCCACGTGGGGCTCACAGTCTTCATCCCCATTTTACAGATGAGGGAACCGAGGCTCAGAGAAGTGAAGTGACTTGCCCAAGGTCACACAGCAGACACGTGGGGGAGCCGGGATTAGAACCCATGCCCGGGCTCTTTCCACTGAGCCACGCTGCTTCTCTTGTACTTGTACTTCCCAAGTGCTTAGTACAGTGCTCTGCACACAGTAAGCGCTCAATAAATACGATTGATTGATTGATTCTCTGTTGTGAAACAGGAGGGAGTTCCAGGAGTGATCAGGGCTTGGAAGTGGAAGAGACAAGATCAAGGCACAGTGAGGGGTTCCGAGGCCTTCCCAGACTCAAATTCCCCTTTTCCTCAGCTCCCCCTTCCTTCCGCGTCACCTCGACTCACTCCCTTTATTCTCCCCCCCAGCCCCCGCCCACTTATATATATAGGTATATATCTGTAATTCTATTCATATTGATGCCTGTTTACTTCTTTTGATGTCTGTCTCCCCCCTTCTAGACTGTAAACCCGGCAAGGGCAGGGGTTGTCTCTCTTTATTGCTGAATTATACTTTCCCAGCACTTACTTACAGTGCTCTGCACACAGGAAGCGCTCAATAAATATGATTGACTGACTGATGCGGAGAGAGATGGGCAACCAGTCAGCTCATCTTTACTACATGAAAAACCAACATAAAAACGAATTAAGCAGTAATAATAGTATTAGTAGTTTTTGAGCACTCACTCTATACAAAAAAACTTTGTTTTAATCCAGACTACCATTTGTCTGCTGTGTGACTTTAGGCAAGTCACTTTCATTCATTCATTTATTCATTGTCGTATTTATTGAGCACTTGCTGTGTGCTGAGCACTGTACTAAGTGCTTGGGAAGTACAAGTCAGCAACACAACAACTTCTCTGGGCCTCAGTTGCCTCATCTGTAAAATGGTGATTCATAGCATCAGCCCCATGTGGAACATGGACGTGTGTCCAACCTGACTAGCTTGTTTCTACCCCAGCATTTAGTACAGTACCTAGCACATAGTAAGCGCTTAACAAATACCATGAAAAAATGCAATGTACTGTGCTAAGTGCTTGGGAAGTACAAAAAAAAGTGGACACAAAGATATTTACAAATGGAGTAAACCAGATATATAGCACCTAACAAATGCCATAAAAAGTTAGATGTACATATTTATTGTACCTATTTACTATTCTATTTATTTTATTTTGTTAATATGTTTTGTTTTGTTGTCTGTCTCCCCCTTCTAGACTGTAAGTCTGCTGTTGGGTAGGGACCGTCTCTATAAGTTGCCAACTTGTAGTTCCCAAGTGCTCAGTGCAGTGCTCTGCACACAGTAAGCGCTCAATAAATACGATTGAGTGAGAGTGAGTGAACCAGTGGAGAGTTCTGAGTAGGGCGACGTGCAAAGAACAGCATTTAAGAAAAATAATCCAGGCAGCAGTGTGAAGTAAGGGCTGGGGACGGGAGAAATTGGAAGTAGGGGGATCAGAGGAGAGGTTAATAATAGTAATAATGTTGGTACTTGTTAAGCGCTTACTAGGTGCCAAGCACTGTGCTGAGCGCTGGCATAGATACAAGGTTGTCCCACGTGGGGCTCACAGTCTTAATCCCCATTTGACAGATGGGGTAACTGAGGCCCAGAGAAGTGAAGTGACTTCCCCAAGGTCACACACCTGACAAGTGGCGGAGCCGGGATTAGAACCCAGGACCTCTGACTCCCAAGCCCAGGCTCTTTCCACTGAGCCACGCTGCTTCTTGCAGTAGTCAAGCTTGGATACGGGAACTGCCCGGCCCGGCCCGGACTCGTCTTTCGGCCAGAGAGGACGAGTTGGATTCTGGAGCCGCCGCGGAAGAAGAATTGATAGACGGAATGTGAGGGTGGAGAAAGAGGGCAGAGTCAAGGATAATCCACAGGTTACAGGTTTCAGTGACCGACAGGAGGGTGGAATTGTCGGCTGTGACGGAAAAGTGAGGCGGAGGAGAGACGTCGCGGAGCCCGGAGGAGAAATGAGACTGCAGAAAAGGAGAGCCCACTGTTGGGTAGGGACCGTCTCTAGATGTTGCCAGCTTGTACTTCCCAAGCGCTTAGTACAGTGTTCTGCACACGGTAAGCGCTCAATAAATACGATTGATTGATTGATTGATTGAGAGAGGTCAGGGCTGGAGAGGTTGACTTGGGAATCATCTAAAATTGGGAGTTGAAGCTGTGGGAGAGTAGTGTTGGAAGATACGTTCCCCGTCCCCAAGGAGCTTACAGCCTAGAGGGGGAGACGATTCTGTTGCATTTGGGTAGGGACCGTCTCTATATGTTGCCAACTTGTACTTCCCAAGCGCTTAGTACAGTGCTCTGCACACAGTAAGCGCTCAATAAATACGACTGAATGAATTGTACTCTCTTGAACACTGAGCACAGTGGTCTGCACATAGTAAATGCTTTGCTTTGCACATAGTAAGTGCTTAACAAATGCCATTATTATTATTATTACCCGATCTAATAAATACTCTTGATCGATCGATTGATAGTTATGCGACCCCCCCCGAGTCTTCCTCCCTTCAAAGCTCTACTGAGAGCTCACCTCCTCCAGGAGGCCTTCCCAGACTGAGCCCCCTTTTTTCTCTCCTCCTCCCCCTCCCCACAGCACTTGTATATATGTTTGTACAGATTTATTACTCTATTTATTTTACTGGTACATATTTACTACTCTATTGATTTTGTTAATGATGGGCATCTAGCTTTACTTCTATTTATTCTGATGACGTGACACCCGTCCACGTGTCTTGTTGTCTATCTCCCCCTTCTAGACTGTGAGCCCGTTGTTGGGTAGGGACCGTCTCTATGTGTTGCCGACTTGTGTTTCCCAAGCGCTTAGTGCAGTGCTCTGCACACGGTAAGCACTCAATAAATATGATTGCGTGAAGGTCCATCTGAAGTAATCATGGACCACCCAACATCCCTAACTCTTCCCCTCTCTACCCACGATTCAGCGTTCCTGTCTCTTCCCTCTCCATCCCTGACTCTCCCTCCATTGACTCAGAGGGGATCATCCAACAACCTGATTATTTTTATTTTTCACTGCGCCTCTTCCAGGCCTAATATCGCTCCTCGCTTCTTTATGTAGATGATGATGTTTATCGAGCACATGGATGTGCTGAACATTGCGGTAGATATAAGACAATCAAATCGGACATATGGGCTGGATGGCGAATTTAACCATCTCCTCATTCAAATAATCATGAGCTAGAGACATAAATATTATAAATTTAACAGCTCATAAGTGCTACTGCAAATTCATGATGAGGAACAAAATATGATTATCTATCACCGTTTGAAATACACGCCCGGATTTAGAAGCGAAGTGCGGGAGTAGATGCAAAAGAAATGGAAGCTGTTGGAAGAAGCGATTGGTGAAAAGGACGCGTTAGAAGTGAGAAATGATAAATCCTCAGAGTAATGAAGTATAGAGATGCTGATTTCATAGGAATCTTATTCATAGTTTTTGAATAGTCAGGCCAGGTTCAGACATGTTGTTACTGTACCTGAATTTTAGAAGTCTTTTAATTGCAAACATTATGTTCCTATCCATATGTTCTTATCTTCGAATGATGTTGAATGGCGTACATTTTACAAGATTTATTCTGGAGTTATTTCCTGTAGGCATTCATTTGGCCTGTTTTTTCCTATGATTAATGTATTTCTAATTGGGGTTATTTACATATGCATCTGTGCCTTTGTTAGAAAGAAGGCGTAACGCGTCTGTGAATCACAGATTTTGCAAACCTTAGAGAAAGTCACTTTCTAAATGTAAAGCACAGACGTCCCTGGGCCAGTTGCAGAGTTGACAGAATTACGATTAAAATGTTATCAAATCGGTGGCTGTCACAATGCCATGCTCCTACTTCTTAGAGATGACCTCAGCTCTTCCCACCCTCCATTTGCATTGGGGGGGGGAGCCGAGAAGGAAAGGGTTAAAAGGAAACGTTCACATGATGGTGTTGGCTGGATAAATATGCCCCAAAGACAGATAATGATGGCATTGATTAAACGCTTCCCAAGTACCCAAAGCACTGGAGTAGATAGATTGTAATCAGACCAGGCACGGTCCCTGACCCCACCGGGCTCGCTCTGTATCGGGGAGGGAGAGCAGGATTCGGATCCCCGTGTCACGGATGCGGGGTGGTGACACGACTCGCCCAAGGTCACACAGCAGGCCGGGGGGTCCCTCGTGACGGACGCCCGGGCTACTGACTGGTGATGGAGTGGGGTGATTTCAGTTGGCACAAGGAAAGTAGCATTTGCGCCCAGAGCAGAGGAAGGGGCCTTAAATCGCCCTGTGGCTGCCGGGAGAACTCAAATGAACCCCGTAGCAAGCAAAAACTCCTCACTAATGGCTTCAAAGCTGTCCATCACCTTGCCCTCTCTTACCTCACCTCCCTTCTCTCCTTCTCCATCCCAGCCCGCACACTCCGCTCCTCGGCCGCTGCTAACCTTCTCACTGGGCCTCCATCTCACCTGTCCCGCCGTCAACCCGTGGCCCACGTCCTACCTCTGGCCTGGAACAATCTCTCAGTGCTTGGCACAAAGTAAGCGCATAACAAATACCACAATGATTATTATTACCCTTACAATCAATCTATCAATCATCAATGGTTATTTTCAGCGGGCAATTTACATACTTGGGAGAGGATAGGACAATAGAGTGGGTAGACGTGCTCCCTGCCCTCAAGGAATTTACGGTTTCTCCGAGGCCTTCAAGGATACGGATACTTGAAGGAGGGTTGATTATGATAAGGATTAGAACCCATAACCTTCTGACTCTCAGGCCTCTGTTCTATAGCACGGTGAAACTGTGTCCCACCTGCTTATCTCGAATCTTTCCCGGCATTTAGTCCAGTGCTTTCATTCACTCATTCATTCATTCAATCGTATTTATTGAGCGCTTACTGTGTGCAGAGCACTGTACTAAGCGCTTGGGAAGTACAAGTTAGCAACATATAGAGACGGTCCCTACCCAACAGTGGGCTCACGGTCTAGAAACAGTGGGCCCACAGTCTAGAAGCCGGCGGTTAAGGCTTAAGGCTTACTATTCTATTTATTTTGTTACTAATGTGCGTCTAGCTTTATTTTTATTTATTCCGATGACCTGACACCTGTCCACGTGTTTTGTTTTGTTGTCTGTCTCCCCCGTCTAGAGTATGAGCCCGTTGTTGGGTAGGGACCGTCTCTAGATGTTGCCAACTTGGACTTCCCAAGCGCTTAATCCGGTGCTCTGCACACAGTAAGCGCTCAATAAATTCATTCAATCGTATTTATACGATCATAAATACGATTGAATGAATGAAAGACATGCTATAATCGATAATCATCTGCATTATCATTAAATGTAGAAATGAATCTGTACAAAGCTATAAAAAGAAATAAAAGGATACATGGGCTGAGGAGAGGAATGACACCAATAGATGGGTCATTGTTTAGATGCTCGCCTCTCCTCTCCGAATCTATCATAGCTGTCATAGAGAAGACAACGAACCCACTGTTGGGTAGGGACCGTCTCTATATGTTGCCAACTTGTACTTCCCAAGCGCTTAGTACAGTGCTCTGCACACAGTAAGCGCTCAATAAATACGATTGAATAGAGAAACAACGTAGCTCAGTGGAAAGAGCCCGGACTTTGGAGGCAGAGGTCACCTGTCTACACGTTTTGTTCTGTTGTCCCCTTTCTAGACCGTGAGCCCAGTTGTCGGGCAGGGACCGTCTCTCTACGTTGCCGACTTGTACTTCCCAAGCGCTTAGTACAGTGTTCCGCCCACAGTAAGTGCTCAAGAAATACGATTGAATGAATGAATGGGTTCAAATCCCAGCTCTGCCAACTGTCAGCTGTGTGACTTTGAGCAAGTCACTTCACTTCTCTGTGCCTCGGTTCCCTCATCTGTCAAATGGGGATGACGACTGTGAGCCCCCCGTGGGACAACCTGATCACCTTGTATGCCCCCCCAGCGCTTAGAACAGTCCTTCGCACATAGTAAGCGCTTAACAAATACCATCATTATTATTATTTATTTTCAAATGCATGTATTATATATACAAAACTGAATTTCCTTAATTTTGGATACATAAAGATTTTTCCATGATTCAGTATTAGTCTGTGCAATTCCAAGGGCCTCTTTGGAATATAACTGCTCCCATGTCTCCCTTAACGTTCTGTCTAAAAGAGAATTGAAAGGCTTTTAATAGAATATCGAAAGGCTTAATATCTCCATATATACAGTCTTACTTTCCCAGATTTATAACATGAATTTCTCTTGAATTTTTATGTGACACTTGATCTCCCCTATGGGGCTTGTTAACTTCCGACTGGATAATGTACATTTCCAAAGGAAATTCAGGCCCGATAAGCTAGAAATTGATTTATTATCAGAAGCAAAACTGCTTTTCCTGTGACTGTGAGCCCCCCGCGAACCTGATCAATTTGTATCTACCTCGGCGCTTATAATAGTGCTTGGATGCATAGTAAGCGGGGCTCAGGGGAAAGAGCCCGGGCTTTGGAGTCAGAGGTCATGGGTTCAAATCCCGGCTCCACCAATCATCAGCTGTGTGACTTTGGGCAAGTCACTTCACTTCTCTGGGCCTCAGTTCCCTCATCTGTAGAATGGGGATGAAGAATGTGAGCCCCCCGTGGGATAACCTGATCGACTTGTAAGCTCCCCAGCACTTAGAACAGTGCTTTGCACATAATAAGCGCTTAATAAATGCCATCATTATTATTATCATGATTATCGTAGGCCCAGAGAATAGAAGTGACTTGCCCAAAGTCACACAGCTGACTCCCCCTTCTAGACTGTGAGCCTGCTGTTGGGTAGGGACTGTCTCTAGATGTTGCCAACTTGGACTTCCCAAACGCTTAGTACAGTGCTCTGCACACAGTAAGCGCTCAATAAATACGATTGAATGAATGAAAGTGGCGGAGCCGGGATTAGAACCCATGACCTCTGACTCCCAAGACCGGGCTCTTTCCACTGAGCCACGAAGCTCCCTGCGGCCAGAGAAGCTCTCCCTTTCTTCTGATATCATTATTATTATTGTCTCTATATGTCGTCTCTATATGTTGCCAATTTGTACTTCCCAAGCGCTTAGTACAGTGCTCTGCACACAGTAAGTGCTCAATAAATGAATAAGACTGAATATCTGCTGAGCACTCACTCTGTGCCAGACACTCTTCTAAGCACTAGGGTAGATTCATTCATTCATTCATTCAATCATATTGAGCACTTACTGTGTGCAGAGCACTGTACTAAGCGCTTGGGAAGTACAAGTTGGACAGATGCAGTCAATTGGATCAGGCATGGTCCCTGTCCCACATGGGGCTCACAGTTGAAGTAGGAGAGAGAACAAGCGTTTAACAGATAATAATAATAATAAATAATGGCATTTACTAAGCGCTTACTATGTGCAAAGCACTGTTCTAAGCGCTGGGGAGGATACAAGGTGATCAGGTTAGGTACAGTGGGTAGGGATCGTCTATGTTGCCAACTTGTACTTCCCAAGCGCTTAGTACAGTGCTCTGCACACAGTAAGCACTCAATAAATACGATTGATTGATTGATTGATCAGTTTGTCCCACGTGGGGCTCACAGACTTCATCCCCATTTTACAGATGAGGTAACTGAGACACAGAAAAGTTAAGTGACTTGCCCAAGGTCACACAGCTGAAAACCGGCGGAGCAGGGATTTGAACCCATGACCTCTGACTCCCAAGCCCCAGCTCTTTCCATTGAGCCACGCTGCTTCTCTACGAGAAGCCTCAGTTCCCTCATCTGTCAAATAGGGATTAATTAAGACTGTGAGCCCCCCGTGGGACAACCTGATCACCTTGTAACCTCCCCAGCACTTAGAACGGTGCTTTGCACATAGTAAGAGCTTAATAAATGCCATCACTATTATTATTATTATTAGATGAGGGAACTGAGGCTCAGAGGAGTGAAGTGAGTTGCGTAAAGTCACACAGCAGGCAACTGGCAGAGCCGGGATTAGAACTCAAGTCCTCGGATTCCCCGGCTTGGGCTCCTTCCGCTAGGCCACGTTCCAATTCCTTAGCAGAGTGCTACCAGCGTCAGCAGGCTCAGAATAAATTCTGGAGACTAAATGCATTTGGGCTGAACATAAGGAAGAATTCTAGACTGTAAGCTCCGTGTGGGCAGGGGATGTGTCTACCAAGAGAAGCAGTGTGGCTTAGTGGCAACAGCCCAGGCTTGGGAGTCTTCTAGACTGCGAGCCCACTGTTGGGTAGGGACCGTCTCTATATGTTGCCCACTCGGACTTCCCAAGCACTTAGTACAGTGCTCTGCACACAGTAAGCGCGCAATAAATACGATTGAATGAATGAATGAATGGGAGTCAGAGGACGTGGGTTCTAATCCAGGCTCTGCCGCTTGTCTGGCGTGTGGCCTTGGGAAATGATAATAATAATAATAATGTTGGTATTTGTTAAGCGCTTACTATGTGCGCTGTTCTAAGCACTGGGGGGATACAAGGGGATCAGGTTGTCCCCCGTGGGGCTCACAGTCTTCATCCCCATTTTACAGATGAGGGAACTGAGGCCTAGAGAAGTGAAGTGACTTGCCCAAGGTCACACAGCTGACAAGTGGCGGAGCCGGGATTAAAGCCACTCAACGTCTCTGGGCCTCAGTTCCCTCATCTGTCAAATGAGGATTAAGACTGTAAGCCCCCCGTGGGACAACCTGATTACCCTGTATCTACCCCAGTGCTTAGAACAGTGCTTGGCACATAGTGAGTGCTTAACAAATACCACCACTATTATTATTATTACCACCAACTCTGTTATATGGTTATATTGCACTTATTATTACCAACTCTGTTATACTGCACTCTTCCAGGCACTTAGTACAGTGTTCTGCACACAGTAAGCTCTCAATAAATGTGATTGATTAATTGAATTGATGATAACTCAGGTGGAGACTCAGGGATGAAGGAGCAGCCTGGCTCAGTGGAAAGAGCACGAGCTTGGGAGGCAGAGGTCATGGGTTCGAATACCGGCTCTGCCACTTATCGGCTGTGTGACTTTGGGCAAGTCACTTGACTTCTCTGTGCCTCAGTTCCCTCATCTGTCAAATGGGGATTAAGATTGCAAGCCCCCTGTGGGACAACCTGATCACCTTGTATCCCCCCCCAGAGCTTAGAACAGTGCTTTGCTCATCATTATTATTATTTCCAGAGGATAGAGCTCTGCCACTTCTCTGCTGCGTGACCTGGGGCAAGTCATTTCACTTCCCTGTGCCTCGGTTCCCTCATCTGTGAAATGGGGCTTAAGACTGTGAGCCCGCCATGGGACAGGGATTGTGTCCAACCCAATTATCTTGTATCTACCACAGTAATAATAACGATGATATTTGTTAAGCGCTTACTATGTGCAAAGCACTGGAAGTGAGAGCACGGCCTGGAACATAGTAAGCGCTTAACAATTATCATAATTATTCTTCTGATGGTATGATGAAGCGAGAGACTTTTAGGGAAACAAGAGTCTCAATCTGTCCTGGCTGCTTTTGCTATTTACTGGCCTCAAGGCAGGGAACTGAACCAGCAATAAAACTCCAGGCAATCAACCAATCAATCAATCATATTTATTGAGCGCTTACTGTGTGCAGAGCACTGTACTAAGCGCTTGGGAAGTACAAGTTGGCAACTCCTTGAAAGACTGAACTCCTGGCTATCCAGCGCTTAGAACAGTGCTTTGCACATAGTAAGCGCTTAAATCATAATGATGGCATTTATTAAGCGCTTACTATGTGCAACTCCTTGAAAGACTGAGCTCCTGGCTATCCAGCACTTAGAATAGTGCTTTGCACATAGTAAGCACATAACAAATGATAATGATGGCATTTATTAAGTGCTTACTATGTGCAACTCCTTGAAAAACTGAGCTCCTGGCTATCCAGCGCTTAGAAAAGTGCTTTGCACATAGTAAGCACTTAACAAATCATAATGATGGCATTTATTAAGCGCTTACTATGTGCAGCTCCTTGAAAGAGTGAGCTCCTGGCTATCCATCATCAATCGTATTTATTGAGCGCTTACTGTGTGCAGAGCACTGTACTAAGTGCTTGGGAAGTACAAGTTGTACTAAGCGCTTAACAAATCATAATGATGGCATTTATTAAGCGCTTACTATGTGCAAAGCACTGTTCTAAGCGCTGGGGAGGTGATCAGGTTGTCCCATGGGGGGCTCACAGTCTTCATCCCCATTTTCCAGATGAGGTCACTGAGGCCCAGAGAAGTGAAGCGACTTGCCCAAAGTCACACAGCCGATAAGCGGCCGATCCGGGATTAGAACCCATGACCTCCGACTCCAAAGCCCGGGCTCCTTCATTCATTCAATCAATCGTATTTATGGAGCGCTTACTGTGTGCAGAGCACTGGACTAAGCGCTTACACTGAGCCACGCTGCTAAATACCAACATTGTTACTTTGAGCCTCACCCTCCGGCCAGCTGACGAGCCGCCGAGCTCACCCAGTCAATCAATCAATCCTATTTATTGAGCGCTTACTGTGTGCAGAGTCATCCCACCTCTGACTCGTTCACAGTCCTACTTCTCCTGGAAGGCCGATCTGCTCCGAACCCCTGATCCCGATGGGAAGTGTTCTAGACTGTAGACTCGTGGGCAGGGAACGTTTCTAACAACTCTGCCACATTGTTCGACTGTACTCGCCCAAGCGCTTAGCACAGTGCTCTGCACACAGTAAGTGCTATGGATACACCTGCAGAAAGTGTTCCCCGTTTCTCAGTGGCTCCTCACTCGTCGGTCACGGGCCCCACAGGTGGGTTCCCCCCAGTCACCGTCTGGGACTCCCAGACTTTCCTCCGATGAGGCGTAACGGCCGTTCCCACCCCCTGAGACCCCCGACACCTTGTGAGGGCCCCACCTTTTTCCCCGAACGAGGGGGATCCCCGCCTTTCAGACCAGGGGTTAGAGAGAAGTCTCAGCATTTTCCTCGACTCACCTCTCTCTCATTCAACCCACGTATTTAATCAGTCAGGAAATCCTGTCAGTTCAACCTTCACGACATTGCTAAGATCCACCCTTTCCTCTCCGTCCAAACTGCTCCCACCTGGATACACTTATCTTGTGCTGCTCTGACGACTGCATCAGCCTCCTAACTGACCTCCCTGCCTCCTGTCTCATCCCATTCCAGTCCACACGTTTTTCTGCCATCTGATCGTTTTTCTACAAAACCGTTCAATGCACGTGTCCCTACTTCTCAAGAACCTCCGGGGGTTGCCCATCGGCCTCCATATCAACCACAGACTCCTCTCCCTTGGATTTAAAACCCTCAATCCCCTTGCCCCCTCCTACATCACTGCGCTGCTCTTCTACTACAACCCAGCCCACACAATTTGCTCCTCTAAATGCCAGCTTACTCACTGCTCCTCGCCCCCTCCTACCCCTCGCCCCCTCCTACCTCACCTCCCTTCTCTCCTTCTCCAGCCCAGCCCGCACCCTCCGCTCCTCCGCCGCTAATCTCCTCACCATATCTCGCTCTCGCCTGTCCCGCCATCGACCCCCGGCCCACGACATCCCCCGGGCCTGGAATGCCCTCCCTCTGCCCATCCACCAAGCTCCCTCTCTTCCTCCCTTCAAGGCCCTGCTGAGAGCTCACCTCCTCCAGGAGGCCTTCCCAAACTGAGCCCCTTCCTTCCTCTCCCCCTCGTCCCCCTCTCCATCCCCCCCATCTTACCTCCTTCCCTTCCCCACAGCACCTGTATAAATGTATATATGTTTGTACATATTTATTACTCTATTTATTTATTTTATTTGTACATATCTATTCTATTTATTTTATTTTGTTAGTATGTTTGGTTTTGCTCTCTGTCTCCCCCTTTTAGACTGTGAGCCCACTGTTGGGTAGGGACTGTCTCGATATGTTGCCAATTTGTACTTCCCAAGCGCTTAGTACAGTGCTCTGCACATAGTAAGCGCTCAATAAATACGATTGATGATGATGATGCTCCTCCATCTCCTTCGTCTAGCCGCCAGCTCTCTGACCCCCTCCTGCCTCCGGCCCGGGACTCCTTCCCTCTTTATATCCGACAGACGACTCTCCCCGCCTTTCAAGCCTTATTAAAAATCCCATCTCCTCCAAGAAGGCTCCCCCGACTCAGCCGTCATTTCCCGCACCCTCTCTCCCTTCTGTGTTGCCCTTGCGCTTAGATTTGCACCCTCAGCCCCACAACACTTCAGTAGCTGAGTTTTATTTTGATGCTGGGAGACGCCGACCTCAACCTTGGTTGGGGATCGGCCAGGCTCTCGTGGCCGCATCAAACTGCAGGGACCGGCCGGGATGCCCGGAGAAGCTTCCAAATTCCTGATTTTGATGCCAGCTTGTACTTCCCAAGTGCTTAGTACAGTGCTCTGCACACAGTAAGCGCTCAATAAATACGATTGAATGAATGAATGAATACGATTGAAAGAATGAATGAATATGCCCCATTTTGCCCAAATACCCTAAATTTGCCCAAAGTAGAGAATTTCGCTCCCTCCTCAAGCGGATGGTTCCTGTGTTACTCTCCAAGTGTCAGTGGTCTTCACTGAGCGCCTACTGTGCGCGGAGTAATATAGTAAGCACAGATGAAAGTAATAATAATAATGACGATAATAATGGGGGGGGGGGTTGATGGCATTTGTTAAGTGCTTACTATGTGCCAGGCGCTGTACTAAGCTCCTAAGTAGATACAAGGCTGTCAGGTTGGACGGAGTCCCTGTCCTGCCTGGGGCTCACGGTTTTAATCCCCATTTTACAGATGAGGTAACTGAGGCACAGAGAAGTGACGTGACTTGTGCCAAGCACCGTACTAAGGTCTCGGGCAGATACAGGATAATCAGGTCCCACGTGGGGCTCCCGATCTAAGGAGGAGGGAGGACAGGTATTGAATCTGTTGCCAACTTGTACTTCCCAAGCGCTTAGTACAGTGCTCTGCACACAGTAAGCGCTCAATAAATACGATTGATTGATTGATTGAATCCCCATTGTACAGATGCAGCAACTGAAGTCCAGAGATGTGGCTTGCCTGAGGTCACCCAGAAGGCAAGTGGCAGAGCCGCAGTTGAAACTCTGGTCCCCCGACCCCCAGACCGAAGCTCTTTCCACTAGGCCATGATGCTTCTCGAAAGTACAATTCATTCAATCGTATTTATTGAGTGCTTACCGTGTGCAGAGCACTGAACTAAGCACTTAAAAACCTGGTGAGTAGGTGGCCACTGATGACAACTCAAAAATTCCCGACACGGAGAGGTCACATCGCATTACGCCCGCTACGCGGTATATAACTGTATAAGCCTCAGTTTCTCTTCCCCCCACTCCCTCCTGCATCTCCTTTGAACGTGGATTTGCTCCCTTTATTCACCCTCCCCTCAACCCCACAGCACTTATGTACATCTCCACAATTTATTCATATTAATGTCTGTCTCCCCCTCTAGACTGTAAGCTCACTGTGGGCAGGGAACGTTTCTAACAACTCTGTCACACTGTTCGATTGTGCTCGCCCAAGCGCTTAGTACAGTGCTCTGCACACTGTAAGTGCTCAAAAAATTCATTCATTCCTTCAATCGTATTTACTGAGTGCTTACTGTGTGCAGAGCACTGTGCTAAGTGCTTGGGAAGTCCAAGTTGGCAACATATAGAGACCCAACAGTGGGCTCACAGTCTAGAAGATATGATTGAATGAATGAATATGCCCCATTTTGCCCAAATACCCTAAATTTGCCCAAAGTAGAGAATTTCTGTCCCTCCTCAAGTACTTCAGACCCACTGCATTTCCCTCCCAGGTCCCTGAGGACACGGGCTGCTTCCAAATCAGGGAGCTCAGGGGCGGGAGTTGAATTAGAGAGAATAATAATAATAATAATGGCATTGATTAAGCACTTACTATGTGCAAAGCATTGTTCTAAGTTCTGGGGAGGTTACAAGGTGATCAGGTTGTTCCACGGGGGGCTCGCAGTCTTCATCCCCATTTTCCAGATGAGGTCACTGAGGCCCAGAGAAGTGAAGTGACTTGCCCAAAGTCACCCAGCTGACAATTGGCAGAGCTGAGATTTGAACCCATGACCTCTGACGCCAAAGCCTGGGCTCTTTCCACTGAGCCACGCTGCTTCTCTAGAAGGGCAGCCCTGATGCAGAAAGTCCTGGCTGTGAAGATGGCCAGCTTTGTAGCTGTACCAGACAAGGGATGGACAGGCTGAAAGCCACACTGTCAATCCAACGACTGACTACCCTATAATATAACATTCATTCATTCATTCAATCCTATTTATTGAGCGCTTACTGTGTGCAGAGCACTGGACCAAGCGCTTGGGAAGTCCGAGTCGGCAACGTATAGAGACGGTCCCTACCCAACAGCAGGCTCACAATCTAGAAGGGGGAGACAGACAACAAAACAAAACATATCAACAAAATAAAATACATAGAATAAATATGTACAAATTAGAGTAATAAATATGTAATAAATAAACAACATCAATTCTCTGCCCCTCCTTTGCCCTTTCAGGCATTTTTCTGGG
This sequence comes from Tachyglossus aculeatus, assembly GCF_015852505.1. Taxonomy (NCBI): domain Eukaryota; kingdom Metazoa; phylum Chordata; class Mammalia; order Monotremata; family Tachyglossidae; genus Tachyglossus; species Tachyglossus aculeatus. Next base: position 131,353,153 of record NC_052101.1, on the reverse strand, counting down.
GGATTTCACAGGTTGTGGATTGTTAAGCCCCCTCAGGGAGGGATCTAACTCACCGCTGGCCTGTTGTATGACCTTGGGCAAGTCGTTTAACTTCTCTGTCACATGGGACAGGGACTGTGTCCAGCCCGATTTGCTTGTATCCACCCCAGTGCTTAATATAGTGCCTGGAAGATAGTAATTGCTAGCAAATACCATAATTATTATTATTAATATTATGCATCAGGAACTGTACAAAGCTCTGGATCTCACAGAGGTTTTGTAAAACACCAAAGCGCCACAGCCAAAGTTTGAAACGTCTCTCATCAATCAATCAATGGTGTTTATTAAGTGCTTTGCACATAGTAAGCGCTTTATAAACGCCATCATCATTATTATTGTGTTTACTGTGTGCAGAGACTGTACTAGGTGCTTGGGAGAGTACAATATAGCGATACAACAGAGTTGGTAGCCGTGTTCTCTGTGCACAACGAGCACTCTATTTATTTATTTTTCTTGTACATATCTATTCTACTTATTTTATTTTGTTAGTATGTTTGGTTTTGTTCTCTGTCTCCCCCTTTTAGACTGTGAGCCCACTGTTGGGTAGGGACTGTCTCTATATGTTGCCAACCTGTACTTCCCAAGTGCTTAGTACAGTGCTCTGCACACAGTAAGCACTCAATAAATACGATTGATTGATTGATTGATTGATTAGAGTCTAGAGGGGAGTTTCCCTTTCCTGCCATTTGGCCTTCGTGAGAGGAGGGACTCATTCATTCATTCACTCGTATTTATTGAGCGCTTACTGGGTGCAGAGCACTGTACTAAGCGCTTGGGAAGTCCAAGTTGGCAACATATAGAGATGGTCCCGACCCGACAAGGGGCTCACAGTCTAGAAGGGGGAGACAGACAACAAAACAAAACACGCGGATGGGTGGCAAGTCGACAGAACAAATAGAAATAAAGCTAGATGCCCATCATGAACGAAATCAATAGAATAGTAAATATGTACAAGTAAAATAAATAGAGTAATCAATCTGGACAAACATATAAACAGGTGCTGTGGGGAGGGGAGGAGGAGAGGAAAAAGGGGGCTCAGTCTGGGAAGGCTCTTGGAGGAGGTGAGCTCTCAGTAGGGCTTTGAACGGAGACAAATCCACAGAGAGGGAGGCAGTATGGCCTAGTGGAAAGAGCACGGGCATCGGAGTCAGAAAAACCTGGGTTCTAATCCCGGCTCAGCCACTTGTCTGCTGTGTGACCTTGGGTGGGCCACTTAACTTCTCTGTGCCTCCATTACCTCATCTGTAAAATGGGGATTGGGTCTGTGAGCCCCATATGGGACAGGGGCGGTGTCCAATCTGATTATTTTCTCTCTACCCCTCTCTACAGTGCCTGGCACATAGTAAGCGCTTAACACTATTATTATTATTAGTGATATTATTATTATTAGGAGCCACTGCCCACAACTTTTCAAAGGTGCCAGGGCCGGTTGCTTCTCCAAGCTTCTGGGTTTCATGTATGTGTTTTTATTGTTGCTGCTATTTTTTTAAGCACTTACTAAGTGCCAGGCCCTGTTCTCCCTCCTGGTTAAACTGTGAGCTCCACGAGGGACAGACCTCCAACTCCAAAGCCCAGGCTCTTTCCACTGAGCCACGCTGCTTCTCTAATGCAAGTTTTGCTGTCTGTCTCTCCCCTTCTAGACCGTGAGCCTGCTGTGGGCAGGGAGGGTCTCTCTTTGTTGCTGAATTGTCCTTTCCAAGCGCTTAGTACAGTGCTCTGCACACAGTAAGTGCTCAATAAATACGATAGAATGAATGAATGATGCCTGTTACATGTTTTGCTGTTTGTCTCCCCCCTTCTAGACTGTGAGCCCATTGTGGGCAGGGAGGGTCTCTGTTGCTGAATTGTCCTTCCCAAGCACTTAGTACAGTGCTCTGCACACAGTAAGCGCTCAAAAAATACGATAGAATCACTGAATGAATGTCCAACCTAATTAATTTGAATCAACCCCAGTGCTTAGAACAGTGTTTGACACATAGTAAGTGCTTAACAAATACCATAAAACAAAAAGCACACCAACAGCAATGTCAGAAGCCCTGGGGTGGATCCAAGCTAATCAGGTTTTACACAGTCCATGGCCCAAATGGGGCTCAGTCTGAGAAGCAGCGGGGCTCAGTGGAAAGAGCCCGGGCTTTGGAGTCCAAGGTCAGGGGTTCAAATCCCGGCTCCGCCAACTGTCAGCTGTGTGACTTTGGGCAAATCACTTCACTTCTCTGGGCCTCAGTTACCTCATCTGGAAAATGGGGATTAAGACTGTGAGCCCCCCGTGGGACAACCTGATCACCTTGTAATTTCCCCAGCGCTTAGAACAGTGCTTTGCACATAGTAAGTGCTTCATAAATGTCATTATTATTATTATTATTATTTTATTATTCTAATTCCTGCTCCGCCACTTGTCAGCTGTGTGACTTTAGGCAAGTCACTTCACTTCTCTGGGCCTCAGCTACCTCATCTGGAAAATGGGGATGAGGACCATGAGCCCCCCATGGGACAACCTGATCACCTTGTAACCTCCCCAGCGCTTAGAACAGTGCTTTGCATATAGTAAGCGCTTAACCAATACCATCATTATTATTATTATTATCTCCCCCAGTGCTTAGAACAGAGCACTTAATAAATGCCATTATTATTATTATTACTATTATTATTATTATTATTATTATTATTATTATTATTGACAAATGCCATCATCATTATTATTACCATGCTGCTTTGTTGTGGGCAGGGAAAGCTTCTGCCAACTCCGTTGAATTTTACTCTCCCAAGCACTCAGTATGGTGCTCTGCACCTAGTAAGCACTCAAATACTTAGAGAAGCAGAGTGGCTTAGTGGAAGGAGCCCGGGCTTTGGAGTCAGAGATCATGGGTTCAAATCCCAGCTCTGCCAACTGTGAGCTGTGTGACTTTGGGCAAGTCACTTCACTTCTCTGGGCCTCAGTCTACCTCATCTGTAAAATGGGGATGAAGACCGTGAGCCCCCCGTGGGACAACCTGATCACCTTGTAACCTCCCCAGCGCTTAGAACAGTGCTTGGCACATAGTAAGCGCTTAATAAATGCCATAAAAAATACCATTGATTGATTGATTGATTGGCTGGTTTCTCCCATTAGATTGTGAGCTCTTTGAGGGAAGGGAATGAGTGTCTTGGTTCTGGCGTATCAATCAATTGATCGATTGACTTTATTGAGTGCTTACTCTGGGCAGAGCGCTGTCCTAAGCATTTGGGAGAGTGTAGCACTCTGCACTCAGGAGGTGCTTGATAAAGTCTTCAGGCACCCCCAAAGATGAAAGCCACAATGAAAGACCTGAGTGCGAATAAATTCAGACAGCCGAGGGAGCGTTCTCAATCTCTGTGGTGACTTTCAAAGCGTTTCGGTTTCTATGTCTACTAGCCGTCACAAAAGTTAGGCCAGGAGAAGTCAAAGTAATTTAGATCCAATCTCTTTTCAAAAATGAAATGAACAAAAGTTTTATTAAAAGGAAATGAAGAGGAAATTGAACCTTCATATTTCATTGTGCAATTGTGATGACAGCAAACAATATTCGTGGACCAAAAGTTAGGAAGGTTGTTATTTATATGTCTTTTTTTCTCTTAGTCAGCTACACTCCGCTGGTCATGTCAAAATAAGGGCAAGTTTTGTTTGTTTGTTTGTTTTTCCTTTATCAAAGCCCCCTGGTCACCTTCCTTCCTTAATATGCTAATAAAGCCCGTAGAGCTGTTTTTAAAAAAATCTACAATTGCCTCAGGTCTGCAGTGTTTACTTCTGTCTTGTGGAATGTGGCCAAAGAGAAATAAAATTCCAAGTTCTCTATTTTTTTTTTACCAGTTGGGCTAAAGGAGCTTTGGTTTAACGACCGAATCGGGTAATGCAGTGTTCAAGGAGCACGTTTCCAATCACTGCTCCTATTGAGAATTCTGGAAATAAGATACATTTTCCATCATTCCATTTTCCCAGAATTCGTCGAGGAATGATGGCATTTTACAGCAGCACTATCAGCCCTGGAAAACCTCTTCCGACAGCTAAGATTTCATAACCACCTTACTTATCATCTATGTTTCACAAGAAAACACAGATTCATCTCTATCAGTTTTAGCTATCCAATCCTGACTAGTCAAATGAGGTCTTAGAAGACTCGGCGGGACAAATGGAAAAGAAAGCATGCAGCAAGGCCTGGTGGAAAAAGCCGGGATGGAGAGTCGGGAGATCTGGGTTCTACTCCCACTCCGCCACTTGTCTGCTGTGTGACCCTGGGTGGCTCACTTCATCCCTCTGGGCCTCAGTTTCCTCATCTGTAAAACAGGGATGAAATAACTGCTCTCCATTTCTCCTAGTCCCGTGTGGGACAGGGACTGTGTCTAATCAGCTCTTCTAGACTGTGAGGCCATTGTTGGGTAGGGACCGTCTCTATTTGTTGCCGACTTGTACTTCCCAAGTGCTTAGCACAGCGCTCTGCACACAGTAAGCGCTCAATAAATACGATTGAATGAATGAATGAATGAATTATGAGAGCTCACCTCCTTCAGGAGGCCTTCCCTGACTAAGCCCCCCCTTTTTTCCTCTCCTCCTCCTCCCTTCCCCATCACCCTCCACCCAACCTCCTTCCCCTCCCCACAGCACATGTATATATTTGTACGTATTTATTACTCTATTTTATTTGTACATATTTACTATATTCATTTTATTAATGATGTGCATATAGCTATAATTCTATTTATTCTGATGGTAATGACACCTATCTACTTGTTTTGTTTTTTTGTCTGTTTCCCCTTGTAGACTGTGAGCCCGTTGTTGGATAGGGACCCTCTCTGTATGTTGCTGATTTGTACTTCACAAGCACTTAGTACAGTGCTCTGCACACAGTAAGCGCTCAAGAAATACGATTGAATGAATGAATGAATGATGTTCTATCTACCTCATGTCTGGGCACAGTAATAATAATGTTGGCATTTGTTAAGCGCTTAGTATAATAATAATAATGATAGCATTTGTTAAGGGCTTATTATGTGCCAAGCACTGTTGTAAGCACTGGGGTAGATACGAGGTGATCAGGTTGTCCCACGTGGGGCTCATGGTCTTAATCCCCATTTTTACAGATGAGGGAACTGAGGCCCAGAGAAGTGAAGTGACTTGCTCACTTTCCACTGAGCCACGCTGCTTCCCAAGTACTTGCTTCACGGTTCTTGGACCACAGCGCGTGCTTGATAATAAATACTATTATCAGAGAAGCAGCGTGGCTCAGTGGAAAGAGCCTGGGCTTTGGAGTCAGAGGTAATGGTTCAAGTCCCGGCTCCGCCACTTGTCAGCTGTGTGACTTTGGGCAAGTTACTTCATCATCATCATCATCAATCATATTTATTGAGCGCTTACTGTGTGCAGAGCACTGTACTAAGCGCTTGGGAAGTAGAAGTCGGCAACATGTAGAGACGGTCCCTACCCAACAGTGGGCTCACAGTCTAAAAGACTGTGTGTATATATATACTGTATATATATAATATATATAGACTATGTCTATATATACTGTATATATATACATATATACAGGTGCTGTGGGGAAGGAAAGGAGGTAAGGCGGGGGGGGATGGAGAGGGGGAGAACACATTGTTCCTGCAGTCTGTATAAATAAGTTTATTTATCTATTTAGTTATACTAATGTCTGTCTCCCCCTCTAGACTGTGAGCTGATTGTGGGCAGGAATGCGTCTGTTCTTATCCTGTGCTTCCCCCGAGCACTTAGTACAGTGCTTTGCACACAGTAAGCGCTCAATAAATACCAATGACCGGCTGAATGAATGAACCGTGACTCGCTGAATTCTGTCAGGATACAGACTGCAGCAACAAGGCGATGGGACATCAGGCTGAGCATTTCAACTGAAGCACAGGCCGAAGGTTAACAACAGCGGAGAGACAGCACCTCGCAAAGCCGAAAGTCCACGTTGAAAAGCAGTGTGGCTCAGTGGAAAGAACCCGGGCTTGGGATTCAGAGGCCGTGGGTTCTACTCCCTGCTCCGCCACTTATCAGCTGTGTGGCTTTGGGCAAGTCACCTCACTTCTCTGTGCCTCAGTTATCTCATCTGGAAAATGGGGAATTAAGGCTGTGAGCCCCATGTGGGACATCCTGATTACCTTGCATCTACCCCAGCGCTTAGAACGGTGCCTGGCACGTTGGAAGTGCTTAATAAATACATTTATCATTATTATTATTATTATTTTAGGTTGCAATTTAGTTGAGAAAATACTGGATTAATGACCATTTTCTATCGCTTTGCTTTATGAGTGCCAGGAAAAGAGGAAAAATATAAAACTAGACTCCTTCACTTAGCTTTTTGTTGGCAGCACAAAAAACAATAGGAATTTCGGTGAAAATTAAAATTCAATAAAGGTCAGTGCCGCAGGGTACGCAAGAGAAATCGGAGTATGGGAATTATGAAGTTGATATCCCCAGGATGACCAACAGCAGTTGATAATGGCAATTTAAAAATCAAAGTTATAAAAATTAAACTACGTCTGTGAGAATAATAGCAGAGTTGCCCCCCAAATCCCTCTGCCCAGATAATTAAATCCATTTCTAAGGTAACTGACCGTAAGATCTGTTTTTCCCTGCCATCTCGTGGATAGTATTCAGGACTCCAAATACATTGAACTTAGTTTTTGTTGGTATTTTGTTGGTTTTGTTGGTATTTCGTTGGAAGGAAAATCGTGACAACATTCAAAGCCTCTGGATAGGTTAGAATTCACAAATGTGGAATTTGTTTGGGCTTCCAGTTCGGCAGGTTTCTGTCAGTTCAAACCCATATCACTTTTTTATGGTATCTGTGAAGGCACTGTACTAAACACTGGTGTAGATTCAAGGTAATCAAGGTGGACACAGTCCCTGTCCCACAGAGGGGTCACAGTCTTAATCCCCAGTTTCCAGATGAGGTAACTGAGGCCCAGAAAAGGGAAGTGACTTTGCCAAGGGCACACAGCAGACACGTGGCAGAGCCAGGATGAGAACCCAGCTCTTCTGATTCCCCATGTCCATACGGTGTTACACTGCTTCAATTCAATTCAATCGCATTTATTGAGCGCTTACTGTGTGCTGAGCACTGTACTAAGCACTTGGGAAGTATAAGTTGCTTCCCCTCTTTGCCACTGGAGTTCAGGTGACCCAGCTCTCCACATCCCGTTTTATCTCTGGACTAGTTGGACTTGAAGTTATTCCTTTTATTTTTTTTTTGTTTTCCCATCTTCCATGTTGTACCTGTCACTGAACACCCCCTTATCTTAACTCTTAAAATTGTGAGCCCCTGAAGGCCAGGAAGTGTGTTTAATTCAGCCTGGCTCAGTGGAAAGAGCACAGGCTTTGGAGTCAGAGGTCACGGATTCAAATCCCGGCTCCACCATTTGTGAGTTGTGTGACTTTGGGCAAGTCATTTTACTTCTCTGGGCCTCAGTTACCTCATCTGGAAAATGGGGATTAAGACTGTGAGCCCCCCGTGGGGCAACCCGATCACCTTGTAACCTCCCCAGCACTTAGAACAGTGCTTTGCAGATAGTAAGCGCTTAATAAATGCCATTATTATTATTATTATCTGTGTATTTTTTCCAGTGCCTAGTACAGTACACTTAGTACACTTCTGTATCTTTACCTAGAAAACTCTCAAGCTTCACATACCAGAACGGCGTTATGACAGAAGATGGGTCGCTCCGAGAGGGTGCGTCCATGGAGTCGTTATGGGTCGGAAACGACCCGACGGCATCTGGAGATGAAGATCAGCACAGCGTTTAGCACCATCTTTAATATCCTTGGCCATTTCTGCCAAAAATCAGAAAAGGCTTCAACACCTGTTAGGAAGAATCAATTCATCAATCAACGGTATTTATTGAGCGCTGTGTGCAGAGCACTTGGGAGAGTACAATAGAGTCAGTAGACACATTCCCTGCCCACTAGGAGCTTACAGTCTAGCTGGGGAGACAGACATTAATATCTCTCAATAATAAATAATAATGATGGTATTTGTTAAGCACTTACTATGTGCAAAGCACTGTTCTAAGCGCTGGGGAGGTTACAAGGTGATCAGGTTGTCCCACGGGGGGGGCGCACAGTTTTCAGCCCCATTTTACAGATGTGGGAACTGAGGCCCAGAGAAGTGAAGTGACTTGTCCAAAGCCCCACAGCTGACAGTTGGCATGACCTCTGACTCCAAAGCCCGGGCTCTTTCCACTGGGCCCCACTGCTTCTCAATCAATTCTTGCTGTTCTTGCAATCCCCCATTCTGAATTCGGGGTACTCCCTAGTTTAGGGGGGTTAACTCTTGGCCCCTTGGAGCTATTACAAGTCTGGAGCCTCAGGTGGCCTGCTCGTGATTACTTTCTAAACTCTTTCAAGGTCATTCTACATGATTTCATGCCACCTAACATCCCCTTTCAGTCCATTTCACACTAAGAAAGCATCCCTGATCAACATTGATTTCTTTCCCTTCAGCTTACTTGCGGGGAAAAAAAAAAATCCCACATGACGGGGCTTTGATTTTTTTTCAGGGAAACCCACGTGGACACAGCCAAAATGGATTAAAACAATTAAGGACTGGAAGCAGGGGTCTGACTGGGGATGAGGCTTTAGAAACTAATCTGAAGCACCTGAGCTGAAGCCGAGCTTTGTACTGCTGGAAGGGGGAAGGGGGCAGATAGAAAAGCAGAGTTAAGCCCAAACGAGAGGAGAAAATATTTAATTATCCAATAAGCAAACTTGCCTTCCTAAAATGAACACGTCAAACTTGATCTTCCAAAGCAGCCGCAGAAGATTGGAGAAAGCGTTTGATTAAATGCCAGCCTGAGCCTGGTGTACCCAGAGGACGCCAGTTTATATTCACACCGAAGCTGTGTTCGCTTCTAAGTGCCCAGGAGACCTGAACTGACATGATGCGGCAGAGCTCTCTCTTGGCACCAATCGATGGTATTTATTGAGCGCTCAGTGTGTGCAGAGCACTGTACTAAGCGCTTGGGAGAGTACAATTACAGAGTCGGTAGACTCATTCCCTCTCCGCGGCAAGCTTACAGTCGAGAGGACCACTCAATCAATGGTACTTATTGAGCGCTTACTGTATGCAGAGCACTGTACTAAGCGCTTGGGAGATTACACCAAGCCAAAGCTGTCAGAAAAGGACTATGGCCCAGGGGGAAGATCACAGACTTGGAAGTCAGAGGACCTGGGTTCTAATTCATTCATTCATTCATTCAATGGTATTTATTGAGCGCTTACTGTGTGCAGAGCACTGTACTAAGCGCTTGGGAAGTACAAGTTGGCAACACATAGAGACGGTCCCTACCCAACAACGGGCTCACAGGCTACATATTTATTACTCTACTTATTTATTTATTTATTTATTTATTTCACTTGTACATTTCTATCCTATTTATTTTATTTTGTTGGTATGTTTGGTTCTGTTCTCTATCTCCCCCTTTTAGACTGTGAGCCCACTGTTGGGTAGGGACTGTCTCTATGTGTTGCCAATTTGTACTTCCAAGCACTTAGTACAGTGCTCTGCACATAGTAAGCGCTCAATAAATATGATTGATTGATTGATTGATTGAGACAGACAACAAAACAAAACACGTGGACAGGTGGCAAGTCATCAGAACAAATAGAATTAAAGCTAGATGCACATCATTAACAAAATAAATAGAATAGTAAATATGTACAAGACCCTGCCACTTGTCTGCTATGTGACCTAGGGCAAGTCACTTTCTTCTCCTTGCCTCAGTTTCCTTATCTGCACAGGGAGAATTAATTTCTGGTTCTCCCTCCCGCTTAGACTGTGAGCTACATGTGGAATGGGGCCTGTGGGTCATCTGATTGTACTGTATCTACCCCAGCGCTTAGCAGAGTGTATGGCACATTGTTAAGCACTCACTAATACCACAATTATCATTAATAGGACGATGTCGGGGCAGAGGGGCAACCTTGATCTGGCGGGTAGTTTGCCTCGGGAGGTGCCGCGGTCTTCACCGCCCGCGTTGATAAGTGATTTTTTTCGGGATCCCTGCTGGACCAGTCCATCCCCCGGAATATCCTGGCTCAGGAGTCAGCAACCTCTCAGAGCAGAAGAGACAAATTGAAACCTATGAGAAGTTGGTGTGCAAAGACAAACAAAAAATGAAATGTACAACTTATGCTCCGGCCCATTCCGCCACCACATGACGTGTCATTACGTCAGCCTGTCCAGAGTGCAACGTGAAGGCGTCATTGTGCTGAGCAGTCTGTCTCCCCCTTCTAGACCGTGGGCCCGTTGTTGGCTCTAGATGTTGCCGACTTGTACTTCCTAAGCGCTTGGTACAGTGCACAGTAAGCGCTCAATAAATACGATTGAATGAGTGAATGAGGAGGGGGGTAAGAGAGAGACAGCAAGACAGTGAGCGACAGTGACAGGGCAAGGGAGAGAACTTGCATGAGGCTGTTTTCATTCTCCCCTTCTGCCACTGTGAGCCCCACGTGGGACCCAATTTGCTTGCATTCACCCCAGCGCTTAGTACAGTGCCTGGCATTGTGGGCCACAATCCGCCCATTCATTCAACCGTATTTATTGAGCGCTTACTGCATACAGAGCACTGAACTAAGCGCTTGGAAAGTACAATTCGGCAACAGAGACAATCCCTACCCAACAATGGAATCAATCAATCTTATTCATTGAGTGCCTAAAGTGTGCAGAGCACTGTGCTAAGCACTTGGGAGAGAACATATAACAGAGTTGGAGGACACGTTCTCGGCCCACAACAAATTTACAGTCGGCCAAATCATGCATGCCTGGGGGGCAGTGGTAAGTACTCAAAAGACTGAATTTGCAGAGAGGTCTGGTGTAGGTGCAGGTGGAGCAGGAGATAATGATAATAATAGTAATAATAATGGCATTTATTAAGCGCTTACTATGTGCAAAGCACTGTTCTAAGCGCTGGGGAGGTTACAAAGTGATCAGGTTGTCCCATGTGGGGCTCACAGGTTTAATCAGACTTTTACAGATGAGATAACTGAGGCCCAGAGAATAATAATAATAATAATAATAATAATAATAATAATGGCATTTATGAAGCGCTTACTATGTGCAAAGCACTGTTCTAAGCGTTGGGGAGGTTACAAGGTGATGAGGTTGTCCCACGGGGGGGCTCACAGTCTTAACCCCCATTTTACAGATGAGGTAACTGAGGCACAGAGAAGCAAAGTGACTTGCCCAAAGTCACACAGCTAACAAGTGGTGGAGCCAGGATTAGAACCCATGACCTCTGACTCCAAAGCCCATGCTCTTTCCACTGAGCCACACTGCTTCTCCATAATTGTGGTATTTGTTAAGCGCTATGTGCCAAGCACTGTTCTAAGCACTAGGGTAATAATAATAATAATGGCATTTGTTAAGCGCTTACTATGTGCAAAGCACTGTTCTAAGCGCTGGGGAGGTTACACGGTGATCAGGTTGTCCCACTTGGGGCTCACAATCTTAATCCCCATTTTCCAGATGAGGTGACTGAGGCCCAGAGAAGTTAAGTGACTTGCCCAAAGTCACCCAGCTGACAAGTGGCAGAGTTGGGATGAGATGAGAGCAGTTTCAGCTGATCCTGCCATCTTGAATCCCCTTCAGCCCCTTTCTGGCTCAAAGGCGCAGGGTGGGCCAGCTCTGCTCCCACCCATCTTCCTGCCCAACTTGTAGCAATGCCAATGAGTCTGTTGGTCGGGCGGAGCAGTGGCCACCAGAGAGTGGGAGCCTACTTTCCAAGCGCTTAGTACAGTGCTCTGCACACAGTAAGCACTCAATAAATATGACTGACTGAATGAATGAAAGGAGCACCACTTAGTAGCAAGAAGAAGAGCCAGACATGGCAGGAGAGCCATGGGGCTATAGCTATAATTCTATTTATTCTGATGGTTTTGACAACTGTCCACATATTTTGTTCTGTTGTCTGCCTCCCCCTTCTAGACTGTGAGCCCGTTATTGGGTAGGGACCATCCCCATAGAATAATAATAATAATGATGATGATGATGGCATTTATTAAGCGCTTACTATGTGCAAGGCAATCAATCAATCAATCAATCGTATTTATTGAGCACATACTATGTGCAGAGCACTGTACTAAGCGCTTGGGAAGTACAAATTGGCAACACATAGAGACAGTCCCTACCCAACAGTGGGCTCACAGTCTAAAAGGGGGAGACAGAGAACAGAACCAAACATACCAACAAAATAAAATAAATAGAATAGAAATGTACAAGTAAAATAAATAAATAAATAAATAAATAGAGTAATAAATATGTACAACCATATATACATATATACAGGTGCTGTGGGGAAGGGAAGGAGGTAAGATGGGGGGATGGAGAGGGGGGCGAGGAGGAGAGGAAGGAAGGGGCTCAGTCTGGGAAGGCCTCCTGGAGGAGGTGAGCTCTCAGCAGGGCCTTGAAGGGAGGAAGAGAGCTAGCTTGGCGGAGGGGCAGAGGGATTGGGGGCATTCCAGGCCCGGGGGATGACGTGGGCCGGGGGTCGACGGCAGGACAGGCGAGAACGAGGTACAGTGAGGAGATTAGCGGCAGAGGAGCAGAGGGTGCGGGCTGGGCTGGAGAAGGAGAGAAGGGAGGTGAGGTAGGAGGGGGCGAGGGGATGGACAGCCTTGAAGCCCAGGGTGAGGAGTTTCTGCCTGATGCGCAGATTGATTGGTAGCCACTGGAGATTTTTGAGGAGGGGAGTAATATGCTCAGAGCGTTTCTGGACAACTGTTCTAACTGTTCTGTTCTGGACAAGGCACTGTTCTAAGCGCTGGAGAGGTTACAAGATGATCAGGTTGCCCCACGGGGGGCTCACAGTCTTAATCCCCATTTTACAGATGAGGGAACTGAGGCTCAGAGAAGTGAAGTGACTTGCCCAAAGTCACACAGCTGACAAGTGGTGGAGCCGGGATTCGAACCCATGACCTCTGACTCCAAAGCCCGGGCTCTTTCCCCTGAGCCACGTGGCTTCTCCATATGTTGTCACCTTGTACTTCCTGAGCGCTTAGTACAGTGCTCTGCACACAGTAAGCGCTCAGTAAATATGACTGACTGACTGAATGAATGATCCCTGACTCGGGTGACTTTTTGGTCAGAAATGGTCACCGCTGATGGCACAATCCCCAGAGGGCAGAACCCAGGTCTCCCGATTCCCAGTGACAGGAGGAGGGAAGAGATTAAACTCAGGGAACAAGAAGGTGTTTGCTTGCTGAGCTGCAGCAATCAATCAATCAATCAATCAATCGTATTTATTGAGCGCTTACTTTGTGCAGAGCACTGTACTAAGCGCTTGGGAAGTCCAAGTCGGCAACATCTAGAGACGGTCCCTACCCAACAGCGGGTTCACACTCTAGAAGGGGGAGACAGAGAACAAAACGAAACATATTAACAAAATAAAATAAATAGTATATGTACAAGTAGAATAAATAAATAGAGTAATAAATACAAACAAACATATATACATACATGCAGCAGGCCTCCTCCAGCTTCAGAGTGGAGATTTGAAGTGCCAAATCCTCCTGAATGGACTTGTGACCGCTTGTTTGGCCCAGAAATGGTGTGCTGAGTAAATCAATCGATTGAATTTCCTGAGAGCCTACTGTGTGCAGAGCAGGGTACAAAGCAGTTGGGAGAATACAATATAACAGAGTCGGTGTACCTGTTCCCTGCCCACAATGAGCTACGTAGCAGTAATAATAATGGTATTTGTTAAGAGCTTACTATGTGCCAGGCACTGTACTAAGCGCTGGGGTGAATCCCAGCGCTTAGAACAGTGCTTTGCATATAGTAAGCACTTAATAAATGCCATTATTATTATTATTATAAGTAAATTGGGTTGGACACAGTCCCCATCCCATGTGGGGCTCAATCTCAATCTCCATTTTACAGATGAAGGAACTGCAGTGGTGATGGCATATTTTTCAGCATCCAATAAGTGCCATGCAGTGTTTCCAAGCAGTTGAGCCATGATGTTGCCAAGGGAGCTAGGAGGTAAAAGCAGCAGGATTCTCTGTGGCTTTGTTTTGACCTGAATCGGTTCCACTCCTTTTTTTGAATGTTATGGTTTTTTGTCAAGCCCTTACTATGTGCCAGGGGGTAGATTCATGTTACTCAGGAAGGGCACAGTCCCTCTCCCACACTCATTCATTCAATCGTATTTATTTTCACTTTCACTTTCAATCGTATTTATTGAGCGCTTACTGTGGGCAGAGCACTGTACTAAGCGCTTGGGAAGTCCAAGTCGGCAACATATAGAGACGGTCCCTGCCCAACAACGGGCTCACTGTCTGGAAGGGGGAGACAGACAACAAAACAAAACACGGAGCTCAGTCTTGATCCCCATTTTCCAGATTTGGTACCTGAAGCCCTCCTCCCCCTCTCCATCCCCCCCCCAGTCTTACCTCCTTCCCCTCCCCACAGCACCTGTATATATGTATATATGTTTGTATGGATTTATTACTCTATTTTATTTGTACATATTTATTCTATTTATTTTATTTTGTTAATATGTTTGGTTTTGGTCTCTGTCTCCCCCTTCTAGACCGTGAGCCCGCTGTTGGGTAGGGACCGTCTCTATATGTTGCCGATTTGGACTTCCCAGGCGCTTAGTACAGTGCTCTGCACACAGTAAGCGCTCAATAAATACGATTGAATGAATGAATGAAGCCCAGAGAAATGAAAGGACTCGCCCAAGGTCACATGGCAGAACCCAGGTCTTTCTAACTCCCAGGCTAGTTTTCTATCCATTAGGCCACGCTGCTGATTGGCATTGAGGAGTGCATTCCGTTGTTTGATATATTAACTGGTCAGTAACGTTTTTAAATCCTAATGGGCCAGTAGGCGAGCGCAGCCCCCACAATTCCAGCGGAGATCGAAGAGGAGCCCACCGTGGCAGCTCTGAGTGCAGGAAACCAGAGAAGACAGACACGTTCCTCAGCTAAGTAGGTTTAGTAAGCATTATACACTGAGTGCTGTGCTAAGCACCGGGCTAGGATCAGAAAATGAGTTCGGACACGGTGCCCGTCCCTCACAGAGCTTTCCATCTAAGAAGGAGGGAGAGCGGGTATCTTATACCCACTTGACAGCTGAGAAAACAGGCCCAGAGCAGTGAAGTGACTTGCCTAAGATCACACAGAGAAGCAGCGTGGCTCAGTTGAAACAGCCCGGGCTTTGGAGTCAAAGGTCATGGGTTCAAATCCCAGCTCCGCCAACTGTCAGCTGTGTGACCTTGGGCAACTTCTCTGGGCCTCAGGTCCCTCGTCTGGAAAATGGGGATTAAGACTGTGAGCCCCACGTGGGACAACCTGATCACCTTGTAACCTCCCCAGTGCTTAGAATAGTGCTTTGCACATAGTAACCACTTAATAAATGCCATCATCATTATTATTATTATTACTACACAGCAGGCCAGGGGCAGACCTGGGACTAGAACTTGGGTCTCTTGACATTTAGTCCTGGGCTGTTCGCGCTAGGCTGATCCTTTGGCGTGTGGTTTGCCATCTGGCATTTCCCTGCTCCAGCCTGCTCCTATAACCCATTCTCAAAAATCACTCCGGTTATTTCTGCCCAGATACTCTACATTGTTGGAAGGTGGTGAACAATTACAGGAGGAGAACAAGGTTTCCACTCTTAAAAGTCCATGATTTTTCTTGTACTACACACACCGGGGCTGCTTTATTTCTCCTGGTCCATTCGTCTTCCTCCAAATTTAGATTTAGCGCATTTCTCCGCTGCAATTATTAGAGGCAGGAGAGAATCCTCACACAAAAAAATTAAGGAAGCTATGTAGGGAGCTTTGCTCCTCAAGTTTTACTCAGTGCAACCAGTGTTGTCTGAGATGCCCCACCTTGGTACTTGGTACAAGATCAGAAATAATAATGATAGCATTTATTAAGCGCTTACTATGTGCAAAGCACTGTTCTAAGCGCTGGGGAGGTTACAATAATAATAATAATGATGTCATTTATTAAGCGCTTACTATGTACAAAGCACTGTTCTAAGCACTGGGGAGGTTACAAGGTGATCAGGTTGAGCTACGGGGGGCTCACGGTCTTAATCCCCATTTTACAGATGAGGTAACTGAGGCCCAGAGAAGCGAAGTGACTTGCCCAAAGTCACACAGCTGGCAATTGGCGGAGCCAGGATTTGAACCCATGACCTCTGACTCCAAAGCCCGGGCTCTTTCCACTGAGCCACGCTGCTTCTCTTTGGAAGTCTTGGAAAGAGTACAGTGGAGTTAGTAGACATTTTCCCTGCCCACAACTAGCTTACAGTCTAGAAGGGGAGACGGAGATTAATATGAATAAAACATTTATGATATATTATTTAATACATAAGGTAAGTGCTGTGGGGTTCATTCATTCAATCGTATTTATTGAGCACTTACTGTGTGCAGAGCACTGTACTAAGCGCTTGGGAAGTCCAAGTTGGCAACATGCCCAAATCAAATGCCCAAACGTCCCAGATCTGTTGTCCGCATAGAGTGCCCTGTACACAGTAAGCCTAGGGGAAAGAGCACGGTCCTGGGCATCAGTGGACTTAGGTTCTAATCCTGGCTCTGTCACTTGTGTGCTGTGTGACCTCATGTGAGTCACTTAAGTTCTCTGTGCCTCAATTCCCTCATCCACAAAATGGGGATTGAAAACCTCTTCTCCCTCCTAGACTGTGAGCCCTATGTGGGACTTGATTATCTTGTATCTACCCCCAAACTTAGTATATTGTCTGAAAAAGATAAGTAGGTATGTCTGTATAGTGCTTAACAAATACTGCAATCATTACCATTTCTTTTATTATTATTATGGTATTTGTTAAGCGCTTACTGTGTGCAAAGCACTGTTCTAAGCGCTGGTTCTATTATTGATGAATATCACTGATTGATTTCCACTCATTGCATGTTGTTGTCTTGTCCATTGGATTGTGAGCACTCTTAGGGCAGAGAATCTGTGTCTTCCTCACACTGTGCTCGCCTAAGCCTTTAGTACTGTCCTCTTTATCTGGTAGCCGCTTAAGAAATATCACTGACTGCTCGATTGATTGAATAGAGTGGCTATAGTTCACAGGACTCTTAATTAGCTTTCCTGCCAGAAAGCTGAAATCAAATCCTAATTCAGACCAGTCTTGGGGTCAGTTCAAATGCAAGCATCTTTCCAAACCTCCCTGGGTTTCCCCGTAGCCCATACCAAGATATTTCTTACCTTTGGGACAGTTCTCTCATCCTTAGCCTCCAATATAGGTTGCTCAGCGGTTAGATGTTGGTGGTTAATATTTTACCATCCAACTTGCCGGATGTTTGTCTTCAGTGAACAGAGCTTGTTCAGGAGGAGGATGTAAACAGGCCGGGGGAACTATTGCAAATCTCTTCTGGTAGGATGGGAATTGCCACAGTAATGTGTCTGACAGTGACAGGTGTCCGCAGGTTTCTTTCTCAAATCATGGCATTGGTTTGACAGGTCTTGAATTTATTGCAACTCAGATGGCTCAGACCTTTATTATTCTTTTCACCTATTGTATCCTGCACACATCCCATTACTCTCTTGACCTGTGGAAGTTGGCAATGCCTTTCATCAGAATGTGTTGGCAATTTCAACTTTTACATCCTTTTTCTATCCCTCTCTGCCTCATCCCTATCCGTAGATTCACTGTTCCCCTGCTCTAAACTGGGCATCTCTTTCTTTCATTCAGTCGTATTTATTGAGCGCTTACTGTATGCAGAGCACTGTAGTTTCATTTCAAATAGGATCATAGGATCAAAATAGGTAATATTTTACATGCCATAGGAGAACCTTAATTTCCCTCTCTTCTGTGTGATGATGATAATGGCATTTATTAAGCGCTTACTATGTGTAAAGCACTGTTCTAAGCGCTGAGCACTGTTCTAACGCTTAAATGCATTTGAGCCTGGACCCCCGAAGAGTTTTTGATGCCCTCACAATACTTTGTTATATATAGTAGGCTGCTTCTTCTTCCCTGCAATTTATTTTAATGACTGTCTCCCCTGCTAGTCATTGATTATTGACTGATGAACTCCCCCCTGAAGGTTTAGGAGGATTTGTTGTGTTCTCTTGACCATTTAGTACTGTACTCTGCATGCAGGGGTGTCTCGGAACAGTGCTCTGCACACAGTAAGCGCTCAATAAATATGATTGGATGAATGAATGAATGAATGAATGAATGAATGACTAGAAAGGTGATTCTATTCACCAGCTCAGTGGTGGCCAGTTTGTCCTATTTCTCATCCAAGTCCCCTTTGAAACCTCCCAGGGCGCCCGGCCATTTTGCTCACCTTCCCATTCCCCTGGACTTCAGTAGCATTCATTCAGTCAATAGTATTTATTGAACAGTCTCTTTGGGCAGACACTGTTCCGAGACACCCCTGCATCATGACAGGGTGGTTTTCCAAGGCCACTAAGAATCTGCAAAAGATTTTATTGAGTGGCTTAGCTGACCGGCATCACGAATGGGGTCGCTGGCCTAGGGAGGGGGCAGATGGCCTCGTCGATACGATTCGGCTCCTCAAAACAGGCCAGACAGGAAGAGTTGCCTGTCTCTCAGGAGTTGTGTTTGTGGGTCTCACGGAAGACCTCTCTCGCCATCGCCGCCCCCCTCCAGCTCCCTCCGTCCCTCCCCCAGCCAATCGAGGGGACACCATAAGCATACTGGCCAGTTTCTTAAGGGCTTCCCCAGGCTGCCCACAAGCCTTCCTTCAAGGAGCACTGCACATGACCGAGTGATGTCTGGGCCAAGGCCAGTGAGCTTCTAATCTGGCCAGGCCCTGGACTAAGGGTTACTGGCCGGTAAGTTCAAAGAATCAATCGCATTTTTTCATTCGATTGTATTTATTGGGCGCTTACTGTGTGCACAGCACAGTACTAAGCGCCTGACGGAGTACAATATAACCAACACACTCCCTCCCCTCAGAGTTTCCAGTCCAGAACTCCATGAAAGTCTCTCCCACCATATTCTGCTTCAGGCAGGGCTGCGGTGGTCTGCAAACACGGAGATCCTAAGTGGGAGGGCACGAAATCTCGCAGTTGTCTCCCGCAGACTGGAAAGCAGAAAATACCGGATGTTGCCGTGGACCGCACCACTCGAAGCAGCGATGGTGACAAGGGCTGGGGATGAGCAGCGGCATCACCGGAAGGGAGATGCTCAAGGCCTGAAGAGGAGACGAGCAACGTCCGAATCGCCGAGACCCTCGTAGTAGGCGGGCCTGGGCCGAGGGATTCCGACGGTCCTCTCTGTTTTAGGGAAGGTCCCAGTCTGACTGATTCAAACCTGTCACCCGTCGTCCGGGGACGGGTTCGTTCAGTGATCGGCGAGGCGAGAGAGAGCGAGAGACCGGGGACGGAAAGCCTAAGTTTTATATGAAATTTATTCCGCGAGGTGAATTGAATTTATGTATTTGTTTAGGCGCAATGGATTGAGCTTCCCTTTTGGGAGGAATATAATCAATTAGCAATATTAGAGCTTCCCTACACGGGAGGAACACAATCATCCGTTAATCACGCATGGGTGAGTTGGCTAACTCTCACCCATGTGCACTTCCCACTCGGGAAGAATCCACTTACTTTCCCACATGGGAAGAATTCATTACATTACCCGCACACGTGGTGGGCGGCTAGCTCTCACAATGTGCTCTCCCTACATGGGAGGAATCCACTCAATAATTCCCATCAGCAGCGGGATACCTGGGTCCCACCCACGAGACACTCACCCATCCCGCGGCCCTTGCCTCAGTGTGTTGGTTCTGGTTGTAGAGCGGGCATCTGGCCTTCTGGGCAGGGAGAGACACGTGGGCTGCTGCTACTGCGGCTGCGGCTGCTCCTGCTGCTGCGTGTCCTGGTGTTCTGACCCCGAAGGTCAGAGGCAACAGGTATTTATTGCCTGTGCCCCTAGGCCATTCCAGCTTCCGGCCTCAGTCTACCCAATCTCTGCCCTCCCCGCCTCCTCCATACCTAATTTGATTGGCACGGGGGCGAGGGACACCTTCTGTATTCCCAGCTTGGGCTGTCAATCTAGCAGATTTGGTCATGGGGGTGGTATCCCACCCTCACTTCCAAGTTCCGCCTGCTGGCTCAGGTGGTCACGAGATAGCTTTTGACCTTGAGATGGCCGGTACCCGAGGGTCACCTCGGGACATACCACCCCTTGGCCCTCGCCATCCGTGCCCACCTGACCCCACCTCTTCCTGCATCCCCTCCAGGTCGCATAGTGGTGGGGTTGCACTGGAAGCCGTGCCTTCCGGCGCTGTCCCTCCCCTGACCGCATGGGCTGATAACCTCCCTGGCTTGCCACGGGAACCAGAAAAGCAGATCCATGGGTTGGGGCAGAGGACGTTTCCTATCCCATGGTCAGGGGCAACAGAAGGCGGCACCCCGCCCTCAAGGCGTGCGAGTAGGAGGTATGGAGGTATGGAAGGCGGTCGGTGGCCCACCATGGTTTTGAGGCACTGCACTGAGGACAGGGGCCAGGGATGGTTGAAGTGGCCGCTATCCACAGATAGAGCAGTGTAACACTGGGACAGATAACAACCCCTTCCCTTACTAGCACAACGGTCTTAAGATAGCGCACAGAGGCAAGAGCTGGGGGCGACTGTGTGTTTGTCGCACCTGTGTGAAAAGGGCCAAGCAACAGCAACTTAGTAACCACCATCCTCCCACTAAGCCCACCGCCAGGAGCAAAAGTAGCAGCAACCCCCGGAATAGTGAGTTTCCCTCCTCAAGTCTAAAGAGTCCATAGAACCAGCACAAAACTTCTCCGGTGGTGGGGACTCTTCATTAGCTGCACGGTACACTGCCAGAGATCATCGTGTCCAATTGTTCAGAGTCACTGGAGTGAGGGGGCGAGAAGCACCGGTCATGTTGAAACAGGAACAGGTCGCCTGGTAGAAATAGGTTCCCTTCCCTGATGATGTCACACCATGGCTAAGACTGAAGACAGGCTGTCTGGGAGGCAGTTCAGTGATGATTCCTTTGCTGGCCCTGTCTGGAAGTCAGGCAATCCTGACCATAGAATTGTGAGGCAGAGAAGTACCCAGGAGCATCATATAGCCAGATATGATTGATAAAGTTTGAAATAATAGCTTTTTCCTAATAACATTAAACAATTATTCTTAACTCATTCTTAAAAACTACTAACAATTTTAACAAATTTTCCAATTATTCTTCTGTTGCTTTCCAAATCCTTGGGATATGATGACTAAACCTTTTCAGTCCCTTAAAAGGAAACAATCGCAAAGACAAAGTAGACATCCAGATCTGTACATATGTATGATACCGAATAACATACAGCTGCTTTTTGCCCATTAGCTAGGCTATAGCACAGACAGCATGCAGAACTTGCATTGTCAACCCTGAAAAATGGAGATTTTATATTAAAGACCATCTGAACCACTTTAACAAAGACAAACAAGCCCCAGTTCTAATACATAGAATTTGTAATATGCAGCAATTAAATCTGGACTTTGCGTGTTCTAATATTTAACACGTTAAGTGACGAGCAGGCCAAGCAGTTTCACAGAGTGATGTGTCCTCATTCCCCCTCTCCCAGGCGTGATGTCTGCAAAAGAGAAGGGTCTAGGTCTTGGAGGATCTCCAAGCCTCTACCAAAGTCAGTGGGCAGCCCTCATTGGGATTAGCTGCACAGGTTTGCCCAGTCAGATTCATTTATCATTTCAAATATATCAAGATGACTTTTGTATTGTAGTTTCTGTGGGGAAGTGCCTTAGGCTGAGAAAGGCAGCCATTCACTAGGAGGGAGGCAACCCTTTGCTAGAGGGAGGTGCCTTCCCTCAAAGGAATTCCCTTTTGATCTCCCATCTGATAGCTCTCACCCTGAAGGCAAAGTGGTTAAGTTTCCTACCCCCATGCTTTAGCTTGCAAATTTCTTGAGTAGCTGGGTGCTCGGGTGACAGGAAGGGTCCCTCGTTTCCCAGTAACCCCAATTATGGAATTATTTCCTGTAACTGATGGTTGGCCTCCTTGCCAAGCATCCTTCCTCATCATAGATACCCGGGCCCTGGTGTCTACCGGTAAGACTTTCCGACGATCATTTACTGGGACGGTCATATGACGGGGGGGGGGGGGGGGCGGGGGCAACCTGGGTTGCGAGAGGGCCGCGGCTGCCGTCCAACGGCCGGGCCCGCCGGATCCCCCTTCTAATTTCCCCGCTCCGTGGTGGTTGGGGCTGTTGGTCTACCTTCCTGAGTGAGCAGCTTCAGGATATGTGTGGGCAGCCCATCCAGCTCGTCCATAGGAAATCCCCGCTCCCTTAACTCCCTCCATATGATCACCTGTTCTCCTGGGCCCAACCTTCCTGAGCCGACCCGCTGTGGGGGTCGGTGGGTATCCCTTTTACTATTCGTTGGAACCGGATTTGCCCTCCTGAACCCCAGGCCTTTCCTAATCATGGCTGCTACACGCCGGGTAATCGGCATCTTAGGGGACTGGAATAGGGACCAGTCACTGTTGACCACGTTGGCCAAAGTGCTTCAGGTTTGTACCCCAGTGGCCCTATCCCTCAAACGGTGGGCCAGCCCGCGCTCCGGCCCTGGGGGTGCACCCATTACTATTGCACGAAATAGGCCCTCTTGGGCGGGGAAGGACCAGGGGCTTGGTTCCTGAGTTTTCTCCCTCTCATCCAGGAGTTGTTCAATTCCAAGCACCAAGAGATGCTGGTTTAATGTAGCTGGGTCAGTCCAGCGAAGGGTTCCGGCCCTTCCCTGTTCACTCCGGCGGACTGTCCGTGCCCAGTGTACCGCACGGGTCCAGAGGGTATGACCTGGAGTGTGAGTGTGGGTCACATCCACCCCTGGGCCCAAATCGAGGCGGCTGCTTTCATTTGGGCTGAGGTCCAGCTGGGCTGCCGTTCCCTTCCATACCCTGGCCAACCAGCCTATCACCAGCTCCCCGGGGTCCCGGGAAAACTCCTTAGAGAGCTGCTTGAGTTCAGTGGCTGTGAAGTGAGTAGTTTGGGTGGTGACCTTTCCCTCAGGGTTCCGCTTTTCCTTGATAATAGGATAGAGGGGCTTGGGCTGCCCCTCAGGGTTCTGCGGGGGCACCTCCCAATTCCAAGGGGAAGAGGCTGGTTCCAGTTGTGGTAGAGTATCGGGACCCCGCTTCTCCTCCCCAGAGGGATTCTTCCCACCCAGCTCCGAGTACATGACCCGCTCGATCTCCTGCTCAGTTACGGGAAGTTTCCTCTGTGCTTCTAACTCCTTAGCCACCCGGGGTGCCAATTTCTGCTCTAAAAGTATCGCCTGCTGCATTTTCACCTTGGCCGCTGTCTGCAGTAAGAGGCACTTCGTCTCACTTTCCTTTAGTTTTGCCTCTAGGGCGGCGGCCTGCAGCGCCATTGCTAAGAGACCGAGGAGGGCGGTCTATCCTTTCCTTTTCCTGATTTGGGTAGCCTCCCGCCAATCACAAAATTCCCTCACCAAATTGGGCGGGTCCTCCCAGGGCTTCTCCACCCAGCGGCTGTCCCATTTTGGGGTTTTCCATCCCTGATCCGCAAGGAATTCAAAAAGCCCTCTCGGCTCTCTGTCGCCTATCGCCGATCCCATCCCCGTCACCATTTATGTCACCCGTCGTCCGGGGACGGGTTCGTTCAGTGATCGGCGAGGCGAGAGAGAGCGAGAGGCCGGGGACGGAAAGCCTAAGTTTTATATGAAATTTATTCCGCGAGGTGAATTGAATTTATGTATTTGTTTAGGCACAATGGATTGAGCTTCCCTTTTGGGAGGAATATAATCGATTAGCAATATTAGAGCTTCCTTACACGGGAGGAACACAATCATCCGTTAATCACGCGTGGGTGAGTTGGCTAACTCTTACCCATGTGCACTTCCCACTCGGGAAGAATCCACTTACTTTCCCACATGGGAAGAATTCATTACATTACCCGCGCATGTGTTGGGCGGCTAGCTCTCACAATGTGCTCTCCCTACATGGGAGGAATCCACTCAATAATTCCCATCAGCAGCGGGATACCTGGGTCCCACCCACGAGACACTCACCCATCCTGCAGCCCTTGCCTCAGTGTGTTGGTTCTGGTTGTAGAGCGGGCATCTGGCCTTCTGGGCAAGGAGAGACACGTGGGCTGCTGCTGCTGCTGCTGCTGCAGCGGCAGCTCCTGCTGCTGCGTGTCCTGGTGTTCTGACCCCGAAGGTCAGAGGCAACAGCTATTTATTGCCTGTGCCCCTAGGCCATTCCAGCTTCCGGCCTCAGTCTACCCAATCTCTGCCCTCCCCACCTTCTCCATACCTAATTTGATTGGCACGGGGGCGAGGGACACCTTCTGTATTCCCAGCTTGGGCTGTCAATCTAGCAGATTTGGTCGTGGGGGCGGTATCCCACCCTCACTTCCGAGTTCCGCCTGCTGGCTCAGGTGGTCACGAGATAGCTTTTGACCTTGAGATGGCCGGTACCCGAGGGTCACCTCGGGACAAAACCCGGCCAGACTTTGGGCCGAGAAGCCAGCGTCAACATGTCCAAAGGTCACCAGAAGGCCATTTCACACCTTGGCGAAGGGCAGGACACGGGCTGGGCTGGAAACTCAAGTGGAAGCGCCGGAGAGGTGTCGGGTCGAGGAAGCTGGGTGGGGAGCGGTGAGATGACTCTGGAAACGTCCGGTCCAGGAGACGGGCCTTCGCATGGGCTTTGACGAGGAGGATGGAGGAGGAGAGCGGCGGTCTTCCTCCTGATGGGAGGTGAACTCTTTAAGTCGCTCATCTTCCGAAAGGGTTTGGCTCTGTCGGGAGCAAGAGTCGTCGTCGGACTGGCTGCCTCTTCGACTAATGACCCGATAGATGCCAGAGTCCAGGACGCTGGAACTTTCGTGTGATGAAATGGAGCTCCTTCTGCTGCTGCCGGCAGAACCTAGAGGAACCAGCTTGGAAATCGTTTCATCCAGTTGAGCGACGAGATCGCCTTGGGTGGAAGCATCGAGTTGGGATTTCAAGTGCTTCCGGTAAAGTTTTCCACACTCTGCTGGGAAGGATGGAGTTCTGGAAGAGCCAGCAGACTCGGGCGGCCAGGCCCCAGAAGCCTCTCCTGAGCAGGCGTTCCGCACACCGCTCCACAGGCAGCAATGACAAATGCGACATTTTCCCAGCTGTGTGCAGGCAGAACAGCTCGTTCCTGTGGACGGCCACGTCTTCAATATCTTTCACTTCGCTCCACAGCGGAACGTGGATGCTCTGAGGCACGAAGATGTACATGCCCCTTTCGGTCCAGATCATCACACAGTGCTCACTCAGGTACAAGAGTTTGGCAAAGGACAGAGACTGGGGTGATCCGGAAACATTGTAATACTGAAGGTCAGTCCTGAGCGAAACCACGGGAAGAGGAGGGGACATGAGCAGCTGCTTGAACTGGTGCGTGCTGAGAGCCTCGCCCTCCAGGTTCACCTCTCACACGGGCAAGCCGGGGCGGGAGCAGTAGATGAGCGGCACCTGGCCCGCGCTACTCCGGCCCGGGAAGAAACACGCTCCGTAGTCACCATCTCGCTTCTTGTTCCCGATTTCCCAGAACTTTTCCCTCTCCGTATCGCATAAGGAGCTAGTAAGTGACGATATCAGCAGTCTCCCCTCCAAATAATCGAGCTGCACGATTCGAGAGTCAACTGTGGTTATAACCTGGACCGGGAACATCACAAAGGCGGCCGCGGCCTTTCCTTGTTTGGATGTGTTGATCTTCACAGCGGACACGTTCCCCACGCGATCGCCCGCGAAGACTCGGAAAGCGGCCGTGTCCAAACATAGACTCGGAAAGCGGCCGTGTCCAAACATAGAGCCGTAACGGTCTGCCCTCTGTGTTCGGACGACACGCAGATCCGTTCGGACTTCCCCCGACATTCCCGATTCAGCTCCCACGCTACCGCGAGGCCCTGGCCCACAGCAATGTAATCTTCATCATGGGGGCACCAGGTGACCTGGGAAAAGGGCACCTGTCCACATGTTTTGTTTTGTTGTCTGTCTCCCCCTTCTAGACTGTGAGCCCGCTGTTACGCAGGGACCGTCTCTATATGTTGCCAACTTGTACTTCCCAAGCGCTTAGTACATAGCTCTGCCCACAGTAAGCGCTCAATAAATATGACTGACTGAATGAATAGCAGGTGGGTCTGGGTTGAGGGATTCTGAGAGCCCTCTCCGTTTGGCAGATAGTCCTGGCCTGACCGAATCAAACACCAATAGACTTTTCTCACCGCGGCGAAGAGCAGGGGACGGACTGGGCCGGAGACTCGAATGGAAGCACTGGAGAGGTGGCAGGGTGAGGAAATTGGGTGGGAAGTGGAGCGATGACTCTGGGCACATCTCCTGCGGGAGATGTCCCTTTAGACAGTTTAGGGAGAGGAAGAGGAGGGAGGAGAGTGGTGGCCGATAAAACTCGAAGTGGGAGGGAGCCGCCCTTTGAGAGCCTTTGTCTTTTTAATTTTGATAATGGTAATAATAATAACAATAATAATAATGATGGCATTTGTTAAGCACTTACTATGTGCAAAGCACTGTTCTATGTGTGAAACACAGTTCAAAGTGCTGGGGGAGATAAAAAGGTAATCAGGTTGGACACTATCCATGTCCCACATGGGACTCACTACCTTACTCCCCAGTTTACAGATGAGGTAACTGAGTCACAGAAAAGTTGAGTGACTTGCCCAAGATCACACAGCAGACAAGTGACGGAGCGGGGATTAGAACCCACGTCTTTCACACTCCCAAGCCAATGCTTTACCCACTAGACCACCCTGCTGCCTTCAGTCTGACAGGTTGCTCCTATAGCTACAGTATGCTTCCTTTCAGCAGCCACCCCTGCCGTGGCCCACGAGCTCCCACAACGGCCCCAAAAGAAGGAAGGAGACAGAACGCCGGCCTTCTAGCAGGGCTGGGAGCAGGGCATCTGGCCACGTTCCTTCAGAGACTGAGCGTGGTCCCGGAAAAGCTCTAGCATCACCAATGGATGGGTGGGGGGGGGGGGGGGGGGGAGTCTCAGTCCCAGACCTGTCCACCCTGGACAAAATGCTTGGAAAGCTGGGGTGGGCAGGCCGCTTGGTTCCCAGTCATTCGAGTTACAAAGATTACCGCCCCACTGACCAGTGAAATCCCCTCTCCAAGGCTGGCCCTGGAAACCAGTGCTGGGAAAAGGAATGCAGATATTTCCAGGTCAGTTGGGGTTCTTTTCCGCTAGGCCCCAGGCAGAACATCATTTCCCGGTCTGACTCTGACATCCGGAAAGGGATCCATCCTCTCTCCTCTCTCTCCTAACTGCCTCCACTCCGACGAAACACCATGGCAATGTTGGCGGCATTAGTGGCACCCCGTTTCCCCCTGTTCCCAGGGAATAGTGGGATCACAGTGGAACACAGAGACCCAGGGAAACAACGAATGTTTCTGAATAATCAAAGTCAATACCTGTCCCTGCTCCCAACATCTCTCCCCCTGCCATTTGAGGGGTTTGGTAAGTGGGGTGGCCATTTCCACACCCCTGTAGCCACTCCGGTTGGGCCAGGTTCCCACTATGCCCTGGGCAGAACTCTACATCCCACACAAATCTGGGCCACACCAGAGGGAGAGCCATCCTCTCTCCTCTCCCCCATGAAAGCCTTTCCCACAACACTCTGCTCCATACGGGGCAGCGGGGGTCTGCATGCAGACCCTATTTGGGAGGGAACTGATGCTCGCAGTTGACCCTATCACCTGGGAAAGCAGAAAGTAACAGACGTCGTGTGGCCCGCACCACGCAAAGTGGCGACAGCAACAAGTGCAGGGGATGCGAGGAGGCATCAATAGATGGGGCGCATTCAAGGCCAGGCACCCGCAGATGCCCATCGATCAAATCATCAAGACCCTCATAGCAGGAGGGGCTGCACTGAGGGATTCCGAGAGTCCTCTCCGTTTAAGGGAAGGTCCAGTCCGACTGATCCAAACCCTGCCAGACGTTGGGCCAAGGAGGTTTCCCGATAAGCCCAGGCCAGGACTTTACTCCCTGCCAAATCTATGACACACCAGAGTGAGAGTCGGCCCCTGTCCTTTCCCCCACAGCAGCCTTTGCAACAAGTTTCTCAGTGGAAACCTGATTAAAATTCCTCTGTTCCCAGGTAATATTGGGAGCATAGTGGGACTCAGAGACCCAGGGAAACAGAGAATGTTTCTGAAAAATCAAAACCAGTATCTTCTCCTATCCCTCGACTCCAGTGCCCATCACAGGAGGGGTTCGAAAGAAAGGTTTCCATCTCTTGGTCCCCACAGACACCCTGGCTGGGCACGGTGCCTGCTCCCCAGGGACAGACCACTGCTCCCTGACAAATCTACAACACCCCAGAGGGAGAGCCATCCTCTCTCCTCTCCCTTCCCCTCTACCACAAATCCACAGGAACGCCTGTGGATTATCAACCCACTGAATCCCCCGGTACCCAGGTAATACTGGAATCACAGTGGGAGACTGTCATCTGTCACATGGGGATGAATTCGAGGATTGGCACAGTGAGAGGGAGAGACAAAGGTTAGAAAGGCTGAGCTACGCAAGATTTATTCTACGAAGTGAATTGAATTTCCCTTTTGGGAGGACTACGCTTATTCTAGTTATTCACACACAGTAAATTGATCTCCCCTCTTGGGTGGAATACAGTTACACGTTACTCACATGTTGTGAAGCACCTAGCTCCCACAAACGCTTCCCACTGGGAGGAAATACATTTTTGTGTTACACACACATGACAAAGCACACTAAGCTGCCAGCCCCACGAGGGTTCAGCAGGACACTCGCCCGTCCCATGGCTCCTCACTGGGTGCAGACAGAGAAGGCATCCCACGCTCCACGCGGACCTGACACACAGCCGGATGCCGCGGGTCTCGATCCGCTGCACAGAACTTCGAAAGCGGCAGGTACTTATCAACTGTCCTGCCGGGCCGTTCGGGATTCATGTTCCAAACTGCTACCCTGCTCGTTCAAGCTCTCATCCTATCCCATCTGGACTACTGCATCAGCCTCCTCTCCGATCTCCCATCCTCGTGTCTCTCCCCACTTCAATCCATACTTCACGCCGCTGCCCTGATTGTCTTTGTCCAGAAATGCTCTGGGCATGTTACTCCCCTCCTCAAAAATCTCCAGTGGCTACCAATCAATCTGAGCATCAGGCAGAAACTCCTCACCCTGGGCTTCAAGGCTGTCCATCCCCTCGCCCCCTCCTACTTCACCTCTCTTCTCTCCTTCTCCAGCCCAGCCCGCACCCTCCGCTCCTCGGCTGCCGCTCACCTCCTCACTGTGCCTCGTTCTCGCCCGTCCCGCCGTCAATCCCCGGCCCACATGCTCCCCCTGGCCTGGAATGCCCTCCCTCCACACATCCGCCAAGCTAGCTCTCTTCCTCCCTTCAAAGCCCTACTGAGAGCTCACTTCCTCCAAGAGGCCTTCCCAGACTGAGCCCCCTTTTTCCTCTCCTCCTCACCATCCTCCCGGCCCTACCTCCTTCCCCTCCCCACAGCACTTGTATATATTTGTACAGATTTGTTACTCTATTTATTTTACGTGTACATATTACTATTCTATTTATTTTGTTAATGATGTGCATATAGCTATAATTCTATTTGTTCTGACGATTTTGACACCTGTCTACATGTTTTGTTTTGTTGTCTGTCTCCCCCTTCTATCAATCAATCATATTTATTGAGCGCTTACTGTGTACAGAGCACTGTACTAAGCGCTTGGTAGACTGT
The DNA here is from genome assembly GCF_015852505.1 of Tachyglossus aculeatus. Classification (NCBI taxonomy): domain Eukaryota; kingdom Metazoa; phylum Chordata; class Mammalia; order Monotremata; family Tachyglossidae; genus Tachyglossus; species Tachyglossus aculeatus. The sequence goes on along the minus strand of NC_052101.1, from coordinate 131,323,399 downwards.
GAGCCCGTTGTTGGGTAGGGACCATCTTTATATGTTGCTGACTTGTACTTCCCAAGAGCTTAGTACAGTGCCCTGCACTCAGTAAGTACTCAATAAATACGACTGAATGAATGAATGAATGAACCTGTGTAATGTTCTGGGCATTACTGGCCCACTGTATCCCCCTGTTCCTGGGTCATCGTGGGACGTAGAGACCCGGGGATATAATGAATGTTTCTGAAAATCAGAATCAGTATCTCTCCCTGCCACAACCACACTCTCCCTGCCAATCGAGGAGGTTTGTGGGTTAGGTGGCCCTTTCTATGCCCCTTTAGCCACCCTGGTTGGGTCGGGTTCCCCCTAAGCATTAGGCAGAACTCTACAGCCCTCATAAATCTGTGCCACACTAGATGGGAGAGCCATCCTCTCTCCTCTCCCCCATGAAAGCCTTTCACACAACACTCTGCTCCATACGGGGCAGTAGTGGTCTGCACAGAGACCCTACTTGGGGAGGATACAGACTCTCACAGTTGACCCCGTCGCCTGGGGAAGCAGAAAGTAACAGATGTCGCATGGATCACACCATGCAAAGCGGCGAATGCGCCAAGTGCTGGGGATGGGAGGAGGCATTAGCAGATTGAGCATATTCGAGGCCAGGCACCCGCAGACGCCCATCGATCAAATCGTCAAGACCCTCATAGCAGGCGGGGCTGCACTGAGGGATTCTGAGAGTCCTCTTAATTTAAGGGAAGGTCCCAGACCTATCGATTCGAACCCTGCCGGACGTTGGGCCAAGGAGGCTTCCCGATACGCCCAGGCCGGGACTTCCCTCCCTGCCAAAGCTATGACGCACCAGAGTGAGAACCGGCCTCTGTCCTCTCCACAATGACAGCATTTGCTACAAGTTTCGCAGCAGAAACCTGATTAAAATCCCCCGGTTCTCAGGTAATATTGGGACCCAGAGATCTAGGGAAGCAGAGAATGTTTCTGAAAAATCAAAATCAGTATCTTTTCGTGGCCCCCGACTCCACTGCCCATCGGAGGAGGGGTTCGAGAGAAGTGGTTCCATCTCTTGGTCCCCGTGGACACCCCAGCTGGATGCGATGCCCACTCCCCTGGGACAGAATATTGCTCCCTGACAAATCTACAGCACTCCGGAGGAGGGAGGGCCAACCTCTCTCCTCCCCCTTCCCCTCTGCCAAAGAGCCACATGAATGCCTGGGCAACGTTCCAGGCATCATCAGCCCACTGGATCCCCCCGTACCCAGGTAATACTGGCTTCACAGTGGGACACTGTCACCCGTCACCCGAGGACGGGTTCGAGGATCGACGCGGCCAGAGCGAGGGGCAGAGGTTGGAAAGGCGGAGCCACGCAAGATTTATTCTACGATGATGGGCACGACACCCGGGCCCATCATCCCCGTCAGCTCTTCTGGACATTTAACTCCCTTCTCAGGCCCCCTGTTCCTCCCCCTCCTCCATCCCTCACCCCCAACCATCTGGCCTCCTATTTCAGGAGTAAAATTCACTCCATCAGGTCCGAGCTCCCCAAAGTCACTCCGCCCCCTTCTCAAACCCCCCTGCTCTCAACCCTCTCCGCTACTCTCCCATCCTTCCCAGCAATATCTACAGATGAGATCTCCTCCCTCCTCTCAAGTGCTACTCCAGCCACCTGTGCTTCTGACCCCATTCCCTCTCATCTTATGAAATCTCTCGCCCCTTCCCTCCTCCCCTCCATAACTTCCATCTTCAACCGCTCACTCTCCACTGGTTCCTTTCCCTCTGCCTTCAAACATGCCCATCCTAAAAAAAAAAAACCCTCTCTTGACCCCACCTTCCCTTCTAGTTATCGCCCTATCTCCCTCCTACCATTCCTTGCCAAACTCCTTGAACGAGTCGTCTACACCCACTACGTTGCCAAGATCCACCCTTTCCTCTCCATCCATACCGCTACTCTGCTCATTCAAGCTCTCCTCCTATCCCGTCTGGACTACTGCATCAGCCTTCTCTCTGATCTCCCATCCTCGTGTCTCTCTCCACTTCAATCCATGCTTCATGCTGCTGCCCGGATTATCCTTGTCCAGAAACGCTCTGGGCATGTTACTCCCCTCCTCAAAAATCTCCAGTGGCTACCAATCAATCTGCGCATCAGGCAGAAACTCCTCACCCTGGGCTTCAAGGCTGTCCGTCACCTCGCCCCCTCCTACCTCACCTCCCTTCTCTCCTTCTCCAGGCCAGCCCGAACCCTCCGCTCCTCCGCCGCTAATCTCCTCACCGTACCTCGCTCTCGCCTGTCCCGCCATCGACCCCCGGCCCACGTCATCCCCCGGGCCTGGAATGCCCCCAATCCCTCTGCCCATCCGCCAAGCTAGCTCTCTTCCTCCCTTCAAGGCCCTGCTGAGAGCTCACCTCCTCCAGGAAGCCTTCCCAGACTGAGCCCCTTCCTTCCTCTCCCCCTCGTCCCCCTCTCCATCCCCCCATCTTACCTCCTTCCCTTCCCCACAGCACCTGTATATATGTACATATGTCTGTACATATTTATTACTCTATTTATTTATTTATTTATTCTACTTGTACATATCTATTCTATTTATTTTATTTTGTTAGTATGTTTGGTTTTGTTCTCTGTCTCCCCCTTTTAGACTGTGAGCCCACTGTTGGGTAGGGGCAGTCTCGATACGTTGCCAATTTGTACTTCCCAAGCGCTTAGTACGGTGCTCTGCACATAGTAAGCGCTCAATAAATACGATTGATGATGATGACTGCCTCGAATTCCTCGAACGCCAACTCTCTCCTCGACCCCCTCCAATCTGGCTTCCATTCCCTGCACTCCACTGAAACTGCCCGCTCAAAGGTCACCGATGACCTCCTTCTTGCCAAATCCAACAGCTCCCACTCCGTCCTAATCCTCCTCGACCTCTCGGCTGCCTTCGACACTGTGGACCACCCCCTTCTCCTCAACAGGCTATCCGACCTTGGCTTCATAGACTCCGGCCTCTCCTGGTTCTCCTCTTATCTCTCCGGCGGTTCATTCTCAGTCTCCTTTGCGGGCTCCTCCTCCCCCTCCCATCCCCTTACTGTAGGGGTTACTCAAGGCTCAGTTCTTGGTCCCCTTCTGTTCTCTATCTACACTCACTCCCTTGGTGAACTCATTCGCTCACACGGCGAAGGAGGGACCGTCTCAAGGGTCAGTTCTTGGTCGCCTTCCGTTCTCTATCTACACACGCTCCCTTGGTGAACGCATTCGCTCCCACGGCGCATGAGGGACCGTCTCTACGTACTGCCGACTTGTACTTCCCAAGCGTTTGGTACAGTGCTCTGCACACAGTAAGTGCTCAATAAATGAATGAATGAATGAATGAACGAATGAAATTCTCCCTCTACACTCACTCCCTTGGAGAACTCTTTCGCTCCCATGAGTTCAACTACCACCTCTATGTGGATGATTCCCAAATCTGCACTTCCAGCCCCGACCTCTCTCCTTCCCTGCAAACTCACATTTCCATCTCCCTTCAAGACATATCACCTTGGATGTCCACCTGACACCTCCAACTCAACAGGCACCAAACCGAACTCCTCATCTTCCCATCCAAACCCTGTCCTCCCCATCTCATTCTCATCACTGTAAACATCACCACCTCCCCTCACAAGCCCGTAGCCTTACCACTGTTCTCGACTCCTATCTCTCCCTCATTCCACACAAATATTCAACGTGTCACCATATCTTGGCAGTTCTATTTTCACAACACTGGATGAGGACGGGACAGAGGACAGAGGAGAAGGGAGGAGAGCAGTGGTCTGTCAGGCGTGAAGCGGGAGGGTGGTGCTCTTTGAAAGCGTTCGTCTCGCGTTTTAGGACATGCTGCCGCTCCCATAGGCGCAGTCCCCATCCCTTCAGTGGCCACTCCTCCCGGGTGTCTGCCCGCAATCGCCGTGGGTCCAAGACAAGGAACGATATGGAACACCTGCCTTCCACCAAGGCCAGAAGGAGGGCATACGGGTACGTTGCCTCGGAGGCTGAGCGTGGTCCCCAGAGAAGCTCCAGCATCGCCAATAGGCGGGAGGGGGCTCTGGATCCCGGACACAAAATATTGGGGAAGCTGGGGTGGGTAGGCTCCACAGTCATAGTCTTTACTCATTTGAGTGACATCAATTCCCTGCCCACTGACCAGAGGCCTGCCTTCTCCTTGGCCGGCCCTGGTGCTGGGAAAAGGAATGCAGTTATTGCCCTCCGAGTAGGGGCCCTTTACCCACTCAGGACTGAACTAAAACTATCTGGGAAGAGAGCCATCCTCTCTCCTCTCCCTCCCAACTGCCACGGCTCCCCCGAAACACCGTGGTAATTTTGCAGGCGTTAGTGGTGCCCTCTTCCCCCGTTCCCAGGGAATAGGGGTATCGAAGTGGGACACAGAGATCCAGTCTGACAATAAATGTGTCTGAAAAATTAAAGTCACTATCTGTAACTGCCCCCAGTCCTCTGTGCCCCTGACAATCGAGGAGGGTGGTAGGGGGGCAGCCCATTCTATGCCCTTTCTAGGCCCTTTCTACACTTCCAGCCCCGACCCCTCTCCTTCCCTGCAAACTCACATTTCCATCTCCCTTCAAGCCATATCACCTTGGATGTCCAACTGACACCTCCAACTCAACAGGCCCCAAACCGAACTCCTTATCTTCCCATCCAAACCCTGTCCTCCCCATCTCTTTCTCATCACTTTAAGCATCACCACCTCCCCTCACAAGCCCGTAGCCTTACCACTGTCCTCGACTCCTCTCTCTCCCTCATTCCACACAAATATTCAACGTCTCACCATATGCTGTCAGTTCTATGTTCACAACCCTGGATGAGGATGGGACAGAGGACAGAGGAGAAGGGAGGAAAGCAGTGGTCTGTCAGGCGTGAAGCGGGAGGGTGGTGCCCTTTGAAAGCGTTCGTCTCGTGTTTTAGGACGTGCTGCTGCTCCCATAGGCGCAGTCCCCATCCCTTCAGTGGCCACTCCTCCCAGGTGTCTGCCCGCAATCGCCGTGGGTCCAAGACAAGGAACGATATGGAACACCTGCCTTCCACCAAGGCCAGAAGGAGGGCATATGGGTACGTTGCCTCGGAGGCTGAACGTGGTCCCCAGAGAAGCTCCAGCATCGCCAATAGGCGGGAGGGGGCTCTGGATCCCGGACACAAAATATTGGGGAAGCTGGGGTGGGTAGGCTCCACAGTCATAGTCTTTACTCATTTGAGTGACATCAATTCCCTGCCCACTGACCAGAGGCCTGCCTTCTCCTTGGCCGGCCCTGGTGCTGGCAAAAGGAATGCAGTTATTGCCCTCCGAGTAGGGGCCCTTTACCCACCCAGGACTGAACTAAAACTATCTGGGAAGAGAGCCATCCTCTCTCCTCTCCCTCCCAACTGCCACGGCTCCCCCGAAACACCGTGGTAATTTTGCAGGCGTTAGTGGTGCCCTCTTCCCCCGTTCCCAGGGAATAGGGCTATCGAAGTGGGACACAGAGATCCAGTCTGACAATAAATGTGTCTGAAAAATTAAAGTCACTATCTGTAACTGCCCCCAAACCTCTGTGCCCCTGCCAATCGAGAAGGGTGGTAGGGGGGCGGCCCATTCTATGCCCTTTCTATGCCCTTTCTACACTTCCAGCCCCGACCCCTCTCCTTTCCTGCAAACTCACATTTCCCGCTCCCTTCGAGCCATATCACCTTGGATGTCCAACTGACACCTCCAACTCAACAGGCCCCAAACCGAACTCCTTATCTTCCCATCCAAACCCTGTCCTCCCCATCTCTTTCTCATCACTTTAAGCATCACCACCTCCCCTCACAAGCCCGTAGCCTTACCACTGTCCTCGACTCCTCTCTCTCCCTCATTCCACACAAATATTCAACGTGTCACCATATCTTGGCAGTTCTATTTTCACAACACTGGATGAGGATGGGACAGAGGACAGAGGAGAAGGGAGGAGAGCAGTGGTCTGTCAGGCGTGAAGCGGGAGGGTGGTGCTCTTTGAAAGCATTCGTCTCGCGTTTTAGGACGTGCTGCTGCTCCCATAGGCGCAGTCCCCATCCCTTCAGTGGCCACTCCTCCCGGGTGTCTACCCGCAATCGCCATGGGTCCAAAACAAGGAACGGTATAGAACAGCTGCCTTCCAGCATGGCCAGAAGCAGGGCATACGGGTACGTTGCCCCGGAGGCTGAGCGTGGTCCCCAGAGAAGCTCCAGCATCGCCAATAGGCGGGAGGGGGCTCTGGATCCCGGACACAAAATATTGGGGAAGCTGGGGTGGGTAGGCTCCACAGTCATAGACTTTACTCATTTGAGTGACATCAATTCCCTGCCCACTGACCAGAGGCCTGCCTTCTCCTTGGCCGGCCCTGGTGCTGGGAAAAGGAATGCAGTTATTGCCCTCCGAGTAGGGGCCCTTTACCCACCCAAGACTGAACTAAAACTATCTGGGAAGAGAGCCATCCTCTCTCCTCTCCCTCCCAACTGCCACGGCTCCCCCGAAACACCGTGGTAATTTTGCAGGCATTAGTGGTGCCCTCTTCCCCCGTTCCCAGGGAATAGGGGTATCGAAGTGGGACACAGAGATCCAGTCTGACAATAAATGTGTCTGAAAAATTAAAGTCACTATCTGTAACTGCCCCCAAACCCCGGTGCCCCTGCCAATCGAAGAGGGTGGTAGGGGGGCGGCCCATTCTATGCCCTTTCTACACTTCCAGCCCCGACCCCTCTCCTTCCCTGTAAACTCACATTTCCCTCTCCCTTCAAGCCATATCATCTTGGATGTCCAACCGACACCTCCAACTCAACAGGCCCCAAATCGAACTCCTCATCTTCCCATCCAAACCCTGTCCTCCCCATCTCTTTCTCATCACTTTAAGCATCACACGCACTCCCTTGGTGACCTCATTCGCTCCCACGGCTTCAACTATCACCTCTACGCTGATGACACCCAGATCTACATCTCTGCCCCTGCTCTCTCCCCCTCTCTCCAGGCTCGCATCTCCTCCTGCCTTCAGGACATCTCCATTTGGATGTCTACCCCGCCACCTAAAGCTCAACATTTCGAAGACTGAACTCCTTGTCTTCCCTCCCAAGCCTTGCCCTCTCCCTGACTTTCCCATCTCTGTTGACGGCGCTACCATCCTTCCCGTCTCACAAGCCCACAACCTTGGTGTCATCCTCGACTCCGCTCTCTCATTCACCCCTCACATCCAAGCCATCACCAAAAACCTGCCGGTCTCAGCTCCACAACATTGCCAAGATCCGCCCTTTCCTCTCCATCCCAACCGCTACCCTGCTCATTCAAGCACTCATCCTATCCCGTCTGGACTACTGCATCAGCCTTCTCTCTCATCTCCCATCCTCGTGTCTCTCTCCACTTCAATCCATACTTCATGCTGCTGCCCGGATTATCTTTGTCCAGAAACGCTCTGGGCATATCACTCCCCTCCTCAAAAAACTCCAGTGGCTACCAATCAATCTGCGCATCAGGCAGAAACTCCTCACCCTGGGCTTCAAGGCTGTCCATCCCCTCGCCCCCTCCTACCTCACCTCCCTTCTCTCCTTCTCCAGCCCAGCCCGCACCCTCCGCTCCTCCACCGCTGATCTCCTCACCGTACCTCGCTCTCGCTTGTCCCGCCATCGACCCCCGGCCCACGTCATCCCCCGGGCCTGGAATGCCCCCAATCCCTCTGCCCATCCACCAAGCTAGCTCTCTTCCTCCCTTCAAGGCCCTGCTGAGAGCTCACCTCCTCCAGGAGGCCTTCCCAGACTGAGCCCCTTCCTTCCTCTCCCCCTCGTCCCCCTCTCCATCCCCCCATCTTACCTCCCTCCCTTCCCCACAGCACCTCTATATATGTATATATGTTTGTACATACTTCTTTACTCTATTTATTTATTTAACTTATTTGTACATATCTATTCTATTTATTTTATTTTCTTAGTAGGTTTGGTTTTCTTCTCTGTCTCCCCCTTTTAGACTGTGAGCCCACTGTTGGGTAGGGACTGTCTCGACATGTTGCCAATTTGTACTTCCCAAGTGCTTAGTACAGTGCTCTGCACATAGTAAGCGCTCAATAAATACGATTGATGATGATGATGATGATCACTGTAAACATCACCACCTCCCCTCACAAGCCCGTAGCCTTACCACTGTCCTCGACTCCTCTCTCTCCCTCATTCCACACAAATATTCAACGTGTCACCATATCCTGTCAGTTCTATTTTCACAACCCTGGATGAGGATGGGACAGAGGACAGAGGAGGAGGGAGGAGAGCAGTGGTCTGTCAGGCGTGAAGCGGGAGGGTGGTGCTCTTTGAAAGCGTTCGTCTCGAGTTTTAGGACGTGCTGCTGCTCCCATAGGCACAGTCCCCATCCCTTCAGTGGCCACTCCTCCCGGGTGTCTGCCCGCCATCGCCGCGGGTCCAAGACAAGGAACGATATGGAACACCTGCCTTCCACCAAGGCCAGAAGGAGGGCATACGGGTACATTGCCTCGGAGGCTGAGCGTGGTCCCCAGAGAAGCTCCAGCATCACCAGTAGGCGGGAGGGGGCTCTGGATCCCGGACACAAAATATCGGGGAAGCTGGGGTGGGTAGGCTCCACAGTCATAGTCTTTACTCATTTGAGTGACATCGATTCCCTGCCCACTGACCAGAGGCCTGCCTTCTCCTTGGCCGGCCCTGGTGCTGGGAAAAGGAATGCATTTCTTTCCCTCTGAGTAGGGGCCCTTTACGCTCCACCCAGGACTGACCTAAAACTATCTGGGAAGAGAGCCATCCTCTCTCCTCTCCCTCCCAACTGCCACGGCTCCCCCGAAACACCGTGGTAATTTTGCAGGCGTTAGTGGTGCCCTCTTCCCCCGTTCCCAGGGAATAGGGGTATCGAAGTGGGACACAGAGATCCAGTCTGACAATAAATGTGTCTGAAAAATTAAAGTCACTATCTGTAACTGCCCCCAAACCTCTGTGCCCCTGCCAATCGAGGAGGGTGGTAGGGGGGCGGCCCATTCTATGCCCTTTCCATGCCCTTTCTACACGTCCAGCCCCGACCCCTCTCCGTCCCTGCAAACTCACATTTCCATCTTCCTTCGAGACATATCACCTTGGATGTCCAACTGACACCTCCAACTCAACAGGCCCTAAACTGAACTCCTTATCTTCCCATCCAAACCCTGTCCTCCCCATCTCTTTCTCATCACTGTAAACATCACCACCTCCCCTCACAAGCCCGTAGCCTTACCACGGTCCTCGACTCCTCTCTCTCTCTCTCATTCCACACAAATATTCAACGTGTCACCATATCCTGTCAGTTCTATTTTCACAATCCTGGATGAGGATGGGACACAGAGGACAGAGGAGAAGGGAGGAGAGCAGTGGTCTGTCAGGCGTGAAGCGGGAGGGTGGTGCTCTTTGAAAGCGTTCGTCTCGCGTTTTAGGACGTGCTGCCGCTCCCATAGGCGCAGTCCCCATCCCTTCAGTGGCCACTCCTCCCGGGTGTCTGCCCGCAATCGCCGTGGGTCCAAGACAAGGAACGATATGGAACACCTGCCTTCCACCAAGGCCAGAAGGAGGGCATACGGGTACGTTGCCTCGGAGGCTGAGCGTGGTCCCCAGAGAAGCTCCAGCATCGCCAATAGGCTGGAGGGGGCTCTGGATCCCGGACACAAAATATTGGGGAAGCTGGGGTGGGTAGGCTCCGCAGTCGTAGTCTTTACTCATTTGAGTGACATCAATTCCCTGCCCACTGACCAGAGGCCTGCCTTCTCCTTGGCTGGCCCTGGTGCTGGGAAAAGGAATGCAGTTATTGCCCTCCGAGTAGGGGCCCTTTACCCACTCAGGACTGAACTAAAACTATCTGGGAAGAGAGCCATCCTCTCTCCTCTCCCTCCCAACTGCCACGGCTCCCCCGAAACACCGTGGTAATTTTGCAGGCGTTAGTGGTGCCCTCTTCCCCCGTTCCCAGGGAATAGGGGTATCGAAGTGGGTCACAGAGATCCAGTCTGACAATAAATGTGTCTGAAAAATTAAAGTCACTATCTGTAACTGCCCCCAAACTTCTGTGCCCCTGCCAATCGAGGAGGGTGGTAGGGGGGCGGCCCACTCTATGCCCTTTCTATGCCCTTTCTACACTTCCAGCCCCGACCCCTCTCCTTCCCTGCAAACTCACATTTCCCTCTCCCTTCAAACCATATCACCTTGGATGTCCAACTGATACCTCCAACTCAACGGGCCCCAAACCGAACTCCTTATCTTCCCATCCAAACCCTGTCCTCCCCATCTCTTTCTCATCACTTTAAGCATCACCACCTCCCCTCACAAGCCCGTAGCCTTACCACTGTCCTCGACTCCTCTCTCTCCCTCATTCCACACAAATATTCAACGTGTCACCATATGCTGTCAGTTCTATTTTCACAACCCTGGATGAGGATGGGACAGAGGACAGAGGGGAAGGGAGGAGAGCAGTGGTCTGTCAGGCGTGAAGCGGGAGGGTGGTGCTCTTTGAAAGCGTTCGTCTCGAGTTTTAGGACGTGCTGCTGCTCCCACAGGCGCAGTCCCCATCCTTTCAATGGTCACTCCTCCCGGGTGTCTACCCGCAATCGCCATGGGTCCAAAACAAGGAACGATATGGAACACCTGCCTTCCACCAAGGCCAGAAGGAAGGCATATGGGTACGTTGCCTTGGAGGCTGAGCGTGGTCCCCAGAGAAGCTCCAGCATCGCCAATAGGCGGGAGGGGGCTCTGGATCCCGGACACAAAATATTGGGGAAGCTGGGGTGGGTAGGCTCCACAGTCACAGTCTTTACTCATTTGAGTGACATCAATTCCCTGCCCACTGACCAGAGGCCTGCCTTCTCCTTGGCCGGCCCTGGTGCTGGGAAAAGGAATGCAGTTATTGCCCTCCGAGTAGGGGCCCTTTACCCACCCAGGACTGAACTAAAACTATCTGGGAAGAGAGCCATCCTCTCTCCTCTCCCTCCCAACTGCCACGGCTCCCCCGAAACACCGTGGTAATTTTGCAGGCGTTAGTGGTGCCCTCTTCCCCCGTTCCCAGGGAATAGGGGTATCGAAGTGGGACACAGAGATCCAGTCTGACAATAAATGTGTCTGAAAAATTAAAGTCACTATCTGTAACTGCCCCCAAACCTCTGTGCCCCTGCCAATCGAGGAGGGTGGTAGGGGGGCGGCCCATTCTATGCCCTTTCCATGCCCTTTCTACACGTCCAGCCCCGACCCCTCTCCTTCCCTGCAAACTCACGTTTCCCTCTCCCTTCGAGCCATATCACCTTGGATGTCCAACTGACACCTCCAACTCAACAGGCCCTAAACCGAACTCCTTATCTTCCCATCCAAACCCTGTCCTCCCCATCTCTTTCTCATCACTGTAAACATCACCACCTGCCCTCACAAGCCCGTAGCCTTACCACTGTCCTCGACTCCTCTCTCTCCCTCATTCCACACAAATATTCAACGTCTCACCATATGCTGTCAGTTCTATGTTCACAACCCTGGTTGAGGATGGGACAGAGGACAGAGGAGAAGGGAGGAGAGCAGTGGTCTGTCAGGCGTGAAGCGGGAGGGTGGTGCTCTTTGAAAGCGTTCGTCTCGCGTTTTAGGACGTGCTGCCGCTCCCATAGGCGCAGTCCCCATCCCTTCAGTGGCCACTCCTCCCGGGTGTCTGCCCGCAATCGCCGTGGGTCCAAGACAAGGAACCATATGGAACACCTGCCTTCCACCAAGGCCAGAAGGAGGGCATACGGGTACGTTGCCTCGGAGGCTGAGCGTGGTCCCCAGAGAAGCTCCAGCATCGCCAATAGGCGGGAGGGGGCTCTGGATCCTGAACACAAAATATTGGGGAAGCTGGGGTGGGTAGGCTCCACAGTCACAGTCTTTACTCATTTGAGTGACATCAATTCCCTGCCCACTGACCAGAGGCCTGCCTTCTCCTTGGCCGGCCCTGGTGCTGGGAAAAGGAATGCAGTTATTGCCCTCCGAGTAGGGGCCCTTTACCCACCCAGGACTGAACTAAAACTATCTGGGAAGAGAGCCATCCTCTCTCCTCTCCCTCCCAACTGCCACGGCTCCCCCGAAACACCGTGATAATTTTGCAGGCGTTAGTGGTGCCCTCTTCCCCCGTTCCCAGGGAATAGGGGTATCGAAGTGGGACACAGAGATCCAGTCTGACAATAAATGTGTCTGAAAAATTAAAGTCACTATCTGTAACTGCCCCCAAACCTCTGTGCCCCTGCCAATCGAGGGGGTTTGTAGGGGGGCGGCCCTTTCTATGCCCCCGGAGCCACCCCGGTTGGGCTGGGTTCCCACTACAACCTGGGAAGAACTCTACATCCCTCACAAATCTCTGCCACCCAAGAGGGAGTGCCATCCTCTCTCCTCCCCGACCTCATGAAAGCCTTTCACACAACACCCTGCTCCGTACGGGGCAGCGGTGGTCTGCACGCAGACCCCGCTGGGGAGGGTACTGACTCCCGCAGGCGACCCTGTCACCTGGGGAAGCAGAAAGCAACGGATATCGTTTGGCCCGCACCACGCAACGCGGCGTCAGCGATAAGTGCAGGGGATGGGAGGGGGCATCAATAGATCGGGCACCTTCGAGGCCAGGCACCTGCAGACGCCCACCGATCAAATCGTCAAGACCCTCATAGCAGGTGGGGCTGCGCTGGGGGATTCCCAGGGTCCTCTCCGTTTAGGGGAAAGTCCCAATCAGACCGATTCAAACCCTGCCAGATGTTGGGCCAAGGAGGTTTCCCGCTATGCCCAGGCCACGACTTTACTCCCTGCCAAATCTACGACCCACCTGAGTGAGAGCTGGGCTCTGTCCTCTCCCCAGTGACGGCCTTTGCCACAAGTTTCTCGGCGGAAACCTGATGAAAATCCCTGTTCCCAGGTAATATGGGGAGCATAGTGAGACCCAGAGACCCAGGGCAACAGAGAATGTTTCTGAAAAATCAAAATCGGTATCTTTTCCTGCCCTCTAAATCCACTGCCCATCACAGGAAGGGGTTCGAAGGAAGGGGCCCCATCTCTTGGTTCCCACAGACACCCCGTCTGGGCCCCGTGCCCGCTCCCCCAGGACAGAACATCGTTGCCTGACAAATCTACAACCCCCTAGAGGGAGAGCCACCCTCTCTCCTCTCCCTTCCCCTCTGCCTGAGATCCACATGAATGCCTGTGCAATGCTTTAGGCATTAGGAACCCACTCGATCCCCCGTACCCAAGTAATACTGAAATCCCAGTGGGACACCGTCACCCGTCACGCAGGGACGGCTTCAAGGATCCGTGCGGCCGGAGAGACAGAGGTTGGAAAGGCTAAGCCACACAAAATGTCCCGAACTTCACTTTTGGGAGGGATACGCTTATTTTAGTTATTCACACACAGCAAATTGATCTCCCCTCTTGGGTGGATTACTCGCACACGGCGGAGCGTCTAGCTTCCACCCACGAACACTTCCCAATCAGTGAGGAATTCAGTGATGCCTTACTTGCACGTGGTGAAGCATCTAGCTCCCCACCCCAAACGCTTCCCGCTCAGGAGGAATACATTGATGCGTTACACACACGTGGCGAAGCACCCTAAGCTTCCCGCCCCGTGAAGGTTCAGCAGGACTCTTGCCCGTCCCAAGGCTCCTCACTTGGTGCAGACAGGGCAGGCATCCCACGCTCCAGGTGGATGGGACACGCAGCTGGCTGCTGCGGATCTCAATCCACTGCACAGAACATTGGAGGCGGCAGGTACTTATCACCTGTCCTTCCGGGTCATTGGGGATTCTCGTCTCAGCTTGTACCATCTCCGTTCTCCCCCGCCACCAACCACCGGCACCCTGCTCCATAACTGATTCGGTTGGCACGGGGCCGAGGGACGCCTTCCGTATTCCTCCCCTGGGACGTCTAGCGGTTGCGGTTGCGGTTGCGGTCCCCCGCCTAGGTTTCCGAGTTCCGCTTTGCTTGCTCGGGCAGTCACGAGATAGTGTTTGACCTCGAGACGGCCGGGGCCCCAGTTCCACTCGGAACAGACACCGAAACCCGGGGAAGCAGTGACTGTTTCTGAAAAATGAAAGTCAGCGTCCTCACCCCCAAGGCCACCGCCCCGGCCACGGGAGAGGTTTGGAAACAGAGCTGCCATTCCCACACCCCTGTTGTCATTCCGGTTGGGCTCGATTCCCTCTCACCCTGGACAGAACTTTACTCCGTACCAAATCTGTGGTACACCAGAGGGAGAGCTATCCCCTCTCCTCTCTTTCCCTACGGGAAAGCCTTGCCCGTAATGCGCTGCTCCACGCAGGGCTGCATTGGTCTGTGCAGAGAACCTCACTAGGGGTGCACTGACTCTCGCAGTTGATCCCATCACCGGGGGAAGCACGATGTAACGGACGGCACGCGGACCGCACCGTACAAAGCAGCGACAGCAACAAGTGCAGAGGATGGGAGGAGTTATCAATTGATGGGGCGCATTTGAGGGCAGGCACCCACAGACGCCCATCGAGCAAGTCGTCAAGACTCTCGTAGCAGGCGGGGCTGCGCTGAGGGATTCTGAGAGTCCTCTTCGTTTAAGAGAAGGTCCCAGACCTATCGATTCAAACCCTGCCGGACGTTGGGCCAAGGAGGTTTCCCGATACGCCCAGGCCGGGACTTCCCTCCCTGCCAAAGCTCTGACGCACCAGAGTGAGAACCGGCCTCTGTCCTCTCCACAATGACAGCCTTTGCTACAAGTTTCGCAGCAGAAACCTGATTAAAATCCCCCGGTTCTCAGGTAATATTGGGACCCAGGGATCTAGGGAAGCAGAGAATGTTTCTGAAAAATCAAAATCAGTATCTTTTCGTGGCCCCCGACTCCACTGCCCATCGGAGGAGGGGTTCGAAAGAAGTGGTTCCATCTCTTGGTCCCCGTGGACACCCCAGCCGGATGCGATGCCCACTCCCCTGGGACAGAACATTGCTCCCTGACAAATCTACAGCACTCCGGAGGAGGGAGGGCCAACCTCTCTCCTCTCCCTTCCCCTCTGCCACAGAGCCACATGAATGCCTGGGCAACGTCCCAGGCATCATCAGCCCACTGGATCCCCCCGTACCCAGGTAATACTGGACTCACAGTGGGACACTGTCACCCGTCACCCGAGGACGGGTTCGAGGATCGAGGCGGCCAGAGCGAGGGGCAGAGGTTGGAAAGGCGGAGCCACGCAAGATTTATTCTACGATGATGGGCACGACACCCGGGCCCATCATCCCCGTCAGCTCTTCCGGACATTTAACTCCCTTCTCAGGCCCCCTGTTCCTCCCCCTCCACCATCCCTCACACCCAACCATCTGGCCTCCTACTTCAGGAGTAAAATTCACTCCATCAGGTCCAAGCTCCCCAAAGTCACTCCGCCCCCTTCTCCAGCCCCCCGGCTCTCAACCCTTTCATCCTTCCCAGCAGTATTTTCAAATGAGATCTCCTCCCTCCTCTCAAGTGGTACTCCAGCCACCTGTGCTTCTGACCCCATTCCCTCTCATCTTATGAAATCTCTCGCCCCTTCCCTCCTCCCCTCTGTAACTTCCATCTTCAACCGCTCACTCTCCACTGGTTCCTTTCCCTCTACCTTCAAACATGCCCATGCTAAAAAAAAAAAAAACCTCTCTTGACCCCACCTTCCCTTCTAGTTATCGCCCTATCTCCCTCCTACCATTCCTTTCCAAACTCCTTGAACGAGTCGTCTACACCCACTACATTGCCAAGATCCGCCCTTTCCTCTCCATCCATACCGCTACTCTGCTCATTCAAGCTCTCATCCTATCCCGTCTAGACTGCTGCATCAGCCGTCTCTCTGATCTCCCATCCTCGTGTCTCTCTCCACTTCAATCCATGCTTCATGCTGCTGCCCGGATTATCCTTGTCCAGAAACGCTCTGGGCATATTACTCCCCTCCTCAAAAATCTCCAGTGGCTACCAATCAATCTGCGCATCAGGCAGAAACTCCTCACCCTGGGCTTCAAGGCTGTCCGTCACCTCGCCCCCTCCTACCTCACCTCCCTTCTCTCCTTCTCCAGCCCAGCCCACACCCTCCGCTCCTCCGCCGCTAATCTCCTCACCGTACCTCGCTCTCGCCTGTCCCGCCATCGACACCCGGCCCACGTCATCCCCCGGGCCTGGAATGCCCCCAATCCCTCTGCCCATCCGCCAAGCTAGCTCTCTTCCTCCCTTCAAGGCCCTGCTGAGAGCTCACCTCCTCCAGGAGGCCTTCCCAGACTGAGCCCCTTCCTTCCCCTCCCCCTCGTCCCCCCTCCATCCCCGCCATCTTACCTCCTTCCCTTCCCCACAGCACCTGTATATATGTATATAAGTTTGTACATATTTATTACTCTATTTATTTATTTATTTATTCTGCTTGTACATATCTATTCTATTTATTTTATTTTGTTAGTATGTTTGGTTTTGTTCTCTGTCTCCCCCTTTTAGACTGTGAGCCCACTGTTGGGTAGGGACTGTCCCGATATGTTGCCAATTTGTACTTCCCAAGCACTTAGTACAGTGCTCTGCACATAGCAAGCGCTCAATAAATACGATTGATGATGATGACTGCCTCGAATTCCTCGAACGCCAACTCTCTCCTCGACCCCCCTCCAATCTGGCTTCCATCCCCTGCACTCCACCGAAACTGCCCTCTCAAAGGTCACCGATGACCTCCTTCTTGCCAAATCCAACAGCTCCCACTCCGTCCTAATCCTCCTCGACCTCTCGGCTGCCTTCGACACTGTGGACCACCCCCTTCTCCTCAACACGCTATCCGACCTTGGCTTCACAGACTCCGTGCTCTCCTGGTTCTCCTCTCATCTCTCCGGCCGTTCATTCTCAGTCTCCTTTGCGGGCTCCTCCTCCCCCTCCCATCCCCTTACTGTAGGGGTTCCTCAAGGCTCAGTTCTTGGTTCCCTTTTGTTCTCTATCTACACTCACTCCCTTGGTGAACTCATTCGCTCACACGGCGAAGGAGGGACCGTCTCAAGGGTCAGTTCAGGGTCAGCTCTGGATCCCGGACAGAAAATATTGGGGAAGCTGGGGTGGGTAGGCTCCACAGTCATAGTCTTTACTCATTTGAGTGACATAGATCCCCTGCCCACTGACCAGAGGCCTGCCTTCTCCTTGGCCGGCCCTGGTGCTGGGAAAAGGAATGCATTTCTTTCCCTCTGAGTAGGGGCCCTTTACGCTCCACCCAGGACTGACCTAAAACTATCTGGGAAGAGAGCCATCCTCCCTCCTCTCCCTCCCAACTGCCACGGCTCCCCCGAAACACCGTGGTAATTTTGCAGGCGTTAGTGGTGCCCTCTTCCCCCGTTCCCAGGGAATAGGGGTATCGAAGTGGGACACAGAGATCCAGTCTGACAATAAATGTGTCTGAAAAATTAAAGTCACTATCTGTAACTGCCCCCAAACCTCTGTGCCCCTGCCAATCGAGGAGGGTGGTAGGGGGGCGGCCCATTCTATGCCCTTTCCATGCCCTTTCTACACGTCCAGCCCCGACCCCTCTCCTTCCCTGCAAACTCACATTTCCATCTCCTTTCGAGACATATCACCTTGGATGTCCAACTGACACCTCCAACTCAACAGGCCCTAAACTGAACTCCTTATCTTCCCATCCAAACCCTGTACTCCCCATCTCTTTCTCATCACTGTAAACATCACCACCTCCCCTCACAAGCCCGTAGCCTTACCACGGTCCTCGACTCCTCTCTCTCTCTCTCATTCCACACAAATATTCAACGTGTCACCATATCCTGTCAGTTCTATTTTCACAATCCTGGATGAGGATGGGACACAGAGGACAGAGGAGAAGGGAGGAGAGCAGTGGTCTGTCAGGCGTGAAGCGGGAGGGTGGTGCTCTTTGAAAGCGTTCGTCTCGCGTTTTAGGACGTGCTGCTGCTCCCATAGGCGCAGTCCCCATCCCTTCAGTGGCCACTCCTCCCGGGTGTCTACCCGCAATCGCCATGGGTCCAAAACAAGGAACGGTATAGAACAGCTGCCTTCCAGCATGGCCAGAAGCAGGGCATACGGGTACGTTGCCTCGGAGGCTGAGCGTGGTCCCCAGAGAAGCTCCAGCATTGCCAATAGGCGGGAGGGGGGCTCTGGATCCCGGACACAAAATATTGGGGAAGCTGGGGTGGGGAGGCTCCACAGTCATAGACTTTACTCATTTGAGTGACATCAATTCCCTGCCCACTGACCAGAGGCCTGCCTTCTCCTTGGCCGGCCCTGGTGCTGGGAAAAGGAATGCAGTTATTGCCCTCCGAGTAGGGGCCCTTTACCCACCCAAGACTGAACTAAAACTATCTGGGAAGAGAGCCATCCTCTCTCCTCTCCCTCCCAACTGCCACGGCTCCCCCGAAACACCGTGGTAATTTTGCAGGCATTAGTGGTGCCCTCTTCCCCCGTTCCCAGGGAATAGGGGTATCGAAGTGGGACACAGAGATCCAGTCTGACAATAAATGTGTCTGAAAAATTAAAGTCACTATCTGTAACTGCCCCTAAACCCCGGTGCCCCTGCCAATCGAGGAGGGTGGTAGGGGGGCGGCCCATTCTATGCCCTTTCTACACTTCCAGCCCCGACCCCTCTCCTTCCCTGTAAACTCACATTTCCCTCTCCCTTCAAGCCATATCATCTTGGATGTCCAACCGACACCTCCAACTCAACAGGCCCCAAATCGAACTCCTCATCTTCCCATCCAAACCCTGTCCTCCCCATCTCTTTCTCATCACTTTAAGCATCACACGCACTCCCTTGGTGACCTCATTCGCTCCCACGGCTTCAACTATCACCTCTACGCTGATGACACCCAGATCTACATCTCTGCCCCTGCTCTCTCCCCCTCTCTCCAGGCTCGCATCTCCTCCTGCCTTCAGGACATCTCCATTTGGATGTCTACCCGCCACCTAAAGCTCAACATGTCGAAGACTGAACTCCTTGTCTTCCCTCCCAAGCCTTGCCCTCTCCCTGACTTTCCCATCTCTGTTGACGGCGCTACCATCCTTCCCGTCTCACAAGCCCACAACCTTGGTGTCATCCTCGACTCCGCTCTCTCATTCACCCCCTCACATCCAAGCCATCACCAAAAACCTGCCGGTCTCAGCTCCACAACATTGCCAAGATCCGCCCTTTCCTCTCCATCCCAACCGCTACCCTGCTCATTCAAGCACTCATCCTATCCCGTCTGGACTACTGCATCAGCCTTCTCTCTCATCTCCCATCCTCGTGTCTCTCTCCACTTCAATCCATACTTCATGCTGCTGCCCGGATTATCTTTGTCCAGAAACGCTCTGGGCATATCACTCCCCTCCTCAAAAAACTCCAGTGGCTACCAATCAATCTGCGCATCAGGCAGAAACTCCTCACCCTGGGCTTCAAGGCTGTCCATCCTCTCGCCCCCTCCTACCTCACCTCCCTTCTCTCCTTCTCCAGCCCAGCCCGCACCCTCCGCTCCTCCACCGCTGATCTCCTCACCGTACCTCGCTCTCGCTTGTCCCGCCATCGACCCCCGGCCCACGTCATCCCCCGGGCCTGGAATGCCCCCAATCCCTCTGCCCATCCACCAAGCTAGCTCTCTTCCTCCCTTCAAGGCCCTGCTGAGAGCTCACCTCCCCCAGGAGGCCTTCCCAGACTGAGCCCCTTCCTTCCTCTCCCCCTCGTCCCCCTCTCCATCCCCCCATCTTACCTCCCTCCCTTCCCCACAGCACCTCTATATATGTATATATGTTTGTACATACTTCTTTACTCTATTTATTTATTTAACTTATTTGTACATATCTATTCTATTTATTTTATTTTCTTAGTATGTTTGGTTTTCTTCTCTGTCTCCCCCTTTTAGACTGTGAGCCCACTGTTGGGTAGGGACTGTCTCGACATGTTGCCAATTTGTACTTCCCAAGTGCTTAGTACAGTGCTCTGCACATAGTAAGCGCTCAATAAATACGATTGATGATGATGATGATGATCACAGTAAACATCACCACCTCCCCTCACAAGCCCGTAGCCTTACCACTGTCCTCGACTCCTCTCTCTCCCTCATTCCACACAAATATTCAACGTGTCACCATATCCTGTCAATTCTATTTTCACAACCCTGGATGAGGATGGGACAGAGGACAGAGGAGGAGGGAGGAGAGCAGTGGTCTGTCAGGCGTGAAGCGGGAGGGTGGTGCTCTTTGAAAGCGTTCGTCTCGAGTTTTAGGACGTGCTGCTGCTCCCATAGGCACAGTCCCCATCCCTTCAGTGGCCACTCCTCCCGGGTGTCTGCCCGCCATCGCCGCGGGTCCAAGACAAGGAACGATATGGAACACCTGCCTTCCACCAAGGCCAGAAGGAGGGCATACGGGTACATTGCCTCGGAGGCTGAGCGTGGTCCCCAGAGAAGCTCCAGGATTACCAGTAGGCGGGAGGGGGCTCTGGATCCCGGACACAAAATATCGGGGAAGCTGGGGTGTGTAGGCTCCACAGTCATAGTCTTTACTCATTTGAGTGACATCGATTCCCTGCCCACTGACCAGAGGCCTGCCTTCTCCTTGGCCGGCCCTGGTGCTGGGAAAAGGAATGCAGTTATTGCCCTCCGAGTAGGGGCCCTTTACCCACCCAGGACTGAACTAAAACTATCTGGGAAGAGAGCCATCCTCTCTCCTCTCCCTCCCAACTGCCACGGCTCCCCCGAAACACCGTGGCAATTTTGCAGGCGTTAGTGGTGCCCTCTTCCCCCGTTCCCAGGGAATAGGGGTATCGAAGTGGGACACAGAGATCCAGTCTGACAATAAATGTGTCTGAAAAATTAAAGTCACTATCTGTAACTGCCCCCAAACCCCTGTGCCCCTGCCAATCGAGGAGGGTGGTAGGGGGGCGGCCCATTCTATGCCCTTTCTATGCCCTTTCTACACTTCCAGCCCCGACCCCTCTCCTTCCCTGCAAACTCACATTTCCCTCTCCCTTCGAGCCATATCATCTTGGATGTCCAACTGACACCTCCAACTCAACAGGCCCCAAACCGAACTCCTTATCTTCCCATCCAAACCCTGTCCTCCCCATCTCTTTCTCATCACTTTAAGCATCACCACCTCCCCTCACAAGCCCGTAGCCTTACTACTGTCCTCGACTCCTCTCTCTCTCTCTCATTCCACACAAATATTCATCGTGTCACCATAATCCTGTCAGTTCTATTTTCACAATCCTGGATGAGGATGGGACACAGAGGACAGAGGAGAGGGGGGGAGAGCAGTGGTCTGTCAGGCGTGAAGCGGGAGGGTGGTGCTCTTTGAAAGCATTCGTCTCGCGTTTTAGGACGTGCTGCTGCTCCCACAGGCGCAGTCCCCATCCCTTCAGTGGCCACTCCTCCCGGGTGTCTGCCCGCAATCGCCGTGGGTCCAAGACAAGGAACGATATGGAACACCTGCCTTCCACCAAGGCCAGAAGGAGGGCATACGGGTACGTTGCCTCGGAGGCTGAGCGTGGTCCCCAGAGAAGCTCCAGCATCGCCAATAGGCGGGAGGGGGCTCTGGATCCCGGACACAAAATATTGGGGAAGCTGGGGTGTGTAGGCTCCACAGTCATAGTCTTTACTCATTTGAGTGACATCAATTCCCTGCCCACTGACCAGAGGCCTGCCTTCTCCTTGGCCGGCCCTGGTGCTGGGAAAAGGAATGCAGTTATTGCCCTCCGAGTAGGGGCCCTTTACCCACCCAGGACTGAACTAAAACTATCTGGGAAGAGAGCCATCCTCTCTCCTCTCCCTCCCAACTGCCACGGCTCCCCCGAAACACCGTGGTAATTTTGCAGGCGTTAGTGGTGCCCTCTTCCCCCGTTCCCAGGGAATAGGGGTATCGAAGTGGGACACAGAGATCCAGTCTGACAATAAATGTGTCTGAAAAATTAAAGTCACTATCTGTAACTGCCCCCAAACCCCTGTGCCCCTGCCAATCGAGGAGGGTGGTAGGGGGGGGGGCCCATTCTATGCCCTTTCTATGCCCTTTCTACACTTCCAGCCCCGACCCCTCTCCTTCCCTGCAAACTCACATTTCCCTCTCCCTTCGAGACATATCACCTTGGATGTCCAACTGACACCTCCAACTCAACAGGCCCCAAACCGAACTCCTTATCTTCCCATCCAAACCCTGTCCTCCCCATCTCTTTCTCATCACTTTAAGCATCACCACCTGCCCTCACAAGCCCGTAGCCTTACCACTGTCCTCGACTCCTCTCTCTCCCTCATTCCACACAAATATTCAACGTCTCACCATATGCTGTCAGTTCTATTTTCACAACCCTGGTTGAGGATGGGACAGAGGACAGAGGAGAAGGGAGGAGAGCAGTGGTCTGTCAGGCGTGAAGCGGGAGGGTGGTGCTCTTTGAAAGCGTTCGTCTCGCGTTTTAGGACGTGCTGCTGCTCCCACAGGCGCAGTCCCCATCCCTTCAGTGGCCACTCCTTCCGGGTGTCTGCCCGCAATCGCCGTGGGTCCAAGACAAGGAATGATATGGAACACCTGCCTTCCACCAAGGCCAGAAGGAGGGCATACGGGTACGTTGCCTCGGAGGCTGAGCGAGGTCCCCAAAGAAGCTCCAGCATCGCCAATAGGCGGGAGGGGGCTCTGGATCCCGGACACAAAATATTGGGGAAGCTGGGGTGGGTAGGCTCCACAGTCATAGTCTTTACTCATTTGAGTGACATCAATTCCCTGCCCACTGACCAGAGGCCTGCCTTCTCCTTGGCCGGCCCTGGTGCTGGGAAAAGGAATGCAGTTATTGCCCTCCGAGTAGGGGCCCTTTACCCACCCAGGACTGAACTAAAACTATCTGGGAAGACAGCCATCCTCTCTCCTCTCCCTCCCAACTGCCACGGCTCCCCCGAAACACCGGGGTAATTTTGCAGGCGTTAGTGGTGCCCTCTTCCCCCGTTCCCAGGGAATAGGGCTATCGAAGTGGGACACAGAGATCCAGTCTGACAATAAATGTGTCTGAAAAATTAAAGTCACTATCTGTAACTGCCCCCAAACCTCTGTGCCCCTGCCAACCGAGGAGGGTGGTAGGGGGGCGGCCCACTCTATGCCCTTTCCATGCCCTTTCTACACGTCCAGCCCCGACCCCTCTCCTTCCCTGCAAACTCACATTTCCCTCTCCCTTCAAGCCATATCACCTTGGATGTCCAACTGACACCTCCAACTCAACAGGCCCCAAACCGAACTCCTTATCTTCCCATCCAAACCCTGTCCTCCCCATCTCTTTTTCATCACTTTAAGCATCACCACCTCCCCTCACAAGCCCTTAGCCTTACCACTGTCCTCGACTCCTCTCTCTCCCTCATTCCACACAAATATTCAACGTCTCACCATACGCTGTCAGTTCTATTTTCACAACCCTGGATGAGGATGGGACACAGAGGACAGAGGAGAAGGGAGGAGAGCAGTGGTCTGTCAGGCGTGAAGCGGGAGGGTGGTGCTCTTTGAAAGCGTTCGTCTCGCGTTTTAGGACGTGCTGCTGCTCCCACAGGCGCAGTCCCCATCCCTTCAGTGGCCACTCCTCCCGGGTGTCTGCCCGCAATCGCCGTGGTCCAAGACAAGGAACGATATGGAACACCTGCCTCCCACCAAGGCCAGAAGGAGGGCATTCGGGTACGTTGCCTCTTCGGCTGAGCGAGGTCCCCAGAAAAGCTCCAGCATCTCCAATAGGCGGGAGGGGGCTCTGGATCCCGGACACAAAATATTGGGGAAGCTGGGCTGGGTAGGCTCCACAGTCATAGTCTTTACTCATTTGAGTGACATCAATTCCCTGCCCACTATCCAGAGGCCTACCTTCTCCTTGGCCGGCCCTGGTGCTGCTAAAAGGAATGCAGTTATTGCCCTCCGAGTAGGGGCCCTTTACCCACCCAGGACTGAACTAAAACTATCTGGGAAGAGAGCCATCCTCTCTCCTCTCCCTCCCAACTGCCACGGCTCCCCCGAAACACCGTGGTAATTTTGCAGGCGATAGTGGTGCCCTCTTCCCCCGTTCCCAGGGAATAGGGGTATCGGAGTGGGACACAGAGATCCAGTCTGACAATAAATGTGTCTGAAAAATTAAAGTCACTATCTGTAACTGCCCCCAATCCCCTGTGCCCCTGCCAATCGAGGAGGGTGGTAGGGGGGGTGGCCCATTCTATGCCCTTTCTATGCCCTTTCTACACTTCCAGTCCCGACCCCTCTCCTTCCCTGCAAACTCACATTTCCATCTCCCTTCGAGCCATATCATCTTGGATGTCCACCTGACACCTCCAACTCAACTCAACATTTTTGAAAAATCAAAATCAGTATCTTTTCGTGCCCCCGACTTCCCTGCCCATCCAGGGAGGGGTTCAAAGGAAGATGCTCTGTCTCTTGTTCCCCATAGACACCCCGGTTGGGCCCAGTGCCAGGCTCCCCCAAGACAGAACCTTGGTCCCTGACAAATCTTCAACACCCCAGAGGGAGAGCCATCCTCTCTCCTCTCCCTTCCCTTCTGCCAAAGATGCACAGGAATGCCCGTGCAATGTTCCAGGCATTATCACCCCACTGGATCCCCCGTCCCCAGGTAATACCAAAATCGCAGTGGCCCGCTGTCAACCATCACGTGGGGATGAGTTCAAGGATTGGCACAGGTAGATGGAGAGGACAAGCTTGGAAGGGCTAAGCCTCACAAGATTCATTCTACAAAGTAAATTGAACTTCATTTTTGGGAGGAATACACTTATTTTAGTTATTCACACATTGCAAATTGATCTCCCCCCTTGGATGAAATACAGGAACGTGTTACTCGCACATGGCGAAGCAACTAGCTCCCATCCATGAATGATTCCCACTCAGGAGGAATACATTTATGCGTTACACACGGGGAAGCACCCAGCCCCGTGAGGGCTCAGCAGGACCCACGGGAGCCTCCTGTCTCATGGCTCCTCACTTGGTACGGACCAAGCAGACATCCCTGCCCGCTGCTGCAGGTCTCGATCCGCCACAGAGAACTTCAGAAGCGGCAGGTACTTATCACCTGTCCATCTGGGTCATGCGGGATTCTCGTTTCAGCTTGTACCATCTCTTTCCTGTCGTCTCCCCCCAACCACCTGCACCCCTGCTCCATACCGCATCTCTTAGCACGGGGCAAGGAACGCCCTCCGTATTCCTGTCCTGGGATGTCTAGGGGTTTCGGTCATGCTGCCCCACCCATGCTTCCGAATTCTGCTTTGCTAGTTCCACAGTCATGAGATAGTGTTGGACCTCGAGACGGAGGGTGCCCCAGTTCAACTCGGAAAAGACACTGAAACCCGGGGAAACAATGAACGTTTCTGAAAACTCCGTGCCATACAAGACAGAGAGCCATCCTCTCCCCGATGAAGGCCTTTCCCACAACACTCTGCTCCATAGGAGGCAGAGGTGGTCTGCACCAAAACCTTATTGGGGAGGGCACTGACTCTCGCAGTTGACCCCATCACCTGGGGAAACAGAAAGTAACAAATGTCGCGTGGACCTCACCATGCAAAGCAGTGACAGCCCCAACTGCAGGGGACGGGAGGAGGAGACGACAGATCGGGCGCATTCCAGGCCAGGCACCCACACACCCCCACCGATCAAATCATCAAGACCCTCATAGCAGGCGGGGCTGCACTGAGGGATTCCGAGAGTCCTGTTTGGGGGAAGGTCCCAGTCCGACCGATTCAAACCCCGCCAGACGTTAGGCCGTGGAGTTTTGGCCAACACGTCCAGAGGACACCATACTGAAATCGAGTCTACCAGGTCTTCAGTCTAAAGTTTTCAGTAGGGGCTTTTTCCCGCTACCCCGTGGGTAGAACATTACGGCCTCTCACGGCTATCCCGAAAGAGCGTCATCCTCTCTCTTCTCAGCCTCCAAATGCCATCGCTCCACTTGCAATATTCTAGGCGTTATCGCCCCACTTCATTGCCACATTATCGGCCCCGCGTTCCCTGGGAATAGAGGGATCACAGTGGGGACCCAAAGACTCACAGAAAAAGAGAATGTTTCTGAAAAATCAAAATCAGTATCTTCCCATCCCCTGCCATTGAAGGGGTTTGGGGGTGCAGCTACCATCTCTACACCCCCACAGCCACTCCAGTCGGGCCAGGTTTCCCTGCCAAATCTATGACCCATCAGAGGGAGAGCCGGCCTCTGTCCTCTTCCCCATGACAGCCTTTCGCGTGATCTTCTGAAGCTCCATGCAGAGCTGTGGCAGTCCGCATCGAGATCCTAAATGCTAATGCGCTGACTCGCGCAATCTTCCCCAGTTACATTTGGAAGCATAAAATAAAAGATAACGTCACGTACCACGTAACGTAACGAGGCGACGGTGGCAACAACAACGGTGGTACTTGTTCGATGCCGACAACATGCCGGGCGCTGCACTAAATTCTCAAGGAGAGAGACTTCATTCAGATCAGGTGCCGTCCGTTCAACTCCTTGAACGAGTCGTCTACACCCACTACATTGCCAAGATCCGCCCTTTCCTCTCCATCCATACCGCTACTCTGCTCACTCAAGCTCTCATCCTATCCCGCCTGGACTACTGCATCAGCCTTCTCTCTGATCTCCCATCCTCGTGTCCCTCTCCACTTCGATCCATGCTTCATGCTGCTGCCCGGACTATCCTTGCCCAGAAACGCTCCGGGCATATTACTCCCCTCCTCAAAAATCTCCAGTGGCTACCAATCAATCTGCGCATCAGGCAGAAACTCCTCACCCTGGGCTTCACGGCTGTCCGTCACCTCGCCCCCTCCTACCTCACCTCCCTTCTCTCCTTCTCCAGCCCAGCCCGCACCCTCCGCTCCTCCGCCGCTAATCTCCTCACCGTACCTCGCTCTCGCCTGTCCCCGCCATCGACCCCCGGCCCACGTCATCCCCCTGGCCTGGAATGCCCCCAATCCCTCTGCCCATCCGCCAAGCTAGCTCTCTTCCTCCCTTCAAGGCACTGCTGAGAGCTCAACTCCTCCAGGAGGCCTTCCCAGACTGAGCCCCTTCCTTCTTCTCCCCCTCGTCCCCCTATCCATCCCCGCCATCTTACCTCCTTCCCTTCCCCACAGCACCTGTATATATGTATATATGTTTGTACATATTTATTACTCTATTCATTTATTTATTTATTTATTTATTCTACTTGTACATATCTATTCTATTTATTTTATTTTGTTAGTACGTTTGGTTTTGTTCTCTGTCTCCCCCTTTTAGACTGTGAGCCCACTGTTGGGTAGGGACTGTCTCTATACGTTGCCAATTTGTACTTCCCAAGCGCTTAGTACGGTGCTCTGCACATAGTAAGCGCTCAATAAATACGATTGATGATGATGACTGCCTCGAATTCCTTGAACGCCAACTCTCTCCTCGACCCCCTCCAATCTGGCTTCCATCCCCTGCACTCCACCGAAACTGCCCTCTCAAAGGTCACCGATGACCTCCTTCTTGCCAAATCCAACAGCTCCTACTCCGTCCTAATCCTCCTCGACCTCTCCGCTGCCTTCGACACTGTGGACCACCCCCTTCTCCTCAACACGCTATCCGACCTTGGCTTCACAGACTCCGGCCTCTCCTGGTTCTCCTCTTATCTCTCCGGCCGTTCATTCTCAGTCTCCTTTGCGGGCTCCTCCTCCCCCTCCCATGCCCTTACTGTGGGGGTTCCTCAAGGCTCAGTTCTTGGTCCCCTTCTGTTCTCTATCTACACTCACTCCCTTGGTGAACTCATTCGCTCACACGGCGAAGGGGGGACCGTCTCAAGGGTCAGTTCTTGGTCGCCTTCCGTTCTCTATCTACACTCGCTCCCTTGGTGAACGCAATCGCTCCCACGGCGAATGAGGGACCGTCTCTACATACTGCCGACTTGTACTTCCCAAGCGTTTGGTACGGTGCTCTGCACACAGTAAGTGCTCAATAAATGAAAGAATGAAGGAATGAATGAATGAAATTCTCCCTCTACACCTACTCCCTTGGAGAACTCTTTCGCTCCCATGAGTTCAACTACCACCTCTATGTGGATGATTCCCAAATCGGCACTTCCAGCCCCGACCTCTCTCCTTCCCTGCAAACTCACATTTCCATCTCCCTTCAAGACATATCACCTCGGATGTCCACCTGACACCTCCAACTCAACAGGCCCCAAACCAAACTCCTCATCTTCCCATCCAAACCCTGTCCTCCCCATCTCTTTCTCATCACTTTAAGCATCACCACCTCCCCTCACAAGCCCGTAGCCTTACCACTGTCCTCGACTCCTCTCTCTCCCTCATTCCACACAAATATTCAACGTGTCACCACATCTTGTCAGTTCTGTTTTCACAGCACTGGATGAGGATGGGACAGAGGACAGAGGAGAAGGGAGGAGAGCAGTGGTCTGTCAGGTGTGAAGAGGGAGGGGTGGTGCTCTTTGAAAGCGTTTGTCTCGAGTTTTAGGACGTGCTGCTGCTCCCACAGGCGCAGTCCCCATCCTTTCAATGGTCACTCCTCCCGGGTGTCTACCCGCAATCGCCATGGGTCCAAAACAACGAACGATATGGAACACCTGCCTTCCACCAAGGCCAGAAGGAGGGCATACGGCTACGTTGCCTCGGAGGCTAAGCGTGGTCCCCAGAGAAGCTCCAGCATCACCAACAGGCGGGAGGGGGCTCTGGATCCCGGACACAAACTATTGGGGAAGCTGGGGTGGGTAGGCTCCACAGTCACAGTCTTTACTCATTTGAGTGACATCAATTCCCTGCCCACTGACCAGAGGCCTGCCTTCTCCTTGGCCGGCCCTGGTGCTGGGAAAAGGAATGCATTTCTTTCCCTCTGAGTAGGGGCCCTTTTACGCTCCACCCAGGACTGAACTAAAACTATCTGGGAAGAGAGCCATCCTCTCTCCTCTCCCTCCCAACTGCCACGGCTCCCCTGAAACACCGTGGTAATTTTGCAGGCGTTAGTGGTGCCCTCTTCCCCCGTTCCCAGGGAATAGGGCTATCGAAGTGGGACACAGAGATCCAGTCTGACAATAAATGTGTCTGAAAAATTAAAGTCACTATCTGTAACTGCCCCCAAACCTCTGTGCCCCTGCCAATCGAGAAGGGTGGTAGGGGGGGCGGCCCATTCTATGCCCTTTCTATGCCCTTTCTACACTTCCAGCCCCGACCCCTCTCCTTTCCTGCAAACTCACATTTCCCGCTCCCTTCGAGCCATATCACCTTGGATGTCCAACTGACACCTCCAACTCAACAGGCCCCAAACCGAACTCCTTATCTTCCCATCCAAACCCTGTCCTCCCCATCTCTTTCTCATCACTTTAAGCATCACCACCTCCCCTCACAAGCCCGTAGCCTTACCACTGTCCTCGACTCCTCTCTCTCCCTCATTCCACACAAATATTCAACGTGTCACCATATCTTGGCAGTTCTATTTTCACAACACTGGATGAGGATGGGACAGAGGACAGAGGAGAAGGGAGGAGAGCAGTGGTCTGTCAGGCGTGAAGCGGGAGGGTGGTGCTCTTTGAAAGCATTCGTCTCGCGTTTTAGGACGTGCTGCTGCTCCCATAGGCGCAGTCCCCATCCCTTCAGTGGCCACTCCTCCCGGGTGTCTACCCGCAATCGCCATGGGTCCAAAACAAGGAACGGTATAGAACAGCTGCCTTCCAGCATGGCCAGAAGCAGGGCATACGGGTACGTTGCCCCGGAGGCTGAGCGTGGTCCCCAGAGAAGCTCCAGCATCGCCAATAGGCGGGAGGGGGCTCTGGATCCCGGACACAAAATATTGGGGAAGCTGGGGGTGGGTAGGCTCCACAGTCATAGACTTTACTCATTTGAGTGACATCAATTCCCTGCCCACTGACCAGAGGCCTGCCTTCTCCTTGGCCGGCCCTGGTGCTGGGAAAAGGAATGCAGTTATTGCCCTCCGAGTAGGGGCCCTTTACCCACCCAAGACTGAACTAAAACTATCTGGGAAGAGAGCCATCCTCTCTCCTCTCCCTCCCAACTGCCACGGCTCCCCCGAAACACCGTGGTAATTTTGCAGGCATTAGTGGTGCCCTCTTCCCCCGTTCCCAGGGAATAGGGGTATCGAAGTGGGACACAGAGATCCAGTCTGACAATAAATGTGTCTGAAAAATTAAAGTCACTATCTGTAACTGCCCCCAAACCCCGGTGCCCCTGCCAATCGAAGAGGGTGGTAGGGGGGGCGGCCCATTCTATGCCCTTTCTACACTTCCAGCCCCGACCCCTCTCCTTCCCTGTAAACTCACATTTCCCTCTCCCTTCAAGCCATATCATCTTGGATGTCCAACCGACACCTCCAACTCAACAGGCCCCAAATCGAACTCCTCATCTTCCCATCCAAACCCTGTCCTCCCCATCTCTTTCTCATCACTTTAAGCATCACACGCACTCCCTTGGTGACCTCATTCGCTCCCACGGCTTCAACTATCACCTCTACGCTGATGACACCCAGATCTACATCTCTGCCCCTGCTCTCTCCCCCTCTCTCCAGGCTCGCATCTCCTCCTGCCTTCAGGACATCTCCATTTGGATGTCTACCCGCCACCTAAAGCTCAACATTTCGAAGACTGAACTCCTTGTCTTCCCTCCCAAGCCTTGCCCTCTCCCTGACTTTCCCATCTCTGTTGACGGCGCTACCATCCTTCCCGTCTCACAAGCCCACAACCTTGGTGTCATCCTCGACTCCGCTCTCTCATTCACCCCTCACATCCAAGCCATCACCAAAAACCTGCCGGTCTCAGCTCCACAACATTGCCAAGATCCGCCCTTTCCTCTCCATCCCAACCGCTACCCTGCTCATTCAAGCACTCATCCTATCCCGTCTGGACTACTGCATCAGCCTTCTCTCTCATCTCCCATCCTCGTGTCTCTCTCCACTTCAATCCATACTTCATGCTGCTGCCCCGGATTATCTTTGTCCAGAAACGCTCTGGGCATATCACTCCCCTCCTCAAAAAACTCCAGTGGCTACCAATCAATCTGCGCATCAGGCAGAAACTCCTCACCCTGGGCTTCAAGGCTGTCCATCCCCTCGCCCCCTCCTACCTCACCTCCCTTCTCTCCTTCTCCAGCCCAGCCCGCACCCTCCGCTCCTCCACCGCTGATCTCCTCACCGTACCTCGCTCTCGCTTGTCCCGCCATCGACCCCCGGCCCACGTCATCCCCCGGGCCTGGAATGCCCCCAATCCCTCTGCCCATCCACCAAGCTAGCTCTCTTCCTCCCTTCAAGGCCCTGCTGAGAGCTCACCTCCTCCAGGAGGCCTTCCCAGACTGAGCCCCTTCCTTCCTCTCCCCCTCGTCCCCCTCTCCATCCCCCCATCTTACCTCCCTCCCTTCCCCACAGCACCTCTATATATGTATATATGTTTGTACATACTTCTTTACTCTATTTATTTATTTAACTTATTTGTACATATCTATTCTATTTATTTTATTTTCTTAGTAGGTTTGGTTTTCTTCTCTGTCTCCCCCTTTTAGACTGTGAGCCCACTGTTGGGTAGGGACTGTCTCGACATGTTGCCAATTTGTACTTCCCAAGTGCTTAGTACAGTGCTCTGCACATAGTAAGCGCTCAATAAATACGATTGATGATGATGATGATGATCACTGTAAACATCACCACCTCCCCTCACAAGCCCGTAGCCTTACCACTGTCCTCGACTCCTCTCTCTCCCTCATTCCACACAAATATTCAACGTGTCACCATATCCTGTCAGTTCTATTTTCACAACCCTGGATGAGGATGGGACAGAGGACAGAGGAGGAGGGAGGAGAGCAGTGGTCTGTCAGGCGTGAAGCGGGAGGGTGGTGCTCTTTGAAAGCGTTCGTCTCGAGTTTTAGGACGTGCTGCTGCTCCCATAGGCACAGTCCCCATCCCTTCAGTGGCCACTCCCTCCCGGGTGTCTGCCCGCCATCGCCGCGGGTCCAAGACAAGGAACGATATGGAACACCTGCCTTCCACCAAGGCCAGAAGGAGGGGCATACGGGTACATTGCCTCGGAGGCTGAGCGTGGTCCCCAGAGAAGCTCCAGCATCACCAGTAGGCGGGAGGGGGCTCTGGATCCCGGACACAAAATATCGGGGAAGCTGGGGTGGGTAGGCTCCACAGTCATAGTCTTTACTCATTTGAGTGACATCGATTCCTGCCCACTGACCAGAGGCCTGCCTTCTCCTTGGCCGGCCCTGGTGCTGGGAAAAGGAATGCATTTCTTTCCCTCTGAGTAGGGGCCCTTTACGCTCCACCCAGGACTGACCTAAAACTATCTGGGAAGAGAGCCATCCTCTCTCCTCTCCCTCCCAACTGCCACGGCTCCCCCGAAACACCGTGGTAATTTTGCAGGCGTTAGTGGTGCCCTCTTCCCCCGTTCCCAGGGAATAGGGGTATCGAAGTGGGACACAGAGATCCAGTCTGACAATAAATGTGTCTGAAAAATTAAAGTCACTATCTGTAACTGCCCCCAAACCTCTGTGCCCCTGCCAATCGAGGAGGGTGGTAGGGGGGCGGCCCATTCTATGCCCTTTCCATGCCCTTTCTACACGTCCAGCCCCGACCCCTCTCCGTCCCTGCAAACTCACATTTCCATCTTCCTTCGAGACATATCACCTTGGATGTCCAACTGACACCTCCAACTCAACAGGCCCTAAACTGAACTCCTTATCTTCCCATCCAAACCCTGTCCTCCCCATCTCTTTCTCATCACTGTAAACATCACCACCTCCCCTCACAAGCCCGTAGCCTTACCACGGTCCTCGACTCCTCTCTCTCTCTCTCATTCCACACAAATATTCAACGTGTCACCATATCCTGTCAGTTCTATTTTCACAATCCTGGATGAGGATGGGACACAGAGGACAGAGGAGAAGGGAGGAGAGCAGTGGTCTGTCAGGCGTGAAGCGGGAGGGTGGTGCTCTTTGAAAGCGTTCGTCTCGCGTTTTAGGACGTGCTGCCGCTCCCATAGGCGCAGTCCCCATCCCTTCAGTGGCCACTCCTCCCGGGTGTCTGCCCGCAATCGCCGTGGGTCCAAGACAAGGAACGATATGGAACACCTGCCTTCCACCAAGGCCAGAAGGAGGGCATACGGGTACGTTGCCTCGGAGGCTGAGCGTGGTCCCCAGAGAAGCTCCAGCATCGCCAATAGGCTGGAGGGGGGCTCTGGATCCCGGACACAAAATATTGGGGAAGCTGGGGTGGGTAGGCTCCGCAGTCGTAGTCTTTACTCATTTGAGTGACATCAATTCCCTGCCCACTGACCAGAGGCCTGCCTTCTCCTTGGCTGGCCCTGGTGCTGGGAAAAGGAATGCAGTTATTGCCCTCCGAGTAGGGGCCCTTTACCCACTCAGGACTGAACTAAAACTATCTGGGAAGAGAGCCATCCTCTCTCCTCTCCCTCCCAACTGCCACGGCTCCCCCGAAACACCGTGGTAATTTTGCAGGCGTTAGTGGTGCCCTCTTCCCCCGTTCCCAGGGAATAGGGGTATCGAAGTGGGTCACAGAGATCCAGTCTGACAATAAATGTGTCTGAAAAATTAAAGTCACTATCTGTAACTGCCCCCAAACTTCTGTGCCCCTGCCAATCGAGGAGGGTGGTAGGGGGGGCGGCCCACTCTATGCCCTTTCTATGCCCTTTCTACACTTCCAGCCCCGACCCCTCTCCTTCCCTGCAAACTCACATTTCCCTCTCCCTTCAAACCATATCACCTTGGATGTCCAACTGATACCTCCAACTCAACGGGCCCCAAACCGAACTCCTTATCTTCCCATCCAAACCCTGTCCTCCCCATCTCTTTCTCATCACTTTAAGCATCACCACCTCCCCTCACAAGCCCGTAGCCTTACCACTGTCCTCGACTCCTCTCTCTCCCTCATTCCACACAAATATTCAACGTGTCACCATATGCTGTCAGTTCTATTTTCACAACCCTGGATGAGGATGGGACAGAGGACAGAGGGGAAGGGAGGAGAGCAGTGGTCTGTCAGGCGTGAAGCGGGAGGGTGGTGCTCTTTGAAAGCGTTCGTCTCGAGTTTTAGGACGTGCTGCTGCTCCCACAGGCGCAGTCCCCCATCCTTTCAATGGTCACTCCTCCCGGGTGTCTACCCGCAATCGCCATGGGTCCAAAACAAGGAACGATATGGAACACCTGCCTTCCACCAAGGCCAGAAGGAAGGCATATGGGTACGTTGCCTTGGAGGCTGAGCGTGGTCCCCAGAGAAGCTCCAGCATCGCCAATAGGCGGGAGGGGGCTCTGGATCCCGGACACAAAATATTGGGGGAAGCTGGGGTGGGTAGGCTCCACAGTCACAGTCTTTACTCATTTGAGTGACATCAATTCCCTGCCCACTGACCAGAGGCCTGCCTTCTCCTTGGCCGGCCCTGGTGCTGGGAAAAGGAATGCAGTTATTGCCCTCCGAGTAGGGGCCCTTTACCCACCCAGGACTG
The DNA here is from genome assembly GCF_015852505.1 of Tachyglossus aculeatus. Lineage (NCBI taxonomy): Eukaryota > Metazoa > Chordata > Mammalia > Monotremata > Tachyglossidae > Tachyglossus > Tachyglossus aculeatus. The sequence goes on along the minus strand of NC_052101.1, from coordinate 131,288,985 downwards.
AACTAAAACTATCTGGGAAGAGAGCCATCCTCTCTCCTCTCCCTCCCAACTGCCACGGCTCCCCCGAAACACCGTGGTAATTTTGCAGGCGTTAGTGGTGCCCTCTTCCCCCGTTCCCAGGGAATAGGGGTATCGAAGTGGGACACAGAGATCCAGTCTGACAATAAATGTGTCTGAAAAATTAAAGTCACTATCTGTAACTGCCCCCAAACCTCTGTGCCCCTGCCAATCGAGGAGGGTGGTAGGGGGGCGGCCCATTCTATGCCCTTTCCATGCCCTTTCTACACGTCCAGCCCCGACCCCTCTCCTTCCCTGCAAACTCACGTTTCCCTCTCCCTTCGAGCCATATCACCTTGGATGTCCAACTGACACCTCCAACTCAACAGGCCCTAAACCGAACTCCTTATCTTCCCATCCAAACCCTGTCCTCCCCATCTCTTTCTCATCACTGTAAACATCACCACCTGCCCTCACAAGCCCGTAGCCTTACCACTGTCCTCGACTCCTCTCTCTCCCTCATTCCACACAAATATTCAACGTCTCACCATATGCTGTCAGTTCTATGTTCACAACCCTGGTTGAGGATGGGACAGAGGACAGAGGAGAAGGGAGGAGAGCAGTGGTCTGTCAGGCGTGAAGCGGGAGGGTGGTGCTCTTTGAAAGCGTTCGTCTCGCGTTTTAGGACGTGCTGCCGCTCCCATAGGCGCAGTCCCCATCCCTTCAGTGGGCCACTCCTCCCGGGTGTCTGCCCGCAATCGCCGTGGGTCCAAGACAAGGAACCATATGGAACACCTGCCTTCCACCAAGGCCAGAAGGAGGGCATACGGGTACGTTGCCTCGGAGGCTGAGCGTGGTCCCCAGAGAAGCTCCAGCATCGCCAATAGGCGGGAGGGGGCTCTGGATCCTGAACACAAAATATTGGGGAAGCTGGGGTGGGTAGGCTCCACAGTCACAGTCTTTACTCATTTGAGTGACATCAATTCCCTGCCCACTGACCAGAGGCCTGCCTTCTCCTTGGCCGGGCCCTGGTGCTGGGAAAAGGAATGCAGTTATTGCCCTCCGAGTAGGGGCCCTTTACCCACCCAGGACTGAACTAAAACTATCTGGGAAGAGAGCCATCCTCTCTCCTCTCCCTCCCAACTGCCACGGCTCCCCCGAAACACCGTGATAATTTTGCAGGCGTTAGTGGTGCCCTCTTCCCCCGTTCCCAGGGAATAGGGGTATCGAAGTGGGACACAGAGATCCAGTCTGACAATAAATGTGTCTGAAAAATTAAAGTCACTATCTGTAACTGCCCCCAAACCTCTGTGCCCCTGCCAATCGAGGGGGTTTGTAGGGGGGCGGGCCCTTTCTATGCCCCCGGAGCCACCCCGGTTGGGCTGGGTTCCCACTACAACCTGGGAAGAACTCTACATCCCTCACAAATCTCTGCCACCCAAGAGGGAGTGCCATCCTCTCTCCTCCCCGACCTCATGAAAGCCTTTCACACAACACCCTGCTCCGTACGGGGCAGCGGTGGTCTGCACGCAGACCCCGCTGGGGAGGGTACTGACTCCCGCAGGCGACCCTGTCACCTGGGGAAGCAGAAAGCAACGGATATCGTTTGGCCCGCACCACGCAACGCGGCGTCAGCGATAAGTGCAGGGGATGGGAGGGGGCATCAATAGATCGGGGCACCTTCGAGGCCAGGCACCTGCAGACGCCCACCGATCAAATCGTCAAGACCCTCATAGCAGGTGGGGCTGCGCTGGGGGATTCCCAGGGTCCTCTCCGTTTAGGGGAAAGTCCCAATCAGACCGATTCAAACCCTGCCAGATGTTGGGCCAAGGAGGTTTCCCGCTATGCCCAGGGCCACGACTTTACTCCCTGCCAAATCTACGACCCACCTGAGTGAGAGCTGGGCTCTGTCCTCTCCCCAGTGACGGCCTTTGCCACAAGTTTCTCGGCGGAAACCTGATGAAAATCCCTGTTCCCAGGTAATATGGGGAGCATAGTGAGACCCAGAGACCCAGGGCAACAGAGAATGTTTCTGAAAAATCAAAATCGGTATCTTTTCCTGCCCTCTAAATCCACTGCCCATCACAGGGAAGGGGTTCGAAGGAAGGGGCCCCATCTCTTGGTTCCCACAGACACCCCGTCTGGGCCCCGTGCCCGCTCCCCCAGGACAGAACATCGTTGCCTGACAAATCTACAACCCCCTAGAGGGAGAGCCACCCTCTCTCCTCTCCCTTCCCCTCTGCCTGAGATCCACATGAATGCCTGTGCAATGCTTTAGGCATTAGGAACCCACTCGATCCCCCTGTACCCAAGTAATACTGAAATCCCAGTGGGACACCGTCACCCGTCACGCAGGGACGGCTTCAAGGATCCGTGCGGCCGGAGAGACAGAGGTTGGAAAGGCTAAGCCACACAAAATGTCCCGAACTTCACTTTTGGGAGGGATACGCTTATTTTAGTTATTCACACACAGCAAATTGATCTCCCCTCTTGGGTGGATTACTCGCACACGGCGGAGCGTCTAGCTTCCACCCACGAACACTTCCCAATCAGTGAGGAATTCAGTGATGCCTTACTTGCACGTGGTGAAGCATCTAGCTCCCCACCCCAAACGCTTCCCGCTCAGGAGGAATACATTGATGCGTTACACACACGTGGCGAAGCACCCCTAAGCTTCCCGCCCCGTGAAGGTTCAGCAGGACTCTTGCCCGTCCCAAGGCTCCTCACTTGGTGCAGACAGGGCAGGCATCCCACGCTCCAGGTGGATGGGACACGCAGCTGGCTGCTGCGGATCTCAATCCACTGCACAGAACATTGGAGGCGGCAGGTACTTATCACCTGTCCTTCCGGGTCATTGGGGATTCTCGTCTCAGCTTGTACCATCTCCGTTCTCCCCCGCCACCAACCACCGGCACCCTGCTCCATAACTGATTCGGTTTGGCACGGGGCCGAGGGACGCCTTCCGTATTCCTCCCCTGGGACGTCTAGCGGTTGCGGTTGCGGTTGCGGTCCCCCGCCTAGGTTTCCGAGTTCCGCTTTGCTTGCTCGGGGCAGTCACGAGATAGTGTTTGACCTCGAGACGGCCGGGGCCCCAGTTCCACTCGGAACAGACACCGAAACCCGGGGAAGCAGTGACTGTTTCTGAAAAATGAAAGTCAGCGTCCTCACCCCCAAGGCCACCGCCCCGGCCACGGGAGAGGTTTGGAAACAGAGCTGCCATTCCCACACCCCTGTTGTCATTCCGGTTGGGCTCGATTCCCTCTCACCCTGGACAGAACTTTACTCCGTACCAAATCTGTGGTACACCAGAGGGAGAGCTATCCCCTCTCCTCTCTTTCCCTACGGGAAAGCCTTGCCCGTAATGCGCTGCTCCACGCAGGGCTGCATTGGTCTGTGCAGAGAACCTCACTAGGGGTGCACTGACTCTCGCAGTTGATCCCATCACCGGGGGAAGCACGATGTAACGGACGGCACGCGGACCGCACCGTACAAAGCAGCGACAGCAACAAGTGCAGAGGATGGGAGGAGTTATCAATTGATGGGGCGCATTTGAGGGCAGGCACCCACAGACGCCCATCGAGCAAGTCGTCAAGACTCTCGTAGCAGGCGGGGGCTGCGCTGAGGGATTCTGAGAGTCCTCTTCGTTTAAGAGAAGGTCCCAGACCTATCGATTCAAACCCTGCCGGACGTTGGGCCAAGGAGGTTTCCCGATACGCCCAGGCCGGGACTTCCCTCCCTGCCAAAGCTCTGACGCACCAGAGTGAGAACCGGCCTCTGTCCTCTCCACAATGACAGCCTTTGCTACAAGTTTCGCAGCAGAAACCTGATTAAAATCCCCCGGTTCTCAGGTAATATTGGGACCCAGGGATCTAGGGAAGCAGAGAATGTTTCTGAAAAATCAAAATCAGTATCTTTTCGTGGCCCCCGACTCCACTGCCCATCGGAGGAGGGGGTTCGAAAGAAGTGGTTCCATCTCTTGGTCCCCGTGGACATCCCCAGCCGGATGCGATGCCCCACTCCCCTGGGACAGAACATTGCTCCCTGACAAATCTACAGCACTCCGGAGGAGGGGAGGGGCCAACCTCTCTCCTCTCCCTTCCCCTCTGCCACAGAGCCACATGAATGCCTGGGCAACGTCCCAGGCATCATCAGCCCACTGGATCCCCCCGTACCCAGGTAATACTGGACTCACAGTGGGACACTGTCACCCGTCACCCGAGGACGGGTTCGAGGATCGAGGCGGCCAGAGCGAGGGGCAGAGGTTGGAAAGGCGGAGCCACGCAAGATTTATTCTACGATGATGGGCACGACACCCGGGGCCCATCATCCCAGCCAGCTCTTCCGTACATGTAACTCCCTTCTCAGGCCCCCGTTCCTCCCCCTCCTCCATCCCTCACCCCCAACAATCTGGCCTCCTACTTCATTAGTAAAATTAACTCCATCAGGTCCAAGCTCCCCAAAGTCACTCCGCCCCCTTCTCCAGCCCCCCGGCTCTCAACCCTCTCATCCTTCCCAGCAGTATCTTCAAATGAGATCTCCTCCCTCCTCTCAAGTGCTACTCCATCCACCTGTGCTTCTGACCCCCATTCCCTCTCATCTTATGAAATCTCTCGCCCCTTCCCTCCTCCCCTCTGTAACTTCCATCTTCAACCGCTCACTCTCCACTGGTTCCTTTCCCTCTACCTTCAAACATGCCCATGCTAAAAAAAAAAAAAAACCTCTCTTGACCCCACCTTCCCTTCTAGTTATCGCCCTATCTCCCTCCTACCATTCCTTTCCCAAACTCCTTGAACGAGTCGTCTACACCCACTACATTGCCAAGATCCGCCCTTTCCTCTCCATCCATACCGCTACTCTGCTCATTCAAGCTCTCATCCTATCCCGTCTAGACTACTGCATCAGCCGTCTCTCTGATCTCCCATCCTCGTGTCTCTCTCCACTTCAATCCATGCTTCATGCTGCTGCCCGGATTATCCTTGTCCAGAAACGCTCTGGGGCATATTACTCCCCTCCTCAAAAATCTCCAGTGGCTACCAATCAATCTGCGCATCAGGCAGAAACTCCTCACCCTGGGCTTCAAGGCTGTCCGTCACCTCGCCCCCTCCTACCTCACCTCCCTTCTCTCCTTCTCCAGCCCAGCCCACACCCTCCGCTCCTCCGCCGCTAATCTCCTCACCGTACCTCGCTCTCGCCTGTCCCGCCATCGACACCCGCCCACGTCATCCCCCGGGCCTGGAATGCCCCCAATCCCTCTGCCCATCCGCCAAGCTAGCTCTCTTCCTCCCTTCAAGGCCCTGCTGAGAGCTCACCTCCTCCAGGAGGCCTTCCCAGACTGAGCCCCTTCCTTCCCCTCCCCCTCGTCCCCCCTCCATCCCCGCCATCTTACCTCCTTCCCTTCCCCACAGCACCTGTATATATGTATATAAGTTTGTACATATTTATTACTCTATTTATTTATTTATTTATTCTGCTTGTACATATCTATTCTATTTATTTTATTTTGTTAGTATGTTTGGTTTTGTTCTCTGTCTCCCCCTTTTAGACTGTGAGCCCACTGTTGGGTAGGGACTGTCCCGATATGTTGCCAATTTGTACTTCCCAAGCACTTAGTACAGTGCTCTGCACATAGCAAGCGCTCAATAAATACGATTGATGATGATGACTGCCTCGAATTCCTCGAACGCCAACTCTCTCCTCGACCCCCCTCCAATCTGGCTTCCATCCCCTGCACTCCACCGAAACTGCCCTCTCAAAGGTCACCGATGACCTCCTTCTTGCCAAATCCAACAGCTCCCACTCCGTCCTAATCCTCCTCGACCTCTCGGCTGCCTTCGACACTGTGGACCACCCCCTTCTCCTCAACACGCTATCCGACCTTGGCTTCACAGACTCCGTGCTCTCCTGGTTCTCCTCTCATCTCTCCGGCCGTTCATTCTCAGTCTCCTTTGCGGGCTCCTCCTCCCCCTCCCATCCGCCTTACTGTAGGGGTTCCTCAAGGGCTCAGTTCTTGGTTCCCTTTTGTTCTCTATCTACACTCACTCCCTTGGTGAACTCATTCGCTCACACGGCGAAGGAGGGACCGTCTCAAGGGTCAGTTCAGGGTCAGCACTGGATCCCGGACAGAAAATATTGGGGAAGCTGGGGTGGGGTAGGCTCCACAGTCCATAGTCTTTACTCATTTGAGTGACATAGATCCCCTGCCCACTGACCAGAGGCCTGCCTTCTCCTTGGCCGGCCCTGGTGCTGGGAAAAGGAATGCATTTCTTTCCCTCTGAGTAGGGGCCCTTTACGCTCCACCCAGGACTGACCTAAAACTATCTGGGAGAGAGAGCCATCCTCCCTCCTCTCCCTCCCAACTGCCACGGCTTCCCCCGAAACACCGTGGTAATTTGCAGGCGTTAGTGGTGCCCTCTTCCCCCGTTCCCAGGGAATAGGGGTATCGAAGTGGGACACAGAGATCCAGTCTGACAATAAATGGTGTCTGAAAAATTAAAGTCACTATCTGTAACTGCCCCCAAACCTCTGTGCCCCTGCCAATCGAGGAGGGTGGGTAGGGGGGGCGGCCCATTCTATGCCCTTTCCATGCCCTTTCTACACGTCCAGGCCCCGACCCCTCTCCTTCCCTGCAAACTCACATTTCCATCTCCTTTCGAGACATATCACCTTGGATGTCCAACTGACACCTCCAACTCAACAGGCCCTAAACTGAACTCCTTATCTTCCCATCCAAACCCTGTACTCCCCATCTCTTTCTCATCACTGTAAACATCACCACCTCCCCTCACAAGCCCGTAGCCTTACCACGGTCCTCGACTCCTCTCTCTCTCTCTCATTCCACACAAATATTCAACGTGTCACCATATCCTGTCAGTTCTATTTTCACAATCCTGGATGAGGATGGGACACAGAGGACAGAGGAGAAGGGAGGAGAGCAGTGGTCTGTCAGGGCGTGAAGCGGGAGGGGTGGTGCTCTTTGAAAGCGTTCGTCTCGCGTTTTAGGACGTGCTGCTGCTCCCATAGGCGCAGTCCCCATCCCTTCAGTGGCCACTCCTCCCGGGTGTCTACCCGCAATCGCCATGGGTCCAAAACAAGGAACGGTATAGAACAGCTGCCTTCCAGCATGGCCAGAAGCAGGGCATACGGGTACGTTGCCTCGGAGGGCTGAGCGTGGTCCCCAGAGAAGCTCCAGCATTGCCAATAGGCGGGAGGGGGCTCTGGATCCCGGACACAAAATATTGGGGAAGCGGGGGTGGGGAGGCTCCACAGTCCATAGACTTTACTCATTTGAGTGACATCAATTCCCTGCCCACTGACCAGAGGCCTGCCTTCTCCTTGGCCGGCCCTGGTGCTGGGAAAAGGAATGCAGTTATTGCCCTCCGAGTAGGGGGCCCTTTACCCACCCAAGACTGAACTAAAACTATCTGGGAAGAGAGCCATCCTCTCTCCTCTCCCTCCAACTGCCACGCTCCCCCGAAACACCGTGGTAATTTTGCAGGCATTAGTGGTGCCCTCTTCCCCCGTTCCCAGGGAATAGGGGTATCGAAGTGGGGACACAGAGATCCAGTCTGACAATAAATGTGTCTGAAAAATTAAAGTCACTATCTGTAACTGCCCCTAAACCCCGGTGCCCCTGCCAATCGAGGAGGTGGTAGGGGGGGCGGCCCATTCTATGGCCCTTTCTACACTTCCAGCCCCGACCCCTCTCCTTCCCTGTAAACTCACATTTCCCTCTCCCTTCAAGCCATATCATCTTGGATGTCCAACCGACACCTCCAACTCAACAGGCCCCAAATCGAACTCCTCATCTTCCCATCCAAACCCTGTCCTCCCCATCTCTTTCTCATCACTTTAAGCATCACAGACGCACTCCCTTGGTGACCTCATTCGCTCCCACGGCTTCAACTATCACCTCTACGCTGATGACACCCAGATCTACATCTCTGCCCCTGCTCTCTCCCCCTCTCTCCAGGCTCGCATCTCCTCCTGCCTTCAGGACATCTCCATTTGGATGTCTACCCGCCACCTAAAGCTCAACATGTCGAAGACTGAACTCCTTGTCTTCCCTCCCAAGCCTTGCCCTCTCCCTGACTTTCCCATCTCTGTTGACGGCGCTACCATCCTTCCCGTCTCACAAGCCCACAACCTTGGTGTCATCCTCGACTCCGCTCTCTCATTCACCCCTCACATCCAAGCCATCACCAAAAACCTGCCGGTCTCAGCTCCACAACATTGCCAAGATCCGCCCTTTCCTCTCCATCCCAACCGCTACCCTGCTCATTCAAGCACTCATCCTATCCCGTCTGGACTACTGCATCAGCCTTCTCTCTCATCTCCCATCCTCGTGTCCTCTCTCCACTTCAATCCAGTACTTCATGCTGCTGCCCGGATTATCTTTGTCCAGAAACGCTCTGGGCATATCACTCCCCCCTCCTCAAAAAACTCCAGTGGCTACCAATCAATCTGCGCATCAGGCAGAAACTCCTCACCCTGGGCTTCAAGGCTGTCCATCCCCTCGCCCCCTCCTACCTCACCTCCCTTCTCTCCTTCTCCAGCCCAGCCCGCACCCTCCGCTCCTCCACCGCTGATCTCCTCACCGTACCTCGCTCTCGCTTGTCCCGCCATCGACCCCCGGCCCACGTCATCCCCCGGGCCTGGAATGCCCCCAATCCTCTCTGCCCATCCACCAGCTAGCTCTCTTCCTCCCTTCAAGGCCCTGCTGAGAGCTCACCTCCCCCAGGAGGCCTTCCCAGACTGGACCCCTTCCTTCCTCTCCCCCCTCGTCCCCCTCTCCATCCCCCCCATCTTACCTCCCTCCCTTCCCCACAGCACCTCTATATATGTATATATGTTTGTACATACTTCTTTACTCTATTTATTTATTTAACTTATTTGTACATATCTATTCTATTTATTTTATTTTCTTAGTATGTTTGGTTTTCTTCTCTGTCTCCCCCTTTTAGACTGTGAGCCCACTGTTGGGTAGGGACTGTCTCGACATGTTGCCAATTTGTACTTCCCAAGTGCTTTAGTACAGTGCTCTGCACATAGTAAGCGCTCAATAAATACGATTGATGATGAGATGATGATGATCACAGTAAACATCACCACCTCCCCTCACAAGCCCGTAGCCTTACCACTGTCCTCGACTCCTCTCTCTCCCTCATTTCCACACAAATATTCAACGTGTCACCATATCCTGTCAATTCTATTTTCACAACCCTGGATGAGGGATGGGACAGAGGACAGAGGAGGAGGGAGGAGAGCAGTGGTCTGTCAGGCGTGAAGCGGGAGGGTGGTGCTTCTTTGAAAGCTGTTCGTCTCGAGTTTTAGGACGTGCTGCTGCTCCCCATAGGCACAGTCCCCATCCCTTCAGTGGCCACTCCTCCCGGGTGTCTGCCCGCCATCGCCGCGGGTCCAAGACAAGGAACGATATTGGAACACCTGCCTTCCACCAAGGCCAGAAGGAGGGCATACGGGTACATTGCCTCGGAGGCTGAGCGTGGTCCCCAGAGAAGCTCCAGGATTACCAGTAGGGCGGGAGGGGGGGCTCTGGATCCCGGACACAAAATATCGGGGAAGCTGGGGTGTGTAGGCTCCACAGTCATAGTCTTTACTCATTTGAGTAAATGATTCCCTGCCCACTGACCAGAGGCCTGCCTTCTCCTTGGCCGGCCCTGGTGCTGGGAAAAGGAATGCAGTTATTGCCCTCCGAGTAGGGGCCCTTTACCCACCCAGGACTGAACTAAAACTATCTGGGAAGAGAGCCATCCTCTCTCCTCTCCCTCCCAACTGCCACGGCTCCCCCGAAACACCGTGGCAATTTTGCAGGCGTTAGTGGTGCCCTCTTCCCCCGTTCCCAGGGAATAGGGGTATCGAAGTGGGACACAGAGATCCAGTCTGACAATAAATGTGTCTGAAAAATTAAAGTCACTATCTGTAACTGCCCCCAAACCCCTGTGCCCCTGCCAATCGAGGAGGGGTGGTAGGGGGCGGGCCCATTCTATGCCCTTTCTATGCCCTTTCTACACTTCCAGCCCCGACCCCTCTCCTTCCCTGCAAACTCACATTTCCCCTCTCCCTTCGAGCCATATCATCTTGGATGTCCAACTGACACCTCCAACTCAACAGGCCCCAAACCGAACTCCTTATCTTCCCATCCAAACCCTGTCCTCCCCATCTCTTTCTCATCACTTTAAGCACCACCCACCTCCCCTCACAAGCCCGTAGCCTTACTACTGTCCTCGACTCCTCTCTCTCTCTCTCATTCCACACAAATATTCATCGTGTCACCATAATCCTGTCAGTTCTATTTTCACAATCCTGGATGAGGATGGGACACAGAGGACAGAGGAGAGGGGGGGAGAGCAGTGGTCTGTCAGGCGTGAAGCGGGAGGGTGGTGCTCTTTGAAAGCATTCGTCTCGCGTTTTAGGACGTGCTGCTGCTCCCACAGGCGCAGTCCCCATCCCTTCAGTGGCCACTCCTCCCGGGTGTCTGCCCGCAATCGCCGTGGGTCCAAGACAAGGAACGATATGGAACACCTGCCTTCCACCAAGGCCAGAAGGAGGGCATACGGGTACGTTGCCTCGGAGGCTGAGCGTGGTCCCCAGAGAAGCTCCAGCATCGCCAATAGGCGGGAGGGGGCTCTGGATCCCGGACACAAAATATTGGGGAAGCTGGGGTGTGTAGGCTCCACAGTCATAGTCTTTACTCATTTGAGTGACATCAATTCCCTGCCCACTGACCAGAGGCCTGCCTTCTCCTTGGCCGGCCCTGGTGCTGGGAAAAGGAATGCAGTTATTGCCCTCCGAGTAGGGGCCCTTTACCCACCCAGGACTGAACTAAAACTATCTGGGAAGAGAGCCATCCTCTCTCCTCTCCCTCCCAACTGCCACGGCTCCCCCGAAACACCGTGGTAATTTTGCAGGCGTTAGTGGTGCCCTCTTCCCCCGTTCCCAGGGAATAGGGGTATCGAAGTGGGACACAGAGATCCAGTCTGACAATAAATGTGTCTGAAAAATTAAAGTCACTATCTGTAACTGCCCCCAAACCTCTGTGCCCCTGCAATCGAGGAGGGTGGTAGGGGGGCGGGCCCATTCTATGCCCTTTCTATGCCCTTTCTACACTTCCAGCCCCGACCACCTCTCCTTCCCTGCAAACTCACATTTCCCTCTCCCTTCGAGACATATCACCTTGGATGTCCAACTGACACCTCCAACTCAACAGGCCCCCAAACCGAACTCCTTATCTTCCCATCCAAACCCTGTCCTCCCCATCTCTTTCTCATCACTTTAAGCATCACCACCTGCCCTCACAAGCCCGTAGCCTTACCACTGTCCTCGACTCCTCTCTCTCCCTCATTCCACACAAATATTCAACGTCTCACCATATGCTGTCAGTTCTATTTTCACAACCCTGGTTGAGGATGGGACAGAGGACAGAGGAGAAGGGAGGAGAGCAGTGGTCTGTCAGGCGTGAAGCGGGAGGGTGGTGCTCTTTGAAAGCGTTCGTCTCGCGTTTTAGGACGTGCTGCTGCTCCCCACAGGCGCAGTCCCCATCCCTTCAGTGGCCACTCCTTCCGGGTGTCTGCCCGCAATCGCCGTGGGTCCAAGACAAGGAATGATATGGAACACCTGCCTTCCACCAAGGCCAGAAGGAGGGCATACGGGTACGTTGCCTCGGAGGCTGAGCGAGGTCCCCCAAAGAAGCTCCAGCATCGCCAATAGGCGGGAGGGGGCTCTGGATCCCGGACACAAAATATTGGGGGAAGCTGGGGTGGGTAGGGCTCCACAGTCATAGTCTTTACTCATTTGAGTGACATCAATTCCCTGCCCACTGACCAGAGGCCTGCCTTCTCCTTGGCCGGCCCTGGTGCTGGGAAAAGGAATGCAGTTATTGCCCTCCGAGTAGGGGCCCTTTACCCACCCAGGACTGAACTAAAACTATCTGGGAAGACAGCCATCCTCTCTCCTCTCCCTCCCAACTGCCACGGCTCCCCCGAAACACCGGGGTAATTTTGCAGGCGTTAGTGGTGCCCTCTTCCCCCGTTCCCAGGGAATAGGGCTATCGAAGTGGGACACAGAGATCCAGTCTGACAATAAATGTGTCCTGAAAAATTAAAGTCACTATCTGTAACTGCCCCCAAACCTCTGTGCCCCTGCCAACCGAGGAGGGTGGTAGGGGGGCGGCCCACTCTATGCCCTTTCCATGCCCTTTCTACACGTCCAGCCCCGAACCCCTCTCCTTCCCTGCAAACTCACATTTCCCTCTCCCTTCAAGCCATATCACCTTGGATGTCCAACTGACACCTCCAACTCAACAGGCCCCCAAACCGAACTCCTTATCTTCCCATCCAAACCCTGTCCTCCCCATCTCTTTTTCATCACTTTAAGCATCACCACCTCCCCTCACAAGCCCTTAGCCTTACCACTGTCCTCGACTTCCTCTCTCTCCCTCATTCCACACAAATATTCAACGTCTCACCATACGCTGTCAGTTCTATTTTCACAACCCTGGATGAGGATGGGACACAGAGGACAGAGGAGAAGGGAGGAGAGCAGTGGTCTGTCAGGCGTGAAGCGGGAGGGTGGTGCTCTTTGAAAGCGTTCGTCTCGCGTTTTAGGACGTGCTGCTGCTCCCACAGGCGCAGTCCCCCATCCCTTCAGTGGCCACTCCTCCCGGGTGTCTGCCCGCAATCGCCGTGGTCCAAGACAAGGAACGATATGGAACACCTGCCTCCCACCAAGGCCAGAAGGAGGGCATTCGGGTACGTTGCCTCTTCGGCTGAGCGAGGGTCCCCAGAAAAGCTCCAGCATCTCCAATAGGCGGGAGGGGGCTCTGGATCCCGGACACAAAATATTGGGGAAGCTGGGCTGGGTAGGCTCCACAGTCATAGTCTTTACTCATTTGAGTGACATCAATTCCCTGCCCACTATCCAGAGGCCTACCTTCTCCCTTGGCCGGCCCTGGTGCTGCTAAAAGGAATGCAGTTATTGCCCTCCGAGTAGGGGGCCCTTTACCCACCCAGGACTGAACTAAAACTATCTGGGAAGAGAGCCATCCTCTCTCCTCTCCCTCCCAACTGCCACGGCTCCCCCGAAACACCGTGGTAATTTTGCAGGCGATAGTGGTGCCCTCTTCCCCCGTTCCCAGGGAATAGGGGTATCGGAGTGGGACACAGAGATCCAGTCTGACAATAAATGTGTCTGAAAAATTAAAGTCACTATCTGTAAACTGCCCCCAATCCCCTGTGCCCCTGCCAATCGAGGAGGGTGGTAGGGGGGGTGGCCCATTCTATGCCCTTTCTATGCCCTTTCTACACTTCCAGTCCCGACCCCTCTCCTTCCCTGCAAACTCACATTTCCATCTCCCTTCGAGCCATATCATCTTGGATGTCCACCTGACACCTCCAACTCAACTCAACATTTTTGAAAAATCAAAATCAGTATCTTTTCGTGCCCCCGACTTCCCTGCCCATCCAGGGAGGGGTTCAAAGGAAGATGCTCTGTCTCTTGTTCCCCCATAGACACCCCGGTTGGGCCCAGTGCCAGGCTCCCCCAAGACAGAACCTTGGTCCCTGACAAATCTTCAACACCCCAGAGGGAGAGCCATCCTCTCTCCTCTCCCTTCCCTTCTGCCAAAGATGCACAGGAATGCCCGTGCAATGTTCCAGGCATTATCACCCCACTGGATCCCCCGTCCCCAGGTATACCAAAATCGCAGTGGCCCGCTGTCAACCATCACGTGGGGATGAGTTCAAGGATTGGCACAGGTAGATGGAGAGGACAAGCTTGGAAGGGCTAAGCCTCACAAGATTCATTCTACAAAGTAAATTGAACTTCATTTTTGGGAGGAATACACTTATTTTAGTTATTCACACATTGCAAATTGATCTCCCCCCCTTGGATGAAATACAGGAACGTGTTACTCGCACATGGCGAAGCAACTAGCTCCCATCCATGAATGATTCCCACTCAGGAGGAATACATTTATGCGTTACACACGGGGAAGCACCCAGCCCCGTGAGGGCTCAGCAGGACCCACGGGAGCCTCCTGTCTCATGGCTCCCTCACTTGGTACGGACCAAGCAGACATCCCTGCCCGCTGCTGCAGGTCTCGATCCGCCACAGAGAACTTCAGAAGCGGCAGGTACTTATCACCTGTCCATCTGGGTCATGCGGGATTCTCGTTTCAGCTTGTACCATCTCTTTCCTGTCGTCTCCCCCAACCACCTGCACCCCTGCTCCATACCGCATCTCTTAGCACGGGGCAAGGAACGCCCTCCGTATTCCTGTCCTGGGATGTCTAGGGGTTTCGGTCATGCTGCCCCACCCATGCTTCCGAATTCTGCTTTGCTAGTTCCACAGTCATGAGATAGTGTTGGACCTCGAGACGGAGGGTGCCCCAGTTCAACTCGGAAAAGACACTGAAACCCGGGGAAACAATGAACGTTTCTGAAAACTCCGTGCCATACAAGACAGAGAGCCATCCTCTCCCCGATGAAGGCCTTTCCCACAACACTCTGCTCCATAGGAGGCAGAGGTGGTCTGCACCAAAACCTTATTGGGGAGGGCACTGACTCTCGCAGTTGACCCCATCACCTGGGGAAACAGAAAGTAACAAATGTCGCGTGGACCTCACCATGCAAAGCAGTGACAGCCCCAACTGCAGGGGACGGGAGGAGGAGACGACAGATCGGGCGCATTCCAGGCCAGGCACCCACACACCCCCACCGATCAAATCATCAAGACCCTCATAGCAGGCGGGGGCTGCACTGAGGGATTCCGAGAGTCCTGTTTGGGGGAAGGTCCCAGTCCGACCGATTCAAACCCCGCCAGACGTTAGGCCGTGGAGTTTTGGCCAACACGTCCAGAGGACACCATACTGAAATCGAGTCTACCAGGTCTTCAGTCTAAAGTTTTCAGTAGGGGCTTTTTCCCGCTACCCCGTGGGTAGAACATTACGGCCTCTCACGGCTATCCCGAAAGAGCGTCATCCTCTCTCTTCTCAGCCTCCAAATGCCATCGCTCCACTTGCAATATTCTAGGCGTTATCGCCCCACTTCATTGCCACATTATCGGCCCGCGTTCCCTGGGAATAGAGGGATCACAGTGGGACCCCAAAGACTCACAGAAAAAGAGAATGTTTCTGAAAAATCAAAATCA
The DNA here is from genome assembly GCF_015852505.1 of Tachyglossus aculeatus. Lineage (NCBI taxonomy): Eukaryota > Metazoa > Chordata > Mammalia > Monotremata > Tachyglossidae > Tachyglossus > Tachyglossus aculeatus. The sequence continues at coordinate 131,273,826 of NC_052101.1, read as the reverse complement.
GTATCTTCCCATCCCCTGCCATTGAAGGGGTTTGGGGGGTGCAGCTACCATCTCTACACCCCCACAGCCACTCCAGTCGGGCCAGGTTTCCCTGCCAAATCTATGACCCATCAGAGGGAGAGCCGGCCTCTGTCCTCTTCCCCATGACAGCCTTTCGCGTGATCTTCTGAAGCTCCATGCAGAGCTGTGGCAGTCCGCATCGAGATCCTAAATGCTAATGCGCTGACTCGCGCAATCTTCCCCAGTTACATTTGGAAGCATAAAATAAAAGATAACGTCACGTACCACGTAACGTAACGAGGCGACGGTGGCAACAACAACGGTGGTACTTGTTCGATGCCGACAACATGCCGGGCGCTGCACTAAATTCTCAAGGAGAGAGACTTCATTCAGATCAGGTGCCGTCCGTTCAACTCCTTGAACGAGTCAGTCTACACCCACTACATTGCCAAGATCCGCCCTTTCCTCTCCATCCATACCGCTACTCTGCTCACTCAAGCTCTCATCCTATCCCGCCTGGACTACTGCATCAGCCTTCTCTCTGATCTCCCATCCTCGTGTCCCTCTCCACTTCGATCCATGCTTCATGCTGCTGCCCGGACTATCCTTGCCCAGAAACGCTCCGGGCATATTACTCCCCTCCTCAAAAATCTCCAGTGGCTACCAATCAATCTGCGCATCAGGCAGAAACTCCTCACCCTGGGCTTCACGGCTGTCCGTCACCTCGCCCCCTCCTACCTCACCTCCCTTCTCTCCTTCTCCAGCCCAGCCCGCACCCTCCGCTCCTCCGCCGCTAATCTCCTCACCGTACCTCGCTCTCGCCTGTCCCGCCATCGACCCCCGGCCCACGTCATCCCCCTGGCCTGGAATGCCCCCAATCCCTCTGCCCATCCGCCAAGCTAGCTCTCTTCCTCCCTTCAAGGCACTGCTGAGAGCTCAACTCCTCCAGGAGGCCTTCCCAGACTGAGCCCCTTCCTTCTTCTCCCCCTCGTCCCCCTATCCATCCCCGCCATCTTACCTCCTTCCCTTCCCCACAGCACCTGTATATATGTATATATGTTTGTACATATTTATTACTCTATTCATTTATTTATTTATTTATTTATTCTACTTGTACATATCTATTCTATTTCATTTTATTTTGTTAGTACGTTTGGTTTTGTTCTCTGTCTCCCCCTTTTAGACTGTGAGCCCACTGTTGGGTAGGGACTGTCTCTATACGTTGCCAATTTGTACTTCCCAAGCGCTTAGTACGGTGCTCTGCACATAGTAAGCGCTCAATAAATACGATTGATGATGATGACTGCCTCGAATTCCTTGAACGCCAACTCTCTCCTCGACCCCCTCCAATCTGGCTTCCATCCCCTGCACTCCACCGAAACTGCCCTCTCAAAGGTCACCGATGACCTCCTTCTTGCCAAATCCAACAGCTCCTACTCCGTCCTAATCCTCCTCGACCTCTCCGCTGCCTTCGACACTGTGGACCACCCCCTTCTCCTCAACACGCTATCCGACCTTGGCTTCACAGACTCCGGCCTCTCCTGGTTCTCCTCTTATCTCTCCGGCCGTTCATTCTCAGTCTCCTTTGCGGGCTCCTCCTCCCCCTCCCATGCCCTTACTGTGGGGGTTCCTCAAGGCTCAGTTCTTGGTCCCCTTCTGTTCTCTATCTACACTCACTCCCTTGGTGAACTCATTCGCTCACAACGGCGAAGGGGGGACCGTCTCAAGGGTCAGTTCTTGGTCGCCTTCCGTTCTCTATCTACACTCGCTCCCTTGGTGAACGCAATCGCTCCCACGGCGAATGAGGGACCGTCTCTACATACTGCCGACTTGTACTTCCCAAGCGTTTGGTACGGTGCTCTGCACACAGTAAGTGCTCAATAAATGAAAGAATGAAGGAATGAATGAATGAAATTCTCCCTCTACACCTACTCCCTTGGAGAACTCTTTCGCTCCCATGAGTTCAACTACCACCTCTATGTGGATGATTCCCAAATCGGCACTTCCAGCCCCGACCTCTCTCCTTCCCTGCAAACTCACATTTCCATCTCCCTTCAAGACATATCACCTCGGATGTCCACCTGACACCTCCAACTCAACAGGCCCCAAACCAAACTCCTCATCTTCCCATCCAAACCCTGTCCTCCCCATCTCTTTCTCATCACTTTAAGCATCACCACCTCCCCTCACAAGCCCGTAGCCTTACCACTGTCCTCGACTCCTCTCTCTCCCTCATTCCACACAAATATTCAACGTGTCACCACATCTTGTCAGTTCTGTTTTCACAGCACTGGATGAGGATGGGACAGAGGACAGAGGAGAAGGGAGGAGAGCAGTGGTCTGTCAGGTGTGAAGAGGGAGGGTGGTGCTCTTTGAAAGCGTTTGTCTCGAGTTTTAGGACGTGCTGCTGCTCCCACAGGCGCAGTCCCCATCCTTTCAATGGTCACTCCTCCCGGGTGTCTACCCGCAATCGCCATGGGTCCAAAACAACGAACGATATGGAACACCTGCCTTCCACCAAGGCCAGAAGGAGGGCATACGGCTACGTTGCCTCGGAGGCTAAGCGTGGTCCCCAGAGAAGCTCCAGCATCACCAACAGGCGGGAGGGGGCTCTGGATCCCGGACACAAACTATTGGGGAAGCTGGGGTGGGTAGGCTCCACAGTCACAGTCTTTACTCATTTGAGTGACATCAATTCCCTGCCCACTGACCAGAGGCCTGCCTTCTCCTTGGCCGGCCCTGGTGCTGGGAAAAGGAATGCATTTCTTTCCCTCTGAGTAGGGGCCCTTTACGCTCCACCCAGGACTGAACTAAAACTATCTGGGAAGAGAGCCATCCTCTCTCCTCTCCCTCCCAACTGGCCACGGCTCCCCTGAAACACCGTGGTAATTTTGCAGGCGTTAGTGGTGCCCTCTTCCCCCGTTCCCAGGGAATAGGGCTATCGAAGTGGGACACAGAGATCCAGTCTGACAATAAATGTGTCTGAAAAATTAAAGTCACTATCTGTAACTGCCCCCAAACCTCTGTGCCCCTGCCAATCGAGAAGGGTGGTAGGGGGGCGGCCCATTCTATGCCCTTTCTATGCCCTTTCTACACTTCCAGCCCCGACCCCTCTCCTTTCCTGCAAACTCACATTTCCCGCTCCCTTCGAGCCATATCACCTTGGATGTCCAACTGACACCTCCAACTCAACAGGCCCCAAACCGAACTCCTTATCTTCCCATCCAAACCCTGTCCTCCCCATCTCTTTCTCATCACTTTAAGCATCACCACCTCCCCTCACAAGCCCGTAGCCTTACCACTGTCCTCGACTCCTCTCTCTCCCTCATTCCACACAAATATTCAACGTGTCACCATATCTTGGCAGTTCTATTTTCACAACACTGGATGAGGATGGGACAGAGGACAGAGGAGAAGGGAGGAGAGCAGTGGTCTGTCAGGCGTGAAGCGGGAGGGTGGTGCTCTTTGAAAGCATTCGTCTCGCGTTTTAGGACGTGCTGCTGCTCCCATAGGCGCAGTCCCCATCCCTTCAGTGGCCACTCCTCCCGGGTGTCTACCCGCAATCGCCATGGGTCCAAAACAAGGAACGGTATAGAACAGCTGCCTTCCAGCATGGCCAGAAGCAGGGCATACGGGTACGTTGCCCCGGAGGCTGAGCGTGGTCCCCAGAGAAGCTCCAGCATCGCCAATAGGCGGGAGGGGGCTCTGGATCCCGGACACAAAATATTGGGGAAGCTGGGGTGGGTAGGCTCCACAGTCATAGACTTTACTCATTTGAGTGACATCAATTCCCTGCCCACTGACCAGAGGCCTGCCTTCTCCTTGGCCGGCCCTGGTGCTGGGAAAAGGAATGCAGTTATTGCCCTCCGAGTAGGGGCCCTTTACCCACCCAAGACTGAACTAAAACTATCTGGGAAGAGAGCCATCCTCTCTCCTCTCCCTCCCAACTGCCACGGCTCCCCCGAAACACCGTGGTAATTTTGCAGGCATTAGTGGTGCCCTCTTCCCCCGTTCCCAGGGAATAGGGGTATCGAAGTGGGGACACAGAGATCCAGTCTGACAATAAATGTGTCTGAAAAATTAAAGTCACTATCTGTAACTGCCCCCAAACCCCGGTGCCCCTGCCAATCGAAGAGGGTGGTAGGGGGGGCGGCCCATTCTATGCCCTTTCTACACTTCCAGCCCCGACCCCTCTCCTTCCCTGTAAACTCACATTTCCCTCTCCCTTCAAGCCATATCATCTTGGATGTCCAACCGACACCTCCAACTCAACAGGCCCCAAATCGAACTCCTCATCTTCCCATCCAAACCCTGTCCTCCCCATCTCTTTCTCATCACTTTAAGCATCACACGCACTCCCTTGGTGACCTCATTCGCTCCCACGGCTTCAACTATCACCTCTACGCTGATGACACCCAGATCTACATCTCTGCCCCTGCTCTCTCCCCCCTCTCTCCAGGCTCGCATCTCCTCCTGCCTTCAGGACATCTCCATTTGGATGTCTACCCGCCACCTAAAGCTCAACATTTCGAAGACTGAACTCCTTGTCTTCCCTCCCAAGCCTTGCCCTCTCCCTGACTTTCCCCATCTCTGTTGACGGCGCTACCATCCTTCCCGTCTCACAAGCCCACAACCTTGGTGTCATCCTCGACTCCGCTCTCTCATTCACCCCTCACATCCAAGCCATCACCAAAAACCTGCCGGTCTCAGCTCCACAACATTGCCAAGATCCGCCCTTTCCTCTCCATCCCAACCGCTACCCTGCTCATTCAAGCACTCATCCTATCCCGTCTGGACTACTGCATCAGCCTTCTCTCTCATCTCCCATCCTCGTGTCTCTCTCCACTTCAATCCATACTTCATGCTGCTGCCCGGATTATCTTTGTCCAGAAACGCTCTGGGCATATCACTCCCCTCCTCAAAAAACTCCAGTGGCTACCAATCAATCTGCGCATCAGGCAGAAACTCCTCACCCTGGGCTTCAAGGCTGTCCATCCCCTCGCCCCCTCCTACCTCACCTCCCTTCTCTCCTTCTCCAGCCCAGCCCGCACCCTCCGCTCCTCCACCGCTGATCTCCTCACCGTACCTCGCTCTCGCTTGTCCCGCCATCGACCCCCGGCCCACGTCATCCCCCCGGGCCTGGAATGCCCCCAATCCCTCTGCCCATCCACCAAGCTAGCTCTCTTCCTCCCTTCAAGGCCCTGCTGAGAGCTCACCTCCTCCAGGAGGCCTTCCCAGACTGAGCCCCTTCCTTCCTCTCCCCCCTCGTCCCCCTCTCCATCCCCCCATCTTACCTCCCTCCCTTCCCCACAGCACCTCTATATATGTATATATGTTTGTACATACTTCTTTACTCTATTTATTTATTTAACTTATTTGTACATATCTATTCTATTTATTTTATTTTCTTAGTAGGTTTGGTTTTCTTCTCTGTCTCCCCCTTTTAGACTGTGAGCCCACTGTTGGGTAGGGACTGTCTCGACATGTTGCCAATTTGTACTTCCCAAGTGCTTAGTACAGTGCTCTGCACATAGTAAGCGCTCAATAAATACGATTGATGATGATGATGATGATCACTGTAAACATCACCACCTCCCCTCACAAGCCCGTAGCCTTACCACTGTCCTCGACTCCTCTCTCTCCCTCATTCCACACAAATATTCAACGTGTCACCATATCCTGTCAGTTCTATTTTCACAACCCTGGATGAGGATGGGACAGAGGACAGAGGAGGAGGGAGGAGAGCAGTGGTCTGTCAGGCGTGAAGCGGGAGGGTGGTGCTCTTTGAAAGCGTTCGTCTCGAGTTTTAGGACGTGCTGCTGCTCCCATAGGCACAGTCCCCATCCCTTCAGTGGCCACTCCTCCCGGGTGTCTGCCCGCCATCGCCGCGGGTCCAAGACAAGGAACGATATGGAACACCTGCCTTCCACCAAGGCCAGAAGGAGGGCATACGGGTACATTGCCTCGGAGGCTGAGCGTGGTCCCCAGAGAAGCTCCAGCATCACCAGTAGGCGGGAGGGGGCTCTGGATCCCGGACACAAAATATCGGGGAAGCTGGGGTGGGTAGGCTCCACAGTCATAGTCTTTACTCATTTGAGTGACATCGATTCCCTGCCCACTGACCAGAGGCCTGCCTTCTCCTTGGCCGGCCCTGGTGCTGGGAAAAGGAATGCATTTCTTTCCCTCTGAGTAGGGGCCCTTTACGCTCCACCCAGGACTGACCTAAAACTATCTGGGAAGAGAGCCATCCTCTCTCCTCTCCCTCCCAACTGCCACGGCTCCCCCGAAACACCGTGGTAATTTTGCAGGCGTTAGTGGTGCCCTCTTCCCCCGTTCCCAGGGAATAGGGGTATCGAAGTGGGACACAGAGATCCAGTCTGACAATAAATGTGTCTGAAAAATTAAAGTCACTATCTGTAACTGCCCCCAAACCTCTGTGCCCCTGCCAATCGAGGAGGGTGGTAGGGGGGCGGCCCATTCTATGCCCTTTCCATGCCCTTTCTACACGTCCAGCCCCGACCCCTCTCCGTCCCTGCAAACTCACATTTCCATCTTCCTTCGAGACATATCACCTTGGATGTCCAACTGACACCTCCAACTCAACAGGCCCTAAACTGAACTCCTTATCTTCCCATCCAAACCCTGTCCTCCCCATCTCTTTCTCATCACTGTAAACATCACCACCTCCCCTCACAAGCCCGTAGCCTTACCACGGTCCTCGACTCCTCTCTCTCTCTCTCATTCCACACAAATATTCAACGTGTCACCATATCCTGTCAGTTCTATTTTCACAATCCTGGATGAGGATGGGACACAGAGGACAGAGGAGAAGGGAGGAGAGCAGTGGTCTGTCAGGCGTGAAGCGGGAGGGTGGTGCTCTTTGAAAGCGTTCGTCTCGCGTTTTAGGACGTGCTGCCGCTCCCATAGGCGCAGTCCCCATCCCTTCAGTGGCCACTCCTCCCGGGTGTCTGCCCGCAATCGCCGTGGGTCCAAGACAAGGAACGATATGGAACACCTGCCTTCCACCAAGGCCAGAAGGAGGGCATACGGGTACGTTGCCTCGGAGGCTGAGCGTGGTCCCCAGAGAAGCTCCAGCATCGCCAATAGGCTGGAGGGGGCTCTGGATCCCGGACACAAAATATTGGGGAAGCTGGGGTGGGTAGGCTCCGCAGTCGTAGTCTTTACTCATTTGAGTGACATCAATTCCCTGCCCACTGACCAGAGGCCTGCCTTCTCCTTGGCTGGCCCTGGTGCTGGGAAAAGGAATGCAGTTATTGCCCTCCGAGTAGGGGCCCTTTACCCACTCAGGACTGAACTAAAACTATCTGGGAAGAGAGCCATCCTCTCTCCTCTCCCTCCCAACTGCCACGGCTCCCCCGAAACACCGTGGTAATTTTGCAGGCGTTAGTGGTGCCCTCTTCCCCCGTTCCCAGGGAATAGGGGTATCGAAGTGGGTCACAGAGATCCAGTCTGACAATAAATGTGTCTGAAAAATTAAAGTCACTATCTGTAACTGCCCCCAAACTTCTGTGCCCCTGCCAATCGAGGAGGGTGGTAGGGGGGCGGCCCACTCTATGCCCTTTCTATGCCCTTTCTACACTTCCAGCCCCGACCCCTCTCCTTCCCTGCAAACTCACATTTCCCTCTCCCTTCAAACCATATCACCTTGGATGTCCAACTGATACCTCCAACTCAACGGGCCCCAAACCGAACTCCTTATCTTCCCATCCAAACCCTGTCCTCCCCATCTCTTTCTCATCACTTTAAGCATCACCACCTCCCCTCACAAGCCCGTAGCCTTACCACTGTCCTCGACTCCTCTCTCTCCCTCATTCCACACAAATATTCAACGTGTCACCCATATGCTGTCAGTTCTATTTTCACAACCCTGGATGAGGATGGGACAGAGGACAGAGGGGAAGGGAGGAGAGCAGTGGTCTGTCAGGCGTGAAGCGGGAGGGTGGTGCTCTTTGAAAGCGTTCGTCTCGAGTTTTAGGACGTGCTGCTGCTCCCACAGGCGCAGTCCCCATCCTTTCAATGGTCACTCCTCCCGGGTGTCTACCCGCAATCGCCATGGGTCCAAAACAAGGAACGATATGGAACACCTGCCTTCCACCAAGGCCAGAAGGAAGGCATATGGGTACGTTGCCTTGGAGGCTGAGCGTGGTCCCCAGAGAAGCTCCAGCATCGCCAATAGGCGGGAGGGGGCTCTGGATCCCGGACACAAAATATTGGGGAAGCTGGGGTGGGTAGGCTCCACAGTCACAGTCTTTACTCATTTGAGTGACATCAATTCCCTGCCCACTGACCAGAGGCCTGCCTTCTCCTTGGCCGGCCCCTGGTGCTGGGAAAAGGAATGCAGTTATTGCCCTCCGAGTAGGGGCCCTTTACCCACCCAGGACTGAACTAAAACTATCTGGGAAGAGAGCCATCCTCTCTCCTCTCCCTCCCAACTGCCACGGCTCCCCCGAAACACCGTGGTAATTTTGCAGGCGTTAGTGGTGCCCTCTTCCCCCGTTCCCAGGGAATAGGGGTATCGAAGTGGGACACAGAGATCCAGTCTGACAATAAATGTGTCTGAAAAATTAAAGTCACTATCTGTAACTGCCCCCAAACCTCTGTGCCCCTGCCAATCGAGGAGGGGTGGTAGGGGGGGCGGCCCATTCTATGCCCTTTCCATGCCCTTTCTACACGTCCAGCCCCGACCCCTCTCCTTCCCTGCAAACTCACGTTTCCCTCTCCCTTCGAGCCATATCACCTTGGATGTCCAACTGACACCTCCAACTCAACAGGCCCTAAACCGAACTCCTTATCTTCCCATCCAAACCCTGTCCTCCCCATCTCTTTCTCATCACTGTAAACATCACCACCTGCCCTCACAAGCCCGTAGCCTTACCACTGTCCTCGACTCCTCTCTCTCCCTCATTCCACACAAATATTCAACGTCTCACCATATGCTGTCAGTTCTATGTTCACAACCCTGGTTGAGGATGGGACAGAGGACAGAGGAGAAGGGAGGAGAGCAGTGGTCTGTCAGGCGTGAAGCGGGAGGGTGGTGCTCTTTGAAAGCGTTCGTCTCGCGTTTTAGGACGTGCTGCCGCTCCCATAGGCGCAGTCCCCATCCCTTCAGTGGCCACTCCTCCCGGGTGTCTGCCCGCAATCGCCGTGGGTCCAAGACAAGGAACCATATGGAACACCTGCCTTCCACCAAGGCCAGAAGGAGGGCATACGGGTACGTTGCCTCGGAGGCTGAGCGTGGTCCCCAGAGAAGCTCCAGCATCGCCAATAGGCGGGAGGGGGCTCTGGATCCTGAACACAAAATATTGGGGAAGCTGGGGTGGGTAGGCTCCACAGTCACAGTCTTTACTCATTTGAGTGACATCAATTCCCTGCCCACTGACCAGAGGCCTGCCCTTCTCCTTGGCCGGCCCTGGTGCTGGGAAAAGGAATGCAGTTATTGCCCTCCGAGTAGGGGCCCTTTACCCACCCAGGACTGAACTAAAACTATCTGGGAAGAGAGCCATCCTCTCTCCTCTCCCTCCCAACTGCCACGGCTCCCCCGAAACACCGTGATAATTTTGCAGGCGTTAGTGGTGCCCTCTTCCCCCGTTCCCAGGGAATAGGGGTATCGAAGTGGGACACAGAGATCCAGTCTGACAATAAATGTGTCTGAAAAATTAAAGTCACTATCTGTAACTGCCCCCCAAACCTCTGTGCCCCTGCCAATCGAGGGGGTTTGTAGGGGGGCGGCCCTTTCTATGCCCCCGGAGCCACCCCGGTTGGGCTGGGTTCCCACTACAACCTGGGAAGAACTCTACATCCCTCACAAATCTCTGCCACCCAAGAGGGAGTGCCATCCTCTCTCCTCCCCGACCTCATGAAAGCCTTTCACACAACACCCTGCTCCGTACGGGGCAGCGGTGGTCTGCACGCAGACCCCGCTGGGGAGGGTACTGACTCCCGCAGGCGACCCTGTCACCTGGGGAAGCAGAAAGCAACGGATATCGTTTGGCCCGCACCACGCAACGCGGCGTCAGCGATAAGTGCAGGGGATGGGAGGGGGCATCAATAGATCGGGCACCTTCGAGGCCAGGCACCTGCAGACGCCCACCGATCAAATCGTCAAGACCCTCATAGCAGGTGGGGCTGCGCTGGGGGATTCCCAGGGTCCTCTCCGTTTAGGGGAAAGTCCCAATCAGACCGATTCAAACCCTGCCAGATGTTGGGCCAAGGAGGTTTCCCGCTATGCCCAGGCCACGACTTTACTCCCTGCCAAATCTACGACCCACCTGAGTGAGAGCTGGGCTCTGTCCTCTCCCCAGTGACGGCCTTTGCCACAAGTTTCTCGGCGGAAACCTGATGAAAATCCCTGTTCCCAGGTAATATGGGGAGCATAGTGAGACCCAGAGACCCAGGGCAACAGAGAATGTTTCTGAAAAATCAAAATCGGTATCTTTTCCTGCCCTCTAAATCCACTGCCCATCACAGGAAGGGGTTCGAAGGAAGGGGCCCCATCTCTTGGTTCCCACAGACACCCCGTCTGGGCCCCGTGCCCGCTCCCCCAGGACAGAACATCGTTGCCTGACAAATCTACAACCCCCTAGAGGGAGAGCCACCCTCTCTCCTCTCCCTTCCCCTCTGCCTGAGATCCACATGAATGCCTGTGCAATGCTTTAGGCATTAGGAACCCACTCGATCCCCCTGTACCCAAGTAATACTGAAATCCCAGTGGGACACCGTCACCCGTCACGCAGGGACGGCTTCAAGGATCCGTGCGGCCGGAGAGACAGAGGTTGGAAAGGCTAAGCCACACAAAATGTCCCGAACTTCACTTTTGGGAGGGATACGCTTATTTTAGTTATTCACACACAGCAAATTGATCTCCCCTCTTGGGTGGATTACTCGCACACGGCGGAGCGTCTAGCTTCCACCCACGAACACTTCCCAATCAGTGAGGAATTCAGTGATGCCTTACTTGCACGTGGTGAAGCATCTAGCTCCCCACCCCAAACGCTTCCCGCTCAGGAGGAATACATTGATGCGTTACACACACGTGGCGAAGCACCCTAAGCTTCCCGCCCCGTGAAGGTTCAGCAGGACTCTTGCCCGTCCCAAGGCTCCTCACTTGGTGCAGACAGGGCAGGCATCCCACGCTCCAGGTGGATGGGACACGCAGCTGGCTGCTGCGGATCTCAATCCACTGCACAGAACATTGGAGGCGGCAGGTACTTATCACCTGTCCTTCCGGGTCATTGGGGATTCTCGTCTCAGCTTGTACCATCTCCGTTCTCCCCCGCCACCAACCACCGGCACCCTGCTCCATAACTGATTCGGTTGGCACGGGGCCGAGGGACGCCTTCCGTATTCCTCCCCTGGGACGTCTAGCGGTTGCGGTTGCGGTTGCGGTCCCCCGCCTAGGTTTCCGAGTTCCGCTTTGCTTGCTCGGGCAGTCACGAGATAGTGTTTGACCTCGAGACGGCCGGGGCCCCAGTTCCACTCGGAACAGACACCGAAACCCGGGGAAGCAGTGACTGTTTCTGAAAAATGAAAGTCAGCGTCCTCACCCCCAAGGCCACCGCCCCGGCCACGGGAGAGGTTTGGAAACAGAGCTGCCATTCCCACACCCCTGTTGTCATTCCGGTTGGGCTCGATTCCCTCTCACCCTGGACAGAACTTTACTCCGTACCAAATCTGTGGTACACCAGAGGGAGAGCTATCCCCTCTCCTCTCTTTCCCTACGGGAAAGCCTTGCCCGTAATGCGCTGCTCCACGCAGGGCTGCATTGGTCTGTGCAGAGAACCTCACTAGGGGTGCACTGACTCTCGCAGTTGATCCCCATCACCGGGGGAAGCACGATGTAACGGACGGCACGCGGACCGCACCGTACAAAGCAGCGACAGCAACAAGTGCAGAGGATGGGAGGAGTTATCAATTGATGGGGCGCATTTGAGGGCAGGCACCCACAGACGCCCATCGAGCAAGTCGTCAAGACTCTCGTAGCAGGCGGGGCTGCGCTGAGGGATTCTGAGAGTCCTCTTCGTTTAAGAGAAGGTCCCAGACCTATCGATTCAAACCCTGCCGGACGTTGGGCCAAGGAGGTTTCCCGATACGCCCAGGCCGGGACTTCCCTCCCTGCCAAAGCTCTGACGCACCAGAGTGAGAACCGGCCTCTGTCCTCTCCACAATGACAGCCTTTGCTACAAGTTTCGCAGCAGAAACCTGATTAAAATCCCCCGGTTCTCAGGTAATATTGGGACCCAGGGATCTAGGGAAGCAGAGAATGTTTCTGAAAAATCAAAATCAGTATCTTTTCGTGGCCCCCGACTCCACTGCCCATCGGAGGAGGGGTTCGAAAGAAGTGGTTCCATCTCTTGGTCCCCGTGGACACCCCAGCCGGATGCGATGCCCACTCCCCTGGGACAGAACATTGCTCCCTGACAAATCTACAGCACTCCGGAGGAGGGAGGGCCAACCTCTCTCCTCTCCCTTCCCCTCTGCCACAGAGCCACATGAATGCCTGGGCAACGTCCCAGGCATCATCAGCCCACTGGATCCCCCCGTACCCAGGTAATACTGGACTCACAGTGGGACACTGTCACCCGTCACCCGAGGACGGGTTCGAGGATCGAGGCGGCCAGAGCGAGGGGCAGAGGTTGGAAAGGCGGAGCCACGCAAGATTTATTCTACGATGATGGGCACGACACCCGGGCCCATCATCCCCGTCAGCTCTTCCGGACATTTAACTCCCTTCTCAGGCCCCCTGTTCCTCCCCCTCCACCATCCCTCACACCCAACCATCTGGCCTCCTACTTCAGGAGTAAAATTCACTCCATCAGGTCCGAGCTCCCCAAAGTCACTCCGCCCCCTTCTCCAACCCCCCTGCTCTCAACCCTCTCCGCTACTCTCCCATCCTTCCCAGCAGTATCTACAGATGAGATCTCCTCCCTCCTCTCAAGTGCTACTCCAGCCACCTGTGCTTCTGACCCCATTCCCTCTCATCTTATGAAATCTCTCGCCCCTTCCCTCCTCCCCTCTGTAACTTCCATCTTCAACCGCTCACTCTCCACTGGTTCCTTTCCCTCTACCTTCAAACATGCCCATGCTAAAAAAAAAAAAAACCTCTCTTGACCCCACCTTCCCTTCTAGTTATCGCCCTATCTCCCTCCTACCATTCCTTTCCAAACTCCTTGAACGAGTCGTCTACACCCACTACATTGCCAAGATCCGCCCTTTCCTCTCCATCCATACCGCTACTCTGCTCATTCAAGCTCTCATCCTATCCCGTCTAGACTACTGCATCAGCCGTCTCTCTGATCTCCCATCCTCGTGTCTCTCTCCACTTCAATCCATGCTTCATGCTGCTGCCCGGATTATCCTTGTCCAGAAACGCTCTGGGCATATTACTCCCCTCCTCAAAAATCTCCAGTGGCTACCAATCAATCTGCGCATCAGGCAGAAACTCCTCACCCTGGGCTTCAAGGCTGTCCGTCACCTCGCCCCCTCCTACCTCACCTCCCTTCTCTCCTTCTCCAGCCCAGCCCACACCCTCCGCTCCTCCGCCGCTAATCTCCTCACCGTACCTCGCTCTCGCCTGTCCCGCCATCGACACCCGGCCCACGTCATCCCCCGGGCCTGGAATGCCCCCAATCCCTCTGCCCATCCGCCAAGCTAGCTCTCTTCCTCCCTTCAAGGCCCTGCTGAGAGCTCACCTCCTCCAGGAGGCCTTCCCAGACTGAGCCCCTTCCTTCCCCTCCCCCTCGTCCCCCCTCCATCCCCGCCATCTTACCTCCTTCCCTTCCCCACAGCACCTGTATATATGTATATAAGTTTGTACATATTTATTACTCTATTTATTTATTTATTTATTCTGCTTGTACATATCTATTCTATTTATTTTATTTTGTTAGTATGTTTGGTTTTGTTCTCTGTCTCCCCCTTTTAGACTGTGAGCCCACTGTTGGGTAGGGACTGTCCCGATATGTTGCCAATTTGTACTTCCCAAGCACTTAGTACAGTGCTCTGCACATAGCAAGCGCTCAATAAATACGATTGATGATGATGACTGCCTCGAATTCCTCGAACGCCAACTCTCTCCTCGACCCCCCTCCAATCTGGCTTCCATCCCCTGCACTCCACCGAAACTGCCCTCTCAAAGGTCACCGATGACCTCCTTCTTGCCAAATCCAACAGCTCCCACTCCGTCCTAATCCTCCTCGACCTCTCGGCTGCCTTCGACACTGTGGACCACCCCCTTCTCCTCAACACGCTATCCGACCTTGGCTTCACAGACTCCGTGCTCTCCTGGTTCTCCTCTCATCTCTCCGGCCGTTCATTCTCAGTCTCCTTTGCGGGCTCCTCCTCCCCCTCCCATCCCCTTACTGTAGGGGTTCCTCAAGGCTCAGTTCTTGGTTCCCTTTTGTTCTCTATCTACACTCACTCCCTTGGTGAACTCATTCGCTCACACGGCGAAGGAGGGACCGTCTCAAGGGTCAGTTCAGGGTCAGCACTGGATCCCGGACAGAAAATATTGGGGAAGCTGGGGTGGGTAGGCTCCACAGTCATAGTCTTTACTCATTTGAGTGACATAGATCCCCTGCCCACTGACCAGAGGCCTGCCTTCTCCTTGGCCGGCCCTGGTGCTGGGAAAAGGAATGCATTTCTTTCCCTCTGAGTAGGGGCCCTTTACGCTCCACCCAGGACTGACCTAAAACTATCTGGGAAGAGAGCCATCCTCCCTCCTCTCCCTCCCAACTGCCACGGCTCCCCCGAAACACCGTGGTAATTTTGCAGGCGTTAGTGGTGCCCTCTTCCCCCCGTTCCCAGGGAATAGGGGTATCGAAGTGGGACACAGAGATCCAGTCTGACAATAAATGTGTCTGAAAAATTAAAGTCACTATCTGTAACTGCCCCCAAACCTCTGTGCCCCTGCCAATCGAGGAGGGTGGTAGGGGGGCGGCCCATTCTATGCCCTTTCCATGCCCTTTCTACACGTCCAGCCCCGACCCCTCTCCTTCCCTGCAAACTCACATTTCCATCTCCTTTCGAGACATATCACCTTGGATGTCCAACTGACACCTCCAACTCAACAGGCCCTAAACTGAACTCCTTATCTTCCCATCCAAACCCTGTACTCCCCATCTCTTTCTCATCACTGTAAACATCACCACCTCCCCTCACAAGCCCGTAGCCTTACCACGGTCCTCGACTCCTCTCTCTCTCTCTCATTCCACACAAATATTCAACGTGTCACCATATCCTGTCAGTTCTATTTTCACAATCCTGGATGAGGATGGGACACAGAGGACAGAGGAGAAGGGAGGAGAGCAGTGGTCTGTCAGGCGTGAAGCGGGAGGGTGGTGCTCTTTGAAAGCGTTCGTCTCGCGTTTTAGGACGTGCTGCTGCTCCCATAGGCGCAGTCCCCATCCCTTCAGTGGCCACTCCTCCCGGGTGTCTACCCGCAATCGCCATGGGTCCAAAACAAGGAACGGTATAGAACAGCTGCCTTCCAGCATGGCCAGAAGCAGGGCATACGGGTACGTTGCCTCGGAGGCTGAGCGTGGTCCCCAGAGAAGCTCCAGCATTGCCAATAGGCGGGAGGGGGCTCTGGATCCCGGACACAAAATATTGGGGAAGCTGGGGTGGGGAGGCTCCACAGTCATAGACTTTACTCATTTGAGTGACATCAATTCCCTGCCCACTGACCAGAGGCCTGCCTTCTCCTTGGCCGGCCCTGGTGCTGGGAAAAGGAATGCAGTTATTGCCCTCCGAGTAGGGGCCCTTTACCCACCCAAGACTGAACTAAAACTATCTGGGAAGAGAGCCATCCTCTCTCCTCTCCCTCCCAACTGCCACGGCTCCCCCGAAACACCGTGGTAATTTTGCAGGCATTAGTGGTGCCCTCTTCCCCCGTTCCCAGGGAATAGGGGTATCGAAGTGGGACACAGAGATCCAGTCTGACAATAAATGTGTCTGAAAAATTAAAGTCACTATCTGTAACTGCCCCTAAACCCCGGTGCCCCTGCCAATCGAGGAGGGTGGTAGGGGGGCGGCCCATTCTATGCCCTTTCTACACTTCCAGCCCCGACCCCTCTCCTTCCCTGTAAACTCACATTTCCCTCTCCCTTCAAGCCATATCATCTTGGATGTCCAACCGACACCTCCAACTCAACAGGCCCCAAATCGAACTCCTCATCTTCCCATCCAAACCCTGTCCTCCCCATCTCTTTCTCATCACTTTAAGCATCACACGCACTCCCCTTGGTGACCTCATTCGCTCCCACGGCTTCAACTATCACCTCTACGCTGATGACACCCAGATCTACATCTCTGCCCCTGCTCTCTCCCCCTCTCTCCAGGCTCGCATCTCCTCCTGCCTTCAGGACATCTCCATTTGGATGTCTACCCGCCACCTAAAGCTCAACATGTCGAAGACTGAACTCCTTGTCTTCCCTCCCAAGCCTTGCCCTCTCCCTGACTTTCCCATCTCTGTTGACGGCGCTACCATCCTTCCCGTCTCACAAGCCCACAACCTTGGTGTCATCCTCGACTCCGCTCTCTCATTCACCCCTCACATCCAAGCCATCACCAAAAACCTGCCGGTCTCAGCTCCACAACATTGCCAAGATCCGCCCTTTCCTCTCCATCCCAACCGCTACCCTGCTCATTCAAGCACTCATCCTATCCCGTCTGGACTACTGCATCAGCCTTCTCTCTCATCTCCCATCCTCGTGTCTCTCTCCACTTCAATCCATACTTCATGCTGCTGCCCGGATTATCTTTGTCCAGAAACGCTCTGGGCATATCACTCCCCTCCTCAAAAAACTCCAGTGGCTACCAATCAATCTGCGCATCAGGCAGAAACTCCTCACCCTGGGCTTCAAGGCTGTCCATCCCCTCGCCCCCTCCTACCTCACCTCCCTTCTCTCCTTCTCCAGCCCAGCCCGCACCCTCCGCTCCTCCACCGCTGATCTCCTCACCGTACCTCGCTCTCGCTTGTCCCGCCATCGACCCCCGGCCCACGTCATCCCCCGGGCCTGGAATGCCCCCAATCCCTCTGCCCATCCACCAAGCTAGCTCTCTTCCTCCCTTCAAGGCCCTGCTGAGAGCTCACCTCCCCCAGGAGGCCTTCCCAGACTGAGCCCCTTCCTTCCTCTCCCCCTCGTCCCCCTCTCCATCCCCCCATCTTACCTCCCTCCCTTCCCCACAGCACCTCTATATATGTATATATGTTTGTACATACTTCTTTACTCTATTTATTTATTTAACTTATTTGTACATATCTATTCTATTTATTTTATTTTCTTAGTATGTTTGGTTTTCTTCTCTGTCTCCCCCTTTTAGACTGTGAGCCCACTGTTGGGTAGGGACTGTCTCGACATGTTGCCAATTTGTACTTCCCAAGTGCTTAGTACAGTGCTCTGCACATAGTAAGCGCTCAATAAATACGATTGATGATGATGATGATGATCACAGTAAACATCACCACCTCCCCTCACAAGCCCGTAGCCTTACCACTGTCCTCGACTCCTCTCTCTCCCTCATTCCACACAAATATTCAACGTGTCACCATATCCTGTCAATTCTATTTTCACAACCCTGGATGAGGATGGGACAGAGGACAGAGGAGGAGGGAGGAGAGCAGTGGTCTGTCAGGCGTGAAGCGGGAGGGTGGTGCTCTTTGAAAGCGTTCGTCTCGAGTTTTAGGACGTGCTGCTGCTCCCATAGGCACAGTCCCCATCCCTTCAGTGGCCACTCCTCCCGGGTGTCTGCCCGCCATCGCCGCGGGTCCAAGACAAGGAACGATATGGAACACCTGCCTTCCACCAAGGCCAGAAGGAGGGCATACGGGTACATTGCCTCGGAGGCTGAGCGTGGTCCCCAGAGAAGCTCCAGGATTACCAGTAGGCGGGAGGGGGCTCTGGATCCCGGACACAAAATATCGGGGAAGCTGGGGTGTGTAGGCTCCACAGTCATAGTCTTTACTCATTTGAGTGACATCGATTCCCTGCCCACTGACCAGAGGCCTGCCTTCTCCTTGGCCGGCCCTGGTGCTGGGAAAAGGAATGCAGTTATTGCCCTCCGAGTAGGGGCCCTTTACCCACCCAGGACTGAACTAAAACTATCTGGGAAGAGAGCCATCCTCTCTCCTCTCCCTCCCAACTGCCACGGCTCCCCCGAAACACCGTGGCAATTTTGCAGGCGTTAGTGGTGCCCTCTTCCCCCGTTCCCAGGGAATAGGGGTATCGAAGTGGGACACAGAGATCCAGTCTGACAATAAATGTGTCTGAAAAATTAAAGTCACTATCTGTAACTGCCCCCAAACCCCTGTGCCCCTGCCAATCGAGGAGGGTGGTAGGGGGGCGGCCCATTCTATGCCCTTTCTATGCCCTTTCTACACTTCCAGCCCCGACCCCCTCTCCTTCCCTGCAAACTCACATTTCCCTCTCCCTTCGAGCCATATCATCTTGGATGTCCAACTGACACCTCCAACTCAACAGGCCCCAAACCGAACTCCTTATCTTCCCATCCAAACCCTGTCCTCCCCATCTCTTTCTCATCACTTTAAGCATCACCACCTCCCCTCACAAGCCCGTAGCCTTACTACTGTCCTCGACTCCTCTCTCTCTCTCTCATTCCACACAAATATTCATCGTGTCACCATAATCCTGTCAGTTCTATTTTCACAATCCTGGATGAGGATGGGACACAGAGGACAGAGGAGAGGGGGGGAGAGCAGTGGTCTGTCAGGCGTGAAGCGGGAGGGTGGTGCTCTTTGAAAGCATTCGTCTCGCGTTTTAGGACGTGCTGCTGCTCCCACAGGCGCAGTCCCCATCCCTTCAGTGGCCACTCCTCCCGGGTGTCTGCCCGCAATCGCCGTGGGTCCAAGACAAGGAACGATATGGAACACCTGCCTTCCACCAAGGCCAGAAGGAGGGCATACGGGTACGTTGCCTCGGAGGCTGAGCGTGGTCCCCAGAGAAGCTCCAGCATCGCCAATAGGCGGGAGGGGGCTCTGGATCCCGGACACAAAATATTGGGGAAGCTGGGGTGTGTAGGCTCCACAGTCATAGTCTTTACTCATTTGAGTGACATCAATTCCCTGCCCACTGACCAGAGGCCTGCCTTCTCCTTGGCCGGCCCTGGTGCTGGGAAAAGGAATGCAGTTATTGCCCTCCGAGTAGGGGCCCTTTACCCACCCAGGACTGAACTAAAACTATCTGGGAAGAGAGCCATCCTCTCTCCTCTCCCTCCCAACTGCCACGGCTCCCCCGAAACACCGTGGTAATTTTGCAGGCGTTAGTGGTGCCCTCTTCCCCCGTTCCCAGGGAATAGGGGTATCGAAGTGGGACACAGAGATCCAGTCTGACAATAAATGTGTCTGAAAAATTAAAGTCACTATCTGTAACTGCCCCCAAACCTCTGTGCCCCTGCCAATCGAGGAGGGTGGTAGGGGGGCGGCCCATTCTATGCCCTTTCTATGCCCTTTCTACACTTCCAGCCCCGACCCCTCTCCTTCCCTGCAAACTCACATTTCCCTCTCCCTTCGAGACATATCACCTTGGATGTCCAACTGACACCTCCAACTCAACAGGCCCCAAACCGAACTCCTTATCTTCCCATCCAAACCCTGTCCTCCCCATCTCTTTCTCATCACTTTAAGCATCACCACCTGCCCTCACAAGCCCGTAGCCTTACCACTGTCCTCGACTCCTCTCTCTCCCTCATTCCACACAAATATTCAACGTCTCACCATATGCTGTCAGTTCTATTTTCACAACCCTGGTTGAGGATGGGACAGAGGACAGAGGAGAAGGGAGGAGAGCAGTGGTCTGTCAGGCGTGAAGCGGGAGGGTGGTGCTCTTTGAAAGCGTTCGTCTCGCGTTTTAGGACGTGCTGCTGCTCCCACAGGCGCAGTCCCCCATCCCTTCAGTGGCCACTCCTTCCGGGTGTCTGCCCGCAATCGCCGTGGGTCCAAGACAAGGAATGATATGGAACACCTGCCTTCCACCAAGGCCAGAAGGAGGGCATACGGGTACGTTGCCTCGGAGGCTGAGCGAGGTCCCCAAAGAAGCTCCAGCATCGCCAATAGGCGGGAGGGGGCTCTGGATCCCGGACACAAAATATTGGGGGAAGCTGGGGTGGGTAGGCTCCACAGTCATAGTCTTTACTCATTTGAGTGACATCAATTCCCTGCCCACTGACCAGAGGCCTGCCTTCTCCTTGGCCGGCCCTGGTGCTGGGAAAAGGAATGCAGTTATTGCCCTCCGAGTAGGGGCCCTTTACCCACCCAGGACTGAACTAAAACTATCTGGGAAGACAGCCATCCTCTCTCCTCTCCCTCCCAACTGCCACGGCTCCCCCGAAACACCGGGGTAATTTTGCAGGCGTTAGTGGTGCCCTCTTCCCCCGTTCCCAGGGAATAGGGCTATCGAAGTGGGACACAGAGATCCAGTCTGACAATAAATGTGTCTGAAAAATTAAAGTCACTATCTGTAACTGCCCCCAAACCTCTGTGCCCCTGCCAACCGAGGAGGGTGGTAGGGGGGCGGCCCACTCTATGCCCTTTCCATGCCCTTTCTACACGTCCAGCCCCGACCCCTCTCCTTCCCTGCAAACTCACATTTCCCTCTCCCTTCAAGCCATATCACCTTGGATGTCCAACTGACACCTCCAACTCAACAGGCCCCAAACCGAACTCCTTATCTTCCCATCCAAACCCTGTCCTCCCCATCTCTTTTTCATCACTTTAAGCATCACCACCTCCCCTCACAAGCCCTTAGCCTTACCACTGTCCTCGACTCCTCTCTCTCCCTCATTCCACACAAATATTCAACGTCTCACCATACGCTGTCAGTTCTATTTTCACAACCCTGGATGAGGATGGGACACAGAGGACAGAGGAGAAGGGAGGAGAGCAGTGGTCTGTCAGGCGTGAAGCGGGAGGGTGGTGCTCTTTGAAAGCGTTCGTCTCGCGTTTTAGGACGTGCTGCTGCTCCCACAGGCGCAGTCCCCATCCCTTCAGTGGCCACTCCTCCCGGGTGTCTGCCCGCAATCGCCGTGGTCCAAGACAAGGAACGATATGGAACACCTGCCTCCCACCAAGGCCAGAAGGAGGGCATTCGGGTACGTTGCCTCTTCGGCTGAGCGAGGTCCCCAGAAAAGCTCCAGCATCTCCAATAGGCGGGAGGGGGCTCTGGATCCCGGACACAAAATATTGGGGAAGCTGGGCTGGGTAGGCTCCACAGTCATAGTCTTTACTCATTTGAGTGACATCAATTCCCTGCCCACTATCCAGAGGCCTACCTTCTCCTTGGCCGGCCCTGGTGCTGCTAAAAGGAATGCAGTTATTGCCCTCCGAGTAGGGGCCCTTTACCCACCCAGGACTGAACTAAAACTATCTGGGAAGAGAGCCATCCTCTCTCCTCTCCCTCCCAACTGCCACGGCTCCCCCGAAACACCGTGGTAATTTTGCAGGCGATAGTGGTGCCCTCTTCCCCCGTTCCCAGGGAATAGGGGTATCGGAGTGGGACACAGAGATCCAGTCTGACAATAAATGTGTCTGAAAAATTAAAGTCACTATCTGTAACTGCCCCCAATCCCCTGTGCCCCTGCCAATCGAGGAGGGTGGTAGGGGGGTGGCCCATTCTATGCCCTTTCTATGCCCTTTCTACACTTCCAGTCCCGACCCCTCTCCTTCCCTGCAAACTCACATTTCCATCTCCCTTCGAGCCATATCATCTTGGATGTCCACCTGACACCTCCAACTCAACTCAACATTTTTGAAAAATCAAAATCAGTATCTTTTCGTGCCCCCGACTTCCCTGCCCATCCAGGGAGGGGTTCAAAGGAAGATGCTCTGTCTCTTGTTCCCCATAGACACCCCGGTTGGGCCCAGTGCCAGGCTCCCCCAAGACAGAACCTTGGTCCCTGACAAATCTTCAACACCCCAGAGGGAGAGCCATCCTCTCTCCTCTCCCTTCCCTTCTGCCAAAGATGCACAGGAATGCCCGTGCAATGTTCCAGGCATTATCACCCCACTGGATCCCCCGTCCCCAGGTAATACCAAAATCGCAGTGGCCCGCTGTCAACCATCACGTGGGGATGAGTTCAAGGATTGGCACAGGTAGATGGAGAGGACAAGCTTGGAAGGGCTAAGCCTCACAAGATTCATTCTACAAAGTAAATTGAACTTCATTTTTGGGAGGAATACACTTATTTTAGTTATTCACACATTGCAAATTGATCTCCCCCCTTGGATGAAATACAGGAACGTGTTACTCGCACATGGCGAAGCAACTAGCTCCCATCCATGAATGATTCCCACTCAGGAGGAATACATTTATGCGTTACACACGGGGAAGCACCCAGCCCCGTGAGGGCTCAGCAGGACCCACGGGAGCCTCCTGTCTCATGGCTCCTCACTTGGTACGGACCAAGCAGACATCCCTGCCCGCTGCTGCAGGTCTCGATCCGCCACAGAGAACTTCAGAAGCGGCAGGTACTTATCACCTGTCCATCTGGGTCATGCGGGATTCTCGTTTCAGCTTGTACCATCTCTTTCCTGTCGTCTCCCCCAACCACCTGCACCCCTGCTCCATACCGCATCTCTTAGCACGGGGCAAGGAACGCCCTCCGTATTCCTGTCCTGGGATGTCTAGGGGTTTCGGTCATGCTGCCCCACCCATGCTTCCGAATTCTGCTTTGCTAGTTCCACAGTCATGAGATAGTGTTGGACCTCGAGACGGAGGGTGCCCCAGTTCAACTCGGAAAAGACACTGAAACCCGGGGAAACAATGAACGTTTCTGAAAACTCCGTGCCATACAAGACAGAGAGCCATCCTCTCCCCGATGAAGGCCTTTCCCACAACACTCTGCTCCATAGGAGGCAGAGGTGGTCTGCACCAAAACCTTATTGGGGAGGGCACTGACTCTCGCAGTTGACCCCATCACCTGGGGAAACAGAAAGTAACAAATGTCGCGTGGACCTCACCATGCAAAGCAGTGACAGCCCCAACTGCAGGGGACGGGAGGAGGAGACGACAGATCGGGCGCATTCCAGGCCAGGCACCCACACACCCCCACCGATCAAATCATCAAGACCCTCATAGCAGGCGGGGCTGCACTGAGGGATTCCGAGAGTCCTGTTTGGGGGAAGGTCCCAGTCCGACCGATTCAAACCCCGCCAGACGTTAGGCCGTGGAGTTTTGGCCAACACGTCCAGAGGACACCATACTGAAATCGAGTCTACCAGGTCTTCAGTCTAAAGTTTTCAGTAGGGGCTTTTTCCCGCTACCCCCGTGGGTAGAACATTACGGCCTCTCACGGCTATCCCGAAAGAGCGTCATCCTCTCTCTTCTCAGCCTCCAAATGCCATCGCTCCACTTGCAATATTCTAGGCGTTATCGCCCCACTTCATTGCCACATTATCGGCCCGCGTTCCCTGGGAATAGAGGGATCACAGTGGGACCCAAAGACTCACAGAAAAAGAGAATGTTTCTGAAAAATCAAAATCAGTATCTTCCCATCCCCTGCCATTGAAGGGGTTTGGGGGTGCAGCTACCATCTCTACACCCCCACAGCCACTCCAGTCGGGCCAGGTTTCCCTGCCAAATCTATGACCCATCAGAGGGAGAGCCGGCCTCTGTCCTCTTCCCCATGACAGCCTTTCGCGTGATCTTCTGAAGCTCCATGCAGAGCTGTGGCAGTCCGCATCGAGATCCTAAATGCTAATGCGCTGACTCGCGCAATCTTCCCCAGTTACATTTGGAAGCATAAAATAAAAGATAACGTCACGTACCACGTAACGTAACGAGGCGACAGTGGCAACAACAACGGTGGTACTTGTTCGATGCCGACAACATGCCGGGCGCTGCACTAAATTCTCAAGGAGAGAGACTTCATTCAGATCAGGTGCCGTCCGTTCAACTCCTTGAACGAGTCGTCTACACCCACTACATTGCCAAGATCCGCCCTTTCCTCTCCATCCATACCGCTACTCTGCTCACTCAAGCTCTCATCCTATCCCGCCTGGACTACTGCATCAGCCTTCTCTCTGATCTCCCATCCTCGTGTCCCTCTCCACTTCGATCCATGCTTCATGCTGCTGCCCGGACTATCCTTGCCCAGAAACGCTCCGGGCATATTACTCCCCTCCTCAAAAATCTCCAGTGGCTACCAATCAATCTGCGCATCAGGCAGAAACTCCTCACCCTGGGCTTCACGGCTGTCCGTCACCTCGCCCCCTCCTACCTCACCTCCCTTCTCTCCTTCTCCAGCCCAGCCCGCACCCTCCGCTCCTCCGCCGCTAATCTCCTCACCGTACCTCGCTCTCGCCTGTCCCGCCATCGACCCCCGGCCCACGTCATCCCCCTGGCCTGGAATGCCCCCAATCCCTCTGCCCATCCGCCAAGCTAGCTCTCTTCCTCCCTTCAAGGCACTGCTGAGAGCTCAACTCCTCCAGGAGGCCTTCCCAGACTGAGCCCCTTCCTTCTTCTCCCCCTCGTCCCCCTATCCATCCCCGCCATCTTACCTCCTTCCCTTCCCCACAGCACCTGTATATATGTATATATGTTTGTACATATTTATTACTCTATTCATTTATTTATTTATTTATTTATTCTACTTGTACATATCTATTCTATTCATTTTATTTTGTTAGTACGTTTGGTTTTGTTCTCTGTCTCCCCCTTTTAGACTGTGAGCCCACTGTTGGGTAGGGACTGTCTCTATACGTTGCCAATTTGTACTTCCCAAGCGCTTAGTACGGTGCTCTGCACATAGTAAGCGCTCAATAAATACGATTGATGATGATGACTGCCTCGAATTCCTTGAACGCCAACTCTCTCCTCGACCCCCTCCAATCTGGCTTCCATCCCCTGCACTCCACCGAAACTGCCCTCTCAAAGGTCACCGATGACCTCCTTCTTGCCAAATCCAACAGCTCCTACTCCGTCCTAATCCTCCTCGACCTCTCCGCTGCCTTCGACACTGTGGACCACCCCCTTCTCCTCAACACGCTATCCGACCTTGGCTTCACAGACTCCGGCCTCTCCTGGTTCTCCTCTTATCTCTCCGGCCGTTCATTCTCAGTCTCCTTTGCGGGCTCCTCCTCCCCCTCCCATGCCCTTACTGTGGGGGTTCCTCAAGGCTCAGTTCTTGGTCCCCTTCTGTTCTCTATCTACACTCACTCCCTTGGTGAACTCATTCGCTCACACGGCGAAGGGGGGACCGTCTCAAGGGTCAGTTCTTGGTCGCCTTCCGTTCTCTATCTACACTCGCTCCCTTGGTGAACGCAATCGCTCCCACGGCGAATGAGGGACCGTCTCTACATACTGCCGACTTGTACTTCCCAAGCGTTTGGTACGGTGCTCTGCACACAGTAAGTGCTCAATAAATGAAAGAATGAAGGAATGAATGAATGAAATTCTCCCTCTACACCTACTCCCTTGGAGAACTCTTTCGCTCCCATGAGTTCAACTACCACCTCTATGTGGATGATTCCCAAATCGGCACTTCCAGCCCCGACCTCTCTCCTTCCCTGCAAACTCACATTTCCATCTCCCTTCAAGACATATCACCTCGGATGTCCACCTGACACCTCCAACTCAACAGGCCCCAAACCAAACTCCTCATCTTCCCATCCAAACCCTGTCCTCCCCATCTCTTTCTCATCACTTTAAGCATCACCACCTCCCCTCACAAGCCCGTAGCCTTACCACTGTCCTCGACTCCTCTCTCTCCCTCATTCCACACAAATATTCAACGTGTCACCACATCTTGTCAGTTCTGTTTTCACAGCACTGGATGAGGATGGGACAGAGGACAGAGGAGAAGGGAGGAGAGCAGTGGTCTGTCAGGTGTGAAGAGGGAGGGTGGTGCTCTTTGAAAGCGTTTGTCTCGAGTTTTAGGACGTGCTGCTGCTCCCACAGGCGCAGTCCCCATCCTTTCAATGGTCACTCCTCCCGGGTGTCTACCCGCAATCGCCATGGGTCCAAAACAACGAACGATATGGAACACCTGCCTTCCACCAAGGCCAGAAGGAGGGCATACGGCTACGTTGCCTCGGAGGCTAAGCGTGGTCCCCAGAGAAGCTCCAGCATCACCAACAGGCGGGAGGGGGCTCTGGATCCCGGACACAAACTATTGGGGAAGCTGGGGTGGGTAGGCTCCACAGTCACAGTCTTTACTCATTTGAGTGACATCAATTCCCTGCCCACTGACCAGAGGCCTGCCTTCTCCTTGGCCGGCCCTGGTGCTGGGAAAAGGAATGCATTTCTTTCCCTCTGAGTAGGGGCCCTTTACGCTCCACCCAGGACTGAACTAAAACTATCTGGGAAGAGAGCCATCCTCTCTCCTCTCCCTCCCAACTGCCACGGCTCCCCTGAAACACCGTGGTAATTTTGCAGGCGTTAGTGGTGCCCTCTTCCCCCGTTCCCAGGGAATAGGGCTATCGAAGTGGGACACAGAGATCCAGTCTGACAATAAATGTGTCTGAAAAATTAAAGTCACTATCTGTAACTGCCCCCAAACCTCTGTGCCCCTGCCAATCGAGAAGGGTGGTAGGGGGGCGGCCCATTCTATGCCCTTTCTATGCCCTTTCTACACTTCCAGCCCCGACCCCTCTCCTTTCCTGCAAACTCACATTTCCCGCTCCCTTCGAGCCATATCACCTTGGATGTCCAACTGACACCTCCAACTCAACAGGCCCCAAACCGAACTCCTTATCTTCCCATCCAAACCCTGTCCTCCCCATCTCTTTCTCATCACTTTAAGCATCACCACCTCCCCTCACAAGCCCGTAGCCTTACCACTGTCCTCGACTCCTCTCTCTCCCTCATTCCACACAAATATTCAACGTGTCACCATATCTTGGCAGTTCTATTTTCACAACACTGGATGAGGATGGGACAGAGGACAGAGGAGAAGGGAGGAGAGCAGTGGTCTGTCAGGCGTGAAGCGGGAGGGTGGTGCTCTTTGAAAGCATTCGTCTCGCGTTTTAGGACGTGCTGCTGCTCCCATAGGCGCAGTCCCCATCCCTTCAGTGGCCACTCCTCCCGGGTGTCTACCCGCAATCGCCATGGGTCCAAAACAAGGAACGGTATAGAACAGCTGCCTTCCAGCATGGCCAGAAGCAGGGCATACGGGTACGTTGCCCCGGAGGCTGAGCGTGGTCCCCAGAGAAGCTCCAGCATCGCCAATAGGCGGGAGGGGGCTCTGGATCCCGGACACAAAATATTGGGGAAGCTGGGGTGGGTAGGCTCCACAGTCATAGACTTTACTCATTTGAGTGACATCAATTCCCTGCCCACTGACCAGAGGCCTGCCTTCTCCTTGGCCGGCCCTGGTGCTGGGAAAAGGAATGCAGTTATTGCCCTCCGAGTAGGGGCCCTTTACCCACCCAAGACTGAACTAAAACTATCTGGGAAGAGAGCCATCCTCTCTCCTCTCCCTCCCAACTGCCACGGCTCCCCCGAAACACCGTGGTAATTTTGCAGGCATTAGTGGTGCCCTCTTCCCCCGTTCCCAGGGAATAGGGGTATCGAAGTGGGACACAGAGATCCAGTCTGACAATAAATGTGTCTGAAAAATTAAAGTCACTATCTGTAACTGCCCCCAAACCCCGGTGCCCCTGCCAATCGAAGAGGGTGGTAGGGGGGGCGGCCCATTCTATGCCCTTTCTACACTTCCAGCCCCGACCCCTCTCCTTCCCTGTAAACTCACATTTCCCTCTCCCTTCAAGCCATATCATCTTGGATGTCCAACCGACACCTCCAACTCAACAGGCCCCAAATCGAACTCCTCATCTTCCCATCCAAACCCTGTCCTCCCCATCTCTTTCTCATCACTTTAAGCATCACACGCACTCCCTTGGTGACCTCATTCGCTCCCACGGCTTCAACTATCACCTCTACGCTGATGACACCCAGATCTACATCTCTGCCCCTGCTCTCTCCCCCTCTCTCCAGGCTCGCATCTCCTCCTGCCTTCAGGACATCTCCATTTGGATGTCTACCCGCCACCTAAAGCTCAACATTTCGAAGACTGAACTCCTTGTCTTCCCTCCCAAGCCTTGCCCTCTCCCTGACTTTCCCATCTCTGTTGACGGCGCTACCATCCTTCCCGTCTCACAAGCCCACAACCTTGGTGTCATCCTCGACTCCGCTCTCTCATTCACCCCTCACATCCAAGCCATCACCAAAAACCTGCCGGTCTCAGCTCCACAACATTGCCAAGATCCGCCCTTTCCTCTCCATCCCAACCGCTACCCTGCTCATTCAAGCACTCATCCTATCCCGTCTGGACTACTGCATCAGCCTTCTCTCTCATCTCCCATCCTCGTGTCTCTCTCCACTTCAATCCATACTTCATGCTGCTGCCCGGATTATCTTTGTCCAGAAACGCTCTGGGCATATCACTCCCCTCCTCAAAAAACTCCAGTGGCTACCAATCAATCTGCGCATCAGGCAGAAACTCCTCACCCTGGGCTTCAAGGCTGTCCATTACCTCGCCCCCTCCTACCTCACCTCCTTTCTGTCCTTCTCCAGTCCACCCCGCACCCTCCACTCCTCCACCGCTGATCTCCTCACCGTACCTCGCTCTCGCTTGTCCCGCCATCGACCCCCGGCCCACGTCATCCCCCGGGCCTGGAATGCCCCCAATCCCTCTGCCCATCCACCAAGCTAGCTCTCTTCCTCCCTTCAAGGCCCTGCTGAGAGCTCACCTCCTCCAGGAGGCCTTCCCAGACTGAGCCCCTTCCTTCCTCTCCCCCTCGTCCCCCTCTCCATCCCCCCATCTTACCTCCCTCCCTTCCCCACAGCACCTCTATATATGTATATATGTTTGTACATACTTCTTTACTCTATTTATTTATTTAACTTATTTGTACATATCTATTCTATTTATTTTATTTTCTTAGTAGGTTTGGTTTTCTTCTCTGTCTCCCCCTTTTAGACTGTGAGCCCACTGTTGGGTAGGGACTGTCTCGACATGTTGCCAATTTGTACTTCCCAAGTGCTTAGTACAGTGCTCTGCACATAGTAAGCGCTCAATAAATACGATTGATGATGATGATGATGATCACTGTAAACATCACCACCTCCCCTCACAAGCCCGTAGCCTTACCACTGTCCTCGACTCCTCTCTCTCCCTCATTCCACACAAATATTCAACGTGTCACCATATCCTGTCAGTTCTATTTTCACAACCCTGGATGAGGATGGGACAGAGGACAGAGGAGGAGGGAGGAGAGCAGTGGTCTGTCAGGCGTGAAGCGGGAGGGTGGTGCTCTTTGAAAGCGTTCGTCTCGAGTTTTAGGACGTGCTGCTGCTCCCATAGGCACAGTCCCCATCCCTTCAGTGGCCACTCCTCCCGGGTGTCTGCCCGCCATCGCCGCGGGTCCAAGACAAGGAACGATATGGAACACCTGCCTTCCACCAAGGCCAGAAGGAGGGCATACGGGTACATTGCCTCGGAGGCTGAGCGTGGTCCCCAGAGAAGCTCCAGCATCACCAGTAGGCGGGAGGGGGCTCTGGATCCCGGACACAAAATATCGGGGAAGCTGGGGTGGGTAGGCTCCACAGTCATAGTCTTTACTCATTTGAGTGACATCGATTCCCTGCCCACTGACCAGAGGCCTGCCTTCTCCTTGGCCGGCCCTGGTGCTGGGAAAAGGAATGCATTTCTTTCCCTCTGAGTAGGGGCCCTTTACGCTCCACCCAGGACTGACCTAAAACTATCTGGGAAGAGAGCCATCCTCTCTCCTCTCCCTCCCAACTGCCACGGCTCCCCCGAAACACCGTGGTAATTTTGCAGGCGTTAGTGGTGCCCTCTTCCCCCGTTCCCAGGGAATAGGGGTATCGAAGTGGGACACAGAGATCCAGTCTGACAATAAATGTGTCTGAAAAATTAAAGTCACTATCTGTAACTGCCCCCAAACCTCTGTGCCCCTGCCAATCGAGGAGGGTGGTAGGGGGGCGGCCCATTCTATGCCCTTTCCATGCCCTTTCTACACGTCCAGCCCCGACCCCTCTCCGTCCCTGCAAACTCACATTTCCATCTTCCTTCGAGACATATCACCTTGGATGTCCAACTGACACCTCCAACTCAACAGGCCCTAAACTGAACTCCTTATCTTCCCATCCAAACCCTGTCCTCCCCATCTCTTTCTCATCACTGTAAACATCACCACCTCCCCTCACAAGCCCGTAGCCTTACCACGGTCCTCGACTCCTCTCTCTCTCTCTCATTCCACACAAATATTCAACGTGTCACCATATCCTGTCAGTTCTATTTTCACAATCCTGGATGAGGATGGGACACAGAGGACAGAGGAGAAGGGAGGAGAGCAGTGGTCTGTCAGGCGTGAAGCGGGAGGGTGGTGCTCTTTGAAAGCGTTCGTCTCGCGTTTTAGGACGTGCTGCCGCTCCCATAGGCGCAGTCCCCATCCCTTCAGTGGCCACTCCTCCCGGGTGTCTGCCCGCAATCGCCGTGGGTCCAAGACAAGGAACGATATGGAACACCTGCCTTCCACCAAGGCCAGAAGGAGGGCATACGGGTACGTTGCCTCGGAGGCTGAGCGTGGTCCCCAGAGAAGCTCCAGCATCGCCAATAGGCTGGAGGGGGCTCTGGATCCCGGACACAAAATATTGGGGAAGCTGGGGTGGGTAGGCTCCGCAGTCGTAGTCTTTACTCATTTGAGTGACATCAATTCCCTGCCCACTGACCAGAGGCCTGCCTTCTCCTTGGCTGGCCCTGGTGCTGGGAAAAGGAATGCAGTTATTGCCCTCCGAGTAGGGGCCCTTTACCCACTCAGGACTGAACTAAAACTATCTGGGAAGAGAGCCATCCTCTCTCCTCTCCCTCCCAACTGCCACGGCTCCCCCGAAACACCGTGGTAATTTTGCAGGCGTTAGTGGTGCCCTCTTCCCCCGTTCCCAGGGAATAGGGGTATCGAAGTGGGTCACAGAGATCCAGTCTGACAATAAATGTGTCTGAAAAATTAAAGTCACTATCTGTAACTGCCCCCAAACTTCTGTGCCCCTGCCAATCGAGGAGGGTGGTAGGGGGGCGGCCCACTCTATGCCCTTTCTATGCCCTTTCTACACTTCCAGCCCCGACCCCTCTCCTTCCCTGCAAACTCACATTTCCCTCTCCCTTCAAACCATATCACCTTGGATGTCCAACTGATACCTCCAACTCAACGGGCCCCAAACCGAACTCCTTATCTTCCCATCCAAACCCTGTCCTCCCCATCTCTTTCTCATCACTTTAAGCATCACCACCTCCCCTCACAAGCCCGTAGCCTTACCACTGTCCTCGACTCCTCTCTCTCCCTCATTCCACACAAATATTCAACGTGTCACCATATGCTGTCAGTTCTATTTTCACAACCCTGGATGAGGATGGGACAGAGGACAGAGGGGAAGGGAGGAGAGCAGTGGTCTGTCAGGCGTGAAGCGGGAGGGTGGTGCTCTTTGAAAGCGTTCGTCTCGAGTTTTAGGACGTGCTGCTGCTCCCACAGGCGCAGTCCCCATCCTTTCAATGGTCACTCCTCCCGGGTGTCTACCCGCAATCGCCATGGGTCCAAAACAAGGAACGATATGGAACACCTGCCTTCCACCAAGGCCAGAAGGAAGGCATATGGGTACGTTGCCTTGGAGGCTGAGCGTGGTCCCCAGAGAAGCTCCAGCATCGCCAATAGGCGGGAGGGGGCTCTGGATCCCGGACACAAAATATTGGGGAAGCTGGGGTGGGTAGGCTCCACAGTCACAGTCTTTACTCATTTGAGTGACATCAATTCCCTGCCCACTGACCAGAGGCCTGCCTTCTCCTTGGCCGGCCCTGGTGCTGGGAAAAGGAATGCAGTTATTGCCCTCCGAGTAGGGGCCCTTTACCCACCCAGGACTGAACTAAAACTATCTGGGAAGAGAGCCATCCTCTCTCCTCTCCCTCCCAACTGCCACGGCTCCCCCGAAACACCGTGGTAATTTTGCAGGCGTTAGTGGTGCCCTCTTCCCCCGTTCCCAGGGAATAGGGGTATCGAAGTGGGACACAGAGATCCAGTCTGACAATAAATGTGTCTGAAAAATTAAAGTCACTATCTGTAACTGCCCCCAAACCTCTGTGCCCCTGCCAATCGAGGAGGGTGGTAGGGGGGCGGCCCATTCTATGCCCTTTCCATGCCCTTTCTACACGTCCAGCCCCGACCCCTCTCCTTCCCTGCAAACTCACGTTTCCCTCTCCCTTCGAGCCATATCACCTTGGATGTCCAACTGACACCTCCAACTCAACAGGCCCTAAACCGAACTCCTTATCTTCCCATCCAAACCCTGTCCTCCCCATCTCTTTCTCATCACTGTAAACATCACCACCTGCCCTCACAAGCCCGTAGCCTTACCACTGTCCTCGACTCCTCTCTCTCCCTCATTCCACACAAATATTCAACGTCTCACCATATGCTGTCAGTTCTATGTTCACAACCCTGGTTGAGGATGGGACAGAGGACAGAGGAGAAGGGAGGAGAGCAGTGGTCTGTCAGGCGTGAAGCGGGAGGGTGGTGCTCTTTGAAAGCGTTCGTCTCGCGTTTTAGGACGTGCTGCCGCTCCCATAGGCGCAGTCCCCATCCCTTCAGTGGCCACTCCTCCCGGGTGTCTGCCCGCAATCGCCGTGGGTCCAAGACAAGGAACCATATGGAACACCTGCCTTCCACCAAGGCCAGAAGGAGGGCATACGGGTACGTTGCCTCGGAGGCTGAGCGTGGTCCCCAGAGAAGCTCCAGCATCGCCAATAGGCGGGAGGGGGCTCTGGATCCTGAACACAAAATATTGGGGAAGCTGGGGTGGGTAGGCTCCACAGTCACAGTCTTTACTCATTTGAGTGACATCAATTCCCTGCCCACTGACCAGAGGCCTGCCTTCTCCTTGGCCGGCCCTGGTGCTGGGAAAAGGAATGCAGTTATTGCCCTCCGAGTAGGGGCCCTTTACCCACCCAGGACTGAACTAAAACTATCTGGGAAGAGAGCCATCCTCTCTCCTCTCCCTCCCAACTGCCACGGCTCCCCCGAAACACCGTGATAATTTTGCAGGCGTTAGTGGTGCCCTCTTCCCCCGTTCCCAGGGAATAGGGGTATCGAAGTGGGACACAGAGATCCAGTCTGACAATAAATGTGTCTGAAAAATTAAAGTCACTATCTGTAACTGCCCCCAAACCTCTGTGCCCCTGCCAATCGAGGGGGTTTGTAGGGGGGCGGCCCTTTCTATGCCCCCGGAGCCACCCCGGTTGGGCTGGGTTCCCACTACAACCTGGGAAGAACTCTACATCCCTCACAAATCTCTGCCACCCAAGAGGGAGTGCCATCCTCTCTCCTCCCCGACCTCATGAAAGCCTTTCACACAACACCCTGCTCCGTACGGGGCAGCGGTGGTCTGCACGCAGACCCCGCTGGGGAGGGTACTGACTCCCGCAGGCGACCCTGTCACCTGGGGAAGCAGAAAGCAACGGATATCGTTTGGCCCGCACCACGCAACGCGGCGTCAGCGATAAGTGCAGGGGATGGGAGGGGGCATCAATAGATCGGGCACCTTCGAGGCCAGGCACCTGCAGACGCCCACCGATCAAATCGTCAAGACCCTCATAGCAGGTGGGGCTGCGCTGGGGGATTCCCAGGGTCCTCTCCGTTTAGGGGAAAGTCCCAATCAGACCGATTCAAACCCTGCCAGATGTTGGGCCAAGGAGGTTTCCCGCTATGCCCAGGCCACGACTTTACTCCCTGCCAAATCTACGACCCACCTGAGTGAGAGCTGGGCTCTGTCCTCTCCCCAGTGACGGCCTTTGCCACAAGTTTCTCGGCGGAAACCTGATGAAAATCCCTGTTCCCAGGTAATATGGGGAGCATAGTGAGACCCAGAGACCCAGGGCAACAGAGAATGTTTCTGAAAAATCAAAATCGGTATCTTTTCCTGCCCTCTAAATCCACTGCCCATCACAGGAAGGGGTTCGAAGGAAGGGGCCCCATCTCTTGGTTCCCACAGACACCCCGTCTGGGCCCCGTGCCCGCTCCCCCAGGACAGAACATCGTTGCCTGACAAATCTACAACCCCCTAGAGGGAGAGCCACCCTCTCTCCTCTCCCTTCCCCTCTGCCTGAGATCCACATGAATGCCTGTGCAATGCTTTAGGCATTAGGAACCCACTCGATCCCCCTGTACCCAAGTAATACTGAAATCCCAGTGGGACACCGTCACCCGTCACGCAGGGACGGCTTCAAGGATCCGTGCGGCCGGAGAGACAGAGGTTGGAAAGGCTAAGCCACACAAAATGTCCCGAACTTCACTTTTGGGAGGGATACGCTTATTTTAGTTATTCACACACAGCAAATTGATCTCCCCTCTTGGGTGGATTACTCGCACACGGCGGAGCGTCTAGCTTCCACCCACGAACACTTCCCAATCAGTGAGGAATTCAGTGATGCCTTACTTGCACGTGGTGAAGCATCTAGCTCCCCACCCCAAACGCTTCCCGCTCAGGAGGAATACATTGATGCGTTACACACACGTGGCGAAGCACCCTAAGCTTCCCGCCCCGTGAAGGTTCAGCAGGACTCTTGCCCGTCCCAAGGCTCCTCACTTGGTGCAGACAGGGCAGGCATCCCACGCTCCAGGTGGATGGGACACGCAGCTGGCTGCTGCGGATCTCAATCCACTGCACAGAACATTGGAGGCGGCAGGTACTTATCACCTGTCCTTCCGGGTCATTGGGGATTCTCGTCTCAGCTTGTACCATCTCCGTTCTCCCCCGCCACCAACCACCGGCACCCTGCTCCATAACTGATTCGGTTGGCACGGGGCCGAGGGACGCCTTCCGTATTCCTCCCCTGGGACGTCTAGCGGTTGCGGTTGCGGTTGCGGTCCCCCCGCCTAGGTTTCCGAGTTCCGCTTTGCTTGCTCGGGCAGTCACGAGATAGTGTTTGACCTCGAGACGGCCGAGGCCCCAGTTCCACTCGGAACAGACACCGAAACCCGGGGAAGCAGTGACTGTTTCTGAAAAATGAAAGTCAGCGTCCTCACCCCCAAGGCCACCGCCCCGGCCACGGGAGAGGTTTGGAAACAGAGCTGCCATTCCCACACCCCTGTTGTCATTCCGGTTGGGCTCGATTCCCTCTCACCCTGGACAGAACTTTACTCCGTACCAAATCTGTGGTACACCAGAGGGAGAGCTATCCCCTCTCCTCTCTTTCCCTACGGGAAAGCCTTGCCCGTAATGCGCTGCTCCACGCAGGGCTGCATTGGTCTGTGCAGAGAACCTCACTAGGGGTGCACTGACTCTCGCAGTTGATCCCATCACCGGGGGAAGCACGATGTAACGGACGGCACGCGGACCGCACCGTACAAAGCAGCGACAGCAACAAGTGCAGAGGATGGGAGGAGTTATCAATTGATGGGGCGCATTTGAGGGCAGGCACCCACAGACGCCCATCGAGCAAGTCGTCAAGACTCTCGTAGCAGGCGGGGCTGCGCTGAGGGATTCTGAGAGTCCTCTTCGTTTAAG
The DNA here is from genome assembly GCF_015852505.1 of Tachyglossus aculeatus. Classification (NCBI taxonomy): domain Eukaryota; kingdom Metazoa; phylum Chordata; class Mammalia; order Monotremata; family Tachyglossidae; genus Tachyglossus; species Tachyglossus aculeatus. Next base: position 131,238,283 of record NC_052101.1, on the reverse strand, counting down.
AGAAGGTCCCAGACCTATCGATTCAAACCCTGCCGGACGTTGGGCCAAGGAGGTTTCCCGATACGCCCAGGCCGGGACTTCCCTCCCTGCCAAAGCTCTGACGCACCAGAGTGAGAACCGGCCTCTGTCCTCTCCACAATGACAGCCTTTGCTACAAGTTTCGCAGCAGAAACCTGATTAAAATCCCCCGGTTCTCAGGTAATATTGGGACCCAGGGATCTAGGGAAGCAGAGAATGTTTCTGAAAAATCAAAATCAGTATCTTTTCGTGGCCCCCGACTCCACTGCCCATCGGAGGAGGGGTTCGAAAGAAGTGGTTCCATCTCTTGGTCCCCGTGGACACCCCAGCCGGATGCGATGCCCACTCCCCTGGGACAGAACATTGCTCCCTGACAAATCTACAGCACTCCGGAGGAGGGAGGGCCAACCTCTCTCCTCTCCCTTCCCCTCTGCCACAGAGCCACATGAATGCCTGGGCAACGTCCCAGGCATCATCAGCCCACTGGATCCCCCCGTACCCAGGTAATACTGGACTCACAGTGGGACACTGTCACCCGTCACCCGAGGACGGGTTCGAGGATCGAGGCGGCCAGAGCGAGGGGCAGAGGTTGGAAAGGCGGAGCCACGCAAGATTTATTCTACGATGATGGGCACGACACCCGGGCCCATCATCCCCGTCAGCTCTTCCGGACATTTAACTCCCTTCTCAGGCCCCCTGTTCCTCCCCCTCCACCATCCCTCACCCCCAACCATCTGGCCTCCTACTTCATTAGTAAAATTAACTCCATCAGGTCCAAGCTCCCCAAAGTCACTCCGCCCCCTTCTCCAGCCCCCCGGCTCTCAACCCTCTCATCCTTCCCAGCAGTATTTTCAAATGAGATCTCCTCCCTCCTCTCAAGTGTTACTCCATCCACCCCATTCCCTCTCATTTTATGAAATCTCTCGTCCCTTCCCTCCTCCCCTCTTTACCTTCCATCTTCAACCGCTCACTCTCCACTGGTTCCTTTCCTTCTACCTTCAAACATGCCCATGCTAAAAAAAAAAAAAACCTCTCTTGACCCCACCTTCCCTTCTAGTTATCGCCCTATCTCCCTCCTACCATTCCTTTCCAAACTCCTTGAACGAGTCGTCTACACCCACTACATTGCCAAGATCCGCCCTTTCCTCTCCATCCATACCGCTACTCTGCTCATTCAAGCTCTCATCCTATCCCGTCTAGACTACTGCATCAGCCGTCTCTCTGATCTCCCATCCTCGTGTCTCTCTCCACTTCAATCCATGCTTCATGCTGCTGCCCGGATTATCCTTGTCCAGAAACGCTCTGGGCATATTACTCCCCTCCTCAAAAATCTCCAGTGGCTACCAATCAATCTGCGCATCAGGCAGAAACTCCTCACCCTGGGCTTCAAGGCTGTCCGTCACCTCGCCCCCTCCTACCTCACCTCCCTTCTCTCCTTCTCCAGCCCAGCCCACACCCTCCGCTCCTCCGCCGCTAATCTCCTCACCGTACCTCGCTCTCGCCTGTCCCGCCATCGACACCCGGCCCACGTCATCCCCCGGGCCTGGAATGCCCCCAATCCCTCTGCCCATCCGCCAAGCTAGCTCTCTTCCTCCCTTCAAGGCCCTGCTGAGAGCTCACCTCCTCCAGGAGGCCTTCCCAGACTGAGCCCCTTCCTTCCCCTCCCCCTCGTCCCCCCTCCATCCCCGCCATCTTACCTCCTTCCCTTCCCCACAGCACCTGTATATATGTATATAAGTTTGTACATATTTATTACTCTATTTATTTATTTATTTATTCTGCTTGTACATATCTATTCTATTTATTTTATTTTGTTAGTATGTTTGGTTTTGTTCTCTGTCTCCCCCTTTTAGACTGTGAGCCCACTGTTGGGTAGGGACTGTCCCGATATGTTGCCAATTTGTACTTCCCAAGCACTTAGTACAGTGCTCTGCACATAGCAAGCGCTCAATAAATACGATTGATGATGATGACTGCCTCGAATTCCTCGAACGCCAACTCTCTCCTCGACCCCCCTCCAATCTGGCTTCCATCCCCTGCACTCCACCGAAACTGCCCTCTCAAAGGTCACCGATGACCTCCTTCTTGCCAAATCCAACAGCTCCCACTCCGTCCTAATCCTCCTCGACCTCTCGGCTGCCTTCGACACTGTGGACCACCCCCTTCTCCTCAACACGCTATCCGACCTTGGCTTCACAGACTCCGTGCTCTCCTGGTTCTCCTCTCATCTCTCCGGCCGTTCATTCTCAGTCTCCTTTGCGGGCTCCTCCTCCCCCTCCCATCCCCTTACTGTAGGGGTTCCTCAAGGCTCAGTTCTTGGTTCCCTTTTGTTCTCTATCTACACTCACTCCCTTGGTGAACTCATTCGCTCACACGGCGAAGGAGGGACCGTCTCAAGGGTCAGTTCAGGGTCAGCACTGGATCCCGGACAGAAAATATTGGGGAAGCTGGGGTGGGTAGGCTCCACAGTCATAGTCTTTACTCATTTGAGTGACATAGATCCCCTGCCCACTGACCAGAGGCCTGCCTTCTCCTTGGCCGGCCCTGGTGCTGGGAAAAGGAATGCATTTCTTTCCCTCTGAGTAGGGGCCCTTTACGCTCCACCCAGGACTGACCTAAAACTATCTGGGAAGAGAGCCATCCTCCCTCCTCTCCCTCCCAACTGCCACGGCTCCCCCGAAACACCGTGGTAATTTTGCAGGCGTTAGTGGTGCCCTCTTCCCCCGTTCCCAGGGAATAGGGGTATCGAAGTGGGACACAGAGATCCAGTCTGACAATAAATGTGTCTGAAAAATTAAAGTCACTATCTGTAACTGCCCCCAAACCTCTGTGCCCCTGCCAATCGAGGAGGGTGGTAGGGGGGCGGCCCATTCTATGCCCTTTCCATGCCCTTTCTACACGTCCAGCCCCGACCCCTCTCCTTCCCTGCAAACTCACATTTCCATCTCCTTTCGAGACATATCACCTTGGATGTCCAACTGACACCTCCAACTCAACAGGCCCTAAACTGAACTCCTTATCTTCCCATCCAAACCCTGTACTCCCCATCTCTTTCTCATCACTGTAAACATCACCACCTCCCCTCACAAGCCCGTAGCCTTACCACGGTCCTCGACTCCTCTCTCTCTCTCTCATTCCACACAAATATTCAACGTGTCACCATATCCTGTCAGTTCTATTTTCACAATCCTGGATGAGGATGGGACACAGAGGACAGAGGAGAAGGGAGGAGAGCAGTGGTCTGTCAGGCGTGAAGCGGGAGGGTGGTGCTCTTTGAAAGCGTTCGTCTCGCGTTTTAGGACGTGCTGCTGCTCCCATAGGCGCAGTCCCCATCCCTTCAGTGGCCACTCCTCCCGGGTGTCTACCCGCAATCGCCATGGGTCCAAAACAAGGAACGGTATAGAACAGCTGCCTTCCAGCATGGCCAGAAGCAGGGCATACGGGTACGTTGCCTCGGAGGCTGAGCGTGGTCCCCAGAGAAGCTCCAGCATTGCCAATAGGCGGGAGGGGGCTCTGGATCCCGGACACAAAATATTGGGGAAGCTGGGGTGGGGAGGCTCCACAGTCATAGACTTTACTCATTTGAGTGACATCAATTCCCTGCCCACTGACCAGAGGCCTGCCTTCTCCTTGGCCGGCCCTGGTGCTGGGAAAAGGAATGCAGTTATTGCCCTCCGAGTAGGGGCCCTTTACCCACCCAAGACTGAACTAAAACTATCTGGGAAGAGAGCCATCCTCTCTCCTCTCCCTCCCAACTGCCACGGCTCCCCCGAAACACCGTGGTAATTTTGCAGGCATTAGTGGTGCCCTCTTCCCCCGTTCCCAGGGAATAGGGGTATCGAAGTGGGACACAGAGATCCAGTCTGACAATAAATGTGTCTGAAAAATTAAAGTCACTATCTGTAACTGCCCCTAAACCCCGGTGCCCCTGCCAATCGAGGAGGGTGGTAGGGGGGCGGCCCATTCTATGCCCTTTCTACACTTCCAGCCCCGACCCCTCTCCTTCCCTGTAAACTCACATTTCCCTCTCCCTTCAAGCCATATCATCTTGGATGTCCAACCGACACCTCCAACTCAACAGGCCCCAAATCGAACTCCTCATCTTCCCATCCAAACCCTGTCCTCCCCATCTCTTTCTCATCACTTTAAGCATCACACGCACTCCCTTGGTGACCTCATTCGCTCCCACGGCTTCAACTATCACCTCTACGCTGATGACACCCAGATCTACATCTCTGCCCCTGCTCTCTCCCCCTCTCTCCAGGCTCGCATCTCCTCCTGCCTTCAGGACATCTCCATTTGGATGTCTACCCGCCACCTAAAGCTCAACATGTCGAAGACTGAACTCCTTGTCTTCCCTCCCAAGCCTTGCCCTCTCCCTGACTTTCCCATCTCTGTTGACGGCGCTACCATCCTTCCCGTCTCACAAGCCCACAACCTTGGTGTCATCCTCGACTCCGCTCTCTCATTCACCCCTCACATCCAAGCCATCACCAAAAACCTGCCGGTCTCAGCTCCACAACATTGCCAAGATCCGCCCTTTCCTCTCCATCCCAACCGCTACCCTGCTCATTCAAGCACTCATCCTATCCCGTCTGGACTACTGCATCAGCCTTCTCTCTCATCTCCCATCCTCGTGTCTCTCTCCACTTCAATCCATACTTCATGCTGCTGCCCGGATTATCTTTGTCCAGAAACGCTCTGGGCATATCACTCCCCTCCTCAAAAAACTCCAGTGGCTACCAATCAATCTGCGCATCAGGCAGAAACTCCTCACCCTGGGCTTCAAGGCTGTCCATCCCCTCGCCCCCTCCTACCTCACCTCCTTTCTCTCCTTCTCCAGCCCAGCCCGCACCCTCCGCTCCTCCACCGCTGATCTCCTCACCGTACCTCGCTCTCGCTTGTCCCGCCATCGACCCCCGGCCCACGTCATCCCCCGGGCCTGGAATGCCCCCAATCCCTCTGCCCATCCACCAAGCTAGCTCTCTTCCTCCCTTCAAGGCCCTGCTGAGAGCTCACCTCCCCCAGGAGGCCTTCCCAGACTGAGCCCCTTCCTTCCTCTCCCCCTCGTCCCCCTCTCCATCCCCCCATCGTACCTCCCTCCCTTCCCCACAGCACCTCTATATATGTATATATGTTTGTACATACTTCTTTACTCTATTTATTTATTTAACTTATTTGTACATATCTATTCTATTTATTTTATTTTCTTAGTATGTTTGGTTTTCTTCTCTGTCTCCCCCTTTTAGACTGTGAGCCCACTGTTGGGTAGGGACTGTCTCGACATGTTGCCAATTTGTACTTCCCAAGTGCTTAGTACAGTGCTCTGCACATAGTAAGCGCTCAATAAATACGATTGATGATGATGATGATGATCACAGTAAACATCACCACCTCCCCTCACAAGCCCGTAGCCTTACCACTGTCCTCGACTCCTCTCTCTCCCTCATTCCACACAAATATTCAACGTGTCACCATATCCTGTCAATTCTATTTTCACAACCCTGGATGAGGATGGGACAGAGGACAGAGGAGGAGGGAGGAGAGCAGTGGTCTGTCAGGCGTGAAGCGGGAGGGTGGTGCTCTTTGAAAGCGTTCGTCTCGAGTTTTAGGACGTGCTGCTGCTCCCATAGGCACAGTCCCCATCCCTTCAGTGGCCACTCCTCCCGGGTGTCTGCCCGCCATCGCCGCGGGTCCAAGACAAGGAACGATATGGAACACCTGCCTTCCACCAAGGCCAGAAGGAGGGCATACGGGTACATTGCCTCGGAGGCTGAGCGTGGTCCCCAGAGAAGCTCCAGGATTACCAGTAGGCGGGAGGGGGCTCTGGATCCCGGACACAAAATATCGGGGAAGCTGGGGTGTGTAGGCTCCACAGTCATAGTCTTTACTCATTTGAGTAAATGATTCCCTGCCCACTGACCAGAGGCCTGCCTTCTCCTTGGCCGGCCCTGGTGCTGGGAAAAGGAATGCAGTTATTGCCCTCCGAGTAGGGGCCCTTTACCCACCCAGGACTGAACTAAAACTATCTGGGAAGAGAGCCATCCTCTCTCCTCTCCCTCCCAACTGCCACGGCTCCCCCGAAACACCGTGGCAATTTTGCAGGCGTTAGTGGTGCCCTCTTCCCCCGTTCCCAGGGAATAGGGGTATCGAAGTGGGACACAGAGATCCAGTCTGACAATAAATGTGTCTGAAAAATTAAAGTCACTATCTGTAACTGCCCCCAAACCCCTGTGCCCCTGCCAATCGAGGAGGGTGGTAGGGGGGCGGCCCATTCTATGCCCTTTCTATGCCCTTTCTACACTTCCAGCCCCGACCCCTCTCCTTCCCTGCAAACTCACATTTCCCTCTCCCTTCGAGCCATATCATCTTGGATGTCCAACTGACACCTCCAACTCAACAGGCCCCAAACCGAACTCCTTATCTTCCCATCCAAACCCTGTCCTCCCCATCTCTTTCTCATCACTTTAAGCATCACCACCTCCCCTCACAAGCCCGTAGCCTTACTACTGTCCTCGACTCCTCTCTCTCTCTCTCATTCCACACAAATATTCATCGTGTCACCATAATCCTGTCAGTTCTATTTTCACAATCCTGGATGAGGATGGGACACAGAGGACAGAGGAGAGGGGGGGAGAGCAGTGGTCTGTCAGGCGTGAAGCGGGAGGGTGGTGCTCTTTGAAAGCATTCGTCTCGCGTTTTAGGACGTGCTGCTGCTCCCACAGGCGCAGTCCCCATCCCTTCAGTGGCCACTCCTCCCGGGTGTCTGCCCGCAATCGCCGTGGGTCCAAGACAAGGAACGATATGGAACACCTGCCTTCCACCAAGGCCAGAAGGAGGGCATACGGGTACGTTGCCTCGGAGGCTGAGCGTGGTCCCCAGAGAAGCTCCAGCATCGCCAATAGGCGGGAGGGGGCTCTGGATCCCGGACACAAAATATTGGGGAAGCTGGGGTGTGTAGGCTCCACAGTCATAGTCTTTACTCATTTGAGTGACATCAATTCCCTGCCCACTGACCAGAGGCCTGCCTTCTCCTTGGCCGGCCCTGGTGCTGGGAAAAGGAATGCAGTTATTGCCCTCCGAGTAGGGGCCCTTTACCCACCCAGGACTGAACTAAAACTATCTGGGAAGAGAGCCATCCTCTCTCCTCTCCCTCCCAACTGCCACGGCTCCCCCGAAACACCGTGGTAATTTTGCAGGCGTTAGTGGTGCCCTCTTCCCCCGTTCCCAGGGAATAGGGGTATCGAAGTGGGACACAGAGATCCAGTCTGACAATAAATGTGTCTGAAAAATTAAAGTCACTATCTGTAACTGCCCCCAAACCTCTGTGCCCCTGCCAATCGAGGAGGGTGGTAGGGGGGCGGCCCATTCTATGCCCTTTCTATGCCCTTTCTACACTTCCAGCCCCGACCCCTCTCCTTCCCTGCAAACTCACATTTCCCTCTCCCTTCGAGACATATCACCTTGGATGTCCAACTGACACCTCCAACTCAACAGGCCCCAAACCGAACTCCTTATCTTCCCATCCAAACCCTGTCCTCCCCATCTCTTTCTCATCACTTTAAGCATCACCACCTGCCCTCACAAGCCCGTAGCCTTACCACTGTCCTCGACTCCTCTCTCTCCCTCATTCCACACAAATATTCAACGTCTCACCATATGCTGTCAGTTCTATTTTCACAACCCTGGTTGAGGATGGGACAGAGGACAGAGGAGAAGGGAGGAGAGCAGTGGTCTGTCAGGCGTGAAGCGGGAGGGTGGTGCTCTTTGAAAGCGTTCGTCTCGCGTTTTAGGACGTGCTGCTGCTCCCACAGGCGCAGTCCCCATCCCTTCAGTGGCCACTCCTTCCGGGTGTCTGCCCGCAATCGCCGTGGGTCCAAGACAAGGAATGATATGGAACACCTGCCTTCCACCAAGGCCAGAAGGAGGGCATACGGGTACGTTGCCTCGGAGGCTGAGCGAGGTCCCCAAAGAAGCTCCAGCATCGCCAATAGGCGGGAGGGGGCTCTGGATCCCGGACACAAAATATTGGGGAAGCTGGGGTGGGTAGGCTCCACAGTCATAGTCTTTACTCATTTGAGTGACATCAATTCCCTGCCCACTGACCAGAGGCCTGCCTTCTCCTTGGCCGGCCCTGGTGCTGGGAAAAGGAATGCAGTTATTGCCCTCCGAGTAGGGGCCCTTTACCCACCCAGGACTGAACTAAAACTATCTGGGAAGACAGCCATCCTCTCTCCTCTCCCTCCCAACTGCCACGGCTCCCCCGAAACACCGGGGTAATTTTGCAGGCGTTAGTGGTGCCCTCTTCCCCCGTTCCCAGGGAATAGGGCTATCGAAGTGGGACACAGAGATCCAGTCTGACAATAAATGTGTCTGAAAAATTAAAGTCACTATCTGTAACTGCCCCCAAACCTCTGTGCCCCTGCCAACCGAGGAGGGTGGTAGGGGGGCGGCCCACTCTATGCCCTTTCCATGCCCTTTCTACACGTCCAGCCCCGACCCCTCTCCTTCCCTGCAAACTCACATTTCCCTCTCCCTTCAAGCCATATCACCTTGGATGTCCAACTGACACCTCCAACTCAACAGGCCCCAAACCGAACTCCTTATCTTCCCATCCAAACCCTGTCCTCCCCATCTCTTTTTCATCACTTTAAGCATCACCACCTCCCCTCACAAGCCCTTAGCCTTACCACTGTCCTCGACTCCTCTCTCTCCCTCATTCCACACAAATATTCAACGTCTCACCATACGCTGTCAGTTCTATTTTCACAACCCTGGATGAGGATGGGACACAGAGGACAGAGGAGAAGGGAGGAGAGCAGTGGTCTGTCAGGCGTGAAGCGGGAGGGTGGTGCTCTTTGAAAGCGTTCGTCTCGCGTTTTAGGACGTGCTGCTGCTCCCACAGGCGCAGTCCCCATCCCTTCAGTGGCCACTCCTCCCGGGTGTCTGCCCGCAATCGCCGTGGTCCAAGACAAGGAACGATATGGAACACCTGCCTCCCACCAAGGCCAGAAGGAGGGCATTCGGGTACGTTGCCTCTTCGGCTGAGCGAGGTCCCCAGAAAAGCTCCAGCATCTCCAATAGGCGGGAGGGGGCTCTGGATCCCGGACACAAAATATTGGGGAAGCTGGGCTGGGTAGGCTCCACAGTCATAGTCTTTACTCATTTGAGTGACATCAATTCCCTGCCCACTATCCAGAGGCCTACCTTCTCCTTGGCCGGCCCTGGTGCTGCTAAAAGGAATGCAGTTATTGCCCTCCGAGTAGGGGCCCTTTACCCACCCAGGACTGAACTAAAACTATCTGGGAAGAGAGCCATCCTCTCTCCTCTCCCTCCCAACTGCCACGGCTCCCCCGAAACACCGTGGTAATTTTGCAGGCGATAGTGGTGCCCTCTTCCCCCGTTCCCAGGGAATAGGGGTATCGGAGTGGGACACAGAGATCCAGTCTGACAATAAATGTGTCTGAAAAATTAAAGTCACTATCTGTAACTGCCCCCAATCCCCTGTGCCCCTGCCAATCGAGGAGGGTGGTAGGGGGGTGGCCCATTCTATGCCCTTTCTATGCCCTTTCTACACTTCCAGTCCCGACCCCTCTCCTTCCCTGCAAACTCACATTTCCATCTCCCTTCGAGCCATATCATCTTGGATGTCCACCTGACACCTCCAACTCAACTCAACATTTTTGAAAAATCAAAATCAGTATCTTTTCGTGCCCCCGACTTCCCTGCCCATCCAGGGAGGGGTTCAAAGGAAGATGCTCTGTCTCTTGTTCCCCATAGACACCCCGGTTGGGCCCAGTGCCAGGCTCCCCCAAGACAGAACCTTGGTCCCTGACAAATCTTCAACACCCCAGAGGGAGAGCCATCCTCTCTCCTCTCCCTTCCCTTCTGCCAAAGATGCACAGGAATGCCCGTGCAATGTTCCAGGCATTATCACCCCACTGGATCCCCCGTCCCCAGGTAATACCAAAATCGCAGTGGCCCGCTGTCAACCATCACGTGGGGATGAGTTCAAGGATTGGCACAGGTAGATGGAGAGGACAAGCTTGGAAGGGCTAAGCCTCACAAGATTCATTCTACAAAGTAAATTGAACTTCATTTTTGGGAGGAATACACTTATTTTAGTTATTCACACATTGCAAATTGATCTCCCCCCTTGGATGAAATACAGGAACGTGTTACTCGCACATGGCGAAGCAACTAGCTCCCATCCATGAATGATTCCCACTCAGGAGGAATACATTTATGCGTTACACACGGGGAAGCACCCAGCCCCGTGAGGGCTCAGCAGGACCCACGGGAGCCTCCTGTCTCATGGCTCCTCACTTGGTACGGACCAAGCAGACATCCCTGCCCGCTGCTGCAGGTCTCGATCCGCCACAGAGAACTTCAGAAGCGGCAGGTACTTATCACCTGTCCATCTGGGTCATGCGGGATTCTCGTTTCAGCTTGTACCATCTCTTTCCTGTCGTCTCCCCCAACCACCTGCACCCCTGCTCCATACCGCATCTCTTAGCACGGGGCAAGGAACGCCCTCCGTATTCCTGTCCTGGGATGTCTAGGGGTTTCGGTCATGCTGCCCCACCCATGCTTCCGAATTCTGCTTTGCTAGTTCCACAGTCATGAGATAGTGTTGGACCTCGAGACGGAGGGTGCCCCAGTTCAACTCGGAAAAGACACTGAAACCCGGGGAAACAATGAACGTTTCTGAAAACTCCGTGCCATACAAGACAGAGAGCCATCCTCTCCCCGATGAAGGCCTTTCCCACAACACTCTGCTCCATAGGAGGCAGAGGTGGTCTGCACCAAAACCTTATTGGGGAGGGCACTGACTCTCGCAGTTGACCCCATCACCTGGGGAAACAGAAAGTAACAAATGTCGCGTGGACCTCACCATGCAAAGCAGTGACAGCCCCAACTGCAGGGGACGGGAGGAGGAGACGACAGATCGGGCGCATTCCAGGCCAGGCACCCACACACCCCCACCGATCAAATCATCAAGACCCTCATAGCAGGCGGGGCTGCACTGAGGGATTCCGAGAGTCCTGTTTGGGGGAAGGTCCCAGTCCGACCGATTCAAACCCCGCCAGACGTTAGGCCGTGGAGTTTTGGCCAACACGTCCAGAGGACACCATACTGAAATCGAGTCTACCAGGTCTTCAGTCTAAAGTTTTCAGTAGGGGCTTTTTCCCGCTACCCCCGTGGGTAGAACATTACGGCCTCTCACGGCTATCCCGAAAGAGCGTCATCCTCTCTCTTCTCAGCCTCCAAATGCCATCGCTCCACTTGCAATATTCTAGGCGTTATCGCCCCACTTCATTGCCACATTATCGGCCCGCGTTCCCTGGGAATAGAGGGATCACAGTGGGACCCAAAGACTCACAGAAAAAGAGAATGTTTCTGAAAAATCAAAATCAGTATCTTCCCATCCCCTGCCATTGAAGGGGTTTGGGGGTGCGGCTACCATCTCTACACCCCTACAGCCACTCCAGTCGGGCCAGGTTTCCCTGCCAAATCTATGACCCATCAGAGGGAGAGCCGGCCTCTGTCCTCTTCCCCATGACAGCCTTTCGCGTGATCTTCTGAAGCTCCATGCAGAGCTGTGGCAGTCCGCATCGAGATCCTAAATGCTAATGCGCTGACTCGCGCAATCTTCCCCAGTTACATTTGGAAGCATAAAATAAAAGATAACGTCACGTACCACGTAACGTAACGAGGCGACGGTGGCAACAACAACGGTGGTACTTGTTCGATGCCGACAACATGCCGGGCGCTGCACTAAATTCTCAAGGAGAGAGACTTCATTCAGATCAGGTGCCGTCCGTTCAACTCCTTGAACGAGTCGTCTACACCCACTACATTGCCAAGATCCGCCCTTTCCTCTCCATCCATACCGCTACTCTGCTCACTCAAGCTCTCATCCTATCCCGCCTGGACTACTGCATCAGCCTTCTCTCTGATCTCCCATCCTCGTGTCCCTCTCCACTTCGATCCATGCTTCATGCTGCTGCCCGGACTATCCTTGCCCAGAAACGCTCCGGGCATATTACTCCCCTCCTCAAAAATCTCCAGTGGCTACCAATCAATCTGCGCATCAGGCAGAAACTCCTCACCCTGGGCTTCACGGCTGTCCGTCACCTCGCCCCCTCCTACCTCACCTCCCTTCTCTCCTTCTCCAGCCCAGCCCGCACCCTCCGCTCCTCCGCCGCTAATCTCCTCACCGTACCTCGCTCTCGCCTGTCCCGCCATCGACCCCCGGCCCACGTCATCCCCCTGGCCTGGAATGCCCCCAATCCCTCTGCCCATCCGCCAAGCTAGCTCTCTTCCTCCCTTCAAGGCACTGCTGAGAGCTCAACTCCTCCAGGAGGCCTTCCCAGACTGAGCCCCTTCCTTCTTCTCCCCCTCGTCCCCCTATCCATCCCCGCCATCTTACCTCCTTCCCTTCCCCACAGCACCTGTATATATGTATATATGTTTGTACATATTTATTACTCTATTCATTTATTTATTTATTTATTTATTCTACTTGTACATATCTATTCTATTCATTTTATTTTGTTAGTACGTTTGGTTTTGTTCTCTGTCTCCCCCTTTTAGACTGTGAGCCCACTGTTGGGTAGGGACTGTCTCTATACGTTGCCAATTTGTACTTCCCAAGCGCTTAGTACGGTGCTCTGCACATAGTAAGCGCTCAATAAATACGATTGATGATGATGACTGCCTCGAATTCCTTGAACGCCAACTCTCTCCTCGACCCCCTCCAATCTGGCTTCCATCCCCTGCACTCCACCGAAACTGCCCTCTCAAAGGTCACCGATGACCTCCTTCTTGCCAAATCCAACAGCTCCTACTCCGTCCTAATCCTCCTCGACCTCTCCGCTGCCTTCGACACTGTGGACCACCCCCTTCTCCTCAACACGCTATCCGACCTTGGCTTCACAGACTCCGGCCTCTCCTGGTTCTCCTCTTATCTCTCCGGCCGTTCATTCTCAGTCTCCTTTGCGGGCTCCTCCTCCCCCTCCCATGCCCTTACTGTGGGGGTTCCTCAAGGCTCAGTTCTTGGTCCCCTTCTGTTCTCTATCTACACTCACTCCCTTGGTGAACTCATTCGCTCACACGGCGAAGGGGGGACCGTCTCAAGGGTCAGTTCTTGGTCGCCTTCCGTTCTCTATCTACACTCGCTCCCTTGGTGAACGCAATCGCTCCCACGGCGAATGAGGGACCGTCTCTACATACTGCCGACTTGTACTTCCCAAGCGTTTGGTACGGTGCTCTGCACACAGTAAGTGCTCAATAAATGAAAGAATGAAGGAATGAATGAATGAAATTCTCCCTCTACACCTACTCCCTTGGAGAACTCTTTCGCTCCCATGAGTTCAACTACCACCTCTATGTGGATGATTCCCAAATCGGCACTTCCAGCCCCGACCTCTCTCCTTCCCTGCAAACTCACATTTCCATCTCCCTTCAAGACATATCACCTCGGATGTCCACCTGACACCTCCAACTCAACAGGCCCCAAACCAAACTCCTCATCTTCCCATCCAAACCCTGTCCTCCCCATCTCTTTCTCATCACTTTAAGCATCACCACCTCCCCTCACAAGCCCGTAGCCTTACCACTGTCCTCGACTCCTCTCTCTCCCTCATTCCACACAAATATTCAACGTGTCACCACATCTTGTCAGTTCTGTTTTCACAGCACTGGATGAGGATGGGACAGAGGACAGAGGAGAAGGGAGGAGAGCAGTGGTCTGTCAGGTGTGAAGAGGGAGGGTGGTGCTCTTTGAAAGCGTTTGTCTCGAGTTTTAGGACGTGCTGCTGCTCCCACAGGCGCAGTCCCCATCCTTTCAATGGTCACTCCTCCCGGGTGTCTACCCGCAATCGCCATGGGTCCAAAACAACGAACGATATGGAACACCTGCCTTCCACCAAGGCCAGAAGGAGGGCATACGGCTACGTTGCCTCGGAGGCTAAGCGTGGTCCCCAGAGAAGCTCCAGCATCACCAACAGGCGGGAGGGGGCTCTGGATCCCGGACACAAACTATTGGGGAAGCTGGGGTGGGTAGGCTCCACAGTCACAGTCTTTACTCATTTGAGTGACATCAATTCCCTGCCCACTGACCAGAGGCCTGCCTTCTCCTTGGCCGGCCCTGGTGCTGGGAAAAGGAATGCATTTCTTTCCCTCTGAGTAGGGGCCCTTTACGCTCCACCCAGGACTGAACTAAAACTATCTGGGAAGAGAGCCATCCTCTCTCCTCTCCCTCCCAACTGCCACGGCTCCCCCGAAACACCGTGGTAATTTTGCAGGCGTTAGTGGTGCCCTCTTCCCCCGTTCCCAGGGAATAGGGCTATCGAAGTGGGACACAGAGATCCAGTCTGACAATAAATGTGTCTGAAAAATTAAAGTCACTATCTGTAACTGCCCCCAAACCTCTGTGCCCCTGCCAATCGAGAAGGGTGGTAGGGGGGCGGCCCATTCTATGCCCTTTCTATGCCCTTTCTACACTTCCAGCCCCGACCCCTCTCCTTTCCTGCAAACTCACATTTCCCGCTCCCTTCGAGCCATATCACCTTGGATGTCCAACTGACACCTCCAACTCAACAGGCCCCAAACCGAACTCCTTATCTTCCCATCCAAACCCTGTCCTCCCCATCTCTTTCTCATCACTTTAAGCATCACCACCTGCCCTCACAAGCCCGTAGCCTTACCACTGTCCTCGACTCCTCTCTCTCCCTCATTCCACACAAATATTCAACGTGTCACCATATCTTGGCAGTTCTATTTTCACAACACTGGATGAGGATGGGACAGAGGACAGAGGAGAAGGGAGGAGAGCAGTGGTCTGTCAGGCGTGAAGCGGGAGGGTGGTGCTCTTTGAAAGCATTCGTCTCGCGTTTTAGGACGTGCTGCTGCTCCCATAGGCGCAGTCCCCATCCCTTCAGTGGCCACTCCTCCCGGGTGTCTACCCGCAATCGCCATGGGTCCAAAACAAGGAACGGTATAGAACAGCTGCCTTCCAGCATGGCCAGAAGCAGGGCATACGGGTACGTTGCCCCGGAGGCTGAGCGTGGTCCCCAGAGAAGCTCCAGCATCGCCAATAGGCGGGAGGGGGCTCTGGATCCCGGACACAAAATATTGGGGAAGCTGGGGTGGGTAGGCTCCACAGTCATAGACTTTACTCATTTGAGTGACATCAATTCCCTGCCCACTGACCAGAGGCCTGCCTTCTCCTTGGCCGGCCCTGGTGCTGGGAAAAGGAATGCAGTTATTGCCCTCCGAGTAGGGGCCCTTTACCCACCCAAGACTGAACTAAAACTATCTGGGAAGAGAGCCATCCTCTCTCCTCTCCCTCCCAACTGCCACGGCTCCCCCGAAACACCGTGGTAATTTTGCAGGCATTAGTGGTGCCCTCTTCCCCCCGTTCCCAGGGAATAGGGGTATCGAAGTGGGACACAGAGATCCAGTCTGACAATAAATGTGTCTGAAAAATTAAAGTCACTATCTGTAACTGCCCCCAAACCCCGGTGCCCCTGCCAATCGAAGAGGGTGGTAGGGGGGCGGCCCATTCTATGCCCTTTCTACACTTCCAGCCCCGACCCCTCTCCTTCCCTGTAAACTCACATTTCCCTCTCCCTTCAAGCCATATCACCTTGGATGTCCAACCGACACCTCCAACTCAACAGGCCCCAAATCGAACTCCTCATCTTCCCATCCAAACCCTGTCCTCCCCATCTCTTTCTCATCACTTTAAGCATCACACGCACTCCCTTGGTGACCTCATTCGCTCCCACGGCTTCAACTATCACCTCTACGCTGATGACACCCAGATCTACATCTCTGCCCCTGCTCTCTCCCCCTCTCTCCAGGCTCGCATCTCCTCCTGCCTTCAGGACATCTCCATTTGGATGTCTACCCGCCACCTAAAGCTCAACATGTCGAAGACTGAACTCCTTGTCTTCCCTCCCAAGCCTTGCCCTCTCCCTGACTTTCCCATCTCTGTTGACGGCGCTACCATCCTTCCCGTCTCACAAGCCCACAACCTTGGTGTCATCCTCGACTCCGCTCTCTCATTCACCCCTCACATCCAAGCCATCACCAAAAACCTGCCGGTCTCAGCTCCACAACATTGCCAAGATCCACCCTTTCCTCTCCATCCCAACCGCTACCCCTGCTCATTCAAGCACTCATCCTATCCCGTCTGGACTACTGCATCAGCCTTCTCTCTCATCTCCCATCCTCGTGTCTCTCCCCACTTCAATCCATACTTCATGCTGCTGCCCGGATTATCTTTGTCCAGAAACGCTCTGGGCATATCACTCCCCTCCTCAAAAAACTCCAGTGGCTACCAATCAATCTGCGCATCAGGCAGAAACTCCTCACCCTGGGCTTCAAGGCTGTCCATCCCCTCGCCCCCTCCTACCTCACCTCCCGTCTCTCCTTCTCCAGCCCAGCCCGCACCCTCCGCTCCTCCACCGCTGATCTCCTCACCGTACCTCGCTCTCGCTTGTCCCGCCATCGACCCCCGGCCCACGTCATCCCCCGGGCCTGGAATGCCCCCAATCCCTCTGCCCATCCACCAAGCTAGCTCTCTTCCTCCCTTCAAGGCCCTGCTGAGAGCTCACCTCCTCCAGGAGGCCTTCCCAGACTGAGCCCCTTCCTTCCTCTCCCCCTCGTCCCCCTCTCCATCCCCCCATCTTACCTCCCTCCCTTCCCCACAGCACCTCTATATATGTATATATGTTTGTACATACTTCTTTACTCTATTTATTTATTTAACTTATTTGTACATATCTATTCTATTTATTTTATTTTCTTAGTAGGTTTGGTTTTCTTCTCTGTCTCCCCCTTTTAGACTGTGAGCCCACTGTTGGGTAGGGACTGTCTCGACATGTTGCCAATTTGTACTTCCCAAGTGCTTAGTACAGTGCTCTGCACATAGTAAGCGCTCAATAAATACGATTGATGATGATGATGATGATCACTGTAAACATCACCACCTCCCCTCACAAGCCCGTAGCCTTACCACTGTCCTCGACTCCTCTCTCTCCCTCATTCCACACAAATATTCAACGTGTCACCATATCCTGTCAGTTCTATTTTCACAACCCTGGATGAGGATGGGACAGAGGACAGAGGAGGAGGGAGGAGAGCAGTGGTCTGTCAGGCGTGAAGCGGGAGGGTGGTGCTCTTTGAAAGCGTTCGTCTCGAGTTTTAGGACGTGCTGCTGCTCCCATAGGCACAGTCCCCATCCCTTCAGTGGCCACTCCTCCCGGGTGTCTGCCCGCCATCGCCGCGGGTCCAAGACAAGGAACGATATGGAACACCTGCCTTCCACCAAGGCCAGAAGGAGGGCATACGGGTACATTGCCTCGGAGGCTGAGCGTGGTCCCCAGAGAAGCTCCAGCATCACCAGTAGGCGGGAGGGGGGCTCTGGATCCCGGACACAAAATATCGGGGAAGCTGGGGTGGGTAGGCTCCACAGTCATAGTCTTTACTCATTTGAGTGACATCGATTCCCTGCCCACTGACCAGAGGCCTGCCTTCTCCTTGGCCGGCCCTGGTGCTGGGAAAAGGAATGCATTTCTTTCCCTCTGAGTAGGGGCCCTTTACGCTCCACCCAGGACTGACCTAAAACTATCTGGGAAGAGAGCCATCCTCTCTCCTCTCCCTCCCAACTGCCACGGCTCCCCCGAAACACCGTGGTAATTTTGCAGGCGTTAGTGGTGCCCTCTTCCCCCGTTCCCAGGGAATAGGGGTATCGAAGTGGGACACAGAGATCCAGTCTGACAATAAATGTGTCTGAAAAATTAAAGTCACTATCTGTAACTGCCCCCAAACCTCTGTGCCCCTGCCAGTCGAGGAGGGTGGTAGGGGGGCGGCCCATTCTATGCCCTTTCTATGCCCTTTCTACACTTCCAGCCCCGACCCCTCTCCTTCCCTGCAAACTCACATTTCCCGCTCCCTTCGAGCCATATCACCTTGGATGTCCAACTGACACCTCCAACTCAACAGGCCCCAAACCGAACTCCTTATCTTCCCATCCAAACCCTGTCCTCCCCATCTCTTTCTCATCACTTTAAGCATCACCACCTCCCCTCACAAGCCCGTAGCCTTACCACTGTCCTCGACTCCTCTCTCTCCCTCATTCCACACAAATATTCAACGTCTCACCATATGCTGTCAGTTCTATTTTCACAACCCTGGATGAGGATGGGACACAGAGGACAGAGGAGAAGGGAGGAGAGCAGTGGTCTGTCAGGCGTGAAGCGGGAGGGTGGTGCTCTTTGAAAGCGTTCGTCTCGCGTTTTAGGACGTGCTGCCGCTCCCATAGGCGCAGTCCCCATCCCTTCAGTGGCCACTCCTCCCGGGTGTCTGCCCGCAATCGCCGTGGTCCAAGACAAGGAACGATATGGAACACCTGCCTTCCACCAAGGCCAGAAGGAGGGCATACGGGTACGTTGCCTCGGAGGCTGAGCGAGGTCCCCAGAGAAGCTCCAGCATCGCCAATAGGCGGGAGGGGGCTCTGGATCCCGGACACAAAATATTGGGGAAGCTGGGGTGGGTAGGCTCCACAGTCATAGACTTTACTCATTTGAGTGACATCAATTCCCTGCCCACTGACCAGAGGCCTGCCTTCTCCTTGGCCGGCCCTGGTGCTGGGAAAAGGAATGCAGTTATTGCCCTCCGAGTAGGGGCCCTTTACCCACCCAGGACTGAACTAAAACTATCTGGGAAGAGAGCCATCCTCTCTCCTCTCCCTCCCAACTGCCACGGCTCCCCCGAAACACCGTGGTAATTTTGCAGGCGATAGTGGTGCCCTCTTCCCCCGTTCCCAGGGAATAGGGGTATCGGAGTGGGATACAGAGATCCAGTCTGACAATAAATGTGTCTGAAAAATTAAAGTCACTATCTGTAACTGCTCCCAATCCCCTGTGCCCCTGCCAATCGAGGAGGGTGGTAGGGGGGCGGCCCATTCTATGCCCTTTCTATGCCCTTTCTACACTTCCAGTCCCGACCCCTCTCCTTCCCTGCAAACTCACATTTCCATCTCCCTTCGAGCCATATCATCTTGGATGTCCACCTGACACCTCCAACTCAACTCAACATTTTTGAAAAATCAAAATCAGTATCTTTTCGTGCCCCCGACTTCCCTGCCCATCCAGGGAGGGGTTCAAAGGAAGATGCTCTGTCTCTTGTTCCCCATAGACACCCCGGTTGGGCCCGGTGCCAGGCTCCCCCAAGACAGAACCTTGCTCCCTGACAAATCTTCAACACCACAGAGGGAGAGCCATCCTCTCTCCTCTCCCTTCCCTTCTGCCAAAGATGCACAGGAATGCCCGTGCAATGTTCCAGGCATTATCACCCCACTGGATCCCCCGTCCCCAGGTAATACCAAAATCGCAGTGGCACGCTGTCACCCCTCACGTGGGGATGAGTTCAAGGACTGGCACAGGCAGATGGAGAGTACAAGGTTGGAAAGGCTTAGCCTCACAAGATTCAGTCTACAAAGTAAATTGAACTTCATTTTTGGGAGGAATACACTTATTTCAGTTACTCACACATAGCAAATTGATCTCCCCCCTTGGATGAAATACAGGAACGTGTTACTCGCACATGGCGAAGCAACTAGCTCCCATCCATGAATGATTCCCACTCAGGAGGAATACATTTATGCGTTACACACGGGGAAGCACCCAGCCCCGTGAGGGCTCAGCAGGACCCACGGGAGTCTGTCTCATGGCTCCTCACTTGGTACGGACCAAGCAGACATCCCTGCCCGCTGCTGCAGGTCTCGATCTGCCACAGAGAACTTCAGAAGCGGCAGGTACTTATCACCTGTCCTTCTGGGTCATGCGGGATTCTCGTCTCAGCTTGTACCATCTCTTTCCTGTCGTCTCCCCCAACCACCTGCACCCCTGCTCCATACCGCATCTCTTAGCACGGGGCAAGGAACGCCCTCCGTATTCCTGTCCTGGGATGTCTAGGGGTTTCGGTCATGCTGCCCCACCCATGCTCCCGAATTCTGCTTTGCTAGTTCCACAGTCATGAGATAGGGTTTGACCTCGAGACGGAGGGTGACCCAGTTCAACTCGGAAAAGACACTGAAACCCGGGGAAACAATGAACGTTTCTGAAAACTCCGTGCCATACAAGAGAGAGAGCCATCCTCTCCCCGATGAAGGCCTTTCCCACAACACTCTGCTCCATAGGAGGCAGAGGTGGTCGGCACCAAAACCTTATTGGGGAGGGCAATGACTCTCGCAGTTGACCCCATCACCTGGGGAAACAGAAAGTAACAAATATCGCGTGGACCTCACCATGCAAAGCAGTGAGAGCCCCAACTGCAGGGGATGGGAGGAGGAGACGACAGATCGGGCGCATTCCAGGCCAGGCACCCACACACCCCCACCGATCAAATCATCAAGACCCTCATAGCAGGCGGGGCTGCACTGAGGGATTCGGTCCCAATCCGACCGATTCAAACCCCGCCAGACGTTAAGCCGTGGAGTTTTGGCCAACACGTCCAAAGGACACCATACCGAAATCGAGTCTACCAGGTCTTCAGTCTAAAGTTTTCAGTAGGGGCTTTTTCCCGCTACCCCGTGGGTAGAACATCACGGCCTCTCACGGCTATCCCGAAAAAGCGTCATCCTCTCTCTTCTCAGCCTCCGAATGCCATCGCTCCACTTGCAATATTCTAGGCGTTATTGCCCCACTTCATTGCCACATTATCGGCCCCCATTCCCTGGAAATAGGGGGATCACAGTGGGACCCAAAGACTCACAGAAAAAGAGAATGTTTCTGAAAAATCAAAATCAGTATCTTCCCGTCCCCTGCCATTGAAGGGGTTTGGGGGTGCGGCTGCCATCTCTACACCCGCACAGCCACTCCAGTCGGGCCAGGTTTCCCCGCCAAATCTATGACCCATCAGAGGGAGAGCCGGCCTCTGTCCTCTTCCCCATGACAGCCTTTCGCGTGATCTTCTGAAGCTCCATGCAGAGCTGTGGCAGTCCGCATCGAGATCCTAAGTGCGAATGCGCTGACTCGCGCAATTTTCCCCAGTTACATTTCGAAGCATAAGGCAAAAGATAACGTCACGTACCACGTAACGTAACGAGGCGACGGCGGCGACAACAACTACGCCGCAGGAACTACAGCAGGATGCGGTGGGAGATGACAGCACGAGCCCCGGACAGGAGGGAGACCACCTCAGAAGAGCTCGTCGCTACCGCTACCATCTTCCTGGGCCTTGGAAATCTGAGGGATCCCCCCAGCACCCTCTCGTCGCCTTGAAAAGCGGTGGGGGTCTTTCCCCATGAAGGCCTTTTCCGTCCGCTCCCAAGCTTTTCTTCTCGTCCGCTCGGAGCGGCCCTGCGCCTTTCTGCTACTGGGGCGTTTGTTCAGTATTATGTGTCGAGCGCCCTTCTAGTCGGTGGGTCAGCTGTAGGTGGAGGGGTCCGTGCCCGACCGACCGACGACGGGAGGGAAAATGGCGGCGGGCGGGAAGATGGCGGCCGGCAGGAAAATGGCCTCGACGGCGCCACCACTCCCGCCACTGACGACGACGACGACGACGACTCGGTCCCGTCTGTGCATCTCGTCAGGCCCGGGCCGCCTCCTCCGCCACTCGACAAACTGCTTCTCTCTGCGGCCCAAACTCAGAGCTTCTCCACAGGCCCAACGGCCCCAGCAAGGAAGAAGGCAAAGAGGTGGGCGGGCCCGGTGTCTCTTACGGGGGTCCCACCCGCCCACCTCCTCGCCTCCTTCCTTGCTGATCATTGGCTGTGCCGCCACTGACGTCATCTCCTGCCCTTCGCCCCCGCCCTTCCTTTTCCTCTCCTCTTCCCTTTCCGCCCCGCCCCCCTCCTTCCCCTCCCCACAGCACGTGTGTCTACGTTTGTACAGATTTAGCACTCTGTTGACTTCACTTGTACAGGTTTACCGCTTATTTGGTTAATGATGTGCATCCAGCTTTAATTCTTTTTGTTCTGACGACTTTGACACCCGTCTCCCTGTTCTGTTTGGTTGTCTGTCTCCCCCTTCTAGACTGGGAGCCTGCTCATTCATTCATTCATTCATTCATTCATTCATTCATTCATTCATTCAATCGTATTTATTAAGCGCTTGGGAAGTACAATCAATCAATCAATCGTATTTATTGAGCGCTTACTATGTGCAGAGCACTGTACTAAGCGCTTGGGAAGTACAAATTGGCAACACATAGAGACAGTCCCTACCCAACAGTGGGCTCACAGTCTAAAAGGGGGAGACAGAGAACAGAACCAAACATACCAACAAAATAAAATAAATAGGATAGAAATGTACAAGTAAAATAAATAAATAAATAAATAAATAGAGTAATAAATATGTACAACCATATATACATATATACAGGTGCTGTGGGGAAGGGAAGGAGGTAAGATGGGGGGATGGAGAGGGGGATGAGAGGGAGAGGAGGGAAGGGGCTCAGTGTGGGAAGGCCTCCTGGAGGAGGTGAGCTCTCAGCAGGGCCTTGAAGGGAGGAAGAGAGCTAGCTTGGTGGATGGGCAGAGGGAGGGCATTCCAGGCCCGGGGGATGACGTGGGCCGGGGGTCGATGGCGGGACAGGCGAGAGCGAGGTACGGTGAGGAGATTAGCGGCGGAGGAGCGGAGGGTGTGGGCTGGGCTGGAGAAGGAGAGAAGGGAGGTGAGGTAGGAGGGGGCGAGGTGACGGACAGCCTTGAAGCCCAGGGTGAGGAGTTTCTGCCTGATGCGCAGATTGATTGGTAGCCACTGGAGACCTGATGCGCAGATTGATTGGTAGCCACTGGAGATTTTTGAGGAGGGGAGTGATATGCCCAGAGCGTTTCTGGACAAAGATAATCCGGGCAGCAGCATGAAGTATGGCAAGTCGGCAACATCTAGAGACGGTCCCTACCCAACAGCAGGCTCACAGTCCAGAAGGGGGAGACAGAAAAACAAAACAAAACATATTAACCAAATCAAATAAATGGAATAAATATGTACAAGTAAAATAAATAAATAGAGTAATAAATCCGTACAAACATATATGCATATATACAGGTGCTGTGAGGATGGGGAGGAGGGGGAGAGGAAGAAGGGGGCTCAGTCTGGGAAGGCCTAAGTACATATAATACTTGTACATATAGTACTTGTACATATTTACTGTTTATTTTGTTAATGATGTGCATCTAGCTTTAATTCTTTTTGTTCTGACGACTTTGACACCTGTCTACATGTTTTGTTTTGTTGTCTGTCTCCCAATTCTAGACTGGGAGCCCGTTCATTCATTCACTCATTCATTCATTCATTCAAATTATATTTATTGAGCGCTTACTGTGTGCAGAGCACTGTACTAAGCGCTTGGGAAGTACAAGTCGGCAACATATAGAGACAGCCCCTACTCAACAGCGGGCTCATACTTTAGAAGGGGGAGACAGAGAACAAAACAAAACATATTAACAAAATAAAATAAATAGAATATGTACAAGTAAAATAAATAAATAAATAGAGTAATAAATACGGACAAAGATATATACATATATGCAGGTGCTGTGGGGAAGGGAAGGAGGTAAAGTGGGGTAATGGAGAGGGGGAGGAGGGGGAGAGGAAGGAGGGGGCTCAGTCTGGGAAGGCCTCCTGGAGGAGGGCTTTGAAGGAGGGAAGAGAGCTAGGACAGGCAGAGTACTGTACTAAGTGCTCGGGAGAGTACAGTGTATCAGAATTGGTAGACACGGTCCCTTCCCACAAAGAGTATACAGTCTTGAGGGGAGAGACAGATATTAATATAAATAAATAAATTGCTGATATGTACATAAGTTCGGTGGCAGTTAGGGAGCATTGAATAAAGGGAGCAAATCCAAGCGCAAGGGTGGAGCAGAAGAAAATCACTTTCAATCTACTGAGAAGCAGTACGGCCTAGTGGATATAGCCCAGGCCTGGGGTCAGAAGGATTTAGGTCTTAATCCCAGTTCCCTAGTTTGGCTGTGTGACCTTGGGCAAGTCACTTAACATTTCCATGGTGCAGTTAACTCATCTACAAAATCCAGATTGAGACCGTGAGATTGTGTCCAATTTGATTAGCTTGTATCTACCCCAGTGCTTAGTACAGTGCCTATTCATTTATTCGTTCATTCATTCGATCGTATTTATTGAGCCCCCGTCTTACCTCCTTCTCCCCCGTCTTACCTCCTTCTCCCCCGTCTTACCTCCTTCCCCGCCGTCTTACCTCCTTCCCCCCCCGTCTTACCTCCTTCCCTTCCCCACAGCACCTGTATATATGTATATATGGTTGTACATATTTATTACTCTATTTATTTATTTATTTATTTATTTTACTTGTACATTTCTATCCTACTTATTTTATTTTGTTGGTATGTTTGGTTCTGTTCTCTGTCTCCCCCTTTTACACTGTGAGCCCACTGTTGGGTAGGGACTGTCTCTATGTGATGCCAATTTGTACTTCCCAAGCGCTTAGTACAGTGCTCTGCACATAGTAAGCGCTCAATAAATACGATTGATTGATTGATTGATTGATTGAGCGCTTACTGTGTGCAGAGCACTGGACTAAGTGCTTGGGAGGTACAAATCGGCAACATCTAGAGATGGTCCCTACCCAACAACGGGCTCACAGTCTAGAAGGGGGAGACAGACAACGAAACAAAACATAGTAAGTGCTTAACCGATACCATAAAAACAAAAAAAAAAAATAAAAAACCTAAATATGAGGGCATCAGAGTGATGCAGTGTGGCAGGTGGAGAGAGGCCTGAGGCATTGCCTGAAAACTTTTTCTGAGTTCCAGCATCCCACGAGCTTGTACAGTAGAAATAAAGTCCAGATCAGATCACAGTTGACTTGAGCTACTCTGCTAAAGTCACCTAAATCTCCACCAGAAAGCATGTGTTCAGGGCCTCGTCAATCAATCAATCAATCAATCATACTTATTGAGCACTTACTGGGTGCAGAATGCTGTACAAATAATAATAATGGCATTTACTAAGCGCTTACTGTGTGCACAGCACTGTTCTAAGCGCTGGGGAGGTTACAAGGTGATCAGCTTGTCCCCTGTGGGGCTCACAGAATTAATCCCCATTTTACAGATGAGGGAACTGAGGCCCAGAGAAGTTAAGTGACTCGCCCAAGGTCCCACAGCTGACAAGTGGTGGAGGCGGGATTTGAACCCATGACCTCTGACTACAAAGGGCTTGGAAGAGTACAATATAACAGAGTTGGTAGACCTGTTCCCTCCCCGCAAGGAGCTTACGATCTAGCAGGGTAAGCAGACTTTGCAATGATTTACGGTTATAAATGCAAGTGCTGTGAAGCTGAAGGTGGGGGGAAGAAAGGGAACAAATCCAAGCGCAAGGGTGAAGCAGAAGGGAGAGGGAATAGGGGAAATGGGGGCTTGGTTGGAGAAGCCATTCATTCAATTGTATTTATTGAGTGCTTACTGTGTGCAGAGCACTGTACTACGCGCTTGGGAAGTACAAGTTGATGAAGGGGGAGGGAGCTCCAAGCCAGATGGAGGACTTGGGCAATGGGGTCGGTGGTGAGAGCGACAAGATCGTAGTATAGTGAGTAGGTTAGCATTAGAGGAGAGAAGTGAATGTGCTGAGTTGCGGCAGAAAACTGTCTCTATATGTTGCCAATTTGTATCAATCAATCAATCAATCAATCGTATTTATTGAGCGCTTACTATGTGCAGAGCACTGTACTAAGCACTTGGGAAGTACAAATTGGCAACACATAGAGACAGTCCCTACCCAACAGTGGGCTCACAGTCTAAAAGGGGGAGACAGAGAACAGAACCAAACATACCAACAAAATAAAATAAATAGGATAGAAATGTACAAGTAAAATAAATAAATAAATAAATATCAATCAATCAATCAATCAATCGTATTTATTGAGTGCTTACTATGTGCAGAGCACTGTACTAAGCGCTTGGGAAGTACAAATTGGCATCACATAGAGACAGTCCCTACCCAACAGTGGGTTCACAGTCTAAAAGGGGGAGACAGAGAACAGAACCAAACATACCAACAAAATAAAATAAGTAGGATAGAAATGTACAAGTAAAATAAATAAATAAATAAATAAATAGAGTAATAAATATGTACAACCATATATACATATATACAGGTGCTGTGGGGAAGGGAAGGAGGTAAGACGGGGGGATGGAGAGGGGGACGAGGGGGAGAGGAAAGAAGGGGCTCAGTCTGGGAAGGCCTCCTGGAGGAGGTGAGCTCTCAGCAGGGCCTTGAAGGGAGGAAGAGAGCGAGCTTGGCGGATGGGCAGAGGGAGGGCATTCCAGGCCCGGGGGATGACGTGGGCCGGGGGGTCGATGGCGGGACAGGCGAGAGCGAGGTACAGTGAGAAGATTAGTGGTGGAGGAGCGGATGGTGCGGGCTGGGCTGGAGAAGGACAGAAGGGAGGTGAGGTAGGAGGGGGTGAGGTGATGGACAGCCTTGAAGCCCAGGGTGAGGAGTTTCTGCTTGATGCGCAGATTGATCGGTAGCCATTGGAGGTTTTTGAGGAGGGGAGTAATATGTCCAGAGCGTTTCTGGACAAAGATAATCCGGGCAGCAGCATGAAGTATGGATTGAAGTGGAGAGAGACACGAGGATGGGAGATCAGAGAGAAGGCTGGTGCAGTAGTCCAGACGGGATAGGATGAGAGCTTGAATGAGCAGGGTAGCGGTTGGGATGGAGAGGAAAGGGCGGATCTTGGCAATGTTGCGGAGCTGAGACCGGCAGGTTTTGGTGACGGCTTGGATGTGAGGGGTGAATGAGAGAGCGGAGTCAAGGATGACACCAAGGTTGCGGGCTTGTGAGACGGGAAGGATGGTAGTGCCGTCAACAGAGATGGGAAAGTCAGGGAGAGGACAAGGTTTGGGAGGGAAGACAAGGAGCTCAGTCTTCGACATGTTGAGCTTTAGGTGGCGGGCGGACATCCAGATGGAGATGTCCTGAAGGCAGGAGGAGATGCGAGCCTGGAGGGAGGGGGAGAGAGCAGGGGCAGAGATGTAGATCTGGGTGTCATCAGCGTAGAGATGATAGTTGAAGCCGTGGGAGCGAATGAGGTCACCAAGGGAGTGAGTGTATATTGAGAACAGAAGGGGACCAAGCACTGAACCTTGGGGAACCCCCACAGTAAGAGGATGGGAGGGGGAGGAGGAGCCTGCAAAAGAGACTGAGAAAGAACGACCGGAGAGATAAGAGGAGAACCAGGAGAGGACGGAGTCTGTGAAGCCAAGGTCAGATAACGTGTTGAGGAGAAGGGGGTGGTCCACAGTGTCAAAGGCAGCTGAGAGGTCGAGGAGGATTAGGACAGAATATGAGCCGTACTTTGTACTTCCCAAAGTACTTTGTACTTTGTACGTACTTTGTACTTCCCAAGCGCTTAGTACAGTGCTCTGCACATAGTAAGCGCTCAATAAATACGATTGATGATGATGATGATGATGGAAAGTACTGTTCTAAGCACTGGGGAGGATACAAGGTGATCAGGTTGTCCCACGGGGGGGCTCACAGTCTTAACCCCCACTTTAAGCAGCGTGGCTCAGTGGAACGAGCCCGGACTTTGGAGTCAGAGGTCGTGGGTTCGAATCCCGGCTCTGCCACATGTCTGCTGTGTGACCTTGGGCAAGTCACTTCACTTCTCTGAGCCTCAGTTCCCTCATCTGCAAAATGGGGATTAAGACCGGGAGCCCCCCGTGGGACAACCTGATCACCTTGTATCCCCTCCCTCCTACCTAAGACTGTGAATCCCATGAGGGACCTGACTAGCTTATATCCACCCCAGCAAACAGTACAGGGCTGGGCACATTCATTCATTCAATCGTATTTATTGAGCGCTTACTGTGTGCAGAGCACTGGACTGAGCACTTGGGAAGCACAAGTCGGCAACACATAGAGACGGTCCCTACCCAACAGCGGGCTCACAGTCTAGAAGGGGGAGACGGAGAACAAAACCAAACATACTAACAAAATATGTTATGGACTCCCAACACCGGGAGGCGCAAGGACACCGGGTGCAGCCCCGCCGCGCCCCTGCCGGCCCGAGAGGCGCAAGGACACCGGGTGTAGCCCCGCCAAGCGCCCTCTACCGCCCGAGAAGTGCAAAGACACCGGGTGCACCCCGCCTAGCGCCCTCTGCTGCCCGGGAGGCGCAAGGACACTGGATGCAGCCCAGCCTAGCGCCCTCTGCTGCCCGTGAGGTGCAAGGACACCGGGTGCAGCCCCGCCTAGCGCCCTCTGCCGCCCGGGAGGCGGAATGACACCGGGTGCAGCCCCACCGCACGCCCCCTCCGCCCGGGAAGTTCAAGGACACCGGGTGCAGCCCCACCGCACGCCCCCTCCGCCCGGGAAGCGCAAGGACACCCGGTGCAGCCCCGCCGCGTGCCGTCTACCGCCCGAGAAGTGCAACGACACCGTGTGCAGCCCCACCAAGCGCCCCCTGCCGCCCGGGAGGCGCAAGGACACCGGGTGCAGCCCCTCCAAGCGCCCTCTGCCGCCCAGGAAGTGCAAAGACTCCGGGTGCAGCCCCGCCTAGCGCCCCCTGCCGCCCGGGAGGCGCAAGGACACCGGGTGCAGCCCCGCCTAGCGCCCTCTGCCGCCCAGGAAGTGCAAAGACTCCGGGTGCAGCCCCGCCTAGCGCCCCCTGCCGCCCGGGAGGCGCAAGGACACCGGGTGCAGCCCCGCCTAGCGCCCTCTGCCGCCCGGGAGGCAGAACGACACTGGGTGCAGCCCCGCCAAGCGCCCCCTGCCGCCCGGGAGGCGCAAGGACACCGGGTGCAGCCCTGACGCGCGCTCAGCACAGATATTTAGCACAGTGTTCTGCACACGGTAAGTGCTCACTAAATACCATTGGTTGAACACCTATTTTCCCAGAGTACTCATCATCGTCATCAATCGTATTTATTGAGCGCTTACTGTGTGCAGAGCACTGTACTAAGCGCTTGGGAAGTACAAGTTGGCAACATATAGAGACGGTCCCTACCCAACAGTGGGCTCACAGTCTAAAAGGGGGAGACAGAGAACAAAACCAAACATACTAACAAAATAAAATAAATAGAATAAATATGTACAAGTAAAATAAATAAATAAATACTCAACTATGGGCTTGGGATAGAGTCTAGAAGAAAGGATCCCTACCCTCAAGGAGCTTGACATTCAGTAGCACAGACAGGAAGAATAAAAGCCTAAGCGTATAACTGGTAAGAAAAATAATATGCAAGATAGGGAAGCAGCATGGCTCAGTGGAAAGGGCCCGGACTTGAGAGTGGGAGGTCCTGGGTTCTAATCCTAACTCTGCTACTTGCCTGCCTTGTGACTTTGGACAAGTCACTTAACCTCAGCGTGACTCAGTCTCCTCAACTATACAGTGGGGTTTCAGTATCTGATCTCCCTCCTTCTTAGACTGTGAACCCCATCTGTGACGGGCGAGTGAGCTGGTAATATTATCTTTTAATATCGCCCCCACCTTTCAAATATCCTCTTTGAAAACACAGTTCTCTCATTCCTTCGTTGACTTGTATTTATTGAGCGCTTACTGTGTACAGAGCACTGTACTAAGCGCTTGGGAGAGGATGATACAACAACAAACACATTACCTGCCCACAACGAGCTTGCAGTCTACCGCCCCTGTCTCCTTCTCTCTCTATACTCCAAAGACGTTCATAATAATAATAATACTTTTGGTATTTGTTAAGCGCTTACTATATGCCAAGCACTGAGCTTTACAAATTGCATGTGAACAACTGATAAGTAATCCATTTCCCTTTGAGATGGGATTATTTCCCACGGGTGTTTCTTGGCCAAATTTTCCAGGAGGAAGAAACAGCCCACCTTGCTACATAATAATAATGATGTCATTTATTAAGCGCTTACTATGTGCAAAGCACTAGTCCTGCCTTCTGGCCCCCATTTCCTTTACTGCGCCTCACCTTTTCCATGATAATTGATGCGAAACAGGGCAGCGTGGCTCAGTGGAAAGAGCCCGGGCTTTGGAGTCCGAGGTCAGGGGTTCGAATCCCAGCTCCACCACTTATTAGCTGTGTGACTTCGGGCAAGTCACTTAACTTCTCTGGGCCTCAGTTCCCTCATCTGTAAAATGGGGATGAAGACTGTAAACCTCACATGGACAACCTTGATTACCTTGTATCCCCCCAGTGCTTAGAACAGTGCTTGGCACATAGTAAGCGCTTAACAAATACCAACATTATTATTATTATTATTGGGCATGGGCCTGGGAGTTGGAGTGGGTTCTAATCCTGGCTCTGCCACATGTCTGTTGTGCAACTTTGGGCAAGTCAATTCACTTCTCTGTGCCTCAGTTATCTCACCTATAAAATGGGGATCAAGGCTCTGATCACCATGTAGGACACGGACTGTGTCCAACCTGATTAACTTGTATCTACCCCAGCCAGAATTTAGTACTCACTGACGCATAACGACCGCTTAACAATTACCATTTAAAAATCCCAAATCATCCACATAGAGATGATAGTTGAAGCCATGGGAGCGAATGAGTTCTCCAAGGGAGTGGCGTAGATGGAGAATAGAAGGGGACACAGAATTGAGCCTTGAGGGATTCCTACAGTTAGGGACTGAGAGGCAGAGGAGGAGGCCATGAAGGAGAATGAGAATAGGTGGCCGGAGAAATAGGGGGAGAACAAGGACTGTCAGTGAAGCCAAGGTTAGGTAATTTTTCTAGGAGAAGGGGATGGTCCTCAGTTTTGAGGGCAACTGAAATGTCGAGCAGGATTAAGATGGAGTAGAAGCCATTGGATTTGGCAAGAAGAAGATCACTGATGACCTTTGAAGAGGCAATGTCTGTGGAGTGAAGGGGACAAAAACCAGATTTGGGGGGAACAAAGAGAGAATTGAAGGAGGGGAAGTGGAGACAGCAGATGTAGGCAACTCACAAGTTGTGAGGCCCTTAACCTGATCATCACTTCTTACAACAGCAGTTCTGTTGCTTACCAGAATTGACAGGAAAGCGTGAATCCCATATTCTGGTGTCAGTTTGCTATTCTACCGTTTCTTTCTCTCTCAGATGCCTCTTTTGTGTCAGTCATACCAGATTAGTATCAGGAAAACAGTAGAGCTTTAAGGAGCCTCGTCCTCAGAACTTACCAGAAAGGAAACCGTTTGCTAGAGCTGTGGATATTCCTTTTATTTGCTTATTTTAATTTTAGTAAGATAACTTGCTTTGTTTTGTTTTGTTGTCTGTCTCCCCCCTTCTAGACTGTGAGCCCGTTGGGTAGGAACTGGCTCTATTTGTTGACAAATTGTACCTTCCAAGTGCTTAGTACAGTGCCCTGCACAAAGTAAGCACTCAATAAATACGACAATGAATGAATTGAATGAAAATGCTACAAAAATCTCAGTTCATTCATTCAATCATATTTATTGACCATTTACTTTGTTAAGAGCACTGTACTAAGCACTTGGGAGAGTACAATACAACAATACACAGACACATTCCCTGCCTACAATGAGATAGAGCGGGGGGAGAGTAATTGTCTGAGATACTGGTATATCCAGTGGGCATCCACTGGAGTTTCTTGAGGAGTGGGAAACATGGCCTAAATGGTTTTGTAGAAAAATGATCTCAGCAGCAGAGTGAAGTATGGACTGTAGCGGGGAGAGACAGGTGGCAGGGAGTTCAGCAAGGTGGCTGATAACAGTAATCAAGGTGGGATAGGATAAGTGATTGGATTAATGTGGTAGCAGTTTGGGTGGAGAGGAAAGAGCAGATTTTAGTGATGCTGTGAAGGTCAAACCGACAGGGTTTAGTAATGAATTGAATATGAGAGTTGAATGAGAGAGTGAAGTCGAGGATAAAGTCAAAGTTATGGGCTGGTGAGACAGGAAGGATGGCGATGCCGTCTACAGTGATGGGAGAGTCAGGGGAAGGACAGGGTTTGGGCGGGAAGATAAGGAGTTCTGTTTTAGACATGTTAAGTTGGAGGAGGAGACGGGACATCCAAGTATAGATGTCTTGAAGGCCGGAGGAAATGCGAGACTGCAGAGAGGGAGAGGGATCAGGGCTGGAGAAGTAGATTCGGGAATCATCTGCATTGAGGTAGTAGTTGAAGCCAAGGGAGCGAATTAATTATAAGGGAGTGGGCATAGATGGAAAATAGAAGGGAACCCAGAACTGAATCTTGAGGGACTCCCACAGTTAGGGGGTGGGAGGCAGAGGAAGATCCCACAAAAGAGTTTGAGAATGAAAGGCCAGAGAGATAGGAGGAGAACCAGGAGAAAACAGTGTCAGTGAAGCAGAGGTTGGATAATGTTTCCACAGAAGGGGTTGTTCAAGTGTCGAAGGCGGCTGAGGGATCAAGTAGGATTAGGATAGAGCAGAGGCTGTTGCATTTGGTAAGAAGGAGATCATCGGGGCCCTTTGAGAGGGCAGTTTCTGTGGAGTGAAGGGAACAGAAGCCAGATTGGAGGGGTTCAAGGAGAAAACTGGAGGAGAGGAACTTGCAACTGTGGGTGCAGACAACTTGTTCAAGGAGTTTGGAGATGGGGCGATAACTGGAGGGAGCCATGGGGTCAAGAATGGGTATTTCTAGGAGAAGTGAGACATGGGCATATTTGAAAGCAGTGGAGAAGAAGCCATCAGGGAGCGAACAGTTGAAGATGGAGGTTAGGGAGAGAAGAAGGTGGGGGGGGCAGTGTTTTGATAAGATAAGAAGGAATGCAGTCGGATGCGTAGGTAGAGGGTGTGGATTTTAAGAGAAGGCGGGAGATCTCATCTTGAGACACTGCTGGGAAACATGGGAGAGCTGAAGAAGGGGCAGGCCGGGGGAGGTACCGGGGAGGGGCAGGGGAGATTTTAGGGAGATCACTTCTGATAGTTTCAATTTTCTCAATAAAGTAGGTGGCCAGGTCATTGGAGACAAGGGATGGGGGGGGGGGCAGGGGGGCAGTGGGTTTGTGGAGGGAGTTAAATGTCTGGAACAATTGGCTAGGGCGATGGGCATGAGTGTCAATAAGGGTGGAGAAATAACTTTGCTGGGCAGAAGAGAGGGCAGCGTTGAAGCACTCAAGGATAAACTTGAAGTGGATGAGTTCGGCCCGATCTCTAGATTTCCACCAGCAGCGCTCTGTGGTTCGTGCCCAAGAGCGAAGGAGGTGGACTGTGGAGGAGATCCAAGGCTGTGGGTTAGTGGTACGAGATCGACAAAGGGATAGGGGAGCGAGTGAGTTGAGTTCAGTAGAGAGGGTGGTGTTGAGAACATCAATTTGGGCACCAAGAGGAGGAAGTATGGGTGTGGAGGCTAAATGGGGCATGATGACTTGAAAAAATTAAATGGGGTCAAGAGATCGGAGGTCTCTTTGGGGGAATTTGCCAGGAGGAGTGGTGTGGGAGAGAAAGTAGGTGAGGAGTTTGTACTCAGATAGAGGGATTGCGACAGGGACCGTGTCCAACCAGGAGGACTTCGAAGACGCCGACGGACAGGAGGGAGACACCGAGAGCGAGCCTTAGGACGATGAGGAGTTCAAAGGTTGCGAAGACAAATCAGACGTGTCTCCCGGCAAAAATAAAGATCCCATAACGATCGTTGACTGCGCTGAGCAGCAGGGAGAGCCTGACGGAATTAGCGGACATGATCCCTGCCCTCGAGGAGCTTACAGTGAAGTGTGGGAAACAGAAATTAGGGGAGGGACAGAGTGGTGGAGTTTACCATGCTGGGAGGCAGCCTGGGCTTTTGGCTAGAGCCTGGGCCCGACAGAAGGACCAGGGTTCTAATCCCAGCTCCGCTCTTGTCTGCTGTGTGACCTCGGACAAATCACTTCACTTCTCTGGGCCTCAGTTTCCTCATCTTTGTCAAATGGAGATTGACTGAGCCCCACGTGGGACAGGGCCCACGTCCAGCCCGAAGAGGGTGCATCTTCTAGACTGTGAGCCCGCTGTTGGGTAGGAACCGTCTCTATATGTTGCCAACTTGTACTTCCCAAGCGCTTAGTGCAGTGCTCTGCACGCAGTAAGAGCTCAACAAATATGATTGAATGAATGAATGATTAGCTTGTATCTGCCCCACGCTTAACATAGCCTGGCACATTGTAAGCCCTTAACAAATACCGTTTAAAAAGAAGAAAAGAAAAGGGAGAGTGGCCAAGGGCAGCTAGATCACTGAGGTCACCCATTTGACAAGGCCACGGTCTCCTGAGCAGAGAACTCTAGTCACACGTGTATGGGAATCCCTCCTATCAATCAGTGGAGGATGACGGCCGTGGACCCGCTCCCTTCTGGTTATGCCTTCAACAGGAAATCGTCCCTGGATAATTGTCCCTGGGACAATTTCTTCTGGGTCATTCACTACCCACACCCCTCTTCCTGAGGAAGGAACTCAGTTTTTGAGAGGAGCTCACAGCTGCCCCTGCCCCAACCCTGTTCAAAAGGAGGAACCAGACTTTCACTGCCCCTGACACTTATTTTCTTTAAACTGCTTATTGCCCCCAGCTGCAGTTCCTAAGAGGTAAAACCCCGACCAAATGATACTAAAGTAATATAAAACCAGTGGAATCGGCATTACTTTAACACATCCCCGATATGTTGCCGACTTGTACTTCCCAAGTGCTTAGTACAGTGCTCTGCACACAGTAAGCACTCAATAAATTTGGTTGAATGAATGAATAAATCAGTACCTACCAGAGGGGAGTAGCCCTATGCCAGCCTAATGTCCTCTCATTGTGGTGATATTGTTACCACCTTACCCTGGCAGGGAATTTCTCCTGTCATCATGGAAGCCAAGAAACTTCCACGTTCCTCGCAAGTTACATCCCTCTGAGGGAGACATCCTTTCAAAACGTGAGAAGCACCGTGGCTCAGTGGAAAGAGCACGGGCTCGCGGGTCAGGGGTCATGGGTTCAAATCCCAGCTCCGCAGCTTGTCAGCTGTGTGACTTTGGGCAATTCACTTAACTTCTCTGTGCCTCAGTTAATAATACTACTAATAATAATAATGACAGCATTTATTATGCGCTTACTCTGTGCAAAGCACTGTTCTAAGCGCTGGGGAGGTTACAAGGTGATCAGGTTGTCCCACGGGGGCTCACAGTCAATCCCCATTTTACAGATGAGGGAACTGAGGCGCAGAGAAGCTAAGTGACTTGCCCAAAGTCACACAGCTGACAATTGGCTGTCAACTGACAATTGACAGTTACCTCCTCTGTAAAATGGGAATTAAGATTGTGAGCCCCACATGGGACAACCTGATCACCTTGTGTCCTCCCCAGTGCTTAGAACAGTGCTTTGCACACAGTAAGTGCTTAACAAATACCAAAATTATTATTATTATTTCCCCACTCTTCTGTCAAACCCAAAACCTACTTAGAAGAAACGTACATGGAAATTCATACGTTGGGATGCTGTCCTTGCTTTTGCTAATATCACCGGTTGTCTGAAGGCTGGACAGGAGAGAGTTTCTTTGAGCAGATCTCATCTCTTGGCTCCTGGTAAAAGAAAAGTCTCTGCTAAGGCTAAGGGCTTTATTGAAATTCAAAAGAAATCTAGAGAAGCTGGGAGCTGCGGGCTTGTTATCAGGTACCTGCATTTGGGCATCCTTGACACTCCATAATTGAAATTCATTGCTCGACCTTTAATCTACAAAAATGGTATGCTGTCATTAGCCTTGACTCCTTGAGAGATTCTCCTGTCACTCCTTAGGCCAGTTTAAACCGTCTCAGACGAAATAGCCTATTTCACGTCAGACCCCCGAGCTTGCCACTATTAAAGGGAGACTGAAGTCTAAGGCAGCTGGATTGCTGGAAAGGGAGGAGGCTTTTTCACCTCTGGAAAAATTAACGTTGTCACGGACGTTACAATCTCCATGATATCTCGCACGTCGAGACTGGAATTATTACCTTTTTAATTGCATTTTAATTTAACTTGCTAACGTCACTGTGTCTTTCTACTGCTCGAAGAAGCATTTAAGTGTTAGTTCAGCTGTAAGGCATGGCAGTGCATGAATTAATATTTTACACTTAACTCTGCTAAACAGCAATCCAGTCCATCGGTTTCTTGGCATAGACAAGGGGCCTTCCCCTACATTTGGTATCATAAAAATTCCCTCAGGGCAGACGATGGGTGGACCTAAATAACTGAACTAGATACGGATTCCACCTTCCCTTTGTGTGAAAAAGATAGGAAAATGTCATGTAAAGTATTTGGCTTCTCTTCTTCACTCCTGAAGGACTGGGATTTCCCTGCCAGTGAGGCATTGGGAGCCAAGGGATTGAGAGGGAGGAAATGGATAGGGATGAGACAGTTGCAGGAAAGATACGCAGCCTCAATTTAGAACTTGCCACTCCCATATGCTTTCACCTACGGACCGTCCCTTGCCGGACGGGGCCTAGAGCCCGGGCTTGGGAGTCAGGGGTCATGGGTTCTAATCCCGGCTCCGCCACTCATCAACTGTGTGACTTTGGGCAAGTCACTTAACTTCGTGCCTCAGTTACTTCATCTGTAAAAGGCAGCGTGGCTCAGTGGAAAGAGCCCGGGCTTTGGAGTCAGTGGTCATGGGTTCAAATCTCAGGCCCGCCACTTGTCAGCTGTGTGACTTTGGGCAAGTCACTTCACTTCTCTGGGCCTCAGTTACCTCATCTGGAAAATGGGGATGGAGACTATGAGCCCCATGTGGGACAACCTGATCACCTTGTATCCTCCCCAGTGCTTAGAACAGTGCTTTGCACATAGTAAGCGCTTAACAAATGCCATCATTATTATTTATTATTATTATTAAAAAGGGGATTAAGACTGTGAGCCCCCCGTGGGACAACCTGTTTACCTTGTCTCTACCCCAGTGCTTAAAACAGTGCTTGGCACATATAAGTGCCTAACAAATACCCCCCGCTTCCAGACTCTGAGCCCATTATGGGCAGGGATTGTCTCTATTTGTTGTTGAATTGTACTTCCCAAGTGCTTAGTACAGTCCTCTGCACACAGTAAGTGCTCAATAAATATGATTGAATGAATGAACGAATGAATGAACTGCCCTCCTCAATCAATCAATCGATCAATGGTATTTATTGAGCACTTGCTGGGTGCGGGGCACCATACTAATCACTTGGGAGAGTCTAATACAGTACAGTTGATGGACGCGTTCCCTGCCCACAGTGAAGAGCCCTATGGTATTTGCTAATGTACGGAGGACAAAGCACTGTTCTAAGCACTGGGGAGGATACAACGTGATCAGGTTGTCCCACAAGGGGCTCACAGTCTTAATCCCCATTTTCCAGATGAGGGAACTGAGGCCCAGAGAAGTGAAGTGACTTGCCCAAAGTCACCCAGCTTTGCTCTGCACACAGTAAGCGCTCAATAAATACGATTGATGAGCCGAGATTTGAACCCATCACCTCTGACTCCAAAGCCCGGGCTCTTTCCACTGAGCCATGCTGCTTCTCTTTAATTAAATGCCTACTGTGTGTGAAACACTGTTCCAATCAATCAACCAATCAATCGTATTTATTGAGCGCTTACTGTGTGCAGAGCACTGTACTAAGCGCTTGGGAAGTACAAACTGGCAACATATAGAGACAGTCCCTACCCAACAGTGGGCTCACAGTCTAGAAGGGGGAGACAGAGAACAAAACCAAACATACTAACAAAATAAAATAAATAGAATAGATAGATACAAGTAAAATAAATAAATAAATAGAGTAATAAATATGTACAAACATATAGACATATATACAGGTGCTGTGGGGAAGGGAAGGAGGTAAGATGGGGGGATGGAGGGGGGGACGAGGGGGAGAGGAAGGAAGGGGCTCAGTCTGGGAAGGCCTCCTGGAGGAGGTGAGCTCTCAGTAGGGCCTTGAAGGGAGGAAGAGAGCTAGCTTGGCGGATGGGCAGAGGGAGGGCATTCCAGGACCGGGGGAGGATGTGGGCCGGGGGTCGATGGTGGAACAGGAGGGCTGAGTAGGTGCGAATGAGGTTGTCGTTAATGTAACTTGGTGATAACAAGGGCCATTTTCCCGTGGTTGGGGGGTGGGAGAGTCAGTCAGGACCGGACCGGGAAGGGGGGTTGTGGGGCACTGTAAGGAAGGTCGCCTAAGTGGGCATTTGGAAGAGTACAAAATAGGTTAGACATATTCTGTTGCCTCACAAAATAATTTAAAGAAAGAACTAAGAACCTGCTTGCTGTTTGGCCTTGCGCAAGTCACTTAGCCTCTCTGGGCCTCCGTTTCCTCATCAATCAATCAATCAATCAATCATATTTATTGAGCGCTTACTATGTGCAGAGCACTGTACTAAGCGCTTGGGAAGTACAAATTGGCAACATATAGAGACAGTCCCTACCCAACATTGGGCTCACAGTCTAAAACGGGGAGACAGAGAACAAAACCAAACATACTAACAAAATAAAATAAATAGAATAGATATGTATAAGTAAAATAAATAAATAAATAAATAGAGTAATAAATATGTACAAACATATATACATATATACAGGTGCTGTGGGGAAGGGAAGGAGGTAAGATGGGGGGATGGGGAGGGGGACGAGGGGGAGAGGAAGGAAGGGGCTCAGTCTGGGAAGGCCTCTCATCTGCCAAATAGGATTAAAATATCTGTTCTCTGTTCTCCCTCAGACTGGGATCCCCAGGCTTGTTGTGGGCTGGGAACATGTCTACTAACTCTGTTAAATTGTACTCTCTCAGATGCTTAGTACAGTGCCCTGCACACAGTACATCCTCAATAAATACGATTAATTGATTGATGTGGGACAAGGTGCATAAAAGGGCAAAAGGAGGTTGTAAGTGGAGACGTATGAATACTAGATGGGAGGGAGGATGAGACCTGGAGAGAAGAAATATTAAGTGCTTGGGAGAGTACAACATAACTGAGCTGGTAGACATGTTCCCTGCCCACAAGGAATAGAGGGCTTAATTGGGGAAGCTCTCGGAGGAGATGTGATTTTAATAGCGCTTTGAAGGTGGGGAAAGTCATCGTCTTTCAGATATGAAGGGACAATGAGTTCCAGACCAGAGGCAGGACAAGGGCAAGCAGTCGGTGGTGAGACAGATGAGATTGAGGTACAGTAAGTAGTTCGGTTTTAAAGGAGTGAAGCGAACGTG
This sequence comes from Tachyglossus aculeatus, assembly GCF_015852505.1. Taxonomy (NCBI): domain Eukaryota; kingdom Metazoa; phylum Chordata; class Mammalia; order Monotremata; family Tachyglossidae; genus Tachyglossus; species Tachyglossus aculeatus. Next base: position 131,199,171 of record NC_052101.1, on the reverse strand, counting down.
CTTGGTTATAGCAGGGAAATCAGTGAGGTTAGATGGGAGGGGGCAACATGACTGAGGGCTTAAGAGCCAAGGGAGAGTGAGTTTGTAAGGGAAAATGAGTCATTCTGTTTTAGGCGTATTGAGTTTGATGTGTCTGAGGACATCGATCGATCAATCAATCAGGAGTATTTTTTGAGTGCTTACCCGTGTGCAGAGCACTGACCTAAGTGCTCGGGAGAATACAATTTGAGAGCGTTGGTAGATGTGTTCCCTGCCCAAAATGACATCTCATCTTGGAGGCCAGATGAGATGTCAGGGCAAGAGAGATCGATTTGGGAGTCTTCTGCCTAGAGGTGGTAGCCAAACCACGTGAGCCGATTCATTGAGCGCTTACTGTGTGCAGAGCACTGTACTAAGCGCTTGGGAAGTACAAGTTGGCAACATATAGAGACGGTCCCTACCCAACAACGGGCTCACAGTCTAGAACGGGGAGACAGACAACAAAACAAAACATCTGAACAGGGGTCAAGTCATCAGAATAAATAGAAGTAAAGCTAGAATGACATCATTGACAAAATAAAAGAAATAAAATAGTAAATATGTACAAGTAAAATAAATAGAGTAATAAATCTGTACAAACATATATACAGGTGCTGTGGGGAGGGGAAGGAGGTAGGGCGGGGGGGATGGGGAGGAGGAGAGGAAGGAGGGGGCTCAGTCTGGGTTCTAATCCCGGCTCCATCACTTGTCTGCTGTGTGACCCTGGACAAGTCACTTCACTTCTCTGGGTCTCAGTTACCTCGTCTGAGGGACTGTGAGCCCCATGTGGGACAAGGACTGTGTCCAACCTGATTTGCTAGTATCCACCCCACCGCTTAGAAAAGTGTCTGGCACATAGTAAGCGCTTTAACAAATACCATTATTATTTTGGTCATTATTATTAACAATTATTATATAGAGGGGGAGGGAGCCGATGAGCTTCCTGAGAGGATGAGTGGACGGAGGTAAAGGAGGGGGCCTCCAAGAGAGCTTTAGTGAGTTAGCGAACAAAAATAACCAGCACAAAATGGGTATAGTGTGTTAAGGAGGAAGGAGTGGTCTGAAGTGAGAGACTGAGGAGGATAATCACGCAATTAATCAATCAATCAGCTTGGAGCTGTGTTTCCTAGTGGAAAGAGCACAGGACTGGGATTTAGAGGATCTGAGTTCTAATCCCAGCTCCGCCACTTGTCTGCTGTGTGACCTTGGGCAAGTCACTACACTTCTCTGTGCCTCAGTTACCGGATCTGTAAATTAGGGCTTAAGACTGTGAGCTCCATGGAATGCCCTCCCTCAATGAAGGCACATCTCCTCCAAGAGGCCTTCCTCGACTAAGTCTTCATTTACGCTTTTCCCACACCTTTCTGCATCACTCTGACTTTCTCCTTTTATTCACCTCCCCCAGCCCCACAGCACTTGTGTATATAGCCATAATTTATTTATTTATATTAATGTCTGTCTCCTCCTCTAGACTGTCAGCTCGCTGTGGTCAGGGAATGCGTCTACTTTTAATAAAAATAATGATGATGGCATTTATTAAGCGCTTACTATGTGCAAAGCACCGTTCTGGGGAGGTTACAAGGTGAGCAGGTTGTCCCAATGGGGGGCTCACAGTCTTAATCCCCATTTTACAGATGAGGTCACTGAGGCACAGAGAAGTGAAGTGACTTGCCCAAAGTCACACAGCTGACAAGTGGCAGAGCCGGGATTTGAACCCATGACCTCTGACTCCAAAGCCCGGGCTCTTTCCACTGAGCCACGCTGCTTCTCCAGCAGTACTTTTGTGCTGTACTCTTCAAGTGCCTAGTACAGTGTTCTGCACACAGTAAGTGCTCAATAAATATGATTGAGTGATTAATATACTGTCTATCCCAGTACTTAGAACAGTGCTTGGTACATAGTTAGCACTTAACAGGTACTATTGTTATTATTAGTATTAGATAGATAGATAGATAGATAGATAGATAGATGGATAGATAGATAGATAGACGCATGCTAAAGGTGGGCTGTTGGGTGTTATAACTGATAAGTACTTTAATTTCCTAGGGTCTGTGTCTATACGCAGACAATATTTATAATAGCATATTCCTGGTATTTATGTCAGGAATTTATGCCTATTTATGCCAGAAGGAATCAAAAACTTTATTTTCACTTCACTGAGGAATCCTTCCAATAGGAAGCATTATTATTATTATTATTACTATTATTATTATTATTATTATTATTATTAAGCAGGGGTTTTGAAAGAGGAAGACCGTGGATATGGAGTGGGAGATTGGAACCAAAGAGGATAATGTTTCTGTACACCACCATCCTAAGCACTTGGGAGAGTACAATACAGCAATATAAAGGACGTATTCCCTGTTATACTATAGAGTATTTTTTATACTATAGTATATATAGTATCTATTCCAGGACTTGGTAGGTTATGGTGGAATACTGTATTTAGACTCTGAGCCCCATGTGGGATGGGGATTGTGTCTGACTTCATTAATTACCATCTATCCCAGCACTTAGTAAGCACTTAACATGTATTATTATTATTATTATTATATTTACAGTAACTTATTTCCACCTTCCTTAGCAGTCATGAATGCATATCAGTTCAATTCATTTATTTTGACCACTATAGGTGTAAAATTATTTTTGTTTGTCTCCCCCATTTGAATGGATGCTCCTTGTGGACAGGGAATGTGTCTAACTTCATCATTCTTATTCATCATAAGCGCTTAGTACAGTGCTCTGCACACAGTAAGTGCTCAATAAATACGATTGAATGAATTATTCTGTACTTCCCAAGTCTCAAGTATTTTGCACAGCACCAAGTGGGCACTCAATAAATACTGCTGCTACCATTGCTACTACTACTTCTTCTTTATTCATTTTAGTCAACTATTTCATCTTTCCAAACTCCTCCTCCTGCTTCCACTATTTGTAAATCATTTTTATTATTGTAGTATTTGTTAAGCACTCACTATGTGTCAAGCACAGTACTAAGCACTGGAATTGATACAAGTTATAATAATAATAACGATGGCATTTATTAAGCGCTGACTATGTGCAAAGCACTGTTCTAAGCGCTGGAGAGGTTACAAGGTGATCAAGTTGTCCCATGGGGGCGCTCACAGTCTTAATCCCCATTTTACAGATGAGGGAACTGAGGCACAGAGAAGTGAAGTGACTTGCCCAAAGTCACACAGCTGACAAGCGGCGGAGCCGGGATTTGAACCCGTGACCTCTGACTCCAAAGCCTGGGCTCTTTCCACTGAGCCACACTGCTTCATCATTCTTACTCATCATAAGTGCTTAGTACAGTGCTCTGCACACAGTAAGCGCTCAATAAATACGATTGAATGAATGAATGAATTATTCTGTACTTCCCAAGTCTCTAGTATTTTGCACAGCACCAAGTGGGCACTCAATAAATACTGCTGCTACTATTGCTGCTGCTACTTCTTCTTTACTCACCTGAGTCAACTATTTCATCTTTCCAAACTCATCCTCCTGCTTCCACTATTAGTAAATCGTTTTTTATTATTATGGTATTTATTAAGCACTTACTACGTGTCAAGCACAGTACTAAGCACTGGGGTTGATACAAGTTGAGAAGCAGTGTGGCCTTATGGAAAGAGCATGGATGGGCCTGGGAGCCAGAAGGACCTGGGTTCAAATCCCAGCTCTGCCACATGTTTGCTGTGTGACCTTGGGCAAGTCACTTAACTTCTCTGTGCCTTAGTTATCTCATCTGTAAAATGGGGATTAAGACTGTTAGCCCCACGTGGGACATGGGTGCCATCCAGCCTGATTAACTTGTATCTACCCCAGCACTTAGTGCAGTGCCTGGCACATAGTAAGCACTTAACAAATCCCAATTTAAAAAAGTTAACTTTCCTGTCTCCCTTGTTAGAATATAAGTATCTTGAGGGCCAGGAATGTGTACATTGCTTTTCTTTACACTCCCAAACTCTTATCACAGTGCTAACTAGGTACTATCATTATTATTATAAATAATAATAATAATAATAATAATTGTAATACTGAGCAAAGACTGAGCTACTTATCTTCCCTCCCAAACCCTGTCCTCTGCCTGACTTTCCCATCACTGTAGACGGCACTACCATCCTTCCCATCTCACAAGCCCGCAACCTAGGTGTCATCTTGACTCCGCTCTCTCATTCAGCCCACACATCCAATCCGTCACCAAAACCTGCCGGTCTCACCTCCACAACATCGCCAAGATGTGCCCTTTCCTCTCCATCCAAAATGCTACCTTGCCGGTTCAATCTCTCATCCTATCCCAACTGGACTACTGCATCAGCCTCCTCTCTGATCTCCCATCCTCCGGTCTCTCCCCACTTCAGTCTATACTTTATCCTGCTGCCCAGATCATCTCTGTGCAGAAATGCTCTGGGCATGTTACTCCCCTCCTCAAAAATCTCCAGTGGCTACCAATCAACCTACACATCAGGCAAAAACTCCTCACCCTGGGCTTCAAGGCTGTCCATCCCCTCGCCCCCTCCTACCTCACCTCCCTTCTCTCCTTCTCCAGCCCAGCCCGCACCCTCTGCTCCTCCGCCGCTAATCTCCTCACCGTACCTCGTTCTCGCCTGTCCCGCCATCGACCCCCGGCCCACGTCATCCCCCTGGCCTGGAATGCCCCCAATCCCTCTGCCCATCCGCCAAGCTAGCTCTCTTCCTCCCTTCAAGGCCCTGCTGAGAGCTCACCTCCTCCAGGAGGCCTTCCCAGACTGAGCCCCTTCCTTCCTCTCCCCCTCGTCCCCCTCTCCATCCCCCCATCTTACCTCCTTCCCTTCCCCACAGCACCTGTATATATGTATATATGTTTGTACATATTTATTACTCTATTTATTTATTTATTTATTTATTTTACATGTACCTATCTATTCTATTTATTTTATTTTGTTAGTATGTTTGGTTTTGTTCTCTGTCTCCCCCTTCTAGACTGTGAGCCCACTGTTGGGTAGGGACTGTCTCTATATGTTGCCAGCTTGTACTTCCCAAGCACTTAGTACAATGCTCTGCACACAGTAAGCGCTCAATAAATACGATTGATTGATTGATTGATTGATTTACTACTCTATTTTATTAATGATGTGCATATAGCTATAATTCTATTTATTCTGACAGTTTTGACACCTGTCTACTTGTTTTGTTTTGTTGTCTGTCTCCCCCTTCTAGACTGTGAGCCCGTTGTTGGGTAGGGACCATCTCTGTATGTTGCCGACTTGTACTTTCCAAGCACTTAGTACAGTGCTCTGCACACAGTAAGTGCTCAATAAATACCATTGATTGAATGAATGAATGAATAATAATGATAATAATAATAATGATGGCATTTACTAAGCGCTTACTATGTGCAAAGCACTGTTCTAAGCGCTGGGGAGGTTACAAGGTGATCAGGTTGTCCCACGGGGGGCTCACAGTCTTAATCCCCATTTTACAGATGAGGTAACTGAGGCAAAGAGAAGTGAAGTGACTTGCCCGAAGTCACACAGCTGACAATTGGCGGAGCCGGGATTTGAACCCCTGACCTCTGACTCCAAAGCCCGGGCTCTTTCCACTGAGCCACACTGCTTCTCTTAATGATAATGGTATTTGTTAAACGCTTACTATGTGGAAGGTAGTGTACTAAGCACTGGGGTGGTTACAAAAAAAATCGGGTTGGGCTCAATGCCTGTCCCACATGGGGCTCACAGCCTTAATCTTCACTTTCCAGATGAGGTAACTGAGGCCCAGAGAAGTGAAGTGACTTGTCCAAGGTCTCTCAGCAGACAAGTAGCAGAGCAGGGAATAGAACCCATGACCTTCCCACTCCCAGGTCAGTGCTCTGTCCATTATGCCATGTGATTGATTGATTGACTGACTGATGGATTGATTTAATAGAAGCATCACACCACATGGTGTTCTGGTTTGGTCAGATCAATCAATCAATGGTATTTATTGAGCACTTACTGTGTGCAGAGCACAGTGCTAAATGCTTGGGAGATACAACAGAGTTGGTAGACTTGTTCCCTGCTGGCTCAGTAGAAAGAGCCCGGGCTTTGGACTCAGAGGTCATGGGTTTGAATCCCGACTCTACCACATGACTGCTGTGTGACCTTGGGCAAGTCACTTAACTTCTCTGAGCCTCAGTTACCTCATCTGTAAAATGGGGATTAAGATTGTGAGTCCCACGTGGGGCAACTTGATCACCTTGTATCCCCCCCAGCGCTTAGAACAGTGCTCTGCACATAGTAAGCGCTTAACAAATGCCATCATTATTATTATTATTATTAAAATGAGCTTACCATCTAGAGGGGAAGACAGACGTCAATATAAACTGAAAAATTACGGATATGTCCACAGGTTCTGTGGGGTGAGGGTGGGGTGGATATCAGGTGCTCAAAGGGCACAAATCCAAACGCGTAGACAAACGCAGAAGGGAAAGGAAGTAGGGGGAAAGAGGGCTCACTCAGGGATGGGATTTTACCATGCGTCAGATGTGAACCTTTCTCTACCTTTGAGAAGGTCTAAATATTTGGTGCTTTACTTTGGCCTTTGAATAAATCCACCAGACCTTGCAGTCCTATCCTTCACCCATGAAACAATCCATCTTCTTTGGCCTCGCCTGACCTACTATAAAATGTGTCAGTAGAACTTTTTCTCAGCCTTAAAAGATGCCATTGGAATTAGGTTTTGGAGTTAGCTAAAGTTCTAAGGAAGGGAAAGGCACCCCCGACTTGGGGGAGACCCTCCTACCACAACGTCTACCTAAATGGATGGAAATTCCAGGCCAGGGAATTTGGTGAAATTTCCCCAACTCGGGTTTCCTTTAGAACTCTTCTGAGTTGGTGAAGGGAGAAAAGTCCCCGAGGAGCATCTTTCTGGGGAAACAGTCAAGTGTGCAGAGGGTCAACAACACTAAGAAAAACACACCACTTTGCGATTATGCCTATTAAATGGAACTGCAGTAGAAGAGTGAGGAGATTTAGTTTGGCTGTTATCTGTTTGAAATGCTTCTTCCATCTGGGATTTCAAAGAGGAAATATTTTCCAGGATCTTTCTAAATCTCCGAAGACTGGTGCTCTTGTACTGGCATCTAATTCCACATCACCAGACACTTCAAACAATGCAATTTGCTGTTGCTTTTATCTTTATCCCCTTTTTTCCAACAGATGTTAGTTCTTTATGCTGCTGCTTCATCAGTTGCTCAGCATTTTCTTGCTCCTCTAAATACTCTTCCAGGTTTCCCGCCTATCATACGGCCCACAGCAGTGATATTGAATTTAGATGGGCAGATTACGCTCGTGCCCTTTGTGTCTCTATTTTTAGCAGAATTCTTACTGTCGATACCTAGATAAGTCTCCCTTCAATCGCTTGACTGAACATGTCTCCAAGGAGCACAGACCAAAGTAATGTGTGCTGAGGAAATATTTTGGTGTTTGGGATGCTAAATATATGATCCGTAGTTTTATATCACAGTATTAGCTAGTCTGCTGCAATTTTTTTGGAGGGCTGCGGTTATCTGTGGGCTCCTCTCGCCCATGTCCTGTCCCTGGCCTGGAATACCCTCCCTCTTCATGTCTGATGCACAATTCATTCATTCATTCATTCAATCGTATTTATTGAGCGCTTACTGTGTGCAGAGCACTGTACTAAGCGCTTGGAAAGTACAATTCAGCAATAGAGACAATCCCTGCCCACATCAGGCTTACAGTCTAGAAGGGGGGAGACAGACATCAAAACAAGTAAACAGGCATCAATGTAAATAAATAGAATTATAGATATGGATACACATCAACACAAGTAAACAGGTATTAATATAAATAAATAGAATTATAGATATAGATACACATCAAAACAAGTAAACAGGCAGCATGGCTCAATGGAAACAACCCGGGCTTTGGAGTCAGAGGTCGTGGGTTCTAATCCCGGCTCTGACACATATCGGCCGTGTGACTTTGTGCAAGTCACTTCACTTCTCTGTGCCTCAGTTCCTTCATCTGTAAAATGGGGATGAAGACTGTGAGCCCCACGTGGGACAACCTGATCACCTTGTATCCCCCCATTGCCTAGAACAGTGCTTTGCACATAGTCAGCACTTAACAAATGCCACCATTAATTAATTATTAATTAAAATGGGGACGAAGACTGTGAACCCCACGTGGAACAACCTGATCACCTTGTATCCCCCCAGCACTTAGAACAGTGCTTTGCACATAGTAAGTGCTTAAGAAATGTCATCATTAGTTCATTATTAATTAAAATGGGGATAAAGACTGTGAACCCCATGTGGGACAACCTGATCACCTTGTATCCCCCCAGCGCTTAGAACAGTGCTTTGCACATAGCAAGTGCTTAACAAATGCCATTATTATTATTATTATTATTAGTATAAATAAATATAATTATGGATATGTCAGTATATACACAAATGCTGTGGGGGGGAGGGGGAGTAGAGAAAAGAGAGCGATTCGGGATGACGTGGAGGGGAGGGGGAGCTGAGGAAAAGTGGGGCTTAGTCTGGGAAGGCTTCTTTCACTCATTCATTCGATTGTATTTATTGAGCGCTTACTGTGTGCAGTGCACTGTACTAAGCGCTTGGGAAGTACAAGTTGGCAACATATAGAGACGGTCCCTACCCAACAGTGGGCTCACAGTCTAGAAGGGGGAGACAGAGAACAAAACAAAACATATTAACCAAATAAAATAAATAGGATTAATATGGACAAATAAAATAAATACATTCTTGGAGGAGGTGAGCCTTCAGTAGGGCTGTGAAAGGGGGGGAGTGTGACTATCACTCTCCTCCCCTTCAAAGGCTTATTGAAAGCATATCTCCTCCAAGAGGCCTTCCCAACTAAGCCCCCATTTCCTCTTCTCCCACTCCTGTGTTGCGTTGATTTGCTCCCTTTATTCACTGACCCAGGAGGCCTTCCCAGACTGAGCCCCTTCCTTCCTCTCCCCCTCGTCCCCCTCTCCATCCCCCCATCTTACCTCCTTCCCTTCCCTACAGCACCTGTATAGATGTATATATGTTTGTACATATTTATTACTCTATTTATTTATTTTACTTGTACATATCTATTCTATTTATTTTATTTTGTTAGGATGTTTGGTTTTTTGTTTTTTTTTTTCTCTGTCTACCCCTTTTAGACTGTGAGCCCAATGTTGGGTAGGGACTGTTTCTATATGTTGCCAATTTGTACTTCCCAAGCGCTTAGTACAGTGCTCTGCACATAGTAAGCGCTCAATAAATATGATTGATTGATTGATTGATTGATTGTGTACATATCCATTGTTCATTTGTTCCTATTCATCTCTGTCTCCCCTTCTAGACTGTAAGCTCGTTGTGGGCAGGGAAAGGCTGTTATATTGTCATATTGTAGTCTCCCAAGTGCAGTGCTCCGCACACAGTAAGCCCCCAATAAATACGATAGACTGAGAAAAGCCAGAGGCTGCTGGAACATTTTCAGCAATTCTATTTCCCTAACAGATAGAAACCAGTTCCTTTTTTTTTTTAATGTAAGAAGGAAAGGATTACAGTACTTAGTTACAAACCAATCTACGTAAGGGTTCAATCTCAGTTTATCCCCGTAGGCTTTTCCTAGTACTATAAGAGAATGGAATGGCTGAATAGAGAGGCTGATACGCACGCATAAGCGTGCGCCCACACAAACACACATTTCATATATATAGCTTTCCTTCATTTTCCACGATGACACTACTGACGGCTAAATAATAATAATAATGATGTCATTTGTTAAGCGCTGGGGGGGATACAAGGTGATCAAGTTGCCCCACGTGGGGCTCACAATCAATCCCCATTTTACAGATGAGGGAACTGAGGCGCAGAGAAGTGAAGTGACTTGCCCAAAGTCACACAGCTGACAATTGGCGGAGCCGGGATTCGAACCCACGACCTCTGACTCCAAAGCCCGGGCTCTTTCCACTGAGCCACGCTGCTTCTTACCCATGCATGTGAGTGTGGCTGAAAAAACACCTTTACACAATGACACACCCTGTTGCGTTTTCACTGTTATGGATAGATTCTGCCCGTGCTAATGGGTTTGCCGTATTCAGAGCTGGGGCGGTTGATGATAATAATAATGTTGGTATTTGTTAAGCGCTTACTATGTGCCAAGTGCCACCTGAGGTTAGTGGACGCCCAGTGACATCCACTAATTTAATCCAGGCTCCACCCCTTGTCTGCTGTGTGACCTTGGACCTCAGTTATCTCATCTGTAAAAGGGGGATTGAGACCGTGAGTCCACCATGGGACAATGGATTGTGTCCAACCCGATTTGCTTGTATCCACTCCTGCGCTTAGTACAGTGCCTGGCACATAGTAAGTGCTTAAAAGATACCATCATTATTATGATTATCTACCCCAGTGCTTAGTAGAGTCCCTAGCACCAAGTAAGTGCTTAACAAATACCATTGAAAAAACCGAAACCAAAAAGAAAACTGCTCCTAGGTGAACTCCCCCATTAGTGGTGACATTTCTAAATACAAAGCCTAACTGTACTACTAATAATAGCATTTATTGAGCACTTACTATGTGCAAAGCACTGTTCTAAGCACTGGGGAGGATACAAGGTGATGAGGTTGTCCCACGGGGGCCTCACAGTCTTAATCCCCATTTTCCAGATGAGGGAACTGAGGCCCAGAGAATAATAATAATAATAATAATGTTGGCATTTGTTAAGCGCTTACTATGTGCAAAGCACTGTTCTAAGCGCTGGGGGGATACAAAGTGATCAGGTTGCCCCACGTGGGGCTCACAGTCTTAATCCCCATTTTACAGATGAGGTAACTGAGGCTCCGAGAAGTTAAGTGACTAGCCCAAGGTCACATAGCAGACGTGTGGCGGAGCCGGGATTCGAACCCATGACCTCTGACTCCAAAGCCCGGGCTCTTTCCACTGAGCCACGCTGCTTCTCTAACCTACTCTAAGGTGTCCACCTAATTCAGAGACAACATTAGGGGACTCCATTCTTCTCATGATTTCCATACAGTTACAAGTCAAAATATAATCCAAAGGTTCAATCTTCCTGGTCCTGGAATGTGGTCAGTTCCCCAGGATTAAGGCAACGCTCACAACAACACAGCTCCCCTGGGCGAGATGTGTGAGCAGAGAATGGACAACAGCAGGATTCCCGGCCAGCTACTGTATGGTGAGTAATAATAATATTTATGGTACTTTTTAAGTGCTTACTACGTGCCAAGCACTGTTCTATAAATGCTGGGGTAAATACATATTAATCTGGTTGGGCACAATGCCTCTCCCACAGGAGGCTCATACTCAGCGTGGCTCAGTGGAAAGAGCCCGGGCTTTGGAGTCAGAGGTCATGGGTTCAAATCGCGGCTCCGCCAACTGTCAGCTGTGTGACTTTGGGCAAGTCACTTCACTTCTCTGTGCCTCAGTTACCTCATCTGTAAAATGGGGATGAAGACTGTGAGCCCCATGTGAGACAACTTGATCACCTTATATCCCCTCCAGCGCTTAGAACAGTGCTCTGCACATAGTAAGCGCTTAACAAATGCCATCATCATCATCATTATTATTATTATTATTATTATTATTACTCTTAATCCCCATTTTACAGATGAGGGAACTGAGGTCCAGAGAAGTAAGTGACTTGCCCAAGGTCACACAGCAGACATGTGGCGGAGCCGGGATTAGAACCCCTGACCTTCTGATTCCCAGGCTTGTGCTTATCCACTATAATAATAATAATAATAATGTTGGCATTTGTTAAGCGCTTACTATGTGCAAAGCACTGTTCTAAGCGCTGGGGGGATACAAAGTGATCAGGTTGTCCCACAGGGGGCTAACAGTCTTAATCCCCATTTTACAGATGAGGTAACTGAGGCTCAGAGCAGTTAAGTGACTTGCCCAAGGTCACACAGCAGACATGTGGCAGAGCCGGGATTTGAACCCATGACCTCTGACTCCCAAGCCCGGGCTCTTTCCACTGAGCCACGCATAATCAGGTTAGACACCGTCCATGTCCCATGTGGGGCTCACAATTTTTATCCCCATTTTACAGATGAAGTAACTGAGGCACAGAGAAGTTAAGTGATTTGCCCGAGGTCACACAACAGACATGAGAAGCAGCGTGGCTCAGTGGAAAAAGCATGGGCTGTGGTGTCCGTATTTATTCCATTTATTTTATTTTGTTAATATGTTTGGTTTTGTTCTCTGTCTCCCCCTTCTAGACTGTGAGCCCACTGTTGGGTAGGGACCGTCTCTAGATGTTGCCAACTTGGACTTCCCAAGCGCTTAGTACAGTACAGTGCTCTGCACACAGGAAGCACTCAATAAATACGATTGAATGAATGAATGAAAGTCGCTTCACTTCTCTGGGCCTCAGTTCCCTCGTCTGCAAAATGGGGATGAAGACTGTGAGCCCCCCGTGGGACAACCTCATCACCTTGTATCCTCCCCAGCGCTTAGAACAGTGCTTTGCACATAGTAAGCGCTTACTAAATGCTATCATTATTAATTAGGCTTTGAATGGGGGGAGACTGATCACCTGTCAGACATTATATATGTATATATGTTTGAACATATTTATTACTCTATTTATTTATTTATTTATTTTACTTGTACAAGTTTTGTTAGTATGTTTGGTGTTTTTTTTTCCTCTGTCTCCCCCTTTTAGACTGTGAGCCCAATGTTGGGTAGGGACTGTCTCTATATGTTGCCAATTTGTACCTCCCAAGCGCTTAGTACAGTGCTCTGCACATAGTAAGCGCTCAATAAATATGATTGATTGATTGATTGATTAAGAGGGAGGCTGTACCAGTCGAGGAGCAGGACGTGGGCAAGGGTTCGCGGCTCAGTGGAAAGAGCCCGGGCTTGGCAGTCGGAGGTTATGGGTTCTAATCCTGGTTCCGCCGCTTGTCAGCTGTGTGACTTGTTGCAAGTCACTTCACGTCTCTGGGCTGCAGTTACCTCATCTGTAAAATGGGAATTGAGACTGTGAGCCCCACATGGGACAACCTGATCACCTTGTAACCTCCCCAGCGCTTAGAACAGTGCTTTGCACATAGAAAGCGCTTGACAAATACCATCATTATTATAATTATTATCGGTGAGACAGATGGAATCGAGGTACATTGAAGAATCGAGTCTTCTAGACTGTGAGCCCACTGTTGGGTAGGGACTGTCTCTATATGTTGCCAACTTGTACTTCCCAAGCGTTTAGTACAGTGCTCTGCACACAGTAAGCGCTCAAGAAATACGATTGATTGATTGATTGATTGATTGAGTAGTTTGGCATGATAGAGCATGCACCTTAGAGTCAGAGGGACCAGGGTTCTAATCCCGGCTCCAGCACTAGTCTGCTGGGTGAGCTTGGCTCCGCCACCTGTCTGCTGTGTGACCTTGGGCAAGTCACTTTACTTCTCTGTGCCTCAAGTACCTCATCTGTAAAATGGGGATTAAGACTTTGAGCCCCCCGTGGGACAACCTGATCACCTTGTATCCTTCCCAGTGCTTAGAACATAGTAAGTGCTTAACAAATGCCATCATCATCATTATTATTATTATTATCTTTAAAATGGGGATAAAGACTGTAAGCCCTATGTGGGACGGGAACAGTGTCTAACCTGGTTACCTTGTAACTGCTCCAGCGTTTAGAACAGTTCTTAGCACATAGTAACTGTGAGCCCATTGTTGGGTAGGGATCGTCCCTATTTGTTGCTGAATTGTACTTTCCAAGCGCTTAGTACAGTGCTCTGGACACAGTAAGTGCTCAGTAAATACAACTGAATGAATAGTAGCCACTTAACAAATATCCTCATTAAGAAGCAGCGTGGCTCAGTGGAAAAGAGCCCGGGCTTAGGAGTCAGAGGTCGTGGGTTCTAATGTCGGCTCTGCCGCTTGTCATCATCATCATCAATCGTATTTATTGAGCACTTACTATGTGCAGAGCAGTGTACTAAGCGCTTGGGAAGTACAAATTGGCAACATAGAGAGACAGTCCCTACCCAACAGTGGGCTCACAGTCTAAAAGGGAGAGACAGAGAACAAAACCAAACATACTAACAAAATAAAATAAATAGAATAGATATGTAAAAGTAAAATAAATAAATAAATAAATAGAGTAATAAATATGTACAAACATATATACATATATACAGGTGCTGTGGGGAAGGGAAGGAGGTAAGATGGGGAGGATGGGCGACTTTGGGCAAGTCACTTCACTTTTCTGTGCCTCAGTTCCCTCAGCTGTAAAATGGGGATAAAGACTGTGAGCCCTATAGGGGACAACCTGATTACCTTGTATCCACCCCAGCGCTTAGAACAGTGCTTGGCACATAGTAAGTGCTCAACAAATACCAACATTATTATCATTATTATTATTAAGTCATTTCTCTTCTCTGTGCTTCAGTTACCTCATAAATGCCATTATTATTATTATTATTGTCTGTAAAATGGGAATTAAGACTATGAGCCTCATGTGGGACATGGACGGTGTCCAATATGATTAGCTTTGTATCTACCCCAAAGCTTAGGCCAGTGGCTGGCACACTGTAAGCATTTACATGGCTCAGTGGAAAGATCACAGGCTTAGGAGCCAATCAATCAATCAATCATATTTATTGAGCGCTTACTGTGTGCAGAGCACTGTACTAAACACTTGGGAAGTACAAGTTGGCAACATATAGAGACAGTCCCTACCCAACAGTGGGCTCATAGTCTAGAAGACTGGGCTCACAGTCTAGAAGAGTCAGAGGTCATGGGTTCAAATCCCGGCTCCGCCACTTATCAGCTGTGTGACTTTGGGCAAGTCACTTCTCTGGCCCTCAGTTACCTCATCTGTAAAATGGGGATTAAGACTGTGAGCCGCACATGGGACAGACTGATCACCTCGTATCCTCCCCAGCACTTAGAACAGCACATAGTGTTTAACAAATGCTATCATTATTATTCTTATTATTATTAACAAATACCACAGGAAAAATAAGATTATTTAGGGAACCCTCACGATGCAAGGAAGTAAAATGTCCAGGGAAGAGTTTCATCTGAAAATCACCCCACCTTCAAAGCCTTATTCAAATCTCCCCTCCTCAAAAATCTCCAGTGGCTACCAATCAATCTGCGCATCAGGCAGAAACTCCTCACCCTGTTCTTCAAGGCTGTCCGTCACCTCGCCCCCTCCTACCTCACCTCCCTTCTCTCCTTCTCCAGCCCAGCCCGCACCCTCCGCTCCTCCGCCGCTAATCTCTTCACCGTACCTCGCTCTCGCCTGTCTCGCCATCAACCCCCGGCCCACGTCATCCCCCGGGCCTGGAATGCCCCCAGTCCCTCTGCCCATCTGCCAAGCTCGCTCTCTTCCTCCCTTCAAGGCCCTGCTGAGAGCTCACCTCCTCCAGGAGGCCTTCCCAGACTGAGCCCCTTCCTTCCTCTCCCCCTCGTTCCCCTCTCCATCCCCCCCATCTTACCTCCTTCCCTTCCCCACAGCACCTGTATATATGTATATATGTCTGTACATATTTATTCCTCTATTTATTTATTTATTTTACTTGTACATACCTATTCTATTTATTTTATTTTGTTAGTATGTTTGGTTTTGTCTCCCCCTTTTAGACTGTGAGCCCACTGTTGGGTAAGGACTGTCTCTCTATGTTGCCAATTTGTACTTCCCAAGTGCTTAGTACAGTGCTCTGCACATAGTAAGTGCTCAATAAATATGATTGATTGATTGATCTCACCTCCTCCAAGAGTCCCGCCCCAACTAACTCCTCGTTTCCCTACTCCTTCTCCCTTCAATGTCACCCATACACTCAGATCTGTGCCTATTAAGCACGAGCTATTCACCGCATCCTCAGCCCCAGGGCACTTACGCTCATAGCCATAAATAATTTTAATTCCTGTCTACCTCTCTGGCCCCGTCTCAGGGTCGCACCTGGAAAGTTTCCAGTCCTCTACCGGTCTCGGCTATGAGAGGAAGAATCAAGCAGAGGCCTATCCATTCCATTCCAAGCTTGGCCAGTGGCTAGCTAGTTGAAGACAAGTCAAAGCTCACCCGTGCTGGGCAGCAGCGGCCTGGGAGAGAGTCGAGGGCGATGACTTTTAGACTGTGAGCCCACTGTTGGGTAGGGACTGTCTCTATATGTTGCCAACGTGTACTTCCCAAGCGCTTAGTACAGTGCTCTGCACACAGTAAGCGCTCAATAAATACGATTGATTGAATGATTGATTGACTCAGATTTACTGCACGGAAGGAGGCAATGGTAAACCACGTCCGTATTTTTACCAAGAAAACTCTACTTTCTGCCAACTCACGCTTTCCTGCCAACTCTGGTAAGGAACAGAGTTGGTGAAATACAGCGTGATGATCAGGTTTAGGGCCTCCCATCTGAACAAGACCCGGAACAAAGCACTTTCAGGTAGATGTTTAGGCGGCCTTTTGTTGAGAAACCCAGATGGACTGCGATCTGGTCATCATTTCGACTGTGCGGGCCTGTTGCGGGCCTCTGGACTTCAGAAAAGCCTTCAGGGCAATGCCGCAGGCTGCTCTCTACCTGCCACGCTGCATTCATTCTCCGACGCCTTCAAGACGGGTTGAGGGGGAGCCTTAACCTTGGCATTAACCTTGACTTCTCTCTCTCATTCAACACACATATTCAAGCCCCCATTAAACCCTGTCAGTTCTACCTTCACACCATCTTTGGAATAAAATCTTTTGAAGATTCTTAGTTGCCTTGAGAAGCCACCCTGACTTGGATCAGGGGAGGATGTGGGGGTTCCTGACTCGCTTTCCTCTAGGATCCAGTAGTCCAGTGAATACTCAAACTTTGTCCAGGTGTCCTGGGGGAGCAGTGGCAGAGATGTGGAGAGGAGAGAGGATGGCTCTCTCTCTCTCTGGTGTGCCATGGAGCTGGCAGGGAGTTATCCTCCTTCCAAGGGGTAGCAAGAACCAGCTCAATTGAGAGGAAATTGTCTCCTTTCCTTGTCCCACTGGAGCCATCCAGGAGAAATGATGTGTCTGATCGGAGGGGAGGAAGCCCGCATCATTCAACTGAGTGTGGCCCAAGCAACCTGAGCACCCCAGCTCTTTTTTTAATTTTGTTTTCACGTTTGAGTTTTTTGTTTGTTTTGTCGGTTTTATGGTATCTGTTAACCGGTCAGCATGTGCCAGGCACTGTTCTCAGCACTGGAGGAGATACAAGCTAATCGGGTTGGCAAGGTTTACGTCCCACGTGGGGTTCACAGTCTTCAGCCCCGTTTTACAGATGAGGTAAATGAGGCCCAGAGAAGTAAAGTGACTTTTCCAAGGTCAGACAGCAGTCAAATGGTGGAGTTGGAATTAGAACCCAGGTCTTTCTGGCTCCTAGGCCCAGGTTCTATCCACTAAGCCACGCCGTTTCTCCGAGCTCTTTCAATCCCTTCGATAGAGGACTCGATCAAGGGGTGTCACGTCCGGGACCGACAGTCACCTCCGGCCCACGGGAGAAGCGGAAGCCTTTCTGGGGTCCCTGCTCAGTCCCCAAACCAACGTGCCCCAACATCCCTCTCCAAGCCCACGCTGCTAAAACTGCTTCATGGTATTGTACGTGGTACAATAATCAGAGTTGGGGTGATGATGATGATGATGATGGCAGTTGTTAAGCACTTACTATGTGCAAAGCACTGTTCTAAGCACTGGGGAGGATACCAGGTGATCAGGGTGTCCCACGTGGGGCTCACAGTCTTAATCCCCATTTTACAGATGAGGTAACTGAGGCCCAGAGAAGTTAAGTGATTTGCCCAAAGTCACACAGCTGACAATTGGCGGAACCAGGATTTGAACCCATGACCTGACTCCCAATAATAATAATAATGATAATGATGGCATTTGTTAAGCGCTTACTATGTGCCAAACACTGTTCAGGATACAAGGTGATCAGGTTGTCCCACGTGGGGCTCACAGTCTTAGCCCCCATTTTACAGATGAGGGAACTGAGGCACAGAGGAGTTAAGTGACTTGCCCGAAGTCACACAGCTGACAATTGGCAGAGCTGGGATTTGAACCCATGACCTCTGACTCCCAATCCCGGGCTCTTTCCATAGGGCCATCTCCGTGCTCTTCCACTAGGCCACACTGCTTCTCTTGAGCACATAGTACAGTGCTCTGCAAAGGGTAGGTGTTCTGTAAGTATTATTGCCTGATTCATTGAGTACTCTGAGTCGTCAGGGGCTTCAGAGAAACGTTTGTATCCCCCGTGCCATTCGTGAAGCCTGGTGCCCCGTGGAAAAATCACAGGCCTAGGAACCAGAGGGCCCTGGCTTCAAATCCTGCCTCTGACATTTGTCTGCTGTGTGATCTTATTCAAGTCGCTTAGCTTCTCTGTGCCTCAGTTTCCTGCTCTGTAAACTGGGTATTAAATTCCCATTCTCTCCCCCCCCTAGACTATGAACCCTGTTTAGGACCAGAACTGGGTCTGATCTGCCTATATCCGTATCTAGCCCAGTGCTTCAAACAGTGCTGGGCACAAAGTAAGCTCTTAACAAATACTACACTCATTATTATCATTACCATTTTTATTGTTATTAGAAATACCGGGCAGCAGGGCTGTTTAGAAGGTCAGACCGTATGCTTGTTGTGTTGTTACTTTAATAATAATGATGGCATTTGTTAAGCGCTTACTATGTGCCAAGCACTGTTCTAAGCGCTAGGGTAGATACAAGGTCATCAGGTTGTCCCACGTGGGGCTCACAGTCCTAATCCCCATTTTACAGAAGAGGGAACTGAGGCCCAGAGAAGTGAAATGACTTGCCCAAGGTCACACAGCAGATAGGTGGCGGAGCCGGGATTAGAACCCACGACGTCTGACTCCCAAGCCCGGGCTCTTTCCACTGAGCCACGCTGCTTGATTTGGCTGGAAACGTGAGGCCGTTTTGGTGGCACACTCCCTCATCGGACTAGCCTCCTTGATTTCATCGTTTACATCTTTGGCCTGTCTACCTTGGGCAAATTAAGCCTAGTTCGTAGACCTTCCCCCCACCCTTTCCTGCTCCAAAGAAGTCCAAAATTCACAGTGGCCAACAGAGCTCGAAACTGGGACGGAACCGTGCCCGTGGATCCGGAAGCCGGCCATCGGGAGGTTTCGCCTCTTGGCATTTCTGATGGGGAACGTGCCGGTTCCAGTGTGGAACCCCTCCATCTCCGGCACGAGGCCATATCCGTGCCCTGAGTTGTGTGGTACGAAGCATCATCTTGTATTTTCCTGCTCTCAGATCCATCTGGGACCACTGCGCCCGGCAGTGGGGTCCCCATTGGTAGCACCGCAGAGACGGCCGCAGCCCCGTCTAGCCCAGAATGTCAGAAGAATGCTCTCACGCCGGCTCTCGGACCCGGTTAGGGGGTCTGTCAATCAATCAATCAATCAATCGTATTTATTGAGCGCTTACTATGTGCAGAGCACTGTCATCCCCTGGATGGACGTGCACCCCTGTGACTGTCTGTCTGACTCTCTGTCTGCCTGCCCCTGGTTCCCCGGGATGCCCAGTGACGCCAGGAGAAGTAGAGGCATCAGCCAAAGACCAACCTTTAGGGCAGGGGAGGGTAGGGGAGAGCACGTGAGGCACGGGGAGAAACCTTTCCTCCAGCAACACATTTAAACCCAAAGGACACTGAGAGGGTTTGCGGTTGTGGTTCAGTATCGGGTTTTGGGACTTGGAAGGTGGCGTTTCAAAATAATGCGAAAGAAAGCAGCTCCGGATACTAGCCAGTGGACGGACCGAACCATCCATCCCAGAATCCCGCCTCTGACAGCGGCAATCATCATCAATCGTATTTATTGAGCGCTTACTATGTGCAGAGCACTGCCACCACGGAACTTGGATGAACCACTGGCTCTGGATCCCGTCTTCACAGTCCTCTTCACAGCTAGAGATGTTCCTCCCATTGCTGTGGACCGATTCATTCATTCATTCAATCGTATTTATTGAGCGCTTACTGTGTGCAGAGCACTGTACTAAGCGCTTGGGAAGTACAAGTTGGCAACATAGAGGGACGGTCCCTACCCAACAACGGGCTCACAGTCTAGAAGGGGGTAGTTCCCGGTCTAGCAGAGAGACAGACATACAGATTTACAGATTAGAGGGAGATGAAAAGGGCAAGATGTACATAATTCATTCATTCGTTCATTCAGTCATATTTACTGAGCGCTTACTGTGTGCAGAGCACTGTACTAAGCGCTTGGGAAGTCCAAGTTGGCAACATAATCAGACTGATGGCATTTGCTAAGCACTTATGATCTGCCAAACACTACGCTAAGCACTGGGGACGATACAAAATGATATGATCAGACACAGTCCCTGTCCAACATGGGGCTCATAGTTTAAATGGGAGGGAGAATGGGTATTGACTCCCCATTTTACCGATGAAGAAACTAAGGTACAGAGAAGTTCATTCATTCATTCAATCGTATGTCTCGAGCGCTGTGTGCAGCGCACTGTACTAAACCCTTGGAAAGTAGAATACAGCAATAAAGAGAGACAATCACTGCCCACAGCGGGTTCACGGCCTGGGAGCGGGGGGAGACAGACATCGAGACAAGGAAGCAGGCATCAATATATAGAATTAAAGATGTATACATATATACATAAGTGTTGTGGGGCAGGGAGGGGGGAAGAGCGAAGGGGGCAAGTCACGGTGACCTGAAAGGGAGTGGGCACCGAGGAAATGTGGGGAATAGTCTGGGAAGGCCTCTTGGAGGAGGCGCACCTTCAGTAGGGCTTGGAAGGGGGGGAAAGTGATTGTCTGACACATTTGAGGAGGGAGGGAGTCCCGGGCGAGAGGTAGGATGTGGGCCAGGGGCCGGTGGAGAGGCAGGCAAGATCAAGGCATGGTGGGAAGGTTAGCACAGTCTGGGCTGTAGAAGGAGAGAAGGGAGGTGAGGTAATAATAATGATAATAATAATAATAATAATAATAATAATAATGGTATTTGTTAAGTGCTTACTATGTGCAAAGCACTGTTCTAAGCACTGGGGGGATACAAGGTGACATATCTATTCTATTTATCTTATTTTGTTAGTATGTTTGGTTTTGTTCTCTGTCTCCCCGTTTTAGACTGTGAGCCCACTGTTGGGTAGGGACTGTCTCTATATGTTGCCAACTTGTACTTCCCAAGCGCTTAGTACAGTGCTTTGCACACAGTAAACACTCAATAAATACGATTGATTGATTGATTGATCAGGTTGTCCCACGTGGGGCTCAGAGTCTTAATCCCCATTTTCCAGATGCGGGAACTGAGGCCCAGAGAAGTGAAGTGACTTGCCCAAAGTCACACAGCTGACGGAGCTGGGATTTGAACCCCTGACCTCGGACTCCAAAGCCCGGGCTCTTTCCACTGAGCCACGCTGCTTCTCGGGGATGGAGAGCTTAAAGCCAATAGTGAGGAGTTTTTGTTTGATACTGAGGTGGATAGGCAACCACTGGAGTTTTTTGAGGACGGGGGTGACATGCCCTGCACGTTTCTGTAGAAAGATAATCTGGGCAGCAGAGTGAAGTATTGACTGAAGTGGGGAGAGTCAGGAGGTTGGGAGGTCAGAAAGGAGGCTAATACAGTCATCCAGGGGTGATAGGATGCGTGACTGTACTAACGTGGTAGTGGTTTGGATGGAGAGGAAAGTGCGGATCTTGGTGATGTGAAGGTGAGACCGACAGGTTTTGGTGACGGATTGGATGTGTGGGGTGAATGAGAGAGCGGATCAAGGATTCATTCATTCATTCAGTCGTGTTTATTGAGCACTTACTGTGTGCAGTGCACTGTACTAAGCGCTTGGGAAGTACAAATCGTCAACATATAGAGATGGTCCCTACCCAACAATGGGCTCGCTGTCTAGAAAGGATGACACCAAGGTTACGGGCTTGTGAGACGGGAAGGATGGTTGTGCTGTGAACAGTGACAGGAAAGTCAGGGAGAGGACAGGATTTGGGAGGGAAGATAAGGAGCTCTGTCTTGGACATGTTGAGTTTGAGGTGGTGGGAGGACATCCAAGTACAGCTGTCCTGAAGGCAGGAGGAGATGCGAGCCTGGAGGGAGGGAGAGAGAACAGGGGAGATGTAGATTTGGGGGTCATCCATCCCGGAATCCCAGAATCTCTCTGCTAGACCGGGAACTACCCAGTTGATCAGTCCACAGCAATAGGAGGAACATCTCTAGCTGTGAAGAGAACTGTGAAGATGGGATCTGGAGTGAGTGTAGATGGAGAATAGAAGGGGATCAAAAACTGAACCTTGAGGGACTCCCACAGTTAGGGAATGGGAGGGAGAGGAGAAGTCCGCGAAGGAGACTGGGAATGACCGGCCAGAGAGATAAGAGGAGAACCAGGAGAAGAGGGAGTCAGTGAAGCCAAGGTTGGATAACATATCGAGGAGAAGGGGGTGGTCCACAGTGTCAAAGGCAGCTGAGAGGTCAAGGAGGAATAGGAGGGAGTAGGAGCCGTTGGATTTGGCAAGATGGAGATCATTGGTGACATTTGAGAGGGTGATTTCAGTGGAGTGAAGGGGACGGAAGCCAGACTGGAGGGAGTCCAGGAGAGAGTTGGAGGAGAGGAATTCGACTCAGCAACTGTAGACAACTCGCTCACAGAGTTTGGAGAGGAAAGGTAGGAGGGAGATGGGGCGATAAATGGGGGGGGGGGGCTGTGGGGTCAAGGGAGGGTTTTTTTTTTTAGGATGGGGGAGACGTGGGCATGTTTGAAGGCAGTGGGGAAGAAACCATTGGAAAGTGAGAGGTTGAAGATGGTAGTTAAGGAGGGAAGGGGTGAGAGTAAGGTGCGAAGGAATGGAATTCGATGCGCATGTGAAGGGGGTGGCACTTGAGAGGAGACACAAGATCACACAGAAAGTAAGTGGCAGAGCTGGGATTAGAACCCCAGTCCTCTGACTCTTAGGCCCGTGAACTTTCCACAGGGCCCAGCTGCTTCTCCTTCTCCTGCACACGATTAAGAGCTAGGGTAATAAAACGCTGTGTACAGCATGCACATACGTGGTGTGGGAGACGGGGTGTACACAGGGGTGTACACGAAGGTGGAGGGGAATCAAATACGATAAAGTAGCTGTTGGGAGGCTATAACCAAAATGCCAAGTTTTGGATGTCCTTCCAGGAATAATTACCATTCAGCTTTGTTTTTTTCTTTTCAGTGGTGGTTTTGCATTGTTATTTATCTTTTCTATTCCAATTTGTTTGGCTTTATGTCTTTTGGAAAGTGGCATCTTGTTTTTCCATTTCCATAATTTTGATGTAGCCCCCTTCCTCTCCAAGTGCACGCCTGGAAATTGTGTGTATTCAGCTTTTTTGCGCTTTTTGGTGTTCTGAAATTGTAAATCTGTTCCAACAGAGATGAGCCTCTCTTAGCCAATACATCTTTCATTTGCACCGCTCGTGTGATATCCATTCAGAGCCAGAGGAGATTTAAGGTCATTGTGTTCTTTGAAGAATGACCTTCTACAGCCCGGTGTTCATCCCTGGGCAGGTGGATTGGAGAAATTTTGGCATGTTATCATTATTTTTATCATTATTATATCACTCATTAAATGTTTACTATGTGTCAAGCACTCTGCTAAGCACTAGGGTCGATACAAGATAATCAGACTTAACGCTGTCCCTATCCCACCCAGGGCTCACAGGCTAAATAGGAAGGAATAGGATTTAATCCTCATTTTACGGATAAGGGAGTTGAGGCGTAGAAAAGTGAAGTGACTTGTCCAAGGTCGCACGGCAGAGAAATGGTGGAGCCAGAATTAGAAGCCAGGTCCTCTGACTCCGAGGCCTGCGCTCTGGGAGGCAGCGTGGCTCAGTGGAAAGAGCCCGGGCTTTGGAGTCAGAGGTCGTGGGTTCAAATTCCGGCTCCGCCACTTGTCAGCTGTGTGCCTTTGGGCAAGTCACTTCACTTCCCTGGGCCTCAGTTCCCTCTATCTCCTCCATTAAACTGAAAGCCTCTTGAGGTCGGGGACCATGACTTTTACGGCGGGTATATTTTTGAAAGTGCTTAGTACAGTGCCCTGCACATAATAGGTGCTCAATCAAAATGCCAGCTTGTTGATATTAATGATGATAGTACGAAGAAGCAGCATGGCTTAGTGGAAAGAGCCCAGGCTTGGGAGTCAGAGGTTGTGGGTTCTAATCCCGCCTCCGCCACTTGTCTGCTGTACGATCTTGGCAAGCCACTTAAGGCCTCAGTTACCTCATCTGTCAAATGGGGATTAAGACTGTGAGCCCCACGTGGAAAATCTGATAACCTTGTACCTACCCCAGTGCTTAGAACAGTGCTTGGCACATAGTAAGTGCTTAACAAATACCATAATTAGTAGTAGTAGTAGTAGTAGTAGTAGAAGCACTACTAGTGATGCTATTTATTGAGCACTCATTGAGTGCAGTGCACTGAACTAAACAGTAGACTGTGAGCCCACTGTGGTAGGGACCGTCTCTATATGTTGCCATCTTGTACTTCCCAAGCGCTTAGTACAGTGCTCTGCACACAGTAAGCACTCAATAAATACGATTGAATGAATGAATGAATGAACAGTAGGGAAGTACAAAACAATCATTGGTATTAATTGAATGCTTACTGTGTGCAGAGCACTGTACTAAGCGCTTGAGAGAGTACGGGACAATAGAGTTGGTAGACATGATCCCTACCCACCAGGAGCTTCCCCACTTAAAATTATTTTAGTTCCTGTCTTTCCCTTTAGACTCTAAGCTCCTTGAGGGCAGGGATCATGCTACCAAACTCTATTGTGTTGCACTCTACCAAGCGCTTAGTACAGTATTCAGCACAGAGGAGGCACTCAATAAGTACCGTCAATCGATTGATTAATCGGGCTGCTGTTTTTGCTCCTGCTGCTGCTAAGGTGACATCTTTCACTTCGGTGGCGAAATGACCAGCTGGGTAGGGACCGTCTCTATATGTTGCCAACCTGTACTTCCCAAGCGCTTAGTACAGTGCTCTGCGCACAGTAAGCGCTCAATAAATATGATTGAATGCATGACCATCCTTCCCTTCTGTGGTCTTTGCCACTTGGGACTTCCCTCCAGTGTCCAGACCCCGTTGCGACTTCCTGCCTCCCCATAACCCCTGAGAGGGCCCACCATTCCCGGGTTCTTCGGGTTCTTTATTTTTCTGTTTCCTGACTGCGGGGACTTCATTTAAGCGGCACTTTTGTGAATCCGGGGAACAGAAAAGGAAAAAAAGAAAAAAAACGGAGGAAAAAGAGCTCGTGCGGCAAAGCGAAATCAATGGCCCCAAACTTCCCCCCTTTAAGCTACTAGATCCAGCTGACCAGCAGCTGCAAGAATCAAGAAGGAATCGGGACGGTGTTGTTATTTAACCGCTCAAGCTGGGAGTCCTGGAAGAGGGTCAAGGAAGCGGTTAATAGCGGATAAGCCATCCGGGACTTCTTGTATATGGGCGGATTCAGGGAATTAATCCAATGTGGGAGAAGGTTTGACAGACACGGACCCTAAATACTCCTTTACGCTATTCTGCTCAGGGCATTCTGACCTCAGAGTCGTCAGGAGAGTCCAGGCAACAAGTCTTGGGCCGAGAGCCCCCTTTTCCTCAGCTCCCCCTCGCTTTGGCATTTGCTCCCCGTATGTCCGCAGAATGCCGCGATACCCAGAGTCCCTCGCTTTGTTGGGATATCCAGGATCCCTCGCTTTGTTATGCTACCTAAAATTCCTTGCTCTGCTTTCTGCTCATGCGCCGTCTGTTTCTAACTGCGCCACATTACGGCCACCTCTGTCCGGTTCTGTATAAAAAAGCCCGCCCCACACCTGTTGCGGTGCGGATGCTCCCGTGGAAGGGGGCTGTCCTTGCACCGGGACAAGCAGCGTGGCTCAATGGAAAGAGCCCGGGCTTTGGAGTCAGAGGTCACGGGTTCAAATCCCGGCTCCGCCAACTGTCAGCTGTGTGACTTTGGGCAGGTCACTTAAGTTCTCTGGGCCTCAGTTACCTCATCTGGAAAATGGGGATTAAGACTGTGAGCCCCCCATGGGACAAGCTGATCACCTTGTAATCTCCCCAGCGCTTAGAACAGTGCTTTGCACATAGTAAGCGCTTAATAAATGCTATTGTTATTATTACTACCAGGACCTCGACCGGCCGCCGCGAGATTAAAGGTGATATGAGCCCACTGTTGGGTAGGGACCGTCTCTATATGTTGCCAACCTGTACTTCCCAAGCACTTAGTACAGTGCTGTGCACACAGTAAGCGCTCAATAAATACGATTGATTGATTGATTGATATGAACCCCATTGCAAAAGCTCCTCTCTCTTTCTTCGGTCTCACCGAATCCAGAATGAATCTGCTTGGAGCTAAGCTCCTGCGTTACACTCCCTTTGCTCTTCCCTTCCTCCCCACCCCACAGCACTTCTGTATATATGCATATATCTACAATTCTAGTTATTTATATTAATGCCTGTTTACTTGTTTTGATGTCTGCCTCCCCCTTCTAGACTGTAAGCCCGGTATGGGCAGGGATTGTCTCTCTTTATTGCTGAACTGTACTTTCCGAGCGCTTAAGACAGTGCTCTGCACACAGTAAATGCTCAATAAATGCTCAATGCTCAATCAGAGAAGCAGCGTGGCTCAGTGGAAAGAGCACGGGTTTGGGAGTCAGAGGTCATGGGTTCAAATCCCGACTCCGCCACTTGTACAGCGTGGCTCAGTGGAAACTTGCCAACTTGTACTTCCCAACCGCTTAGTACAGTGCTCTGCACACAGTAAGCACTCAATAAATACGATTGATTGGCTGATTGATTCAAAGAGCCTGGGCTTTGGAGTCAGAGGTCATAGGTTCAAATCCCGGCTCTGCCAATTGTCAGCTGTGTGACTTTGGGCGAGTCACTTGACTTCTCTGTGCCTCAGTGACCTCATCTGTAAAATGGGGATTAAGACTGTGAGCCCCCCGTGGGACAACCTGATCACCTTGTAACCTCCCCAGCGCTTAGAACAGTGCTTTGCACATAGTAAGAGCTTAATAAATGCCATCATTATTATTATTATTAACTACGATTGAATTCATTCATTCAATCATATTTATTGAGCGCTTACTGTGTGCAGAGCACTGTACTAAGGGCTTGGGAAGTACAAGTTGGCAACGTGAATGAATGAATGAATGAATGCTCCCTGCCCACCAGGAGCTTACACTCTGAGCAGGAGACAGATAGAAAAATACAGAATGAAAGCTCTTTGTGAGCAAGGATTGTGTCTCTTGCTGTTTTTGTGTGTATTTCCCAAACACTTAATATGGTGCATTGTACCTAGTGAGGCCTCAAAAAATGCCATGACCACTATTCCTATAATTGAATAAGAATATACACAAAAGTGCTGAGGATTGGCATTGTACGATATAGGGGGTTGGGAGTCAATCAGGGAAATCCTGGGGATCTTAGGAAGGATTTGAATGTGGGGAGAGCTGTGGTCTGGCGGGTTTGGGGATGGAGGGAGTTCCAAGGCGGGGGGGAACAACATGTGCAAGGGGATGGAAGCGGGAGAATCGAGGGCGAGATGCAGCTGGAAGGGCTGCCCTGGGAGGAAGCAAGACAGCCAGTGTGGGGAACAAGAAGAAAGCAGATAGGTGACGTGGGGCCAGATGGTGGGGAGCTCTGAAGTCGATCTCTTTTCCCGATGCGGAGAGGCGCGGGAAACCAGTGGCTGGGCTTTCCAGAGCAGTGGAGGGATGAAGAAGAAGAATCAATCAATCAATCAATCAATCGTATTTATTGAGCGCTTACTATGTGCAGAGCACTGTACTAAGCGCTTGGGAAGTACAAATTGGCAACACATAGAGACAGTCCCTACCCAACAGTGGGCTCACAGTCTAAAAGGGGGAGACAGAGAACAGAACCAAACATACCAACAAAATAAAATAAATAGGATAGAAATGTACAAGTAAGATAAATAAATAAATAAATAAATAGAGTAATAAATATGTACAACCATATATACATATATACAGGTGCTGTGGGAAAGGGAAGGAGGTAAGATGGGGGGATGGAGAGGGGGACGAGGGGGAGAGGAAGGAAGGGGCTCAGTCTGGGAAGGCCTCCTGGAGGAGGTGAGCTCTCAGCAGGGCCTTGAAGGGAGGAAGAGAGCTAGCTTGGTGGAGGGGCAGAGGGAGGGCATTCCAGGCCCAGGGGATGATGTGGGCCGGGGGTCGACGGTGGGAGAGGCGAGAACGAGGTACAGTGAGGAGATTAGCAGTGGAGGAGCGGAGGTTGCGGGCTGGGCAGTAGAAGGAGAGAAGGGAGGTGAGGTAGGAGGGGGCGAGGTGATGGACAGCCTTGAAGCCCAGGGTGAGGAGAAGGAGAAGGAACAGAAGAAACAAAAAGAAAGAAAGAAGAAGACACCTGCATTCGATTCCCAGATCGGCCACTGCCCCGCCAGGTAAACTAGGGCCAGACAACGTAACTGCTCTGAGACTCACTTTACTCATCTGGAAAATGGGAGTGGGCTACCTGCCCTCCCCTTCCACAGACTGAGCCCCATGTGAGACAGGGACTGTGTCCTATCTATTTTTATCCCAGACTTTAGCCCAGTGTTAGCCATAGTTGCGAAGTGCTTGCTAGGTGCCAAACACTGTGTTAGGCACTGGGGTAAAGACAACTACAACCTATGCCATGGAGTACCTGTTTACCAAATCCCATCTATGGTATTACTGGCAAGCAACATCTTTATTTTGCGTCCAAAATCTGGGAAAGAGGAAGCATGAAATGAGAATTGAGGAACCGACTTCAAAAGGCCCTGCCCCTCTCACTAGCAGGATTGATTTGGAAACTGAAACCGGCCCACAGTCGAACAATGACATTCCTATTGTGCCATTATAGTTGCTGCTGTGATGGTGGGAAGTTGCAAAGCAATGTTCCTACGTGTAGGCCCGGAGTATCCATATGCATCAAAATACCGGAACAACACGGACAGTAATGAAGACGGATAACATGATTCTAAGTGTCGGCGGATGCCGATTTTCAGTGGAGAATGAAAAAGTGGCTCACCTGTTCAAACTGTGAGGCCCCGTGGCTTTTAAATCGCTCAATAATTTTATATACAATTATAAAAGACACGGCAGGAAAGAAAAATAGTTCTGGAAGTTAAAAGCTTTGTGAATAATTTGCTTTGTAAGAAATGACTCATTTATTCCTGCTAATTAACTGAGGATTTAATGCTTGTGTGCTGGGCCACTGCCATTTAGATTATTTGCGAGGTCCGTGAAACGGCATATTTTGTGGTTTTCCGCACTTTTCCCATTACCTGTGTTACAAAGTGTATGTTGGTGACTGGGCTGCGTTTTGTTCTGATGTCATGGTAGTGCCCCTTACCTATTTATCCTCCACCTGCCCCTCTGACCTGCTCCACTCTCCCCTCGTGAAATCACCCGCTCCTACTTTCCCCGCTTCCCTCACCGCCACCTTCAATCTCTCACTCTCCAACAGCTCCCTCCCCTCTCCCTTCAAACAATTACGAGGCTCCCCCATTTTAAGAAAAAGACTCTCCCAATCCCCCCTCCCCTCCATCTCTCCCCAAATTTCCCTGCTATCATTACTAACCAATCTCCAGGAAGAGGCCAGAACCTCCCGCTGCCTTAGTTTCCCCGTCACCAACTCATGCTAGGCCGGCTTTCGACCCCCTCGCTCCACCAAGGCCGCTCTTTCCCAGGTCACCAATTATCCCCTTATAGGTAGGTCCAAAGGGCTCAACTTTATCATTCATTCAATCGTATTTATTGAGCGCTTACTGTGTGCAGAGCACTGTACTAAGCACTTGGGAAGTACAAGTTGGCATCTCCTTGAGCTCTCCACTGCTTTTGAGCTCGTGGACCACCCCCTCCGCCTCAAAACACTCTATCAGGACTCGGTTTTCCCAACTAATAATAATAATAATAATGATGGCGTTTGTTGAGCGCTTACTATGTGCAAAGTACTGTTCATTCATTCAATCGTATTTATTGAGCACTTACTGTGTGCAGAGCACTGTTTTAAGCGCTGGGGGGGGATACAAGGTTGTCCCACGTGGGGCTCACATTCTTAATCCCCATTTTACAGATGCAGTAACTGAGGCTCAGAGAAGTTAAGTGACTTACCCAAGGTCACACAGCAGACATGTGGCAGAGCCGGGATTGGAACCCGTGACCTCTGACTCCCAAGCCCGGGCTCTTTCCACTGAGCCACGCTGCTTCTCTGCAGCTACCGCAGAGCGGTGACAATTGGGAGACAATAGAATTAGTATGTAAGATTCCTACCCTGAGGGATCTTCGAGTCTGCGGGAGGAGACAGATACGTCAATTAATTTCAGAATAGAAGGAAGTAATAGATTATGTACTTTATTATAATAATAATAATAATGATGGCATTTATTAAGTGCTTACTATGTGCACAGCACTGTTCTAAGCGCTGGGAAGGGTACAAGGTGATCACGTTGTCTCACGGGGGTTCACAGTCTTCATCCCCATTTTACAGATGAGGTAACTGAGGCCCAGAGAAGTGAAGTGACTTGCCCAAAGTCCCACAGCTGACAATTGGCAGAGCCGGGATTTGAACCCATAACCTCTGACTCCAAAGCCCGGGCTCTTTCCACTGAGCCACGCTGTTATGCACATAAGTGCTTTGGGCAGAGGAGCTAGGGGTGCGGAAGAGCTGAAGTGTCAGCTGGGGGGTATGGAGTGAAGAGGGGAGAAATTAATCAGGGAAGACCTCCTGGAGGCGATGTGATTTCGGGAAGGGGTTTGACGATGGGGAGAGCAGTGGTCTATACGACGACGTGAAGGAGGGACTTTCTGGCCAAGGGGAGGGCATGAGCAAGAGTTTGGCTGGGGGAGAGAAGATAATGAGACCCAGGGGGTAGGTTAGCTGCAGAGGTGAATAGGAGAGTTTATATGTCTTCACCCACTATTCCCCAACTTGATAATAATGATAATAATTATGGTATTTGTTAAGTGCTGTGTGCTGTTCTAAGCACTGGGGTAGATACAGGATAATCAGGTCATTCCACAAGGGGCTCACGCTTTTAATCCCCATTTTACAGATGAGGTAACTAAGGCGCAGAGAAGTTAAGTGATTTGCCCAAGGTCACACAGCAGAAAAGTGGCAGAGGTGGAACTAGAACCCACATCCTCTGACTCCCAAGCCTGTGCTCTTTCCACTAAGCAAAGTCCCAAGCCAACTTCTGGGTTGTGCCTCACTCTCTATTCTCCCACCTCTGTCAATCATACATGCATTCAGTCATATTTAGAACAGTGCTTTGCACATAGTAAGCACTTAATACATGCCATTGTTATTATTATTATTATTTATCATCATCAATCGTATTTATTGAGCGCTTACTGTGTGCAGAGCACTGTACTAAGCACTTGGGAAGTACAAGTTGGCAACGTATAGAGACAGTCCCTACCCAACAGTGGGCTCACAGTCTAAAAGGGGGAGACAGAGAACAAAACCAAACATACTAACAAAATCAAATAAATAGAATAGATATGTACAAGTAAAATAAATAAATAAATAGAGTAACAAATATGTACAAACATATATACATATATACAGGTGCTGTGGGGAAGGGAAGGAGGTAAGTTGTGGGGGTGGAGAGGGGGACGAGGGGGAGAGGAAGGAAGGGGCTCAGTCTGGGAAGGCCTCCTGGAGGAGGTGAGCTCTCAGTAGGGCCTTGAAGTATTAGTATTATTAGTATTAGTATTATTAGTATTTCCTTAGCATTATTAGTATTATTATTAGTATTTACTACTACTAATAATAATGATGGTATGTGTTAAGCGCTTACTATGTGCAAAGCACCGTTCTAAGCACTGGGGGGATACAAGGTGATCAGGTTGTCCCACGTGGGGCTCACAGTCTTAATCCCCATTTTACAGATGAGGTAACTGAGGCACAGAGAAGTTAAGTGACTTGCCCAAAGCATACAGGGTGCAGAACACTGTACTAAGCGCTTGAGAGAGTACAATACAGCAATAAAGTCACATTGCCTGCCCACACAGGGCTTAGAGTCTAGAGTTGGGGAGGCACACATCAAAACAAATAAAGTTACAGATATGTAGACGATTCATTCATTCAATCGTATTTATTGAGCGCTTACTGTGTGCAGAGCACTGGACTAAGCGCTTGGGAAGCACAAGTTGGCAACATATAGAGATGGTCCCCACCCAACAACGGGCTCACAGTCTAGAAGATATGCACATGATTGATTGATTGGTCGATTGATTAAAAAAGCAGATATGTAGGGCATGAGTTGCTGCAGAGAATGAGTAGTTTCATGAATTTTAAGATGAAGTCATCTGTTCAGACATGGGGATACTTTGGAAAGAAAGTCTCTACCCCGTTAGACAGGCAATTAATCAATCATCCAATAGCATTTACCTACACCTGAAAAGTAAAAACTGAGAACTAAAAGCTGGGTTTTCTTTGTTTTTTCTTATTTTACGGACAACCATTTCACAACATCCCAACCGAAGAATGCTTTCTGTAGAATATGGGGTGAAGCTTCCCCCACATGCCTTGCGAAACGGATTTGGGGTGATTTTTGAAAGCAAGCCCTGACTGCCGCCTTGTCCTGAACAAAGACCCCTTTATCCAACACTGTCATTTATAACCATACCACATATGGGTCTAAAAGAAACACGTTCTAGGGAAAACAATCGTCAGGAAACCCTAATGCGAAATGATAGCTGGTTTTCTTTCTGAGAGGGTGACTTTTCCGTTTTCATTTGGTAGATATGCAAATATTGTCAAAAATCCATGAAATGCTTTTCTCTGTATTAGTTATCTGGGAGTCAAGGCAACAGATTTTTTTTTTTTCAGTTTGGACTCAAGTGAATGTAGTCTTTTTCCTTCCCTAAACACATTCCGTCGCCTCCCATCCAACCTCGCCTCTATGTTATTAAGCCATCAGTTGATCACTAGTAATAATAATAATAATTTGGGTACTACTGACCCCCTACTGCTTGCAGAGCACTGTACTCAGGGCTTAGGAGAGTCCAATAAATGGAAGACAATAGAAGCACAATATTGTACAATATCAAACAATAGTACAATAGAAGCAGCACGGCTTAGTGGATGGAAAACGGGCTTGGGAGTCAGAAGGATGTGGGTTCTAATCCTGCCTCTGCCACTTCATCATCAATCGTATTTATTGAGCGCTTACTGTGTGCAGAGCACTGTACTAAGCCGCTTGTGTGCTGAGTGACCTTGGGCAAGTCATTTTATTTCCTCTGTGCCTCAGTTACCTCATCTATAAAATGGGGATGAAGACTGGGACCCCATGTGGGACAGGGACTGTTGTCCAACCTGATTAGCTCGTATCTACCCCAGCGCTTAGGACAGTGCCTGGCACCTCGTAAATGCTTAACAAATGCCATAAAAAGACTCCTGATCCCTGCCCTCAGAGTGCTCCTTGCGGGCAGTCAACCTGTCTACTAGCTCTGTGGTACTGTACTCTCTCAAGCTCTTAGTACAGTGCTCAGCGAGGCTCAATAAATACTATTAATGATGATGATGATGGCATTTATTAAGCGCTTACTAGGTGCCAATCACCGTCCTAAGCGCTGGGGGGATACAAGGTAATCAGGTTGTCCCACCCGGGGTGGGGGGGGCGGGGTGCTCACGGTCTTAATCCCCATTTTCCAGATGAGGGAACTGAGGCCCAGAGAAGTGAAGCGACTTGCCCAAGGTCACCCAGCTGACAAGTTGCGGAGCCGCGGGATTAGAACCCACGACCTCTGACTCCCAAGCCCGGGCTCTTTCCTCTGAGCCACGCTGATCTAATGGGGAAGGAAGGCAGACCAAAAAAGATTTACAAATAGTGAGAGCAGGAGGAAGAAGAAGGATACCAAAGGTAGCAGAGAGAGTAGCTAAATCTACATATGTACATAAATGCTGAGGACCCGTGTAGCTACAGGAATGATATTCACTCTCCATTCCTCTTAGACTGGGAGTCCCAAGTGGGCCTGTGTAAATTAAAGTGTAAGCTGATAGGAGTTGAGAATATGTAATCTTAAATAGCCTGAATTAATAAGGGATTAGTCAAGTTAGAGCCATAGCTAGGAAGCTGGAACACAGAAGTCATTTTCTTTAATCTCTTCTGCATTCCTTCCACGGGAATTAGATATGTATGAATGTGTCTTGCACTTTTGTCAGGGAGAGTTTAAGTTGCAATGGCAGGGGCTGTCTCTTTTTATTACATTTACAAAAGTGCCATAAATACAAAAATTAAATACTGAACTCCATGTACAAAGAAGCAAATCCTCCTTAACAGCATTCACTGGCTCTCTTGGTGGGAGTTTGCACAATTCAAATGGACAGGTTTTAGGATGAGGATTTGGAATTGGGCGGGTGAAACTGAAAGAGAGGCACATGCCGGGGTGCGGAGGATATCTCCACGAGAAGCAGCGTGGCTCAGTGGAAAGAGCCCGGGCTTTGGAGTCAGAGGTCATGGGTTCAAATCCCGGCTCCGCCAACTGTCAGCTGCATGACTTTGGGCAAGTCATTTCACTTCTCTGAGCCTCAGTTACCTCATCTGTAAAATGGGGATGAAGACTGTGAGCCCCCCGTGGGACAAACTCATCACCTTGTAACCTCCCCAGTGCTTAGAACAGTGCTTTGCACATAGTAAGTGCTTAATAAATGCCATCATGATTATTATTATTATCATTATTATTATTTCGATTACTAGATTGCAAGCTCCTTTTGGGCAGGGAACATGTTTAATCAACTCTGTTGTGCTGTACTCTCCCAAGAGCATCGTACAGAGCTCCGCGCACCGTAAAGTGCATAATTAATACCATTAGCTGATTAATTATTACTACCTGTACATTTATCAGGCACTTATGATGTGTCAAAGCACTGTGCTAAGCTCCTGAATAATGACAAGATAAGATGGAAGAGTTCGCAGTCTAAGAGGGAAGGGAGAGCAGGAGTTTATCCCCATTAGACAGATCAATCGATCGATCACATTTATCAAGCATTTACTGCATGCAGAGCACTGAATTAAGCACTTAGGAGAGCACAGTACAGTAGAGTTGGTGGGCACATTCCCTGCCCACAGTGAGCTCACAGTCTAAAGGGGGAGACAGACATGAATAGAAATAAATTATGAATATGTGCTTAAGTGCTGTCGGGCTGAGGGAGGGGTGAATTAAGGGACCAAATCAGGGAGATGCAGAAGGGAGAGGGAGAAAAGGAAATGAGGGCTTAGTCAGGGAAGGTCTCTTGGAGGAGATGTGCCTTCATTAAGGCTTTGAATTCATTCATTCATTCATTCAATCGTATTTATTGAGTGCTTACTATGTGCAGAGCACCGTACTAAGCACTTGGGAAGTACAACTTGGCAACATATAGAGACAGTCCCTACTCAACAGTGGGCTCACAGTCTAAAAGGGGGAGACAGAGAACAAAACCAAACATACTAACAAAATAAAATAAATAGAATAGATGTGTACAAATAAAATAAATAAATAAATAGAGTAATAAATATGTACAAACATATATACATATATACAGGTGCTGTGGGGAAGGGAAGGAGGTAAGATGGGGGGGATGGAGAGGGGGACGAGGGGGAGAGGAAGGAAGGGGCTCAGTCTGGGCTCAGTCTACATGCCAAACATTGTACTAAGTGCCGGGGTAGATACGAGATCATCAGGCCAGGCATAGCCCCTGTCCCCATGGGACTCACCGTCTAAGCGGGAAGGAGAACAGGCACTGAATGCCCATTTTACAGATGAAGAAACTGAGGCACAGAGAAGTGAAGTAACTTGGCGAGGTCACACAGCAGGTACTTGACAGAGCTGGGATTAGAACCCCAGGTCCTTTGACTCCCAAGCCAGTGCTCTTTCCACTCGGCCACGCTGTTCCTTCCTTGGTTAATTAGGATATTTATTGGTGGTATTCATTTAGTGCTCTATCCACTAGGCTAGGCTAGGCAGGTGGGGAAAGCAGGTTTTTTGGGGGGTTATTTTATCATCTTCAGAATCAGTTCTGCTCCTGTTATTTATGCCCAAGTTGTTCTTTCCTAGCAGAACACCAACCACGGCAGAACGGAGCCTGTTATTAGCGGATTATATTGTGCTACTGAACTCATATTGTGCCTCTGCATTCATTAAAATCCCTCATTGTTCCACCCCGTGTAAGGGCTCCTTTCCTCAGGGTATTCTGCGAGGTAGATTTTCAGATTTCTTTTAGGATTTGCAAGTTGCCATGGTAAGTTTTCCTCTTTTCTTGGTGAGCAGGGAGAGTCACATAGTCAATAGTCATAGAGAGCCTTCCACAAATGTCTGTTTTACCAACGAGCATTGCCACTGGCAGGTCTGCCTTACTTATCACGGGAGGTTACTTTCCTTCTTCAAACAGAAATGAAAAGTTTTGCCTTTTCAATGAGGTGTTTGTACTTCAGGTTGGAAATTGTAAGTGACAACAGGAATATATTCACTTTGGGGAGCGTTCTGGGAAAATATTAATAATAATAATGGCATTTTATTAAGTGCTTACTATGTGCAAAGCGCTGGGGAGGTGACAAGGTGATCAGGTTGTCCCACGGGGGGCTCACAGTCTTAACCCCCATTTTACAGATGAGGGAACTGAGGCACAGAGAAGCTAAGTGACTTGCCCAAAGCCACACAGGTGACAATTGGCAGAGCCGGAATTTGAACCCATGACCACTGACTCCAAAGCCCGGGCTCATTCCACTGAGTCACGCTAGTCATTGGGGTATTTCTTAAGCACTTACTACGTGTCAAGCACTGTTCTAAGCACAAAACACAAGATAATCAGGTCAGATACAGTCTCTGTCCCACACGGGGCTCCCCGTCTAAATAGGAAGGAGAACCGGTATGGAATCCACATTTTACAGATGAAGGAACTGAGGCACAGAGAAGTGAAGTGACCTGTCCAAGGTCACACAGCAGACACATGCGGAGGTGGGATTAGACCCCAGGTCTTCCAACTCCCAGGCCTGAGCTCTTTCCACTAGGCCACGTCGTCCCTCAGTGAGCAAAATCGATCGATTTTTTTCAATCAATCCATCATATTTATCGAGCACTTACTGTGTGCAGAGTGCTGTACTAAGCACTTGGGAGAGTACAATAGAGCAATATAAAAGAGGCTTTCCCTGCCCTCAACGAGTTTACAGTCAAAAGGACAAAGCGTTGGATAGACCCAACAGGAATACTGAAAAATATCTGGCTAACATGGGCAGTGAAGATTGCAGCGGCTACTGAGGCAACCAACTGCCGGGTCATGACGTCCTGGCCTGATATTCTGGTCACTTTGGCCGTCAATGGATCCTGCACATCTGTCGGGGAGAGTATGAATATTTACATGCTTAAGTGACAAGAAAAGCAGCGTGGCTCAGTGGAAAGAGCGCAGAGGTCATGGGTTCAAATCCCGGCTCCGCCGATTGTCAGCTGTGTGGCTCTGGGCAAGTCACTCAACTCCTCTGAGCCTCAGTGACCTCATCTGTAAAATGAGGATTAAGACTGTGAGCCCCCCATGGGACAACCTGATCACTTTGTATCCTCCCCCGTGCTTAGAACAGTGCTTTGCACATAGTAAGCGCTTAATAAATGTCGTCATTATTACTATTATTGTTATTATGGAGATGTTAAAGTGGAGATTGGCAGGGTGGGGAGATAAGAGACTAATCAGGGACGATCTCCTGGAGGAGATCTACCAACTCTGTTAATAATAATAATAATAATAATGGCATTTATTAAGCGCTTACTATGTGCAAAGCACTGTTCTAAGCGCTGGGGAGGATACAAAGTGATCAGGTTGTCCCACGTGGGGCTCACAGACTTAATCCCCATTTTACAGATGAGTGAACTGAGGCACAGAGAAGTCAAGTAACTTGCCCAAAGTCACACAGCTGACAAGGGATTTGAACCCATGACCTCTGACTCCAAAGCCCGGGCACTTTCCACTGAGCCACGCTGCTTCTCTGTTATATTGTACTTTCCCAAGCACACAGTAAGCACTCAGTAAATATGACCGATTGATTGACCGTTTGCTTGTGATGTGATTTCAGAAGGGCCTTGAAGCTTGGGAGAGCAGTGGTCTGCCAGATGTGAAGGGGAAAGGAGTTTCAGACAGGAGGAAAGGTGTAAACAAGAGATCAGTGACGGGAGAGATGAGGCACTGTATGTCGGCTCCGAGAGGAGGGAAGAGTGCGAGCTGGATTCTAATGGGAGAAGAGAGGGGGACGAGAGCCGACTGAGTGCCTTAAACCCGCCGGGGAGGTGTTTCCGCTTGATGCGGAGAGAGGTGAGCAACAATCGGTGGGGAATCCTTCTCCAAACAGCACTTTAGAGAAATGATCCCCATTTGAGACCGTGAGCCCACTGTCGGGTAGGGACTGTCTCTATATGTTGCCAATTTGTACTTCCCAAGCGCTTAGTACAGTGCTCTGCACACAGTAAGCGCTCAATAAATACGACTGATGATGATGATGATGATCTGGGCAGCAGAGCGGAGCTTGACCTGGAGAGGGGAGAGACTGGAGGCGGAGAGAAGTCAGGGCCTCAGTTCCCTCATCAGTAAAATGGGGGTTACGATCGTGAGCCCCATGTGGGACAGGGACAGTGTCCAACCTGATAAGCTTGTATCTACCGCCAGTGCTTGACAGGTACCATTTTTAAAAAAGGAAAAACACAGGATTCGATGATTGATAGCCCAGGGAATTGGATGGGGGTGGCCCTTTTAGCCCTGCCTCAGGACAGCCAAATGCCTGAAGCCAGCCCTGAGCATGGCATGGGGCAGAAGATGGCAAGACACTTCAGTTCTCTGGGCCTCAGTTACCTCGTCTGTAAAATGGGGGTTAATAATAATAATAATAATAATGATGGCATTTGGTATGCGCTTACTATGTGCAAAGCACTGTTCTAAGCGCTGGGGAGGTTACAAGGCGATCAGGTTGTCCCACGTGGGGCTCACAGTTTTAATCCCCATTTTACAGATGAGGGAACTGAGGCCTAGAGAAGTGAAGTGACTTGCCCCAAGTCACACAGCTGACAATTGGCGGAGCTGGGATTTGAACC
This sequence comes from Tachyglossus aculeatus, assembly GCF_015852505.1. Classification (NCBI taxonomy): domain Eukaryota; kingdom Metazoa; phylum Chordata; class Mammalia; order Monotremata; family Tachyglossidae; genus Tachyglossus; species Tachyglossus aculeatus. The sequence continues at coordinate 131,160,114 of NC_052101.1, read as the reverse complement.
CATGACCTCTGACTCCAAAGCCCGGGCTCTTTCCACTGAGCCACGCTGCTTCTTTAAGATTAAGACTGTGAGTCCCATGTGGGACAGGGACTGCGTCCAACCCAATTATCTCGTATCTACCCCAGCACTTAGAACAGTGCCTGGAACATAATAAGCACTTAACAGATCCCATAATTATTATTATTATCGTCTGTCTTGCCAGCCCTGCTGCTCCGATGGAGGAGCAAGCTGCCAACGCCACAAGGCTGGAGCTGGGCCTAACTTCCTGTCTCCTTCCCGTTTCACAGGCCCACAACCTTGGCGTTTTCCTTGACTCGTCTCTCTCCTTCACCCCGCGTGTTCAGTCAATTACGAACTCTTGTCAATTCTATTTCCGCACATCTTCAGGATTCACTCCTTCCCCTCCATCCAGACTGCAGCACACTGGTTCAAGCGCTTGTCACATCCCATCGCTACTACTGCATCAGCCTCCTCGCTGACCTCCTGTCTCCTGTTCACTCTCCTGCCCCAATCATTTTTCTAAGAAGTAGTTCTGCGCAGGTCTCTTCGCTCCTCAAAAACCTCCAAAGCTTGCCCGTCCATCAATGCCTCAAGCAGAAACTCCTCACCATCATATTTAAGGCTCTCAGTCACTCTCCCTCTCATGTATCCTCACTCCTGAAAGAGCCCGGGCTTTGGAGTCAGAGGTCACGGGTTCAAATCCCGGCTCCGCCCCTTGTCAGCTGGGTGACTTTGGGCAAGTCACTTCACTTCTCTGGACCTCAGTTCCCTCATCTGGAAAATAATAATGGCATTTGTTAAGCACTTACTATGTGCCAAGCACTGTTCTAAGCGCTGGGGGGGTTACACGGTGATCAGGTTGTCCCACGTGGGGCTCCCAGTCTTAATCCCCATTTTACAGATGAGGGAACTGAGGCTCAGAGAAGTTAAGTGACTTGCCCAAGGGCACACAGCAGACATGTGGCAGAGCCGGGATTCGAACCCACGACCTCTGACTCCAAAGTCCAGGCTCTTTCCACTGAGCCACGCTGCTTAAAATGGGGGTTAAGACTGTGAGCCCCCCCGTGGGACAACCTGATCACCTTGTATCCTCTCCAGCGCTTAGAACAGTACTTTCCACATAGTAAGCGCTTAATAAATGCCATTATTATTATTATTATTATTATTATTATTACTACAATCCAGCCCACACACTTCGCTCCTCTAACAAGGGAGCATTCACTGTCCCTCGTTCTTGCCTCACCCACCTTCGACATTTTGCTCACCTCTCCCTCCCGCCTAGACTTCTTTCCCCTCCATAGTGGACAGTCCGCACTCTCCCCATCTTCAAAGCCTTACTGAAAGCCTGTCTCTTCCAGGAAGCCTTCCCAGACTAAGCTCTCATTCCCCCCCCCCCTCCAACCCCAATCTATCTTCCCTCCCTACTCCAGACATTTAGTTCCACTCCCCAAAGCATTTAGATTACCTTCCCCCGGCCACACAGTTACATCCACAGCACTTGGACAGTGCTCTGCACCTAGTAAGCACTCAATAAATACGATTGATGATGATACATATTTTACATATTTATTACTCTATTTATTTATTTATTTATTTATTTTACTTGTACATTTCTATCCTATTTATTTTATTCTGTTGGTATGTTTGGTTCTGTTCTCTGTCTCCCCCTTTTAGACTGTGAGCCCACTGTTGGGTAGGGACTGTCTCTATGTGTTGCCAATTTGTACTTCCCAAGCGCTTAGTACAGTGCTCTGCACATAGTAAGCGCTCAATAAATACGATTGATTGATTGATTGATTGATTGATTGATACCCTTGTATTTGGCGGCTTCTCTTACCTGTCTTTTATTTTATTGCCCGTCCCCCCTCTGTGGGCAGGGATTGGGTCTGCTTACTCTACTGCACTGTACTCTTTCCAGGTGCTTAGTACAGTGCCGCACACAGAGTAAGGGCTCAATAAACAGTATTGATCGATTGACTGATTGATTGCCCGCTACTTCCCTCTTCCTGGCTGGTTTCCTGGTTGGTCTTTCTTGTGCCTCAGTTTCTCCTCTGATAGCCCCTGACCTTCCTGGCTGAATCAGAGGGATCAGGACAGCAGGCAGTGGGGACGGACTTTCAGGCCAAATGGAACTGTCCGTCCAGATAATAATGATGGCATTTATTCATTCATTCATTCATTCAATCGTATCTATTGAGCGCTTACTGTGTGCAGAGCACTGTACTAAGCGCTTGGGAAGTACAAGTTGGCAACATATAGAGACGGTCCCTACCCAACAGTAAGCACTTACTATGTGCAGAGCACTGTTCTAAGCGCTGGGGAGGGTACAAGGTGATCAGGTTGTCCCACGGGGGGCTCACGGTCTTAATCCCCATTTTACAGATGAGGTAACTGAGGCACAGAGAAGTGAAGTGACTTGCCCAAAGTCAAACAGCTAACAAGTGGTGGGATTAAGACTGTGGGTCCCACATGGAACAGCCTGATTACCTTGTATCTTCCCCAGCGCTTAGTACAGTGCTTGGCACATAGTAAGTGCTTAGCAAATACCATAATTATTAGTATTATCTCCCAAACACTTAGTACAGTTTTCTGCATGCAGTAAACACTCAATAAATATGATTGGTTGATACAGTGCTCTGCAAGCAGTAAGCGCTCAATAAATGCAATCAATCAAATAAATTAGATGGGGTGGACAGGCCTGTATGAGGGCCTGGTTGAAGAGGGAGAGGCAATGTGGCCTAATGGATAGAGTCAGGAGGACCTGGGTTCTAATGCCGCCTCCCCCACTTGTCTGTTGTATCACCTCTGTCAAGTCACTTCACTTCTCTGTGCCTCAGTTCCCTCATCTGTAAAATGGGGATGAAGACTGCGAGCTCCATGTGGGACAACCTGATTACCTCGTATCTACCCCAGCGCTTAGAACAGTGCTTGACACATAGTAAGCGTTTAGCAAATACCATCATCACTATTATTATTATCGGGCAAATGTCTGTGTGGCATCCCAATGTCAAGCTCCCAGGGGCCTTTGGGAGATGACAATATGTAAGGATGCTGGGTTCCTTTTCCATCACTTTAAATTTTTATCTAAAACATTTACCTTTTACGTGGTCATTGACTTGGCCCTGCAATTTTTCTTAACAGTTTTAAATAAAGTGAAACATGAACAGTGGAATGATCAATTTCCCATAAATTTCGAAATAGGCAGACCTTAAAGCAAATACATTAAAAGCCAGCCACCTTTTAAAAATCATTTAAAATAAATTAGATAACCCAATTAAAGTGCATTAGTACCCAATTTTAATTATTTCATCCATTTACCAAGAAGTTTATATATTCAACATTCTATGATTTGTATTCTATTTAAAGAATATTAAGCTGGAATGAAATATTCCAGAAGTCATTATGGTGACTGAAGAATATTTTATATCCTGCTAATTGAGATCATACATCATCTGGGTTTCAAATGCCGTGAAAATGAACAGGAAATGAAAATTCACTGTGAATTGAACTATTTTGAGCTATGCAGTTACCCATCAAAGAATCTCTGGGCTGGAGGGGACTGCAAGAGTTCATCTGGTCCAGCCCCCTGCCTCTGGTTAGAACTTGGTAAAGTACTCGGCGCAGAGCAGGCGCTCAACAAATACTGTTCATTGACTTTATTGCAACAAGGAGATTTTGCACATTTAGATTTCGATTACATCGTTTTGGCCCAATCACTCATTTCCAATCTTCCAAACCGGCCCAGAAGCACTAATGAATGTCTAATGCCGTAATCTCACCCTTCATCAATCATCAATCGTATTTATTGAGCACTTACTATGTGCAGAGCACTGTACTAAGCGCTTGGGAAGTACAAATTGGCAACATATATACCCTTAGAACAGAAGCGCTGTACTACAATTATCCCCTCATAAGCACCCACCGTGATGCATGCCAGTACGGAGAAGCAGCATGGCTCAGTGGAAAGAGCATGGGCTTTGGAGTCAGAGGTCATGGGTTCCGCCACATGTCTGCTGTGTGACCTTGGGCAAGTCACTTAACTTCTTGGAGCCTCAGTGGCCTCATCTGTAAAATGGGGATGAAGACTGTGAGCCCCACGTGGGACAACCTGATCACCTTGTATCCCCCCAGCGCTTAGAATGGTGCTTTTCATATAGTAAGCACTTAACAAATGCCGTCATCATTATTATTATTATTATGGAGAAGTAAAGCGTGGAGGAGCAGCCTGGCCTAGTGGATAGACGGTGATCCTGGGAGTCGGAGGACCTGGGTTCCAACCCCGGCTCTGCCACTTGTCTGCTGTGTGACTGTGGGCAAGTCACTTCACTTCTCTATCCCTCAGTTTCTTCGTCTGTAAAATGGGAATTTAAAGTTTGTTCTCTCTCCTACTTCGACTGTGTGCTCCATGCGGGACAGGGACTGTGTCCAACCTGACGATCTTGAATCGACCCTGTGCTTGGTACATAGTAAGCACTCTACCAATACCATCATTGTTATCTTGGGGGCACCCAAGATTTCATCAACGGGTCATTTCCTAACATCAGGATTTGGAGGTTGAACTTTAAATTCTCAGAGCCGGATGCATCTGCAAGAAACCTCAAGGCAACATCACATATGCCAGCTTGTACTTCCCATGCGCTTAGTACAGTGCTCTGCACACAGTAAGTGCTCAATAAATACGACTGATTGATTGATTGAAAGCAGGAAATCCCATCTGCCCACACCAAGGCAACCAGTAAATGTGATTGTCAAAGGAATTTGGTTACCATTAGCAGCCAAAACTAGTAGGACAGTCTTAATGGCAAGTTCTAGACTGTAAGCTCGTCGTGGCAGGGAACGTGTCTACCAACTCGACTGTACTGTACTCTCCCAAGCGCTTAGTACAGCGAGTGCCCCACCTTCAGATACCATTGATTGCTTGATGGTGACCTCCTTCAGGAAAAGGATGCTGCATCATCACCACCTCATAGGTAGCACCTCCTGCCCCTGGCCCAAAATAGATGCCAATGACAACCTTGGCATACGTGGTTTCATTTTTCCCTTCCATTTCTCCCCACCCTTCCGGCAGGGTTTCTCCTAAGCTTTCCAAAACAGCACCTCTCAAGGGTCATGTCTACAAACTTGGAAAATTTAGAAGGGATATGCAGTTTTAGTTCATTCCAGGCTCCTTTCCAGCCTGAATGAAAAGCAGACCAGCATTCCAGGCTCACAATCAGGCACCATTCGATCAATCCATCAATTAATGGTATTTATTGAGTGCTTACTAGGTGCAGAGCATTCATTCATTCAATCGTATTTATTGAGCACTTACTGTGTGCGGAGCACTGTACTAAGTGTTCGGAGCACTGTACTAAGTGCTTGCAATGCCTAAGAGTTTGGGAGAGTACAGTGTAACAGAATTAGCAGACACGTTCCCTGCCCGTAATCGGCTTACAGTCTAGAGGGGGGACACAGACATTAAGGAGTTGGGGTTTTAGAAGGGCTTGGAAGATGGGGAGGGCTGTGCTCCTTTCCCTACTCCCTTCCCCACAACAAAGACTGGAAGTAACATTCTTTGTGACAGTTATTTGAGCAGTTGGGTACTAGATTAGGTAATTCTGAAGGGAAATTCTATAGGATCCCCCATATTTTGTTAAGGGGAACTCATTTGCTCATTGTAGGTGTAATGTTTTTTTTTAACTAAAAATGTAAAAAAACTGAGTTATTGCTACACAAACCCAGTAGAGCATGCTGTTTATAAAATGATAAACGCTATGCAGTTTATAAAGGGTGAATTACTGCTAAAAGAACACAGTCCCTCTCCACAGGTATGGCAGATATTTTTCTAAGGAAGACGTTTCTGTAGGGTTTTGCTATGGTCACGTAGACATCCTCCAAGAGGGAGGTGTAGGGAGATGCCACAGAAAAACAGATTTGGGTTGAACATTTTATCATATAAGAAGGTCAACAGTGCACCTCACAGTTCATCCAATGTGAGCATATGCCTAATTTTGATTAATGAAATAGACGGCTTATTTGGTCCAAGTCTGAATATCTTCCCTTCTTCTCTTTTGATCTGCCAGTTTTTTTGTTTGTTTGTTTTAGAAGAGTTAAAGGAACCTTTACAGCAGCAAAAACAGCAGCTGGGAAGAGGGTATATTGCTGAATGCTGAATTGGACCAGCAGTGTATAGAAGAATTAGACCAGGATTAAATAATCAAAGCTGCTCATATCAAGGGGTGGGTCAGAATAAGGGCCCTAGGAGTGGTTGCGATGGTGGTGGTAGTAGTTGCAGTAATAGTTGTAGTAGTAGCAGCAGCATTTACCGAATGTCCTCTTGATGAGGCTTTTTGTGTTAGTGCTTAGGAAGCTTGGGGTACCCAAGTGGTGTTTTCCCTGCCCACAGAGTCTTATACTCAAACAAGAGAGTCCAAAACATAAAAATACGCACCACACAGTCAATACAAATTGAGTGGACAGATATACATGACTTCTAAGGAGGCTGTAAACAAACTTATAAGTGTTAGCCCTTAGGGTGAAGAACATCCATATCTAGTTTAGGGAAAGGGGAGGGTGGATCCTGAAGTTGTTCTGGGAAGCCAGGAGTCAGGAAGTCCTTTTCCCCCTACTCAAGGACCATTAGCTCTAGCAAGGTGCTGAACGGACTGTAGATATAACAGTGTTTTACATTTTTCATTTTCAGTTGGTTTGTGGTCTTACACATTTAATAGACTTGAAGTGAATATCATGGAAAAGGATAATCTCCAGCCATGGCTATGAGGGAATAACCTGAGAATGAGAAAAAAATCATCGCCATTAAGTCTATTTTTTTACTCCTAGTTAAATCCTTATCTTTTGGTCTGCAGGTATATCAATCAATCAATCGTATTTATTGAGCGCTTACTGTGTGCAGAGCACTGTACTAAGCGCTTGGGAAGTACAAGTTGGCCACATATAGAGACAGTCCCTACCCAACAGTGGGCTCACAGTCTAAAAGGGGGAGACAGAGAACAAAACCAAACATACTAACAAAATAAAATAGAATGTAAATAGAATGTATATATGTGCACAGGTTCATGTGCCCAGAATAAGTGAAACCAACTGCTTTGTGTACAAGCTAGTAAGTGCCTCCAGACTTTTTTTTTAACCGTATTAGGGAGGGGCAGCCGCGGCAGATGGACTTGTTTAAGAATGTAACTATGGGCCTAGATGAACTGAGCCCAAATAAATTTAAGGTTACCGTAAAAACGTGTGTTCTATTTCCAGTTATGTGCATTTAGCTAATGGTTGGCATGCTGTTTCTTTCCTATTAATTGTTTTACTCACCATTTTCTATGACCAGGGGCTCTTGTAGAATAGTCTTTCAAAATGTGAATGTACATATTTTCACAAAACCATGAGAATGGGATTGTTTTGCCACAGTGTGACACAAAGCATATTAGAGATTTTCGTATATATGTATATATGTTTGTACATATTTATTACTCTATTTTACTTGTACATATTTATTCTATTCATTTTATTTTGTTAATATGTTTTGTTTTGTTATCTGTCTCCCCCGTCTAGACTGTGAGCTCGCTGTTGGGTAGGGACCATCTCTACATGTTGCCAACTTGTACTTCCCAAGTGCTTAGTACAGTGCTCTGCACACAGTAAGCGCTCAATAAATACGACTGAATGGATGAATTGAATGAATGAATAGGAATAAATAATTTATTATATATAAAGATATGTACATAAGAGCTGTGGGGTTGGGGTGGGGAAAATATCAGAAGTCCAAAAGTCACAGATCCAAGTTCGTAGACAATGCAGAGGAAGGGCAAGCTAGGGAAAAGAGGGCTACTTGGAGAAGAATAATGATTTGAAGGCGGAGAGAGTGGTGGTCTGGAGTATATGGAGGGGGAGGGAATTTCAGGCCAGAGGGAGGATATGGGAAAGGGGTCAGAGGTGAGATGGACGAGATAGGGACACAGCTATCACTAGCAGAGTGGAGTGTGTACAGTGTGTGGGCTGGATGAAAGTAGTAGATTCGTGAGGTGAGGCAGGGATGGGGTGAGCTGATTGAGTGTTTTAAATCTATTGGAGGTTCTTGAGGAGTGGGGAGACATGAACCGAATGTTTCTGTTGATACATGTTTCGTGCAGCAAAGTATAGATTGGAGTGGGGAGAGACAGGAGGCCGGGAGTTCCGTGAGAGTGCAGATGCAGAAGTCAAGGAGGGATAGGGTAAGTGCTTGGATCAGTGTGGGAGCAGTTTGGATGGAGAGGAAAGGGCGGATTTTAGCGACGTTGTTAAAGTAGAGCCAACAGGATTTGGTGACAGATTGAATATGTGGGTGGAATGAGAGCGATGAGTCGGGGACAACGCCACGGTTACGGGCTTGCGAGATAGGGAGGATAGTGGTGGTGTCCACAGTGATGGGAAAGACAGGGGGAGGACAGGGTTTGGGTGGGAAAATAAGGAGCTCACTTTTGGACATTCACCTTGGGAGTGGTCAGTCGGACATTGGAGACAGGGAAGCAGGTGGGATTTCCTTATTAGCAGTGGAGCCCTGATGATTGACAGCCCAGGGAAATCCTAATGGCCTTGCCCTCCCAATGACCTCTGTTGCTTGCCCGCTTGAGCCAAGAAAGACAGGAGAGAATGAGAAGCTGGGAGGGTAACACAGAGAAGCAGGGTAAATTGGAAGCAATAAAGAGTCGTCCTATGCCAGATTAGTTTCAGGCCATCTGCCCACACCAAAATACCTGTTAGAAGGTTGAAAAAAGGATTAGCTTGCATAGGCGGGCCAAGGTCAAAGACCCAACCCTATGTATTTTGATGAAAATTCTAGGATATTGACTCTGCATGAAAATCAGGGGGCCTGTCAGCCAAACTTGTTTTTTTCTCTTGCCAAGAGCTGCAAAAATTGCACAGAGGCAAAACCTGGAATGAGAAGGCATCAAAGGAAGTCGCAGTCATGTGCTTAGAGTCTCATAGCAAGATGAGGACTCCGCAGATTTAAGCTCGAATTTTTCCGCTAGCCTCTGGGAGAAACAGTTCCATCCAGCATCAAGCATCAAGTTCCGTTCATTTACAGCTCACGACTCTTCAATCAGCAGATTACAGATTTCTCTGCCTGATTATAAATAGCAAATGCTTATCCCCAAGTTGTGTCAATATCTTGAAGCAAAATTCAGGGAAATGAGAATTAATTTCATGGTCCTGAAAAGATATCACCTAGTATTCACCATGCACACAGTAAGCGCTCAATAAACACGATTGAATGAATGAGTGAGTGTCAGCCTTTCAACCTAGCACCCAAAATGTAGTGGTTTGTTTACCTGCAGATTAAAAGCATTTACTCTTGATTAGAGGACAGGATCCTTGAATGGCAGAAGGCCCATGAAAAGTCTATTTGTTTTGCCTAAAGACTGAAGATGGAATAAGGACCCGAGTCTTCTAGGAAGGAGTAGCAAATTCCCTTAAATTGTGCCCTCTTTTAATCAAAGGCCATTAGTCACACTGGCATAATTGCTGTTTGTTTTTAATTGGATTTTCTAAAGATGGAAATGACAGTGGGGATCTCATTTATGTGTGAGCCCAAGTTTTCAGGTAAATGAGTCATCCTGAGAATTTTGATCCAAAATTGAGCATTAAAATAATTTTTGAGGGAAATATGACCCAATGTATGATTTTAGGAGACACAGCTATAGCTTGACACTAAAACAAAGGATGTCTGATCTTTGAGACAATCAAAGATAAAAGCACTATTTTGGCAGCATATGTCTTCATCTAAATTTATGTAAAATAGATCCATGTCCGGAATATTAAATCCAGGCCCATAAACGGACTGAGCCACTATGCAGAGTTTCTAACAGGTTTGAAAAGAAGTAAATAAAAATAAAATTCAAATGCGTCTGCTGCGATGGATCTGGAAAGGAATCTTTTATGCCCAGATGGTTAGAAAAACAAGGATTTCTTATTGTTCAAATATCCTGTTGACTTGTGTACAAGAGAAGCAACAGTGATTTAGTGGATAGAGCACCAGCCTTGGAGTCAGGAGGACCTGAATTCTCAACCTGGCCACTTTTCTGCTGTGCGACCTTGGGCAAGTCACTTCACTTCTCTGGGCCTCTGTTACCTCATCTGTAAAATGGGGATTAAGACCGTGAGCCCCATGCAGGACAGGGACTGCGTCCAACCCGACAACTCGTATCAAATGTCATAAAAAAAAGTTGCTTCAGAAAATCTCTGCAAAGTGCCTGGAACCGCTATGAAAAAGACAACCAATAAAACAAAGTTTAAAAGTTTAAGCTCCCTCTATTTGTTCTAGAACTTCTCCTCAAAATGCTACTCTAAGGAGGTACGCCCAAAGGTTGGTAATCGAACAGGTGAAATGTCTACTGGGTGCTGTGGAAAATAAACACGAATGGGATCCAAAATTGACCCTGAGCTTCTATTCACCAGCAGAACAGTCCCAGGACTTCGCGCCTGGAATTTTTCCATGCAAATGTATCGATTTAACATCTTTAAAAATGTAATTCCATGATTTCCCAGGTGTTTTCAGTTACCTGATTATGGCTGACAGAGTCAACAATAGAAATCATGGTTTTTAGGTTGGTGGGTGTGTTTCCCCCCAGTCCACAGAAGAAAGAAGCAAGCTGTTAATTTAATAAAAATTGTTCTTTGAGCTCGGAAATGAGACTACTGACAGAGGGATTTCATCAGTGGGTATGAGTGTAGCTGATAAAATGAAACTGTGACTGACAGTCCCTTCCATATTGCGTATGTGCGAAAATCGCCCTGAGCAGCATTGTTGCATTTATTACTCCAGGGGCCCAAAACTATTTCCATTTCTCCCTTTTGAAGTCTCAACTTTCCAGAAGCCTCTGCTCAACAACACCGTTTCTGATTCCAGGACCTCATTGAATGTGACCCTGTCTAGAGGTCACGATGTTCAGTGCTGTAGACAGGGGTTAACTCATTTTTTGTGATATTTGCTAAGCGCTCACTATGTGTCAGACACTGTACTAAGCACTGGGGTAGATCCCAGATACGTTGGACACTGTTCCTGTCCCACACGAGGCTCACGGCCTTAATCCCCGTTTTAAGGATGAGAGAGCTGAAGCTGAGAGAAGTGAAATGACTTGCCCACGGGTCAGATGGCAGACAAGTGTGGCAGAGCTGGGATTAGAACCCAGGTCCTCTGACGCCCAGGCTCTTTCCACTAGGCCATGTCACTTCTCGCGGCCTAATTATGGTATTCATTAAGAAGCAGCAGAGAAGCAGCGTGGCTCAATGGAAAGAGCCCGGGCTTTGGAGTCAGAGGTCATGGGTTCAAATCCCGGCTCCGCCAATTGTCAGCTGTGTGACTTTGGGCAAGTCACTTCACTTCTCTGGGCCTCAGTTCCCTCATCTGGAAAATGGGGATTAAGACTGTGAGCCCCCCGTGGGACAACCTGATCACCTTGTAACCTCCCCAGAGCTTAGAACAGTGCTTTGCATATAGTAAGCGCTTAATAAATGCCATCATTATTATTAAGGGCAAATTACGAACTAAGCGCTGAAGTACACACGGGATTATCGAGATTCAACACAGTCCCTCTTTCACACGAGGTTCACAATGTATCTGACCGCTTCCTTGAAACGGGGCACAGAGAGGTTAGGTGACTTGGTCCGGCACTAAAACCCAGGTCTCCGGCCTCCAGCCCCGGCTCTTTCCTTCGGGTCACGGACTATATATCGTAGAGTCACACATTCATCCATCCCGGAAATGAAGGCAGCTTGGATTTCTTGTTCTCATAGCTCTGCTCCGATCCAACCATCAAAAAAAGGTATTTATTGCGTGCTTACTTTGTGCAGAGCCTTGAACTGTAGGAAGCAGCGTGTGGCTTAGTGGAAAAAGTCCGCGCTTGGGAGTCAGAGGTTGTGGGTTCTAATCCTGGCTCCGCCACTTGTCAGCTGTGTAGCTTTGGGCAGGGCACTTCCCTTCTCTGTGCCTCAGTTACCTCATCTGGAAAATGGGGGTTAAGACTATGAGCCCCACGTGGGACAACCTGATAACCTTGTATCTATCCCAGTGCTTAGAACAGTGCTCGGCACATAGTAAGCGCTTAACAAATACCATCATCATTATTATTATGTACTAAGCATTTGGAGGAGTACAGTATAACAGAGCTGGTAGACACGTTCCCTGCCCGCAACGAGCTTACAAATTCCTGGACGCGACTTGGAGATGAAAGCGAAGTCCTGTAGCCGTGACAGTAATGGCGTATTTATTGAGTCCTCTATCAATCAATCAATCAATCAATCGTATTTATTGAGCGCTTACTATGTGCAGAGCACTGTACTAAGCGCTTGGGAAGTACAAATTGGCAACACATAGAGACAGTCCCTACCCAACAGTGGGCTCACAGTCTAAAAGGGGGAGACAGAGAACAAAACCAAACATACCAACAAGATAAAATAAATAGGATAGAAATGTACAAGTAAAATAAATAAATAAATAAATAAATAGAGTAATAAATATGCACAACAATAAATATGTACAACACAGATTGTAAACTCACTGTGGGCAGGGAATGGGCCTACCATCGGACTCCCCCAAGCGCTTAATACAGTGCTGTGCACATATTAAGTGCTCAATAAATCTGATTTATTGATTGCCTGCTGAATGCAGTGGGCTAAGCTCTTGGAAAAGCACGACAGAAACGTAAGACAGGTTCCACAAGGGGCTTGCACTCTAACAGACGAGACAGACGTATATAGCAGAGGGCCATCCAGCATCTGGGCCAATTTATTGGGCAAGGTGCCACTACTTTGATCTCGGGTAACTCCAAGATGTCTCTCTCGTATTTGGGAAACAAATTCCTGCGTTAGGGTATTAATTTCAGGTCTTTACAATTATATTTCTTGATTTCACAGCTGTTTCCAATTACATGATTATGGTTTACGAAGTCAACAACTGAAATGATCTTTTTTGCCATCCCGAGAAGCAAGCCGCCAAATTGCATAACTTTCAAAATAAACTCTCATACAGCAATAATCTGAAACACTGATTTGGGCTGCAGACTTCGTCTATTAAGGGAAATCATGCAGAAATATGCCCTTCGGCACGATACTTCTTCTAAATTACGTTTCTTCTTTAAGTGCTCCTTTTACCATGTGAATCTGTAAATGAACAATGTGTGGGTTTTTTAAGCTATCTATAACCATAAAAGTCTTGTTTTTTCTTTGGATTAACCTATGGCTTCCCAAGACGCTCAACGTTCATTCTTAATTTACACTATCAAATGTGAGAACGGCCCCTATTACTGTGATATTTACTTATTCACTTATAGAGTAGTAGCAGTAGTGAGAATTATGCTATTTGTTAAGCGCTTACTGTGTCCCAAGCCCTGTACTAAGTGCTGGGGTGGATTCAAGCAAATCGTGTTAGATACGTTCCCTGTCCCACGTGGGGCTCACGGCCTGAATCCCCATTTTATAGATGAAGCAACTGAGGCCCAGAGAAGTGAAGGTCACACAGCAGACATGTGGCAGAGACTGGATTAGAACTCAGGTCCTCCTGACTCTACGGCTCTTATTCTAGCAACTGTGCCTAGTAGTAATAGTAGTAACAGTAATGTATACTGAGACCCCACTTAGTGAAATACACTGTTTCAGCACTTAGTACAGTGCTCTGCACACAGTAAGCGCTCAATAAATACAATTGATTGAATGAAGTGCTTGGGAAAGTACACCACTAAAGACTGTAGACTGTTAGCTCCTTGTAGGCAGGGAATGTGTCTACCAACTCTGTTGTACTTTCCTAAAGCCTTAATACACTGCTCTGCACACTGTAAGCACTCAATAAACACGATTAATTGAAAGAATGGATACATTCCCTTCCTATAAAAAGCTAATTCTTAATAGGTAAAACAGACATTAAGGTAAATAGTTGAATGTTTAGTTCAATAAAAACATATATACAAAAGTGCCGAGAATAAATAACAGCAAGGCTAGTGGATAGAGCCTGAGCCTGGGAATCAGAAGGACCTGGGTTCTAATCCTGGCTCCACCACTTGGCTGTTGTGTGACCTTGGGCAAGTCACTTACCTTCTCTGCACCTCAGTTTCCTCAACTATGAAATGGGGATTCAATCCTCCTCCCTCCTACTCAGCCCCGTCTGGGAAAGGGACTGCGACCCAATCCGATGAACTTGTATCTACTCCAGTGCTTAAAACAGTGCATGACATTGAGCACTTTACAAATATCCAAATACTATTAAAAAAAAAAAAAGACCGGGGTTCTAATCCCGGCTCCACCACTTATCTGCTGTGGGACCTTGGGCAAATCACTTAACTTCTCTGTGCCCCGGTTCCCTTCTCTGTAAAATGGGGATTGAGACTGTGAGCCCCACATGGGACATGGACTGTACCCAACCTATCGTGTATCTTCCCCAGTATTCAGTACAGTGCCTGGCACATAGTGAGCACTTAACAAGTACCATAAAAAATTAAGTTCATAAGTGGTAGAGCTGGCTGATGGGTTTACAGAATTGAGGGGGCTGGAAACTCATCGAGAAGGGTTTGTTGGAGGAGGGGAGATTTTAGTAGGGCTTTGAAGGTGGGAAGAGCTGAGTTCTGTCAGCAGTTTTGGGAAAAAGGGGAGTTCCAAGCCATGGGACTAGCACCAACAGGGGTTTGGAGGTGGGAGAATTGAGAGTGAAGTGCAGTTACTCAATCAATCCATCATATTTTCGTGTGGAGAACACCGTACTAAGCGTTCGGGAGAGTACAATATAACAATAAGCTAGGTGCCCAGCATTTTGGATAAACTGGAGTAGATGCCAGATGATCACAATCCCCGTCTTCCATAGGGTTCCCAGTCTAGGAGGGAGAGAGAGCAGGTGTCATAGTCCCATTTTCCAGAAGGGGAAACTGAGGCCCAGAGAGGTGCAACAACTTGTCTAAGGTCACAGAGCAAGCCAGGGGTGGAAGTGCGATTAGAACCGGTGTCTCTGGCCTCACGGTCCCACTACTTTCTCCCAGGCTCAACTGCTTTTCCTGGCAAGACTTTACCATCACCACTTATAATCGGTTTTTAAGCATCAATCAATCGATCGATGGCATTCATTGAGTGCTTAGTGTGTGAAGAATACTGTGCTAAGTGCTTGGGAGAGTACAGTCCCTCAGAGTTGGTAGACACATTCCCTGCCTGTAAGAGAAGCAGCGTGGCTCAGTGGAAAGAGCCCGGGCTTTGGAGTCAGAGGTCATGGGTTCAAATCCCGGCTCCATCAACTGTCAGCTGTGTGACTTTGGGCAAGTCACTTCACTTCTCTGGGCCTCAGTTACCTCATCTGGAAAATGGGGATTAAGACTGTGAGCCCCCCGTGGGACAACCTGATCATCTTGTAACCTCCCCAGCGGTTAGAACAGTGCTTTGCACATAGTAAGTACTTAATAAATGTCATTATTATTATTATTATTATTATTATTAAGGAGCTTACAATCTACAGTCTACAATCTCCCCCTCGTCTCCCTCTCCATCCCCCATCTTACCTCCTTCCCTTCCCCACAGCACCTGCATATATGTATATGTGGTTGTACATATTTATTACTCTATTTATTTATTTATTTATTTATTTTACTTGTACATTTCTATCCTATTTATTTTATTTTGTTGGTATGTTTGGTTCTGTTCTCTGTCTCCCCCTTTTAGACTGTGAGCCCACTGTTGGGTAGGGACTGTCTCTATGTGTTGCCAATTTGTACTTCCCAAGCGCTTAGTACAGTGCTCTGCACATAGTAAGTGCTCAATAAATACGATTGATTGATTGATTGATTGATTACAGGCGTGACTTTTAGCAAAGACGGGTCCCATTTCCTACAAGGGCAGAATGAATGTGATTTATATAGGGGCCGGCTTTCAGTTTCATTCATCCATTCAATCATTTATTGAGCACTTACTGTGTGCAGAGCACTGTACTAAGCGCTCGGGAAGTACAAGTCGGCAACATCTAGAGACGGTCCCTACCCAACTACGGGCTCACAGTCTAGAAGGGGGAGACAGACAACAGAACAAAACATGTGGACAGGTGTCAAGTCATCCGAATAAATAGAAGTAAAGTTAGATGCACATCATTAACAAAATAAATAGAATAGTTTCTGTCTCAGACTCACTCGATGACATCAGAGAGCCGCTAAACCCTTCCGCATCAGCGTCCTGTTGGCTAGTTAACATGGTAGTTAATAGTTAATAGGTAGTTAATGTCCAGCTGTTAGGATTCCTGGTTTTCACCCAGGCGGCCCGGGTTCGACTCCCAGTACGGGAACGGATAAATCTTTTATCGTTTAGACTGTGAGCCCACTGTTGGGGAGGGACTGTCTCTATATGTTGCCAACTTGTACTTCCCAAGCGCTTAGTACAGTGCCCTGCACACAGTAAGTGCTCAATAAATATGATTGATGTTGATGATGATGGTAGTTGGAAAGGATGTCAGCGTGGCTTAATGAAAAGAGCCCGGGCTTGGGTGTCAGAGGTCAAGGGTTCAAATCCCGGCTCCGCCAATTGCCAGCTGTGTGACTTTGGGCAAGTCGCTTCACTTCTCTGGGCCTCAGTTACCTCATCTGGAAAATGGGGATGAAGACCGTGAGCGCCACGTGGGACAACCTGATCACTTTGTATCCTCCTCCGCGCTTAGAACAGTGCTTTGCACATAGTAAGCGCTTAACAAATGCCATCGTCATTATTATTATTATTAGAATGTTAGGTTGGAGCAGCACGGCCTAGTGGAGGCCTCCTGCCTCTCCCCACTTCAGTCCATACTTCACTCTGCTGCCCGGATAATCTTTCTACGGGAACGCTCAGGGCTTGTCACCCCCCTTCCCAAAAATTTCCAGTGGTTGCCTATCCACCTCCGCATCAAACAAAAATTCCTCCCTATTGGCTTTAAAGCTCTCCATCACCTTGTCCCTCTTACCTCACCTCCCTTCTCTCCTTCTCCATCCCAGCCCACACACTCCGCTCCTCTGCCGCTAACCTTCTCATTGGGCCTCCATCTCACCTGTCTCCCCACTGACCCCTGGTCCACATCCGACCTCTGGCCAGGAATGCCCTCCTTCCTCAAATCCTCCAACAATCACTTTTCCCCCCTTCAAATCCCTGAAGATGCACCTCCTCCAAGAGGCCTTGTCCCCTTTTCCTCAGCTCCTCCTCCCTTTCGCATCACCTCGACTCGCTCTCTTGGCTCTCCCCCCGGCCCCACAGCACTCACGTATATACGTATTTATCTATAATCCTATTTATTTATATTCATTTATTCATTCAATCGTATTTATTGAGTGCTTACTGCATGCAGGGCACTGTACTAAGCACTTGGAAAGTACAGTTCGGCAACAAATAGAGACAATCCTTACCCAACGTGCTCACAGTCTAGAAGGGAGTAGACAGACAACAAAACAAAATAAAGCAAGTGGACAGGCATCAATAGCATCAGTATAAATAAATAGAATTATAGACATATGCACACCATTAATAAAATAGAATAATAAATATTTGCATATATAAGAAGCAGCGTGGCTCAGTGGAAAGAGCCCGGGGTTGGAAGCCCATTGTGGGCTTCTAAACTGTGAGCCTGCTGTTGGGTAGGGACCGTCTCTATATGTTGCCAACTTGTACTCCCCAAGTGTTTAGTACAGTGCTCTGCACACAGTAAGTGCTCAATAAATACGATTGATTGAATGAATGAATGAAAGAAGTCAGAGGTCATGGGTTCTAATCCCAGCTCCGCCGCTTGTCAGCTGTGTGACTTTGGGCAAGTCACAACTTCTCTGCGCCTCAGTTACCTCATCTGGAAAATGGGGATTAAGACTGTGAGCCCCCCGTGGGAAAACCTGATCACTTTGTATCCTCGCCAGAGCTTAGAACAGTGCTTTGCACATTGTAAGCACTTAATACCAAAGTTATCATAATTATTATTACTATTATTATTATATATACACAGTGCTGTGGGGCAGGGAGGGGAGGTAGAGCAGAGGGTGGGAGTAGGGGCGATGGGGAGGGGAGGAGGAGCAGAGGAAAAAGGGGGGCTCAGTCTGGGAAGGCCTCCTGGAGGAGGTGAGCACTCAGTAGGGCTTTGAAGTGGGGGAAGTGTGCCCGTTTACTTGTTTTGATGTCTGTCTCCCCCGCCTCTAGACTTTAAGCCCATTGTGGGCAGTGATTGTCTCTCTTTACTGCTGTATTGTACTTTCCAAGTGCTTAGTACAGTGCTCTGCACACAGTAAGCGCTCAATAAATATGATTGAATGAATGAATGAATGGAAAGAGCATGGACGGGTGTCAGAGTACCTACGTTTTAATCCTGGTGACACCACTTGCCGCCTGCTGTGTGACCTTTCCAAGTGCTTTACTTCTCTGTGCCTCAGTTCCCTCAACTGTAAAATGGGGATCCAATACCTGTTCTCCTTCCCACTTAGACTATGAACTGCATGTGAGATAAGGACTGTGTACGACCTCACTAACTTGTATCTGCCCCAACACTTCGAATAGTGTTTGACAATCAATCAATCAATCAATCAATGGTGTTTATTGAGTGCTTATTGTGTATTGGACACTGTACTAAGCACTTGAGAGAGCACAGTACAACAGAGGTGGTAGATACATTACCTGCCCATAAAGTGCTAAGTGCTCTTAACAATTACCATTATTATTATTATTATCATCATCATCTTTGGAAGCAATTAAGTGAGTGAATAGTCTCTGGATATACTTGACCGGGCATATCCATAGACACTGGCAGGCTCACCCTAATTAAAATTGGTACCAATAATTCCTGGGGAGTTATTGTATCAAAGGACGTATTCTATGTACTTTCATTTTGTTCTTGAGTTTGAACTGATTAAGGGTTCTCGCTGATCTCCATTCAATAATAATAATAATAATAATGGCATTTATTAAGCACTTACTATGTGCAAAGCACTGTTCTTAGCGCTGGGGAGGTTACAAGGTAATCAGGTTGTCCCACGTGGGGCTCACAGTCTTATCCCCATTTTACAGCTGAGGGAACTGAGGTCCAGAGAAGTTAAGTGACTTGCCCAAAGTCACACAGCTGACAATTGGCAGAGCTGGGATTTGAACCCATGACCTCTGACTCCAAAGCCCGGGATCTTTTCCACTGAGCCACGCTGCTTCTCATCATTCAATGATCTCCCTTCTAGACAGTAGACATTGTCGTGTAGGGACCATCTCTATATGATGCCAACTTGTACTTCCCAAGCGCTTAGTACAGTGCTCTGCACACAGTAAGCACTCAATAAATACGAATGAATGAATGAATGGGAAGAGGTCAATTGAAGTGATATTTATGGACCGCCTTCCGTGTACAGAGCACTGTACTAAGCACTTGGGAGAGAACCAAAGAGTAAGAAGGCATGATCCCGGGTGTCAAGGAGCTCACCGTCTTGTGGGGGAAGGGGGAGAGAGAAACTAAAATCATTTAGAGAGAGAACAAAAAAGAAAATTAATGAGGCAAAGAACAAGAAAACATCTAATCAATCAATCATACTTACTGAGCACTTAGTTGAAGCAGCAGCGTGGCTTAGTGGAAAGAGCCCGGGCTTGAGAGTCAGAGATCATGGGTTCTAATCTTGGCTCCACCGCTTGTCAGCTGTGTGACTTTGGGCAAGTCCCTTCACTTCTCTGGGTCTCAGTTACCTCATCTGTAAAATGGGGATGAAGACTGTGAGTCCCATGGGGGATAACCTGATTACCTTGTATCTACCCTAGTGCTTAGAACAGTGCTTCGTTGGCAGGGAGTGTGTCTGTTACATTGTACTCCATCAAGCACTTAGTACAGTACTCTGCACACAGTAAGCGCTCAATAAATACAAATGAGTGAATGAATGAATGCTTGGCACATAGGAAGCGCTTTACAAAAACCATCATTATGATTATAATTACTACTGTGTGCAATCCTCTAGACTTGTAAGCTAATTGCAGGCAGGGAATGTGTCTACCAACTCTGTTGCTGTCTACTTTCCCGCGCGCGTAATACAGTCCTCCCCACATGATAAGCACTCAATAAATTTGATTGATTTCATTCAATCGTATTTATTGAGCGCTTACTGTGTGCAGAGCACTGTACTAAGCGCTTGGGAAGTACAAGTCGGTAACATATAGAGATGGTCCCTACCCAACAACGGGCTCACAGTCTAGAAGGGGGAGACAGACAACAAAGCAAAGCATGTTGATTGATTGATTGCAGAGCACTGTACGAAGCGCTTGGGAGAGTACAATATAACAGAGGTCGTAGGTTCTTTCCCTGCCCACCACGAGCTTACAGTCTAGAGAGACCGTAGAGACCATAACCAAAGTTGGAACAGCAATACTTTTCAGGGTTTGGTCGTAATGTTATAGATTTTCCTTGTTATGAGACAAACGACATTCCTTGAGGTCTAATGCTGTCCTGATTATTTAATGGCTGTTCAACCTCAGGAAACTCAGTTAACCTCTCTGGGCCTCTAGTAGATGGAATATAGCCTTTAGCTGCCCTGAACGATGATGGTGATGATGACGATGGTATTTGTTAAGCGCTTGCTATGTGCAAAGCACTGTTCTAAGTGCTGGGGAGGTTACAAGGTGATCAGGTTGTCCCACGCGGGGCTCACAGTTTTAATCCCCATTTAACAGATGAGGTAACTGAGGCCCAGAGAAGTTAAGTGACTTGCCCAGAGTCACACAGCTGACAGATGGCGGAGCCGGGTTTTGAACCCACGACCTCTGACTCCAAAGCCCGGGCTCTTTCCACCGAGCCTTGCTCAGGAATGATATGATATGATCTTCTAGACTGTGAGCCCACTGTGGGGTAGGGACTATCTCTATATGTTGCCAACTTGTACTTCCCAAGCGCTTAGTACAGTGCTCTGCACACAGTAAGCGCTCAACAAATACGATTGATTGATTGATTGATGTGAGGAAAGCTAATAAGATTGAAAATACAACACGGTACATATTTATTATTCGATATCTCGGTTGCGGAAGCCAAGGCAGTTCTCCACATACATTTCACTAATTTGTAAATTAGGGATGTATTTATAGGCTTAATAACTATTAGGCAGTCATTCTTTGCCCCTTAGAGACCTCTCAATTATTGAATTAGTGAATTATTGACCTGGAAGATGGTGCTTTTATGGGCCCACTCAGGTCAATGCGAGGATTGAACATGCTTACTCAAAGTATTTTCCCATTTTTATTAGCACATTATTCACAATTTTCTCATTCATTTTGATGGAAGTTTAGCATAACCATATTCACCACTTGCCTCGCGGCGGAAAACGTCAATAGGGAATTCCGATGGAAAGTTTGGGTCTTTGGCCATTTGTAAGTTGGAGAAAGTTCTTCACCTTGCCTCTCCCACTTTCTCCCAGTTCCTCACTTCTGAGAGAGCTTCCTAGGCCGCTCAAACTCTTCACGACAATGGGACCCCTGATGGATTTGACTTGATTTGAGAAAAGCAGCGTGGCTTAGTGGATTGAGCGTGGGCCTGGGTTCTAATCCCAGATCCTCCACTTGTCTGCTGTGTGACCTTGGGCAAATGACTTATCTGGGCCTCGGTTACATCATCTGCAAAATGGGGATTAAGACCGTGAGCCCCATGTGGGATGTGGACTGCGTCCGACCTCATTAGCTTGTAACTACCCGGTGCCTAGTTCAGTGCCTGGCACATAGTAAGCGCCTAATGAATAGCATTTTATGGTAAACTCTTAAGCTTTTGTCCATTTTGGCCACACAAGCTGCGGTTAGAATATTAGTGTCTGTCTCCCCCTCTAGACTGTGAGCTCAATGTGAGCAGGGAGTGTGTCAGTTAATTGTTATATTGTACTCTCCCAAGCACTTTGCACTCAATAAATATGACTCTATTTATTTATTTTATTACTCTATTTATTTATTTATTTATTTATTTCACTTGTACATATATATTCTATTTATTTTATTTTGTTAGTACGTTTGGTTTTGTTCTCTGTCTCCCCCTTTTAGACTGTGAGCCCACTGTTGGGCAGGGACTGTCTCTATATGTTGCCAATTTGTACTTCCCAAGCGCTTAGTACAGTGCTCTGCACACAGTAAGCGCTCAATAAATACGATTGATGATGATGATGATGATGATGACTAAGTGAATGAATGAATGAATGAAGTTAGAAGAGTCATTCATTCAATTCATTCAATCGCATTTATTGAGCGCTTACCGTGTGCAGAGCACTGTACTAAGTGCTTGGAAAGTACAATTCGGTAATAAAGAGAGACAATCCCTGCCCACACCGGGCTTCCAGTCTAGAAGGGGGGAGATAGACATCAAAATAAATAATCAGGCATCAATATAAATAAATAGAATTCTAGATATGTACATATATACACAGGTGCTGTGGGGCAGGGGGGGTAGAGCAAAGGCAGAGAGTTGGAAAGACAGGGAAGGGAGGGGGAGCTGAGGAAAAGGGAGGCTTCATCTAGGAAGGCCTCTTGGAGGAGGTGAGCCTTCAATAGGGATTTGAAGGGGGGAAGTGTGGTTGCTTGGTGGATTTGAGGAGGGAGGGTATTCCAGGCCTGAGGTAGGATGTGGGCCAGGGGTCGACGGGGGGACAGGCGAGAACGAGACCCAGTGACAAGGTTAGCACCAGAGGAGCGGAGTGTGCGGGCTGGGATGGAGAAGAAGGGAGGTGAGGTAGGAGGGGGCGAGGTGATGGTGACGGAGAGCTTCGAAGCCAATAGTGAGGAATTTTTGCTTGATACGGAGGTGGACAGGCAACCACGGGAGATTTTTGAGGAAGGGGGTGACATGCCCAGAACGTTTCTGTAGAAAGATAATCCGGGCAGCGGAGTGAAGTATGGACTGAAGTGGGGAGAGACAGGAGTTTGGGAGGTCAGCAAGTAGGCTGATGCGGTCATTCAGTCAGGATAGGATGAGTGACGGTACTAACGTGGTAGTGCTTTGGATGGAGAGGAAAGGGCGAATTTGGCGATGTTGTGAAGTTGAGATTGACAGGATTTGGTGACGGATTGGATGTGCGGGTTGAATGAGAGAGCAGAGTCAAGGATGACGCCCAGGTTATGGGCTTGTGAGACGGGAAGGCTGGTGGTGCCATCCACGGTGATGGGAACGTCAGGGTGAGGACAGGGTTTGGGAGGGAAGATAAGGAGCTCTGTCTTGGACATGTCGAGATTTAGATGGTGGGAGGACATCCAAGTAGAGATGTCCTGAAGGCAGGAGGAGATGCGAGCCTGGAGGGAGGGAGACAGAACTGGGGAGATGATGAAGATTTGGGTGTCATCCACATAGAAGATTATTTATTTATTCATGGTGATGTCCTACAACCGCTACGCTGCCATCTGCCTTTCCCTGAGCTACGAGGTAATAAATAATAAATAATTCTATTTATTTTATTTTGTTAATATGTTTTGTTTTGTTCTCTGTCTCCCCCTTCTAGACTGTGAGCCCACTGTTGGGTAGGGACTGTCTCTATATGTTGCCAACTTGTACTTCCCAAGCGCTTAGTACAGTGCTCTGCACACAGTAAGCGGTCAATAAATACGATTGATTGATTGATTGAATGATTGATTAATGTCTGTCTCCCTCTCTAGACCATAAGCTCAGTGTAGACAGGGAATGTGTCTACCAACTCTGTTATACTGAACTCACCCAAGCGCTTAGTCCAGTGCTCTGAACACAGAAAGCGCTCAATAAATACAATTGATTGATTGTTGTCTCGACAATTTTGCAGCTTTTACGTTCAGACCCCAAGGGTCCTTAATCGGAAGGAGTTTTTAGAGCTCAGAGCTAGGTTTGGACAGGAACTAGATACAACAGGTATCAAGAAGCAGCATGGCCTAGTGGATAGAGCACGTGCCCGGGAGTTGGAAGGAGCTGGGTTCTAATCCTGACTCTGCCACTTGTCTGCTGTGTGACCTTGGGCAAGTCACTTAACTTAGTGACTTACATAGTAAGGGCTTAATAAATGCCATCATCATCATTAACTTCTCTGTGCCTCAGTTACTTCCTCTGTAAAAAGGGGGTTAAGAATGTGAGCCCCATGTGGGACATTCATTCATTCATTCATTCAATCATATTTATTGAGCACTTACTGTGTGCCGAGCACTAAGCACTTGGGAAGTCCAATTTGAACAGCACTTAGAACAGTGCCTGGCACATAGTAAGCACTTAACAAATGCCATTAAAAAAAAAGAAGAAGAGCCCCACTCCTCTTTACCTCTTCCCGAGGTGGTGTGGTCTATATGAAAGGTATAAATTGAATTCTGGGCACAGTGCAGTACTCAGCACACAGTAGGTGCCCAATAAACGCTGTTGACTGACAGATTAAATGAGAATGTGAATCCTCTTAGTGCATTTATCTTTTGCTAATAAACTCACAGGTGTTACAAGGAAAATCCACCAGAATATTAAATGGGGGCATTTGTGCTCTGAGAATCTGTACATACTGGCTCACAACCAAACTGCCGGCAATTATCGCGTCCCATCACACCTTCACCGGACGGGACTTGAGTGACAAAAGAGCTGCATTACGGTGAGCTGAAATGAAGTGATTATAAGCAGGATGGAGAGAAGGAATGTTTTAAAGACACGAGGAAGCAAGACCTCTAATAGTGTGGCAGCTGGGAGACAGTAAGAGCAGCAGGCAGGCCAGACCGGCACGCGGCGATCCAAAATAGCGGACTGTCCTGGAGCAGACGCTTCAAGAAGATGGTGACGTCGAGGGGAGAGATGAGAAGAGCACCGGGTACCAGGAATGATTTTCACACGCACACGATAATGATAGCATTTCTTAAGCACTTTAATATATGCCAAACACTGGACTAAGCGCTCAGGTAGACACAAAATAATCAGGTTGGACCCGGTTCCTGTCCTCCATCAGGCTCACGGTCTAAAGTGGGAAGGAGAACTGGTATTGAATCTCCATTTTACAGAGGAGGAAACTGAGACACAGAGAGGTTATGTGACTTGCCCAAGGTCACACAGCTGGTAAGTGACAGCGCCAAGACTAGAACCCAGGTCCACCCGCTTCCAAGCCCGTATTCTTTCTACTAGGCTAGGCTGCCTCGTGGCTTTACTGCTTCACCCAACATGAAGGTCGGTCGTGTCCTCGCCCACCGTTGCATATTAATATATAAAAAAAATCTTGCCAGCAGCAATGTCATTTTTAACTGCTAGACTCTCTCTGATTCTCTTCCTTCCTCTGCTTCCTTTCTTTTTCTGTGGGTGTCTTGGTATATATACACACCAAGAGATTATTTTTTTCTCTCTCCTTACTA
This sequence comes from Tachyglossus aculeatus, assembly GCF_015852505.1. NCBI lineage: Eukaryota > Metazoa > Chordata > Mammalia > Monotremata > Tachyglossidae > Tachyglossus > Tachyglossus aculeatus. The sequence continues at coordinate 131,134,851 of NC_052101.1, read as the reverse complement.
TAGCTGTTTGTGGTATATCCGTTGGAAGTTACAATTTTATAAAAGCATAACCGGTTATTATTTGATGCATCAAATTAGGAAGCAGTTTGGCCTACTGGAAGGAGGATAGGATTAAAAATCAGGAGACCTGGGTTCTAATCCCGGCTCTGCCACTTGCTTGCTGCGTGATCTAGGGCCCGTCACTTCACTTCTTTGTGCCTCAGTTTCCTCATCTGTAAAATGGGGATTCAGTACCAGTTCGCCTTACCCCCTACACTCTAAGTCCTATGTGAGAAAGGGACTGAGTCTGATCTGATTGTATTTATCTGTGTTTGGTGCACAGTAAGTGCTGCAAAAATTACCACAATCATTATTATTACACTATATACATATGACTTGTTCACTCTTTCCTTCATTATTGTTCGTTCACATGAACCAAACAAGCACAAAACTCATGAGCATCAGAGCTAACACTGTTTTTCCACAGTATTTATTAAGTATTCATCATGCGCCAAGTACCATAGGGATGATATGGGGTCTAATGGGAAGAGCACAGACTTAGTACTCGGGAGATCCATGTTCTAGTTGAGGCTCTACCACCGGCCTTCTATGTGACCTTAGGCAAGTCATGTAACCCCTCTGGGCCTCTATTTCGTCCTCTGGAAAATGGGGATCCACCTCTCAGGGTCGCACCTGGAGAGTGTACAGTACTCCATCAGTCTCGACTACGGGAGGGAGAGTCAAGCAGAGGCCTACCCATTCCATTCTTAGCTTGGACAGTGGCTAGCGAGTGGCAGACAATCTGCTACAAGTCAAAACTCACCCACGCTGGGCAGCAGTGGCACGGGAGAGAGTCGAGGGCGAAAACTCAAGTTTACTGTGCGGGAGGCGGCAATGGTCAACCACTTCTGTATTTTTACCAAGAAAACTCTATGGATCCACTACCAGAACGACTGCAGATGGAGAGCGGGGCGTTCTGCGAGAGACACGTCCGTGGTGTCGCCACGGGTTGGAGACGACTCGACGGCATAAGACGAGACAAGAAAATGGGGATCAGATACCAACTCTTCCTCCCGCTTAGGCTGTGAGGTCCACTGGAAGACAGAGAGCGTGTCCCATCAGATAATCCGTATATTTACCCACAGCCTTGCCTCACTAACCCTGCCCTTCTGCGTCACTTATTCTCTTGGAACTGTTTCCCTTCCCCAGCCCCCAGCACTACATACACATCCATCGCTAATTGATTTTTATTGCACGTTTCCCCTCTAGTCTCTAAGCTCCAGCACGGTATAGTGGATAGAGCAGAGGCCTGCGAGTTCATAGGTTCTAATCCCGGCTCCACCATGTTCCTGCTCTGTGACCTTGGGCGAGTCACTTCGCTTCTCTGCCTCAGTTCCCTCATCTGTAAAATGGGGATTTAGACTGTGAGCTCCATGTGGGACAGGGACTATGTCCAACTCGATTATCTTGTATCTACCCCAGAGCTTAGAACGGTGTGTGGCACACTGTAAGCGCTTAACAAATACCACTATTATTATTATTATTATTGTGGGCAGGGATAGTGTCTACCTAATCTACTGTAGTGTACCCTCACAAGAGCTCAGTACTGTGCTCTGCACATGGGAAACCCTCACTAAGTGCCATTGATTGATTGATTGCATTGGCACCTGGTTAGAGCTTAATAAACGCCCAAACTAACATTAGAGATAGACCGCATCCCTCCTGGACATTGTGCCTTCCAAGGCAGTCCGTATTCGGTCTGCGACAGTAAGCCTTCCTCAAAGGGAGGAGACTCCGATGAAGTTTGAGAAAGGCAGGGGGGAAGGCCGGGACGCAGCATCGCTCGCTGAAGGGCCTGTTTCTTTGGCTCCTCTGTCATCAGTAATAAATGCACCAAGCAGATCCACTGAGGCACACCGAAACTTCAGCTGTTCAGCTCATCCAGGAAAGCCTATGAGGTGTGATTGAAAGGTAGCGGCCGCCGTTGGAAAGCAGCCGGCTTCAACTGTGGCAAGAATCAATCAATCAATCAATCAATCAATCGTATTTATTGAGCGCTTACTATGTGCAGAGCACTGTACTAAGCGCTTGGGAAGTACAAATTGGCATCACATAGAGACAGTCCCTACCCAACAGTGGGCTCACAGTCTAAAAGGGGGAGACAGAGAACAGAACCAAACATACCAACAAAATAAAATAAATAGGATAGAAATGTACAAGTAAAATAAATAAATAAATAAATAGAGTAATAAATATGTACAACCATATATACATATATACAGGTGCTGTGGGGAAGGGAAGGAGGTAAGATGGGGGGATGGAGAGGGGGACGAGGGGGAGAGGAGGGAAGGGGCTCAGTCTGGGAAGGCCTCCTGGAGGAGGTGAGCTCTCAGCAGGGCCTTGAAGGGAGGAAGAGAGCTAGCTTGGCGGAGGGGCAGAGGGAGGGCATTCCAGGCCCGGGGGATGACGTGGGCCGGGGGTCGACGGCGGGACAGGCGAGAACGAGGTACGGTGAGGAGATTAGCGGTGGGGGAGCGGAGGTTGCGGGCTGGGCAGTAGAAGGAGAGAAGGGAGGTGAGGTAGGAGGGGGCAAGGTGATGGACAGCCTTGAAGCCCAGGGTGAGGAGTTTCTGCCTGATGCGCAGATTGATCGGTAGCCACTGGAGGTTTTTGAGGAGGGGAGTAATATGTCCAGAGCGTTTCTGGACAAAGATAATCCGGGCAGCAGCATGAAGTATGGATTGAAGTGGAGAGAGACACGAGGATGGGAGATGAGAGAGAAGGCTGGTGCAGTAGTCCAGACGGGATAGGATGAGAGCTTGAACGAGAAGGGTAGCGGTGTGGATGGAGAGGAAAGGGCGGATCTTGGCAATGTTGCGGAGCTGAGACCAGCAGGTTTTGGTGACAGCTTGGATGTGAGGGGTGAATGAGAGAGCGGAGTCGAGGATGACACCAAGGTTGCGGGCTTGTGAGACGGGAAGGATGGTAGTGCCATCAACAGAGATGGGAAAGTCAGGGAGAGGACAAGGTTTGGGAGGGAAGACAAGGAGCTCAGTCTTCGACATGTTGAGCTTTAGGTGGCGGGCGGACAACCAGTTGGAGATGTCCTGAAGGCAGGAGGAGATGCGAGCCTGGAGGGAGGGGGAGAGAGCAGGGGCAGAGATGTAGATCTGGGTGTCATCAGCATAGAGGTGATAGTTGAAGCCGTGGGAGCAAATGAGGTCACCAAGGGAGTGCGTATAGATTGAGAACAGAAGGGGACCAAGCACTGAACCTTGGGGAACCCCCACAGTAAGAGGATGGGAGGGGGAGGAGGAGCCTGCAAAAGAGACTGAGAAAGAACGGCCGGAGAGATAAGAGGAGAACCGGGAGAGGACGGAGTCTGTGAAGCCAAGGTCAGATAGCGTGTTGAGGAGAAGGGGGTGGTCCACAGTGTCAAAGGCAGCTGAGAGGTCGAGGAGGATTAGGACAGAATATGAGCCGTTGGATTTGGCAAGCAGGAGGTCATTGGTGACCTTTGAGAGGGCAGTTTCCGTGGAATGAAGGGGACGGAAGCCAGGCCCTCCCCATGCCATTAGTCACATATAGGGACAACGGTCTTGCGGGTGGTCTAGGTGGACTGCTTTCCCCAAGTGACTTGTCTCCCTCACTCTGTCAGATTCCGTCGGCTGTGAAAAATCGTGACGGAAATGGCCCGGGGATTAAGTAGCTGGGGTTTTTTTTCCGGATGGATCGCCACTGGAACGGCAACGGTTTTGGGGGTCCGTTCCCTTCATTCCTGAAGCCAGGCAATGATAATAATAATAATAAGCGCTTACTATGTGCAAAGCACTGCTCTAAGCGCTGGGGAGGTTACAAGGTGAACAGGTTGTCCCACGGGGGGCTCACAGTCTTAATCCCCATTTTACAGATGAGGTAACTGAGGCACAGAGAAGTGAAGTGACTTACCCAAAGTCACACAGCTGACCTTAGAACAGTGCTTTGCACATAGTAAGCGCTTAATAAATGCCATCATCATTATTATTATAAGCGGCGGAGCCGGGATTTGAACCCACGACCTCTGACTCCAAAGCCCGTGCTCTTTCCACATGGAATCAGAGGGGTGGAAAGGAACACAAGAGGACTGATTGTTCAGTCCTCCCAGCAGGGCCAGCAGCGTGGCCTCGGGGAGAGAGCCCGGGACTGAGAGCCAGAAGGACCTGGGTTCTAATTCCGGCTCTGCCGCTTGTCTTCCGTGTGACCTTGTGCAAGTCACTTCGCTTTTCTGTGCCTCAGTTCCCTCACCTATACAGTGGTGATTAAAACCGAGAGCCCCGTGTGGGACGGGGACTGTGTCCAACCCGATTATCTTGTATCGACCCCAGCGCTTAGGACAGTGCCTGGCGCATAGCATGCGCATAACAAATACCACATTTATTAATAAATGGTAAGCAAAAGAGGCCATCCACCCTCAATCGATCAATGGTATTTTGTGAGCACTTACTATGTCCGTGGAAGACAGACACCAAGCACCTTCTCGTGTGAGGGGAGGGAGGGGGAAGGAGATGGTCACAGAGAGAACCAAATACCGTTGAACGCTGCAGAATGAGGAAAGAAAGTGACCCTTGTTGGAATCTAGCCAACTGCTTTTCCTTAAGCAAATTAAATCCAAAAGACAGACCTCATTCTCTCTCAGCAAAGCAAATCACCCAGAGCTTCATCAAAAGAGGAGACCTGGTCTACTGGAAAGGGCTCGGCCCTGGGAGTCAGAGGACCTGGGTTCTAATTCCGGCTTTGCCACTTATCTAATAATAATAATGATGATGGTATTTAAGTGCTTCCTATGTGCAAAGCACTGTTCTAAGCGCTGGAGAGGTTACAAGGTGATCAGATGAGGTAACTGAGGCACAGAGAACTTAAGTGACTTGCCCAGAGTCACACAGCCGACAATTGGCGGAGCCGGGGTTTGAACCCATGACCTCTGACTCCAAAGCCTAGGCTCTTATAATAATAATTATTATGATTATGGTATTTGTTAGGCGCTTATATGGGCCAAGCACTGTTCTAAGCACTGGGGTAGATACAAGGTAATCAGGTTGTCCCACGTGGGGCTCACAGTCTTAATCCCCATTTTAAAGATGAGGTAGCTGGGGCCCAGAGAAGTTAAGTGATTTGCCCAAGGTCACACAGCAGACGAGTGGTGGAGCCGGGATTAGAACCCACGACTTCTGACTCCCAAGCCCCTGCTCTTTCCACTAAGCCACGCTGCTTCTTATCTGCTGGATGACCTGGGGCAAGTCATTTAACTACTCTTGGACTCAGTTTCCTCCTTTGTAAAATGAGGATTCAACACCTGTTCACCCTCCTCCTTCGATTCATTCATTCATTCACTCAATCATATTTATTGAGCGCTTACTGTGTGTAGAGCACTGTACTAAGCGCTTGGGAAGTACAAGTTGGCAACATATAGAGACAGTCCCTACCCAACAGTGGGCTCACAGTCTAGAAGGGGGAGACAGGGAACAAAACAAAACATATTAAAAAAAATAAAATAAGTGAGCACCCTGTGGGGCAGGGATTGGTGTCTGACCTGAGGATCTTGTATCCACCTCAGCACTTAGAACAGTGCTTGGCACATAGGAAGTGGTTAACAAATACCACAGTCGTTATGATTGCCATCCTTATTATTGAGAAAGAGAGCCTTGACTCCCTCCTCAAAATCTCTCTGAGATGATAATAATAATAATAATAATAATGGCATTTATTAAGTGCTTACTGTGTGCAAAGCACTGTTCTAAGCGCTGGGAGGATACAAGGTGATCAGGTTGTTCCACGTGGGGCTCACAGTCTTAATCTCCATTTTACAGGTGAGGGAACTGAAGCCCAGAGAAGTGAAGTGACTTGCCCAAAGTCACACAGCTGACAAGTGGCGGAGCCGGGACTTGAACCCATGACCTCTGACTCCAAAGCCCGGGCTCTTTCCACTGAGACACGCTACTCTCTTAAGGATGAAAGGAGATGTTGCTAATGTGGGAACAAGTCATTCCCTAGTATTTCCCAGTCCATTAGCGGTGAATATTTATTACTCTATTTATTTATTTATTTATCACTCTATTTATTTATTTATTTATTTTACTTGTACATGTCTATTCTATTTATTTTATTTTGTTAGTATGTTTGGTTTTGTTCTCTGTCTCCCCCTTCAGACTGTGAGCCCACTGTTGGGTAGGGACTGTCTCTGTACGTTGCCAACTTGTACTTCCCAAGCGCTTAGTACAGTGCTCTGCACACAGTAAGCGCTCAATAAATACGATTGATTGATTGATTGATTGATGATAATAATAATGATAATAATAATGATCTGTTGAGCACTTACTAGACGCTGAGCACTCTACCAAGAGCTGGGGTAGATAGGAGATGATCAAGTCCCCCAGGGGGCTCACAGTCAAAGGGAGAACAAGTATTGCAGATGAGAAAACTGAGGCCCAGAGAAGTGATGGGCTTTGCCCAAGGTTGCACAGCAGACAAGGGGCAGAGTCGGCTTTAGAACCCAGATCCAGGCCCAAGCTCTTTCTACTTGGTAAGACTTTTGCCCAGATTAGTGGTACCGATGGAATGATTACCGAACACTAAATACTAACCTAAATAATTGGCGGAGTATAACAATAGCAACATGCCCAGCCTCAAGGAGCTTACAATTAATGGGGCTAGAGAAACGCTGATGATTTTCAAATACTGGGAGCAGGAGGACGAATAAAGACACCACAGGAAGTAGCGCGAATATATCAGGATGAAGTATTTTTCTTGGCGTGTTAAGTAATTTTACAACAAAGCCAAAAATGTAAGTGGAAGAGTCAGACCCATTTTAAAGATGGGCAAGGGGGTGTAATAAAAAGAATAATAATGGTATTCGTTAAACGCTGACTATGTGCCAAGCACTGTTCTAAGCGCTGGGGTAGATACAAGGTAAGCAGGTTGTCCCACGTGGGGCTCACAGTCTTAATCCCCATTTTACAGATGAGGGAACTGAGGCACGGGGAAGTGAAGCGGCTCGCCCAAGGTCACACGGCAGAGAAGTGGGGGAGCCGGGATTAGAACCCACATCCTCAGACTCCCAAGCCCGTGTTTTTTCCACTGAGATTCTAACCCGAGCAGCTCGCTAAATCTCTAAGTTCAGTTATTACTGAGGGCTCACTCTGAGCAGCAGCATCGGAAATTCCCGACTCTATTTTTTTGCTCGAAGATGGTCATTTTCCTTTTCTCTTCAAACAAGCAAGGGCCCAATATCCAATCATTGAGTAAAAGCTACCTACAGTCAATTCTAATTTACTTACACAGAGAGATTCAATAAAAATTGGGTCTTGTTGCCAGAAAAATCAATTTTGTTTGTTTTTTGTTTTTTTTTTAGTTGTACTTTTTTATTGAGTCTGGCTCTCATTCAACATGTTGCTGTGAAAATGCCTCTTGCCAAATATCTCTCAGTCATACCGCACACACTCAATTCGCATCCGCATGTCTCATTTCTCATTGACACTTGCTTATTTTTCTTACAACATAACCGGTGTAGAGGAGAAATGGGATTTTCAAAGGCTCTGCTTTGCTGGGGGAAAAAAATCTATAATTCAAACACTCAAAAACTAAAGTTCTTTTGAGTATACTATTTATAATCAACAAAAGGACCCTTTGGGGACTTGGTGGAGAGACGTAGCACACGTTGGTGATCCAATTGGGAAATTGGAAGCTCCTTGCAGAGGGGAATTGCTACAGGGCTCGGAAAGATCGAGGAAAAATCCGCCTGTTTTTCCGTTAGCGTTCGGCCGGCATTTGCGGGGTTTGAAGGCTGAGCGTCCAGCCGCCTTAGAAATTTCAGAACAGAAAGAGAAAATTTTTTCTTCCTGACTTGGATGTCCACTTCACTTCTGCCCTTTCCAAGGAGGGTTTAGGGTAAAAAAAAAAACAAAACCAAAAAAAACCTGGAAAATCATTCCTTGCATTATTTTGTAAAGTCTGAAGAGGATGACTAACGACTGTTCAAATAATAAGTAGGTGAAATACGGCAATTAGATTTTCTTAGGGATTCACGGGGAGTTTTCCCTTTGAAGGCAGGCCAGTTTTATTGATCACTAGCCTTAGTACGCACAAACGCAATGTTTTTTCGTGATCATAGACATTCATTTCTCAAAGCCTCAGAATCAATCAATCAATCATATTTATTGAGCACTTACTGTGTGCAGAGTACTGTACTAAGCGCTTGGGAAGTACAAGTTGGCAACATATAGAGACGGCCCCTACCCAACAGCGGGCTCACACCCTAGAAGGGGGAGACAGAGAACAAAACAAAACATATTAACAAAATAAAATAAATAGAATAGACATGTACAAGTAAAATAACACACATAGTAAGCGCTCAATAAATACGATTGATGATAAATAGAGTAATAAATCCGTACAAACATATATACATCAATCAATCAGAACACATGATTATAGCACTTTCATTCATTCAATCCTATTTATTGAGCACTTACTGTGTGCAGAGCACTGTACTAAGCGCTTGGGAAGTACAAATTGGCAACATATAGAGATGGTCCCTACCCAACAACTAGCTCACAGTCTAGAAGGACGGGCTCACAGTCTAGAAGGGGAGCACTTGTGTCTAAAGTAGTTTCTAGCATGGGCTTGGGAGTCAGAGGTCATGGGTTCTAATCCCGCCTCCGCCACTTGTCAGCTGTGTGACTTTGGGCAAGTCACTTCACTTCCCTGGGCCTCAGTTACCTCATCTGGAAAATGGGGATTAAGGCTGTGAGCCCCATGTGGTACAACCTGATCACCTTGTATCCCCCCTAGCACTCAGAACAGTGCTTGGCACATACTAAGTGCTTAAAAATGCCATTATTATCATTATTATTATTACTATTTTAGGCAATAAGCTCCTTGTCAATCAAGCAATCAATGGTATTCATTGAGCACTTACTGTGTGCAGAGCACTGTATTAAGCCTTTGGGAGAGTACAATTTAAGAGAAGCAGCGTGGCTCAGTGGAAAGAGCCCGGGCTTTGGAGTCAGAGGTCATGGGTTCAAATCCCGGCTCCGCTAATTGTCAGCTGTGTGACTTTGGGCAAGTCACTTCACTTCTCTGGGCCTCAGTTCCCTCATCTGGAAAATGGGGATGAAGACTGTGAGCCCCCCATGGGACAACCTGATCACCTTGTAACCTCCCCAGCGCTTAGAACAGTGCTTTGGACATAGTAAGAGCTTAATAAATGCCATCATTATTATTATTAATTTAACAAAGTTGGTAGACACATTCCCTGCCCACAGCGAGCTTACAGTCTAGAAGGGGAGACCAACATGAATATAAATAAATAAATTACAGATACGAACACAAGCGCTGCGGGCCTGAAGGAGGAGGGAATAAAGAGAACAAAGGCCAAGGCCCATGTCTAATTTTCACTGGGATATTTTTGTTTCAGTGCTTAGTCCAGTGCTCTGCACAAAGTGCTTAATAACCACCATTGCTATTACTACTGCTAATCGATTAATGGTATTAATTGAGCCGTTACCGTGTGCAGAGCAGTGTACTAAACCCTTGGGAGAGTACAGTGTTACAGAGTTGGGAGACATGCTCCCAGCCCGCAGTGATTTTCCAGTCTGGGGGTCGCCCCTGCCCCAGGCTGCTACTGGCCCTGGGAATTGATTTTCAGTCATTACTTTGTATTTTATTTTTTTATGGTATTTGGTAGGCACTGTTCTGAGTGCTGGGGTAGATAATAATAATAATAATAATGGCATTTATTAAGCGCTTACTATGTGCAAAGCACTGTTCTAAGCACTGGGAAGGTTACAAGGTGATCAGGTTGTCCCTTGTGGGGCTCACAGTCTTAATCCCCATTTTCCAGATGAGGTCACCGAGGCCCAGAGAAGTGAAGTGACTTGCCCAGAGTCCCACAGCTGACAATCGGCGGAGCCGGGATTTGAACCCCTGACCTCTGCCTCCAAAGCCCGGGCTCTTTCCTACTGAGCCACGCTGCTCCTCTGCAATTCTGTAGATATTCTGGACACCGTCCATGTCCCACATGGGGCTCACCGTCTTAATCCCCATTTTGCAGACGAGGTAACCGAGGCCCAGAGAGGTCAAGTGACTTGCCCAAGGTCACACAGCAGACAAGAGGCAGAGCCAGGATTAGAACACAGGTCCCCGCTCTGGCCACCGTTCCGGAGCCCGGGCCGACGATGGGGGAGGCGGCCCCCAGTTCCCTCCCTGCCCGCGCCGGGGCAGCCGCTCAGTCCCCTGGACGGGGTGGCAGAGGAGAAAACATGGGCGCACCCCTGGGGGACAATCCATGACCCCCCATCCCTCATGCCTGTGGTTGGCTTGGGTCCCTAACTCCCGAGCTTTAAGGAAAGTCTTAAAAAGTCTTTTTAGACTGTGAGCCCACTGTTGGGTAGGGACCGTCTCTATATGTTGCCAACTTGTACTTCCCAAGCGCTCAGTACAGTGCCCTGCACACAGTAAGCGCTCAGTAAATAGGATTGATGATGATGAAAGTCCAGCCTCCCTCTTCCCGGAGCCAACTCCAGTCAGAAGATCAGGCTGCCGTGTAATTCAAACTGTGAAGATTTTGTTCTCTGTCTCCCCCTTCTAGACTGTGAGCCCACTGTTGGGTAGGGACTGTCTCTAGATGTTGCCAGCTTGTACTTCCCAAGCGCTTAGTACAGTGCTCTGCACACAGTAAGCGCTCAATAAATACAATTGATTGATTGACTGAAGATAGCCCATCGGGAGACACTATAAATCACTGGTTTCTCGGGTCATCTTGAAGGATTTTGTGGGGTTTGCGGGCCATGGAGCAAAACGCGCCACTCCATTATGGAACCACAAGACCATCTATTGAGCGCCCTTTAGGTGCACAACGCCGTACTGAGTACTTGGGCAAGTACAAGACACCTTCCCTGCCCACAAGGAGCTTATAATAATAATCAATCAATCAATCAATCGTATTTATTGAGCGCTTACTGTGTGCAGAGCACTGTACTAAGCGCTTGGGAAGTACAAGTTGGCAACATATAGAGACAGTCCCTACCCAACAGTGGGCTCAATAATAATAATGATGGCATTTGTTAAGCGCTTGCTAGGTGCAAGGCACTGTTCTAAGCGCTGGGGAGGATACAGGGTGATCAGGTTGTCCCACGTGGGGCTCACAGTCTTAATCCCCATTTCACAGATGAGGGAACTGAGGCACGGAGACGTTAAGTGACTTGCCCAAAGTCACACAGCTGACAATTGGAGGAGCGGGGATTCGAACCCATGACCGCTAATGCTCTAATAAGCACCCAAAAGGCAGGGATCAGGTCTACCGATTCTATTGTATTGTACTCTCCCAAGCGCTTAGTACAGCACTCTGTACACAGTAAGCACTTGATAAAACCCAGCGCTTAGAACAGTGCTTGGCACATAGTAAGCGCTTAACAAATACCATCACTATGATTACTGTTAAATACCATTCACCGATCGACTGATAAGTTCCTCGAGGGCAGGGAATATGTGTCTTGCTACTATTACATGCTCTCAAGGGTTTAGCACAGTGCTTTGTACTCAGCAAGCATTCAAATGATGGACTGGTTGATTGAGTGGATTAAGGGTAATAATAATTGGCATTTGTTAAGCGCTTACTATGTGCAAAGCACTGTTCTAAGCACTGGGGAGGATACAGGGTGATCAGGTTGTCCCACGTGGGGCTCACAGTCTTCATCCCCATTTTCCAGATGAGGGAACTGAGGCCCAGAGAAGTTAAGTGACTTGCCCAAGATCACAGAGCAGACAGGTGGGGGAGTCGGAATTCGAACCCATGACCTCTGACTCCAAAGCCCGGGCTCTTTCCACTGAGCCATGCTGTGTGGTCCGGTGGCTAGAGCCCGGGGCTGGGAGTCGAAAGGACCTGGGCTCTCATCCCGGCTCTTCCACCTGTCTGCCGGGTGACCTTGGCCAAGTCATTTCATTTCTCCCTGCCTCAATTTCCTCATCTGTAAAATGAGGATTCGATCCCACTCCTTCTTACCTAGACTGTGAGCCTCACGGGGGGACGGGGACGGCGTCAAAACCGATCACCTTGTATCCACCCCAGCGCTTAGAAAAGTGCTTGGCACGTAGTACGTGCTCAAGAAATACCATAATTAGTGTTATTATAATTACCAAGGAAACGTGAACGGCGGTGACGTCCCTGAGAAGGAGGTAAAGATGAAATGAGAAGGGGAGGTGAGGAAAAAAGAAAAAGGAATTGGAACTTCCCAAGTGCGGAGTGGCCAGCTCAGCAAAATGTAAATGCCAAAGAACTGGAAACGAGGGGCATCGTCTTCATTATCATTATCATTAATCGTATTTATTGAGCGCTTACTGTGTGCAGAGCACTGTACTAAGCGCTTGGGAAGTCCAAGTTGGCAACATATAGAGACAGTCCCTACCCAACAGTGGGCTCACAGTCTAAAAGGGGGAGACAGAGAACAAAACCAAACATACCAACAAAATAAAATAAATAGAATAGATATGTAATCAATACATAATCAAACTCTGGCCTGGTTGGGAAGAGAGTACGGATGAGGAGCCAGGCGTTAAATTCATTCAGAAGCTGAACCCACGGTGAAGTTGCGAATTTGAACCCAATTTCCTCGGGGCGGGGGGAGTGTTCAGAGAAAAGGAAGAGAGTTGTTTCTTAAGATTTGGGAGTTCCGCTGAATTTTCTTAGATCACTTAACAGCTATCATGACCCAGATGTAATTTCTGGCAGACCTCAAGACAGTGGACAGGGAACACGTCTACCAACTATAACGGTACGCTCCCAAGCGCTCGGCATCAAACGCCGCGCACACGAAGTGCTCCAAAAATACTAATCAATCAATCAATCAATCAATCCATCGTATTTATTGAGCGCTTACTATGTGCAGAGCACTGTACTGAGCGCTTGGGAAGTACAAATTGGCAACACACAGAGACAGTCCCTACCCAACAGTGGGCTCACAGTCTAAAAGGGGGAGGCAGAGAACAAAACCAAACATACCAACAAAATAAAATCAATAGGATGGAAATGTACAAGTTAAATAAATAAATAAATAAATAAATAGAGTAAGAAATATGTACTACTGATTGATTCATTCTGGTAGATGGCAGTCAACATGGGAAAAAGTCAGGGCTCCTGGGTCTGTTCACCTTCCTCAGGCAGAAACCCTCTAAACTGCCAGAAAACGGAAACGGGTGGATGACTCCACTGCTAATCTCCTCATTGTACCTCGTTCTCGCCTGTCCCGCCATCGACCCCCGGCCCACGTCATCCCCCGGGCCTGGAATGGCCTCCCTCTGCCCCTCCGCCAAGCTAGCTCTCTTCCTCCCTTCAAGGCCCTGCTGAGAGCTCACCTCCTCCAGGAGGCCTTCCCAGACTGAGCCCCTTCCTTCCTCTCCCCCTCGTCCCCCTCTCCATCCCCCCATCTTACCTCCTTCCCTTCCCCACAGCACCTGTATATATGTATATATGGTTGTACATATTTATTACTCTATTTATTTATTTATTTCTTTATTTTACTTGTACATTTCTATCCTATTTATTTGATTTTGTTGGTGTGTTTGGTTCTGTTCTCTGTCTCCCCCTTTTAGACTGTGAGCCCACTGTTGGGTAGGGACTGTCTCTGTGTGTTGCCAATTTGTACTTCCCAAGCGCTTAGTACAGTGCTCTGCACATAGTAAGCGCTCAATAAATACGATTGATTGATTGATGACTCTGAAATGCCAGTGAAATGCCAGTCTTCAGGCCGAGGCGATAGTTTGCGATGATGGCGGTGGGGAGCTTTCATATATAACGCTGATCATGGGCACTATCGAGACCTCTATACTGTCTTTATTGGGATGGAGCCCCCTGGGAGAGCTGTATTCTCCCTATTACTCCCTAAATTTGGCTGCCCGAACGAGTTTATTCCCGTCCTGGGACAGGCCCGTGACGGAGCGGCCGGTTGAGTTAGCGTCTCTGCCACTCCGATCCATTTCCAATCACCAGTGGAGTGAATCGGTGCCCGGGAACCCGTCCATTCTCGGCCGATCTGTGGGCAGGGATGGTGCCCAAGCGCTTAGGACAGTGCCCGGCACACCGTCGGCGCTCCGTTCACTCCTTCGATCGTACTTATTGAGCGCTGACCGTGTGCAGAGCACTGTCCTAAGCGCTTGGGGAGTCCGAGTCGGCAACATAGAGAGACGGTCCCTACCCAACGGCGGGCTCACGGTCTAGAGGGGGGAGACGGACAACAAAACCAAACATGTGGACGGGTGGCAAGTCGTCAGGACAAATAAAGAATTTATCGAGCGCTTACTGTGTGCAAAGCACTGGACTAAGTGTCGGTAGACACATTCCTTGTCCATAATTAATCCATTAATTAATCAATTGATCGACAGTATCTATCGAGCGCTTACTACGTACAGAGCGTTGGACTAACCTCTTTGGAGAGGGCAGTACAGCGGATTTGGTAGATGTGTTCCCTGCCCGTAATTAATCAGTCCACGGTATTTATCGAGCGCTTACTACGTGCAGAGCGCCCAACTAAGCACTGGGGTAGATCCAAGGTGAGCCTATCGTACAGTAAGCGCTTACCAAATAGCATCAAAAAGCATTAAAAAAAGGGCGCTCGACAACTCTTATTAACTGACCGCCTGGGATCGGGACCCAGCCGCAATGTTGTGCATCCAGAAGCAGCGTGGCTCAGTGGAAAGAGCCTGGGCTTTGGAGTCAGCGGTCATGGGTTCAAATCCCGGCTCCGCCACTTGTCAGCTGTGTGACTTCGGGCAAGTCACTTCACTTCTCTGGGCCTCAGTTCCCTCATCTGTAAATTGGGGATGAAGACTGGGAGCCCCCCCATGGGATAACCTCATCACCTTGTATCTCCCCAGCGCTTAGAACAGTGCTTTGCACATAGTACGCACTTAACAAATATCATAATTATTATTATTATTATTATTATTATTATTATATCCGGTGAGGAACGTTAACTGTTAGCCAACGGTGGTATTTACTGAACACTTACTGTGTGAAGGGCACTGTACTGAGCGCTCTCAAATACCATAGCCGTGCCATGCTCCATAAATGCCACTGACTGAGGGGTTGATTTCCACTGCTTAGGCTCATCAGCAGTATTTACATCGATATGCTTATTCAGTGATTTAATTCGTTCAGTCATATTTATTGAGCGCTTACTGTGTGCAGAGCACTGTACTAAGCGCTTGGGAAGTACAAGTTGGGATTTAATTGGATTACTCTGTACCTACTTTTCTGTTTAACTCCTCTATTAGAGTGTTAAGCTCCTTGTGGGCAGGGCAGGTGGCACTTGCCAGTTTTGTACTTATAATAATAATAACGATGGCATTTGTTAAGCGCGTACTATGTGCAAAGCACTGTTCTAAGCGCTGGGGAGGATACAAGGTGATCAGGTTGCCCCCAGGGGGGCTCACAGTCTTAATCCCCATTTTCCAGATGAGGGAACTGAGGCCCGGAGAAGTGAAGTGACTTGGCCAAAGTCACACAGCTGACAATTGGCAGAGCTGGGATTCGAACCCATGACCCCTGACTCCCAAGCCCGGGCTCTTTCCACTGAGCCCCGCTGCTTCTCTTATCAAACGCTAACTGCAGTGCATTACATCCAGAGGGTCCTCAGTAAATACTATTACTGCGGCTACTACAGTGCTGTCAGTCCAGTGGGAGAAGCAGCGTGGCTCAGTGGAAAGAGCCCAGACTTTGGAGTCCGAGGTCATGGGTTCAAATCCCGGCTCTGCCGCTTGTCAGCTGTGTGACTTTGGGCAAGTCACTTCACTTCTCTGGGCCTCAGTTACCTCATCTGGAAAATGAGGTTGAAGACTGTGAGCCCCACGTGGGGCAACCTGATCACCTTGTATCCTCCCCAGTGCTTAGAACAGTGCTTGGCACATAGTAAGCACTTAACAAATACCAAAATTATTATTATTATTATTATTATTATTATTATTATTATTATTATTATTGACTCTTCTCTACCCCTTAGAGGAACAGTGAACTTTAAATAGCTATTTAAAGGGAAGGCTTAACCTGCACACAGTGTGGAAGGAATTATAATCATAATATTGATAGTACATAGTATGTAGTTAGTACTCACTCTGTACTAAACACTGTGTTAAGCACTGGGTAATAATAATAATAATTGTAGTATTTGTTTAGCACTTACTATGTGCCAGGCACTGTACTAAGCGCTGGGGTGGATACAAGCAAATCGGGTTGGACACAGTCCCTGTCCCACGTGGGGCTCACAGTCTCAATTCCCACTTTCCAGATGAGGTAACTGAGGCACAGAGAAGTGAAGTGGCTTGCCCAAAGCCACACAGCAGACGAGTGGTGGAGCTGGAATTAGAACCCATGACCTTCTGGCTCCCAAGCCTGGGCGGTAGCCACTGTGCCATATATAAGAGAAGCAGCGTGGCTCAGTGGAAAGAGCCCGGGCTTTGGAGTCCAAGGTCATGGGTTCAAATCCCGGCTCCGCCGATTGTCAGCTGTGTGACTTTGGCCGAGTCGCTTCACTTCTCTGGGCCTCAGTTCCCTCATCTGGAAAATGGGGATGAAGACTGCGAGCCTCTCCGTGGGACAACCTGATTACATTATAACTTCCCCCGTGCTTAGAACAGTGCTTTGCACATAGTAAGCGCCTTAATAAATGCCATTATTATTACTATTATTAGAAGTTAATCAGCAGACCAGTGGCAGAGACCCGGTTCTCTGAACCCACTCCTAGATGGTGCTCTTCGGCCCAGGTCTCGCTTGCATCCCTAAGCAAAAAAATCTGAACAGCAGGCTGCAAACAACACGACATAGTTGATAGATCAGGGGCCTGAGAATCAGATTTGCACCTAGTAAGCGCTTAATAAATGCCATTATTATTATTATTACTACTATAGTTTCTAATCCCAGCTCTACTACTTTGCTGTGCGCTCTTTCCACTGAGCCACGCTGCTTCTCACCCCTCCCAACCCCCCTCAACGCATCCCAGGGTTTAATCGATGAATCGATGAAGTTTGTTGCCAACTTGCACTTCCCAAGCGCTTAGTCCAGTGCCCTGCACACAGTAAGCGCTCAATAAATACGATTGAATGAATGAATGATGAATGAATACAGCCTGCAACCAGAAATGCCCCTGGAGAGTGAGGAAGGTGTCTACTAACCCGATTGTCCTTTCCCAAGCGCTCAGTACAGTGCTCTGCACGCAGTGGAAGGTGAACTCCTTGAGGTCAGAGACGGTGTCTACTAACTCTATTGTGCTCTCCCAAATGCATAGTACAGTCCCTCTAGGCTGTAAGCTCCTAATAATAATAATAATAATGGCATTTATTAAGCGCTTACTATGTGCAAAGCACTGTTCTAAGCACCGGGGCGGTACAAGGTGATCAGGTTGTCCCCCGGGGGGCTCACAGTCTTCATCCCCATTTTGCAGATGAGGTAACTGAGGCACAGAGCAGTGAAGTGACTTGCCCAAAGTCACACAGCTGACAGTTGGCGGGGCCGGGATTTGAACCCATGACCTCTGACTCCAAAGCCCGCGGTCTTATGGGCAGAGAATGTGTCCATCACCACTGTCATATTGTATACTCCCAAGTGCTTGGTGCAGTGTTCCGCACACAGTAAGCACTCAATAAATACGATGATTGACTGATGTGCCCAGAGTAATAGTAATAATAATGATGATGATGGCATTTATTAAGCGCTTACTATGTGCAAAGCACTGTTCTAAGCGCTGGGGAGGTTACAAGGTGATCAGGTTGTCCCAAGAGGGGGCTCACAGTCTTAATCCCCATTTTACAGATGAGGGAACTGAGGCCCAGAGAAGTCAAGTGACTTGCCCAAAGTAGACTGTAAACTCCTCGAGGGCAGGAATCAGATCTAACGCTATTGTTTTGCGTTCGCCCAAGCGCTTAGTACAGTGATATGGAGAAAGCCTGCTGGAGGACGTGAGGTATCAGGAAGGCTTTGAAAATAGGGCGAGCCTTACCAGGAGGCAACATGGCCTAGTGGATAGAGCACGGGCCTGTGAAGACCGTGAGCCCGCCGTTGGGTAGGGACCGTCTCTCGATGTTGCCAACTTGGACTTCCCAAGCGCTTAGTCCAGTGCCCTGCACGCAGTAAGCGCTCCAGAAATACGATTGAATGAATGAATGAAGGAATCAGAGAACCGGGATTCTAATCCTGGCCCTGCCACTTTTCCGCTGTGTGACCTTGGGCAAGTCGCTGCATTTCTCTGTGCCTCAGTTACCTCATCGATAAAATGGGGATTAAGACTGTGAGCCCCATGTGGGACAGGGACTGTGTCTGACCCTATTTGCTTGTATCCACCCCGGCACTTAGTAGAGTGCCTGGCTCATAGTAAGCAATTGACAAATACCACAGTTATTATTATTATTATTGACGATGACGATGGTATTTGTTAAGCGCTTACTATGTGCAAAACACTGTTCTAAGCGCTGGGGAGGTTACAAGGTGATCAGGTTGTCCCATGGAGGGCTCGCAGTTTTAATCCCCATTTTCCAGATGAGGTAACTGAGGCACAGAGAATAATAATAATAATAATAATAATAATGGCATTTATTAAGCGCTTACTATGCACAAAGCACCATGAGCCCACTGTTGGGTAGGAACTGTCTCTATATGTTGCCAACTTGTACTTCCCAAGCACTTAGTACAGTGCTCTGCACAGAGTAAGCGCTCAATAAATACGATTGATTGATCCCTGTTTTACAGATGAGGGAACTGAGGCCCAGAGAAGTGGAGTGACTTGCCCAAAGTCACACAGCTGACAGTTGGCGGAGCTGGGATTTGAACCCCTGACCCCTGACTCCAGAGCCCGGGCTCTTTACACTGAGTCACGCTGCTTCTCTTATTATTATTATGATTATTGTCTGGGTGTAAGCAATTGACAAATACCACCGTTATTGTTATTATTATTATTCTCTGGGCGTAAGCAATTGACAAATACCACAATTATTATTATTATTATTATTATTCTCTGGGCCCCCTCCTCTGCATAATGGGGATTCAATAGCTGTTCTCCCTCCTCCTCCTTAGAATGTGGGCCAGGGACTGTATCTGACCTGATTACGTCGAATCTACCCCAATCAATCGTACCTCAATCAATCGTATTTATTGAGCGCTTACTGTGTGCAGAGCACTGGACTAAGCGCTTGGGAAGTACAAGTTGGACATCGCTACACACTGTTCGTGCTCGATAAATACGTCGCTTGATTCCTTTGAGAAGCAGCGTGGCTCAGTGGAAAGAGCACGGGCTTTGGAGTCAGAGGTCATGGGTTCAAATCCTGGCTCTGCAACTTGTCAGCTGTTTGACTTTGGGCAAGTCAGTTAACTTCTCCGGGCCTCAGTTATCTCATCTGTAAAATGGGGATTAAGACTGTGAGCCCCACGTGGGACAAACTCATCACCTTGTAACCTCCCCAGCGCTTAGAACAGTGCTTTGCACATAGTAAGTGCTTAATAAATGCCATTATTATTATCATTATTATCATCATTATTATTATTATTATTATTCCTTGACACCGCCCAAGCCGCAGTGTCTCGACGGGACCGTTTTGCAAACCTGAGGTCGGTATCGGCCATGGGGCGACCGCTGCACACCAACCCCCTCACTTTAGGGTAACAAAGTGTAGACGGCACCGGTTCTAATCCCAGCTCCACCACATGCCTGCTGTGTGACCTTGGGCAAGTCATTTTAGTTCTCCGGGCCTCAAGACTGAAATGATAATGATGGCATTTGTTAAGCGCTTACTATGGGCCAAGCACTGTTCTAAGCGCTGGGGGGGGGACGCGAGGTAATCAGGATGTCCCACATGGGGCTCACGGTCTTAATCCCCATTTTACAGATGAGGTAACTGAGGCACGGGGAAGTGAAGTGACTTGCCCAAAGTCACACAGCTGACAAGCGGCGGAGCCGGGATTCGAACCCATGACCTCTGACTCCCAAGCCTGGGCTCTTTCCACCGGGCCACACTGCTTCTCTGAAAGCTTGCTGTGGGCCGGGAATGTATCTGTTTATTGTTGTACCGTGCTCTCCCAAGTGCTTAGTACAGTGCTCTGCACACAGGAAGTGCTCAATAAGTACAGTTGACTGACCGGCTACCTCAGTTACTTCACTTGTAAAATGGAGATTGAGACAGCGGGCCCCTCATGGCACAGGAATATGATTTGCTTGTATCCGGACCGTCTCTATATGTTGTCAACTTGTACTTCCCAAGTGCTTAGTCCAGTGCTCTGCACATAGTAAGCGCTCAATAAATACGATTGAATGAATGAATGAATGACTGAATGAATGCCTAGTACAGTGCCTGGAACATAGTAAGAGAAGCAGCGTGGCTCACTGGAAAGAGCATGGGCTTTGGAGTCAGAGGTCGTGGGTTCAAATCCCGACTCCGCCACTTGTCAGCTGCGTGACTTTGGGCAAGTCACGTAACTTCTCTGGGCCCCAGTTCCCTCATCTGTAAAATGGGGATGAAGACTGGGAGCCCCACGTGGGACAACCTGATTACCTTGTACCTACCCCAGCGCTTAGAACAGTGCTTTGCACATAGTAAGCGCTTAACAAATACCAACATTCTTCTTATTATTATTAAATACCGCAATTGTTATCGTTACTATATCGAAGGATCACCTGCGAAGAAGAAATGAAGATTATGCTCTTTCGGGGGCATTTCCATGAGAGAACGGCCTTCCAGCGAACGGCAGTTTTAAGGTGCACAGGCCAGAGAAGATTGAAACGCCAAACGCTAGACAGGAACAGTGGTGAATGGCTACCGCTATTTCATGGATGACCACATTTGACTCTCACTTTCGCTGGCGCTGACATGTCTTTTATTCTTTAAAGCGTCACATACAGCGAAAGCAAAGCACGTCCTCCGAAGCACTTAGCAGAACGAAGGCTCGGATTTCGTCCCCTTTTGAGCAAGGGAGATCTCTCCAAAATGTTTTCCTTCCCTCGGCCCCTGGTATCGACTGGTCGATTATCTCATTTAGACCATGAAGCTACACCTCCTTCGTACCGGCACCTTATCGCGCTTCAAACCCAAACTCTCTCTTTCCGCCTTGAAATGATCAATGCTCCCAATAAGTTTGCAAAATGGCCAACTTAGCATTTCCCATCACCGCAGACTGTCTTAGCAACCATTTCATTACGATGGACTCTAGAGAATCGGTCGATGGAATTTATTGACCACGGCAGCGTGGTTCAGTGGAAAGAGCCCGGGTTTGGGAGTCAGAGGTCACGGGTTCAAATCCCGCCTCCGCCAAATGTCCGCTGCGTGACCTTGGGCAAGTCAGCTTCTCTGGGCCTCTTACCTCATCTGTCAAATGGGGATTAATCAATCAATCGTATTTATTGAGCGCTTACTGTGTGCAGAGCACCGTACTAAGCGCTTGGGAAGTACAAGTTGCAAGATTAAGACTGTGAGCCCCACGTGGGGCAACCTGATCACCTTGTATCCTCCCCAGTGCTTAGAACAGTGCTTGGCACATAGTAAGCGCTTAACAACTGCCATTATTATTATTATTATTACTAAGCACTTGGAGAGTACAATATAATAGAATTGATAGGCATGTTCCCTGCCCACCAGGAGCTTGCAAATTAGAGGGGGAATTAGAAATTAAAGTAAATTACAGATAATAATAACAATGTTGGTATTTGTTAAGCGCTTACTACATGCCAAGCATTGTTCTAAGCGCTGGGGTAGATACAAGGCAATCAGTTTGTCCCACATGGGGCTCACAGTCTTCATCCCCATTTTATAGATGAGGTAACTGAGGCACAGAGAAGTTAAGTGACTTGCCCAAGGTCACACATCTGACAAGTGGCAGAGCCGGGATTAGAACCTATAATAATAATAATACTGATAGCATTTATTAAGCGCTTACTACGTGCAAAGCACTGTTCTAAGCGCTGGGGAGGTTACAAAGTGATCAGGTTGTCCCACGGGGGGCTCACAGTCTTAATCCCCATTTTCCAGATGAGGGAACTGAGGCCCAGAGAAGTGAAGTGACTTGCCCAAAGTCACACAGCTGACAAGTGGCGGAGCCGGGATTCGAACCCATGATCTCCGACTCCAAAGCCCGGGCCCTTTCCACTGAGCCACGCTGCTTCTCATGTGGACGTAAGTGCTGTGGGGCTGAGCCGGGGGGGTTAGATCAGAAGGGAGAGGGAGTAGGAGAAAGGAGGGTTTAATCAGGGAAGGCTTTTTGGAGGAGACGGGATTTTAATAAGGCTTTGAAGGTGGAGGGGGGGAGTGCTGGTGTGTCATATACGGAGGGGGTGGGAGTTGGGAGTTCCAGGTCAGAGGCAGGATATAAATAAATATAGTTTATTTATATTAATGTTTGCCTTCCCCCCTCTGCACTGAAAACTCGTTGTGGGCAGGGAATGTGTCTGTTTATTGTTATATCGTACTCTCCCGAGAGCTTAGTACAGTGCTCTGCACACAGTAAGCGCTCAATAAATATTCATTCATTCATTGCAATCATATTTATTGAGCGCTTACTGTGTGCAGAGCACTGTACTAAGCGCTTGGGAAGTGCAAGCTGGCAACATATAGAGACGGTCCCTACCCAGAATGACTTAATGGTAGGAGGGGGCAAGGTGCTGGAATGCTTAAAATCAATGGGGAAGAGTTTCTGGGTGATGTGGGGATTAAGGGGATGCTGGGGATTAAGACTGTGAGCCCCCCCGTGGGACAACCTGATCACCTTGTAACCTCCCCAGCGCTTAGTACAGTGCTTTGCACATAGTAAGTGCTTAATAAATGCCATTATTATTATTATTATTATGCGGAGCATGGCACAGTGAATAGAGCACGGGGCTGAGAGTCAGAAGGTCATGGGTTCTAATCCTGGCTCTGCCACCTGTCTGCGTGGCCTCGGGCAAGACACTTCACTTCTCTGGGCCTCAATTACCTCAACTCTACCAGGGGGGTGAAGCCTGTGAGCCCTATGTGGAACCACCCAGCGCTTAGTACAGTGTCTGGCACATAGTAAGCACTTAACGAATGCCGCCATTATTATTATTATTAGTTAGAGGTGGATGGGCAACCACCGGAGGTTCTTGAGGACTGGGGAAACATGGCCTGAACATTTCTGTAGAAAAATGATCGGGGCATGTGAATGTAGTATGGACTAGAGTCCAGAGAGTCTTAGAGAAGCAGTGTGGCTCAGTGGAAAGAGCCCGGGCTTTGGAGTCAGAGGTCAGGGGTTCAAATCCCGGTTCCACCAACTGTCAGCTGTGTGACTTTGGGCAAGTCATATACCTGTATATATGTTTGTACATATTTATTACTCTATTTATTTATTTATTTTACTTGTACATATTTATTCTATTTATTTTATTTGGTTTATATGTTTTGTTTTGTTGTCTGTCTCCCCCTCCTAGACTGTGAGCCCGCTGTTGGGTAGGGGCCACCTCTATATGTTGCAAACTTGTACATCCCAAGTGCTTAGTACAGTGCTCTGCACAAAGTGCACAATAAATACGATTGAATGAATGAAGTCACTTAACTTCTCTGCACCTCAGTTACCTCATCTGTAAAATGGGGATTAAAACTGTGAGCCTCCCGTAGGACAACCTGATCACCTTGTACCCTCCCCAGCGCTTAGAACAGTGCTTTGCACATAGCAAGCGCTTAATAAATGCCATCATTATTATTATTATTAGAGTGGGAAGAGACAGGAGGCAAGGAAGCTGATACAGTAATCGAGGCAGGATAGGATAAGTGATTGGATTAACATGGTAACAGTTTGGATGAAGAGGAAAGGGAGGATTTTAGCGATGTGAAGGTTGAACAGACAGGATTTAGTGATGGATTAAATATGTGGATTGAAAGAGAGAGGAGTCAAGGACAATGCCAAGGTTATGGGCTTGTGGGACAGGAAGGATGGGGGAGCTGTCTACAGTGATGGAAAAATCAGGAGAAGGACAGCGTTTGGTTGGGAAGATAAGGAGTTCTGTTTTAGACATGGTAAGTTTGAGAGGATGGCGGGACATCCAAGTAGAGATATCCTGAGGGCAGGAGGAAATGCCAGACTGCAGAGAGGGAGAGAGATCAGGACTGCAGACATCCATTTGAGAATCATCCGCATAGAGGTGGTAGTTGAAGCCATGGGAGTGAATGAGTTCTCCAAGGGAGTGGGTGTAGAGGGAGAATAGCAGGGGACCCATTACTGAACCTTGAGGGATCCCCACATTTAGGGGGTCGGAGGCAGAAGAGGAGGCTGCAAAAGAGTGGCCAGAGGGATAGGCGGGGAACCAGGAGGAGACAATGTCAGCGAATGTTTCCAGAAAAAGGGGGTGGTCAGCAATGTTGAAGGCAGCTGAGAGGTCGAGGAGGATTAGGATGGAAGAGAGACCGTTGCATTCACCAAGTGGGAGATTATTTGTGACCTTAAAAAGGGTGGTTTTGGTGAAGGGGACGAAGAAGCCAGTTTTGAGGGGGGTCAAGAGAGATTTGGAGGAGAAAATTTAAGATAGCAGGTGGAGACAACTCGCTCAAGGAGTTTGGAGAGGAACGGTAGGAGGGCGATGGGATGATAACTGGAGTGAGCCATGAGGTTAAGGGAGGGTTTTTAAGGATAAGGGACATATGAATGTGTTTGAAAGCCCGATCAGCGTAGTAGCAGTTTGGAGGGAGAGGAAAGGGCCGATTTTAGTGGTGTTGTGAAGATTGGAGCAACAAGATTTGGGTCCGATTGAACATGTTGGTTGAATGACTGAAGTGAGTTGAGGATAACGCCGTGGTTATGGGCTTTGGAGACAGAGAAGGTAGTTGTGGTGTCTACAGTGAAGGGAAAGACTTGAGGAGTTCTGTTTTGGACGTGTTAAGTTTGTGGTGTTAGTGCAGCATCCAAGCAGAGATGTCTTGAAGGCAGGAGGAAACGTGAGACTGTAGAGGGGAGAAGTCAAGGCTGGAGGGGTAGATTTGGGAATCATTAGCTTGCAAACTAATGTGGGCGATATTACTTCAAATTACCACACGATTCATCTCCATAGTTTAGATAACATTGTTGATTTCAATACTTCCTGCGAGTATCAAACGTAAATATCTGTTCATATTTTACAGTAGCAAATTTTATTTCGGCAACATTCCTACTGAAGGTGAATCTTTTAGTAATGACTATGGTATTTGTTAAATGCTCACCATGTGTTTTGCACCACGGCAAGCACTGGGGTAGACACAAGACAAATGGATACCAAATGGGGCTCACCGTCATTTAACAGACGAGGAAAGTCAAGTGACTTGACCAAGGTCACACCACCCAGTCCCGTGGTCCATCCCCTAGGCCATGCAGCGTGGCTTAGTGGAAAGAGCCCGGGCTTGGGAGTCAGAGGTCATGGGTTCTAATCCCAGCTCTGCCACTGGTCAGCTGTGTTACTTTGGGCAAGTCACTTCACTTCTCTGTGCCTCAGTTACCTCAATCGTAAAATGAGCCCCACGTGGGACAACCTGATCACCTTGCATCTACCCCAGTGCTTAGAACAGTGTTTGGCAGTTAGTAAGCGCTTAACGAATCCCAACATTATTATTAGTAGTATTATTATCATTATTATTATTATGCTGCCTCCCAAATCTTCACAAGAAAACACATAGATGGGTTTTAGATATGGTTGGAAAGTGATTTTAATAGTTTACGTCTCTTTAAAAAAGAGACCCAGAAAATGAGGTTTGCCTAAAATCAAGCGCAGCTTCTCCACAGATAACAGTGATTCAAAAGCAGGCTTCTCTGAGGTGAAAATTCAATACCTGCAGACCAATAGTGCCAAAGAAATGACTTTAAACTTCATTAAGGATTAGCTGTCTTCTTTACACAGCCATTATAGAAGATTAATGAATTTGACCGAAAGCCCCACGGGGACGTCGAACTCAGAACTGTGGGAAAGGCTGTACGGCTGACTCACTTTCCTGAAGTCACATTGCTACCACAGGACCCTAATCCTGAGCTAGTGACCACATTAGATGACAAATCGTTGTTTATGGCATCTTGATGGCGAACTCATCAAAGGTTTGAAAGAGTGAGTTAAACAGTGAATGGGAGGAAAAGCCTCCTCTGTTATAAAACCCTTTGTTTAGCCCTCTTCAAAAGTACTGGGTGTTTTTTGTTATTTTAGGAGGGCATTTGTTAAGTGCTTACTATGTGCCCAGCACTGTACTAAACGCTAGGGTGGATGCGAGTTAATCAGGTTGGACACAATCCATATTCATTCATTCAATCGAATCCCACATGAGGCTCACAGTCTTAATCCCCATTCTACAAAGCAGCATGGCCGAGTGGATAGAGCACAGTCATGGGTTCTAATCCTGGCCCTGCCGCTAGTCTGCTGTGTGACCTTGGGCAAGTCACTTCACCTCTCTGTGCCTCAGTTACTTCATCCGTAAAATGAGGATTGAGCCTGTGAGACGACGTGGGGACGACGGACTGCGTCCAACCCAATTTGCTTGGATCCACCCCAGTGTTTAGTACAGTGTCCGGCACAGAGTCAGCGCTTAACAAATACCCTAATTGTTAGGTAACTGAGGCCCAGAGAGGTGAAGTGACTTGCCCAAGGTCACACGGCAGACAAGTGGTGGAACCGGGATTAGAACCCATGACCTTCTGAATCCCAGGACTGTGCTCTTTCCACTGAGCCACACTTCTTCTCTGCTTAGACTGCTGCTCGACTTATACTTTCGCTTAGACTGAGCCTCCTGTGGAACCTGATGATCTTGCATCTAACTCGGCGCTTAGTACAGTGACTGGCACATTGTACGTGCTTAACAAATACCGCAATTATTACCATTATTATTATATTCACGTGTTTTAAATTCAAAAGCAGAGTTGGAGAAGCAGCGTGGCTCAGTGGAAAGAGCCCGGGCTTTGGAGTCAGAGGTCATGGGTTCAAATCCTGGCTCCGCCAATTGTCAGCTGTGTGACTTTGGGCAAGTCGCTTCACTTCTCTGGGCCTCAGTTCCCTCATCTGTAAAATGGAGATTAAAACTGTGACCCCCTGTGGGACAACCTGATCACCTTGTAACCTCCCCAGTGCTTAGAACTGTGCTTTGCACATAGTAAGCGCTTAACAAATACCATCATCATTATTATTATTATTATTATTATTTGGAGTCAGAGGTCACGGGTTCAAATCCTGGCTCCGCCAATTGTCAGCTGTGTGACTTTGGGCAAGTCACTTTACCTCTCTGGGCCTCAGTTCCCTCATCTGTAAAATGGGGGTGAAGCCTGTGAGCCCCCTGTGGGACAACCTGATTACCTTGTACCACCCAGCACTTAGAACAGTGCCTTGCACATTGTAAGTGCTTAATAAATGTTATTATTATTATTATTATTATTATTATTAAAAGCTCCTGGTGGGCAGGGAACTAGTCTATCAACTCTCCCAAACAGTACAGTGCTCTACACACGTTAAGCGCCCGATAAATTTCACTGATTGATTGCTTTTATTATTTGTAAATAGTTACATTCTTGACCAGGTAACTGTATTTATTGGATTTTTATGAGAGCTTTTGATATACTTGTATCATTTTAGTCGACTGTTTGGATCTTGGGAACATATGAATGCGCTTTAGGTCATTTCCTATGGAAAACTAGACTTCGTTTAGTGCTCTTTTTCTGAACACTATTTTGGCGGAACTAATTAAGAGTGCTAACTAGGATATAGGACTCTAGTTTCTCCAAGGGGATAGAGATATACGATTCAGATGGACCAGAACATAAGGTAGCGGTTTCCAACTTAATAATGTTGTGGATTAGCAAGTTCACTTATCTCTAAGCCTTTATATTGCCTGACTCTACTGTTCGTTTGAGCGATCCCAGTAATTTCTATTGCTTGGGTGAGTGAGTGATCCCTAAGCATGGACTATCAATCAATCAATCAATCGTATTTATTAAGCGCTTACTGTGTGCAGAGCACTGTACTAAGCGCTTGGGAAGTACAAGTTGGCAACATATAGAGACAGTCCCTACCCAACTGTGGGCTCACAGTCTAAAAGGGGGAGACAGAGAACAAAACCAAACATGCTAACAAAATAAAATAAATAGAATAGATATGTACAAGTAAAATAAATAAATAAATAGAGTAATAAATATGTACAAACATATATACATATATACAGGTGCTGTGGACCTGTATATATACGGACTAGTGAAAAGAATACCTATATATAAACGGACTAGTGAAAAGAATACCGGCCTGGGATTCTGGGGACATGGGTTCTAATTCCTGTTCCACTGTTTGCCTGCAGTGTGACCTCAGGCAGGTTACTAACATAATAATAATAATAACAATAATAATTGTGGCATTTTCTAAGTACTTACTATGTGTCAGGCACTGTAATAATAATAATGATGGTATTTGTTAAGCGCTTACTATGTGCCCAGCACCGTTTTAAGTGCTGGGGTAGATACAAGGTGATTAGGTTGTCCTTGTCCCACATGGGGCTCACAGTCTTCATCCCCATTTTACAGATGAGGTAATGGAGGTACAGAGAATAATAATAATAATAATAATGATGGCATTTGTTAAGCGCTTACTATGTGCAGAGCACTGTTCTAAATGCTGGCGGGATACAAGGTGATCAGGTTGTCCCACGTGGGGCTCACAGTCTTCATCCCCATTTTACAGATGAGGGAACTGAGGCTCAGAGAAGTGAAGTGACTTGCCCAAAGTCACACAGCTGACAAGCGGCAGAGCCGGGATTAGAACCCATGACCTCTGACTCCCAAGCCCGGGTTCTTTCCACTGAGCCACGCTGTACTAAGCGCTGGGGTGGATACAAGCAAACTCGGTTGGTCACAGTCCCTGTCCCACATGGGGCTCACAGTCTTAATCCCCATTTTACAGATGAGGTAACTGAGGCACAGAGAAGTGAAGTGATTTGTCCAAGGCCACACAGCAGACAAGTGGCAGAGCCGGGATTAGAAACCATGACCTTCTGATTCTCAGGCCCGTGCTCTAGCCACTACGCCTTGCTGCTTCTTTGTGTCTCAGTTTCCTCATCTGTAAAACGAGGATTCAATACCTATTCTCCCTCCTACATATACAGTGAGCCCCATGTGGACCAGGGACCTTGTTTGACTCATTTATCCTGTACTTACCCCAGCGCTTAGTACAAAATAATGCTTGGTACAGAACAAATATCATTATTATTACTATTATCATTATATTTGACCAGGCATCGGACTCATAAAATTGGAAAGTTAAACAGCAATAGTCCACTGCTGCTTAGAGAACAAACCAAACATCAGCTTGTAATCACCAACTCTAGCTTCCATCTCCCTAATAAGAGCCCAACATCATTCATTCATTCAATTGTATTTATTGAGCGCTTACTTTGTGCGCAGCACTGTACTAAGCTCTTGGGAGAGTACAACATAACTGAGTTGGTAATAATAATAATAATAAATACTAATGATGGCATTTGTTAAGCGCTTACTGTGTGCCAAGCACTGTTCTAAGCACCGGGGAGGATATAAGGTGATCAGGTTGTCCCATGTGGGGCTCACAGTCTTCATCCCCATTTTATGGATGAGGTCACTGAGGCACAGAGAAGTTAAGTGACTTGCCCAAAGTCACACAGCTGACAAGTGGCGGAGCCGGGACTTGGTAGGCAAGTTCCCCGCCCATGATGAGCTTACCATCTAGAAGGGGAGGCAGACATTAATAAAAATAAATAAAATTACAGATAAGGACATACGTGCTGCGTGGCCTTGTTAGGATCTCACTGTGATCTCCAAAAACAAAGGAGGGCCATACATATGTCTGCATGTATTTCATTCATTCAATCGTATTTATTGAGCGCTTATTGTGTGCAGAGCACTGTACTAAGCGCTTGGGAAGTACAACTTGGCAACATATAGAGACGGTCTCTACCCAACAGTGGGCTCACAGTCCAGAAGTATGTATCTGTCTATACATATTTTTATGGTGTTTGCTAAGCACTTATCATGTGCCAAGCGCTGTACTAAGCGGTGGGGTCGATACAGGGTAATCAGGTTGGACACCATCCCTGCCCTCATAGGGCTTACAGACAATATAATAATGATGGCATTTATTAAGCGCTTACTATGTGCAAAGCACTGTTCTAAGCGCTGGGGGGATACAAGGTGATCAGGTTGTCCCATGTGGGGCTCGCAATCTTCATCCCCATTTTACAGATGAGGTAACTGAGGCACAGAGAAGTTAAGTGGGATGGGATCTCCCATCCTCCTGTCTCTCCCCACTTCAGTCTACGCTTCACATCTTTGTGCAGAAACACTCTGGGCATGTTACTCCCCTCCTCAAAAATGTCCAGTGGCTACCAATCAATCTGCGCATCAGGCAGAAACTCCTCACCCTGGGCTTCAAGGCTGTCCATCACCTTGCCCCCTCCTACCTCACCTCCCTTCTCTCCTTCTCCAGCCCAGCCCGCACCCTCCGCTCCTCCACCGCTAATCTCCTCACCGTACCTCGCTCTCGCCTGTCCCGCCATCGACCCCCGGCCCACGTCCTCCCCCTGGCCTGGAATGCCCTCCCTCTGCCCATCCGCCAAGCTAGCTCTCTTCCTCCCTTCCAAGCCCTACTGAGAGCTCACCTCCTCCAAGAGGCCTTCCCACACTGAGCCCCCTTTTTCCTCTCCTCCTCCCCATCCCCCTGCCCTACCTCCTTCCCCTCCCCACAGCACCTGTATATATGTTTGTACAGATTTATTACCCTATTTATTTTACTTGTACATATTTACTATTCTATTTATTTTGTTAATGATGTACATTTAGTTTTAATTCTATTTGTTCTGACGACTTGACACCCGTCCACCTGTATTGTTTTGTTGTCTGTCTCCCCCTTCTAGACTGTGAGCCTGCTGTTGGGTAGGGACCATCTCTATATGTTGCCAACTTGTACTCCCCAAGCGCTTAGTACAGTGCACACAGTAAGCGTTCAATAAATACGATTGAATGAATGAATGAAAGTGACTTGCCCAAAGTCACACAGCTGACAAGTTCATTCATTCATTCATTCATTCATTCAGCCGTAGCCGGAGCCGGGATTTGAACCCATGATCTCTGACTCCAAATTCCGTGCTTTCCACTGAGCCCTGCTGATATAGATAGATAGATAGATAGATAGATAGATAGATAGATTATTTATTTAACTTGTACATATCTGTCCTATTTATTTTATTTTGTTAGTATGTTTGGTTTTGTTCTCTGTCTCCCCCTTTTAGATTGTGAGCCCACTGTTGGGTAGGGACTGTCTCTATATGTTGCCAATTTGTACTTCCCAAGCGCTTAGTACAGTGCTCTGCACATAGTAAGCGCTCAATAAATACGATTGATGATGATGATGATTAGATAGATAGATAGATAGATAGATAGATAGATAGATACAGATAGATGTATATATCTTCCACTACTGAGTTTCACAATATGATTAGGGAAATCAAAGACAATGAGAGAACGTGATCCAAGAGTTTATTTTACCTTTTCCGCTCTAGTGATCGCAGGACTGGGATTTGTGCAACAATCTGTCAGGAGAAAAGGATGGAGTTTTAATCAGTGGCAAGGCTAGTCCAATCTCCCAGGATGATCTCACTACGAACCCCCACTTTTGAAGAGCTAAAAAATTCATTCTCATCTAGATCCATTCTTTACATCTCGCCTGAAACTGTCCACAAGGACATCAAGCATGAGGGCACTCTTTCATGTGAATGACTTACCGGGTATTGCCCTGAGAATTGCTCAGTTGCACAAAGCCTGTGAAATAAATTTTGTAAAACCTTTAGTCCCCAAAGCCTGACCCCAAAACCCGGAGAAGGGAGTTGGTCTGAAATTTACTTTTTACCAAACTTTATTGGACCCGATGTTGGTTATGCAGAGGTAATAAATCAGTGGCTCTTGGAAGATCCACAAATTCTCCCCATACTAGGCCCTGCGTGGTGATGGTAAAAGAGCTCCAAACTAACCAGTTCTAACTTGGACAGGGACTGGGGTTGGGTGCTTTTAGGGGAGTGGGAGATGCCGTCTGCTCTGAGCGGTTGTGTGTGTTGGGGGGGGGCGGTCCACCTAAGAATTCCCGTTTCCTGGGGCTTGGGAAACAGGAGGAGCAGAGGAGACTAGCATCTGGGCTTTTATAGTCTAGGTTCCATAAAGAAGCAGTCACTAATCTTAGTGAGTTAGCGAGCTATGGTATTTATTAAGTGCTTTCTGTCTCCTGACTCCCTCCCTTGATATTCAATCTTCTTGAAGCTAAGGAGCAGACCCTGCAGGAGGGAAAGCAGAGCCAGGAGCTGCAAACAACAAACACAATGCATAACAAGGGACACTCTGCATTTGTGTGTGTGTGTGTGGTTTCCCCAATAGCCTTTATTGTCACATCAATAGCTCCTTCTCCAAGCAGGTAGGGCAAATAGGTAAATGATCATAATGAGCAGCATGAAATCCTGCCCTGATGAGAGAAAACTTGAAAACCATTATTTTACCAGGCCTTCGGGTCTCTTAACCTTATTCATTCAGGAACTGGGATGCCAACCGTCACAAATTTCGCCAAACCAGTCGGTTAATTTGGGGAGAAAATGAGATCGGAGAAATATTTCCATTCCTTCCTACTGAGCCGGGGGTGGGAGCGGTTGAAGGGTAGAGAAACAGATTCAGTTCCCGTGAATACACGGGCTGGGCAAAGAATGCATTTCTCCATTTACTATGTCTGCTGCTCCAAAAAAATCAATAGCGTTCAGTTCTAAAGGGGACTCAAGCCACACATGCTTCTTCGGAGAAGACAGCGAGTTAAGAACGGACATCAATGGAATATGAATTTCTTATTTGCCCCACACAGCAGAAACAAATACAGCTTTGAGAGTGTTCATGTTAGCAGGGTTAGTGGAGGAGGGAGAGATAAGAGAAACCAAGCCCAAACTCCGAAAGTCACCCTGATGCAACTGATATTTGAGAAATGAAACCTGCTTTGCCCGGATTCCCCAGTAGTCATAATAGCATTTTCAGGAAGTATCATAGAAATACAAGACACATATGTGTTCCCTGCCCTCAAGGAGCTTCCACTATAAATGGGTGAGACAGAACATAACTGCAGGCAGCAGTCCCGGTCCCCATGGACATTTTTCCTACACTTCACAGGTGGAGAAAAAGATAAGCTCTTCCCATAACGGGGTGGTAATTGAATTACACTTTGAATTTGGGGTGGGGGAAAATTCCCGCCCTCCAGAGAATTCGCAAAGCCGACGGGCTAAAGACAAGACTCCAATCCCCTCCTCGTGTCCCCATATGTGTCCGAGCCATCAATGTCCACGGACAGGGAGAGACTGTAGAGCTTTAAGGATAAGGAGGTCTCTCAAGACTTCCATACACCCCACTGCCAACCTCCCTCTCACCACCACAACCATCCCAAACATCACACACCCTTGGCGAGTCAATGGGGCCTTTTATCTAGTGAAAACTGATTTAGAGAGATTGGGCAGGGGAGTCCTTCGGTGGTAAACGGGGCAGGCGTTTGGGAATGTGTGCCCACCATCAAAGAGCAGGGTTGGTGAGGTCTTCCAGGGGCCCGGCCCCCAGAGGGGTCAAGATGATTGGGCAAAGGAGTGAGGAGCACCATTTCAGGAGTGGTTGGCTTGGCACCTTGAAGTCTTAAAGAAAGTGAGAGTGTCAGAGCTCGGGGCCCTCTGGGACTGGATTCCTCATTAACACTGCAAAGGCCCTTCTGGAAGCCCCGGCTGAACCAAGGGAGAGAGAAAGGACCGGAGGCCACGATGAGCTGAAGCGCCACTATGGATCTCAAGGGGTGAGAAGCAGTGTGGCCCAGTGGAAAGAGCACCGGCCCAGGACTCAGAGGATCTGCGTCCTAATCCTGGCTCCGCCACTTGTCTGCTGTATGACCTTGGACAAGTGGCTTAACTTCTCTGTGCCTCAATTACCTCCTCTTTAAAATGGAGATCATCAATCATCAATCGTATTTATTGAGCGCTTACTATGTGCAGAGCACTGTACTAAGCGCTTACTTAGTTACTTACTTACTAACTTACTTACTTGGAGATGAAATCCTCCTCCTTCTGACTTAGACTGTGAGCCCATCTGCCTGCTGTGTGACTTTGGGCAAATCACTTGACTTCTCGGGGTTCCATTTCCTCATCAGAGTAGGGACCGTCTCTATATGTTGCCAACTTGTACTTCCCAAGCGCTTAGTACAGTGCTCTGCACACAGTAAGCGCTCAATAAATACGATTGAATGAATGAATGAATCAGTACAGCGCTGTACACACCAGAGATGCCCCGAACCATTTCTCTGCGTTGTATCGACCCCCAGTTCAGTGCTCTGCCCATTGTAGAGATGAACTGTCACCTAGCACAATTCTCTGGACACTTTAGGTGCTTCTAAAATACCACTGATTGATGAACCTAAGCACTCTTGGCCGTTAATAGAAAGGAAAGAAGATATTCTGGTGCTAACCTTCTCACTGTGCCTCGTTCTCACCTGTCCCACCATCGACCCCTGGCCCACATCGTAACTCTAGCCTGGAATGCCCTCCCTCCCCAAATCTGCCAAACAATCACACTTCCTCCTTTTAAAGGCCTACTGAAGGCTCACCTCCTCCAGGAGGCCTTCCCAGAATAAGCCCCCCTTTACCTCTGCTCCCCTTTCCCTCCCCATCGCCCTGACTCAACGCCTTTGCTCTAACCTCCCCACTTGTGTATATACACAGCACTTGTGTATGTAGGTACATATTTATAATTCTATTTGTATTGATAATGTGAATATATCTATAATTCTATTTATTTATATTGATGCTATTGATGTCTGTTTACTTGTTTTGATGGATGTCTCCCCCTTCTATACTGTGAGCCTGTTGTGGGCAGGGATTGTCTCTGTTGCTGAATTGTACTTTCCAAGTGCTTAATACAGTGCTCTGCACCCAGTCAGCACTCAATAAAGGTGATTGAATGAATGACTGAATATTTTCTCTTCCAAAAGCTGGGGAGTTTTCCTTCAAAGGCTTCAATCCTTTCTGTAATTGCCCGAGAGCATCTGCAAACATACCCGCCAGACAAAGAGAGGAAGGAACCCCAGCTATGAGTAGAAGGAAGAAATACAACAGTGGGAGGCAGGCAGACAAAAGAAGAGTCATCCCTGGGGTCCAGAGAAACAGGGAGGTGTTTTGAACATCAAACCTACAAAGCAAAGACAAGCACATCAGACCTGTGGCCCTGCTAAAGGAGACCCTTTAAATAGGAATTTGGATATCGGAGAAAGTGAGAAGCAGCGTGGCCTAATGTACAGAAGAGATCTCCTCCCTCCTCTCAAGTGCTAATCCGGCCACCTGTGCTTCTGACCCCATTCCCTCTCATCTTATGAAATCTCTCGGCTCTGTCCCTTCTCCCCTCCTTAACTTCCATCTTCAACCACTCACTCTCCACTGGTTCCTTCCCCTCTGCCTTCAAACATGCCCACGTCTCTCCCATCCTAAAAAAACCCTCTTGACCCCACCTCACCTTCTCGTTATAGCCCTATCTCCCTCCTACCATTCCTTTCCAAGCTCCTTGAATGAGTCGTGTACGCACGCTGCCTTGAATTCCTCAACGCCAACTCTCTCCTCGACCCCCTCCAATCTGGCTTTCGTCCCCTACACTCCATGGAAACTGCCCTCTCAAAGGTCACCAATGACCTCCTGCTTGCCAAATCCAACGGCTCATACTCTGTCCTAATCCTCCTCGACCTCTCAGCTGCCTTCGACACTGTGGACCATCCCCTTCTCCTCAACACGCTATCTGACCTTGGCTTCACAGACTCTGTCCTCTCCTGGTTCTCCTCTTATCTCTCCGGTCCTTCATTCTCAGTCTCTTTTGCAGGCTCCTCCTCCCCCTCCCATCCCCTTACTGTGGGGGTTCCCCAAGGTTCAGTGCTTGGTCCCCTTCTGTTCTCGATCTACACGCACTCCCTTGGTGACCTCATTCGCTCCCACGGCTTCAACTATCACCTCTACGCTGATGACACCCAGATCTACATCTCTGCCCCTGCTCTCTCCCCCTCCCTCCAGGCTCGCATCTCCTCCTGTCTTCAGGACATCTCCATCTGGATGTCTGCCCGCCACCTAAAGCTCAACACGTCCAAGACTGAACTCCTTGTCTTCCCTCCCAAACCCTGCCCTCTCCCTGACTTTCCCATCTCTGTTGACGGCACTACCATCCTTCCCGTCTCACAAGCCCGCAACCTCGGTGTCATCCTCGACTCCGCTCTCTCATTCACCCCTCACATCCAAGCCATCACCAAAACATGCCAGTCTCAGCTCCACAACATTGCCAAGATCCGCCCTTTCCTCTCCATCCAAACCGCTACGCTGCTCGTTCAAGCTCTCATCCTATCCTGTCTGGACTACTGCATCAGCCTTCTCTCTGATCTCCCGTCCTCGTGTCTCTCCCCACTTCAATCCATACTTCATGCTGCTGCCCGGATTGTCTTTGTCCAGAAACACTCTGGACATGTTACTCCCCTCCTCAAAAATCTCCGGTGGCTACCAATCAATCTGCGCATCAGGCAGAAACTCCTCACCCTGGGCTTCAAGGCTCTCCATCACCTCACCCCCTCCTACCTCACCTCCCTTCTCTCCTTCTCCAGCCCACCCCGCACCCTCTGCTCCTCTGCCGCTAATCTCCTCACCGTACCTCGTTCTCGCCTGTCCCGCCATCGAACCCCGGCCCACGTCATCCCCCGGGCCTGGAATGCCCTCCCTCTGCCCATCCGCCAAGCTAGCTCTCTTCCTCCCTTCAAGGCCCTACTGAGAGCTCACCTCCTCCAGGAGGCCTTCCCAGATTGAGCCCCTTCCTTCCTCTCCCCCTCGTCCCCCTCTCCATCCCCCCATCTTACCTCCTTCCCTTCCCCACAGCACCTGTATATATGTATATATGTTTGTACATATTTACTACTCTATTTATTTATTTATTTTACCTGTACATATCTATTCTATTTATTTTATTTTGTTAGTATGTTTGGTTTTGTTCTCTGTCTCCCCCTTTTAGACTGTGAGCCCACTGTTGGGTAGGGACTGTCCCGATATGTTGCCAATTTGTACTTCCCAAGCGCTTAGTCCAGTGCTCTGCACACAGTAAGCACTCAATAAATACGACTGATTGATTGATTGAGAGAGAGAGAGAGAGAGAGAGAGAGAGAGAGAGTGAGAGAGGGGGGCCGGGGACAGAAAGCCCGAGTTTTATATAAAATTTATTCCGTGAGGCGAATTGAATTATGTAGTTGTTTAGGTGCAATGGATTGAGCTTCCCTTTCGGGAGGAATGTAATCAGTTAGCAATATTTGAACTTCCCTAACGGGAGGAACACAATCATACGTTAATTGTGAGTGGGTGAGGCGGCTAGCTCTCACGCATGTGCACTTCCCAGTCGGGATGAATCCACTTACTCTCCCACATAGGAGGAATTCCTATGGTGGGCGGCTAGCTCTCACCATGTGCTCTCCCTACATGGGAGGAATCCACTCATGATTCCCATCAGCAGTGGAGCACCTGGGTCCCTCCCACGAGACACTCACCCGTCCCGCGGCCCTCGACTTAGTGTGTTGGTTCTGGTTGCAGAGCGGCCATCTGGCCTCCTGGGCAGAGAGATATACATTGGGCTGCTCCTCCTGCTGCTGCGCGTCTTGGTGTTCTGACCCCAAAGGTCACCTGGTAGAAACAGGTTCCCTTCCCTGATGCTGTCACATCATGGCTAAGACTGCAGACAGGCTCTCTGGGAGGCAGTTCAGTGATGATTCCTTTGCTGGGCCTGTCTGGAAGTCAGGCAATCCTGACCATAGAATTGTGAGGCAGAGAAGTACCCAGGAACATCATATAGCCAGATACGATTGATAAAGTTAGAAATGATAGCTTTTTCCTAGTAATATCAAACAATTCTTTACTCATTCTTTAAAAAAAACTAACAACTTTAACAAATTTTCCAATTATTCTTCTGTTGCTTTCCAAATCCTTGGGATGATGACTAAACCTTTCCAACCCCTTAAAAGGAAACAATCGCAAAAGACAAAGTAGACATCCAGACCTGTACATATGTATGATACCGAATAACATGCAACTGCAAGCAGCGTAGCTCAGTGGAAAGAGCCCGGGCTTTGGAGTCAGAGGTCACGGGTTCAAACCCCGGCTCTGCCAATTGACAGCTGTGTGACTTTGGGCAAGTCACTTAACTTCTCTGGGCCTCAGTTCCCTCATCTGTAAAACGGGGATTAAGACTGTGAGCCCCGAGGGACAACCTGATCACCTTGTAACCTCTCCAGCGCTTAGAACAGTGCTTTGCACATAGTAAGCACTTAATAAATGCCATTATTATTATTATTATGATTCCTTTGCTGGACCTGTCTGGAAGTCAGGCAATCGTGACCATAGAATTGTGAGGCATAGAAGTACCCAGAACCATCATACAGCCAGATACAACTGATAAAGTTAGAAATAATTGCTTTTCCCTAATAATATCAAACAATTCTTAACTCATTCTTTAACAAAAACTAACAATTTTAACAAATTTTCCAATTATTCTTCTGTTGCTTTCCAAATCCTTGGGATGATGACTAAACCTTTCCAACCCCTTAAAAGGAAACAATCGCAAAAGACAAAGTAGACATCCAGATCTGTACATATGTATGATACCGAATAACATACAACTGCAAGCAGCGTAGCTCAGTGGAAAGAGCCTGGGCTTTGGAGTCAGAAGTCATGGGTTCAAACCCCGGCTCTGCCAGTTGACAGCTGTGTGACTTTGGGCAAGTCACTTAACTTCTCTGGGCCTCAGTTCCCTCATCTGTAAAATGGGGATTAAGACTGTGAGCCCCCTGAGGGACAACCTGATCACCTTGTAACCTCCCCAGTGCTTAGAACAGTGCTTTGCACATAGTAAGTGCTTAATAAATGCTATTATTATTTTTATTATTATTATTATTCCTTTGCTGGACCTGTCTGGAAGTCAGGCAATCCTGACCATAGAATTCTGAGGCAGAGAAGTACCCAGAACCATCATACAGCCAGATAAAATTGATAAAGTTAGAAATAATAGCTTTTTCCTAATAATATCAAACAATTCTTAACTCATTCTTTAAAAAAACTAACAATTTTAACAAATTTTCCAATTATTCTTCTGTTGCTTTCCAAATCCTTGGGATGATGACTAAACCTTTCCAACCCCTTAAAAGGAAACAATCGCAAAAGACAAAGTAGACATCCAGATCTGTACATATGTATGATACCGAATAACATACAACTGCAAGCAGCGTAGCTCAGTGGAAAGAGCCCGGGCTTTGGAGTCAGAGGTCATGGGTTCAAACCCCGGCTCTGCCAATTGACAGCTGTGTGACTTTGGGCAAGTCACTTAACTTCTCTGGGCCTCAGTTCCCTCATCTGTAAAACGGGGATTAAGACTGTGAGCCCCCTGAGGGACAACCTGATCACCTTGTAACCTCCCCAGCGCTTAGAATAGTGCTTTGCACATAGTAAGCGCTTAATAAATGCCATTATTATTATTATTATTATGATTCCTTTGCTGGACCTGTCTGGAAGTCAGGCAATCCTGACCATAGAATTGTGAGGCAGAGAAGTACCCAGAACCATCATACAGCCAGATACAATTGATAAAGTTAGAAATAATAGCTTTTTCCTAATAATATCAAACAATTCTTAACTCATTCTTTAAAAAAAACCTAACAATTTTAACAAATTTTCCAATTATTCTTCTGTTGCTTTCCAAATCCTTGGGATGATGACTAAACCTTTCCAACCCCTTAAAAGGAAACAATCGCAAAAGACAAAGTAGACATCCAGATCTGTACACATGTATGATACCGAATAACATACAACTGCCTTTTGCCCCTAACTAGGCTATAGCAGAGACAACACTTAGTACCTGCATTGTCAACCCTTAGCATAATGGAAATTTTATATTAACAAAATTATATTTTTCATTAACAAAATTAAATCCATCAGGTCCGACCTCCCCAAAGTCTCTTCCCCCCTTTCTCCAACCCCCCGGCTCTCAACACTCTCTGCTACTCTCCCATCCTTCCCAGTGGTATCCTCAGAGGAACTCTCCTCCCTCCTCTCAAGTGCTACTCCGGCCACCTGTGCTTCTGACCCCATTCCCTCTCATCTTATGAAATCTCTCGCTCCATCCCTGCTCCCCTCCTTAACTTCCATCTTCAACCGCTCACTCTCCACTGGTTCCTTCCCCTCTGCCTTCAAACATGCCCATGTCTCTCCCATCCTAAAAAAACCATCTCTTGACCCCACCTCACCTTCTAGTTATCGTCCCATATCCCTCCTACCATTCCTTTCCAAACTCCTTGAACGAGTTGTCTACACGCGCTGCCTAGAATTCCTCAACAACAACTCTCTCCTCGACCCCCTCCAGTCTGGCTTCCGTCCCCTTCATTCCACGGAAACTGCGCTCTCAAAGGTCACCAATGACCTCCTGCTTGCCAAATCCAACGGCTCATACTCTGTCCTAATCCTCCTCGACCTCTCAGCTGCCTTTGACACTGTGGACCACCCCCTTCTCCTCAACACGTTATCTGACCTTGGCTTCACTGACTCCGTCCTCTCCTGGTTCTCCTCTTATCTCTCCGGTCGTTCTTTCTCAGTCTCTTTTGCAGGCTCCTCCTCCCCCTCCCATCCTCTTACTGTGGGGGTTCCCCAAGGTTCAGTGCTTGGTCCCCTTCTGTTCTCAATCTACACTCACTCCCTTGGTGACCTCATTCGCTCCCACGGCTTCAACTATCATCTCTACGCTGATGACACCCAGATCTACATCTCTGCCCCTGCTCTCTCCCCCTCCCTCCAGGCTCGCATCTCCTCCTGCCTTCAGGACATCTCCATCTGGATGTCCGCCCGCCACCTAAAGCTCAACATGTCGAAGACTGAGCTCCTTGTCTTCCCTCCCAAACCTTGTCCTCTCCCTAACTTTCCCATCTCTGTTGACGGCACTACCATCCTTCCCGTCTCACAAGCCCGCAACCTTGGTGTCATCCTCGACTCCGCTCTCTCATTCACCCCTCACATCCAAGCCGTCACCAAAACCTGCCGGTCTCAGCTCCGCAACATTGCCAAGATCCGCCCTTTCCTCTCCATCCATACCGCTACCCTGCTAATTCAAGCTCTCATCCTATCCCGTCTGGACTACTGCACTAGCCTTCTCTCTGATCTCCCATCCTCGTGTCTCTCTCCACTTCAATCCATACTTCATGCTGCTGCCCGGATTATCTTTGTCCAGAAACGCTCTGGACATATTACTCCCCTCCTCAAAAACCTCCAATGGCTACCGATCAATCTGCGCATCAAGCAGAAACTCCTCACCCTGGGCTTCAAGGCTCTCCATCACCTCGCCCCCTCCTACCTCACCTCCCTTCTCTCCTTCTACTGCCCAGCCCGCACCCTCCGCTCCTCCACCGCTAATCTCCTCACTGTACCTCGCTCTCGCCTGTCCCGCCATCGACCCCCGGCCCACGTCATCCCCCGGGCCTGGAATGCCCTCCCTCTGCCCATCCGCCAAGCTAGCTCTCTTCCTCCCTTCAAGGCCCTGCTGAGAGCTCACCTCCTCCAGGAGGCCTTCCCAGACTGAGCCCCTTCTTTCCTCTCCCCTCGTCCCCCTCTCCATCCCCCCGTCTTACCTCCTTCCCTTCCCCACAGCACCTGTATATATGTATATATGGTTGTACATATTTATTACTCTATTTATTTATTTATTTATTTATTTTACTTGTACTTTTCTATCCTACTTATTTTATTTTGTTGGTATGTTTGGTTCTGTTCTCTGTCTCCCCCTTTTAGACTGTGAGCCCACTGTTGGGTAGGGACTGTCTCTATGTGATGCCAATTTGTACTTCCCAAGCGCTTAGTACAGTGCTCTGCACATAGTAAGCGCTCAATAAATACGATTGATTGATTGATTGATTGATTGATTATATTAAAGACTACCTGAACCAATGTAGCAAGCAAAGATGAACAAAGCCCAGTTCTAATACATTCATTTTTTAATATGCAGCAATTAAATCTGGACTTTGCATGTCCTAATGATATTTAACACCATTAATATTCATAATAATTAATATTAATATTGATATTTAATAAATTTAAAGTGACGAGCAGGCCAAGCAGTTTCATAGCGCGATGTGTCGTCATTCCCCCTCTCCCAGGCGTGGTGTCTGCAAAAGAGACGAGTCTAGGTCTTGGGGCATTTCCAAGCCTCTACCAAAGTTAGTGGGCAGCCCTCACTGGTATCATCATCATCATCAATCATATTTATTGAGCGCTTACTGTGTGCAGAGCACTGGACTAAGCGCTTGGGAAGTACAAATTGGCAACACATAGAGACAGTCCCTACCCAACAGTGGGCTCACAGTCTAAAAGGGGGAGACAGAGAACAAAACCAAACATACTAACAAAATAAAATAAATAGAATAGATATGTACAAGTAAAATAAATAAATAAATAAATAAATAGAGTAATAAATAATAAGTAATAAATAAGTACAAACATATATACATATATATAGAGGAGCAGTATGGCCTAGTGGAAAGAGCCTGGGCTTTGGAGTCAGAGGTCATGGGTTCGAATCCCGGCTCCACCACATGTCTGCTGTGTGACCTTGGGCAAGTCACTTCACTTCTCGGAGCCTCAGTTACCTCATCTGGAAAATGGGGATGAGGACTGTGAGCCCCACGTGGGACAACCTGATCACCTTGTATCCCCCCCCCCCCAGCGCTTAGAACAGTGCTTTGCACATAGTAAGCGCTTAACAAATGCCATCATCATCATACATATATGGTATCAACTGCACAGGTTTGCCCAGTCAGATTCATTTATCATTTCAAATCCTTGTACTTCCCAAGCGCTTAGTACAGTGCTCTGCACACAGTAAGCGCTCAATAAACACGATTGAATGAAAGGATGACTTTTGTATTTGCTTTACTTTTTACCATTAGAGCGAAATTTAAGGGAGTAGCATTTCAGAAATAATGATTAAATCACCACCCCTCCAGTGCCTAGGCTGGGAGAACAATGGCAAATTCACTCCCAATTCACTCCTAATTACGGCCATTGTACTTTCTAGGGGGAGGTGCTTTAGATTGAGGAAGGCAGCCATTCACTAAGAGGGAGGCAACCCTTTGCTGGAGGGAGGTGCCTTCTCTTTTTAATTCCCTTTTGATCTTCCAATCTGATAACTCGCACCCCGAAGGCAAAGTGGTTAAATTTCCTACCCCCACGCTTTAGCTTGCAAATTTCTTGAGTAGCTGGGCGCCCGGGTGACTGGAAGGGTTCCCCCGTTTCCCAGTAACCCCAATTATGGAATTATTTCCTGGAATTGATGGCTGGCCTCCTTGCCCAGCATCATCATCATCATCATCTTTATTGAGCGCTTACTGTGTGCAGAGCACTGTACTAAGCGCTTGGGAATCAATCAATCAATCAATCAATCGTATTTATTGAGCGCTTACTATGTGCAGAGCACTGTACTAAGCGCTTGGGAAGTCCAAGTTGGCAACATATAGAGACAGTCCCTACCCAACAGTGGGCTCACAGTCTAGAAGGGGGAGACAGAGAACAAAACCAAACATACTAACAAAATAAAATAAATAGAATAGATATGTATAATTCTGTTGTACTCTTCCAAGTGCTTAGCATAGTGTTGGCACACAGTGGGTGCTCAAAAAATGCAACTGATCGACTAATACCCACACTCCCCTCATGAGGTCATCCCACTAGTCACCGACATCACTTGTCAGTCAATCGTTTTTATTGAGCGTTTCCTGCGTGCAGAGCACTGTACTAAGCACTTGGGAGAGTGCG
This sequence comes from Tachyglossus aculeatus, assembly GCF_015852505.1. Taxonomy (NCBI): domain Eukaryota; kingdom Metazoa; phylum Chordata; class Mammalia; order Monotremata; family Tachyglossidae; genus Tachyglossus; species Tachyglossus aculeatus. The sequence continues at coordinate 131,090,991 of NC_052101.1, read as the reverse complement.
GTTATAACAGACACAATCATCACAATCGCTTATACATCAACGGTATTTACTGAATGCTGGCTGTGTGCAGAGCACTGTACTAAGCACTTAGTTTATTCCTCTTGACTGAATTACTAATCTACATTTACTTTTGCTGTTACCAGTTTTCTGGGTTTTCCCTTTCCTATTATACATCTGCATCTGTCAATCTCCTCCACTAGACAGGAAATTCCTTGAGGGAAGGACCTCGTCGTCATAGATATCCAGGCCCTGGTGTCTACCGGTAAGGAGACTTTCTGACTTTTATTTACTAGACGGTCATATGCGGCGTGCACCCATTCCTATTGCACAAAGTAGGCCCTCTTGGGCGGGGAGGGACCAGGGGCTTGGTTCCTGAGTTTTCTCCCTCTCATCCAGGTGTTGTTCAATTCCAAGCACCAGGACTTCACCATCATCATCAATCGTATTTATTGAGCGCTTACTGTGTGCAGAGCACTGTACTGAGCGCTTGGGAAGTCCAAGTTGGCAACATCTAGAGACAGCCCCTACCCAACAGTGGGCTCACAGTCTAAAAGGGGGAGCCAGAGAACAAAACCAAACATACTAACAAAATAAAATAAAACCAGGAGATGCTGGTTTAATCATCGTCATCAATCATATTTATTGAGCGCTTACTGTGTGCAGAGCACTGGACTAAGCGCTTGGGAAGTACAAGTTGGCAACATATAGAGACAGTCCCTACCCAACAGTGGGCTCACAGTCTAAAAGGGGGAGACAGAGAACAAGACCAAACATACTAACAAAATAAAATAAATAGAATAGATATGTACAAGTGAAATAAATAACTAGAGTAATAAATACGTACAAACATATATGCATATATACAGGTGCTGTGGGGAAGGGAAGGAGGCAAGATGGGGGGATGGAGAGGGGGATGAGGGGGAGAGGAAGGAAGGGGCTCAGTCTGGGAAGGCCTCCTAAGAATAATGGCATTTATTAAGCGCTTACTATGTGCAAAGCACTGTTTTAAGCGCTGGGGAGGTTGCAAGGTGATCAGGTTGTCATCATCATCAATCGTATTTATTGAGCGCTTACTATGTGCAGAGCACTGTACTAAGCGCTTGGGAAGTACAAATTGGCAACATATAGAGACAGTCCCTACCCAACAGTGGGCTCACAGTCTAAAAGGGGGAGACGGTTGTCCCATGGGGGGCTCACAGTCTTCATCCCCATTTTACAGATGAGGGAACTAAGGCCCAGAGAAGTTAAGTGACTTGCCCAAGGTCACACAGCTGACAATTGGTGGAGCCAATTAATGTAACTGGGTCGGTCCAGCGGAGGGTGCCGGTCCCTTCCCTGTTCACTCCGGGGGACTGTCCGAGCCTAATGTACCGCGAGGGTCCAGAGGGTACGACCTTGAGTGTGAGTGGGGGTCACATGGCTCAGTGGAAAGAGCCTGGGCTTTAGAGTCAGAGGTCATGAGTTCAAATGCCGGCTCCACCACTTATCAGCTGTGTGACTTTGGGCAAGTCACTTAACTTCTCTGGGCCTCAGTTACCTCATCTGTAAAATGGGGATGAAGACTGTGAGCCCCCCCGTAGGACATCCTAATCACCTTGTTAACCTCCCCAGCGCTTAGAACAGTGCTTTGCACATAGTAAGCGCTTAATAAATGCTATTATTATTATTATTATTATTATTATTATCCACCCCTGGGCCCAAATCGAGGGGGCTGCTTTCGTTTGGGCCGAGGTCCCCCTGGGCGGCCGCTCCCTTCCATCCCCTGGCCAGCCACCCTATCACCCGTTCCCCAGGGTCCCCGGAAAATCAATCAATCAATTGTATTTATTGAGCGCTTACTGTGTGCAGAGCACTGTACTAAGTGCTTGGGAAGTACAAGTTGACAACATATAGAGACAGTCCCTACCCAACAGTGGGCTCACAGTCTAAAAAGGGGAGACAGAGAACAAAACCAAACATACTAACAAAATAAAATAAATAGAATAGATATGTACAAGTAAAATAAATAAATAAATAAATAAATAGAGTAATAAATATGTACAAACATAAATACATATATACAGGTGCTGTGGGGAAGGGAAGGAGGTAAATGGGGGGGATGGAGAGGGGGAGAGGAAGGAAGGGGCTCAGTCTGGGACGGCCTCCTGGAGGAGGTGAGCTCTCAGTAGGGCCTTGAAGGGAGGAAGAGTGCTAGCTTAGAAAACTCCTTAGAGAGCTGCCTGAGCTCGGTAGCTGTGAAGTTTGAAGCAGAGAAGTAGTGTGGCTCAGTGGAAAAGAGCCCGGGCTTTGGAGTCCGAGGTCATGGGTTCAAATCCCACCTCTGCCAATTGTCAGCTGTGTGACTTTGGGCAAGTCACTTCACTTCTCTGAGCCTCAGTTCCCTCATCTGTAAAATGGGGATGAAGACTGTGAGCCCCCCGTGGGACAACCTGATCACCTTGTTACCTCCCCAGCGCTTAGAACAGTGCTTTGCACATAGTAAGCGCTTAATAAATGCCATTATGAAGTTTGTTGTCTGGGTGGTGACCTTTCCCTGGGAGTTCCGCTCTTCCTTGATAATGGGGTAGAGGGGCTTGGGCTGCCCCTCGGGATTCTGCGGGGGCACCTCCCAATCCCAAGGGGAAGAGGGCGGTTCCAGTTGTGGTAGGGGATTGGGATCCCCCTTCTCCACTGTTGGGTGGGGACTGTCTCTATATGTTGCCAACTTGTACTTCCCAAGCGCTTAGTCCAGTGCTGTGCACACAGTAAGCGCTCAATAAATACGATTGATTGATTGATTGATTGATTAATTGATTGGTTGATTGATTGATTCTCCTCCCTGGGGGAATTCATCCCACCCAGCTCTGCATACATGACCAGCTTGACCTCCTGCTCAGTTATGGGAAGTTTCCTCCGTTCTTCCAACTCCTTAGCCACCCGGGGTGCCAATTTCTGCTCTAAAAAGATCACCTGCTGCATTTTTACCTGGGCCGCTGTCTGCAGTAAGAGGCATTTCATCTGACGTTCATTTAGTTTTGCCTTTAGGGCTGCTCTCTCTTTGTCCCAGGGCCTGCAGAGCCATTGCTAGGAATCCGAGGAGGGTGGTCTTTCCTTTCTTTTTCCTGATTTGGGTAGCCTCCTGCCAATCCCAAAATTCCCTCACCAGATTGGGCGGATCCTCCCGGGGCTTCGCCACCGAGCCGCTGTCCCATCTCAGGGTTTTCCATCCCTGATCCGTGAGGAATTGTACTTATGTTGCCAACTTGTACTTCCCAAGCGCTTAGTACAGTGCTCTGCACACAGCAATCAATCAATTGTATTTATTGAGCACTTACTGTGTGCAGAGCACTGTACTAAGCGCTTGGGAAGTACAAGTTGGCAACATAGAGGGACGGTCCCTACCCAACAGTGGGCTCACAGTCTAGAAGGGGGAGCGCTCAATAAATACGATTGAATGAATGAATGAATGAATGAGGAATTAAAACAGCCCTCTCGGCTCTCTGTCACCTAGCGCCTATCTTTCATTCATTCAATCGTATTTATTGAGCGCTTACTGTGTGCAGAGCACTGGACTAAGCGCTTGGGAAGTACAAGTTGGCAACGATCTCATCCTCGTTGCCATTTATGCTGCTAAATTGATGATGATGATGATTTATGCTGCAGCGGCTCCTCCTCCTGCTGCTGCATGTCTTGGTGTTCTGACCCCGAAGGTCAGAGGGGACAGGTATTTCTCACCTGTGCCTGTAGGCCATTCCAGCTTCTGGCCTCAGTTTATCCAATCTCTGCACTCCCCCCCCACCTCCATATTCATTCATTCATTCAATCGTATTTATTGAGCGCTTACTGTGTGCGGAGCACTGTACTAAGCGCTTGGGAAGTCCAAGTTGGCAACATATAGAGACGGTCCCTACCCAACAGCGGGCTCACAGTCTAGAAGGGGGACTCCATACCTAATCTGATTGTCACGGGGGTGAGGGACACCTTCTGTTTTCCCGGCTTGGGCTGTCAATCTAGCAGATTTGGTTGTAGGGGCAGTATCCCACCCTCACTTCCGAGTTGCACCTCCTGGCTCAGGTGGTCACGAGAAAGTATTGACCTTGAGATGGCCGGTACCCCAGGGTCACCTCGGGACAGCAAGTCACTTCACTGGGCCTCATTTACCTCATCTATAACATGGGGATTACTACCGTGAGCCCCATGTGAGATATGGACTGGCCTGTACCTACCCCGATGCTTAGTACAGTTTCTGGCACACAGGAAGCGCTTAACAAATGCCATAAAAAAAATTAAAGATGCAAAGACGGGAACAGAGTATGGCACAGACTCACGCATGCAGAAGGAAAAAGGTACAGAAGTGTAGAGAGGCCGAGACAGAATGATCTAAAGGGAGGCAGACAAGCAGAACGGAAAACACGTAGAGACAGATATCCAAAGACAACAAAATAGGCTGGAAGACACAGAGGCGAGTCCTGAAGAGGCAGAGACCAAAAGAGATAAAGCCTGCGATAGGCTTAGTGACAAAGAGATGAAGAGAGATCAAATGAGCGAGAAGCAGGGACAGAAAAAGGCAGAGAGATAAATGAGTTGAAAGGAAACAGAAAAATCCTGAAAAGAAGGGAGACACAAACACTGATAAAGGCTAACTCCAAGGGAGATAAAGATAGAGAGAAATATAGCTATGAAACAGCGTGGTCTAGGGGAAAGAGCACAGGCCTGGGAGCTAGAGGACCTGGGTTCTCAGCCTAGCTCTGCCATTTGCCTGCTGTGTCACCTTGGGAAAGTCACCTCACTTCTCCTCAGAAAGGTGGGGCTTGTGAAACAGGCAGAAGGCAGAAATCTTGTGAGCTAAGAGATGATGCTTAGGGTGTTATCTCTGCCTTTGGTAGGGTTTTTTTTTTCTCCATTCATCATCATCATCATCATCAATCGTATTTATTGAGCGCTTACTATGTGCAGAGCACTGTACTAAGTGCTTGGGAATACCGCAATAATGGCAGTAACGTGTTAAGCGCTTGCTATGTGCCAGGCACCTTATTAAGCGCCGGAATCGATACGAGCAAGTCGGGTTAGAGATGTGATTTTAGGAGGGCTCTGAAGCGGGGGCGAATGGGGAGAAAGGCAAACTCGCGGATGGATGACAAACCGAAGCTGTTTGCTGATCAGATTGGCAGAGAATGTATGCCAGTGCCCCAGGGGAGGACTCAGATTTTGTCAACTCCTTCTGTACGAGTAGATCAGCCAAGATTGTCCGCACGTAGGAGGGGAGCGCCGACATACTGGCTAGCAAAGCTGGGAAGGTGCCAGATAACTGCCCCTGGAGAGGGCTCAGCAAAGAAGGTGATGACTGAGAAATTAAGTGTGTGACTAGCAAACATGGCAGTGTGAGGCAGAGGGTTATTGAGAGGACCTAAAACAAACTCATAGGCCACAGACAGCACACAGTGGTGAACTGTCGGCAGTTGCTGAGTTTTGCCTGCTCACGTGCGCATAAACATACATACACCCGTATAAAAAACTCATTTTGAATTCAAACCCTTTTCATCTTTCACTGGTAGCCATCGAAAATTCAGGCCTGATTTGTCATTCATTCCAGAAGTCAAGCTTCAGAAATTTCTAGCCACGCGATTCTCAGTTTAACCGAGCTAACTTTCTGGGGGGGTTGCCTTCTCGCCGAACTCGGCACTGAGCGCTCACAGTGGGCAGAGCACTGCACTAAGCTCACGTGCCCTACCCATTGTTTGTGATAATAAGAAGCGCTTACTATGTGCCAGGCACTGTACTAAGCGCTGAGGTGGATACAAGCAAATCAGGTGGACGCACTCCCTGTCCCGCATGGGGCTCGCGGTCACTGTCCCCATCCTACAGATGAGGTGACTGAGGCAAGAGAAGCGAAGTGACTTGCCCAAGTCCACACAGCAGACAAGTGGCGGAGCCGGGATTTGAACCCGTGACCTTCTTACTCCCAGGCCTGTGTGTGCTCTGTCATCATCATCATCAATCGTATTTATTGAGCGCTTACTATGTGCAGAGCACTGGACTAAGCGCTTGGGAAGTACAAATTGGCAACATATAGAGACAGTCCCTACCCAACAGTGGGCTCACAGTCTAAAAGGGGGAGACAGAGAACAAAACCAAACATACTAACAAAATAAAATAAATAGAATAGATATGTACAAGTAAAATAAATAAATAAGTAAATAAATAGAGTAATAAAGCTCTGAGGTGGGGTTTGGATCACAGTGAGAACTGTATCAATCAATCATATTTATTGAGCGCTTACTGTGTGCAGAGCACTGTACTAAGCGCTTGGGAAGTACAAGTTGGCAACATATAGAGACAGTCCCTACCCAACAGTGGGCTCACAGTCTGAAAGGTGGGCTCACAGTCTAAAAGAATCAATCAATCAATCAAAGGTATATATTGAGCACTTACTGTGTGCAGAGCACTGTACTAAGAACTTGGGAGAGTACAATACAACACAGTTAGACATGTTCCCTGCCCACAGTGAGCTTACAGTCTAGAGACTGTACTCAATAGCCACCTGGAATGTGCTTTCGTGTTAACAAAAACTTCCAGGCCTGCTCTTTGTGGGTGATCCAAAGGAGGGGCAAAATGGCACGTCGATCAATCTTTACTGACTGTTATGGACAAATCTCTGAATGAGGCGCTTGGGAGAGAGTAACAGGATGTCTCCGGCCAATCAATTAATCAATCAATGGTTTGAGGTCAATCAATTGAGGTCCTTTTGAAACTTTATAGAATCCAACCGCAAGTCACATGCCCCCAGACCTCGGGAAGTTTACATCCTAACGGGGGAAGACAGGCGGACAAAAATTATTTAGGCATAGCAGGGGCAGGAGGAAGAACAAAGAGGTAGCGAACTACCACACTGAGAGGCAGCGTGGCTCAGTGGAAAGAGCCTGGGCTTTGGAGTCAGAGGTCATGGGTTCAAATCCCGGCTCCGCCACTCGTCAGCTGTGTGACTTTGGGCAAGTCACTTCACTTCTCTGGGCCTCAGTTACCTCATCTGTAAAATGGGGATTAAGACTGTGAGCCCCACGGGGGACAACCTGATCACCTTGTAAATTCCCCAGTGCTTAGAACAGTGTAAGCACATAGTAAGCGCTTAATAAATGCCATTATTATTATTATTATTATTATTATTACCAATTGAGAAGCAGTATGCCCTAGTGGATAGAGCAGGGGCCTGGGAATCAGAAGGACCTGGGTTCTCATCCCCTCTCTACCTCTTGCCTGCTATGTGAAATTGGGCAAGTTGCTTCATTTCTTTCCGCCTCATCAACCCCATCTTCTAGACTGTGAGCCCGTCGTTGGGTAGGGACCGTCTCTATATGTTGCCAACTTGTACGTCCCAAGCGCTTAGTACAGTGCTCTGCACACAGTAAACGCTCAATAAATACGATTGAATGAATGAATAAATGAATCTGGAAATAGGGGTTAAGGCTGTGAATCCCATCAATCACTCTCTCCTTCTTCAAAGCATTATTAAGGTCACATCTTCTCCAAGAGGCCTTCCCGGATTATTTATTTATTTATTTATTTTGCTTGTACATATCTATTCTATTTATTTTATTTTGTTAGTATGTTTGGTTTTGTTCTCTGTCTCCCCCTTTTAGACTGTGAGCCCACTGTTGGGTAGGGACTGTCTCTATATGTTGCCAACTTGTACTTCCCAAGCGCTTAGTCCAGTGCTCTGCACACAGTAAGCGCTCAATAAATACGATTGATGATGATGATGATTAAGCCTTCTTCTCCCTGAGCCTGCTGTTGGGTAGGGACCGTCTCTAAATGTTCCCAACTTGTACTTCCCAAGCGCTTAGTACAGTGCTCTGCACACAGTAAGCGCTCAATAAATACGATTGAATGAATGAATGAATGCCCTGCTCTCTCTTCTGCATCATCTATGCACGTTGATCTGAGGCCTTTGGTCATTTGATATTTGCTCCACTCCCAGCCCCACAGCACTTATGTACATACCTTTAAATTATATATTATAAATTATTTATTCATGTTAATGTCTGTCTCCCCCTCTTGACCATATGCTCATTATGGGCAGGGAATGTGTCTGCTAATTCTGTTGTATTGTACTCTCCCAAGCGCTTAGTACGGTGCTCTGCACATAGTAAGCGCTCAAGAAATACCACTGATTGATGTGGGGCATGGACTGTCTTCAACTTGATTTGCTTGTGTCTATCCCAGTACCTAGTGGGATACAAGTGTATACAAGTGCCTGGTATACAGTGAGCATTTGACGAATACCATTAAAAAAACACTTCTCTGGGCCTCAGTTTCTTTATCTGTAAAATGGGAAGCCGGGTATTCATTCTCCTTCCTACTTAGGCTGTGCCGCCCCGTGTGGGACAAGGACTGTGTCCGTCCTGATTTCCTTGTAACTACCCCAGAGCTTAGTAGAGTGCTTGGCACATAGTCAGCACTTAACAAATGACACGGTGATGATGCTTGAATAAGGAGTACAAATATGTCAGGATGAAATAGCTGAATAAGTAATTGAATGTACAACTGAAGACACAGTTATTCAGAAGGCTGAGGACACGCGGCTCAGTGGAAAGAGCCCGGGCTTTGGAGTCAGAGGTCATGGGTTCAAATCCCGGCTCCACCACTTGTCAGCTGTGTGACTTTGGGCAAGTCACTTCACTTCTCTGGGCCTCAGTTACCTCTTCTGTAAAATGGGGATGAAGACTGTGAGCCCCCCATGGGACAACCTGATCACCTTGTAACCTCCCCAGTGCTTAGAACAGTGCTTTGCACATAGTAAGCACTTAATCAATGCCATCATTATTATTGTGAGCTAATCGCGGAAGACTTCCTGGAGGAGAAGGAGGAGGCATTCTCTGAAGACAGAAAATCCTGTGATCTGGCAGCTTTCGATCAATTCAGCAATCGGTGGCAATTTATTGAGTGTTTACTGTATGCAGAGCACTGTGCTGAACACTTAGGAGAGTCCAAGATAACAGAGTAGGTAGACACGATCCCTGCCCGCAGCGAGTTTACAGTCTAGACGGAGGAAAGAGAGTTCCAGGCTAGGAAGACGATTGGGAGCGAGGGGTGTTGGGGGGGAAAGAAGAGTGAGGGGCAGTAAGAAAGTGAGCTTGGGAGGGGCAAAGAGAGTGAGCTGGGGATGACAAGGGGATCAGGCATTTATTGAGCACTAACTGTGTGCAAAGCACTGTACTAAGGGCTTATAAGAGTCGATGTGTGAGAGGCATCCCCCCACCGCTTCACAGGATTGGAGAGAAGATGAAAGACGGCTGCCAAAGTGCTGCAAACTCATCGGGAGAAGTGAGTGATTGGTTTTTTTCTTAATTCCAGAATGAAGAAGGTGTATCTGGCTCCAAACACAAACCACCCACTGGTAAGTAGCAAACGTCAATCATTCCCGGTTTCTTCTTCGCACCAACCTCTTGGGAGTTTCTCAGAGAAAAACCCATGATACTAAGCATGGGATTTGTTAAATGTTTGCCGAGCCACGTCATCCCCCGGGCCTGGAATGCCCCCAATCCCTCTGCCCATCCGCCAAGCTAGCTCTCTTCCTCCCTTCAAGGCCCTGCTGAGAGCTCATCTCCTCCAGGAGGCCTTCCCAGACTGAGCCCCTTCCTTCCTCTCCCCCTCGTCCCCCTCTCCATCCCCCCCCATCTTACCTCCTTCCCTTCCCCACAGCACCTGTATATATGGATATATGGTTGTACATATTTATTACTCTATTTATTTATTTATTTATTTTACTTGTACATATCTATCCTATTTATTTTATTTTGTTGGTATGTTTGGTTTTGTTCTCTGTCTCCCCTTTTAGACTGTGAGCCCACTGTTGGGTGGGGACTGTCTCTATGTGTTGCCAATTTGTACTTCCCAAGCGCTTAGTACAGTGCTCTGCACATAGTAAGCGCTCATTAAATACGATTGATGATGATGATGAGTGCTGGGGCAGATATGGGATAATCAGGTGGATAGACTCCAATCTAAGAGGAAGGCAGAGCAGCCCCATTTTTCAGATGCAGAAAACGGTAGCCCAGAGGGGTGAAGTGACTCATCCAAGGTCATACATCAGGCTCACGGTGAAGCTGGGACTAGAATCCGGGTCTCACAACTCCTAACCCTGTGTTCTTTCCAAATCAATCATGATGAAAATCTTCAATTCCCCAAATCCATGATGCGTGGAAGCATTTCTTCCTTGTAACCACGGAGGGTAAATTCTGTCACCACCGATTCTCTGTGGTCACTACCAGTTTTCCTGCCCTTGCTTGAGAAGCAGCGTGGCTCAGTGGAAAGAGCCCGGGCTTTGGAGTCAGAGGTCATGGGTTCAAATCCAGGCTCCGCCACTTGTCAGCTGTGTGACTTTGGGCAAGTCATGTTTGTACATATTTATTACTCTATTTATTCATTTATTTTACTTGTACTTATCTATTCTATTTATTTTATTTTGTTAGTATGTTTGGTTTTGTTCTCTGTCTCCCCCTTTTAGACTGTGAGCCCACTGTTGGGTAGGGACTGTCTCTATATGTTGCCAACTTGTACTTCCCAAGCGCTTAGTCCAGTGCTCTGCACACAGTAAGCGCTCAATAAATATGATTGATTGATTGATTGATTCTCTGTGCCTCAGTTCCCTCATCTGTAAAATGGGGATGAAGACTGTGAGCCCCACGTGGGACAACCTGATCACCTTGTATCCCCCCAGCGCTTAGAACAGTGCTTTGCACATAGTAAGCGCTTAACAAATGCCATCATTATTATTATTATTATTAAGTGCTGCTCTCTGTCAGAGCTTGGACTCAGCCAGGGAGTTTCTCATGCTTGATACAGATTGCATCAACTCCTAGGGGCAGGAACCTCTTTAACTTTTACCATTTGCTTTCAAGAGCCCAGTGCAGTGCTCTCCACACAGGGGGTGCCCAGTACTGCGTTCTGCTAGGCACTCAGTACAGCACAGCACTCTGTAAATAAATAAATATTTATGTATTTATTTTACTTGTACCTATCTATTCTATTTATTTTATTTTGTTAGTATGTTTGGTTTTGTTCTCTGTCTCCCCCTTCTAGACTGTGAGCCCACTGTTGGGTAGGGACTGTCTCTAGATGTTGCCAGCTTGTACTTCCCAAGCGCTTAGTACAGTGCTCTGCACACAGTAAGCGCTCAATAAATATGATTGATTGCACTCTAGTGGGCTAGACTGTGAGCCCACTGTTGGGTAGGGACCGTCTCTATATGTTGCCAACTTGTACTTCCCAAGCGCTTAGTACAGTGCTCTGCACACAGTAAGCGCTCTATAAATACGATTGATTGATTGATTGCACATAATGAGTCCCCAGTGCAGTGCTCTGGACATAGTAAAGGCTCAGTACAGTTCTGTACCCAGCTGATGAACGGTACAGTGTGCTTCACACACACACACAAAATGGTATTTGTTAAGCGCTTACTAAGCGCCAAACACTGTATCACGCTCTGGGGTGGATACAAGCCAATTGGTTAAGACAGAATCCTTGTCCCGTGTAGGGTTCACAGTTTTAATCCCCATTTTACAGATGAGGTAAGTGAGGCAGAGAGACGTGACTTGCCCAGGGTCACGCAGCAGACAAGTGGCAGAGCCGGGATTTGAACCAGGTCCTTTTGATTCCCAGGCCGTGCTCTAGCCACTAGGCCACACTGCTTCTCAGTACAGAGAAGAAGTGTGGCTCAGTGGAAAGAGCCCGGGCTTTGGAGTCAGAGGTCGTGGGTTCAAATCCCGCTCCGCCAACTGTCAGCTGTGTGACTTTGGGCAAGTCACTTCACTTCTCTGGGCTTCAGTTCCCTCATCTGTAAAAAGGGGATTAAGACTGTGAGCCCCATGTGGGACAACCAGGTCACCTTGTATCCCCCCAGCACTTAGAACAGTGCTTTGCACATAGTAAGTGCTTAACAAGTACCATTATTATTATTATTACTATTATTATTATTGTTATTATGACAGCACTCTGAACGCTAGAGGTGATAGTGGAAAGGAAGAGTTGGAAGAGAACCTATGATGTAATGCCAGATTTGCATATCTACTACTTTCTTCAGTATTCCAGGTGTTTCCGCCTGGAATTCCACAGCATTCCACAGTCTTTTAGACTGTGAGCCCACTGTTGGGTAGGGACTGTCTCTATATCATCATCATCAGTCGTATTTATTGAGCGCTTACTATGTGCAGAGCACTGTACTAAGCGCTTGGGAAGTACAAATTGGCAACATATAGAGACAGTCCCTACCCAACAGTGGGTTCACAGTCTAAAATGTTGCCGACTTGTACTTCCCAAGCGCTTAGTACAGTGCTCTGCACAAAGTAAGCGCTCAATAAATATGACTGATTGATTGATTGATTGATTGGGTCAGCTCAAAATTTCTCGCCATCATCTGGCTGGTCAAAAGATGCTTAAAAGCGGAACTGAGCATGTCAGCTTTTTAAAGCTCTCGTTCATTTAACACCCATTGTTTTCCTCTCCAAGATTTCATGCTGGTTTCATGATGGAGGAAATGTATCTGGAAGCAGCTGCCAAAAAAATCACAACTCATGTGGCTTTGGACTCTGCGGGATTTCTTTCACCACTGCTCCATTTTCTCAACCGCTCCTCCACCTTTCCATCGCCCCTCCAAAACACACTGCTCCTTAACCCACTGTTAAACCCATCTCTCCATGCTTGTTACCCAATTCGTAATCCCATCTGGGGCAGATGTAATATTCATTCGCCCCTCATTTGAATTATTCATGCAAACCATTTGCTTTCCTAATGGGGCTGCAAGGTGACTTTCATTTGCCCTTTGACTTCACACGTAATGATAATAACAATATTGATTAAACAATAATAGCATTTGCTAAGCATTTACTATATGCCAAGTGCTAAGTGCTGGGGCCCTGCTGAGAGCTCACCTCCTCCAGGAGGCCTTCCCAGACTGAGCCCCTTCCTTCCTCTCCCCCTCGTCCCCCTCTCCATCCCCCCATCTTACCTCCTTCCCTTCCCCACAGCATCTGTATATATGTATATATGGTTGTACATATTTATTACTCTATTTACTTATTTATTTATTTATTTTACTTGTACATTTCTATCCTATTTATTTAATTTTGTTGGTATGTTTGGTTCTGTTCTCTGTCTCCCCCTTTTAGACTGTGAGCCCACTGTTGGGTAGGGACTGTCTCTATGTGTTGCCAATTTGTACTTCCCAAGCGCTTAGTACAGTGCTCTGCACATAGTAAGCGCTCAATAAATACGATTGATTGATTGATTGATTGATTGGGGCAGATACAAGGTAATCAAGTATCACATGGGGCTCAGAGTCTAAGTCTGAGAAGCAGCCTGGAAAGAGGCCGGGCTTGGGAGTCAGAGGTCATGGGCTCTAAACCTGGCTCCGCCACATGTCTGCTGTGTGACCTTGGGCAAGTCACTTAACTTCTCTGAGCCTCAGTTACCTCATCTGTAAAATGGGGATTAAGACTGTGAGCCCCACGTGGGACAACTTGATCACCTTGTATCCCCCCCAGTGCTTAGAACAGTTCTGTGCACATAGTAAGCGCTTAACAAATGCCATCATTATTATTATTATTAAGTCACTTAACTTCTCTGGGCATGAGAAGCATGAGGGCAAATGCATTATTAACTTCTCTTATTTATTTATTTATTTTAGTACATATCTATTCTATTTATTTTATTTTGTTAGTATGTTTGGTTTTGTTCTCTGTCTCCCCCTTTTAATCAATCAATCAATCAATCAATCAATCGTATTTATTGAGCGCTTACTATGTGCAGAGCACTGTACTAAGCGCTTGGGAAGTACACTTTTAGACTGTGAGCCCACTGTTGGGTAGGGACTGTCTCTATATGTTGCCAACTTGTACTTCCCAAGCGCTTAGTACAGTGCTCTGCACACAGTAAGTGCTCAATAAATACGACTGATGATGATGATTGATGATGGGCCTCAGTTACCTCATCGGTACCTCATCTGTACCTCATCTCCCCCTCCCCATCCCCCCCCGCCTTACCTCCTTCCCCTCCCCACAGCACCTGTATATATGTATGTACGTATTTATTACTCTATTTTATTTGTGCATATTTATTCTATTTATTTTATTTTGTTAATATGTTTTGTTTTGTTCTCTGTCTCCCCCTTCTAGACTGTGAGCCCACTGTTGGGTAGGGACCGTCTCTAGATGTTGCCAACTTGGACTTCTCAAGCGCTTAGTACAGTGCTCTGCACACAGTAAGCGCTCAATAAATACGATTGAATGAATGTAAAATGGGGATTAAGACTGTGAGCCCCACGTGGGACATCCTGATCACCTTGTATCCCCCCAGCACTTAAGAACAGTGCTTCGCCCATAGTAAGCGCTTAACAAATGCCATTATTATTATTATTATTGTCAGAGGGAGAACAGGTATTTTGCAGATGACGGACCTGAGGCATGGAGAAATGAGGTGACTTACCCAAGGTCACACAGCAGGTAAATTGCAGAGCGGGGATTAGAACCCAGCTCCTCTGACTCCAAGGCCTCAGTTTTTTCCACTAGGCCAGGCTGCTTTTTGCACGGATCCTCATGTTATGTGGACGGGTGGCTCGTAGTTTCATGCCCTTTTACATCATCTCTCAAGTAGCCTTGAAAAAATCTGGCATCACGTCTTCACTCTGTCCTCACCAACAGCCCAGGCGCCACACCTTGCGAAGGAACGAACCGCTGTTTTGCCACTTAAAGGAATGGAAAATAAATGATCAGTGAGAAACCGATGTTAGTGAAGAAAACCTATTTAATAAGAATTCAATGTTCTACCAAAATCAAAGAAAGAATACTACTGGTCATCTTTCAACCGTATCTTTAAAAATATGACAAACCAGACCCGTGGCAATGGAGAGGTGGAGGGGGAGGAGACAGGAAGTGGAAGGGGAGGGCAACAGTCAAGAGAGGAGGAAAAAGGAGGAGAAGAAAATGGGGAGGAGAGGAGTGGAGTGAAGAGAGAAGAGCAAATGCAGAGCAAATGGTTAGTGGGGAGGGAGGAATAGAAAGGGGTGGGGAGGAGGGGATCAAACTAATCAAGCTAATCTTACACTCTAGAGGATATCCAGTCCTGTAAGTATCCACCCAGAAGACCAGTATGTTCACTGTTCAGCTAATGTGATTAGCAGTATTTCCCTCTAATGGCTTCATCAATGAATTTATTTCCAAATCTCATCCACAAGCAGTCTAGCTCAAACACCTGAATACCAGATTGACGGTGTCCTCTTAGAGACTCCTCGAAGCAGGGAAGCAGTGCATATTTTTCAGGTACAATCCTTTCCAAAAACTAGTGCTGCGAGAAGTGGAGGGTAAAACTGACTCTGCAGATATGCAGCTTTGTTGCCTAATGGAAATTGAAAATAGGCTGGGGTGGAGGATTAGATGAATTTAGAGGAAATTAGAATCCAATTGGGATGTTAGTTTTTCACCCCGAGGGAGACAACCTGGGTGACCTGGGTGCTGTGGGGGTTGATCATATTTTGCTTCTGTATTATCCTTATTATCCCACTCCTGCATCTAGTTTCCCAGCTGGCTGTTTCTTGTCAGTGAAACCATAGACTCGTCTGATTGGTTCATAGTTAAACCATCCATGTGCGTTTTATCGCCTAGAATTTTACTTCACGGGAAGTTTTCGGCTCATTGATGTATTTTCCAGAATTGAATTTGCTTTAGAAAGTCGTATAACTCTTCATGTTCCTCCAATCGAACAACACCTGTCCTCCCCCCTACTTAGATTGTGAGCCCCATGTGGGACAGGGACCGTGTCAGAGCTGATTAACTTGTATCTAACCCAGCGCTTAGAACAGTGCTTGACATGTACTAGGCATTTAATAAATGCCATTATAGAATAATTATAGAGCGCTTACATTGTGCAGAGCAACTGTACTGAGCACTTGGGAGAGTATAGTATTAACAGAGTCCCCAAGGAACTGACAGAATAGAGGGGGAGACAGATGTTAAAATGAATTACAGATACATCAGTGCTTTAGGCTGAGGATGGGGGTGAATAAAGGCTACAAATGTAAATGCAAAGGCGATGAAGAAGGGAGAAGGAGGAAAATACCAAAAACCAAAGGAATTTTGGATATTCAAACACGTGACCTACATTTTCCCAGATAACTAAATAACATTTCTAAGATCTACCTTTCAACCCCCCGAAAACCAGAGAAGCATGCATAATCCACTGGGGTGTGCCACATTAAGGATTACACACTTTATTGCACAGATGAGAGCAATTACAGTGAAAACTGTGAAATAGTATGTTAGACTCTTTCAAAAATGTTCTGACATGCAAATTTTCCTCTTGTTTCTCCCTATACAGTTACCAGCTGCTATAGAACAGCGGGGTTTCAGGTAGTAATGGGAAAGGGCTTGTTTTCTACAGTGGGGCCATTTTCAAAACACTTCAAGGTTAATGCTAGCAGACGGTGCTGGAATCAGAAGGGAGGTTTAGTCAGGTCTCGAAAAATGAGCTGGTAAAAAGGAATTAGAGTGTAGAAACCTATGAAAGAGGGAGTGGAGAAAGCAGAACCCTAAGGTTTTGGAATAATTTGAAGGTATTAGTTATTTAATTATTTTATTTCACCGCCCCCCGCCCTTCCCCTCTCCTCACCCCTCACGTTGATGGTTTTCTAAAATGGGCTTAATGAATGCTCTGGAAGTTCTATTCCCAGCCCGAAAGGATGGCTTTTAACCCAGAGTGAACAACTTCTTAATGGGCAATATACACCCACTCACCATAACTTAGTCCAAATGCATGCTCCTTTATGCACACAGTGAAATCATTTATAGGGTGTCTCTGGGGCTCAGAGTTGGCCTTTTACTGTTGTTCCTGGAGAGTGCAATCTTCCCTCGCGCGTGGTTGGCATAAATTGTCAGCGCAGCGACTCAATCGCTCAACCGATCAAGGGAAAGAGCATGGCCTCGTGGAAAGAGCACGGGCCTGGGGGTAAGAGGACCTGGGCTCTGAATCCAGCTCTGCCACTCGCCTGCTGTGCGACCTTGGGCAAGTTGCTTCTCTCAACCTCAGTTTCCTCAACTGTAAAAGGGGGATAAAGTACCTGTTCTCCCTCCTACTCAGACCGTGAGCCCCACGCGGGACAGGGGCCGTGTCCGGTCTGATTGATCTCGATCTACCCCAGCGCTTAGAATGGTGCCTGACACTCAATAATTGCTCAACAAATACTTCTAGACTGTGAGCCCGTTGTTGGGTAGGGACCGTCTCTCTATGTTGCCTACTTGTACTTCCCAAGCGCTTAGTACAGTGCTGTGCACACAGTAAGCGCTCAATCAATCAATCTATTTTATTTATTGAGTGCTTACTGTGTGCAGAGCACTGTACTAAGCGCTTGGGAAGTACAAGTTTACAACATATAGAGACAGTCCCTACCCAACAGTGGGCTCACAGTCTAGAAGGGGGGAGACAGAGAACAAAACAAAACATATTAACAAAATAAAATAAATAGAATAGATATGTGCAAGTAAAGTAAGTAGAGTAATAAATACATACAAACATATATACATATATACAGGTGCTGTGGGGAAGGGAAGGAGGTAAGATGGGGGGATGGAGAGGGGGACGAGGGGGAGAGGAAGGAAGGGGCTCAGTCTGGGAAGGCCTCCTGGAGGAGGTGAGCTCTCAGTAGGGCCTTGAAGGGAGGAAGAGAGCTAGCTTGGCGGATGGGCAGAGGGAGGCCATTCCAGGCCCGGGGGAGGACATGGGCCAGGGGTCGACGGCGGGACAGGCGAGAACGAGGCATGGTGAGGAGGTTAGCGGCGGAGGAGCGGAGGGTGCGGGCTGGGCTGGAGAAGGAGAGAAGGGAGGTGAGGGAGGAGGGGGCGAGGTGACGGACAGCCTTGAAGCCCAGGGTGAGGAGTTTCTGCCTGATGCGTAGGTTGATTGGTAGCCACTGGAGATTTTTGAGGAGGGGAGTAACATGCCCAGAGCGTTTCTGGACAAAGACAATCCGGACAGTGGCATGAAGTATGGATTGAAGTGGGGAGAGACAAGAGGATGGGAGATCGGAGAAAAGGCTGATACAGTAGTCCAGATGGGATCGGATGAGAGCTTGAACGAGCAGGGTAGTGGTTTGGATGGAGAGGAAAGGGCGGATCTTGGCAATGTTGCGGAGCTGAGACCGGCGGGTTTTGGTGACGGCTTGGATTTGAGGGGTGAACGAGAGAGCGGAGTCGAGGATGGCACCAAGATTGTGGGCTTGTGAGACGGGAAGGATGGTAGTGCCGTCAACAGTGATGGGAAAGTCAGGGAGAGGGCAGGGTTTGGGAGGGAAGACAAGGAGTTCAGTTTTGGACAGGTGCTTGAGCACCTGAGAGTGAACAATACAACAGAGTCGGCAGGCACGGTCCCTGCCCACAACGAGCTCTAGACCGTAAGCTCACTGTGGGCAGGGAATGTGTCTGTTTCTTGTTATGCTGCACTCTCCCAAGTGCTTAGCACAGTGCTCTACACACAGTAATAATGGCATTTATTAAGCGCTTACTATGTGCAAAGCACTGTTCTAAGCGCTGGGGAGGTTACAAGGTGATCAGATTGCCCCATGGGGGGGCTCACAGTTTTAATCCCCATTTTACAGATGAGGTAACTGAGGCGCAGAGAAGTTAAGTGACTTACCCAAAGTCACACAGCTGACAATTGGCAGAGTCGGGATTTGAACCCATGACCGCTGACTCCAAAGCCCGGGCTCTTTCCACTGAGCCATGCTGCTTGACTCTCCCTCCTGTAGTCATGACTGGTAGAGGACTGGAAACTCTCCAGGCGCGACCCTGAGAGGGGGATTAGTGATATTACTGCTACTATTATCACTACTACTACTATTACTACTACTGCTACTACCACTGCTATATTACTACTACTACTACTAATAATGGCATTCATTAAGCTCTTACTATGTGCAAGACACTGTTCTAAGCGCTGGGGGTATACAAGGGGGTATGCTACTACTATGATTACTATTACTGCGACTACTATTAGTGCTACTGGCAGAAGCAGCGTGGCTCAGTGGAAAGAGCCCGGGCTTTGGAGTCAGAGGTCATGGGTTCAAATCCCAACTCCACCCATTGCCAGCTGTATGACTTTGTGCAAGTCGCTTCACTTCTCTGGGCCTCAGTTCCCTCATCTGTCAAATGGGGATGAAGACTGTGAGCCCCCCATGGGGCAACCTGATCACGTTGTAACCTCCCCAGTGCTTAGAACAGTGCTTTGCACATAGTAAGCGCTTAACAAATGCCATTATTATTATTATTATTATTCTCTGGACCTCATCTGACAAATGGGGATGAAGACTGTGAGCCCTCTGTGGGACAACCTGATCACCTTGTAACCTCCCCAGCGCTTAGAACAGTGCTTTGCACATAGTAAGTGCTTAATAAATTCTATCATTATTATTAATGATACAATTATTAATAATGCTGCTACTACTACTGATTTTAAGAAGCAGCGTGGCTCAGTGGAAAGAGCCCGGGCTTTGGAGTCAGAGGTCATGGGTTCAAACCCCGGCTCCACCAACTGTCAGCTGTGTGACTTTGGGCAAGTCACTTCACTTCTCTGGGCCTCAGTTCCCTCATCTGTAAAATGGGGATTAAGACTGTGAGCCCCACATGGGACAATCCGCCCCAGCACTTATTACAGTGCCTGACACATAGTAAGTGCTTAACAAATACCACAATTATTATTACTATTATTATCAATAGCTGGGGGCAACCTGGGGCAGCAGGGTCTCCAAGAGCGATTGACCGAGAGGCAAATTGTATTCACTACGCCTAGTCATGGCCCGGCTGAAGGACTGGAGAAAATGTTTGTGAAATTTGCTAAATTGGGAAGTGGTGTTTACACCTCCAGAAAGTGTTGTTAACACACTGTAAGGCAGGAGGAGACCTTAGGATGAAATTCAGTACGACAAGCGCAAAGGTAGGACATTTAGGGATCAAACACTAATACAGGAGCTGAGAAAATCTGGTCCGCCCAAGTACAGCGTGTATATTTGTGTGTGTTTGTGTATGTGTGTGTGTGTGTGTGTGGGGGGGATTCTTAAATAACCATAAACTGGCTACAGGTCAGCTACATTGGACTGTTATTTAGAGAGTCCACAAAGTAGCATGGCCTAGGTGATGGAGCACTGGCTTGGGAGCCAGAAGAACCTGGGTTCTAATCCCAGCTCAGCCACTTCTCTGCTGTGTGACCTTGGGCAAGTCACTTCACTTCTCTGGGCCTCGGTTACCTCATCTGGAAAATGGGGACTGTGAGCCCCATGTGGGACAGGAACTGTGTCCAACCCGATTAGCTTGCATCTAGTCCAGTGCTTAGGACAGTGCTTGACACATAGCGCTTAAGAAATACCATTGCTATTATTAATATAATTAGTATTATTAGGTGTAGTCATTTCTGCTATGATCTTGGGAAGGGCCTCGTGTTATGGGAAAATTGCATTATAGTTACCAATGATTTAATGGAGAGGAATGGCTTAGGGGGTAAGTGGCTCAAAGATACCCTGGCATTTTCTGATGCAAATTCCTAGATTACTGTTGTAGGGACTGTCTCTATATGTTGCCAATTTGTACTTCCCAAGCACTTAGTACAGTGCTCTGCACATAGTAAGCGCTCAATAAATACGATTGATGATGATGTTGTAGTCATTTCTGCTATGATCTTGGGAAGGGCCTCGTGTTATGGGAAAATTGCATCATAGTTACCAATGATTTAATGGAGAGGAATGGCTTAGGGGGTAAGTGGCTCAAAGATACCCTGGCATTTTCTGATGCAAATTCGTAGATTACTGTTGTAGTCATTTCTGCTATGATCTTGGGAAGGGCCTCGTGTTATGGGAAATTTGCATTATAGTTACCAATGATTTAATGGAGAGGAATGGCTTAGGGGGTAAGTGGCTCAAAGATACCCTGGCATTTTCTGATGCAAATTCCTAGATTACTGTTATGTCCACCACTAGCGCAATGCTTTATACTCTGGCCATTCATTGATATGAAGTTGCAGAAAGACCCTTGAATCCAGTCCAGAAAAGCTGAGACAGAGGCTGGGGGGTGTAGCAGCATTAGCTGTGTGACTTTGGGCAAGTCACTTCACTTCTCTTGGCCTCGGTTCCCTCATCTGTAAAATGGGGATGAAGACGGTGAGCCCCCCGTGGGACAACCTGATCACCTTGTAACCTCCCTAGCGCTTAGAACAGTGCTTTGCACACAGTGAGCGCTTAATAAATGCTAATATTATTGTTATTATTATCAGGTGTCAACTAATGTCACATACTTGCTTATAACTGCTTCTTCCTATACCAGATCTACTTGTGCTAGTGTGTGAATCGTATTCTAACAGAACAGACTCGTGTTGTGGAAGAAAACATTTCTTAATCAATCAATCAATCATATTTATTGAGCAGCGTGGCTTAGTGGCAAGAGCAGGGGTTTGGGAATCAGAGGAGGTGGGTTTTAATCTTGGCTCCGCCACTTGTCTGCTGTGTGACTTTGGGCAAGCCACTTAACTTCTCTGGGCCTCAGTTTCCTCCTCTGTAAAATGGGGATTAAGACGGTGAGCCCCACGTGGGACAACCTGATCACCTTGTAGCCCCCCCAGCGCTTAGAACAGGGCTTGGCACATAGCAAGCCCTTAACAAATGCCATCATTATTTATTATTATCTCCTTCCTGCCAAATCCAATGTCCTCTACTCCGTCTTGATCGTCCTCAAACTCTCAGCTGCCTTCAACACTGTGGACCATCCCTTTTCTCTTGGAAACATTATCCAACCTTGGCTTTACTGACACTTTCCCGTCCCGATTCTTCCCCATCTCTCTGGCTGTTCCTTCTCCGTCTCCTTTCCGGGCTTCTCCTCTGTCTCTCTCTCCCTGCAGGGAGGCGGTCCCTCAAGGTTTAGTTCTGACTTGCCTACTATTCTCCATCTACACCCATTCCCTTGGAGAACTCATTCGCCGAGCCCACTTTTGGGTAGGGACCGTCTCTATATGTTGCCAACTTGTACTTCCCAAGCGCTTAGTATAGTGCTCTGCACACAGTGAGCGCTCAATAAATACGATGGAATGAATGAATGAATTCACTCCCATGGCTTTTATAATAATAATAATAATGATGCTTTTCAACTAGCGTCGCTCTGTGGATGATTCCCAAATCTGCATCTCAGATGGAATCTCTCTCCTCTGCTTTCTTGTATTTCCTCCTGCCTGGGACATCGCTACTTGGAAGTCCCATGTCAAAACAGAACTCCTCATCTTCTCACCTAAACCCTGACCTTCCCGTCACTGTAGACAGCACCACCACCCTCCTTGTCTCACAGGCCCGTAACCTTGGCATAATCCTCGACTCCTCAAATCCTGCTTGGCACAGACATACTCAATCTGTCATCAAATCCTGTCGGTTCAACCTTCACAACCTCGTTACAATCCATCCGTTCCGCTCCATCCAAACTACTGCCTCATTAATCCAAACACCTATTTTATCCTGCCTAGATTACCGTATCAGCCTCCTTGCGGACCTCCCTGCCTCCTGTCTCCACCCACCCCAGTCCATGCTTCACTCTGCTGCCCAGATCATTTTTCTACAAATCTATTCAGTCCATGCTTCCCCCCTCCTCAAGAACCTCCAGTGATTGCCTATCCACCTGCGCATCAAACCGAAACTCCTTAGCATTGACTTTAAAGCACTCAGTCAGATCACTCCCTCCTACCCAGCGCTTAGAACAGTGCTTTGCACATAGTAAGCGCTTAACAAATACCATCATTATTATTATTACCTTACCTCGCTGACTTCCTATTACAACCCAGTCCACACAACTGTCATCTGTCTCACTGCCATCCCCTTGCCCACATCCTCCCTCTGTCCTAGAACCCCCTTCCCCTCTTCATATCCAACGGACGACCTCTCTCCCCACCTTCAAATCCTCATTAAAAGCACATTTCTCCCTAAAGGTCTTCCCCGACTGAGCCTTCATTTCCCCTATTCATTCATCCTTTCAGTCGTATCTGTTGTGTGCAATGCACTGTACTAAGCGCTTGGGAGAGTACACTATAGCAACACAGACACATTGCTGCCCACAACGAGCTCACAATCTCTCTCTCTCTCCCTTCTGAATCCCCCTTGCTCCCGGATTTGCATCTTTATTCACCCCACCCTCAGCCCCACGGCACTTCTATACGGATCCATAGTGCATTTTAATGTCTATTTCCCCCTCTAGACCATAGTTGAACAGCATGGCCTAGTGGATAGAGCACGGGCTTGGGAGTCAGAGGTCGTGGGTTCTAATCCCGGCTCCGCCACTTGTCAGCTATGTGGCTTTGGGAGAGTCACTTAACTTCTCTGTGCCTCAGTTACCTCATCTGTCAAATGGGGATGAAGACTGGGAGCCCCATGTGGGGCAACCTGATTATGTTGCATGTGTTAAGTGCTTAACACATAGTAAGCACTTAACAAATGCCATAATTATAATTATTATTATGAGCTCCTTGTGGGCAGTGAATGAGACTAATAATAATAATGGCATTTATTAAGCATTTACTATGTGCAAAGCACTGTTCTAAGCGCTGGGGAGGTTACAAGCTGACCAGGTTGTCCCACGGGGGGCTCACGGTCTTAATCCCCATTTGACAGATGAGGGAACTGAGGCCCAGAGAAGTGAAGTGACTTGCCCAAAGTCACACAGCTGACAAGTGGCGGAGCCGGGATTTGAACCCGTGAACTCTGACTCCAAAGCCTGTGCCCTTTCCACTGAGCCACGCTGCTTCCATAATAATGGCATTTATTAAGCGCTTACTATGTGCAAAGCACTGTTCTAAGCACTGGGAGGGTACAAGGTGATCAGATTGTCCCACGTGAGGCTCACAGCCTTAATCCCCATTTTACAGACGAGGTAACTGAGGCACAGTGAAGTGACTTGCCCAAAGTCACACAGCTGACAATTGGCGGAGCTGGGATTTGAACCCGTGACCTCTGACTCCAAAGCCTGGGCTTTTTCCACTGAGCCACGCTGAAGACTACCAACTGTTATAGTGTCATCTCCCAAATGATTTGTACAGTGCTTTACACGCCGTAAGTGCTCAATAAATACACTCGATTGATTGATTCTGTGTACGGAAAGAGCCCGGCTCTGGGAACGGGGAGCCCTAAGTCCACGTCCCATGTTTTGTTTTATTGTCTATCTCCCCCTTTGAGACTGTGAGTCCGTTGTTGGGTAGGGACCGTCTCTATATGTTGCCGACTTGTACTTCCCAAGCGCTTAGTACAGTGCTCTGCACACAGCGCTCAATAAATACGATTGAATAAATGAATGAATTGTATTTTATTAATCCTTACCGTGTGTAGAGCACTGTACTAAGTGCTTGGGAGAGTACAACAATTGACACATTCCCTGCCCACCACCAGCTTACAGTCTGGGGGGTGGGGGGTGGGGACATAGACATTAATATAAATAAATAAATTGCAGATATGTACAAAAGTGCTGTGGGGCTGGGAAGGGGGAAGAAAAAAGGAAGCAAGTCAGGGTGAGGCAGAAGAGAGTAGGAGAAGTGGAAGGGATTAGTCAGCCTCCACATTATGTTCCTCCGCTAGACCATAAGCTCTCTGTGGGCAGGGATATTATCATCATCAATCGAATTTATTGAGCGCTTACTATGTGCAGAGCACTGTACTAAGAGCTTGGGAAGTACAAATTGGCAACATATAGAGACAGTCCCTACCCAACAGTGGGCTCACAGTCTAAAAGAGTGGGCTCACAGTCTAAAAGATTATCGAACAACTGTACTGTATTGTACTCTCCCAAGCACTCAATGCACAGCAGACACTCAGTAAATACCGTTGATTGACCGATGGTTTGAAGCTTCACAACAGTTTCATTCATTCATTCAATCGTATTTATTGAGCGCTTACTGTGTGCAGAGCACTGTACTGAGCGCTTCTGCTTCCATATCGTAGCAACAGCAGAGGAATAGATTGGGTTTGGGCCAGTGGAGACACCATTAACGGACTGTGAGCCCGTTATTGGGTAGGGACTGTCTCTATGATGTTGCCAACTTGTACTTCCCAAGGGCTTAGTACAGTGCTCTGCACACAGTAAGCGCTGAATAAATACGATTGAATGAATGAATGAATTAGGGATAATAATTATTTGGTATGTGTTAAGCGCTTACTATGTGCCAAGCACTGTTCTAAGCGCTGGTAATGCAGTCTCTTGTACTAACAGCCTTGGGTACTAATTCCTGTTGTATCTCCTGGACCTTATAGAGCAGATGAACTTTCTCAGACACTTCTGCTTCCTGAAAGGAGGGTGTCCTGTATATATGTATATATATATATACACACACACATATATACCTGTATATATGTATATGTGTTTGTACATATTTATTACTCTATTTATTTTACTTGTACATATCTATTCTATTTATTTTATTTTGTTAGTATGTTTGGTTTTGTTCTCTGTCTCCCCCTTTTAGACTGTGAGCCCACTGTTGGGTAGGGACTGTCTCTATATGTTGCCAACTTGGACTTCCCAAGCAGTTAGTACAGTGCTCTGCACACAGTAAGCGCTCAATAAATACGATTGATTGATTGTCCTTTCATTCATTCAATCGCATTTATTGAGCACTTGCTGTGTACAGAGCACTGTATTAAGCACTTGGAAAGTACAGTTCAGCAACAGATGGAGACAATCCCTACCCAACAACAGGCTCACAGTCTAGAAGGAGGAGACAGACAACAAAACAAAACAAGTAGACAGGCATCAGTAGCATCAAAATGGATAAGTGGAATTATAGATTCATTCAATCGTATTTATTGAGCATTTACTGTGTGCTTGGGAAGTACAAATTGGCATCATATAGAGACGGTCCCTACCCAACAACGGGCTCACAGTCTAGATATATACACAGCATTAATAAAATAAATAGAATAATAAATATGTGCAAATAGTCACAACTGCTGTGGGGTGGGGAAGGGGGTAGAACAGAAGGAGGGAGTCGGGGCGATGGGGAGGGGAGGAGGAGCAGAGGAAAAGGGGGGCTCAGTCTGGGAAGGCCTCCTGGAGGAGGTGAGCTCTCAGTAGGGCCTTGAAGGGAGGAAGAGAGCTAGCTTGGCGGAGGGGCAGAGGGAGGGAATTTCAGGCCAGAGGTAGGACTTGGGCCGGGGTAGACGGCGGGACAGGCGAGAACGAGGCCCGGTGAGGAGGTTCGTTGCGGAGGAGCGGAGGGTGCGGGCTGGGCTGGAGAAGGAGAGAAGGGAGGTGAGGGAGGAGGGGGTGAGGTGATGGACGGCCTTGAAGCCAATAGTGGGGATTTTTTGCTTGATACGGAGGTTGATAGGCAACCACTGAAGATTTTTGAGAAGGGGCTTGACATGCCCAGAGCGTTTCCGTAGAAAGATAATCTGGGCAGCAGAGTGAAGCGTAGACTGAAGCAGGGAGAGACAGGAGGTTGGGAGATCAGAAAGATCATTGAGAGGGTCGACATCAACAACTCCGAAGGGACACTGCCGTGTTTCCTCTGCTGCAAGGGGGTGACGAGTCATTGAGTCACTGACGAGAACCTTATTCCCTGTAATTTTCCACTGGGGGATTGCATAAAGAACGTCTCCTGCAATTTACTTCTGAAATATGATATTGTTTTTTTTTTTTTTTAGTGTTGGTGGGGGGGAGTGGAACGGTTTCGGGGGAAATGACTGTGCTTTGGTTGCCAGCGGTGGAGCAGGGAAGTGTGGGATTGAGTGTTAAAAGGCCCCCATTGTGACCCAGCCGTGGGTAGAGCACTTAGCTTGGAGTCGCAACGACAGTAATAACAATGATAACTTCTCCTCATAAAGGCTCAAGTTCTTAACAATCAACTCTGCGTTTGCAGTGTTATATACCAAACACCTCCCTCTTTGGCTCACGAGGTTGTGTTGGAATGAGACCTCTAGCGAAAAGTACAATAGACCCTTTGAGGGCACTGCAGTCTAAGAGCCATAAGGCAGGAAACGGGCTTCTCCTTCCTCTGTTCCTTTGCTGTCCCCTGCCTCAGTCTCTCCATCTGTAAAACAAGAGCTTCTGATCTTTCTCTGATCTGAGAAAGAGCCACGGAAAAGAGGACTTAATCAGGGAAGGCCTCTTGGAGGTGACCTTAATAATGCTTTGTATTATTATTACTATTATTGTTATTGTAGCACAATCCGCACAGCCCAGATAGAGGTGAAGTTGGAGGGAAAGGGCGTGCACAGGCAGGCAACATCCAACCCGGTGAATCTGTTTGTGTGTCTGCAACTTTACAGTATTTCATTCTGTACAATATCGAGTGGCGTGGGGCAAAAAAAAATTCTGCTGCTGGAAGGAGTGTGAGCAATCTATTAAGGCCTATTTCCCTGGAACAGCGGAAAGTCTCCAAGCTCTCGCCTCCAAGATCTATTCTTTCACTTGTTTTTCATGGTGGCCCTTGGCTGTAAACTCTATTAATGATAATAATGGCATTTATTAAGTGCGTACTATGTGCAAAACACTGTTCTCTGTTGCGGAGAAGCAGTGTGGGCTAGTGGAAAGAGCACAGAGCCAGGAGACCTGGGTTCTAATCCTGGCTCTTCCACTCGTCTGTTGTGTGACTTTGGGGAAATCGTTTCCCTTTTTTGTTCCCCAGTTCCCTCATCTACGAAATGGGGATTCAATCCCTGTGCTCCCTCCAACTTAAACTGTGAGCCCCAGGAGGAACTTGATAATAATAATAATAATAATAATAATGGCATTTGTTAGGCGCTTACTATGTGCAAAGCACTGTTCTAAGCACTGGGGGATACAAGGCGATCAGGTTGTCCCACGTGGGGCTCACAGTCTTAATCCCCATTTTACAGATGAGGTAACTGAGGCTCAGAGAAGTTAAGTGACTTGCCCAAGGTCACACAGCAGACGTGGCGGAGCTGGGATTCAAACCCATGACCTCTGGCTCCAAAGCTAGATGATGATTTTTTTACCCAGCATTTAACAGAGTGCCTGGCACTCAATCAATCAATCAATCAATCGTATTTATTGAGCGCTTACTGTGTGCAGAGCACTGTACTAAGCGCTCGGGAAGTACAAGTTGGCAACGTATAGAGACGGTCCCTACCCAACAGTGGGCTCACAGTCACTCAGTAAGTACTTAACAAATACCACAATTTTGGCCTAGTGAATAGAGCCTGGGCCTGGGACTCAGAAGGATGTGGGTTCTAATCCGGGCTCCGCCACTTGTTTGCCGTGTGACCTTGGGCAAGTCACTTCACTTCTCTGTGCCGCAGTTAAATCATCTGTCAAATGGGGATAAGGACTGTGAGCCCCAGTGGTCCAACCCAATTTGCTTGTATCGGTCCCAGCACTTAGTACAGTGCCTGGCACATAGTAAGTGCCTAGCAAATACTATTATTATTATTACTGTTGCTTGGTGTTGCAGTGGATTGTTACCACTGTCTTTACTACTACTAATAATAACAATGGCATTTTTAATAAATGCTTACTGTGTGCAAAGCACTGTTCTAAATGCTGGGGAGGTTACAAGGTGATCAGGTTGCCCCATGGGGGCTCACAGTTTGAATCCCCATTTTTACAGATGAGGTGACTGAGGCCCAGAGAAGTGAAGTGACTTGCCCAAAGTCACACAGCTGTCAAGTGGCGGATCCAGGTTTGAACCCATGACCTCTGACTCCAAAGCCCGGGCTCTTTCCACTGAGCCACGCTGCTTTAGCTGGCAACTCCCGCCTGGAATGGAAGTCCCATATCAAACAGGGACTACACCTAATTTCTAATGTTTGATGCGACCCCAGGGCTTGGTACGTCAATAAATAATAATGATCGTGGTATTTGTCACAGTCTAGAAGAGCCCGGGCTTGGGAGTCAGAGGTCGTGGGTTCTAATCCCAAGTGGTGGAGCCACTTGTCTGCTGTGTGACCTTGGGCAAGCCACCTCACGGTGCTCTGCACACAGTAAGCGCTCAGTAAATACGATTGAATGAATGTTGCCAACTTGTCCTTCCCAAGCGCTTAGTGCAGTGCTCTGCACACGGTAAGCGCTCAATAAATACGATTGAATGAATGAATGCATGAGTAAATACGATTGAATGAATGAATGAAATGAATTGGTGGGGCGGGGCCTGGTTGCTGGGGGCGGGGCCTGGTTGCTGGGAGCGGGGCCTGATTGGTGGGGGCGGGGTCTGGTTGCTGGGGACGGGGCCTGATTGGTGGGGTGGGCCTGGTTGCTGGGGGCGGGGCCTGATTATTGGGAGCGGGACCTGATTGGTGGGGCGGGCCTGGTTGCTGGGGGCGGGGCCTGATTCGTGGGGCGGGGTCTGGTTGCCAGGGGCGGTGCCTAATAGGTGGGGCGGGACCTGGTAGCTGGGAGCAGGGCCTGATTGGTGGAGCGGGGCCTGGTTGGTGGGGGCGGGGCCTGGTTGGTGGGGGCGGGACCTGATTGGTGGGGTGGGCTTGGTTGCTGGGGACGGGGCCTGATTATTGGGAGCAGGACCTGATTGGTGGGGCGGGGCCTGGTTGCTGGGGGCGGGGCCTGATTCGTGGGGCGGGGTCTGGTTGCCAGGGCGGTGCCTAATAGGTGGGGCGGGGCCTGGTTGCTGGGAGCAGGGCCTGATTGGTGGAGCGGGGCCTGGTTGCTGGGGGCGGGGCCTGGTTGGTGGGAGCGGGACCTGATTGGTGGGAGCGGGACCTGATTCGTGGGGCGGGGTCTGGTTGCCAGGGGCGGTGCCTAATAGGTGGGGCGGGGCCTGGTTGCTGGGAGCGGGGCCTGATTGGTGGAGCGGGGCCTGGTTGCTGGGGGCGGGGCCTGGTTGCTGGGGCGGGGCCTGATTGGTGGGAGCGGGACCTGATTGGTGGGGCGGGCCTGGTTGCTGGGGGCGGGGCCTGATTCGTGGGGCGGGGTCTGGTTGCCAGGGGCGGTGCCTAATGGGTGGGGCGGGGCCTGGTTGCTGGGAGCGGGGCCTGATTGGTGGAGCGGGGCCTGGTTGCTGGGGGCGGGGCCTGGTTGGTGGGAGCGGGACCTGATTGGTGGGGCGGGGCTAACAGGTGACCCCCCCCCCCCCTTCTAGACTGTGAGCCCACTGTTGGGTAGGGACTGTCTCTAGATGTTATCAACTTGTACTTCCCAAGCGCTTAGTGCAGTGCTCTGCACACAGTAAGCGCTCAATAAATACGATTGATGATGATGATGATGATTTGTTACTTACTATGTGCCAAGCACTGTATGACGCACTGGGGGAGATACAAGAAAATCAAGTCCCACTTGGGGAGCACATTCTAACCAATGCCAAAATGAACTAGCGGAGGACACAACAATAATATATGAAAGTGTAGGGAAGTGTTAGTCATGGTGGTATAATAATAATTATTGTGGTATTTGCTAAGTGATTACTATGTGCCAGGCACTCTGTTAAGCTCTGGGGTGGACACAAGCAAATTGGGCTGGACACAGTCCCTGTCCGATGTGGGGCTCACAGTCTCAATCCCCATTTTACAGAGTCATTCATTCAATCATATTTATTGAGCGCTTACTGTGTGCAGAGCACTGGACTAAGCGCTTGGGAAGCCCAAGTTGGCAACATATAGAGACGGTCCCCACCCAACAGCGGGCTCACAGTCTAGTAGGGGGAGACAGACAACAAAACAAAACCTATTAACAAAATGAAATAAATAAAAAGAGTAATAAATCAATCAGTTGTATTTATTGAGCGCTTACTGTGTGCAGAGCACTGTACTAAGCGCTTGGGAAGTCCAAGTTGGCAACATATAGAGACGGTCCCTACCCAACAGCGGGCTCACAGTCTAGAAGGGGGAGACAGACAACAAAACAAAACCTATTAACAAAATAAAATAAATAGAATAAATATGTACAAATAAAATGGAATAATAAATCTGTACAAACATATATACATATATACAGGTGCTGTGGGGAGGGGAAGGAGGTAAGGATGGGGAGGAGAGGGAGAGGAAGGAGGGGGCTCAGTCTGGGGATGAGATAACTGAGGCACGGGGAAGTGAAGTGACTTATCCAAGATCACACGGCAGACAAGTAGTGGAGCTAAGATTAGACCTCATGACCTTCTG
This sequence comes from Tachyglossus aculeatus, assembly GCF_015852505.1. NCBI lineage: Eukaryota > Metazoa > Chordata > Mammalia > Monotremata > Tachyglossidae > Tachyglossus > Tachyglossus aculeatus. The sequence continues at coordinate 131,059,895 of NC_052101.1, read as the reverse complement.
ACACTTGACTCCCAGGACTGTGCTCTATCCAGTAAGCCATGCTGCTTCTCAGGTATCAATCCTCTACCCCTTAACCTAGAAGTGGTGAGGTATGAGCCTGGGAATCAGAGGACCTGGGTTCTAATCCTGACTCTGCCAGTTACCTGCTGTGTGACCTTGGGCAACTCACTTCACTTCTCTGTGCCTCAGGTCCCGCATCTGTAAAACAATGATAATAATGATAATGGCACTTGCTAAGCACTGGGGTAGATACAAGTTAATCAGGTTGGACACAGTCCCTGTTCCACCTGGAACTCACATTCATCACCCCCATTTTCCAAATGAGGTAAGTGAAGCCCAGAGAAGTTAAGTGACTTGCTGAAGGTCACAGAGCAGGCATGTGGCAGAGTCAGGATTAGAACGCATGACCTTCTGACTTCCAAGCCCTTGCTCTATCCACTGTGTCGTGCTGCTTCTCTAAGGGATGAAGGATGAAACTAGGGATGAAGACTGTGAGCTCTGTCTGGGACATAACTTAACCAACACCAGAAAAACTAAAAACAAAATAACACTTGTCCCTATTGATGATGATGGCATTTATTAAGCGCCTACTATGTGCAAAGCACTGTTCTAAGCGCTGGGGGTTTACAAGGTGATCAGGTTGTCCCATGGGGGGCTCACAGTCTTAATCCTCATTTTTTCAGATGAGGGAACTGAGGCCCAGAGAAGTTAAGTGACTCGCCCAGAGTCACACGGCTGACAATTGGCGGAGCCGGGATTTGAACCCATGACTTCTGACTCCAAAGCCCGGGCTCTTTCCACTGAGCCACGCTGCTTCTCTGAGTATTGAGTCACTGGTTATTGTAACCCAATTTCCCCGTAGCACAAGGTTCTTGAAGAGTGCAACCTCCACATTCTTAGAAAGATGACTGTACTTATTCTCAGATCACGATATGTCAGAATTTTAGGACAAAGGAGCCGCAGAGTCTTTCTGTAAACACCGTAATATTTTCAGGAGGGCATAATGAAATATTGGTGGATAAAGCAGTCGAGTGGCTTGTACCTCTTACCCCCTAAACAGTTGCTGATCTCGGGCAAATCACTCGAAAAGCCTGCCGGCGTTCCAAAAAGCGTTACTTCATTTTGAAAATACCTCTCCAGCAGCCTGCTTAGCTCGAATCCGTCTATGGCTCTAGGATATATAAGGATTTCAGCTCAGCAAAACAGAAAACGAGTTCAAAGAAATATCCTCATAGTTGGCTGGAAAAAAATAAATGAAAAATACTAAAATAGATATAGGATAGAAAAGGCACGGGCCAGCGAAGCCAGAAATGTCACAGAACCCCTTAATTTATTTTAATGTCCGTTTCCCCCTCTAGACTGTACGCTAATTATGGGAAGGGCATATGTCATCCAACTCTGTTATATTGTACTCTCCCAAGTGCTTAGTACAGTGCTCGGCATGCCGTAAGCGCTCCATAAATATAATAATAATAATGATGGTGTTAAGCGCTTACTATGTGCCAAGCGCTGTTCTAAGCGCTGGGATAGATACAAGGTAATCAGGTTGTCCCACATGGGGCTCACAGTCTTAGTCCCCATTTTCCAGATGAGGTAACTGAGGCCCAGAGAATAATAATAATAATAATGATGACATTTATTAAGCGCTTACTATGTGCAAAGCACTGTTCTAAGCGCTGGGGAGGTTACAAGGTGATCAGGTTGTCCCACCGGGGGGTTTCACAGTCTTCATCCCCATTTTCCAGATGAGGTAACTGAGGCCCGGAGAAGTGAAGTGACTCGCCCAGGGTCACACAGCAGACAAGTGGCGGAGCCGGGATTAGAACCCACGACCTCTGACTCCCAAGCCTCGGCTCTTTCCACTAGGCCAAGCTGCTTCTCATTACTGTTTGATTGGAAGAAGTGTGCCATGGTGGGAATCAATCAATCAATCGTATTTATTGAGCGCTTACTGTGTGCAGAGCACTGTACTAAGCGCTTGGGAAGTACAAGTTGGCAACAATCGTTCCAACAAGTTGGAACAACTTGGGAAGAGCCTGGACTTGACTTCTAGTCACTGGCCTGCTATGTGACTTTGGGTGAGTTACGTGACCTCTCTGGGCCTCCATTTCCTCATCTATAAAATGGGAATCAGATGCGAGCTCCCGCTCCTCTTTGACTGGGAGCCCCGTGCGGGCCAGGTACTGTGATTTTTGTAGCTGTCCCGGGCATTGAATCCAGAATAAAAGCTTAATAAATGTCATTAAAAAAAAAAAACCCTTCTGGGGAGGGGTGAAGTGGGATTAAGGCCCTGCTGAGAGCTCACCTCCTCCAGGAGGCCTTCCCAGACTGAGCCCCTTCCTTCCTCTCCCCCTCATCCCCCTCTCCATCTCCCCCATCTTACCTCCTTCCCTTCCCCACAGCACCTGTATATATGTATATATGGTTGTACATATTTATTACTCTATTTATTTATTTTACTTGTACATATCTATTGTATTTATTTTATTTTGTTAGTATGTTTGGTTTTGTTCTCTGTCTCCCCCTTTTAGACTGTGAGCCCACTGTTGGGTAGGGACTGTCTCTATATGTTGCCAATTTGTACTTCCCAAGCGCTTAGTACAGTGCTCTGCACATAGTAAGCGCATAAATACGATTGATGATGATTGGAAGAGGTTTTGTCGTTGTAACTGGGCATTTGATATCTGCCTCAGCCTCAACCCCACAGCATTTATGTACACATCTTTAAATTACATATTATCAATTATTTATTTATATTAATGTCCGTCTCCCCTTTCATTCATTCATTCATTCAATCAATCGTATTTATTGAGCGCATACTGTGTGCAGAGCACTGTACTAAGCGCTTGGGAAGTACAAGTCGGCAGCATATAGAGAAGCCGCATGGCTCAGTGGAAAGAGCCCGGGCTTTGGAGTCAGAGGTCATGGGTTCGAATCCCGGCTCCGCCAATTGTCAGCTGTGTGACTTTGGGCAAGTCACTTCACTTCTCTGGGCCTCAGTTACCTCATCTGGAAAATGGGGATTAAGACTGTGAGCCCCACGTGGGACAACCTGCTCACCTTGTAACCTCCCCAGCGCTTAGAACAGTGCTTTGCACATAGTAAGCGCTTAATAAAAATGCCATTATTATTATTGTTATATAGAGACGGTCCCTACCCAACAACGGGCTCACAGACAACAAAACAAAACATGGAGACAGGTGTCAAAATCATCAGAACAAACAGCATTAAAGCTAGATGCACATCATTCACAATTAAGGCTGTGAGCCCCACGTGGGACAACCTGATTACCTTGTATCTGCCCCGGCGCTTAGGACAGTGCTTGGCACATAGTAAGCGCTTAACAAATACCATAATTATTATTATTATTATGAATAATTGCTGCAGACAGCCCAGTGTAACCCACTGCAAACCAGAAAGCAGTGGCTCTTTTGGAGATGTGTCGTGAAGACTGTGCGAAATAATAATAATAATTATAATAATAGTATTTGTTAAGAGCTTCTTATGTGCCAGGTACTGTTCATCATCAATCATCATCAATCGTATTTATTGAGCGCTTACTATGTGCAGAGCACTGTACTGTTCTAAGCACTGGGGTGGATACAAGCAAATCGGGGTGGAAACAGTCCCTGTCCCATGCCGGACTCACAGTTTCAGTGGAGGCGAAGAACAGCACCAGGTCAATCAATCAATCAATCAATCAATCGTATTTATTGAGCACTTACTGTGTGCAGAGCACTGTAGTAAGCGCTTGGGAAGTACAAGTCGGCAACATATAGAGACAGTCCCTACCCAACAGCGGGCTCACAGTCTAGAAGGGGGAGACAGAGAACAAAACCAACCATACTAACCAAATAAAATAAATAGAATAGATAGGTACAAGTAAAATCAATAAATATTTATTCATTCATTCAGTCGTATTTATTGAGCGCTTACTGTGTGCAGAGCACTGTACTAAGCACTTGGGAAGTACAAGTTGGCAACATATAGAGACGGTCCCTACCCAACAGCGGGCTCACAGTCTAGAAGGGGGAGACAGAGAACAAAACCAACCATACTAACCAAATAAAATAAATGGAATAGATATGTACAAGTAAAATAAATAAATATTTATTCATTCATTCAACATATTTATTGAGCGCTTACTGTGTGCAGAGCACTGTACTAAGCGCTTGGGAAGTACAAGTTGGCAACATATAGAGACAGTCCCTACCCAACAGTGGGCTCACAGTCTAGAAGGGGGAGACAGAGAACAAAACCAACCATACTAACCAAATAAAATAAATAGAATAGATAGGTACAAGTAAAATCAATAAATATTTATTCATTCATTCAATCGTATTTATTGAGCGCTTACTGTGTGCAGAGCACTGTACTAAGCGCTTGGGAAGTACAAACAACAAACAGAACAGTACAAGGACAAGGGACAGTGAATATGTGTGTGTATATGTGCATTTTCAGTCACATATGTAGTCACGGGTGGGCGTGGAAGCAGTGTTGTCTAGTGGAAAGAGCACAGGCCTGGGAGTTGAGAAGCAGCGTGGCTCAGTGGAAAGAGCCCGGGCTTGTACATATTTATTACTCTATTTATTTATTTATTTATTTATTTATTTCACTTGTACATTTCTATCCTATTTATTTAATTTTGTTGGTATGTTTGGTTCTGTTCTCTGTCTCCCCCTTTTAGACTGTGAGCCCACTGTTGGGTAGGGACTGTCTCTATGTGTTGCCAATTTGTACTTCCCAAGCGCTTAGTACAGTGCTCTGCACATAGTAAGCGCTCAATAAATACGATTGATTGATTGATAGATTGAGTCCGAGGTCATGGGTTCAAATCCCGTCTCCGCCAATTGTCAGCTGGGTGACTTTGGGCAAGTCACCTCACTTCTCTGGGCCTCAGTTCCCTCATCTGGAAAATGGGGATTAAGACTGTGAGCCCCACGTGGGACAACCTGATCCCCTTGTATCCGCTCAGTGCTTAGAACAGTGCTTTAAGCGCTTAGTATAGTGCCCTGCACACAGTAAGTGCTCAATAAATAAATACCCCAGACTGAGCCCCCTCCTCCCTCTCCCCCTCCTCCCCTTCCCCATCCCCCCAGCCTTACCTCTTTCCCCTCCCCACAGCACCTGTATATATGTATATATGTTTGTACGTATTTACTACTCTATTTATTTTATTTGTACACATTTATTGTATTTATTTTATTTTGTTAATATGTTTGGTTTTGTTGTCTGTCTCCCCCTTCTAGACTGTGAGCCCGCTGTTGGGTAGGGACCGTCTCTAGATGAAGCCAACTTGTACTTCCCAAGCGCTTAGTACAGTGCTCTGCACACAGTAAGCGCTCAATAAATATGATTGAATGAATGAATGAATAAATACGATTGAGTGACTGAGTCAGAGGACCTGGGTTCTAATCCTGGCTTCTCGCCTGCTGTATGACCTTGGGCAAGTTACTTAACTTCTCTGTGCCTCGGGTCCCTCATCTGCAAAACAGGATTAAATCCTACTTCGACTGTGAGTTCCATGTGGAACCCAATAATTTTGTGAGTACACCAGCACTTAGTGCAGTGCTTGGCATATAGTAAGTGCTTAATAACTACCATTTTTCATTATACTTCACTGCCAATGGTATCTTCTTCGAGCCCTAAGGATAACTAGAAATAAATCCTTTCTCAGAATATCAGAAGTTCCAGATGAGTTCTGATGGGGAACTCTCCTGCCCCACACTATTTTCCCGGCAGTGGCAAGAACCAAACCTCGTTTTCCAATATATCCTGGGAATAGGAAATGGAAATCTGATTTCTTCAATTGTGATTTCATGGAGTTTGTTGATTCTGCCTCTCCTTAGATGATGGTGGTTCCATTTGTTGCTTGGAAACTTGATATTCTCTGTAGAAGCCTTGGTCCTAGATGCCGATGGGTCCAATTAAGCTAAGCCTCTATTTAAAACAAACTTTATAAGTCACCACAAAATTTCACTTTAAATACCACAGAATTCTGTCTCTCTTTGTTCTTTTCTCCATCTGGAAACATTCAGATGACTCTCTTTCTTTGCTGACTCCATTTTGCTCCTAGATTTCTTCAATTCTTACCTACTTGCTCTCTTTCCATATCTATTCGTGTCGAGAAATATTAGCACTATGCTGTGGTCACTTTGGCCGTCAATGGGTCTTGCATGTAGTAAATCTTTGTGTGTCTATTTTAATGGTATTTGTTAAATGCTTACTGTGTTTCAAGCACTGCACATATCTATTCTGTTTATTTTATTTTGTTAGTATGTTTGGTTTTGTTCTCTGTCTCCCCCTTTTAGACTGTGAGCCCACTGTTGGGTAGGGACTGTCTCTATATGTTGCCAACTTGTACTTCCCAAGCGCTTAGTACAGTGCTCTGCACACAGTAAGCGCTCAATGAATACGATTGATTGATTGATTGATTGCTAGGAATCAGGTGGGACAGGGACTCTCTTCCACATGGAGCTCACAGTCTAACTAGGAGGGAGAACAGGTAATGAGTCCCCATTTTTCAGGTGGGGAAACTGAGGTCCAGAGACATGAAGTGACTTGCCCAAGGTCACCCAGCGTGGCGTAGTGGATAGATCACAGTCATGGGAGTCGGAAGGTTTTGGGTTCTAATCCCGCCTCCGCCACGTCTGCTGTGTGACCTTGTGCAAGTTACTTCATTTCTCTATAAAATGGGGATTGAGACCGTTGGCCCCATGTGGGACAGGGAAGGCGTCCCAACCCTATTTGCTTGAATTGATCCCAGCGCTTACTACAGTGCTGTTGCTTAATAATAATAATGATGATGGCATTTGTTAAGCGCTTACTATGTGCAAAGCTTAACTTCTCTGTGCCTCAGTTCCCTCATCTGTAAAATGGGGATTAAGACTGTGAGCCCCACGTAGGGCAACCTGACTTCCTTGTATCCCCCCCAGCGCTTAGAACAGTGCTTGGCACACAGTAAGCACTTAACAAATACCACAATCATGATCATTATCATAATAGTCATAATAATTATTATTAATGAATGGCAGAGGCAGAATTAGAACCCAGGTCCTCTGGCTCCGAAGCCCAGATTTATCCACTAGGTCATGCTGCTTCCCATGTGCTCCCCCCATGCCCACCTACTTGCTCACTGTACTCCGATCCCCAGAGAGAACACTATTAGCACAGAAGACTCATCTCTCTCATTCAACCCATATATTCAATCTGTCACCAAATCCTGCCGGTTCTACCTTCACAATAATAATAATAATAATAATTATGGTATTTGTTAAGCGCTTACTACGTGCCAAGCACTGTTCTAAGCACGGGGGGGGAATACAAGGAAATCAGGTTGCCCCATGTGGGGCTCACAGCCAATCCCCATTTTACAGATGAGGGAACTGAGGCACAGAGAAGTTAAGTGACTGGCCCAGTGTCACACAGCTGACAAGTGGCAGAGCCGGGATTAGAACCCATGACCTCGGACTCCCAAGCCCGGGCTCTTTCCACTGAGCCACGCTGCTTCTTATAATGAGCCCACTGTTGGGTAGGGACTGTCTCTATATGTTGACAATTTGTACTTCCCAAGCGCTTAGTACAGTGCTCTGCACATAGTAAGCGCTCAATAAATACGATTGATTATAATGATGCCTTGTTTATTTGTTTTGCTGTCTGTCTCCCCCCTTCTAGGCTGTAAGCCCGGTGTGGGCAGGGGTTGTCTCTCTTTATTGCTGAATTGTACTTTCCAAGCGCTTAGTACAGTGCTCTGCACACAGTAATGCTCAATAAATACGATTGAACAAAGGAAGGAAAGTGTATCTGACTTGAATCTTTCTCATCCTTGTTAAGGCCTAGCAGAACATCCTCGAGAATCTGCCCCTTTGTCTCCATTCAAACTTCCAGCATGGTGGGCCAAGAACTTGTCATGTCCCATCTCGATTACCACATCAGCCTCCTTGGTGACCTCCCTGCCTCCTGTCTCTCCCGAGTCCAGTCCATCCTTCCCTCTGCTGCCCCATCATTTTTCTATGAAAAGTTCAGTCCGTAATAATAAAAATAATAATGATGGCATTTACTCCTTCAGTCGTATTTATTGAGCGCTTACTGTGTGCAGAGCATTGTACTAAGTGCAGGGGAGGTTACAAGGTGATCAGGTTGTCCCACGTGAGGCTCACAGTCTTAATCCCCATTTTACAGATGAGGTAACTGAGGCCCACAGAATAGTAATAATAATAATAGTGATAGCATTTGTTAAGCACTTACCATGTGCAAAGCATTCATTCATTCATTCGTATTTATTGAGCGCTTACTGTGTGCAGAGCATTGTACTAAGTGCAGGGGAGGTTACAAGGTGATCAGGTTGTCCCACGTGAGGCTCACAGTCTTAATCCCCATTTTACAGATGAGGTAACTGAGGCCCACAGAATAGTAATAATAATAATAGTGATAGCATTTGTTAAGCACTTACTATGTGCAAAGCATTCATTCATTCATTCGTATTTATTGAGCGCTTACTGTGTGCAGAGCATTGTACTAAGTGCAGGGGAGGTTACAAGGTGATCAGGTTGTCCCACGTGAGGCTCACAGTCTTAATCCCCATTTTACAGATGAGGTAACTGAGGCCCACAGAATAGTAATAATAATAATAGTGATAGCATTTGTTAAGCACTTACCATGTGCAAAGCATTCATTCATTCATTCGTATTTATTGAGTGCTTACTGTGTGCAGAGCACTGTACTAAGTGCAGGGGAGGTTACAAGGTGATCAGGTTGTCCCACGTGAGGCTCACAGTCTTAATCCCCATTTTACAGATGAGGTAACTGAGGCCCACAGAATAGTAATAATAATAATAGTGATAGCATTTGTTAAGCACTTACTATGTGCAAAGCATTCATTCATTCATTCGTATTTATTGAGCGCTTACTGTGTGCAGAGCATTGTACTAAGTGCAGGGGAGGTTACAAGGTGATCAGGTTGTCCCACGTGAGGCTCACAGTCTTAATCCCCATTTTACAGGTGAGGTAACTGAGGCCCACAGAATAGTAATAATAATAATAGTGATAGCATTTGTTAAGCACTTACTATGTGCAAAGCATTCATTCATTCATTCGTATTTATTGAGCGCTTACTGTGTGCAGAGCATTGTACTAAGTGCAGGGGAGGTTACAAGGTGATCAGGTTGTCCCACGTGAGGCTCACAGTCTTAATCCCCATTTTACAGATGAGGTAACTGAGGCCCACAGAATAGTAATAATAATAATAGTGATAGCATTTGTTAAGCACTTACCATGTGCAAAGCATTCATTCATTCATTCGTATTTATTGAGTGCTTACTGTGTGCAGAGCATTGTACTAAGTGCAGGGGAGGTTACAAGGTGATCAGGTTGTCCCACGTGAGGCTCACAGTCTTAATCCCCATTTTACAGATGAGGTAACTGAGGCCCACAGAATAGTTATAATAATAATAGTGATAGCATTTGTTAAGCACTTACTATGTGCAAAGCATTCATTCATTCATTCGTATTTATTGAGCGCTTACTGTGTGCAGAGCATTGTACTAAGTGCAGGGGAGGTTACAAGGTGATCAGGTTGTCCCACGTGAGGCTCACAGTCTTAATCCCCATTTTACAGATGAGGTAACTGAGGCCCACAGAATAGTAATAATAATAATAGTGATAGCATTTGTTAAGCACTTACTATGTGCAAAGCATTCATTCATTCATTCGTATTTATTGAGCGCTTACTGTGTGCAGAGCATTGTACTAAGTGCAGGGGAGGTTACAAGGTGATCAGGTTGTCCCACGTGAGGCTCACAGTCTTAATCCCCATTTTACAGATGAGGTAACTGAGGCCCACAGAATAGTAATAATAATAATAGTGATAGCATTTGTTAAGCACTTACCATGTGCAAAGCATTCATTCATTCATTCGTATTTATTGAGCGCTTACTGTGTGCAGAGCATTGTACTAAGTGCAGGGGAGGTTACAAGGTGATCAGGTTGTCCCACGTGAGGCTCACAGTCTTAATCCCCATTTTACAGATGAGGTAACTGAGGCCCACAGAATAGTAATAATAATAATAGTGATAGCATTTGTTAAGCACTTACTATGTGCAAAGCATTCATTCATTCATTCGTATTTATTGAGCGCTTACTGTGTGCAGAGCACTGTACTAAGTGCAGGGGAGGTTACAAGGTGATCAGGTTGTCCCACGTGAGGCTCACAGTCTTAATCCCCATTTTACAGATGAGGTAACTGAGGCCCACAGAATAGTAATAATAATAATAGTGATAGCATTTGTTAAGCACTTACTATGTGCAAAGCATTCATTCATTCATTCGTATTTATTGAGCGCTTACTGTGTGCAGAGCATTGTACTAAGTGCAGGGGAGGTTACAAGGTGATCAGGTTGTCCCACGTGAGGCTCACAGTCTTAATCCCCATTTTACAGATGAGGTAACTGAGGCCCACAGAATAGTAATAATAATAATAGTGATAGCATTTGTTAAGCACTTACCATGTGCAAAGCATTCATTCATTCATTCGTATTTATTGAGCGCTTACTGTGTGCAGAGCACTGTACTAAGTGCAGGGGAGGTTACAAGGTGATCAGGTTGTCCCACTTGAGGCTCACAGTCTTAATCCCCATTTTACAGATGAGGTAACTGAGGCCCACAGAATAGTAATAATAATAATAATAGTGATAGCATTTGTTAAGCACTTACTATGTGCAAAGCATTCATTCATTCATTCAATTGTATTTATTGAGCGCTTACTGTGTGCAGAGCACTGGACTAAAAGCACTGTTCTAAGCGCTGGGGAAGTTACAAGGTGATCAGGTTGTCCCACGGGGGGGCTCGCAGTCTTAATCCCCATTTTACAGCTGAGGTAACTGAGGCCCGGAGAAGTGAAGTGACTTGCCCGAAGTCACCCAGCTGGCAATTGGCGGAGCCGGGATTTGAACCCATGATCTCTGACTCCAAAGCCCAGGCTCTTTCCACTGGGCCACGCTGCTTCTCTATGTCTATGTCTCCCCCCTCCTCAAGAACCTCCAGTAGTTGCCCATCCACCTCGGCCTCAGACAGAAACTCCTTACCATCAGCTTTCAAGCCCTCAATCACCTTGGCCCTTCCGACATTTACTTGCTAACCTTCCACTGCAGCTCAGGTCGCACCCTTGGCTCCTCTAATGCTAACCGACTCACTGTACAAATACAGAACGATTTCAGGAGTGTAGTTCTGTCATGCAAGTAGCATCTCTTTTATGTAATTATAACAATTTTGAATTCACAGGTTCTATCCGCGCTACATGTAAGAAACTCAAAACTAACTGGGATGCTGCCTTTATAGTGACTTTTTGTCCACCATCTATCCAATAGGTCATGTGGCTTCTCATTATTTATTACGCTTTCCTCATTATGTACTAACGAATCACAAAGAGTGAAAGAAGCAATTATGCTGTAATTATGTAAAACTAAACATAGGCTTACCTTTTTTAAAGTACCATACATTTTCTAATATGTTATTGAGAAGCAGTGTGCCCCGGTGGAAAGAGTGGAGTTATGGGAGTCAGAGGTCCTGGTTTCTAATCCCAGCTCCAGCACTTACCTGTATGACCTTGGGCCAGTCATTAAGTTCTCTGTGCCTCAATTACCTCATCTGCAAAATGAAGATTATGACTGTGAGCCCCGCGTGGGACATGGACTGTGTCTAGCCTGATTAGCTTGAATCCATCCCAGCACTTAGTACATTTCCTGGCTCATAGTAAGCACTTATATGCCATCCAAAAACATGTACGAAAAAAGATTCATGGAGCAGTCAAACAATGGTATTTACTGAGTGTTTTCTCATGCAGAATACTGTACTAAGCACTTGGGAGTCCCATCTCTCTTACCACCAACCTCTTGTCCAGTTCCTCCCTCTACCCCAACAGACCACCACTCTCCCCAGCTTCAAAGCTCTACTACTACTATTACTACTACTACTACTACTAATAATGGTATTTGTTAAGCGCTTACTATGTGCCGAGCACTGTTCTAAGTGCTGGCACTCTTCATCTCTTCCAAGAGGCCTTCCCTGACTACTTTTCATTCCCCTAACCTATATGCCCTCTTTTCTGCATTGCCTAAGCACTTGAGTGTGTGCCCCTTGATAATAATAATAATAATGATGGAATTTATTAAGTGCTTCCTATGTGCAAAGCACTGTTCTTAGCGCTGGGGAGGTTACAAGGTGACCAGATCGTCCCACGGAGGGGGGGGGGGGTCACAGTCTTAATCCCCATTTTACAGCTGAGGCCCAGAGACGTGAAGTGACTTGCCCAAAGTCACACAGCCGGGATTTGAACCCACGACCTCTGACTCCAAAGCCCGGTCTCTTTCCACTGAGCCCCGCCGCTTCTCACTTTGCACTTAAGCACTTTGATATTCATCCCATCCCCAGCCCCGCAGCAGTTATGTCCGTATCCTTAGATTCTGCTGTTTCACCTATCTGTAATTTGCTTTAGTATCTTCCTACCCCCCTAAACTGCAGGCTCCTTGTGGGCAGGGATCATGTCTGCCAACCCTACTGTATTGTATTCTTCCAAGCGTTTAGTACTATGGCTTGCACACAGTAAGTGTTCAAAAAATAGCATTGATAGATTGAAAGATTTTTTTAATGGTATTTGTTAAGCGCTTACTATGTGCGAGGCACCGTACGAAGCACTGGGGTAGATACGAGCTAATCAGGTTGGACACGGTCAGTCTTAATCCCCATTTTATAAAGGAAGGAACTGAGGCCCAGAGAAGTTTGGTGACTTGCCCAAGGTCATACAGCAGGTAAGTGGTGGATTCAGGATTAGAACCCAGGTCCCTCTGACTCCCAGGCTGAGGCTCTCTCCACTAGTCCACGCTGCTTCTTAAGCGCTTAGTCCAGTGCTCTGCACACAGTAAGCGCTCAATAAATACGAATGAATGCTTCTAGATACTGGTGTTTGCTGAAGGATCACTTTGCTGCATTACAGAGCCTTTCAGCGGCCAGCTAGTCAACCTTAACCACTATTTAAGCACTTAATTCATGTGCGTATCTCCTCCCCCTTCCCTCTTCCTATCTGTAATTCATTTTAATGCCTGTCTCTCCAGCTAGATTTTTAAGGCCATGAGGCCAAGGACTGTGTTGGCTACTTCTAAGTGTTTAGTACAGTGCTCTCCTCAGGGTTCAGGCTCAATAACTGCGTTTAATTTATGGATAATTCATCCCCACGCTTCCTGATACACTGCCTTCAGCCATTTAGAGACCTGTAGTCAAGAAAAGGGGACTGAGAGGTTAGGAACATAAGCTAGCCCATCGTAAAAACCATTAAACTAGTTATTCCAGCCCATAGTTGTTCACATGTTTTATTCACATGGAGAGGCCAACTTGCCAGCTTCTGCTAGCAACTATAAAATATGTATACATGCCTACATGAAGGCGGAAAAATGCTAGCTAGTGATCAAGTACTCCCTTGTATGCAGTTAATAAACGTTCCTGGCATCTGTCCAAGCTTCTTATTGCAAGCAGACTTTAAAAAATTACTATTATTTCAACTTTTTTCCTCAACAGCTGCAGTTAGTAACTTGATTATATTTCAGAAAGAGCCTGTATGTAACCAGACCCTTGGTTCTTAGTAATTAGGGTGTTTCATGCACATTGGAACAACAGTATGCTTTAGGCATGTAAATGTTTAAGTAGAAAAAAAAATACCTTCCTCTCTTACTTTGTTCTTTTCAAAATCAGAAGAAAATTTTTCTGAGGCTAAGATTCTACTACAGAGAAGCCTGTAGTGAGAAATACTGCTGGGTTTTTTTTTTAATTTCCAAACTTCCCCACTAAGGATCTAAACTTAGACATTACTTTTCCTCAAGCTTCTTGTACCAGAGATTTTTCCAAGATGGACTGAAAGCTCAAGATCGTGATTCATGCTCCCCTTCCCATGATTTCTCAAGGAAGGAACAGGTCTGCTAATTCTGTTGTATTTCCCCAAATGCTCAGTACAATGCTCTGCACCTAGTAAGCACTTAGAAAATACCATTGATTTTTTGATTGATTGAGTCTTCAATGGAGTCTGCAGGGTTACCACGGTAACTCCAGGTATGGTTTTGACAGAAGATAATAATAATAATGATGTAATAATAATGGTATTTGTTAAGTGCTTATTGTGTGCCAAGCATCGTTCTAAGTCCTGCGGTAGCTACAGGGTGATCAGATTGGACACAGTCCCTGTCCCACATGGGACTCACAGTCTAAGTAAAAGGGAGAACTGGAATTGCGTCTCCATTTTACAGTTGAGGAAACTGAGGCCCAGAGACCTTAAGTGACTTGCCCAAGGTCACATGGCAGGTAAGTGGTAGAGCAGGGATTAGAAGCCAATCCTCTTATGTCTCTTATTCCCCATGCTCTTTCCTCTAGGCCACACTGTCTCCTGACCTAGCCCTTCTTCTAAGCTCCCAAAATGTCCACAGATGACTAACCTGCTGGAATTTTGGTGGTTGTTATTTCCCCCAGATGAACCAGCCGGCCTTCACAGTGGTTTGAGAGAAAAGCGACCTTGTAACATAATGGGGCATATATGGTATTCACAGCATGGGAATCCATGCGAGTTTGGGAGGGCTGCCAATAATTCCACAAACACTAATGGGATGGAGGCTTATTCCAGAATTAGAAAAAGATCCTATGGGCAAAAAGAGCCCTTTCCATACCTACACCTTGTGATTTTAATGAGTTCGAGAAAGGATTTTAGGGCTTAAGGCATTTCACATGGTGGGGAATGCACAATACTTGAAGCCTTATCAGTAGGACGATCGGAGCGCTTTACACTACCTGAATGTGCTTTTTGAAAGAAGTGGCGACTTGTGTGGTATTTGCATCACCTTCCCAAACACCAGCTTATCTGTAAAGATACATTGCGGTCAGGGACGCCGTCAAAGGATAGGAAATTCCGTCTTTTCAGGGCTCGAGAGACCCTCGAGGCCAGGAGGACTTCAGAGATAATTACATGGGAGCTAGAGTCAGGGGGGCAGTTTTATGAACTTCACCCAGCACATGGCAGTTAGTCGTGGCTGTGGGCGCCAGTCATCAGGTCGGCTACTGCAGAGAAGATCTGGTTTCTGGCTAGTCCTTCTCCTGTCCGGTTTGGGGAAGGCGGTGAGGGATACCTTTTACCTCTGAAGACTTTATCGTCGGCATCCAGCCTCCCTCCTCTGCCCCAGCTCCTGCCCCAGAGTCCCGCGGCTTAAAGGAGGTGACCCGGTGAGGCCACGGGAGCAAGTCACGGGAGGAGGGGTTCCCCCCGAGAAGCACGCGCTAAGTTCTGCAGATCGCCAGAAAAGGCAGACTTCATCATGCTACACAACAGATGGAACGCATGCAATGCCCCCGACGATTGTCACCTGTGGGTCGGCAAAGATGCGTCCGGTATTCACGCACGCCACTCTCGTGTTTTTTGTTTTTCTCTTTCTTTTTAATGGTATTTGTTCAGTGCTTACTATGTGCCAGGCACTGTTCTAAGCGCTGGGTAGGTACAAGGTAAAACGGTTGGACACAGTCCCTGTCCCACATGGGGCTCACAATCTTAATCCCCATTTTACAGGTGAGGTAACTGAGGCCCAGGGAAGGGAAGTGACTTGTCCAAGGTCACACAGCAGCCAAGTGGCAGAGGCTGGGATTCGAACCCAGGTTCTTCTGACTCCCGGGGCTGTGGTACTGTCCCCCTCCCATGTTGGTGATGTGGAAAGCAAAATGGAGAGGTGGTGGGGTAGGGAGAATAGGATGTGAGCGGGAGAGAGGGATGAGAAGACATACACTGAGCATAAGGATAACAGTGATAATTGTGGCATTTCCTTGGTGCCAAGCACTGTGCTAAATGCTAGGGTAGATGCAAGATAATCAGGCCTGACAAAATCCCTGTCCTTCATGGGGCTCACAATTTAAAAGGGAGAGAGGATGGATATTGAATCCCCATTTTATTGATGAAGAAACGGAGGCACAGCGACATGAAGTGACTTGCCCAGGGTCACCCAGCTGGCGAGTGGTGGAGCCGGGATAATAATGATGGCATTTGTTAAGCGCTTACTATGTGCAAAACACTGTTCTAAGCGCTGCGGGGGGATACAAGGTGATCAGGTTGTCCCACGTGGGACTCACAGTCTTCATCCGCATCCCCGGGCCCAAATCATCCCCCTGGCCTGGAATGCCCTCCCTCCGCACATCCGCCAAGCTAGCTCTCTTCCTCCCTTCAGGGCCCTACTGAGAGCTCACCTCCTCCAGGAGGCCTTCCCAGACTGAGCCCCCTCCTTCCTCTCCCCCTCCTCCTCCTCTCCATCACCCCCGCCTTCCCTCCTTCCCCTCCCCACAGCACCTGTGTATATGTACATATGTTTGTACGTATTTATTACTCTATTTTATTTGTACATATTTATTCTATTTATTTTATTTTGTTAATATGTTTGGTTTTGTTCTCTGTCTCCCCCTTCTAGACTGTGAGCCCACTGTTGGGTAGGGACTGTCTCGATATGTTACCAACTTGTACTTCCCAAGCGCTTAGTACAGTGCTCTGCACACAGTAAGCACTCAATAAATACGATTGAATGAATGAATGAATGAATGAATGAATTTTACAGATGAGATCACTGAGGCTCAGAGAAGTTAAGTGACTTGCCCAAGGTCACACAGCAGACATGTGGCGGAGCTGGGATTCGACTCCCAAGCCCATGCTCTTTCCACCGAGCCACGCTGCTTCTCTAAAAGAAGAATGTGGCTCCGGTGGGACTCACCCACACCATCTTTGAATGGCTTCCACACACCCAGAACTCCAGCGCGTTCTCCGCTGAGTCACAGAGCGGCTCGGAAATGGAAAATCCAAACACCGCAAATGGCGGACCGCAGGAGCAAATGGGTGCCCCATGTGGGACAGGGATTGTGTCCAGTGGGAAAAGCTGTATCTACCCCAACGCTTAGAACACTGCTTGACACCCAGTACGTACTTAACACAAATTAACGTCATCATGGGAAGCCTAGAAGCACCCAGAGGCACCCCACAGAGAAAGCAGCGTGGCTCAGTGGAAAGAGCCCGGACTTTGGAGTCAGAGGTCATGGGTTCAAATCCCGGCTCTGCCAAGTGTCAGCTGTGTGACTTTGGGCAAGTCACTTCACGTCTCTGGGCCCCAGTCACCTCATCTTTAAATGGGGAATGAGACTGTGAGCCCCCCGTGGGGACAATCTGATCACCTTGTAACCTCCCCAGCGCTTAGAACAGTGCTTTGCACATAGTAAGCACTTAATAAATGCCAGTATTATTATTAAGAGACAGATGGGAAGGTGGGCAGCGTGAGGTGGTGGTGCTAGAAAGTGCATGAGGCTGAGAGTCAGAGAATCTGAGTTTTAATCCCAGCTCGGCCTCTGGCCTGCTCTGTGACCCTGGGCAAGTCACCTAACCTCCCTGGGTCTCGGTTTCCTCAGCTGTAAAATGGGATAAGATCCCTGCTCTCCCTCTTTAATCGTTTTTTTTTTATTATTATTTTCGTGGCATTTGCCATGCAGCGGAGGAGCACGGAGAAGCAGCGTGGCTCAGTGGAAAGAGCCCGGGCTTTGGAGTCAGAGGTCATGGGTTCAAATCCCGGCTCCGCCACTTGTCAGCTGTGTGACTTTGGGCAAGTCACTTAGCTTCTCTGGGCCTCAGTTACCTCATCTGTAAAAGGGGGATTAAGACTGTGAGCCCCCCGTGGGATGACCTGATCACCTTTTAACCTCCCCAGTGCTTAGAACAGTGCTTTGCACATAGTAAGCACTTAACAAATAATAATAATAATAATAATGGCATTTATTAAGCGCCAAAAACAAATACCATCATTATTATAATATTATTATTAAGTGCTTACTATGTGTCAAGCACTGTTCTAAGCACTGGGGTAGATACAAGCTTTATCAGGTTGGACACAGTCCCTGTCCTATCGTGCTCTGATCTGATTGCCTCGCATCTACCGCAGCAGTGAGCACAGTGCTTGGCATAAAATGAGCATGGAATTGATGCCATGATAATAATCACCCACCCTTCCCCTTCCTCCCAGACTGCCTCAGCCATGCCAAGATACATGGCTAGTTTAGCACGAGTAAGCACATAACAGAGAGCCTGGCCAATATATAATGAAGATATACCAGGAAATCAAGCACTTAGTACAGTGCTCTGCACACAGTAAGCGCTTAGTAAATACTGATTGAATGAAAGAAATACAGGTACAGTATCCTGGCATCACGGGTCCCATTCTGTGTTTAGCAAATGACCATATTTTCTTTGTTGATGTTAGCACTAGCAATGAAGTTTACCTTGAATCAAAAGAGAAATTTGATAGTGCTTATTTCATGGTCAGATGGTCAGACTTTGGGTCCAATTTGTTTGTAGTGAGGGAGAGTAGCGGATATGCTAATAGCTCTTCGTTAATTAAAACCAGTGTTTCCATTTAATAATAATAATAATAATGTTGGTATTTGTTAAGCGCTTACTATGTGCAAAGCACTGTTCTAAGCGCTGGGGTAGATACAAGTTGATCAGGTTGTCCCACGTGAGGCTCACAGTCTTAATCCCCATTTTACAGATAGGGTAACTGAGGCACAGAGAAGTTAAGTGACTTTTAGTTAAGGAACATATTAGATTGCTGAGCACATTGCTTCCTGGATGACCTGATTCACACATTTGAAGTAGGAGGAAGGTTCTGATCTTCTGCCCGCAAGTTTCATCCAAGTTCAATGATTACCAGGCAACTTGAAGAGTACAGATCCTCACTGAGTAACCGAAACAAGGTGCTCTCTGTTATTTGGTGCGGGCCCTCTTTAGCTTCCAGTGACTCAAAACCTTGGGGCATGACAGAGGAAACTAAATAATTACACAATAGGCCACAATAGCAGCGGTCTCCCTTTGCCAAAGAACAATGACACGGAGCAATTGGAAAAGCGATTAGGTTATCACCCTTAAAACCATATTTGTTTTGGAACACAAAAGGCTGTTTCTCACCAGTAAGGTTCTGTTGTAACAACTTGCCGGTGCAGATTGCTTCCTTTTGTTAAAGAGAATGAGCAGGAAATGGGGATGAGAGATGAGGGGGGCTGAAAGCAGTCAGATACCCCCATAAAACGTCTTGGAAACAATGGGTTCGACAAAGCCATGCATCCAAGGTTGATTTCTGGAGGACTGATGGCATTTGCACTGTTGGAAAATACCAGGAAAGCTGGCAACTTGTTGAAAGGAACCAATTAGAATGCATCTGCCTAGGGTGGGGATCCTTAAGAGGGGCTGAAGCCTTTTTCCAGGTAATCCATTTATAAATCACAGGTAATAAAATAGCCATCCTGACATTCTTTCACTTGCACAGCTGTATCTAGGCAACAGAAGCATCTCACTTTGACCAAAAGCAAAGCCAGGGGCAGAGGGAGGGGACATGGGGATGGGGGGGTGCCCAATGGAGGCTTTATTTTATTTATTTATTTATTTTATTTATTTATTTGCCAATTTGTACTTCCCAAGCGCTTAGTACAGTGCTCTGCACATAGTAAGCGCTCAATAAATACGATTGATTGATTTATTTTCCCCAATAGAAGAGGGGTTCCATTGAAACTAACTTCAAACTTCTCCCTCACCCTTCTGCATTGCCCTGATTTGCTCCAGTTAGACACCCCTCCCGAAGTCCCACAGCACTTCAGTACATATCCGTAATTTATTCAATTATATCAGTGTCCGTCTCCCCCTCTAGAACGGAAGGTCGCCGTGGGCAAGGAATGTGTCTACCAACTCTATTATATTGTAGTCTTGCAAGCGCTTAGTCCAGTGCTCGTCACACAGTAAGTGCTCAAGAAATATGGTTGACTGATTCCATTTGGCCTGGGAGCTTACCCTTGCAACGGGAGGGCCTTGCTGGCTGATCAATCAATCAATCAATCTTATTTATTGAGCGCTTACTATGTGCAGAGCACTGTACTAAGCGCTTGGGAAGTACAAATTGGCAACATATAGAGACAGTCCCTACCCAACATTGGGCTCACAGTCTAAAAGGGGGAGACAGAGGAAAAAAGCCAAACATACTAACAAAATAAAATAAATAGAATAGATATGTACAAGTAAAATAAATAAATAAATAGAGTAATAAATCTGTACAAACATATATACATATATACAGGTGCTGTGGGGAAGGGAAGGAGGTAAGATGGGGGGGATGGAGAGGGGGACGAGGGGGAGATAAACCGATGTCCCTAAAAAGAGCTGGAGAGGAGATCCTGGATGGCAGAAATGCAAGTCAATCAATTGTATGTAGTGAGTGCCTGCTGGGAGCAGAATACTGTAATAATAATAATAATAATAATAATAATAATGGCATTTATTAAGCGCTTACTACGTGCAAAGCACTGTTCTAAGCGCTGGGGAGGATACAAGGTGATCAGGTTGTCCCACAGGGGGCTCACAGTCTTCATCCCCATTTTCCAGATGAGGGAACTGAGGCACAGAGAAGTTAAGTGACTTGCCCAAAGTCACACAACTGACAATTGGCGGAGCCAGGATTTGAACCCATGACCTCTGACTCCAAAGCCCGGGCTCTTTCCACTGAGCCACGCTGCTTTTCTAAGAAGAAGAAGAGCTTCTCTCTGTACTAAGTGTGTGGGATACCTCAGTTCACACCCCTTCCAAGAGGCCTTCCCAGATTAATCTCTAATCTCCCCATCCTATTTCTTCACCTATTGCAACATCTAGGTACATATAGTAGATACTCTTTTACTAAGAAGCAGCATAACATAGTGGAAAGAGCACGGGCCTGGGAATCCCGAGGAGGGAGGGAGAGAGGAGAGAGAGAAGATTCATTCATTCATTCATTCAACCGTATTTATTGAGCGCTTACTGTGTACAGAGCATTTGTGAAGATTAATTACTCTATTCATTTTACTTGTACATATTTACTACTCTATTTATTAATGATGTGCATATAGCTATAATTCTATTTCTTCTGACGATTTTGACACCTGTCTACATGTTTTGTTCTCTGTCTCCCCCTTCTAGACCGTGAGCCCGTTGTTGGGTAGGGACCGTCTCTATATGTTGCCGACTTGTACTTCCCAAGCGCTCAGTACAGTGCTCTGCACACAGTAAGCGCTCAATAAATACGATTGAATGAATGAATGACCACTGTACTAAGCGTGCGGGAGACCTCAAACCACACCCCTTCCAAGAGGCCTTCCCAGATTAATCTCTAATCTGCCCATCCTAGTTCTTCTTCATTCATTCATTCAATCGTATTTATTGAGCGCTTACTGTATGCAGAGCACTGTACTAAGTGCTTGGGAAGTACAAGTCGGCAACGTATAGAGACAGTCCCTACCCATTGCAACATTTATGTACATAGACTAGTCTGTGAGCCCGCTGTTGGGTAGGGACCGACTCTATATGTTACCAACATGTACTTCCCAAGCGCTTAGTACAGTGCTCTGCACACAGTAAGTCCTCAATAAATACGGTTGAATGACTATATTAGCTACTCTTTTACTAAGAAGCAGCATGGCATAGTGGAAATAATAATAATAATAATGGCATTTATTAAGCGCTTACTATGTGCAAAGCACTGTTCTAAGCGCTGGGAAGTTCACAAGGTGATGAGGTTGTCCCACGGGGGGCTCACAATCTTAATCCCCATTTTACAGATGAGGTAACTGAGGCACAGAGAAGTGAAGTGACTTGCCCAAAGTCACACAGCTGACAATTGGCAGAGCCGGGATTTGAACCTCTGACCTCTGACTCCAAAGCCCGGGCTCTTTCCACTGAGCCACGCTGGAAAGAGCTCGGGCCTGAGAGTCAGAGGTCATGGGTTCTAATCCTGCCTCCACCGTTTGTCTGCTGTGTGACCTTGGGCAAGTCACTTCACTTCTCTGGGCCTCAGATACCTCATCTATAAAACGGAGCCTGAGACTGTGAACCCCATGTGGGACAGGGACTGGGTCCAACCCAATTTGCTTGTATCCACCCCAGCACTTAGAGAACAGTGCCTGGCACATAGTAAGCGCTTAACAAATACCATACGTATTATTATTATTACTACTACTTCCTCCTATCTGTAATTTAATCTGGTGTCTCATAACTCCGTGAAGGTGGGGATTGTGTCTGCTAATACTAATACCTGTATATATGTATATATGTTTGTACATATTTATTACTCTATTTATTTATTTATTTTACTTGTACATATCTATCCTATTTATTTTATTTTGTTAGTATGTTTGGTTTTGTTCTCTGTCTCCCCCTTTTAGACTGTGAGCCCACTGTTGGGTAGGGACTGTCTCTATATGTTGCCAATTTGTACTTCCCAAGTGCTTAGTACAGTGCTCTGCACATAGTAAGCACTCAATAAATACGATTGATGATGATGATGATGATAATGTACTCTCCAAAGCCCTCAGTACAATGCTCTGCACACCGAAGGGGAACTATAAATGCAACTGATGGGTTTCAACAGTTTGTAGACATAATACTGAGCACGGGCCTGAGTTCTAATACCAGCTCCGCCACTTGTTTGCTGTGTGACCTTGGGCAAGTCATTTAACTTCTCTGTGCCTCAGTTACCTCATCTGGAAAACGGGGATTAAGTCTGTGAGCCCCATGTGGGACAACCTGATTACCTTGTATCTACCCCAGCGCTTAGAACAGTGCTTGGCACATAGTAAGTGTTTAACAAATACCATTATTATTATTATTACTTGACCTCAAGCTATTTACAATCTAGTGGCAGAGACAGACACTAAAACTATTTACAGCTGTTTGTATAATCAATAGATTAATAGATGGTATTTACCGAGCACTTATTGTATGTAGAGCACTTGAGAGACTATACCAAAGTAGACAGGATCCCTGCCCTCAAGGGAGCTTACAGTCCAGAGGCCATATTCATTCATTCTAATGTAGTTATTGAGCGCTTACTGTGTGCAGAGCACTGTACTAAGCGCTTGGGAAGTACAAGTTGGCAACATATAGAGACGGTCCCTACCCAACAGTGGGTTCACAGTCTAGAAGAAGTCTTAGTATGTTAGTATATTAGTAGAGTTAGAGTTAGGCCAAGCTTAGAGTGTAACTGATTACACTGTCATCATGAACACAATGGCCATGTGTAGGGCATTTCTGCTACAACTACTACTACTACTACTAATGATTGTGTTATTTGGTAAGTGCTTACCATGTGCTAAGCGCAGTGCTAAACACTGGGGTGGATACAAGACAATCAATCAACACAGTCCCTGTCCCAAATGGGGCTCACTGTCTAAGAGAGAGAGATAACAGGTTTTTAATCATCATTTCACAGATGAGGAACTTAGGCCCAGAGAAATCCACTTGCCAAGGTCACAGATAAAACCACTCTAAAATTCTAGATACAGCCCAGATGCAAAGGTTTCTTCACCATGCCTGTGGGTTTTCCAGTTTCTGACGCAACCAATCGCCATAACATCCTGTCGAGTGCTTTCCGTCTACTGGCTCAGGGAGGAATTTCAAATAAAAACAGATTTCTCAGGAACCAGGTCGTCGGTTTCATTTTCTCCTTCCTCCGCACCGCATGAGCAGTTGTTTCTGTGGCAGGTTTCGGCTCTGCGGTTGGGGCCAAGGGACCCTGGGAAGCCCAACTCTGGGGATGAAAGCCCGGTAATGAAGCAAACCTGAAAAAACATATTAGCCATTTATTTCACCCGAGAAGAATGCTCCGATCCAGGAAGAGGACTTTTTATAAAAACAGCCTCCCGCCCTCAGCCCCACCGCTCTGCAGTGGGGGGAGAGGTGGGAGTGACTTCATTCCCTCGCTTTTGATAGAGAAAACACACTCCTTTGGCGGCGTTTCAACTTTAGCCAAAGAATTCCGGGCTGGAGTGTCCGCTCATTCCTGTGGCCATCAGAGCAGGGCCTTAGGGCGTCTGCAACTGGGAAAATTAGGAATTTGTCTGGACCAGATAGATCGGCCTCTAGGACCTACGGACTTCTTTATACCCTCCTCAGCACTCACGGAGAAATAAATTGATATTTAAACCACTCAAGTTGGAGATATTTTTTTTGCTTGTCACCCCTATTAAAAGGTCCTCGTGGGCAGATAATGTGTTGCTTTTTTATTCTGCATTTCCCAAGCCCCTAGTGCAGTGCCCCGCATATATTGATGCCTGTTTACTTGTTTTGATGTCTGTCTCGCCCCCTGTAAACTGTAAGCCTATTGTGGGCAGGGATTGTCTGTCTTTATCGCTGTATTGTACTTTCCAGGCACTTAGTACAGTGCTCTGCACACGGCAAGTGCTCAATTAATATGATTGAATGAATGAATGACAGTGGGTGTTCAATAACAAATAATGATGGCATTTATTAAGCGTTTACTATGTGCAAAGCACTTTTCTAAGCTCTGGGGAGGTTACAATGTGATCAGGTTATCCCACGGGGGGCTCACAATCTTAATCCCCATTTTACAGATGAGGTAACTGAGGCACAGAGAAGTTAAGTGACTTGCCCAGCGTCACGCGGCTGACAATTGGCGGAGCCGGGATTTGAACCCATGACCTCTGACTCCAAAGCCCTTGCTCTTTCCACTGAGCCACGCTGCTTCTCAATAAATGCTACTACTACTGCTACTAGTTCCCAGAATGGAGATGACCAAAATAATCAATGATATTCAGACCTCCCTGAAATTTGACTCTCAACGGGAACAAAATCCTGGCCTCTTCCCAACTCATCCAGCACAGACCCCTGCTTTATCTAATTTTAAAAAGTATATTATTAATAAGCACTTTAAGCTCAAGTGTGCCAGGCACTGAAAAAACCCAGAAAGATTTAGCAAGACATTTCAGAATCTGATATAGTTTAATTTACGTTTGCATCCTGATTGCTCTGCTTTTAATAATAATAGTGATGATGGTATTTGTTAAGTGCTTACTATGTGCCAACTACTGTTCTAAGCGCTGGGGTACATACTTCTAGACTGTGAGCCCATTGTTGGGTAGGGACCGTCTCCATATGTTGCCGACTTGTACTTCCCAAGCGCTTAGTTCAGTGCTCTGCACACAGTAAATGCTCAATAAATGCGACTGACTGAATGAATGAATACAAGGTAATCACGTTGTCCCACGTGGGACTCACGGACTTCGTCTCCATTTTCCAGATGAGGTAACCGAGGCACAGAGAAGTTAAGTGACTTGCCCAGAGTCACACAGCTGATAAGTGGCGGAGTCGGGATTAGAATCCACGGCCTCTGATTCCCAAGCTCTGCACACAGTAAGCGCTCAATAAATAAATACGATTGACTGAAAAGCCCGGGCTCTTGCCACTGAACCATGCTGCTTTAAGCTCGGAATAAGATAAAGATTGCCTTACTTCCATCTTTCCACAAGTAGCCAATCAACCCATTAGATCTGGTTGCCTGTTAAAAAAAAAACAAAACGATAGCATTTATTAAGTGCTTACTATGTGCAAAGCACTGTTCTAAGCACTGGGGAGGTTACAAGGTGACAGGTTATCCCACATGGGTCTGTATATATGTATACAGCCACCTGTATATATGTTTGTACATATTTATTACTCTATTTATTTATTTTACTTGTACATATCTATTCTATTTATTTTATTTTGTTAGTATGTTTGGTTTTGTTCTCTGTCTCCCCCTTTTAGACTGTGAGCCCACTGTTGGGTAGGGACTGTCTCTATATGTTGCCAACTTGTACTTCCCAAGCGCTTAGTACAGTGCTCTGCCCACAGTAAGCGCTCAATAAATATGACTGATCGATTGATTGATGGGGCTCACAGTCTTCATCCCCATTTTACAGATGGGGTAACTGAGGCACAGAGAAGTTAAGTGACTTGCCCAAAGTCACGCAGCTGACAATTGGCAGAGCTGTTAAGCGTCAAAGCCGAGCTCTGAGGGCTGCCAGAACTCAAAAGGGAAAGTTGATGTGTATGATTCCCTGGGGGGGAGTGGGGAAAAACAACAACAACAACAACAACAACAAAACCTTTAGAAAATGGCAGAAACTAGAGAAAATAGGAGAGTGTGTCCGCTTGTGTTTGATGTTCTCTCCCTGAATCATATTCAGGCTAGTTTCTATTCTTTATCCTTTAACCTTAGTCTTTCTGAAGCTCTCTTATAAGAACTGCCGTAGCAGTTTCCAATTCTCTTCAATTACGCTCCGACTATGCTTGGACTCATCTGTTCCCACACATTCATTTTCCCCCCGGTAACACTGCCACTAAGGCAGCCTGACTCCGGGCCATTTTAGAGGCTGAAAAAAATAATCCAGGTTTCTGCTGGTGAACGGAATGAAATCTGACTGGTCAACGAGAGCAAAGTCAGGCAAAGGACAACGTTTGAAGCAATTAATGAGAAATCCAGCGTTCAGCTCTGACCTCAGTTTCATCGTTCCTTTAGTTTGTACTGACCACTTCGGAAGATTTAGGATTTCCGCAGTCAACAGGGACTAAAGAGCGTAGGAATTCTGGGTGAAAAATCATCATGATAATAATTTGGTTATTTGTTTAGCACTTACTATGTTCTAAGCGCTGGGGAGGATACCAGGTGATCAGGTTGTCCCATGGGGGGCTCACAATCTTAATCCCCATTTTCCAGATGAGGTAACTGAGGCCCAGAGAAGTGAAGTGACTTGCCCAAAGTCACACAACTGACAAGCGGCGGAGCTGGGTTTTGAACCCATGACCTCTGACTCCCACGCTGCTTCTCAGATCATGGCGACGGCTTCTGGCTTTATGCTTAGAAGTGGGAATTCCCAGACTGAGCGAGGCCTTCCCAGACTGAGCCCCTTCCTTCCTCTCCCCCTCATCCCCCTCTCCATCCCCTCATCTTACCTCCTTCCCTTCCCCACAGCACCTGTATATATGTATATACGTTTGTACATATTTATTACTCTATTTTATTTGTACATATCTATTCTATTTATTTTATTTTGTTAGTATGTTTGGTTTTGTTCTCTGTCTCCCCCTTTTAGACTGTGAGCCCACTGTTGGGTAGGGACTGTCTCTAGATGTTGCCAATTTGTACTTCCCAAGCGCTTAGTACAGTGCTCTGCACATAGTAAGCGCTCAATAAATACGATTGATGATGATGATGATGATGAATTAGGCCTCTACATGGCAAGGACAGGAAAAAGCACCTCCATCAACTTGAAGTATCTGGGTTGATGCTGCGGTGATAGTTCAATTCC
This sequence comes from Tachyglossus aculeatus, assembly GCF_015852505.1. Classification (NCBI taxonomy): domain Eukaryota; kingdom Metazoa; phylum Chordata; class Mammalia; order Monotremata; family Tachyglossidae; genus Tachyglossus; species Tachyglossus aculeatus. Next base: position 131,032,691 of record NC_052101.1, on the reverse strand, counting down.
TAGCTGTTTGGCTCCTGTCCAGTCTGTCTCCCGCCTGGATGCCTTATTCCCGGTGTTTTTTATTGTCAGCGCTCAGCCTCCCTCCATCTTGAGTCTTAATCAATCAATCAATCAATCAATCAATCGTATTTATTGAGCGCTTACTATGTGCAGAGCACTGTACTAAGCGCTTGGGAAGTACAAATTGGCAACACATAGAGACAGTCCCTACCCAACAGTGGGCTCACAGTCTAAAAGGGGGAGACAGAGAACAGAACCAAACATACCAAGAAGATAAAATAAATAGGATAGAAATGTACAAGTAAAATAAATAAATAAATAAATAAAGTAATAAATATGTACAACCATATATACATATATACAGGTGCTGTGGGGGAAGGGAAGGGAAGGGGGAAGGGAAGAGTCTTACTGCCGAGGGGGGAGACAGACAATGAAATAAAATACAGACATGCACCTAAGTGCTGTGGGGTTGAGGGTGGGGTGAATATCAAGTGCTTAAAGGGAAGCAGCATGACCTGAGGAGCTGGGTTCTAATCCCACCCCTGCCACTTGTCTATTGTGTGACCTTGGACAAGTCATTTCACTTCTCAGTTACCTCATCTGTAAAATGGGGATGATGATGATGATGATGGCATTTATTAAGCACTTACTATGTGCCAAGCACTGGTCTAAGCGGTGGGGGGGATACAAGGTAATCAGGTTGTCCCACGTGGGGCTCACAGTCTTAATCCCCATTTTACAGGTGAGGTAACTGAGGCACAGAGATATAGCCTAGGACATGGATGTGTCCAACCTGATTAGCTTTAATCAATCAATCAATCAATCAATTGTATTTATTGAGTTCTTACTGTGTGCAGAGCACTGTACTAAGCGCTTGGGAAGTACAAGTTGGCAACATATAGAGACAGTCATCATCATCAATCGTATTTATTGAGCGCTTACTGTGTGCAGAGCACTGTACTAAGCGCTTGGGAAGTACACGTTGGCAACATATAGAGACAGTCATCATCATCAATCGTATTTATTGAGCGCTTACTATGTGCAGAGCACTGTACTAAGCGCTTGGGAAGTCCAAGTTGGCAACGTATAGAGACAGTCCCTACCCAACAGTGGGCTCACAGTCTAGAAGGGGGAGACAGAGAACAAAACCAAACATATTAACAAAATAAAATAAATAGAATAGATATGTACAAGTAAAATAAATAAATAAATAAATAGAGTAATAAATATGTACAAACGTATTTGCCCCAGAACTTAGTACAGTGCCTGGCACATAATAAGTGCTTAACAAATACCATAAAAAAAATCCAAGTTCGAATCACAATGTTACGATACAATCAGATCAATCAGATTAAACGCAGTCCCTGTCCCCTATGGGGCTCTTAAGCTAAGGGGAGGGAGATATGTTTTGTTTTGTTGTCTGTCTCCCCCTTCTAGACTGTGCGCCCATTGTTTGGTAGGGACCGTCTCTATATGTTGCCAACTTGGACTTCCCAAACGCTTAGTACAGTGCTCTGCACACAGTAAGCGCTCAATAAATACGATTGAATGAATGAATGAATGATTGAGTGCCCAGTAAGGAGGAGGGCAGGGACTGTCGCTGTTTATTGTTGCCGCGTTTTTTTCCCTAGCGCTTAGTACAGTGCTCTGCACACAGTAAGCGCTCCATAAATGCAGTTGAGTGAATGCAAAATAAGGAGGAGGGCAGGGATTGTCACTTTGTTGTTGTAGTGTTCTCTCCCTAGCACTTAGTACAGTGCTCTGCACACAGTAAGCGCTCAGTAAATGCGATTGAGTGAATGCACAGGAAGGAGGAGGGCAGGGATTGTCACTGTTTATTGTATCGTTCTTTTCTTAGCGCTTAGTACAGTGCCCTGCACACAGCAAGCGCTCAATAAATGCAATTGAGTGAATGCACAGTAAGGAGGAGGGCGGGGATTGTCACTGTTTATTGTATCGTTCTTTTCTTAGCGCTTAGTACAGTGCTCAGCACACAGTAAGCGCTCAATAAATGCAATTGAGTGAATGCAAAGTAAGGAGGAGGGCAGGGATTGTCACTTTATTGTTGTACTTTCCTTTCCTTACTGTGTAGTACAGTGCCCTGCACACAAGCGCTCAAAAAATGCGACTGGGTGAACGCACAGTAAGGTGAAGGGCAGGGATTGTCACTCTTTATTGTTGCACTGTTCTTTCCCAAGTGCTTCTTACAGTGCTCTGCATACACTTAAGCACTTAATAAATACATATTTACTATTCTATTTATTGTGTTAATGATGTGCATCTAGCTTTACTTCTATTTATTCTGATGACTTGACACCTGTCCACATGTTTTGTTTTGTTGTCTGTCTCCCCCTTCTAGACTGTGAGCCCGTTGTTGGGTAGGGACCGTCTCTCTATGTTGCCAACTTGTATTTCCCAAGCGCTTAGTACAGTGCTCTGCACACAGTAAGCGCTCAATAAATACGGTTGAATGAGTGAATGAATGAAACAGGATTGAATGAATGAAGAGCTTAATAATAATTATGGTATTTGTTAATGCTTAAGCATGGCATAGCCACCTCTCTGCCCCAAGGTGTGACAGCACGGAGAGGCCTGCTACAAAACCTTTATGAAATGGGGTCTCTCTCGGGAAAGTGGGGGTAATTATGCCTAAATCGCTTTACTTGCAGATCTGCTTTGCCATGGGGAGTCTTCTAGAATCATCCCCGCCGCTGCCCGATTCCGGCCATCGGAAAGGATAGTGTAATGTCCGGTATGGCCTTGGCGGAAGAGGGCTCAGAACCGTGATAGGCAGATTTTTGAAATGCACAGCCTACTTTCCTTGGCCTTGGAACCTTTTCCCCCTCTGTCCTTGAGGGAAAGAAGGTTCCACATAGCTAGACGATGAGGGGGAGAAGCCCGCTTCGTGATCATTTAAAAAATCCTAGTCTCCAGTGGTTGCCTATCCACCTTCGTATCAAGCAAAAGTTCCTTACTATTGGCTTCAAGATCTCCATCACCTCATCCCTCCTCACCTCACCTCCCTTTTCTCCTTCTCCAGCCCAGCCCGCACCCTCCGCTCCTCTGCACCTAACCTCCTCGCTGTGCCTCATTCTCACCTGTCCCGCCATCAACCCCCGGGCCCCGTCCTTCCCCTGGCCTGGAATGCCCTCCCTCCTCACATCTGCAAAACTAGCTCTCTTCCCCCCTTCAATGCCCTACTGAGAGCTCACCTCCTCCAGGAGGCCTTCCCAGACTGAGCCCCCCTTTTCCCTCTGCTCCTTCTCCCCTCCCCATCGCCCCTATTCCCTCCCTCTGCTCTACCCCCTTCCCCTCCCCACAGCATTGGTGTAGATTTGTACATATTTGTTACTCTATTTATTTTATTAATGATGTGTCTATATCTATAATTCTATTTATTTTGATGCTACTGACGCCCATTTACTTGTTTTGTCTTGTTGTCTGTCTCCCCCTTCTAGACTGTGAGCCCGTTGTTGGGTAGGGATTGTCTCTATCTGTTGCCTAATTGTACTTTCTAAGCGCTTACTACAGTGCTCCACACACAGTAAGCACTCAATAAACATGATTGAATGAATGAATGAATGAAGGCACATCTCCTCCAAGAAGCCTTCCCAAACTAAGCCCTCCTCTCCTCTTCTTCCACTCCCCTTCTGTGCCACTGTTAACTTGCTCCTTCATTCATCCTCCCATCCCCACAGCACATACATATATATATATATATATATCTGATATATGATCATATATATGTATATATACATGTATTGGGGACCGTCTCTATATGTTGCCAACTTGTACTTCCCAAGTGCTTAGTACAGTGCTCTGCACACAGTAAGCGCTCAATAAATACGATTGAATGAATGAATCATATACAGATACATACATATATATATATATATCTGTAAGTGATTTATTTGTTTATCTATTTATATTAATGTCTTCCTCCCCCTCTAGACTGTGACCTTGTTGTGGGCAGAAAACACGTCTGTTATATTCTACTCTCCCTAGAGCTTAGCACACAGTAAGCGCTCATCCCATTCTGTGTTGCCGATAGACAGCTAGAAAACTGCTCTAGTCAGCAACTGTGACGTGTGAACTTATTTAGATAATACTAGAATGAAGAATACAACAGTGCTCTGCAAACAGTAAGCGTTGAGTAAATAGGACTGAATGACTACTACTACTACAAATAATAATAATGAATAATTGTGGTATTTGTTAAGCACTTACTATGTGCCCGGCACTGTACTAAGCGCTTGGGAGAGTAAAGTATAACAGACACATTGTCTGTGCACATATTTGTTACTCTATTAATGATGTGTACAGATCTATAATTCTATTTATCTATTTTTGATAAATAAATTTCCCTAATTGTACTTTCCAAGTAGACAGGCATAAATTGATGCCTGTCTACTTGTTTTGTTTTGTTGTCTGCCTCCCCCTTCTAGACTGTGAGCCCGTTGTTGGGTAAGGATTGTCTCTATCTGTTGCTGAATTATACTTTCCAAGCGCTTAGTACAGTGCTCTGCACACAGTAAGCGCTTAATAAATGCCATTGTTATTATTATTATTATTAATAATAATAATAATATATATGATTAAATGAATGAATGAATAAGCACTGGAGTAGATATTAATCAGATCCACATGGGGCTCACAATCTAAGTTGGAGGGAAAACAGGTATTGTACACCCATTTGGTGGATGAGGTAACTGAGTCACAGAGAAGTGAAGTGATTTGCCCAGGATCACTCAGCAGACAAGTGAGAAGCTGCATGACTTACTGTTAGAGCACGGGCCTGGGAGTTGGAAAGACGTGGGTTCTAATCCCAGCTCCCCCACTTGTCTGCTGTATGACCTTGGGCAAGTCACTTCACTTCTCTGTGCCTCAGTAATCTCATCTGTAAAACGGGCATTTAGACTGTGAGCCCCATGTGGGACGTGGACTGTGTCCAACTTGATTGTCTTGTATCTACCCCAGTGCACATAGTAAGTGCTTAAGAAATACCATAAAAAAATTGGTGGAGGCAGGATTAGAACCCATGACCTCCAACTCCCAGGCCCATGCTCTTTCCACTAGGCCATTCATTCATTTCATTCATTCAATCATTTATTGAGCGCTTACTGTGTGCAGAGCATTGTACTAAGCACTTGGGAAGAACAAGTTGGCAACATATAGAGACGGTCCCTACCCAACAGCGGGCTCACAGTCTAGAAGGGGGAGACAGACAACAAAACAAAACATTTTAACAAAATAAAATAAATGGAATAAATATGTACAAATAAAATAAATAGAGTAATAAACATGTACAAACATATATACATATATACAGGTGCTGTGGGGGAGGGGAAGGAGGTAAGGCGGGGGGTTTGGGGAGGGGGAGAGGAAGGAAGGGGCCATGCTGTCCCTCTACTATATTATTTATTTTGACCACTCTAGTTGTAAATAGTTTTTATGTTGGTCTCCACCATTAGAGTGTGAGCTACCTGGGAAGATAATTGCCACTTCATTACTCTATACTTACCAAATACCTAATACAGTTCACCGTACTGAATGAGTGTTCAATAACCAAAACAGAAGTCCTTAATTTCCCACCCAAATCCTGTCTTCCCCTTCACTGTCCCATCACTGTAGATGGAACCACCATCCTTCCAACTTGTACTTCCCAAGCGCTTAGTACAGTGCTCTGCACACAATAAGCGCTCAATAAATACGATTGATTGATTGATTGATTGATCCTTCCTGTCTCACAAGCCTGTATCCTTGCCATTATCCTTGACTCCTCTCTCTCATTCAACCCACATATTCAATCTATCATTAAATCATTAAATCCTTCACAACATCGCTATAATCCACCCTTTCCTTTCCATTCAAACTGCTACCACGGGAATATTGAGGCCTGTCTACTTGTTTTGGTGTCTGTCTCCCCCCATCTAGACTGTAAGCCCGTTGTGGGCAGGGATTGTCTCTATTGCTGTATTGTACTTTCCAAGCGCTTAGTACTGTGTTCTGCACACAGTAAGCGCTCAGTAAGTACGATTGAATGAATGAATGAATAAATGAATACAATCATTCATCCCATCATCATCATCCCATTCATCCCATCTCGCCTGGATTACTGCATCAGCCTCCTTGCTGACTTCTCAGTTGCTCTGCTGCTGCTACTACTCCTGCTAACTGCTGCTGCTACTACTGTGACTACTGTGAGAAATAAAGAATCAAAAAATTGCCACAAAGGATATCCTTTATTAAATTCACAAAAGCAGAAGCTGCAAGCTAGTTTGTTTCGGTAATTTAGATAATTGCAACTCCATTTCCTTAATACATTCGAATGTCTCCGGCTATATCTTTGATAGCTTTTAGCAGGGGAAAGTTATAGCAACATATAAAACCTAGCAGCTAAATGTCAGTCAATCGCTATTTTGTCAATTAAACTTTTGATAACGTTTTCTTTTATATTTTCCCATTAACAATATTACCTCATGATAGTATATTAGTATTAATTACAGCCCCTGCATATCCATTCACTCTTCTGCTTCTCAGTCACAATTCGCGGAAATTCTCACAATGCTTCACGGTAACGGAGTGAACGATAGGAATGAAGACCGTACCGGCATTCAGATGTTTCAACACAGACACGCGACTGAGTTGCGAGACACAGAAGCAAGGAGAGGCCCGGGATTGGCCTGGAGATGGTACAAAATGATGTAATTTGGCTGAGAGGGTCAGTAACAGCGAGGCCGAGTGATCGGCTGGGAGGAGGTAACAAATGGGGTGATTGGATGGGAGGACTGAGGCACGGTGTGACCATATGTTTGGGATAGTACCAGGTGGTGTAATTAATGGAGAGGACTGAGGTACAGGACCCCAATGTTGCTCCCCCCCCAACAAAACACTCTCTCTCTCTGTGTCCCTGCCTGCTTGCTTGCCACAGGACTGAGTCCACCGGGCCTGAGATGACAGTGTGTTTTCTCGCACCCTGATCCGGGATGGGAAACTCCAACACAGCTTACAGATACATTTACAGTGACGAGAGCTATGATACGTAGCAGAGGGAGTTGTCCACTGGGAACCAAGAGTTCGCAGTCCGAGCCCTCAGTTTCTCCGCCTGGAAAGTTCAAGGTGCTCAGATGTGCGGACGCACGCTTGCGTGCATGCTTGGGTTCATTCATTCATTCATTCCATCGTATTTATTGAGCGCTGACTGTGTGAAGAGCACTGTACTAAGCGCTTGGGAAGTACAAGCTGGCAATGTGTAGAGACGATCCCTACCCAACAGTGGGCTCACAGTCTAGAAGGGGGAGACAGACAACAAAACAAAACGTATTAACAAAATAAAATAAATAGAATAAATATGTACAAGTAAAAATAAATAGAGTAATAAATATGTACAAACATATATACATATATACAGGTGCTGTAGGGAAGGAGGTAAGGCGGGCGGATGGGGAGGGGGAGGAGGGGGCTCAGTGTGGGAAGGCTTCCTGGAGGAGGTGAGCTCTCAGTAGGGCTTTGAAGGGAGGAAGAGAGCTAGCTTGGCGGATGTGCGGAGGGAGGACATTCCAGGCCAGAGGGAGGACGTGGGCCGGGGGTCGACGGCGGGACAGGCCAGAACGAGGCCCGGTGAGGAGGTTAATGGCAGAGGAGTGGAGGGTGCGGGCTGGGCTGGAGAAGGAGAGAAGGGAGGTGAGGTAGGAGGGGGCGAGGTGATGGACAGCCTTGAAGCCCAGGGTGAGGAGTTTTTGCCTGATGCGTAGGTTGATTGGTAGCCACTGGAGATTTTTGAGGGTTAATTAGAATGCTCTTTGTCTTGGACGAAGCAAAGAGGCACGGGGAAAAGGTTGGTAACGTTGCCAGTGAAAGAGCAGAAATTCGGTCAAATGCACACAGGTCCTCTTAATCAATCAATCAATCAATCAATCGTATTTATTGAGTGCTTACTGTGTGCAGAGCACTGTACTAAGCGCTTGGGAAGTACAAGTTGGCAACATATAGAGACAGTCCCTACCCAACAGTGGGCTCGCAGTCTAGAAGGGGGAGACAGAGAACAAAACCAAACATACTAACAAAATAAAATAAATAGAATAGATAGGTACAAGTAAAATAAATAAATAAATAGAGTAATAAATATGTACGAACATATATACACATATACAGGTGCTGTGGGGAAGGGAAGGAGGTAAGATGGGGGGGATGGAGAGGGGGACGAGGGGGAGAGGAAGGAAGAGGCTCAGTCTGGGAAGGCCTCAACACCAGGAGCTTCCTCTCTGCGCTAATTCTGGAGAGACCCCCTGGCCTTGGCCCCTCTCCCCTCAGGAGTTCCGAGGCTCTGAGGAACGCACATGATTCCCCATCCTTTGTGATCCAGAAGCTTGCAACCTTGAGGTCAACTGTAACTCCCCTCTGGTTTTCACCTGCCGCACTGAGTCAATCTCAAAATACTGCCAATGTTTCCTAGTAGCATCAATAGGAATAGTATTTATTAGACTCTTACTGTGTCGACCAGAAATATCTTACCAACGGGTTTAAGTAATTCAATCAGCTCGCTCCCCTCCAACTTTACTTCTCTGATTTCCGACTACAATCCAGTCCGCGCACTTGGCTCCTCTAACGCCAACCTCCTCACTGTACCTCACCACTGATCCCTTGCCTACATCCTGCTTCGGGCCTGGAAATCCCTCTCCCTTCATATAATAATAATGGCATTTGTTAAGTGCTTACTATGTGCCAAGCACTGTTCTAAGCTCTGGGGTAGATACAGCGTAATCAGGTTGTCCCACATGGGGCTCACAGTCTTAATCCCCATTTTATTCATTCATTCATTCAATCGTATTGAGCGCTTACTGTGTGCAGAGCACTGTACTAATTTTACTGATGAGGGAACTGAGGCCCAGAGAAGTGAAGGGACTTGCCCAAAGTCACACAGCTGACAAGTGGCGGGGCCGGGATTAGAACCCACGACCTCTGGCTCTGAAGCCTGTTCCACTAAGCTACGCTGCTTCTCTATGATGGTATTTGTTAAGTGCTTACTATGTGCCAAGCACTGTTCTAAGCTCTGGGAGAGATATAATAATAATAATAATAATAATGATGGCATTTATTAAGCGCTTACTATGTGCACAGCACTGTTCTAAGTGCTGGGGAGGTTACAAGGTGATCAGGTCATCCCATGGGGGGCTGACAGTCTTAATCCCCATTTTACAGATGAGGTAAGTGAGGCCCAGAGAAGTTAAGTGACTTGCCCAAAATCACACAGCTGACAATTGGCAGAGCCAAGATTTGAACCTGTGACCTCTGACTCCAAAGCCCGGGCCCTTTCCACTGAGCCAAGGTAATCAGGTTGTCCCACATGGGGTTTGCAGTCTTAATCCCCATTTACAGATGAGGTAATTGAGGCACAATGAAGCTAATAATAATAATTATGGTATTAAATGCTTACTATGTGCCAAGCACTGTTCTAAGCACTGGGGTAGATACAGGGTAATCAATTTGTCCCACGTGGGGCTCACACTTTCAATCCCCATTTTCCAGATGAGGTAACTGAGGCACAGAGAAGTGAAGCGACTTGCCCAAAGTCACATAGCTGACAAATGGCAGTGTCGGGATTAGAACCCATGACCTCTGACTCCCAAGCCTGTGCTCTTTCCACTGAGCTACGCTGCTTATTTTTATACTGTACTCTCCCAAGCTCTTAATACAGTACTCTGCCCACAGTAAGCACTCAAAACATACGAGTGATGATTGATTGATTGAGGGCTTAGGCAGGGAAGGCTTCTTGGAGGAGATAGGCTTTAAATAAGACTTTGAAGGTGGGGAGAATGATTGCCAGATAGGGAGAGGGAGGGCATTCCGGGCAAGGTGTCGGCGGCAAGAAAGACAAGATCGACGTACAGGGAGTAGGTTGGCACCTAGAGGAGCGAGGTGTGCAGGCTGGACTGTAGTAGAGCAGCAAGGGGAGGTAAAAGGGATCAAAGTGACTTAGTGCTTTAAGAGCCGATGGTGAGGAGTTTCTGTTCGATGCAGCGGTGGCCGGGCAACCACTGGAGGTTCTTGAGGATTGGAGAAACATGAACTGAACGTTTTGCAGAGCTGTTCAGGAGCAGAGGAAAGTATGGACTGGAGTGGGGAGAGACAGGAAAGTCGGCAGGGAGGCTGATACAGTCATCACAGCAGGACAGAATAAGTGCTGGGATTAACACGGTAGCAGTTTGGATGGAGAGGAAAGGGCAGATTGTGGCGATGTTGTGAAGTTTCTGTTCTGTGAGTTCTGTTCTGGACATGTTACTGAGTAATAGTCCCAGGAGGAAGGAGTGGTTTTACAGTGTCAAAGGCAGCTGAGAGGTCCAAGGGGACTGAGATAGAGTAGAGGCCATTGGATTTGGCAAGAAGGAGGTCACTGGTGACCTTTGAGAGGGCAGTTTCTGTTGAGCAAAGGGGCAGGAAGCAAGATTGGAGGGGGTCAAAGAGAGAACTGGAGGGAAGAAAGTGGAGCTTGGATTTGAACCCTTCAATAATAATAATAATAATGGCATTTATTAAGCGCTTACTATGTGCAAAGCACTGTTCTAAGCGCTGGGGAGTTACAAGGTGATCAGGTTGTCCCACGGGGGGCTCACAGTCTTAATCCCCGTTTTCCAGATGAGGTAACTGAGACCCAGAGAAGTTAAGTGACTGGCCCAAAGTCACACAGCTGACAATTGGCGGAGTCGGGATTTGAACCCGTGACCTCTGACTCCAAAGCCCGGGCTCTTTCCACTGAGCCACGCTGCTTCTCTAAACACTTGATGTCAACCCCACCTTCAGCTCCGCAGCACATATACACATCTATAATCTATTTTAATGCCTGTCTACTCCTCTAGACTGTGAGCTCCTTTCATTCAATCGTATTTATTGAGCGCTTACTGCGTGCAGAGCATGTACTAAGCTCCTTGTGGGAAGGGAATGTGTCTACCAATTCTGTTGTACTCTAGAAGGCAGGACAGAATAGAGGCTTTTTGATGGGGCAGAGGAAAACGGTCCGTTTCCAAAGGGGCAGCGTGCCCAATTTCGCCATTTCCACTCCTGGGATGGCCACCACCCCGTCCCAGGCCTTAGCCACTTCCCGACTGAGCTACTGAATCAGCCTTCTCACTGGTCTTCTTGGCTCCTACTTCTTCCCTGGGCTTGGGAACTACAGAATAAGAAAGGGAATATGTCTATCAACTCTGTTGTTTTGTACTTTCCCCGCCTCTAGACTCTAAACTTGCTGTGGGCAGGGAATGTGTCTGTTTATTGTTGTTTTGTACTCCGCCAAGCACTTAGCACAGTGCTCTGCACACAGTAAGCGCTCAATAAATACGATTGAATGAATGAATGCTATAATTGGAGTGTTTGGGGAGATCTGTGTAGGAGGGTTGGGTCAATGTGGTCTCCACTGGTGACAGAGAGCTCTCCTGATTCCCGGGACAATCCCAAAGGAATATGTTAGTACGAGCCCTGCAAACCATCTTGATGGTTTCGATTTAATCACCGACGCTGCAGTACGTTTTTATTATTTCTCAGCGTATAATACGCGCAAGCCAATACCTCCGCCTGCTTTTCCTTCACTGCCCTCACCTGCAGACGGGGGTCCCGAGTTTTACGTCACACCTCCCCGGACCAGGCTATCCGTGGATCTTTGAAATGCTTAATCACGTATGGTGCTTTATATCATCCCCGGGAAGGGAATGACTCACCTAGCTTTTATTGGAAAGCCCTGACAGTCCTATTTAGTTTTCTGCTTAGGGGTCTCGGTCCCAGGGAAAATCGTAATGAGGTAAGTTCAGGGACCGAACCATTCCTCGCTTCTGAAGTATCGATTTCACAGACCTAGACCAGTTGCAAGATGTAACATTTGCTCATCACACGCAGTAAAGCAACAACCATTAAAGCATCGATCTTATAAAACTTCAAAATCTCTATCAGATACAAATGGAGGGTAGAGTTGCAGGCTATTTTAATATTGTTATTGCTGAGCAAAGTGACAAAATCCTTATACATGAGTCATTATGCGAATGGATTAGATGTGAGCTAAAACCTAAAAGAGCTGTTTCATTATTGGGCCAGTTATAACATCGAATGTAACAATAATAAAATGTAGTTTAAATCATAGTACTTAGTATCATTATATATTCCATTTTGTTCATTATTTTGCACATTTACGTATGAAGTATTACACTAAGTAGCTCATTAATCCAAATAAAATGCAGTCTGAAACATGCTGCTGTAGTTACGAAGCAGAAAAAACTGGAAACATTAAATGAAACTGGAAAAGAATCAGTCCCCAAGGAATTGCGAGTGCCACACGTGTTTTCATAAAGAAATCAATGTTTTGAGATGGAAAGGAACGTCACAGTTTACAGCACAATGGTCCCAGAGCTCTGAGGAGTTGTGGGGGCCTCATCACAACAAAAGGGTTGTGTATATGTTTGTACATATTTATTACTCTATTTATTTATTTATTTTACTTGTACATATCTATTCTATTTCTTTTATTTTGTTAGTATGTTTGGTTTTGTTCTCCGTCTCCCCCTTTTAGACTGTGAACCCACTGTTGGGTAGGGACTGTTTCTATATGTTGCCAACTTGTACTTCCCAAGCGCTTAGTACAGTGCTCTGCACACAGTAAGCACTCAATAAATACGATTGATTGATTGATTGATTGATTGAATTCAAGGGTTGAGCTCCTCAGTTCTATGCCAGGGAGTGAACAGGTGCAGAGAGACTGAAGGGACCAACCCCCTCCCTCTAGATGGGAAGTTCCCGGAGGCCAGGAATCGCATCTACCAGCTCGTATTGTATCCTCCTCTCCCAAATGCTTAGTACTGTACCCTGCACACGATAAGCACTCAATACATAGGTACCACTGACTGACTGATGGATTGATCTTTACCTTGGCACTTCATTCATTCAATGGTATCTATTGAGCGCTTACTGGGTGCAGAGCACTGTATTAAGAGCTTGGAAAATACAATTCACCAATAAAGAGAGACAATCCCTGCCCACACCGGGCTTACAGTCTAGAAGGGGGGAGACAGACATCAAAACAAGTAAACAGGCACCACTTCAAATCCTGAGCATGGGGAGCAGGGTTGGGGGATGGGCCTCGGATGATTTCCGAGACCAAAGACCCTCTGGGGTCCTGATAAAAAATAAAATAAATGGTATTTGTTAAGCACGTACCATGTGCCAAGCACTGTTCTAAGAGCTGGGGTAGATACAAGTTAATCAGTTTGGACTAAGTCCCTGTCACACAAGGGGCTCACACTCTTAAAGCCCATTTTCCAGATGAGGTAACTGAGGCACAGAGAAGTGAAGTGGGCTCAGCATCAGAGAGCCAGAATAATCACCTCCCACCCAACTTCAGGGAGCCCAGGAAAAGAACTGGCTCAGAGGCTGTGAGTGGCCCAAGTTTAATCCTTGGCATTTGGAAAACTTGGTAAACATTTAAGCTCATCTGTTTAGGGGAAGATGTCTCCCTCATTCTGCCTCCAGCATGGCCCCTGAATGGGATTATCACACCTACTTCCAAATCCTCCAGACCACGGCTCTCCCCTTTTTTAAAGCTTCCTGAAACTCCATCTCCTCCAGGAAGCCTTCCCTTATTTTTTTCCCAATACTCCATGCTTAGCAATCATTTATTTTTTCCTATCCTCTGCACGCCTCTGTAGAGACAACCGAGCCTTCAGTTGTTTGTTCAGTGATTTCATAACAACAAGGCTGGTATTTGTGAAGTGCTTACTACATGCCAAGCACTGTACTGATCGCTGTTATAGAGAAAAGATCACCAGGTTGGTTACAGTCCTGATATGTGTGTACTACTTCTTTTTTGTTAATGGCATTTGTTAAGCGCTTATTATATGCCAGCTTGTACTTCCCAAGTGCTTAGTACAGTGCTCTGCACACAGTAAGCGCTCAATAAATATGATTGAATGAATGCCAGGCACCGTTCTAAGCGCTGGGGTAGATACAGAGTAATCAGGTTGGATACAGTCCAAGTCACACATGGGGCTCACAGTCATAATCCTATCCATAATCCATTATCTTCTAGACTGTGAGCCTGCTGTTGGGTAGGGACCGTCTCTATATGTTGCCAACTTATACTTCCCAATCGCTTAGTACAGTGCTTTGCACACAATAAGCGCTCAATAAATACGATTGAATAAATGAATGAATGAATAATTCCCATTTTATAGATGAGGTAACTGAGGCCCAGAGAAGTGAAATAACTTGCCCAAAGCCACACAGCGGACAAGTATTTGGTGGTACTAGAACCCAGCTCCTTCTAACTTCCAGACTCGTGCTCTATCATCAGGGAATGCTGCTTTTCCTGCTTTTTCCTTATTCTTTCTCCTGCTCCTACCATTCACATGTAGTTTCAGTCTGCCTGTCCCCTCCAATAATCAATCAATCAATCAATCAATCGTATTTATTGAGCACTTACTATGTGCAGAGCACTGTACTAAGCGCTTGGGAAGTACAAATTGGCATCACAATAAACCAAGAACTCCTCAAGGGCAGAAAAAATACCGCTACTGTCCTCTCCCAAGCACTTTGTACAACGCTTCACACTCTGCAGGAGCTTAATAAACACCACTGATGGATGAATTGATCGACTCACCTACATCAGAAATCTGGAAGAGGCCTGCTCCAAGGACTTAGTACAGTGCTCTGCACACAATAAGGGCTCAATAAATACGACTGACTGAATGAATTTAAATCGGCACATCATCTTTCCTTTCCTCCCCTCGTCGCTTTTCGTGTTCATTCATTCATTCATTCAGTCGTATTTACTGAGCGCTTACTGTGTGCAGAGCACTGTACTAAGCGCTTGGGAAGCACAAGTCGGCAACATATAGAGACGGTCCCTACCCAACAACGGGCTCACAGTCTAGAAGGGGGAGACAGACAACGAAACAAAACGTGGACAGGTGTCATCAGAATAAATAGAAATAAAGCTAGATACCCGTCATTAAAAAAATAAAATAAATAGAATAGTAAATAAAATAATGGGTGTTCCTCACCCATCCTTGCACTCTTTCTTCAGGAGTTGTAATCACGCAATTTGACATGTTCCCTGCTTACATTTCTTTCCCTCACAGAAACTCACTGGAGGAAAGGCGGCATAGGAGGCTCCGGAATGAAAAGCCCAAGGTGCTTGGGGAGAATATATCACCTCATCTTCAAGGGTTTCTCCTTAGACTGTGTTGCCAAGATGGCTGGAATTAGTCTTATCATTTCATCCAAAGGCACCTCAAAACGGGAAAGGGTCAAGCCACCTGTGGAGGAATACAAAGGAAGTATTAGAGTGAGCCAGGACTAGAAAGTAATCCTGAGCTGGACTCTTGGATAAGAGAGTTTTCCCCCTAAGCCACCGGTCTGGTCTTTCTTCAGTTCAACAGGCAGCTGAGGTGGAGAAGGGTTTGGGTATTAAAACAAAATAGCGCCGAACAAATATTGACCTCTTCTGGATTACAGACCAAACTCTAAAATTCCCAAGTGCCTCTGTCCCCTTTAGTGCCATTTAAATTTACTTTACAGCCCAGACCAGGAAACAATATTTAAATGCTTTGCAACCTTATCCAGAGGAAGTCAATATTTAACCACAAATCCTCTGTTTACCCAGGTTAGGGTGATCTCTTTTTTAAAGCAAGGGAAGTCATGTGAATTTCTCCCATCGTCCCAATGACGAAAAAGGCCAATCTGTCTTTATGAGCGATTTAATTTTCAGCTGCGGGAAATCGAGGCCCGAAAGATTTACTGGATCGTGCTATCACTAGAGGTCACTCTTAGAATTTTGAAGACTTCAGACCTGCTGCTTGCTTTTTCCCTGCGTCTGATTTAATTTTCGGCTGCAGTCCGTGAAATGTTCAAGGGATGATACTTGAAGTGCCCGCGCAGCCCTGTCCGGTGACAGGACGAAGTCTGGGGAATGGTGGTTAAGACTTGCATTTATGAGAGCATTTAAAAGGATCCGTTTATTTGCCGAAAAAACAGAATGCACTCGGCTAGCGGCAGTTCTCCCTAAACCTAGCAGAGCTGAGCTCTCTCCAGGAGCACAGACCATCTTCCTGCAGTGAAACAGGGGCTTGAAACAACAAAATCATCTGGGTATCTCTGTAGGATTCTTACTCTCCAACAGGCTGCAGATGACCAGAAAGCAGAAAGTGACACAAGAAATACAAAACTCTCCTCCACTGGCCTGTGATCCCTCTTCCTTTCTCATTTCCCAGCCTTCAGAACAGGGATGGTATTTAAGGAGAAAGGGAAGGGAGGGTGGGGTTAAGTGATCGAAAGGACGCAGGACTCTGGGTAAAGTGACGTGCACCTGTGGGTTCTTTTGGCCCAATCCTCAATTTTATATTTCTGACTTGGGTAATTGGACTGTAATTGGACTGGGGAGCTGATGTTTTCGGAGACAGAGCCAATGATAAAAGGCACATGAGGTGGATAAGGAGGCAATCAATCAATCAATCCTATTGATTTTTAGACTTTTATTTTTTTTAGACTTTTTTTAGACTTTTTTTAGACTTTTATTTTTATTGATCTTATTTTTTAGACTTTTAAACTGTGAGCCCACTGTTGGGTAGGGACTGTCTCTATATGTTGCCAATTTGTACTTCCCAAGCACTTAGTACAGTGCTCTGCACACAGTAAGCGCTCAATAAATACGATTGATGGTGATTTATTGAGCGCTTACTGCGTGCAGAGGCAAGAAATGGCGAAAGAGATACAGAGGGAGACTGCGAAAGGTACAATCATAGTAATAATCATTTATTTATTTATATTACTGCCTGTCTCCCCCTCTAGACTGTATGCTCACTGTGGGCAGGGAATGTGTCTAAGCAGCGTGGCTCAGTGGAAAGAGCCCGGGCTTTGGAGTCCGAGGTCAGGGGTTCAAATCCCGGCTCTGCCAATTGCCAGCTGTGTGACTTTGGGCAAGTCACTTCACTTCTCTATGCCTCAGTTCCCTCATCTGTAAAATGGGGATGAAGACTGTGAGCCCCCCGTGGGACAACCTGATCACCTTGTAACCTCCCCAGCGCTTAGAACAGTGCTTTGCACACAGTAAGCGCTTAATAAATGCTATCATTATTATTTTTCTATCGTTATATTGTACTCTCCCAAGCGTTTAGTACGGTGCTCTGCACACAGTAAGCGTTCAATAAATACGACTGACTGACTGACTAAAAAGAATACTTAGACAAAAGCGCTCAGCATATATCGTTAATTGGTTGATTTCAGAAGGCCTGAAGAGGCTCTTCTGGAGATCGGTACCATTATTTTACAAGCTTAGAGTGGGGATCTTTCTCTTGTCACCCAGATTGGCTGGAAATCATGGGGTGGGCACACCCCATGGTTTGAGAAGCAGCGTGGCTCAGTGGAAAGAGCACGGGCTTGGCAGTCGGAGGCCATGGGTTCTAATCCCGCCTCCTCCACTTGTCAGCTGTGTGATTGGGGGCAAGTCATTCACCTTCTCTGTGCCTCAGTTACCGCATCTGTAAAATGGGGATTAAGACTGTGAGCCCCACGTGGGACAATATGATCACCTTGTATGCCCCACAGTGCTTAGAACAGTGCTTTGCACATAGTAAGCACTTAACAAATGCCACCATTATTATTATTATTATTATTATTGTATGCCCCACAGCGCTTAGAACAGTGCTTCGCACAGAGTAAGCGCTTAACAAATACCATCATTATCATTACTATTATATGATGGCCAAACTCTGCCTTAGGTTTTCCATAGCTTTCTTGATATGGCTCCTTCCATCCCAGTCTCCTTTTACAATCAAGGGCTCACAAAAGCCCCTTCAAGCCACCTGGACAAGGTCTTGCGTTCGACAAGACCTCTTGGGTATTCATTCATTCATTCAATCGCATTTATTGAGCGCTTACTGTGTGCACAGCACTGCACTAAGCGCTTGGGAAGTACAAATCGGCAACATAACTCCCATGGTAGTTCTGACCGAGTCCGATGCCACGCACACGCGTGTCTCTTTCGGCACCACGGCATGCCGAATACAAACGGACTCACCTGAACACGAGTTAACCCCCACCCCCTAACAGTGTCCTGGGCCAAACATGGGCTGCAAACACGTGTTTTGGCCGAATTAGGTGTACATCACTCTACCTAGCTATTCCCTTTGCAGGTCTTGGGAAACACTGTTGACTGCCTATTTCCCTTGTTGACTTAAGTAGGAAAAAAATCCCATACCCAAATTTTTCGATCCTGCTTACAATTCTTGCCCTCTTCTTCTGCCAAGTCCAGGCCATCAGGGACCTCAAAAATCCATGGAAAGTTTCCAAAATCTTTACCTGTAGCTACAGTCTACCCCATCTCTCAGCAATGGTGGGAGGCTTCTCTGTTGAGTGCCTGCGAAACACTGCACACAAAAGTCCAACCTGCAAGCCGACTGTCAATAAGAAAGCTTCCCTCTCCAAGCTACTTGAGGGTTTCAGGGCTTCCTAAGTAAAGCCAAACCTCCAAACCCCTGAAAACCTTGAGATAATTAATTTTTGTTCCCCAGTGGTTAAAAAAAGAATCCAAGCAGGCAATTTTGAACCCAATATTTCTTTTGCCACGGCAGAGAGGAGCTTCTGAGCACAAATACATACTGGTAATGAAATGAATAAATATCAAACCCATCATAAAGACTTTTCTCAGTGAACCCAATGAAAGAAGAAAATAGAGGAGAGAAATCCATTAAAGAGAAGAAAAGTAGGGCAATTTTCAGAAGAAAACACAAATGTTTACTTTTTGAATAAAAGACCTGTGATTGCTAACCGAAAAATCTCTCATCCAGAGACTATTTGAGGTTTATACTCAGGCGTTCTTTTAAAAAGGCCTTTCCAGTTTTATTGATTTAGAATACTACTCCGTGTACAACAGGCTGAATAAAATTTCCAGCTGATTATAATTTTAAGTAACTGAATAGCGAGGCAGCTCACTGACGATTCACAGCCTTCAAATTAAAAGTTTATAAATTCAAACTTGCATTAAAAAATGACCCCTTATGACCCTTGGGAAAATGTTAATTTGAAACAAGAATGGTCACGAGCTCTTTATTGGACAGATGTGTGTTCTGCTTCTGCTATTTTCCACCCATTGCTTAGTATAGTGCCTCACACTCAGTAAACCCATTCTTCCTCCTGTTGAGAACGTCCTCCCTCGACTTCCCAAACGGCACCTGAGAAATTCCCCAGACTTTCTGGCCTGTCACTGATGTGGTAGCGTGGCTCAGTGAAAAGAGCATGGGCTTTGGAGTCAGAGGTCATGGGTTCAAATCCCGGCTCCGCCACTTGTCAGCTAGGTGACTTTGGGCAAGTCACTTCACTTCTCTGTGCCTCAGTTCCCTCATCTGGAAAATGGGGATTAAAACTGTGAGCCCCCCGTGGGACAACCTGATCACCTTGTAACCTCCCCAGCGCTTAGAACAGTGCTTTGCACATAGTAAGCGCTTAACAAATGCCATTATTATTATTATTATTATTATTATTACCTCTGGACAACAACTATTTTTTTTTTTACATCTGGATCCTCTAGAATTTAATGTCTGCCTTCCCCGCTAGATTATAAGCTCCTTGTGGGTAAGGATCATGACTTCTGGCTCTACTGTATTGTGCTCTCCCAAGTGCTTAGTATTGTGCTAAGTGTTCAGTGATCGCTCAATCAATACCATCGATTGATTGCTTGATCGATTGATTAATTCCATTTTAGAAATAACATCAGTGGGCACTGTTTTAGCTGTTCTTTGCGGGCGGTGAAAAGAAGGAAGAAATTCTTAACTAACATGGTCCTTTGGGAAAATACACTAGAGTTAGTTCATACAATCCCTGCCCTCAAGAAATTTAGAGGCTACTATGTGCCCAGCTCTGTAGTAACTGCTTGGAGAGGAGAAGAGAGAAGGTATATATACCTATATATATATGTATATATGTTTGTACATATTTATTACTCTATTTATTTATTTATTTTATTTGTACATATCTATTCTATTTATTTTATTTTGTTAGTATGTTTAGTTTTGTTCTCTGTCTCCCCCTTTTAGACTGTGAGCCCACTGTTGGGTAGGGACTGTCTCTATATGTTGCCAACTTGTACTTCCCAAGCACTTAGTACAGTGCTCTGCACATAGTAAGCGCTCAATAAATACGATTGATGATGATGAAGAGAGTTGGTAGGAACAATCTCTGCCCTCAGTGAGCTTACAATTCTGCGCCTGCGGAACAGAGGTAACAAGAGGAGTTCTCTGTGGGAAGATTTCCCACCAAATGCACTTGTTTTTCAGGGCAAGCTGCCTATTGGCTGCGATCAGTCCCCGAACCATTCCTTTCAGATAAAACATTGATCTTCCGCATGCATCATCGTGACAGGGCCGACATCAGCCACCATCTGATCTGAACAAGATTCTCATTGTAATTAAACCTCAGAATCTGCCCGCCAGTCTCCCACCCTAGTAAGCTGCAGAATGTGCGAGAAATCCACAAATCACCCGTGAGGTCATTTTTATTAGTAGCTTCGGCTTACTTAGGAGAGTCTCATCAATCAGTGACTGTGAATCTGAGTCAGCTCAGCCCGCGTCCCTGAGCTGACTTGCACTGCCAGCAGACAGAGTACTTGGGCCAGACCGGAAAGTGGAAAGTCGAACAGCCGCATTATAGAAGGAAGAGCGAGAAACTTGGATTCTTTTTCTTTTTCCCCTTGGAGGAGTGTGACTTCGTTTTCCAGGCTCTGAATGTCAAGAGTGGGAACGTAGTTTGCTTTGCTCCAACCGGATTTCCTGGATTGGATCAGACTCCAGTAGAAAAAAAAATGGAGTCCAATCCCTTCCATATCTCCCAAAGTGAATATATGAGGCAGAAGGAGATGCGCAGCTGACTGGGGATGTGAAAGAAGTGGAGCATGAGGGCGAGATTGTAGTGAATGTGGACGAAAACCCAGATTCAGATCAGATCTTCATCAATGGTAGTGATTGAAGCAGCGTGGCTCAGTGGAAAGAGCCTGGGCTTTGGAGTCAGAGGTCATGCGTTCAAATCCTGGGTCCGCCAATTGTCAGCTGTGTGGCTTTGGGCAAATCACTTAACTTCTCTGTGCCTCAGTTACCTCAACTGTAAAATGAGGATCAATACTGTGAGCCCCCCGTGGGACAACCTGATCACGTTGTAACCTCCCCAGCGCTTAAAACAGTGCTTTGCACATAGTAAGCGCTTAATAAATGCCATCATTATTATTATTACTCTGTGCAGAACACTGTGCTAAGCACTTGGGAGAGTACAATGCAACAGAGTGGGTAGATGAATTCCTGGTTCACAACGAGTTTACAATCTAGAAGGACGCGGGGAGGGGAGGAGGAGGAAGAGGAGGTGGAGAAAAGAGCGATGATCCTTGGACAAGCTTTCTGCCGAGATCCAAAGGGATTGCTGATTAAATTTCAGGCTTCTCGAAGGCAGGGATTGTGTCCATTAACTCTATTTTCCTCCCCGCAGCTCTTAGTACAGTGCTCCACACACAGTAGGCATTCAGTCAATACCACCAATCGATGAAGGAAGGCAGCGAGGATGTGGTGACGTTCAGAGGACTGGGATTTACAGGTAATTCCTAAAGAAGAAACTCCCCAAAGGCCAAAGGGAGGGAGACGAGAGGGGGGAAAACAAGTACGTGTGAAGTTTCTACAGATGGAATTTCTTACATTTTATGAGGGGAATCCAGACCCTGACTCGTGGAATGAGAAGAAGCTGAGAGCCTCACAGCCAACCAAGCTCTTCTGTTTTGAAACGGTTGAGATTTTCTTGGTCTCTTTCTTTCTTTTGGGCTCAAGAAACAACAAACAACTAGACTGTTTACATGCTAAAGCCCCTTTTATGAACTCATTTGTCTCAGAGTTTTGACTCTTTCCTTTTCTGACTTTTGTTTGCGCTTTGCACCCTTGTTTGCCTTATTATCTCTCAGCCTTAAGGTTTTCCATCAAATGCTCATGACACTGAAAACAAGCCCGAATGTGTTTTCACAGTGGTTGTCTCCCCTGCCCAAAACACTCTTTCTCCCTTGGATTTTTGATTTGAGGCAGAGTTCTTACAAAGCTACCTAGAAACTACTTTGCTTGGGAGGTAAATTAGAGTGTGATGAATGTGTCTATCTTCCGCTGTGAGGAAAGTAGTGCCAAAGCTGCCGCGAATTTGATCTCTGTTTCTGAGAACTGCGGAACATCAATTGGAGTTACTTCAAAGGGGATCCCCACTGTTAATAACCATGAAGGGTGCAGATTCTTTGAGGGGAAAACACGCCAGCTCTAATCCGCCATCCCGGTTACCAAAGAGGCAGGCAGAGGGGTAATGAGTTCTGGCTAGTTCCCTGTTCCGAATGGACTCTTCGGGGCCGGCCTGGAGCCCGACAGAAGTGAACACGCGGGACTGACTGAAAAGCGGAGGGGTAACCATTGGGGATAAGGAGAGGGCTGTGGTTCTCTGCTGATAATTCACCGCTCCGAGAGTTCCCGCGGGTCACTGTTTCGTATGAATATGCAGACCATGCTAATCGGTGCCTCTGAGAGATATCGGCAGGTGCGCTACGGTCCCGAGCCCTTCCGCTGGTCAGCTTGGTCTCTAGATGATGGGATAAGAAATGGCTTCGAGACCCAAGGTCATCCAATGTTCCTCCCTCTTTCCCCCGGGGCCACCATGTTTTATCAGCCTTAAGCACTTGATCTTCATTAGGTCCCAGAGTATAATTAGCCTCCGGCATGGTTTGCCTGTCTTTTCGGGACCTGTTGGCTTAGGGAGCTAGGGAATATTTCATCTCTAATCCATTCCTAATGCCCTTTTCACCTGCAGGATAATGGGATCTTGGGAGCTGTATTTTCTTTGCAGATAATAATGGGAGATAAAAGCAAAGATGATCAAGACAGAAAGCCGACTGTATAGGACTTTGTACATATCTATCCTATTTATTTTATTTTGTTAGTATGTTTGGTTTTGTTCTCTTTCTCCCCCTTTTAGACTGTGAGCCCACTGTTGGGTAGGGACTGTCTCTATATGTTGCCAATTTGTACTTCCCAAGCGCTTAGTACAGTGCTCTGCACATAGTAAGCGCTCAATAAATATGATTGATGATGATGATGATGACTTTAGCCTCTAGACAACAGGCTGGTCCACTTTCCAGTCCAAAGAGAGCCATTCCCCGGAACCGGCAAAGAAACGGCTTTACTGCTGGTCTTTTCTCGGACATAAAGAGCTTCGGCTCCTGGCCGAATTCAAATATTTCAATATTTATTGCTCCGCTTTATCCAGCTTTCTCCATCAAAGGTATTTATTGAGTGCTTACTGTGTGCAGAGCACCGTACTAAGCTCTCGGGAGAGGAAAAGACAATAGAGTTAGTAGACACATTCCCTGCCCATAATAAACCTACATTCCAGAGGGGGAGACAGACATTAATAGAAATTAATAAACGGTGGGGTTTCCAAATGGGATTTTCGAGCTTTCACAGCACTATTTTTTAAAAATACCATGAGAATTATAATATTCATTATTATACACCTAATGTTAATGAACTTCCTTGTTATAAATCGCAAGACAAAAAATGTTGTCTACTGTCATCCCTCCTGTTATTTTTCTTGATTTGGGGTGACTTCAATTTTCAACATGAGTCCACATTTACAGCATCTGATTTCCTCATACCTTAAGTCACTTGCGCAGTTGGTGATGAGGGTGAATACGGAGTCATTCATTCATTCATTCAATCGTATTTATTGAGCGCTTACCGTGTGCAGAGCACCGTACTAAGCGCTTGGGAAGTACAAGTCGGCAACATATAGAGACGGTCCCTACCCAACAACGGGCTCACAGTCTAGAAGGGGGAGACAGGCCACAAAACAAAACATGTGGACAGGTGTCAAGTCATCAGAATAAATAGAAATAAAGCTGGATGCACATCATAAAGAAAATAAATAGAATAGTAAATACGTAGAAGTAAAATAAATAGAGTTGCGCCAGGAATGAAGGGGGAGCCTTGATGAGGGAAGATTTCGATCCCGGGACTGGTGGTTTGCACCGCATCACCTGCACTCTCTGGTTCCCGCCCGTCGTGTGCCTGCCAGAGCCCGGAAAGGTAAAAACTGCAAACGAGGAAATACACCCCCGGCAAATCTCAGTCCTTTGCTCCTCTAGACGGTAAGCTCATTGTGGGCAGGAAATGTGCCTACCAACTCTGTTATATTGTTTTATTCTACTCTCCCAAGCGCTCAGTACAGTGCTCTGCACACAGAAAGTGCTCAATAAAGACCATTGATTGATTGATTGATAATGAGCTATTTCAATCATTCATTCATCCACTCAATCGCATTTTTGAGCGCTTACTGTGTGCAAAGCACTGTACTAAGCACTTGGGAGAGTACAACAATAAACAGACACATTCCCTACCCACAACGAGCTGACAGTCTAGAGTCTATTGCAGTGTACAGTCTATTTGGTAACAGGGGTCTGCTCTCCCTGACCAGGTTAGCCCCCAAGGCCGAACTTTCTCCCCCACTCCCACCAACCCAGATTGCTCACGAGAGTTTGAATAGCAAAGGAAGAAATCTAGCACAAATAGACTTCGCAGATGGACCCATTTCACCACCCTATATCCTCCCCAACTAGCGCTTCAGCACTTTCAGGCCACCAAAGCACTTTATTACCCACATGCATCCCTGGAGCACTCATGTAATTAGCTTTATACTCTGCTGCTCCCTCTTATTTGTACTTTATTTTAATGCCTGTCTCCCCTTCTAGACGGTAAGCTCTGTGATAGCTGGGATCATGCCTTCTAACTCTATTGCACCTTTCCAAGTGCTTATTACAGTGCTCTGCACACAGCAAGCGCTCATTAAATACTACTGATTGATTGATTGATTGATTGATTGAGAATCTGGAAGCCAAACTGAGAAGCTCCCGAAAGACTGCTTCCAAACGACTCAGAGAGGGTGAGACTGAAACCTGGGACTCCCTGAGAGAAGAGGGGAGAAGATCAGATGAACCTAAACCCTGGGAGCCCGACAGGGAAGGACGAAGGGTCCTGAGAAGAAAAGCATTAGATTCTGGGAAAGGTGGTCTGATGTGGAATTGTTTTCATTGTTTCCGAATTAAGAAACCATTCCACTTTATTGATATCTCAGGTCTTGGTGTCTACTTGACGGTCCTGGGAAGCTGTGGGTGCAGAAAGGAGTTATTTTCCTGGGAGCTTCCTGCCGCCAGGCCAGGGAAGGGAGGTAGGCTAGTTTTCAATGACCCTTACATCTTCCGGGAGACACCTGGCCTTCTGTTATAGGCTGGTGGCAGGGATACGGGAGAAGGGATTTGAGGAGCCCTGAACAGTAAGGATGCCCAACAGAAGCAGCATTGGCCTAATGGATAGAGCACGGGCCCGAGTCAGAAGGTCCTGGGTTCTAATCCCAGCTCTGCCACTTGTCTGCTGTGTGACCTTGGGCAAGTCACTTCACTTCTCTGGGCCTCAGTTCCCTCATCTGGAAGACGTGGCTGTCAGCCCCCTGTGGGACAGGGACTGTGACCATCCCGATTATCTTCGATCTACCCCAGTGCTTAGAACAGTGCCTGGCGCAAAGTACGCGCTCAACAAATATCACAATAATCATAATTATTATTTTTACACACTAGAAGAATGGAAGAATGGGAAGGCTTTAGGATCCAGTGCTTCCCAAGCGCTTAGTACAGTGCTCTGCACATAGTAAGCGCTCAATAAATACGATTGATGATGATGATCCAGTGGCAACTGACCAGGGCCCAGGGAGGTTCCTAAACTGACTCCAAGATCCCTTTCAATCAGTCGTATTTATTGAGTGCTCAATGTGTGCAGAGCACTGTACTAGGTGCTTGGGACAGGACAATATAACAATATAACAGAGTTGGTAGACTTGTTCCCTGACTATTTATTTATTTATTTTACTTGTACATATCTATTCTATTTATTTTATTTTGTTAGTATGTTTGGTTTTGTCTCCCCCTTTTAGACTGTGAGCCCACTGTTGGGTAGGAACTGTCTCTATATGTTGCCAATTTGTAGTTCCCAAGCGCTTAGTACAGTGCTCTGCACACAGTAAGCGCTCAATAAATACGATTGATGATGATGATGATGACCGCAATGAGCTTGCAGCCCAAAGGACAAGATTTTGGGCTGAGAAACCCCAGTAATGTCACAGTGGGTGATTGTTCTGGTGTGTTGATTTGGACATGTCCATCCTCAATCAATCAATAGAATTTATTGAGCGCTTACTGTGTGCAGGGCACTGTACTAAGCACTTGGGAGAGTACAACACAACAATATGACAGACACATTCCCTGCCCACAACGAGCTTACAGTCTAGAGGGAGCTTACCTCCCTAAACATCAGCTGTTTGGACATCACTGATTCGCAATAGTCTGAATTGAAATGCACCGATGAAATGTTGAAATCATTCTGCTGGGCTTTAAAATACACACTTGGCATTAATACATTCATGATGGATTTGACACCCTGTGATTGATGTCGAAGTTCAGAATACTATTTGGAGGTTCTCGCTCACCAGAGTATGCTGAATTATCTGATTGGCTTTTAGTGCTGCAGCATCCTGGAGTCGCACGGGCTACAGATTTTTCTCATTAAATGTCAACCTTGTGATCCTGTCATACAGAGTGATTGATATGAGTTTTCTGTTATAAAAGTCACGGAAATTCAGCAAAGCAGTTTGGCATCACATCCATTCTTTGTGGATACACTTGTCCTTCCCAGCCTGAATCCATGTAATATCCCCACACATATAGAAAGTCTTTTTTTTTTTTGGTATTTGTTAAGCACTTACTACGTGCCAGGCACTGTATTAAGCGCTAGGGTAGACACAAGCTGGTCAGGACATAGCCCCTGCTCCACATGGGGGGGGGGGTCACGGTCTTCATCCCCATTTTACAGATGAGGTGACTGAGGTACAGAAAAGCAAGTGACTTGCCAAAGGTCACTCAACAGACAAGTGGCAGAGCCAGGATTAAAACCAGGTAAGGTCCTTCGGACTTCGTTCGTTCTTCAATTGTATTTATTGAGCGCTTACTGTGTGCAAAGCACTGTACTAAGCGTTTGGGAAGTACAAGTTGGCTACATCTAGAGACAGTCCCTACCCAACAGCGGGCTCACAGTCTAGAGGGGGGAAACAGACAACAAAACAAAACATATTAATAAAATAAATAGAATAAACATGTACAAATAAAATAAATAAATACCGGACTTCCGGGACCGTCTCTATATGTTGCCAACTTGTACTTCCCAAGCGCTTAGCACAGTGCTCTGCACACAGTAAGCGTGCAATAAATACGATTGAATGAATCTATCTAGAACTGCCGCTGATTGTGAAATTCACCTTTGGAGGCATGTGCAATCCATGAAATGGGTGCTAATTTTGCAGGAAAACAGATTAGGAAAAAGGCTTAGTCTGATGTTAGTCTTAGTCTTAGTCCTCCTCCAGGAGGCCTTCCCAGACTGAGCCCCTTCCTTCCTCTCCCCCTCGTCCCCCTCTCCATCCCCCCCATCTTACCTCCTTCCCTTCCCCACAGCACCTGTATAGATATATATATGTTTGTACATATTTATTACTCTATTTGTTTATTTATTTATTTTACTTGTACATATCTATTCTATTTATTTTATTTTGTTGGTATGTTTGTCTCCCCCTTTTAGACTGTGAGCCCACTGTTGGGTAGGGACTGTCTCTATATGTTGCCAACTTGTACTTCCCAAGCGCGTAGTACAGTGCTCTGCACACAGTAAGCGCTCAATAAATACGATTGATTGATTGATTGATTGATTAATTGATGTTCTCTTCCTCAGATGAAATGATCTAGGTAGTGTGCTCCATGGAAGCGTTGGTTTTTTTCTGCTGGATTACTATGTGAAACTGGAATTTGGCGAGACCCTGGGTCTTAGCTGTTTCTGCAACTGACTGCAATAGAAGGAAAAGGGATCTCGGGAAATTAGCTTCTAGTCAGATTATTTTGCCAAGAAGACAGAAATAGTGAAACTAGAAAGCATTACCTGCTCTGGAGGGCAATTCAACCTGAAAGTTTCCCTCCCCATTCCCTCCGAGTTATTGATAATGAGGGGCTAATGGATGATGTGCACTTAGCTTTAATTCTATTTCTTCTGACGTCTTGACACCTGTCCACGTGTTTTGTTTTGTTGCCTGTCTCCCCCTTCTAGACTGTGAGCCCGCTGTTGGGTAGGGACCGTCTCTAGATGTTGCCGACTTGTACTTCCCAAGCGCTTAGTACAGTGCTCTGCACACAGTAAGCGCTCAATAAATACGACTGAATGAATGAATAAGGAGGGAGAGATGAGGGTTAAGAGATCTTATGTCTTCTTTGGTAAAGGATTTCTGTGCACAGTGACAGGATCTTCCCCCCTGCCCGCCACGGGAGTGAGAACTAATTGAGTGAGCCCACTGTTGGGTAGGGACTGTCTCTATATGTTGCCAACTTGTACTTCCCAAGCGCTTAGTACAGTGCTCTGCACACAGTAAGCGCTCAATAAATACGATTGATTGATTGATTGATTGAGTGGCTTGATTTTCTGACTCTTCTGACACTTTCTTCAAAGGAGATGTCACCCTCATATGGAGAGGGGAACTCCATTGTCCCTGCAGGATATTTGGTTTTCCTCCTGTGCCAATTATTCAGTTAACCACTTACGCAAACATGACGAAGACTTTCAGCAGTTGTACTTCCCAAGCGCTTAGTACAGTGCTCTGCACATAGTAAGAGCTCAATAAATACGATTGATTGATTGATTGATTCTGCACAGAGCAGGGTCCCAGTTCTATGCTCTGTCCAGAGCAATGCCCAATAAATACTGTTGGTAATGATCGAAGGTATTTATTGAGCGCTGACTGTGTGCACATCACTGAAATAAGGACTTGGGGGAACACAATACAATACAGTTAGTAGACATGATCCCTGCCCTCAAGGTTCTTCAATCTAGTGGGGGAAATAGACACTAAAATAAATTACAGATAGGGGAAGCAAGAGAACAGAAGTAATAATAATAAAAGTAATAATAATTATGGTCTTTGTTAAGCACTTATTATGTGCCAAGCACTGTTCTAAGGGCTGGGGTAGATACAAAGTAAACAGGTTGTCTCATGTGGGGCTCACAGTTTTAATCCCCATTTTACAGATGAGGTAACTGAAGCACAGGGAAGTGAAGTGGCTTGCCCAAGGTCACACAGCACACAGGTGGTGTTCTTTTAGACTGTGAGCCCATTGTTGGGTAGGGACTGTCTCTATATGTTGCCAACTTGTACTTCCCAAGCGCTTAGTACCGTGCTATGCACACAGTAAGTGCTCAATAAATACAATTGACGGATTGATTGGTGAGTGAAACCAGGATTAGAACCCACAGCCAAGGCCATGCTCTTTCCTCTAAGCCACGCTGCTTTTCCCATTCCTCCCTTGTTTGACATTTCTATCTACCCCAGTGCAGGGGTGAGGGTGGAGCAAGTATCAAAGTGGTTATGGTATAGAAACCAAGCGCATAGTTGATGCAGAAGGAAGGGAAAGTAGGGTGGGAAAATGAAATAGTCAGGGAAGACTTCCTGGAGGAGAAGTGCTTTGAGTAAGGCTTTGAATAGGAGGAGAGTGGGGAATCTGTCTTATGGGAACCAAGCTGGAGGGAGAGCATTCATTCAGTCAGTCAGTCAATCGTATTTATTGAGCGCTTACTGTGTGCAGAACACTGTATTAAGCGCCTGGGAAGTCCAAGTCGGTAACATATAGAGACGGTCCCTACCCAACAACGGGCTCACAGTCTGGAAGGGGGAGACAGACAAGAAGACAAAACATGTAGACAGGTGTCAAAACCTGGGAGAAGCAGCGTGGCTCAGTGGAAAGAGCCCGGGCTTGGGAGTCAGAGGTCATGGGTTCAAATCCCGGCTCTGCCAACTGTCAGCTGTGTGACTTTGGGCAAGTCATTTAACTTCTCTGTGCCTCAGTTATGTCACCTGTAAAATGGGGATTAAGACTGTGAGCCCCCTGTGGGACACCCTGATCACCTTGTAACCTCCCCAGCACTTAGAACAGTGCTCTCCATATAGTAAGTGCCTAACAAATACCATCATTATTATTATTATTATTATTATCAAAACTATCAGAATAAATAGAATTATAGCTATAATATAATATATAGAAACATGAGCAAGGGGTTAACAGTTTGAGATGAGATCGGGGCTGTGTGACTTTGGGCAAGTCACTTAACTTCTCTGTGCCTCAGTTACCTCATCTGTAAAATGGGGATTAAGACTGTGAGCCCCACGTGGGACAACCTGATTACGTTGTATCTACCCTAGTGCTTAGAACAGTGCTTGGCACGTAGTAAGCACTTAACAAATACCATCGTTATTATTATTATTATTATTATTGAATAGGTTGCCATTAGAAGAAACAAAGTGTGCGGGCTGGGTTGTAATAGGAGAGGAGGGAGCTTAGGTAGGAGGGAGAGAGCTGATTGAGTGCTCTGATGCCCACGGTGAGGAATTTCTGTTTGATGCGGAGATGGACGGACAACCACTGGAGTTTTCAGGAGTGGGGAGATTTTTGCAGAACAATTTTTCAGAACAATGATCCGAGTGGCAGAGTGATGTATGAACTGGAGAGGGGAGAGACGCAAGGCGGGCAGGTCAACAAAGAGCCTGCTACAATGTCCTAAGTGCTTGGGAAGCTAAAAACAGAGATGTGACATGTTCCCTGCTTCCAGGTTTTTACAGTGGAATACGGGTGTAACTTGCAGAGAACGTTTTTTTAAAAACTCATCAGTTGTCTTCAGATTTGGCTTTGCTCCTCAGCATGACCTTCAAGGCTCAGATTTATCCAGTCCCATAGGTTTGATTTTGATCACTCATTAGAGCCCCTGCATTAGACCAATAATAAAAACAAGGGTGGTATTTTCTAAGCGCTTCCTGTAAGTCAAACACTGTTCTAAGCGCTGATAATTAGGTCAGACAGAATCCCCGTCCCACATGGGGCTCCCAGTTCAGGAAGGAAGGAGAACAGGGACTGAATCCCCATAAAACAGTTGAGGAAACAGAAGGACAGAGAAGTTAAGTGACTTGCCCAAGGTCCCAAAGCAGTCAACTGGCAGAGCTAGGATTAGATCCCAAGTCCTCTGACTCCCAGAGTCGCTCCAATTCCAATTCCTTAGCTCACTCACTCGCTATGCCAGAGTGCTTCTCCTCGATTCTGTAAAATGCTAAAGCATGACAATAGTTTCTGAACAATACGACTGGGTTGGCCAGCTAAAAGAGTTCAGTAAACATTACTTTGAATCAGTCTGGTCTGCTGTGGGTAGGAGAGATTTTCAGCCAAAACAGTTAATTAGCAAACAGAAAGCCAACCTGGGCATGCGTCCCATCTGTGTACGTGTCTTGAGACAGCGAGGGGATTGAGTGAGTTTTGCTTGACTAATAGCTGTCACTTCTCTATAGACCATGTGGAACGGTGAATAACATTTCTGCCATCGTCAGTCATCCATGGAGAAACGAAGAAATGAAATGACACCTGTGAATTAAAACCATCAACCTACAACTAAAACCATCACCCCATCTCCCTCCTACCATTCCTCTCCAAACCCCTTGAGCGAGCTGCGTAACTCCCGCTGTCTCCACTTCATCTCATCCATTTCTCTCATTGACCCCCTCCAATCTGGCTTTCCCTCCTTCACTCCATAGAAACTCCTCTCAAAAAGGTCACCTATGATCTCCTTCTTGCCAAATCCAACAGCTTCTACTCCAGCCTAATCCTCCTCGACCTTTCAGCTGTTTTGACACTGTCCAGCTTCTCCTGGAAAGATTATTCAACCTTGGATTCACTGTCCTCTCCTTGTCCTCCTTTCTCTCTGGCCGTTCATTGTCGGTCCCTTTCATGGGTTCCGCCTCTGTCTCCCACCCCGTAACTGTGGAAATCCCTCAGTTTTCAGTTCTGGGTCCCCTCTATTCTCCATCTACACCCACTCTCTTGGAGAACCCATTTGCTCCCATGGCTTCAACTATAACCTCTATGTGGATCATTCCCAAATCTACTTCTCCAGCCCTGATTTCTGGAGTCTCGCCTTTCCTTCTTCCCTTCAAGACGTCTCCATCTTTCACATTCAACCCACATATCCAATCCGTCACCAAATTCTGTCGGTCCCACCTTCAGAACATCGCTAAAATCCATCCTTTCCTCTAAACCCAAACTGCTACCATGTTAATACAATCACTCGTCCTATCCCACCTAGATTACTGCGTCAGCCTCCTTTCTGACCTCCCAACCTCCTGTCTCTCCTCACTTCAGTCCATACTTCACACTGCTGCCAGGATCATCCTTCTGTGAAAACATTCAGGACATGTCACCGCCCCCCGCCCCCCGCCCCCCCCCATCTTCAAAAATCATCAGTTATTGTTTATCCGCCTCTTTTAGACTGTGAGCCCACTGTTGGGTAGGGACTGTCTCTATATGTTGCCAATTTGTACTTCCCAAGCGCTTAGTACAGTGCTCTGCACATAGTAAGCGCTCAATAAATACGATTGATGATGATCCGCCTCTGTAGCAAAAAAAAAAACTCCTCGCCATTGGCTTTAAAGCACTCCATCACCTTGCCCCCTCCTAACTCATCTCGCTTCTCTCCTTCTACTATCCAGCTGGCATATTTGGCTCCTCTGGAGAAGCAACGTGGCTCAGTGGAAAGAGCCCGGGCTTTGGAGTCAGAGGTCATGGGTTCAAATCCTGACTCCGCCAATTGTCAGCTGGGTGACTTTGGGCAAGTCACTTGACTTCTCTGTGCCTTAGTTACCTCATCTGTAAAATGGGGATTAAGACTGTGAGCCCCCCTTGGAACAACCTGATCACCTTGTAACCTCCCCAGTGCTTAGAACAGTGCTTTGCACATAGTAAGCACTTAATAAATGCCATTATTATTATTAACTTTCTAATTGTGCCTCGATCTCGCCTGTCTCACCACCGACCCCTGGCCCTCATCCTGCCTCTGGCCTGGGATGTCCCCACTCCTTAACTTCTACATACAATTACTCTCCCCACCCCTTCAAAGCTTTATTGAAGGTACTCCTCCAAGAGGCCTTCCCGGATTAAGCCCAACTTTTCCTCATCTCCCACTCCCTTCTGCATCGCCCTGACTTGCTCCCTTTGCTCTTCTCACCCCTTCCCAGCCCCACGGCACTTAAGTATATATCTGTAATTTTATTTATTTGTATTGACGTCTGTCTCCCACCTCCCTGCCCCCAGACTATGAGCTCATTATGGACAGGGATTGTCACTGTTCATTGCTGTATTGTTCTTTCCCAAGTGCTTGGTACAGTGCTCTTGCACACAGTAAGCACTTACTAAATATGAATGAATGAATCTATCTCACCACCTACCTCTCTCCCACATCCTGCCTCTGGCTTGGAACACCGTCCCTCTTCATATCCGACAATCACTCTCCCCTCTCCACTTTCAAAACCTTATTAAAAGCATATCTTTTCCAAGAGGCCTTTCCTAAGGCCTCATTTCCTCTTCTCCCACTCCCTTCTGTGCTGGCCTCTGCGCTTGGATATGCACCTTCAATCATTCCTCCCTCAGCCCCATAGCAGTTACGCCTTGTGTATAAAACTATAACTCTATTTTGATGCTATTGACGCCTACCTGTTTTGTTTTGTTGTCTGTCTCCCCCTTCTAGACTGTGAGCACGTTGTTGGGTAGGGATTGTCTATCTGTTACCGAATTGTACTTTCCAAGCGCTTAGTCCAGTGCTCTGCACACGGTAAGCGCTCAATAAATACGATTGAGTGAATGAATGAATGGACGAACTATGCTGCCGAGTCGTCTCCAACCCACAGCGACGCCATGGACACGTCACTTGCAGAACGCCCCACCTCCATCTGCAATTGTTCTGGTAAGGGATCCATAGAGTTTTCTTGGTAAAAATTGGACTTGTATTTGACTTGTAGCATATTGCCTTCCACTCGTTAGCCACTGGCCAAGCTAGGAATGGAATGGGTAGGCCTCTGCTTGACTCTCCCTCCCGTAGTCGAGACTGATGGAGTACTGTACACCCTCCAGGTGCAAACCTGAGAGGGGTAGCACCTATGTACATAGCCATAATTTATTTATTCATATTAATGTCCATCGCCCCGCCCGACTATAATCTCATTATAGGCAGGGAATGTGTCTACCAACTCTGTTATACTGTACTCTCCCAAGTGCCTAGTACAGGGCTCTTCACACAGTTAACACTCAATATATATGACCGATTGATGGATTAAGTGATTGATTGATCAACCTACAGCCAGAGTTCTTGAGTGGAAACTTGTGATGATGGGCTTCAAGGCTCTCTGCTTCCACTCTTCGTCCCTAGAATGATTGTGGTGGATGTTGGGCAAAGACTGTATTAAGTTCTGGGGTAGATATAAGACAATCAGGATGGACATGGGCCCGGTCTCTCCTGGGGCTCACAGTCTAAGGAAGAGGGAAAACAGGCAGTGGGTCCCCATTTTACAGATGAGGGAACTGAGGCCCGGAGAATAATAATAATAATAATAATAATAATGGCAGCATTTATTAAGTGCTTACTATGTGCAAAGCACTGTTCTAAGCGCTGGGGAGGTTACAAGGTGATCAGGTTGTCCCACGGGGGGCTCACGGTCTTCATCCCCATTTTACAGATGAGGTAACTGAGGCCCAGAGAAGTTAAGTGACTTGCCCAAAGTCACACAGCTGACAATTGGCAGAGCTGGGGTTTGAACCCATGATCTCTGACTCCAAAGCCTGGGCTCTTTCCACTGAGCCACGCTGCTTCCCATTATTATTGGTATTTATTAAGGGCTTACTATGGGCCAAGTAATAATTCTATAATTCTATTTATTTTGATAATAATAATGATGATATTTGTTACGCGCTTGCTGTGTGCAAAGCACTGTTCTACGCGTGTCTACTTGTTTTGTGTTGCTGTCTGTCTCCCCCTTCTAGACTGTGAGCCTGTTGTTGCGTAGGGACTGTATAAGTTGCCGAATTGCACTTTCCAAGCGCTTAGTACAGTGCTCTGCACGCAGTAAGTGCTCAATAAATATGATTGAATGAATGAATGAAGTATTCTGCTAAATGCTGGAGTAGAAGATAATCAGGTCAGACACAGACCCTGTCCCACTTGGGATTCACACTCTTAGTAGGTGGGAGAAAAAATATTTAATCCCCATTTTATAGGTGAGGAAACTGAGGCCCAGAGAAGTTAGGTGACTTACCCAAGGTCACAAAGCAGGCAAGTGGTAGAGCCTGGATTAGAACCCAGGTCCTCTGACTCCCAGGCCTATGATGATGATGATGATGATGATGATGACGATGGTATTTGTTAAGCGCTTACTATGTGCAAAGCACTGTTCTGAGCGCTGGGGGGGATACGGGGTGATCAGGTTGTCCCATGTGGGGCTCACAGTCTTAATCCCCATTTTGCAGATGAGGTAACTGAGGCGCAGAGAAGTGAAGTGACTTGCCCAAAGTCACACAGCCGATAAGTGGCGGAGCCGGGATTAGAACCCATGACCTCTGACTGCCAAGCCCGGGCTCTTTCCACTGAGCCACGCTGCTTCTATGCTCCCCCCCAGCCCCGCTTATTGAAAGAATATCACTCACTCATTTACCCTGCGGATATCACACTCTCTGCATCGCTTGAAGATGGGATTTGTTGCATTTTACAATAAAGTGAAAATGAATCATGTATTGAGTGCACCTTGGATGTAGTTCCAGGCATTTCAGGGCTGTTCTTGCTGTTCCGTCTCTTACCTCTCTCTTTGAAGGGAACAGGCACCGCTACAGCAGTTTTCCCTAGTTAACATTCCTCCTTGAATGACCTATCAGGCTCTTAACTTCTCACTAGCTGAAATAATCTCTGAAGTTCCCCATTTCGAAATCACAATACAGGCATAAATAATTCAAGAGAACAACTTAATATACTGAGAATGCATTAGACCCCCATCATCATTTTCTCAAAATACTCTTTTGGTTTCATGTGATGCCTGCCAACAGTTAATTCGTTAGCGTTTTTCCAACTCTACCATCCATCCCGGTTCAGGTGCAAGATCAACAAAAAGGCAGATCTAATTACCTTTTTTTTCCCCCCCCTCGCCCATCAGTTTACTGCCACGGAGAAGATGATCCTCCAGAGGTTCAAATTTTTTTTCATTAATCCGATTCCACGTTTGGAGATTTTATCTGGTATTTTTATGAACAGAGGAGGGCTGGATCTAGTTCTGCCTGAGGTATTTTGCCAGCCACTTTGTGGAATGATCACAAAAAAATGACAAGTTAAGACTAGTGCGCCCAAAATGCCCTAGTCAATCAATCCATGGAATGTTTTTTGCACCTATTAGATACAGAGCGCTGTCTAGGTGTTGGAGAGAGTAAAACTGAATTGGTAGACGCAATCCCGGCCCGAAATCGATCTTACGATCTAGCAGCTATCAAAGTGGCTGTTAACTTGGTTCCAAATCAGAGATTCTTAGACCTGGAAAGACCCCTCTAGACTATGTGATCCTTGTGGGCGGGGAAAGTGTCTACCAACTCCATTATATTGCACTTTCTTGAGCACTTAGTACCGTGCTCTGCCCAGGAAGCCCTCAATGAATTTGCTTGATCGATTAGCCCTGAGAGATAACTGAATCCAGCCTCCAAAATGTGCTTTATGTGGTTCTGTTTTACAAGATGTGGGTCCTCGCTGTAGATCGATAATAATTGTGGCATTTGTTAAGTGCGTACTGTCAAGCACTTTACTCAGCGCTTGGGTAGATGTGAGATAATTAGGTCCCACATGGGATTCACGGTCTCAGTAGGAGGGGGGAACAGGTATTGAACCTCGTTTCTGCAGGTAAGGGAACTGAGGCCCAGAGGAGTGAAGTGATTTGCCTCAGGTCACGCGGCAGATAAGTGGCGGGGCCAGAATTAGAACCCAGATCCTCTGAGTCCCAAGTCCATGAGCTTTCCACTAGGCCACACCACTTCTCATGGAATCAATTAATCACACAATCAGTGTGATCCCTCGTCCCTCTCTCCATCCCCCCCCATCTTACCTCATTCCCTTCCCCACAGCACCTGTATATATGTATATATGTTTGTACATATTTATTACTCTATTTATTTATTTATTTATTTTATTTGTACATGTCTATTCTATTTATTTTATTTTATTAGTATGTTTGGTTTGTTCTCTGTCTCCCCCTTTTAGACTGTGAGCCCGCTGTTGGGTAGGGACTGTCTCTATATGTTGCCAATTTGTACTTCCCAAGCGCTTAGTACAGTGCTCTGCACATAGTAAGCGCTCAATAAATACGATTGATGATGATGATGATGGAATTTATTGAGTAATTACTGTGTGCAGAGCACTGCACTACTGCTTGTGAGAGTAGTAGTATTAGTATTTATTTATTTAGTCTTTATAATAATAATGATGATGATGGCATTTATTAAGCACTTACTATGTGCAAAGCACTGTTCTAAGCGCTGGGGAGGTTACAAGGAGATCAGGTTGTCCCGCGGGGGGCTCACAGTCTTAAGCACTTACTGTGTGCAGGGCACTTTTGGGAGAGTACAACCTATTAGAGTTGCTAGACCTGATCCCTACCCTCCAGGAGCTTACAGTCTAGTGGGGAAGAGAGATTTTAAAATAAAATTAATTAAATTAGACATGTCCATAAGTGCTGTGGGGCTGGGAGAGGGGTGACTATCAAAGTGCTTAGGGGATACAGACCCAAGTGTATAGGTGACACAGAAGGGAAAATGAAATACAGGGGGGAAATGAGAGGTTGACCAGGGAAGACATCCTAGCAGAGATATAATTTTCAGAGGGCTTTGAAGATGGGGAGAGTAGTAGACTGTCAGATAAGCAGCGTGGCTCAGTGGAAAGAGCACGGGCTTTGGAGTCAGAGGTCGTGGGTTCAAATCCCAGCTCCGCCATTCGCTAGCTGTGTGACTTTGGGCAAGTCACTTCACTTCTCTGGGCCTCAGTTCCCTCATCTGTAAAATGGAGATTAAGACTGTGAGCCCCCTGTGGGACAACCTGATCACCTTGTAACCTCCCCAGCACTTAGAGCAGTGCTTTGCACATAGTAAGTGCTTAATAAATGCCATTATTATTATTATTACCTCTCTGCCACCCCTTCAGTTCCGCCGCTTCCCATGCCAGACCCCTCTAGCACCCAGCTCGTCTCACCTCAAAGCCATTCTAAAATCCCATTTTCCACCGAAGAACCCTTCCCTCATTAATTTTCAACATATCAGCCCAGCGCCACCTTTAGCCCTTTTACATTTTATATTCCTATCCTCTGCACTTAGGAACCTATGTATATTTCATTTGTACATTCACTTATATATTCAATTTTTTATTCATCTATTTGAATCCTGATACGTTTGTATCCTATCTTTGTCCTTCATCCTCTTCCCACTACTTGTAACTGGTTATAGTTTTTATCCGTCTGTCTACTCCATTAGATTTCAGGCTTCTGAATAGCAGTGATCACATAATAATAATGATGGTATTTGGTAAGCGCTTACTATGTGCCAAGCACTGTTCTAAGCGCTGGGGAGGGTACAAGCCAACTTGTATTTCCCAAGCGCTTAGTACAGTGCTCTGCACACAGTAAGAGCTCAATAAATACGATTGATTGATTGATTGATTACAAGGTAATCAGGTTGTCCCATGGGGGGCTCACAGTTTTAATCCCCGTTTTACAGATGAGGTAACAGGCCCAGAGAAGTTAAGTGACTTGCCCCAAGTCACACAGCTGACAGTTGGTGGAGCCGGGATTTGAACCCACGGCCTCTGACTCCAAAGCCCGTGCTCTTTCCACTGAGCCACGCTGCGTGTTGGAAAAGCACTTAGTCCATCATTAATGATGATTAAAGAGTCAAATGGACATCCCTTTCCTCCTCCCTCATCTGTAAAATGGGTATTAAGTCTGTGAGCCCCCCGTGGGACAACCTGATCACCTTGTAACCTCCCCAGTGCTTAGAACAGTGCTTTGCACATAGTAAGTGCTTAATAAATGCCATCATTATTATTATTATTATTATTTGCTTGGATCCACCCCAGCGTTTAGTACAGTGCCTGGCACATAGTAAGTGCTAAACAAATGCAATAATAATAATAACAATAATAATAAATCTCATATGCAACACAGAAGGGAAGGTAAATAAAGGAAATGAGAGCTTAGGAAAGAACTCTTGGAGAGGACTGATTTTAGCAGGGCATTGAAGGTGAAGAGAGTCTGGTCTACCTGAAATGAAGGGGGAGAGGGAGGAAGGATCACCCTTATGTCAGTCTGTTAGTCCATACTATTTATTGAGCACTTACTGGGTGCACAGCACTCTACTAAGCACTTGGGAGAGTACAATACAACAATAAAGGGGGACATTCCCTGTGCACAACGAGCTTACAGTCTAGAAGGGGAGACAGACATTAATATAAGTGAATGAATTACAGATCTGGGCATAAGTGTTATGGGCCTGGGAGCGGGGATGAATAGTAAGCATTAAGTGCTTACTATGTGCAAAGCACTGTTTTAAGCGCTGGGGCGGTTACAAGGTGATTAAGTTGTCCCGGGGGGGCTCACAGTCATAATCCCCATTTTGCCGATGAGGTAACAGGCTCAGAGAAGTGAAGAAGTGACTTATCCAAAGTTCACCCAGCTGACAAAATTTCTAGACTGTGAGCCCGCTGTTGGGTGGGGGCCGTCTCTATAATGTTGCCAACTTGTACTTCCCAAGCGCTTAGTTCAGTGCTCTGCACACAGTAAGCGCTCAATAAATATGATTGAATTAATGAATTGGAGGAGTCGGGATTTGACCCCACGACCTCTGACTCCAAAGCCCGGGCTCTTTTCACTGAGTATGTTTTGTTTCGTTCTCTGTCTCCCCCTTCTAGACTGTGAGCCCACTGTTGGGTAGGGACCGTCTCTATGTGTTGCCAACTTGGACTTCCCAAGCGCTTAGTACAGTGCTCTGCACACAGTAAGTGCTCAATAAGTGCGATTGATTGAATAAAGGGAGCAAGTATGGGCGCCGTAGATGTGGGGGGAGATGGGAAATAACCAGAGGTGATTGAGAAGCTTGTACTTGCGCTTTCCAGCTCCAGTCCTTATGTACAGATCCATACGTTATTTATTTATATGAATGTCTGTCTCCCCCTCTAGACTGTAAGCTCGATGTGGGCAGGGAACGTATTTACCAACTCTGTTGCATTGTAGTCTCCCAAGCGCTTAGTA
Source organism: Tachyglossus aculeatus (assembly GCF_015852505.1). Lineage (NCBI taxonomy): Eukaryota > Metazoa > Chordata > Mammalia > Monotremata > Tachyglossidae > Tachyglossus > Tachyglossus aculeatus. The sequence goes on along the minus strand of NC_052101.1, from coordinate 130,992,386 downwards.
CAGTGCTCTGCGCAGAGTCAGTGCTCAATAAATACAACTGATTGAGTGAGTGAGTGAATGGAGGTTACACGCTAAGTGAAAGGCAATGATGAAATCAGATTTTCGTCGTGGTCCCCCGAACAAAAGAATCAGAAACCTCCGTTGGGGCAGGCTGAATATTATGTCCACGACTCTGGTAAAATGACCCAGAACTGTTGTAACCAGAAACATGTCTAACAGGGTTGTTGGAGAGAAACACGAGAGGGAAACCTAATTGCATTTCAGTTTCAATTTCAACCACTCTAATTTTCTAAAGTGAGTAAGAGAGTATTTATTCAATAGAAGGAAAAAAGATTAAAAGAACAGACACACACAGGAACTGGAATATCATTATAACTGTTAATCATTTTGCCTCCCTGTGCTTATAATGGCATGTAATATTTGCATTTCACTATATCAGTGTATGCATTGACTGCGGGGAGGAGAATTCAGACCCATACATGCAAGAATATACTACCGTGCCAGTTTCTTATATGATGACTTCAGTACCCAGAAAGTTCTGATTTTTAATGAAGTCCAGGGAACCCTGAAATTTGAATCTGTTAATCTGAAAACGCATTGTATTGGATTTAGCTCATCTTATTTTAGGGGAGAAAGAGAGAGAGAAAGAGAGAGAGCATGGCTCAGTGGAAAGAGCCCAGGCTTGGCAGTCAGAAGTCATGGGTTCTAATCCCGGCTCCGCCACTAGCAGCTGTGTGACTTTGGGCAAGTCATTTAACTTCTCTGTGCCTCAGTTACCTCATCTGGAAAATGTGAGCCCCGTGTGGGACAACCTGATGACCTTGTATCTACCCAGCGCTTAGAACATTCCTTGGCACATAGTAAGCATTCAACAAATACCAAAATTATTATTATTATTATATGCTTAATATGATAAATGACATAGTGCCCCTCTCAGGGTCACACCTGGAGGGTTTCCAGTCCTCTACCAGTCTCGGCTATGGGAGGGAGAGTCAAGAAGAGGCCTACCCATTCCATTCCTAGCTTGGGCATTGGCTAGCAAGAGGAAGGCAATCTACTACGAGTCAAAACTCACCCGTGCTGGACAGCAGCGGCACGGGAGAGAGTCGCGGGTGGAGGCTCAAGTTGACTGCGCGGAAGGAGATAGTGGTAAACCACTCCCGTAGTTTTACCAAGAAAACTCTATGGATCCACTACCAGAACGATTGCAGATGGAGGTGGGACATTCTGGGAGAGCTACGTCCGTGGTGTCTCTCTGGGTTGGAAACGACTCGACGGCATAAGACAAGACAAACGACAAAATGAGCATCCCTATAGACTATCCATCCATTACCCCAATTAATAACAAAGAAACAACAATATGAGGAGGATTTAACATAAAGAAGAAAAGCCATAAAGATAGCCATTGGAATTGAAAACGTTCAAGACTGGGATTTCTAATAGGATTTCAAGAGGTTTAGATGGAACACATATATAACACTCCATCTCAATTACCAATTAGGTCTAAACGGGAACCGCTGGGATAGGATGGGAAGGACGAGAAAACGCATCTACCTACAAGACAATGGAGTCATCCAGGTGGAAGATAAAGTATCTCCCCATTTTCTGATCATTTTCCTTACATCCTGGCATGGCAAAAAAAACCTAACATGAAGTGACACAACATTAAGGTCTAATTCCAGCCAGTGTCACTAAAGAGGCCTGTCTGTCCACAGACAGATGGCTCGACAGAGGCCTTACTGAGGAGTGAACCCTCTCAGAGCTCGCTTAGAAAATATTAATAATAATAATAATGGCATTTGTTAAGCGCTATCTGCAAAGCACTGTTCTAAGCGCTGAGGGGGATACAAGGTGATCACTTGGGGACTGATCAAGGAAACAGAGGTTTGACTTGCTTGGTTCTAGTAGATGTGACCGGCAATGAAGGTTCCTTGTTTAATCACAAAAACAATGAGCCTGCAGAAAGTATCCGGGATATTTTACACGCATGGATTTGTGGCATTTACAGTGTTTAGTAATATTACTTGAAGGTAAGCCGCCGTGATCCCTGAGCTTACTTCTCTCCCAGGGTGAGTTACATTGAGGGCAGCAGAAGGCTCCCAGAGACTTTAACCTTTGCCTAGGATATTTAAATAATGACGGCCTTCCGCCGGTCTTACGCTTCCTCTGCATTTACACTGGAAAACATCTCGCAAAAAGCGGTTGACTTCTGGGTGATTTGGAAACAACTGCAACAGATGGCTGGATTTGGCGTGGAATGTATAATTAGCTTTGGAATCTAACACCCTTTTTTTGCTCCTCAAAAGAGGGTCGCGTAATCCAGTCGTCTAACCAGATGCACGACAGCCGGAAGTAGAGGATAGGCAGCCTAAATGAGGGGTCTTGCCCTTGTGTTTTCCCAAAATGATGGATGCTATGTGACCTGTTTGTGAAGAGAAGCAGCATGGCCTAGCGGATACAGCACAGGCCTGAGAGTCAAAAGGACCCAGCTTCTAATCCCAGCTCTGCCACTTGTCTGTTGTATGCCCTTGGGTAAGTCACTTCACTTCTCCGTGCCTCGGTTCCCTCATCTGTAAACTGCAGATAAGACCGCGATCGTGCGGATTAAGACTGTGTCTCACCTGATTAACTGGTCTCTGTCCAATCTGGGCATGTCACTCCCCTCCTCAAAAATCTCCAGTGGCTGCCTGTCAAGCAAAAACTCCTCACTCTCGGCATCAAGGCTCTCCATCACCTCTCCCCCTCCTACCTCATCTCCTTTCTCTCCTTCTCCAGCCCAGCCCTCACCCTCCGCTCCTCTGCCGCCGATAACCTCCTCACTGGGCCTCGTTCTCGCCCGTCCCGCCATCAACCCCTGGCCTTAGTACAGTGTTCTGCACAAAGTAAGCGCTCAATAAATATGATTGAATGAATGAATACTGCTGCTCCCCAGCACAGGGGAGTTTTGACTTGTAGGAGATTGCCTTCCATTAGCTAGCTACTGCCCAAGCTAGGAACGAAATGGGTAGGCCTCTGCTTGGCTCTCTCTCCCGTAGCTGAGACTGGCAGAGTACTGAAAACTCTCCAGGTGCGATCCTGAAAGGGGAATACACACACACGCACGCATATAATTCATCAATCAGTCAATGGTATTTATTGAGCGCTTACTGTGTGCAGCGCATCATTGTCATCATCAATTGTACTTATTGAGCGCTAACTGTGTGGAAAGCACTGGACTAAGAACTTGGGAGGTGGCAATACAACGGAGTTGGTGGATAGCGTCCAGGAGACAGACATTAAGATAAGATAGGGGAGGGAGTGGTGTACAAAGGATATAATAAAGACAGAAGTCTACAGAAGTGCATGATTTGTAGAAGTATATATGCATATTTATGTGCATATCTTTATCTTAATGTCCATCTCTCCCTCTAGTCTGTAAGCTCCTTACGGGCGGGGAATGTATCTACCAATTCTATTATATTGTAATAATAATAATAATGGCATTTATTAAGCGCTTACTATGTGCAGAGCACTGTTCTAAGTGCTGGGGAAGTTACAAGGTGATCAGGTTGTCCCACGGGGGGCTCACGGTCTTCATCCCCATTTTACAGATGAGGTAACTGAGGCCCAGAGAAGTTAAGTGACTAGCCCAAAGTCACACAGCTGACAATTGCAGAGCTGGGATTTGAACCCATGACCTCTGACTCCAAAGCCCATGCTCTTTCCACTGAGCTGTGCTGCTTCTCTGTACTCTCGCTAGGACTTAGTACAGTTCTATGCACACAGTAAGCGCTCAATAAATACCATCGATTGATTGATGTATGTCAGTTATTTAAAGCAATTACTCTTTTGATAAGTATTTTTATGTCTTTTTCACCCATTGGTATGAAAGCTTCTTGTGAGTAGAGACCATGTCTTGTGCCTATGTTGTATTTTTCTAGCGCTTAGTATACTGCACTGCACCCAGTACATGCTGAATAAACATCATTTCTACTATTTATTCATTCATTCAATCGTATTTATTGAGCATTTACTGTGTGCAGACCACATTACTTACTAAGCACTTGGAAAGTACAATTCAGCAATGAAGAGGGACAATCCATGCCTACAACGGACTTACAGTCCAGAAGATAATGATGGCATTTGTTAAGCGCTTATTATGTGCCAAGCATGGTTTTAAGCACCGGGGTAGATACAAGGTAATCAGGTTGTCTCACGTGGGGCCCACAATCTTAATCCCCATTTTACAGATGAGGTAACTGAGGCACAGTGAAGTTAAGTGACTTGCCCAAGGTCACACAGCAGTCAAAAGGAAGAGCTGGGATTAGAACAGTCCTTCTGGAGTCATCATCATCATCATCAATCGTATTTATTGAGCGCTTGTGTGCAGAGCACTGTACTAAGCACTTGGGAAGTACAAGTTGGCAACATATAGAGACAGTCCCTACCCAACAGTGGGCTCACAGTCTTCTGAATCCTTCTGAATCCTACCAAAGTGTTTAGTACAATGCTCGGCACATAGTACTTAAGAAGAAGAATAAAAATAGACATTCATTACCTGCCCTCAAAGATTTTGCAGTCTAATGGGGTGGGTGGGGATGGGAGAGAGGCAAAATCGACTGACAAGTAGATGCGGGAAGCAGAACAATGCTTCCATAAAAGAGCAAGTATGACAAAAGTGCCCATGGCTATAGTAAATCATTCATTCAATTGTATTTATTGAGCACTTACTGTGTGCAGGGCACTGTACTGAGCGCTTGGGAAGTCCAAGTTGGTGACGTGTAGAGACGGTCCCTACCCAACAACGGGCTCACAGTCTAGAAGGGGGAGACAGACCACAAAACAAAGCATATTAACAAAATAAAATAAATAGAATAGTAAATATGTACTAGTAAAATAAACAGAGTAATAAATCTGTACAAACATATATACAGGTGCTGTGGGGAGGGGAAGGAGGTAGGGCGGGGGGGAAATCAGTCAAAAGTCAGTCAGTCAAACATATTTATTGAGTGCTTACTGTGTGCACAGCACTGTACTAAGTACTTGGGAGAGTACAATTTAACAATATAACAGACACATTCCCTGCCCACAATGAGATTACAGTATAAAGGGGGAGACAGACATTAATATAAATCAATAAATTACAGATCAATCAATCGTATTTATTGAGCGCTTACTGTGTGCAGAGCACTGTACTAAGCGGTTGGGAAGTACAAAGATATGTACAGATATTTACATAAATTCTGTGGGGCTGGGACTAGGGGATGAATAAAGGGAGAAAGTCAGATGCAGAAGAGAGTGTGATATATTGATGAAGATGGTATTTGTTAAGCGCTTACTATTTGCCAAGCACTGTCCTAAGCGCTGGGGTAGATGCAAGGTAATCAGGTTGTCCCATGGGGGGTTCACAGTCTTCATCTCCATTTTACAGTTGAGGTAACTGAGGCACATAGAAGTTAAGTGGCTTTCCCGAAGTCACACAGCTGATAAGTGGTGGAGCCAGGATTAGAACCCACGACCTCTGACTCCCAAGCCTGGGCTCTTTCCACTGAGCCACGCTGCTTCTTATTCTATTGGATAAGAAATGGCCTAAACCAAGGCAGAATGGAGGATTCAAGACAATCACTGGATCCACTTGAGACTTGCCAGCTAGTTGGTATGGCTACTTCTTTCCCGACAAACTCTCTTCTCTTTCTGGTCAGCCCAGATACACCTTTAATTCTCATCCTTCCTTTCTTTCTGTCTCTAAAATGAGGGGTCCCTCCACGTTGCAAAACATTACCACCATCATCACCATCATTGTCATCCTTACCGTGGCGTCCGTCAATCATTCAATAGCGTCACACGGCAATACACTGTTCTGTGTGCCTGGGAGCATACAACAGAAGCAGGACACGCATTTCCTGGCCTCAGGATGCTTACGATTTACTTATTGAAGAATCCTTTGCGTACATCAGTGGGGAAATGTGGCCTAGTGGAAAGAGGGTGAGAACCGGAGTCTGGAGTCCACGGTTCTGGTGTCAACATTGGCACTGGACTGCTGTGTGACGTTGGGTAAGTCACTGAACTGCTCGGAGCTTGAGTTTCCTCCAGTGTAAATGGAGATCCGGTTTCTGCCCCGTCACTTCCCTGAGATCACTCTTTCCATGGTCACCAATGACAGCCTTCTTGAGAAATAATAATAATAATAATAATAATAATAATGATGGTATTTGTTAAGCACTTACTACATGCGAAGCACTGTTCTAAGTGCTGGGGGGATACAGAGTGATCAGGCTGTCCCACGTGGGGCTCACAGAGTCAGAGGGCATGGGTTCAAATCCCGGCTCCGCCAATTGTCAGCTGTGTGACTTTGGGCAAGTCACTTAACTTCTCTGGGCCTCAGTTCCCTCAACTGTAAAATGGGGGTGAAGACTGTGAGCCCCCTGTGGGACAACCTGATCACTTTGTAACCGCCCCAGTGCTTAGAACAGTGCTTTGCCCATAGTAAGCGCTTAATAAATGCCATTATTATTATGATTATCATTAATCCCCATTTTACAGATGAGGGAACTGAGGCAGAGCCGGGATTCGAACCCATGGCCTCTGACTCCCAAGACCGTGTTCTTTCCACTGAGCCACGCTGCTTCTGAGAAATCTAACTGATGTTATTCCGTCCAAATCCTCCTTGACCACCTTCAGCACTTCAGACCACTCTCCTCTCCTGGAAACACCCGCTATTCTCGGTTTTGCTCTTCTGGCACGATTCTCTCCTGGTTCTCCTCTTACCTCCCTGGCCGATCCTTCTCCGTCTCAACATTTTTTTCCTCAGCCTCCCTCTCCCCAAGTGTGGGTGTCCCTCAAGGCGGGGTGCTCTTGACCCACTTCTCTCTCATCTGGAACCTTTTCAGGCTTGACTGGAAAATCTCAAATCCGGTCGGCTCCAAAAGCTGTAAGGGAAGCAGCATGGCATAGTGGATAAAGATTTGTACGGATTTGTACAGATTCATTACTCTATTTCTTTTACTTGTACATATTTACTATTCTATGTATTTTATTTTGTTAATATGTTTTGTTTTGTTGTCTGTCTCCCCCTTCTAGAGCCCGCTGTTGGGTAGGGACTGTCTCTATATGTTGCCAACTTGTACTTCCCAAGCGCTTAGTACAGTGCACTGCACACAGTAAGTGCTCAATAAATACGATTGAATGAACGAATGAATAAATAAAGCACGGGACTGGGAGTCAGAAGGTCATGGGTTCTAATCCCGGCTCTGCCGCTTGTCTGCTGTGTGACCTTGGGCAAGTCACTTCACTTCTCTGGGCCTCAGTGATCTCATCTGTAAAATGGGGATTGAGACTGTGAGCCCCAGGAGGGACAGGGGCTGTGTCCAGCCCGATTTGCTTGTAACCACTCCAGCGCTTAGTACGGTGCCTGGCACATAGTTAAGCGCTTAACAAATACCATAAGAATAATAATAATAAGGGGGGATCGCTCCCTTTATTCCCTGTGCATTTGATAACACAAAGAACTTCACTGACAAAGAAAAGATATATAAGAGATCCTCAAGCAGCTTACAATCTAAGGTGATTCCTGCTCTACTACCCATAGAATTTAATTCCATAGCAAGTTGATTTACCAGATAAACCAAAAAAATCCTAAGAGAGTTTCGATGAATAAGTAGATGAAAGGTATTAGCCAAAGATTTTCTCTCCCTATCCCTCAGTGGGAATGGGTCTGTTTTAAGAAATGTTATCTTCTTCCTCTTCCTTTTTCATAGGAATTCAGTATGTCCTAGGGGAGAGAACACAGACTTGGGAGTCAGAAGGACCTGGGTTCTAATCTCAGCTCTGTCACGTGTCTGCTGTGTGACCTTAGACAAGTCTCTTTACTTCCCTGTGCCTCAGTTATCTCATCTGTAAAATGAGGATTAAGACTGTGAGCCCCATGTGGGACACGGACTGGGTCCAACCTGATTAGCTTGCTTCTACCCCAGCGCTTAGTACAGCTACTGGCACATAGTAAGCCCTTAATAAATCAATCAATCGTATTTATTGAGCGCTTACTGCGTGCTTACTGTGGTATTTTTTAACAAATACCATTAAAAAAATTTTAGATGTAAAAATAATGAATACTAAGCTATGCTGCGTTCCCCTATGAAAGGCTGAAAGTTTCCTCTGCCGTGGGAATGCCGACTGGCAGAAAGATAAAGCGCGAAGGATGCTAGGATAATGATCTACATTCCGATGTTTTACTTTGGGAATAATAGATCCTTTTGCTACCTCCCACTGAGACATCGATCTACTTGGTATTCTATTTTGGTAGGTCTCTTTCAACACACCCTAGCAAGAGTCTGAAGGTCTCACGGTGCTTAGGCAGCCTGCCCATAGCCTACTGTCTTAAGCAGTACTGCATTAGGCGAAGGAAGTAGGTCATTCTTAAGAAAGCCTCCTTTATAGGGCGGAGAAAGCTATAAATCAACATGAAAATATCACGGGTCCCAGCTGTTCTCTCTGGGGTGAGGCGTTAGGTTCTCTGTCCCGGGTACCAAACTTGGGACCTTGCTGAATACTGAAATGTCTAAAGTGACAGTGTGGTTCAGCATTTGGTAGAGTGCAGTGATAGTCCCGCTTAAGGAGACCGTACCATCCCAAAGTCAAAGATCAAAGGCATCATTGGTGGGGTGGGTAGGTGGGGACAGATTTCTGCAGCCCAGGGCCTTGGGTTAAAGGGGACTGGAAAAAGTACTGCCATAATCCTATACCCCAAAATATCTATATATACACGCACACACACGCATCATCATCATCAATCGTATTTATTGAGCGCTTACTGTGTGCAGAGCACTGTACTAAGCGCTTGGGAAGTACAAGTTGGCAACATATAGAGACAGTCCCTACCCAACAGTACATACATATGCACACATATATACATATGTATATGTACATTTAGATATAGAGAGAGAGATGGATATGTCTATATAGCGATATAGATATTTATGTATATAGATACACATATATCGAGAAGCAACATGGCCTAGTGGCAACAGTACAGGCTTGGGAGTCAGAGGATGTGGATTCTAATCCCGGCTCCGCCACTTGTCTGCTGTGTGACCTTGGGCAAGCCACTTAACTTCTCTGGGCCTCCATCTGCAAAATGGAGATTAAGACTGTGAGCCCCGTGTGGGACGGGAACTGTTTCCAACCTGATTACCTTGTATCTACTGCAGTGCTTATAACAGTGATGGGCACGTAGTAAGCGCTTAACAATTACCATTATTATCATTATATATAGATAGATATGTATATAGATATATGTCTATATATAGGGTATCGTCTGTGGTTTGCGGAATGTATAACAGCTGCTCTAGGTAAGAAGTAGGCTACTTTGAATTAAAACCACATTCTATATACTATAAGACTGAAATGTAGCTCTAGAACGGCTGTACATTAATTCAAAGACATGTTTAATACAGAGTGAAGAGCCTCAGTGGCAGAATGGTGAAATTTTGTTTTAAATTAGGGACAAACAAATGTCTCCAGGGGCCCCAGAAAATCTGGTGGACCTGGGTCCTCAGGAGAGTTGAACAGGTCCTGGCCATCAGGCATAAATCCCACTGAAACCTCTTGCTTTGCTTTGGCAGTTGGGGCAGAGATTCAGTTCAATGATTTCTAGTTGCTTAATCATCGTCCGGCCGAAGATATAGGGTTCCCCGAGGGATGTTTTGTCTTTCGTCAATGTGAGTTGGCTTTCTGTGGGAGAAATCTCACCACCCCCCGCCCCCCGAGATAATAAATTTGAGTCCAAGTACATTTTCCCGTGAGGCCTTGCCCTTAAAATGGTGCTGAAATAAATGGTGCACTGAGGCACTGCTCTTTTCCTAATGTGCAACTCTAAACAGACCCCAGTATAAGACATCTTTCTCTAAAGAAAGTACCTTGCCTTCTGAGTCAGGGGATCTTGGTCCTTCTGTCATCTGTCACGTATGTGCTGTCACCTTGAAAAGAGTGCAGTGACTTTTAAACCGCAAGATCAGGGTTCATGCCTTCCGGCAAGAAACGGTAAACACACAGGTTTGTTAAACATCTGGTTGGCTTGTTTCAGTGGAGTGATACGCTAGAATTATTGGTAAGCATCTAATGCCGCAGACAAGGAATGAAAGGCTGTGACACCGGGGGGAAGAGCGGAACCGAAAATAACTAAGTTAACAGTTGAAGATGGAGGAAGGGGATCTTGTCCCTGGTCGAGAATGGCAAATATTTCTTCAGAGCATATGCGGCAATGGCCTAGTGGAAAGAGCACGGGCTTGGGAGTCAGAGGTCATGGGTTCGAATCCCGGCTCCGCCACTTGTCAACTCTGTGAGCTTGGCCAAGGCACTTCACTTCTCTGTGCCTCCGTTTCCTCGTCTGTAAAATGGGGATTCAATACCCTGTCCCCCTCCGACAAAGACTGCAAGTCCCATATGGGACGAGGACTGTGTCTGATCTGATTATCCTGTGTCTGGCATATAGTAAAAGCTTAAAAAATGCCGCAATTACCAGTAATAGTATGCACAATATTATCTCCTAGAATTGGATTTTCTCCAAAGGGAAAAAAGAAGGCATTTGCTTTCCTGAAGGTCAGATTTCAGGAAGGGATACTAGAAAAAAGAACGCAAGGAGTAAATGATCACAGTGGATCATGACAGACAGCCACCAGAAATGGGACTGACGGATGACTCTCCCCCACTTCAAAACCTGATTGAAGGCACATCTCCTCCAAGAGGCCTTCCTTGACTAAACCCTCCTTTCCCCTTCTCCCCCTCCCTTCTTCATCACCCTGACATGCTCCCTTTATTCATCCTCCATCCCAGTCTCACAGCACTCATGTACGTATCTGTCATTTATTGATTTATATTGATGTCTGTCTCCCCCTCTAGACTATAAGCTCGTTGTGGGCAGGGAATGTGTGTTTTCTGTTGTACTCTCCCAAGCGCTTAATACAGTGCTGTGCACACAGTAAGCGCTCAATAAATACGACTGGCTGTTTGGATGCTGCTATATCGTTAAAATGGGATCATAATACACAAACATGGTGATTATTACTTGGCATTGGAGATAGCTCATTGTTGCTGGGTGCCTGTGTGAGTATGTAAGACTGCATACACAATAATAGATTCAGTGACCTTCTGGTTGGCAAGGGTAAGCGGAGATCTTTCACGTTAGATGATTCTACTGTCTTGTACTGTGAACGTGTACTGGGGCCATACGATACCCCAGAAAAAAAATCTTAGTTTCTCTCCCCAAATTTCTTTTTTGCCCTAGAACTCACCCCATGGACTGTGGAACTGGTGGCAGCATCTTAGCCCTTGTGCCTGTGTACATGCTGAAGTGTACACCAATCAGTGATATTTCTTGAGCGCTTACTCTGTGCAGAGCTCTGTACTAAGCGCTTGGGAGAGTACAACAGAGATGGTAGAGACGTTTCCTGCCCCCTCTAGACTGTAAGTGCATTGAGGGCAGGGAATGTGCCTGTTATAGTGTTACATTGTACTCTCCTCTGCACTCAATAAATACGATTGAATGTCTGACTGCCCCCAGTGAGTTTACTGAACATTTAATGATTTCTTCTGATTCCATTACTAATGTATACATTGTATGTCTGTCTCCCTTTTTAGAGTTTAAGCTCTACAGGGTGGAATGTGTCTTGTGTTCCTTAGGACAGCGCATTGTACACACCGGGTGTTCAGTAGTTATCGATATTACTACTACAAGATACTTTGTGGTTTCTTCCCAAACTGTACCTCAGCCCCGCACGCACTGCCTACCTCTTCCAATTCATTCTTCTCTTTCTTCTAGGTGCCAGGCCTGTGATACTGTTCCCTAATTCCACTGCGGCCGATAAGCCTTCACTTTCCCTGTTTCCACTGGATCAATCAATCCATCAATAGTTTGCATTGAGCACTTATTGTGTGTAGAGCACTGAAAGAGTGATGGTGATGGTATTTGGTAAGCGCTGTTCTAAGCACTTGAGAGAGTACAATAGAGTTAGTAGACATGATCCCTGGCCTCAAGGAGCCTGCAATCCACTTGGGAGGTGGTCTTGTCTTATGCTGTTGTGTCGTTTCCGACCCATAGCGACACAACGGACACATCTTTCCCAGAACGCCCCGCTCGCCATCTGCAATCTTCTGGTAGTATATCCATTGAGTTTTCTTGGTAATAATAATAATGATAATAATAATAATAATAATGGCATTTATTAAGCGCTTACTATGTGCAAAGCACTGTTCTAAGCTCTGGGGGATACAAGGCGATCAGGTTGTCCCACGTGGGGCTCACAGTCTTAATCCCACTTTACAGTTGAGGTAACTGAGGCACAGAGAAGTTAAGTGGCTTGCCCAAGGCCCCACAGCTGACAAGTGGTGGAGCTGGGATTCGAACCCATGACCTCTGACTCCAAAGACCGTGCTCTTTCCACTGAGCCACGCTGCTTCTCCAAAAGCATATTTTTTGGTAAAAATATGGATGTGGTTTGCCATTGCCACCTTCCGCGCGTAAACTCAAGTCTCTGCCCTCGATTCTCTCTCATGCCATCCCATCCATTACCAGAATAAATTACACATAAGGGGAAGCAACTGAATATAAAGATATGGACATATGGGCAGGAGTGAGTACCCGAGTTGCACCGTAAGGCGACCACAGCATCGAAATCTTTTCAGGAATCTTCTGTGCACACCTGACTGTACCTACACTTAATCGGTCCCTTATAGGTCTTGGCACTATCTAGCACCATAGTACAACCTCTATCCCTTCATTTCGAATCTCAGTCCAAAAAGGACCAATTGGTCAGCTAGTTTGACCCTTAAATATACTGCAACTTGGGAGGGACTCTTGACCTCTATACAACTTTCAGTGCCTCTCAAAGTCATTGTGGCAATTGCTTCTAATTCATCGCACTTCTCCCTCTTTTACCATGGAGCTTTTCGGCAGGGAAACCTGTAGACATTCTCTCAGAGAAGTTCTTTAAGACACTGCGTGTGAAGAAGTGAACTGAAAAGTCTGGCCGTGAGGGGGAAAAGAAAAACAATTTAGCAAAAAAAAATCAGTGACATTGGACCCAGCCACGGCAGAGGCAGAATTTACCTCTGGTTAAATCAAGAACTGTTTCCATTCGGGGGGAGCAGGAGATGGTTTGGGGGTGGTGCTGTATAGGCAATGATGGCATTTTCTGATTTTACATGGTGCTATTCCTTCAATCGTATTTATTGAGCGCTTACTGTGTGCAGAGCACTGTACTAAGCGCTTGGGAAGTACAAGTCGGCAACATATAGAGACAGTCCCTACCCAACAACGGGCTCACAGTCTAGAAGGGGGAGACAGACAACAAAACAAAACATTTAGACAGATGTCAAAATCATCAGAACAAATAGAATTAGGGGCTAAATTGGGAACGTTTCCCACACCAGCAGATGTGGTAGAAAAAGCCAAAGATGGCTCCCTCTAAGACCCTCCAGAACCCTCTGCAGCGGTTCTTGCTTCCTCTTCTCCCTTCTCCGGGACCCTGGCAACCTTCTGAAAGTTTCATTTTTCCATATTATCAAAGTTTCGATCTTGTTCTTTTGTTACTGACTGCATCCCCCGTAGAACTCAAATGTCTTTCAGTACAGATCCTGGAGGCAGGGGATATATATCCCAGACTTTGAATCTCTCTTACCATTTGTCTCTTCTACCTACGTCTTGGGGATGACCCCGTCCCTTCTCACTGCTGCTGTCCTGCTCTTGTTTGACCGGGAGAAACGTGAGCATCGGCTCTCCTTGAATTTCTCCTTTCCTGGAACGGCCCTTGGATGGTCGTACTCTACGACTGGGTTCCAGCCTCTTGTTAGATCACAGGAGTAAAGGAACCTACAGGGAATCCTCCTCTAACCGGGGGTTGTGTTGTGGAAGACTTGATCAATGTTATTCATTCATTCAATCGTATTTATTGAGCACTTACTGTGTGTAGAGCACTGTGCTAAGCGCTTGGGAAGTACACGTTGGCAACACATAGAGATGGAGTTATGCACATCTACTGGGTGTAGGGCACTGTACTGAGCACCGGGGAGGGTACAATTCAATAGAGTTGGCAGACGAGATCCCCGCCCGCAAGGAGTTCCCAGTCTACTGTGAGCAGGGGACTTTACTAAGCGCTTGGGAGAGGACAAGAGAGGTAGAAGATACAATCTCTGCTCTGAAGGAGCTTACGATACGTTGAACCTGGTGTTTTGGGAAAAATCTCAATAGAGTAAAATTGATTCCAGGGGAATTAATTGGGCCGGGGTTCAATGGTTCGAAGATGCCACAGTGACTGACACTGTTTCACACAAATTCCTTTATAAATCTTATGACCACCACTAGCAGCCTTTCAACTTACTGTTACTTTGCTAAACACCGTACAATCGCAAAAACACAAACAACATCAAGTCCTATGTCATGTGGTGCTTTATGGCAGAGGCAAAATCTGGGAAGCACAGTAGCTTCACATCTTGACCAACAGGAAGTTTTTTGTTTTAAGGTATTTCTAAGTGCTTACTATGGGCCTTGCACTATACTAGGTGCTGGGAGATTCTACCTGCACCTAACAAGTGGATTGTTTCATACCACGACAGATCTGTAAGCGCTCAATAAATACGACTGAATGAATGAATGAATCTGTATTGTGGGGAAAAAAAGACTCCCTAATTCTTCCACTTTGTCAGAGCCAAATGTTGTAATGAAAACAAAATAAGAGAAGCAGTGTGGCTCAATGGAAAGAGCCCGGGCTTTGGAGTCAGAGGTCATGGGTTCAAATCCCGACTCTGCCAATTGTCAGCTGTGTGACTGGGCAAGTCACTTCACTTCTCTGGGCCTCAGATATCTCATCTGTAAAATGGGGATTAAGACTGTGAGCCCCTCGCGGGACAACCTGATCTCCCTGTAACCTCCCTAGCGCTTAGAACAGTGCTTTGCACATAGTAAGCGCTTAATAAATGCCATTATTATTGTTATTATTAAAACATACGCTGTGGGAGAACTGGGTATAGCTATAAAGGGGTATTGCAGTCCACAGATCAACTTCGAAGAAAATAGTCCAAAGAACATTTCTCTTAGGTGCACATGACTAAAACCTTCGGGTTTTATAGTATGTATTAAATTCTTACTGTGTGTAAAACACTTTTCTAAATACTGGGGTAGAAACAAGTTTATCAGTTTGGACACAGCCCTTGTCCTGCATGGAGCTCACGGCCTAAGTTGGAAGGACAAGGATTTAAGACCCATTTTACAGATGAGGGAACGGAGGTCCAGATAAATTAAGTGATTTGCCCAAGATCACCCAGTAATCGATCGACTGGTGGGTAGGGACCGTCTCTATATGTTGCCAACTTGTACTTCCCAAGCGCTTAATACGGTGCTCTGCACACAGTAAGCGCTCAATGAATGAATGAATGAATGATTGGCAGAGCCAGGATTAGAACCCAGGTCCTCGGACCCCCAGGCCCATGCCCTTTCCACTCAGTCATGCTGCTTCTTCCAACCCAATCGACGTGTTGCTTTTTCCAGCCCACCTCAAAAGTTCTCGGCAATCAGCGTGAGCTACTCCTACAACATCTCCTGTGATTTTTACATCCCAGTTAAGCCATCACCAAGAAAACATACTTGAAATACACCATCACAAATCAGTGAAGTTGATTGTGACCTCTGGAAGCCTTATTTTTACAATATGGAAGGCACCGTTGATGCTAAATCCAATGAATTGGGAATAAATGGAGGTTAAAAAAAGATTTAGTCAAGCTTACGCAAATTCTTGTATTCCATTTAGTATCGAACAAGGGATTGAATTCCAATTCACTGGATCATTATCTAAACCAGCCTACCAACTGCCTTTTACATTAACCATGAAATGGTGAAAAGGGATGCATTTTTATCAAGTTCCACCCTCAGCTGTTTTTCAGTGTGTGCTATTAAACTCCTTCAAGAAGCTGTGGAGCCTCACTAACTTTCGCTGGCAGGGAATTTTGCAATTGGCCAGAAGATGGATAGACACACGTCTGGAAAGGCACTGCAGAGAGTAAGCGCTCAACAAATACCACTGATTTATGTTGCCGTTGAAAGATATTCAAACGTACGGCACATCGACAAACAGGGAAGGTAAAAGCCGGTCGAAAATGACACCTACACAACTGTCCTAGCGTTAGCTAAAAGAAGACACACAACCCATTTAGTGTGACCTATACAGTGATGCCCGGAAGAGAGGAATGAAATACAGAAAGGAGAAGGAGTAGGTGAATGCTTAGAGCTTAGAATCAGACACGGGGGGACACTGAAACTAAACTTGAAAGT
Organism: Tachyglossus aculeatus; assembly: GCF_015852505.1. Lineage (NCBI taxonomy): Eukaryota > Metazoa > Chordata > Mammalia > Monotremata > Tachyglossidae > Tachyglossus > Tachyglossus aculeatus. Next base: position 130,976,089 of record NC_052101.1, on the reverse strand, counting down.
CACAGATCTATCATGCGGAAACATATCGGTACTATTACACAGTAATAATGCCAGAGCTGAAAACCTAACAGAAGGCTTTTCAAAAAATTACATTTGCCTGGAAGAGATAATAATAATAATAATGGCATTTATTAAGCGCTTACTATGTGCAAAGCTGGGGAGGTTACAAAGTGATCAGGTTGTCTTACCACGGTCTTAATCCCCATTTTGCAGATGAGGTAACTGAGGCACAGAGAAGTTAAGTGACTTGCCCAAAGTCACACAGCTGACAAGTGGCGGAGCCGGGGTTTGAACCCATGACCTTTGATTCCAAAGCCTGGGTTCTTTCCACAGAGCCACGCTGCTTCTACCGGACCTCAGCGAACAGTATTCGTTTTCATCAGTCGTATTTATTAAGTGCTTACTGTGTACAGAGCACTGTACTAACTGCTTGGGCGATGTAATGGATTTGATAGGCACGATCCCTGCCCACAATGAGCTTACGGTCTTCATCTCCTAGCCTGGAATCAACGAGTTAGTTTTGCCGCTTAAAGTGGAGAATGGCTGCAGGAGAATTCGGTCTTACAAAGCGGCAAGCGGCAAGATTTCTGGTGTTACCGAATCTACAGTTTGTCCAAAGATCTACAAAAATCTCACAGTTCAAAAAGCTTCACTCGTACGCTATCCGGGGACACACACTAATAAAAGGGAAATCACGTTGTCAGATTTCTTACCTCTACCTATGTCATCTTTCTTCTTCCTCCTGCTCCCACAATTTACATATCATCCGTCCACTGCTTTCTTGATCCACCCCATTAGATTGTGAGCTCTGGAAGGGCAGGAAACACGTGTTGTAGTTCTGCTATACTGTCCCAAGCTCTTCTATAGTGCTTTAGGCTCCAGGGTGAGGGGACAAAGCAGGATGCCCTCCCATTGAGTGCTCAGTAAATATAACTGATCAATCCATTCATTCATTCATTCATTCAAGAGAGAGAGAACCCCCTAAGAAGCCCGAAGGCCCAGGTTTCCCGCCTGAGTCGGTGCTTAGCCCCGTCCCTCACAGAAGTTTCCAGAAGGAGGAAGAAATGGTCGGGGGACACGGTGACAGGATGACATCATGAGGGATGCAGCGAGTAAGGGGGGCAAGGAGGCGCGCGGGGAAGACGATTTAACCGTCACTCGGAGGCGTGTGGAGAAACGCCGAGGCCGGGCCGCAGAGAGCAGCAGTTTGTCTAGCGGCGGTGGTGGCCATGACTGTGATGCCATTTTCGGTCCATTTGATGTTTCCAATGTAATCGGGAGAAGTTGCGTGTCAATGCACTTGTAATTAGGATCTCCATGTAGAGCACCGCAGCTCTGCATGGAGCAGAAGGTTGTTGGAAAGGCTGTCATGGGGAAGAGGACAGAAGATAGGCTGGCCTTCCCTCTGGTGTGTCATAGATTTGGCAGGGAGTCAAGTCCTGCTCAAGGGGTAGCGGGAAATCCAACCCAGCTGGGGTGTCTGTGAGTGTGTAGAAATGACATTTCCGCTTCTAAACCCCTTCAGAGGCAGGGGAAGATACTGATTTTGATTTTCCAGAAACATTCTTTGTTTCTCTGGATCCCAATATGATCCCTGTATTCCCTGGGGACGGAGGCCAATGCTGTGGCAATGAAGTGGGCCGATGAGGGCCAGACTATTGCGGGGGTGTTCCGGTGGAGCGACGGCCGATAGCTGGGAGAGGAGAGAGGGTGGCGCTCCTTCGGGATAGCCCTCATCATGACTGGCAGTGGTGTTTTACCCAGTTGGTAGCAGGAAAAAGCCCCAACTGAAAACTGCCAGACACAAGAGAGCATGGTGGCCTATTAGATAAAGCATGGGCCTGGGAATCAGAAAGACCTGGGTTCTAATTTGGACTTAGCCATTTGTCAGCTATTTGACCTTGTGTAAGTCACACAGCTTCTCTGCCCAAATTACCTCACCTGTAAGACTGTGAGCCCCGTGTGAGACAGGATCGCTGTCCAGCCTGATTACCTTTTATCAACTCTAGTGTGAAGAGGGGCACACAGTAAGCGCTTAACAGCATGAGTGAAAGAAATGAAAAAAGAGAAACGCTCTCCAAGGGCACGTCCTGCAGACCACCTACCTCCTCTCTCCTCCTCTTCTAAAATTGTCTGAAGGCCCAGCTCTTTCACGAGATGTTCCCAGAGTCATCTCTCTCCACTCCCCATCCAATTTCCTCATCGCGCCACGTCTGCGGAGCTTTCAGGTTTTCCGGCCCAGTTGGTCCCCTGCCCTTTGCTGAGCTGTGCAAGAGAAGTACCGCAGCCCTATGTGGAGCAGAGTGTTGTGGGAATGGCTCCTTATGGGGAAGAGGAGAGAGGGTGGCTCTCTTTCTGACGTGTCGTAGATATATGAGGGGGGGAAAAATTGTTTCCAGGGCATAGTGGGAACCCGGCCCAACTGGGGTGGCTGCAGAGGCGGGGAAAGCGGCCACCCCACCGTCAAACCCCTCTGGCAAGGGGAGAGTGATTGGCCACAGGGAAAGACTGATTTTGATTTTTCAGAAACATTCATTGTTTCCCTGGGTTTCTGTGTCCCACTGTGATCCCATAATGCCCAAGGAACCGGGGGGATCCTGTGGGCCAGTAATGCCTAGAATATTGTACAGGTGTTCTGGTGGAGTGGTGGGAGAGAGGGAGGGGAGGAGAGAGGAAGACTGTCTTTGTGGATGTCGTAGTCAGGGTCGGCAGTGATGGCCTCTCCTCGGGGTAGTGGTAAAGAGCCTCTACTGACAGGGAAATGTCTGCATTCCTCCCAGCCTCAGGGCCAGTCCTGGAGAAGGGATGTCACTGATCAGCAGTGAGAAAAGCTTTCTCACGCGAATGAGTGAGGACCAAGCAGCCTGCCTGCCGGAGTTTTCTCAAGGGTGGTCCCATTCGGGTCCAAGGGCCAGCTCTCTCTCACTGGCGTTGACAAAGCCTTTCTGGGGTCCACGCTTAGTCTTTGAGGTGACATGTCCTGATGTCCTGCTCCCAGTCCTGCTGGTCTTCCTGGTGTTCTGTGTCCCTCTTTCTTTTTGGGTCATTGTAGGTGCTCGTGGGCCAAAGCCAGGATGGACACTGAAAGTAGGTGTCCTGTGCCTAATGGAGCAACCTGTCAGAATCAAGACAGCAGGGGTGGCGCCTCGTGGATAAAACACGGGCCTGGGAATCAGGAGGACCTGGGTTCTAATCCCACCACTGCACCTTGTCTGCTGTGTGAATTTTGTGCTGGTCACGCAGCTTCTCCGAACCTGTTACCTTACCAGTAAAATGGGGATTACGACTGTGAGCCCCATGTGAGACATGGATCGTGTCCACCATGGTATCTCGCCCAGCACTTTGAGTGGTGTTTCACCCACAGTAAGTGCTTCATACCATAAAAAGTGCTTAGTGCTGAGCACACAGTAAGCGCTCAATAAATGATTGAATGAATTTAAAAAAAAAAACAAAAATGCTCTCAGAGGCGGTTCCCTCCTTCCTGGTGGAAGGGTGGTAAATAAGGTGAGAGGGAAGAGGATGGCTCTCCCTCTGGTATATGTCACGTGGGAATGTTCTTTCCGAGGGGTAGTGGGAATGGACCCCTCCTGAATGGCAAAACACTACTGTCCTTCTCCCACCATGAAGGCCATTCTGGGAGAAGGGAGGTCTCCGGTCAGGCCGGAGGGCGTCTATGTCATGCGAATGAGTCAGGCCCCGAGGAGCCCGCAGGAAGGACACGCAGCTCCTGCTTTTGAGCAGATCCAGCAGCAGGACGTTAGGACACGTTGACTCCGAGACTGAATGCGGAACCCAGAAAGGCCACAGCATCGCCACTGGTAGGGACCGGGCTCTATGGCCGGGACAAGACCATGGTTGCCAGGATCCTTGGGAAGCTGGGGTGGGCAGGCTGCTCCGTCCTGATTCATTCGAGTGACCAAGCTTCCCTCCCGGCTGACCAGAGACATCCCCTTTCCTGGACTGGATCTGGTGCTGCGAGAAAGCCAGAATTTTCCCTCTCAGCAGAGGCTCCTTTCCACTACCCCGTGGATGGGACATTACTGCCTGGTCTGACTATGCCATCTGAAAAGACAGCCATCCTCTCTCCTCCCCTTCCCATCTCCCACCACTCCACCAAAAAACCATTGTAATGTTCTAGACATTCCTGGCCCACTTTATCCCCCCCGGTTCAAGGGTCACAGCGGGACCCATAAACCATGGGAAACAATGAATGTTTTTGAAAAATCAAAATCGGTACCTCTCCCTGCCCCCAACCACTCTCTCCTTCCCCCAGGATTGCACTGTAGGTGGGGCGGCCCTTTCTACACCCTGTAGCCACCCTTATTGGGCTAAATTCCCACTATGCCACAAACTGAACATTTCTCCCTCATGAGTCTATGACTATGTGTATGAGACCATTCAAAGCGCTGGGGTAGTTAAATAGGTAATTGAGGTTGACACAACGAATGTCACACTTGGAGCTCAGTCTTAATCTCCAGTTTTCAGGTGAGGGAACTGAGGCACAGAGAAGTTAGGTGACTTACAGAAAGTCATTCATTCATTCATTCAATCAATTGTATTTATTGAGCGCTTACTGTGTGCAAAGCACTGTACTAAGCACTTGGGAAGTACAAGTTGGCAGCCTATAGAGATGGCCCCTACCCAACAGCGGGCTCACAGTCTAGAAGGGGGAGACAGACAACAAAACAAAACATGTGGAGAGGTGTCAAGTCATCAGAATAAATAGAGATAAAGCTAGATGCACATCATTAACAAAATAAACAGGATAGTAAATATGTACAAGTAAAATAGAGTAATAAATCTGTACAAACATATATACAAGTGCTGTGGGGAGGGGTAGGAGGTAGGGCGGGAGGATGGGGAGGAGGAGAAGAAAAAGGGGGCTCAGTCTGGGAAGGCCTCCTGGAGGAAGTGAGCTCAGTGCAGATGAGGGAACTGAGGCACATAGAAATTAAGGTGCCTTGCCCGAGATCACACAGCAGGGACAATAATAATGATAAAAATGACCGATGATGGTATTTGTTAAGCACTTACTACGGGTCAAGCACTGTCCTAAGTGCTGAGGTAGATACAAGCTGAGCCGATAGTACACAGTCCCTGTCGCCCATGGGCCCCGTAGTCTAAATCCCCATTTTACAGACGAGGTGACTGAGGCACAGCCAAGTGAAGTGACTTGCCCGAGATCGTACAGCAGACAAGCGGTGGAGCCGGGATTAGAACCCAGTCCGTCCACTACGCCATGCTGCTTCAAAGTGGCGAAGCCAGGATTAGAAACCAGGTCCTCTGACTCCGGGGCCAGTTGTCTTTCCACTGGGCCACGCTGTTTCACTCCGGGGCTTCTACCCTCCCCAGCACTTAGTGCAGTGCTCTGCACATGGTAAGCTTGCAATAAGTACCACTGATGGATCAATTGATCCATTGGTCATCTATTAGGCCACACCTATTGTCCCTCTTGCTTTACCAATCAATCAAGCAGCGGCATTCATCGGAAGCCCACCGAGCTGAACGCACTACAGAAGAACTTGGGACATTTCCTGCCCTCGAGGAGCTCTCAATCAATCAATCGTATTTACTGAGCGCTTACTGTGTGCAGAGCACTGTACTAAGCACTTGGGAAGTACAAGCTGGCAACATATAGAGACGGTCCCTACCCAACAAGTGGGCTCACAGTCTAGAGAGACCAGTGGAGGTGAAATGTAAATTGTGGGAGCAGGAGGAAGAACAAAGATGACAATAGGCAGCAGTATGAGATCTGACAATGTTTTTTTCTAGTTAGTAGTGGATGTGGGGAAGCAGTGTGGCTCAGTGGAAAGAGCCCGGGCTTTGGAGTCAGAGGTCATGGGTTCAAGTCCCGACTCCACCAACTGTCAGCTGTGTGACTTTGGGCCAGTCACTTAACTTCTCTGTGCCTCAGTTCCCTCATCTGTAAAATGAGGATTACAACTGTGAGCCCCCCCGTGGAACAACCTGATCACCTTGTAACCTCCCCAGTGCTTAGAACAGTGCTTTGCCCATAGTAAATGCTTAACAAATACCATTATTATTATTATCATTATTATGCTCTGCCCACAGTAAGTGCTCAATCAATACGATTGAATGAATAAATGAATGTCCCGGGATATCTTACAGGGATATTTTACCCTTGCATCTGGGGCCTAGATCTGCACCGAAGGAGTGGACACTGGCCCCCTCATTCCCCCCTCCCTCCTTCTGAGCACAGAGGATTTGGGATTGCACGAGGAAGGCATCGCCCCACCTCTCCCACCCATCTGCGCTCTGGACCTAGACCCCTGCCAAAGAAGAAGGACAGTGAGTCACTAAGGAGATGTGTACACAGTCATCCATCAACAACTCAGGATTTGATCATGTTCACCCATTCACTCCAGACCAAGACTTTAATGACTCGGTTATCCCAGCTCAGATTTTGTGGATTCCCCGCAGCTGGGAGCTGCCGGGTGTCCTCCTATTAATTTGCCACAGCCCATTGGGACCACAGATAATAATAATAATGATGATGGCATTTGTTAAGTGCTTACTATGTGCAAAGCACTGTTCTAAGCGCTGGGGAGGATACAAGGTGATCCCCCTTTTAGACTGTGAGCCCACTGTTGGGTAGGGACTGTCTCTATATGTTGCCAACTTGTACTTCCCAAGCGCTCAGTACAGTGCTCTGCACACAGTAAGCGCTCAATAAATATGATTGATGATGATGATGATGATGATGATCAGGTTGTCCCACGTGGGGCTCACAGTCTTCATCCCCGTTTTACAGATGAGGTAACTGAGGCACAGGGAAGTTAGATCAATCAATCAATCAATCAATTGTATTTATTGAGTGCTTACTATGTGCAGAGCACTGTACTAAGCGCTTGGGAAGTACAAATTGGCAACACAATTAGATGACTTGCCCAAAGTCATCCAGCTGACAGTTGACGGAGCTGGGATTTGAAGCCATGACCTCTGACTTCCAAGCCCAAGCTCTTTCCACTGAGCCACGCTGCTTCTCTGCTCAGATCAGCTGCTAACACTCAGGACTTTCATTCATTCAATCATATTTATTGAGCGCTTCCTGTGTGCAGAGCACTGTACTAATCACTTGGGAAGTACAAGTTGGCAACATATAGAGACGGGTCCCTACCCAACAGCGGGCTCACAGTCTAGAAGGGGGAGACAGACAACAAAACAAAACATATAAACCAAATAAAATAAATAGAATAAATATGTACAAGTAAAATAAATAAATCGAGTAATAAATATGTACAAACATATATACATCTTTACAGGTGCTGTGGGGAGGGGAAGGAGGTAAGGCAGGGGGGATGGGGAGAGGGAGGAGGGGGAGAGGAAGGAGGGGGCTCAGTCTGGGAAGGCCTCCAACCACAACTTAACTTCTCTGTGCCTCAGTTACCTCATCTGTAAAATGGGGAGTAAGACTGTGAGCCCCGCTCAGGATAACCTGATCACCTTGTATCGACCCCAACACTTAGAATAGTGCTTGGCACATAGTAAGTGCTTAATAAATACCATCGTCATTATTATTATTACTACCCAAATCTACATCTCGGGCCCTGATCTCTCTCCCTCTCTGCACTCTTGCATTTCCTCTTGTGTTCAAGACATCTCTCTTCATTCATTCATCCATTCAGTCGATTTATTGAGCACTTGCCGTGTGCACAGCACTGTATAAAACGCTTGTGAGAGTACAGTACAAACAATAAACAGACACATTTCCTGCCCACAGAGAACGTACAGTCGGGTGGGGGAAGGGGCTGACATTAAGATAAACAAATAAATTACAGATATGTACATAAGTGGCGTGCAACCGCTGAGGGGAGTGAGGCGTTCTAGGAGAGATGTGTCCATGGTGTCTCTCTGGGTCAGAGACGACTCGACAGCATAAGACAAGACGTAAGTGCTGTGGGGCTGGGAGGAGGGGAGAACAAAGGGAACAAGTCAGGGCGATACAGAAGGGAGTGGGAAAAGTAGAACGGGTTAGTCTTCTAGACTTTGAGCCCGTTGTTGGGTAGGCACCGTCTCTATATGTTGCCAATTTGTACTTCCCAAGTAAGCGCTCAATAAATACGATTGAATGAATAGTCAGGGAAGGTCTCCTGGAGGAGATGTGTCTTCAACAAGGCTTTTTTTTGTGGGGGGGGGGCAGTAATTGTCCATCGGATTAGAGAAGGAAGGGCATTCCAGGCCAGAGGCAGGGCATGGAAGAAGGGTCTACGGCAAGATAGGTGAGATGGAGGCACAGTGAGAATGTTAGCACTAGAGGAGCCAAGTCTGTGGGCTGAGTTGTAGAAGGAGAGAAGCGAGGAGAGGAAGACGGGTCAAGGCGATGGACGGCTTTAAAGCCAATGGTGAGTTTTCGTTTGATGCGGAGGTGGATGGGCAAACGCTGGAGGTTTTTCAGGAGTGGGGTGACATGTCCTGAACGTTTTTTTGTAGAAAAATGATCCGAGTAGCAGAGTGAAGTAAGGACTGGATTAGAGAGAAGCAGGAGGCGGGGAGATCAGCAAGGAGTCCGATGCAGTAATCCAGGTAGGATAGGATGAGTGATTGGATTAATGTGGTAGCAGTGTGGATGGAGATTAAATAGTGGATTTTCGCGATGTTGTGAAGGTGGGACCGACAGGATTTGGTGACAAAAGGAATATGGGATTGAAAGTTACAACCCCAAGTTACACCAAGTTACATTAACGACAACCTCATTCGCACCTACTCTGCCTTCCTGTCCCACCATCAACCCCCGGCCCACGTCCTCCCCCGGGCCTGGAATGCCCTCCCCCTGCCCATCCGCCAAGCTAGCTCTCTTCCTCCCTTCAAGGCCCTAGTGAGAGCTCATCTCCTCCAGGAGGCCTTCCCAGACTGAGAGCCTTCCTTCCTCTCCCCCTCGTCCCCCTCTCCATCCTCCGCATCTTACCTCCTTCCCTTCCCCACAGCACCTGTATATATGTATATATGTTTGTACATATTTATTACTCTATTTATTTATTTATTTCACTTGTACCTATCTATTCTATTTATTTTATTTTGTTAGCATGTTTGGTTTTGTTCTCTGTCTCCCCCTTCTAGACTGTGAGCCCACTGTTGGGTAGGGACTGTCTCTATGTGTTGCCAGCTTGTACTTCCCAAGCGCTTAGTACAGTGCTCTGCACACAGTAAGTGCTCAATAAATACAATTGATTGATTGATTGATTGAAAGAGAGAGAGGAGTCAAGGGTAAGGCCAAAGTGACGGGCTGATGAGACAGGAAGGATGGAGGTGCTGTCGGCAGTGATGGGAAAGTGAAGGGGAGGGCAGGGTTTAGGTTGGAAGATAAGGAGCTCTGTTTGGGACATATTAAATTTGAGGTGATGGGAGGACATCCAAGTAGAGATGTCTTGAAGGCTGGAGGAGATGCGAGCCCACATCCTATCTGGCCTGGAACGCCCTCCCTCCTCAAATCTGCCAGACGATCACTCCTCCCCACCTTCAAAGCCTTACTGGAAGCTCACCTCCTCCAAGAGGCCTTCCCAGACTAAACCCCACTTTTTCTCATCACCCACTCCCCTCCGGGCCACCCTGACTCGCTCCTCCCCTCCTCCTCCCTCTCCCCACCCCACAGCACACATGTATATATCTAGAGTTTTATTTCTGTATATTGCTGCCTGTTGACTCATATCGATGTCTGTCTTCCCCCTTCTAGCCCGCTGTGGGCCTGGATTGTCTCTCCTTATTGCTTTATTGTACTTTCCGGGGCTCGACACAGAGTAAGCGCTTAACAAATACCATCATGATCATTTCCAAGCGCTTAGTACAGTGCGTTTCATACAGTAAGCCCTCAATAAATACGATTGAATGAATGAATGATGCCCGGGTTTCCCGCCCCTCACAGAACGTTCCCGAAGGAGGAAGGGGGTGGGCCTCGCACAGAGGGCAGAACGACGTGATGACGTCACAGGGGACGCAGCCAATGATAGGCGAGAAAGACGGCAAGGAGGTCGATGGGAAAGATGGCTAACCGTCGGTTGGAGGCCTGTGGACAAAAGTTGAGAGCGGGCCGCACGGAGCCGCAGTCTGTCGGGCGGTGGCTGATGGTGTCCAGAGGCGGGAGAGCCGCGGCCCGGTCCGTCGGTGCGCGTCCCGCCGTCCCGGGAGACGCCTTTCCTGCCGCCTGACGCCTGCCGCGCCGGGCCGGGCCGGGCCCGGGGACGCCATCGAGGCCTGACCAGATGCACAGACGAGGCCATGAGGGGGGCGGCGGGACCGGCGGGACCGGCGGGGTGGTGTCGGGGCGTCGGCCTTCGACGGAGGCGGGAACGCGCCTGCGCCGCCATTTTCCCGCTCGTCGGTCCCTGCGCGCGCCCGTCGGGTGGTCGGTCGGTCGGACTGGGCCTGCGCGACGGAGCCGGGCCGGGCGCGGGAACGGATCCCCCCCATTCCCGTGACCTCCCTCCACCTATAGCTGCCCCATGGACTAGAACCGTGCTTGGCACAGAGTGAGCGCTTAACAATTACCACAAAAAACAAAATGGCGCAGGGCTCCTGTCCCGAGGAAACGGGAAGAGTCACTTTGGGATGGAGGGAACAATCCCTCCTGGGGAAAGCCCAACAGTGCTTTCCAAAGGGAGTGGAGGTTGCCGTGGGGATCCCTGATTTCCCAGGTCCCGCGAAGATGGTGGCGGTAGCATGAGGCGGACGGAACAGGTCCGGGCCCGTCCCCGGTGTCCCTCCCTCCCTCCCTCCATCCGTCCGTCCATCCCACCTTCTCGCCCCCAGCCCAAGGTGCATCCACGCCATCTGATCTGAATGAAGTCTCTTTCTGACACAACGCGGCCAAGTGGCCGGCACGTGGCCGGCCCGCGGCCAGTGCCCCGGTGGGGGGGCCGCACGCCGCCCGTCCGTCCGTCCTGCCTTCTCGCCCCCAGCCCAAGGTGCATCCACGCCATCTGATCTGAATGAAGTCTCTTTCTGACACAACGTGCCCAAGTGGCCGGCACGTGGCCGGCCCGCGGCCAGTGCCCCGGTGGGGGGGCCACACGCCACCCGTCCGTCCGTCCCGCCTTCTTGCCCCTAGCCCAAGGTGCATCCACACCATCTGATCTGAATGAAGTCTCTTTCTGACATAACGCGACCAAGTGGCCAGCACGTGGCCCGCGGCCAGTGCCCCAGTGGGGGGGCCGCACACCGCTCATCCGTCCGTCCCGCCTTCTCGCCCTCAGCCCAAGGTGCATCCATGCCATCTGATCTGAATGAAGTCTCTTTCGCACACAACGCGGCCAAGTGGCCGGCACGTGGCCGGCCCGCGGCCAGTGCCCCGGTGGGGGGGCCACACGCCGCTCATCCGTCCGTCCTGCCTTCTCGCCCCCAGCCCAAGATGCATCCACGCCATCTGATCTGAATGAAGTCTCTTTCACACACAACGCGGCCAAGTGGCCGGCACGTGGCTGGCACGCGGCCAGCGCCCCGGTGGGGGGGCCACACGCCGCCCTTCCATCTGTCCTGCCTTCTCGCCCCCAGACCAAGGTGCATCCACGCCATCTGATCTGAATGAAGTCTCTTTCACACACAACGTGGCCAAGCAGCCGGCACGTGGCCGGCCCGCGGCCAGTGCCCCGGTGGGGGGCCACACACCGCCCGTCCGTCCGTCCTGCCTTCTCGCCCCCAGCCCAAGGTGCATCCACGCCATCTGATCTGAATGAAGTCTCTTTCGCACACAATGCGGCCAAGTGGCCGGCACGTGGCCGGCCCGCGGCCATTGCCCCGGTGGGGGGCCACACGCCGCCCGTCCCCGGCGACAGCCTGTCGCCGCTTTATGTTACGCGGTATGCTGTGTTGCTTTTGATTGTATGCTTTCCGATGTGATTGGGGAAAATCGGGTGAATCCGTGCCTTTGCGGTTGGGATCTCCGTGCGGACCGCCGCGGCTCCGCAGGGAGCAGAAGGTGGAGGGAGAGGCGGGCTCTTTCTCTGTTTTTTTCCTAGATTTGGTGGGTAGTACAGTCCTGCCCGGGGCCTGGCGGGAAACACGGCCCGACTGGGAGGGCCGTTGGGGTACGGAACCATCAGCTCTTCCTCCGGACCCCTTCGGAGGCAGCGGGAGGGGGTTGGGGACATGGAACGGTACTGATTGCAATTTTTTTCTAAGACGTTCTCTGTTTCTCTGGGTCCCGCTACGATCCCCGTATTCCCTGGGAATGGGGGCCGATAACGTGCCCGTGAAGTGGGCCGCCAGTGTCGAGAATAGTCCCCGGGCGTTCCGGTGGAACGAGGGCGGATGAGGGGAGAGGAGAGAGGATGGCTTTCTTTTTTGGGTAGTCGAAAGTCCTGACTGCCAGTGACGTGCTAGCGGTGGGTAACGGGAAAAAGCCCGTGCCGAAACCTGTCAGGCTGTAGACGGCAGGGTGGCCTAGCGGAAAAAGCACGGGCCCGGGAGTCGGAAGGACCCGGGTTCTAATCCCCCTTGGCCGCTTGTCGGCCGTGTGACCCGGTACAAGTCGCTCGCCTTCTCTGCGGCTCAGTTACCTCACGTGCAGAACGGGGATTAAGACCGTGAGACCCGTGTGGGACACGGATTCTGTCCAACCTGATTACCTCCTATCTACTGTCCTGGTTGGAGCAGTTGCTGGTACACAGTAAGTGTGTAGCACCAGAAACAAGGACAAAGGCCGTCAAAGGGTGTTTCCCACAGCCTACCTCTCTTCTCCTTCCTCCTCTTCTTCCCAAACCGTCTGAAGGCACATCTTCTTCACAAGACATTCCCAGAGTCAAATTTCCCTGCTCCCTTGGCCATTTCTTCGCCCTGCCACGTCTGTGGCGCTTTCAGTTAAGTGTCTGGCCTGGCCAGCCCCTTCCCCTTTTCCACGGTACCCTTTCCACGGTCTTTAATTCCGTTATGGTGTCCTTTGGACGTGTTGGCCAAAACTTCTTGGTCCCATGTCCAGATTGGTCAGACCAGAGGTTCAATTGGTCGAGTCAGGACCTTACCCCAAACTGAGAGGCCTCTTGAACCCCCTCAGCGCAGCCCCACCTGCTGTGAGGGTCTGGGTGATTTGGTCGGTGTGAGTGCTGCGGTTTGGACTTTATTTTTCGGCCCAGACTTCCCCTACCCTTTTTTGAGGGGTACAATTCCCTGAGGGTGTCCTTTGGACAAATTGGTAAACTCTCCTTGGCTCAGTGTCTGAATAAGTTGGAGCAGGGTTAGAAATGGTTGGATGAGACCTACCCCCAAACTGAGAGGACTCTCAAACTGCCTTAGCGCAGCCACGCCTGCTATGAGGGTCTCGGTGATTTGATCGGTGGGTCTGTGTGCATTTCCATTTGATTTTCCAGCTCAGCCTGTCTCCTGCCCTTTGCATTGGTGTGTAATTCCCCTAGGGTGTCCTATGGAGAAGTTGGCTAAAACTCCTTGATTCAATGTCTGAATTAGTCGGACCAGGGTTCGAATTGGTCAGATGGGGCATACCCCCAACCTGAAATGACCCTGAAACTCCTTTACCGTAGCCTCGCCTGCTACGAGGGTCTCTGTGATTTGATCGGTGCATGCGTCTGCACTGCCATTTCATTTTCCAGCCCAACCCGTCCCCTGCCCTTTTTTTGACGGGTGTAATTCAATGAGGGCGTCCTTCACATGTTGGCCAAAATTCCATGGTCCAGTGCCTGAATTCATTGGACCAGGGTTCGAATTGTTTGGGCTAGGACCTTCCCCCAAATTGACAGGAGTCTCGAACTCCCTTAGTGCCGCTCCACCCGCAGTGAGGGCCTGGCTGATTGGGTCGGTGTGTGTGGTGGCACTTGCATTTTATTTTTCAGCCCAGACTTCCCCTGCCCTCTGTTGAGGGGTGTAATTCCCTTAGGGTGTCCTTTTGGACAAGATGGCTAAAACTCCTTGACTCAATGCCTTCATTAGTCGGACCGGGGTTTGAATTGGTCGAACCGGGGCCTACCCCTAAACTGAGAGGACTCTCAAACTTCCTTGGTGCAGCCTTGTCTACTATGAAGATATTGGTGATTTGGTTTGTTGGTGTGTGTGCACTACCATTTTATTTTGCAGCGAAAACTATTTTCCAGCCATCCCCTGCCCTTATTTTGATGGGTGTAATTCAATTAGGGTGTCCTTTGGACGTGTTTGCCAAAGCTGCTCGGTCCAGTGTCTGAATTTTTCAGACCAGGGTTTGAATTGGTCGGGTTGGGACCTTCTCCCAGGCTGAGAGGACTCTGGAACTCCCTCATGGCATCCTCGTCTGCTATGAGGGTCTCAGTGATTTGGCTGGTGGGTGTGTGTGCATTTCCATTTTATTTTGCAGCGCAGCCTGTCCCCTGCCCTTTGCATTAGTATGTAATTCCCCTGGGGTTTCCTTTGGACAAGTTGGCTAAAACTCCTTGGGTCAATGTCTGAATTAGTCGGACCAGGGTTCGAATCGGACTGGGGCCTACCCCCAAACTGAGAGGACTCACGAACCCCCTCAGCGCAGCCTCGTCTGCTATGAGGGTCTCGGTGATTTGATCGGTGGGTGTGTGGGCAATGCCATTTTATTTTCCAGACCAGCCCATCAGCTGCCCTTTTTTTGACGGGTGTAATTGAACTAGGGTGCCCTTCGGACATATTGGCCGAAACTGAATGGTCCAATGTCTGAATTGTTTGGAACAGAGTCAGATGGTTCAGGCTGGGAACTTCCCCCAAATTGACAAGACTCTCGAACTCCCTCAGCATGGCCCCGCATGCTTACGAGGGTCTTGGTGATTTGTTCGGTGTGTGTGTGGTGGCAATTGCATTTTATTTTTCAGCCTAAGCTTCCACTGCCCTTTGTTAAGGGGTGTAATTCCCTTGGGTTATCCTGTGGACATGTAGGCTAAAACTCCTTGGTCCAATGTCTGAATTAGTCGGACCATGGTTCGAATTGGTCGATGGGGCCTACTCACAAACTGAGAGGAATCTCTAGCTCCTTTAGCACAGCCTCGCCTGCTATGAGGGTCTCGGTGATTTGGTCGGTGTGTGTGGTGGCAGTTGCATTTTAATTTTCAGCCCAGACTTCCACTGCCCTTTGTTAAGGGGTGTAATTCCCTTAGGGTGTCCTTTGGATGTGATGGCCAAAACTCCTTGGTCCAGCGTCTGAATTATTCGGAGCAGGGTTTGAATTGGTCAGATGGGGCCTACCCCCAAACTGAGAGGAATCTCAAACTCTTTTAGTGCAGCCTCGCCTGCTCTGAGGGTCTCTGTGATTTGATCGGTGCGTGCGTTTGCACTGCCATTTCATTTTCCAGCCCAACCCGTCCCCTGCCCCTTTTTTGACGGGTGTAATTCAATGAGGGCGTCCTTCGGACATGTTGGCCAAAATTCCATGGTCCAGTGCCTGAATTCATTGGACAGGATTCGAATTGTTTGGGGTAGGAGCCTCCCCCAAATTGACAGGAGTCTCGAACTCCCTTAGCGCCGCCCCACCCGCAGTGAGGGCCTGGCTGATTGGGTCGGTGTGTGTGGTGGCACTTGCATTTTATTTTTCAGCCAAGACTTCCCCTGCCCCTTGTTCAGGGGTGTAATTCCCTTAGGGTGTCCTTTTGGACAAGTTGGCTAAACCTCCTTGGCTCAATGTCTGCATTAGTCGGACCGGGGTTTGAATTGGTCGAACCGGGGCCTACCCCTAAACTGAGAGGACTCTCAAACTTCCTTGGTGCAGCCTTGTCTACTATGAAGATATTGGTGATTTGGTTTGTTGGTGTGTGTGCACTACCATTTTATTTTGCAGCGAAAACTATTTTCCAGCCATCCCCTGCCCTTATTTTGATGGGTGTAATTCAATTAGGGTGTCCTTTGGACGTGTTTGCCAAAGCTGCTCGGTCCAGTGTCTGAATTTGTCAGACCAGGGTTTGAATTGGTCGGGTTGGGACCTTCTCCCAGGCTGAGAGGACTCTGGAACTCCCTCATGGCATCCTCGTCTGCTATGAGGGTCTCAGTGATTTGGCTGATGGGTGTGTGTGCATTTCCATTTTATTTAGCAGCGCAGCCTGTCCCCTGCCCTTTGCATTAGTGTGTAATTCCCCGGGGGTTTCCTTTGGACAAGTTGGCTAAAACTCCTTGGGTCAATGTCTGAATTAGTCGGACCAGGGTTCGAATCGGACTGGGGCCTATCCCCAAACTGAGAGGACTCACGGACCCCCTCAGCGCAGCCTCGTCTGCTATGAGGGTCTCGGTGATTTGACCGGTGGGTGTGTGGGCAATACCATGCTATTTTCCAGACCAGCCCATCAGCTGCCCTTTTTTTGACGGGTGTAATTGAATTAGGGTGCCCTTCGGACACGTTGGCCGAAACTCAGTGGTCCGATGTCTGAATTGGTTGGAACAGAGTCAGATGGTTCAGGCTGGGACCTTCCCCCAAATTGACAAGACTCTCGAACTCCCTCAGCACGGCCCTGCCTGCTTACGAGGGTCTTGGTGATTTCTTCGGTGTGTGTGTGGTGGCAATTGCATTTTATTTTTCAGCCTAAGCTTCCATTGCCCTTTGTTAAGGGGTGTCATTCCCTTGGGTTATCCTGTGGACAAGTTGGCTAAAACTCCTTGGTCCAATGTCTGAATTAGTCGGACCAGGGTTCGAATTGGTCGGATGGGGCCTACCCCCAAACTGAGAGGAATCTCTAGCTCCTTGAGCGCAGCCTCGCCTGCTGTAAGGGTCTTGGTTATTTAATGTGTGTGTGTGTGTGTGTGTGTGTGTGTGTGTGTGTGTGTGTGTGTACTACCATTTCATTTTCCAAACCAGCCCATCCCCTGCCCATTTTTTGGACACCCTTAGGGTGCCCTTTGGATGTGAAGACCAAAATTCCTTGATCCAGTGTGTGAATTAGTCGGGCAAAGGTTTGAATTGATCGGGATGGGACCTTCCCCCAAACTGAGATGTCTCTAGAACTCCCCAAACCAGCCCTGCGTGCTATGAGGGTCTCGGTGATTTGATTGGCGGCGGGGAGGGAGTGGGCAGGGGCGTGGTGTGTGTGTCTGAATTAGTCAGACCAGGATTTGAATTGGTAAGGACGGTACCTTCACCCAAACTGAGCGGACTCTGGAACTTCCTCAGCGCAGCCCTGTCCGCTGTGAGGTTCTCGGTGATTTGGGTGTTGGGTTTACTGGCATTTCCATTTTATTTTCCAGCCCGGCCTGTCCCCTGCCCTTTTTTTGTCTGGTGTAATTCAATTAGGGTGTCCTTCGGACGTGTTGGCCAAAGCTCCATGGCCTAGTGTTTGAATTGGTTCGAAGTGGTTCGAATTATTCAGGAGGGGACCTTCCGCCAAATTGACAAGACTCTCGAACTCCCTCAGCACAGCCCCGCCTGCTATGAGGGTCTTGGTGATTTGGTCGGTGTGTGTGGTGGCAGTTGCATTTTATTTTTCAGCCTAGACTTCCACTGCCCTTTGTTAAGGGGTGTGATTCCCTTCGGGTGTCCTTTGGATGTGATGGCCAAAACTCCTTGGTCCAGCGACTGAATTAGTCGGACCAGGGTTTGAGTCGGTCAGATGGGGCCTACCCCCAAACTGAGAGGAATCTCAAACTCTTTTAGCGCAGCCTCGCCTGCTATGAGGGTCTCGGTGATTTGATCGGTGGGTCTGTGTGCATTTCCATTGGATTTTCCAGCTCAGCCTGTCTCCTGCCCTTTGCATTGGTGTGTAATTCCCTTAGGGTGTCCTCTGGACAAGTTGGCTAAAACTCCTTGGACCGATGATGTCTGAATTAGTCGGTCCAGGGTTCGAATCGGTCGGACTGGGGCCTACCCCCAACACTGAGAGGAATGTCTAAGTCCTTTAGCGCGGCCTCACCTGCTGTGAGGCTCTCGGTGATTTGATCGGTTGTTGTGTGTGCACTACCGTTTTATTTTCCAGCCCTGCCTGTCACCTGCCCTTTGTTTTGATTCATGCAATTCCCTGAGGGTGTCCTTTGGATGTGATGACCAGACCTCCTTGGTCCAGTGTCTGAATTGGTTGGAACAGGGTTCAATTGTTCAGGCTGGGACCGTCCCCCAACTTGACAGGACTGTCGAACTCCCTCAACGCAGCCCTGCCTGTTGTGAGAGTTTGGATGATTTGGTCAGTGTGTGTGGTGGGACTTGTGTTTTATTTTTCAGCCCAGACTTCCCCTACCCGTTTTTGAGGGGTGTAATTCCCTTAGGGTGTTCTTTAGACAAGTTGGTTAAAACTCCTTCGCTCAGTGTCCGAATCAGTCGGACCAGGTTTTGAATTGGTCGGACTGGGGCCTACCCCCAAACTGAGAGGAATCTCTAAGTCCTTTAGCGTGGCCTCACCTGCCCTTTGTTTCGATTCGTGTAATTCCCTGAGGGTGTCCTTTGGTGTGATGGCCAAAACTCCTTGGTCCAGTTCCTGAATTAGTTGGACCAGGGCTTGAATTGTTTAGGTTGGCACCTTCCCCCAAACCGAGAGGAGTCTGGTACTCCCTCACCGCAGCCCTGCCTGCTCTGAGGGTCTCAGTGATTTGGTTGGTGTGTGTGTGTGTGTGTGTGTGTATTTCTCTTTTATTTTCCAGCCCAGCCTGTCCCCTGCCCTTTGCATTGGTGTGCAATTCCCCTACGGTGTCCTTTGGACAAGTTGGCTAAAAGTCCTTGGTCCCCTGTCTGAATTAGTCGGACCAGGGTTCGAATTGGTCGCATGGGGCCTACCCCCAAACTGAGAGGAATTTCTAAGTCCTTTAGCACGGCCTCGCCTGCTATGAGGGTCTCGGTGATTTGATCGGTTGGTGTGCATGCACTACCATTTCATTTTCCAGGCCAGCCCGTCCCCTGCCCTTTTTTTTGACTTGTGTAATTCCCTTAATTCCTTTGGGTGTGATGGCCAAAGCTCCTTGGTCCAGTGTCTGAATTAGTCGGACCAGTGTTTGAATTGTTTAGGTTGGCATCTTCCCCCAAATTGAGAGGAGCCTGGAACTCCCTCAACGCAGCCTCGCCTGCTATGAGGGTCTCGGTGATTTGATTGGTGGGTGAGTGTGCACTGCCATTTTATTTTTCAGCCCAGCTCGTCCCCTGCCCCTTTTTCGATGGGTGCATTTCACTGAGGGTGTCCTTCGGACGTGTTGGCCAAAATTCCAGGGTCCAATGTCTGAATTTTTTTGGAACAGGGTTCGAATTGTTCAGGCTGGGACCTTCCCCCAAATTGACAGGACTCTCGAACTCCCTCAGCGCAGCCGCCCCTGCTATGAGGGTCTTGGTGATTTTGTCGGTGTGTATGGTGGCAATTGCATTTTATTTTGCAGGCCAGACTTCCACTGCCCTTTTTTCAGGGGTGTATTTCCCTTAGGATGTCCTTTGGACAAGTGGGGTAAAACTCCTCGGATCATTGTCTGAATTAGATGGACCAGGGTTCAAATTGGTTGGATGGGGCCTGTCCCCAAACTGAGAGGAATCTCAAACTCTTTTAGCGCAGTCTCGCCTGCTCTGAGGGTCTCGGTGATTTGATCGGTGGGTCTGTGTGCATTTCCATTGGATTTTCCAGCTCAGCCTGTCTCCTGCCCTTTGCATTGGTGTGTAATTCCCTTAGGGTGTCCTCTGGACAAGTTGGCTAAAACTCCTTGGACCAATGATGTCTGAATTAGTCGGACCAGGGTTCAAATTGGTCGGACTGGGGCCTACCCCCAACACTGAGAGGAATCTCTAAGTCCTTTAGCGCGGCCTCACTTGCTATGAGGCTCTCGGTGATTTGATCGGTTGTTGTGTGTGCACTACCATTTCATTTTCCAGCCCTGCCCGTCACCTGCCCTTTGCTTGGATTCATGCAATCCCCTGAGGGTGTCCTTTGGATGTGATGGCCAAAACCCCTTGGTCCAATGTCTGAATTAGGCAGACCAGGGTTTGAATTGCTTGGGTTGGAAACTTTCCCCAAACTGAGGGGAGTCTGGAACTCCCTCAACGCAGCCCCACCTGCTATGAGGGTCTTGGTGATTTGGTCGGTGTGTGTGGTGGCACATGCATTTTATTTTTCAGCCTAGACTTCCACTGCCCTTCAGTAAGGGGTGTAATTCCCTTAGGGTGTCCTTTTTACAAATTGGCTAAAACTCCTTGGTCCAGCGTCTGAATTAGTCAGGCAAGGGATCGAATTGGTCAGATGGGGCCTATCCCCAAGCTGAGAGGAATCTCAAACTCTTTTAGCGCAGCCTCCTCTGCTATGAGGGTCTCGGTGATTTGAACGGTGGGTCTGTGTGCATTTCCATTTGATTTTCCAGCTCAGACTGTCCCCTGCCCTTTGCATTGGTGTGTAATTCCCTTAGGTTGTCCTTTGGAGAAGTTGGCTAAAACTCCTTGGACCAACGTCTGAATTAGTCGGACCAGGGTTCGAATTGCTTGGATGGGGTCTACCCCCAGACTGAGAGGAATCTCTAAATCCTTTCCTGTGGCCTCGCCTGCTATGAGGGTCTTGGTGATTTGATTGGTTGTTGTGTGTGCATTACCACTTTATTTTCCAGCCCAGCCTGTCCCCTGCCCTTTTTTTGATTTGTGTAATTCCCTTAGGGTGTCCTTTGGGTGTGATGGCCAAAACTCCTTGGTCCAGTGTCAGAATTAGTCAGACCAGGGTTTGAATTGCTTGGGTTGGAACCTTCCCCCAAACTGAGAGGAGTCTGGAACTCCCTCAACGCAGCCCTGCCTGATATGAGGGTCTCGGTGATTTGGTCGTTGGGTGGGGTGGTATTTCTCTGTTATTTTCCAGCCCAGCCTGTCCCCTGCCCTTTGCATTGGCGTGTGATTCCCCTAGTGTGACCTTTGGACAAGTGGCTAAAACCCCTTGGTTCAGTGTCTGAATTAGTCGGACCAGGGTTCGAATTGGTCGGATGGGGCGTACTCCCAACTTGAAACGACTCTGAAACTCCTTTAACGCAGCCTCTCCTTCTATGAGGGTCTCAGTGATTTGATCGGTGGGTGTGTGTGCACTACCATTTCATTTTCCATCCCAGCTCGTCCCCTGCCCTCCCATCCCAGCCCATTTTCCATCCCAGCCTCGTCTGCTATGAGGGTCTTGGTGATTTGATCTGTGGGTGTGAGTGCACTACCATTTCATTTTCTAGCCCAGCTCGTCCCTGCCCTTTGCAGTTGTGTGTAATTCCCTTAGTGTGTCCTTTGGACAAGTGGACTAAACCTCCTTGGCTCAATGTGTGAATTAGTCGGACCAGGGTTCAAATTGGTCGGACTGGGGCCTGCCCCCAACCTGAGAGGACTCTCAAGCTCCCTCAGCGCAGCCTCGTCTGCTATGAGGGTCTTGGTGATTTGATCGGTGGGTGTGTGTGCACTGCCATCTTATTTTCCAGCCCAGCCTGTCCCCTGCCCTTTTTTTGACAGGTGTAATACCCTTAGGGTGTTCTTTGGTCCTGTTGCCCACGACCAAGGTATGAATTGGTCGGGTGGGACCTTCCCCCAAATTGACAGGACTGTCGAACTCCCTCAGCGCAGCTTCGTCTGTTATGAGGGACTCGGTGATTTGGTCGGTGGGTGTGGTGGCACTTGCCCATTTTTCAGCACCGCCCATCCCCTGCCCTTTGTTGAGGGGTGTAATTCCCTTAGGGTGACAGGGTCAGTGCCCTGTCTCCATTCAGACCACCGCAGCCCTCTATGGAGCAAAGTGTTGTGAGAAAGGCTTTCATGGGGAAGAGGAGAGAGGATGGCTTTCCTTCTAAAAAGCTCAGGACTAGGACCTTCCCAGAAATGGAGAGGACTCTCCAAATCCCTCAGCCTAGGTCCATCTGCAATGAGGGTCTCGGTGATTTGGTCATTCTGCGTCTTGGAGCGCCTGGCTTCAAACGCGCCCATTCTGTTGCCGCCACCTCCCATCCCCAGCACTTGTCGCTATCGTCGCTTTGCATGGTGATGTCCACAGCGTCAACTGTTATTTTCTGCTTCCCAACGCGATGGGATCAACTGCCAGAGTCAGTGCCCTCCCAATTGGGATCTGCGTTCAGACCACCGCCGTCCCACGTGGAGCAGAATGTTGTGGGAAAGGTTTTTCTGGGGTACCTGCTGGCCGGTGGCCCTCGGGCAGGGGACAGGGAAGAACACAGGTTTTCTCCATGTCTAATGAAATTTTAATAAAGTGTCAGGTCCTGTCGGCAGGAAGGCCCCGGCTCCAAGCCCCCTCCCCTTCTGCCACCTACCCTTTCCCAGCCCCGTGGCCCCCCGTTAAAGCCGTCTGTCTGCGGGAAGGGGTACGTCCAAACCTTGGGAGATTCTTTGCTGCCTTCAAAAACAACCCTAGCCTGGGTTCGGGCAGCTAGGTTGGAAGTCCCAACTTGCTTGCTCCCTTGATCCTGTGGTCCCAATAATGCTTAGAATTTTTCATGGGGGGTCTTGGCAGAGAGATGGTAAATAAGGAGAGAGGATGACTCTCCCTCTGGTGTGTCATGACAATGGTAGGAGGGATTATTCTTTTCGAGAGGAAGTGGGAATTGGATCCTCTTGAAAGACAGATGTCTCCCCTCCTTCTCCTACCGCGAGGGCCACTTCGGGAGAAGGGTGGTATCTGCTCAGCGGGGAGGGAGTCTACTTCGTGCGAATGACTGAGGCCCGAGCAGCCTGCACACCCCAGCTTGTTCAAGGACTCGGTTGAAGAGTGTCACGACCAGGACTGACAGTCACCTCTCGCGCGCTGGCCGTGTGGGGGCCTTTCTGAGCTCCACACTCAGTCCCGAAGCACTCTCCGCCTTCACGTCTGACGGACCGCCGCTCTTCTTCCTCGTCCTCCTCTTCCAAGCTCGTCCGAAGGCCCGTCTCCTGGACAGGATGTTCCCGGAGACGTCTCTCTTCGCTCCCCACTCAGCTTCCTCAACCCACCGCCTCTCCAATGCTACCACTTCAATTTCCAGCCCAGCCCGTCTCCTGCCCTTCGCTGAGGTGTGAAATGCCCTCGTGGTGACTCTTGGACATGTTGGCCCAGACTCCTTGGCCCAACGTCTGGTTGGGTTCGAATCGGTCGGACTGGGACCTTCCCCAAAACGGAGAGGACTCTCAGAATCCCTCAGCCCAAGCTTGCCTGCCGTGAGGGTCTCGTCGATTTAGATGTTGCTCATCTCCACGTGCCTGGCTTCAGACGCCCCTGTTCCGGTGATGCTGCTGCCCATCCCCAGCGCTTTCCGCTGTCGCCGCTTTGAGTGGTGCGGTCCATCGCGTCGTGTTATTTTCCGCTTTCCCGTCTGATGGGACAAATGTGAGCGGCGATGCCCTCCCAGTTACGGTCTCCGTGCGTGCAGGCCACCGTCGCCCTGCGTGGAGCAGAGTGCTGTGGAAATGACTTTCATGGAGTTCTAGACTGGAGATTTTTTGTGGGACATTTATTGTACTCTATCAAGCGCTTAGTTCAGTGCTGTGCACACAGTAAGCGCTCAATAAATACGAATGAATGAATGAATAAATGCGATTGTATGATTCTTTGGACCTCCTGGCCAGTAACCACTTAGCCCGGGGCCCAGCCGGATTCGAAGCCCACTGGACTAATCCCTTGCCCGGGCATCGCTCGGTCAGTTGCAAAGCTCCCGGAAGGGAAGCTGTGGGCAGCCTGGGGAAGCCTTCAAGCAACTGGCCAAAGTGCTTATGTTGTCCTCTCGATTTTTGGAGGGGAGAGGTGGAGCGTGGACAGGGGTGTGGAGAGAAAGGTCCTCGGTGTGACCTGCTAATAGAACTCCTGAGAGACAGGCAACTTAGTAGTAATAATAATAATGATATATATGTTAAGCGCTAACTGTGTGCCAAGCACTGTTCTTAGTGCCAGGGCAGATACAAGATACTTAGGTTGTCCCACATGGGGCTCACTGTCTTACTCCCCATTTTACAGATGAGGTAACTGAGGCACAGAAAAGTTCAGTGGCATGCTCAAGGTCACGCAGCAGATGTGGCAGAGCCAAGATTAGAACCCATGTCCTCTGACTCCCAAGCCCCTCTGACTCCCAAGGAGGCCTTCCCAGACTGAGCCCCCTCCTTCCTCTCCCCCTCCTCCCCCTCCCCATCCCCCCTGCCTTATCTCCTTCCCCTCCCCACCGCACCTGTATATATGTATATATGTTTGTACGTATTTATTACTGTATTTATTTCATTCGTACATGTTTATTCTAATTATTTTATTTTGTTAATATGTTCTGTTCTCTGTCTCCCCCTTCTAGACTGTGAGCCCACTGTTGGATAGGGACCGTCTCTATATGTTGCCACCTTGTACTTCCCAAGCGCTTAGTACAGTGCTCTGCACACAGTAAGCGCTCAATAAATACGATTGAATGAATGAAGCCCATGCTCTTTCCACTAAGCCACGCTTCTTCTCTTCTAACTCTTTCAACTCTTTCTGTTTGGCCTGTTTGGGGGAGCCAGATGATATCGACAAGGCCATCTGGCCCCTCACTAGCACAGCGACCCCATTCACGATGCTGATTGGGCAAGCCAGTCAATAAAATCTTTTGCGGGTTCTGTGTTGCCTTGATAAGCCACCGTGGCACGGGTTTGGGGAGGGTGCGGATAGTCCTGACTCTCTTGGCCCTTGGATCCGAAGAGCCGGCGATGCCTAGAACTTTCTCCAGGTGTCCAGGGGGAGCAGTGGCAAAGAAGAGAGAGGATGGCTGTCCCTCTGGTGTGGCAGGGAGCGATGTTCCTTCCAGGGGGTAGCAAGAAGTAGCCACATTGAGAGGCAGATGTCTCCTTTCCTTGTCCCATTGGGCCCACGCCAGGAGAAATGTACCCTGGTTAAGCGGAGTCGAGCCTAGTTCAAGCGAGTGAGCCCCAGGCCCCCTCCTTCGCACTCATATACATATGCTCAATTTGTTCATTTTTGACCTCGCTCCTTGTCAATATTTTCATGTGTGTCTCCCCGTTAGAGTGGAAGCTCCTTGTGGGTAGAGAAAGTGCGACTTGGTCATTCTGTACTACCCAAGTGCCGTGTACAGTGCACTCCATCGTCATCATCAATCGTATTTATTGAGCGCTTACTATGTGCAGAGCACTGTACTAAGCGCTTGGGAAGTACAAATTGGCAACATCTAGAGACAGTCCCTACCCAGCAGTGGGCTCACAGTCTAAAAGGGGGAGACAGAGAACAAAACCAAACATACTAACAAAATAAAATAAATAGAAATAAAAATCAATCAATCAATCAATCAATAAAATAAATAAAATAAATAGATCCATGAAGAGGGCCCTCAATAAATGCTACTGCTCCTTGTTTTTAAAATGGTATTTGTTGAGCACTAAGTATGTACCAAGCAATGTCCTAACCACCGGCATTGAAAAAAGATAATTAGGTCAGACAAGAATCCATGCCGCGCATGGGGTTCACAGTACGTGTCGCCATTTTATAGATGAGGTAACTGAGGTACAGAGAAGTGCCCCACAGCACTTACGTACATACCTGTAATTCACTTATTATATTAATGTCTGTCTCCCCCTCTAGACTGGAAGAGGGCAGGGAATGTGTCTTTTTATTGTTATATTGTACTCCCCTAAGTGTTTAGTACAGTGCTTTGCACACACTAAGTGCTAATAAATACAGTTGACTGACTGACGTGCCCTAAATCACACAGAAGACATGTGGCAGAGCTGGGATTAAAACCCTATCCACTACACCACGCTAACTGCTACTACTACTACTACTAATAATTGGCATTTGTTAAGCGCTTACTATTTGCAAAGCGCTGTTCTAAGCGCTGGGGAGGATACAGGGTGATCAGGGTGTCCCCCGTGGGGCTCACAGTCTTAATCCCCATTTTCCAGATGAGGTAACTGAGGCCCAGAGAAGTTAAGTGACTTGCCCACGATCACATAGCAGACATGTGGAGGAGGCGGGATTCGAACCCATGACCTCTGACTCCAAAGCCCGGGCTCTTTCCTCTGAGCCACGCTCCGCCGCTTGTCAGCCGTGTGACCTTGGGCAAGTCACTTTTAACTTCTCTGTGCCTCAGTTCCCTCATCTGGAAAATGGGGATTAAGACTGTGAGCCCCCACGGGGGACAACCTGATGACCTTGTATCCACCCCAGCGCTTACAATGCTTCGCACATAGTAAGCGCTTAGCTAATGCCATCATTATTATTATCATTCTTACCACGCTTCTGCTACATTCCAGCCCACACTCTCCGCTCTGCTGGTGCTAACCTTCTCACTGTGCCTCGATCTAGCCTGTCTTGCCGCCGACTCCTGGCCCATGTCCTACCTCCGGCATGGAACACACTCCCTCCTCAAATCCACCAGACAATCACTCTTCCCCCACCTTCAAAGCCCTACTGAAGGCTCACCTCCTCCAAGAGGCCTTCCCAGACTAAGCCCCCTTTTCCTCAGCTCCCCGTCCCTTCCGCATCACCTCAACTGGCTCCCTTTGCTCTCCCCCCACCGCCCCACAGCACTTATGAATATACGTCTATATAATTTTGCTTATTTATATTGATTCCTGTCTACTTGTTTTGATGTCTGTCCGCCCCCCCCCCCCCCCCGCCAGACTCTAAGCAAATTGTGGGCAGGGATTGTCTCTCTTTATTACTGTATTGTACTTTCCAAGCACTTAGTAGAGAGCTCTGCATCATCATCAATCGTATTTATTGAGCACTTACTGTGTGCAGAGCACTGTACTAAGCACTTCGGAAGTACAAATTGGCAACATATAGAGACAGTCCCTACCCAACAGTGGGCTCACAGACTAAAAGCACACAGTAAGCACTCAATAAATGCGCTTGAATTGTATTTAGGGAAATCACCGATCTGAAATGGTTCCGTTGAGGTTTGAACCAGTCCTCTGCCTCCCAGTTGTCAAGAGACACCGGCTCGTAAATCACTTTCTTCCTCATCGGGAAAGGTGTTCGTAGTCTGGAAGTGTACCGTGGAGGTGATCCAGATCGATGGGCCGATTAGTGCAACTTTTAGAGTGACTATTGGTAACCTTCTCCAGACTCCGAACACCTTCCTCCTCTCAGCCAGGGGCAGCCCCAAATCAGCCCTCCCCTTTTCTCCACCATGGAGTCCTCGTTTATCAGTTCACTGTGTGCAAACAATCAAATTACAGTCTTTTAGGGGATGGCAGGGCTGGAATTGAGATTGATGTTTTCTAAATGAGAAGGTTTTGCTGAGTGGGAATGGAGAAGAAATGGCAGTTTTAAAACATTTTACTCGCAAAGGGGGAAATAATAGATGGCCAGAGAAGTCCTCCGCTCTGATCTTATCCGTCAACGTTGACTGCGCAGTTGGACTGAGTTCTCTAAATAAGAATAATGATTATGGTATTTGTTAAGCACCATGTGCCAGATACTGTACGAAGCGCTAGGGTGGATACAGGCAAATTGAGTTGGACACAATCCCGTCCTGCATGGGGCTCGCAGTCCCAATTCCCATTTTACAGATGAGGTAACTGAGGCACCGAGAAGTTAAGTGACTTGCCCAAGGCCACGCAGCAGACAAATGGCAGAGCCGGGATTAGAACCCATCAATTTCTGAATCCCAGACCCGTGCAGTATCAACTATGCTATGTTGTTTCCCTCCATTCTTGGTTTGGTAATTTGATTTCTGGGTCACTTTTCTGCCGTGTGACCTTGGGCAAGTTACTTCACTTCTCCGGGCCTCAGTTCCCTCATCTGTAAAATGGGGATTGAGACTGTGATACCTACGTGGTACAGCGACTGTGTCCAACTCGATTTGCTTGTGTGCACCCCAGCACTTGGTACATAGTGCTTAACAAATACGATTGTCATTATTAGTAGTAGTAGAAGTAGTATTAACAAATACCAGCAGCGTGGCTCAGTGGAAAGAGAATGGGCTTGGGAGTCAAAGGTCATGGGTTCTAATCCCGGCTCCGCCACATGTCTGCTGTGTGACCTTGGGCAAGTCACTTAACTTCCCTGAGCCTCAGTTACCTCATCTGTAAAATGGGGATTGAGACTGTGAGCCCCACGTGGGACAACCTGATGACCTTGTATCCCCCACCCAGCACTTAGAACAGCGCTTTGCACATAGCGCTTAACAAATGCCATCATCATTATTATTATCATAATAATTAGTTCATTTGGCTGATGGTGCTTATTTACATAGACAGTATGCTCCTTGAGGACAGGGATCATGTCTGCTATCTCTGTTGTAAGCAACACTCCCAAGCACTTAGTTATAATAATAAATTAAAATCCAGCTCCTGTGACTCTGAGGTCTGTGCTCTTTCCACTAGGCCACACTGCTTTTGCAGCCAGTGGGAGCTTAATAAATGCTGCTATTACCATCTTGATTACTACTACTACAATATGACAGCATTGAATAGATTAAATAGTAATAATAATAATAATGATATTTGTTAAGCTCTAATTATGTGCCAAGCACTGTTCTGAGCACTAGATACAAGGTGATCAGGTTGTCTCACGTGGGGCTCACTGCCTTAATCCCCATTTAATAGATGAGGTAACTGAGGCCCAGAGAAGTGAAGTGACTTGCCCAAGGTCACACAGCAGACAAGTGGCAGAGCCGGAATTAGATTCCACGTCCTCTGACTCCCAAACCCGGGCTCTTTCCACTAAGCCAGTCTGCTTCTCTAGTAGTAGCAGTAATAATAAAAATAACAATAATAATGGTATTTGTTAAACATCATCTGCCAAGCACTAAGCGATGGAGGAGATTCAACATAATCAAGTTGGATATTCATTCATTCATTCATTCAGTCGTATTTGTTGAGCGCTTACTGTGTGCAGAGCACTGTACTAAGCGCTTGGAAGGTACAATTCGGCAACAAATAGAGACAATCCCTCCCCAACAACGGGCTCACAGTCTAGAAGGGGGGAGACGGACAACAAAATAAAACAAGTAGACAGGCATCAATTCCCAAGGTCACCCAACAGGCTCATGGCAGGGTAAGGATTAGAACCCAGGTCCTCCTACTCCCAAGCCCAGGCTCCTTCTACTAGGTCATGTTGCTTCCCCAACTGCTACTACGCCATCTTTTTAATAATGACGATAGCACTTATTAAGCGCTTACTATGTGCAAAGCACTGTTCTAAGCGCTGGGGAGGTTACATGGCGATCAGGTTGTCCCACAAGGGGGCTCACAGTCTTAATCCCCATTTTACAGATAATAAGAATAATAATAATGGCATTTATTAAGCACTTGCTATGTGCAAAGCACCGTTCTAAGCGCTGGGGAGGTTACAAGGAGATGAGGTTGTCCCACGGGGGGCTCACAGTCTTCATCCCCATTTTACAGATGAGGGAACTGAGGCACAGAGAAGTGAAGTGACTTGCCCAAAGTCAAACAGCTGGCAATTGGCAGAGCTGGGCCATCAGCACTCAACCTGTATATATGTTTGTACAGATTTATTACTCTATTTTACTCGTACATATTTACTATTCTATTGATTTGATTTTGTTAGTATGTTTTGTTGTCTGTCTCCCCCTTCTAGACGGTGAGCCCGCTGTTGGGTAGGGACCGTCTCTAGATGTTGCCAACTTGGACTTCCCAGGCGCTTAGTACAGTGCTCTGCACACAGTAAGCGCTCAATAAATACGATTGAATGAATGAACCACTTGTCTGGAGGGCCTGGAGTCCCCCTGGCCCCAAGGTCTGATTCCGCATCCTTCTGCTCTGCGTGACTGCCCCTTACCAAGCCCACCGAGGAGTAACAGTGATGAGAATAGGAATAATATTCCCAGCTCCATCACTTGTCAGCTGTGTGACTTTGGGCAAGTCACCTCACTTCTCTGGGCCTCAGTTCCCTCATCTGGAAAATGGGGATGAAGACTGGGAGCCCCCCGTGGGACACCCTGATCACCTTGTAACCTCCCCAGCGCTTAGAACAGTGCTTTGCACATAATAAGCGCTTAACAAATGCCATCATTATTATTACTAGTAGTAGTAGTAGTCATATTTGATAAGTGGAAAGAGCACGGGCTTTGGAGTCAGGGGTCATGGGTTCGAATCCCGGCTCCACCACATGTCTGCTGTGTGACCTTGGGTGAGTCACTTCACTTCTCGGAGCCTCAGTTACCTCATCTGTAAAATGGGGATGAAGACTGTGAGCCCCACGTGGGACAACCTGATCACCTTGTATCCCCCCCAGCGCTTAGAACAGTGCTTTGCACATAGTAAGCGCTTAACAAATGCCATCATTATTATTATTACTATAAGCACAGAGAAGCAGTGTGGCCCAGTGGATTGACACAGGCCTCGGAGTCAAAAGGACCTGGGCTCTAATCCACTTCACTTCTCCAGGCCTCAGTTCTGTCATCTGTAAAATGGGGATTGAGACTGAGCGCCCTGTGGCTCAGTGGACAGAGCCCGGGTTTTGGAGTCAGAGGTCGTGGGTTCAAGTCCCGGCTCCGCCAACTGTCAGCTGTGTGACCTTGGGCAATCACTTCACTTCTCTGTGCCTCAGTTCCCTCATCTGTAAATGGGGATGAAGACTGTGAGCCCTCCGTGGGACATCCCGATCACCTTGTACCCCCCAGCGCTTAGAACAGTGCTTTGCACATAGTAAGTGCTTAACAGATACCATCAAGTGGACGGGGATTGTTTCTAACCCGATTTACTTGTATCATCCCCAACGCTGAGTACAGTGCCTGGCACATAGAAAGCTCTAAAATACCATAATCATTATTATTATTATTCTTATTCTTATTATTATTATTAATCCTGCTCTGCCACTTGTCCGCTGTGTGACCTTGGGTAAGTCATTTCACTTCTCTCGGCTTCAATTCCCTAATCTGAAAAATGGGGATAAAGACTGTGAGGCCCATGTGGGACAGGGACTGTATTCATTCGTTCAATCATCTTTATTGAGCGCTTACTGTGTGCAGAGCACTGTACTAAGCGCTTGGGAAGTACAAGTCGGCAACATATAGAGACGGTCATCATCATCAATCGTATTTATTGAGCGCTTACTATGTGCAGAGCACTGTACTAAGCGCTTGGGAAGACGGTCCCTACCCAACAATGGGCTCACGGTCTAGAAGGGGGAGACAAACGAAACCAAACATGTAGACAGATGTCAATCTGCCAACCAACCTGTATCCAACCTGATTTGCTTTTATCTACCTCAGCACTTAGTATAGTGCCTGGCACATAGTAAGCGCTTAACAAATACCATGAGGGGAAAAAAAAAGGCACTGGCCTAAATACAATAATAATGATAATAATGGTATTTGTTAAGCGCTTACTATGTGCCAAGCACTGTAATAAGTGCTCATCAGGGGCTAGGTATTTCAACCCTATCAAGGAGCACTGTGGCCTAGTGGAAAGAGCCCGGGCTTTGGAGTCCGAGGTCATGGGTTCAAATCCCGGCTCCGCCAACTGTCAGCTGTGTGACTTTGGGCAAATCACTTCACTTCTCTGGGCCTCAGTTACCTCATCTGGAAAATGGGGATTAAGACTTGTGAGCCCCTGTCACCCGTCGTCCGGGGACGGGTTCGTTCAGTGATCGGCGAGGCGAGAGAGAGAGAGAGAGGCCGGGGACGGAAAGCCTAAGTTTTATATAAAATGTATTCCGCGAGGTGAATTGAATTTATGTAATTGTTTAGACGCAATGGATTGAGCTTCCCTTTCGGGAGGAATATAATCAATTAGCAATATTAGAGCTTCCCTACACGGGAGGAACACAATCATCCGTTAATCGCGCGTGGGTGAGTTGGTTAACTCTCACCCATGTGCACTTCCCACTCGGGAAGAATCCACTTACTTTCCCACATGGGAAGAATTCATTACATTACCCGCGCACGTGGTGGGCGGCTAGCTCTCACAATGTGCTCTCCCTACATGGGAGGAATCCACTCATAATTCCCATCAGCAGCGGGATACCTGGGTCCCACCCACGAGACACTCACCCATCCCGCGGCCTTTGCCTCAGTGTGTTGGTTCTGGTTGTAGAGCGGGCATCTGGCCTTCTGGGCAGGGAGAGACACGTGGGCTGCTGCTTCTGCTGTGGCTGCTCCTGCTACTGCGTGTCCTGGTGTTCTGACCCCGAAGGTCAGAGGCGACAGGTATTTATCGCCTGTGCCCCTAGGCCATTCCAGCTTCCGGCCTCAGTCTACCCAATCTCTGCCCTCCCCCCCTCCTCCATACCTAATTTGATTGGCACGGGGGCGAGGGACACCTTCTGTATTCCCAGCTTGGGCTGTCAATCTAGCAGATTTGGTCGTGGGGGCGGTATCCCACCCTCACTTCCGAATTCCGCCTGCTGGCTCAGGTGGTCACGAGATAGCTTTTGACCTTGAGATGGCCGGTACCCGAGGGTCACCTCGGGACAGTGTGCTGTGTGACTTTCTGTAAATCACATAACTTCTCTGTGTCTCCATTCCCTCACCTGAAAAATGGAGATGAAGATGAAGACTGAGTGCGGTAAGTGTGACATACACTGTGTCCTAGCGGATTACCTTTTTTTCTACCCAGCACTTTGAACAGCGTTATGCACGTGGTGTTGTCCGCATAGTACACAGTGTTGTACATGTAGACTTGTGAGGGGAAAAAAGTTCAGTCTGTGTCACAGTGGGAACCCGGCCCAATCTGGGTGGCTCCAGGGGTGAAGAAAGGGCCGCCCCACCTCCAGTGCCATCCTGGGGGAATGAGAGAGTGGTTGGGGGCAGGGAGATGTACCGATTTTGATTTTTCAGAAACACTCATTGTTTCCCATGGTCTATGGGTCCCGCTGTGACCCTTGAATGGGGGGGGGGGGTGGGGCGGAATCCAGTGGTGCCGGAATACCTAGGACATTACAGTGGTTTTTGGTGGAGTGGCGGGAGATGGGAAGAGGAGGAGAGAGGAAGGCTGCCTTTTCAGATGGCATAGTCAGATCAGGGAGTAATGTCCTATCCACGGGGTAGTGGTAAAGAGCCTCTGCTGAGAGGGAAAGGTCGGGCTTTTTTGCAGCACCAGAGCCAGTCCAGGAAAGGGGATGTCTCTGGTCAGCGAGGAAGGAAGCTTTGTCATTCGAATGAATGAGGGCCGAGCAGCCTGCTCACCCCAGCTTCCTAAGGATCCTGGCAACCGTGGTCACAGCCCAGCCCGAGAGCCACTCACATTCCAGTGGCGATGCTGGAGCCTTTCTGGATTCCGTGCTCAGTCTCCGAGCAGACGTGCCCTAACGTCCTCCTCCCCGATCTGATTGAAAGCAGGTGCTACGTGTCCTTCATTCACTTTGGCCCTTTGTGGGAGTTCTTGGGCCCCGGTGGGAATGGACACTGATGGGATATGGAAAGGGGACTAGAGAAGATGGCAGTCTTTTCAGATGGGATAGTCAGATCAGGCAGTGATGTCTTCTCCACGGGGTAGTGATAAGAACTTCTCCTGAGAGGGAAAGGTCTCCCTTTCTCACTGCACCAGAGACCCTGGAACAGGGGGATCCAGTAGGCTATTAATGCCTCGATTATTGCACAGATGTTCTGGTGGAGTGGTGGGAGGTAGGAATGGGAGGAGAGAGGATGGCTCTCTTTCCGGATGGCATAGCACCAAGTGGGACATATAATATGTCCAACCTGATTACGTTCTTTTCTATCCCGGTGCTTTGAACAGTGTTGGACACACTGTAAGCACTTAATACCATGGGGATCCCCATGGCTTTCCCCATGGGGATTATGGGGATTAAGACTGTGAGCCCCACGTGGGACAACATGATCACATTGTATCCCCCCAGCGCTTAGAACAGTGCTTTAGATTTGACGGGAGCAATGTTCTGTCCAGGAGGAGCAGGCACCCGGCCCAACCGGGGTGTCTGCAGGGGCCATGAAAGGGCACCCCTTCCTTTGAACCCTCCCAGTGATGGGCAGTGGGGTCAGGGGTAGGAAAAGATACTGATTTCGAGTTTTCAGAAACACTCTGTTTCCTCGGGTGTCCGTGTCCCAGTACGATCCCAATATTACCCGGAAACAAGGGGATTTTAATCCCGTTTCCGCTGAGGTGTGGTGGCCAGGTCCAAACCCCTCCTTCGGCATGGCCGTAGGAGAAGCCCCACAGAGAGGGATACACGTTCTCTCCATCTCTAATAAAGTTTCAGATCCTGTCAGCAGGAAGGCCTCAAATCCAGCCACCTTCACCTTCTGCCATCTGCCCCTCCTCTAGCTCCAAGACCCCCCATTCAACCTGTTGGTCTGCAGGAGGGGGCCTATCCAAACCTCGGGAGATTCTTTGCAGCCTTCAAAGACCACCCTGGCCTGGGTTTGGGGAGGAGTTTGGGAGTCCCGACTGGCTTGCTCCTGTGATCCCGTGGTCCCAAGTGATGCCTAGAAATTTGGAACGGGGTCCTGGTGGAACGGTGGTAAATAAGGTGAGAGGGAAGAGGGTAGCTCTCCCTCTGGTATGTGTCAAGCGGGAATGTTCTTTCCGAGGGGTAGCGGGAATCGGCCCCTCCTGAAAGGCAAAACACTACTGTCCTTCTCCCACCATGAAGGCCAATCTGGGAGAAGGGAGGTCTCCGGTCAGGCCGGAGGGAGTCTACGTCACCCGAACGAGTCAGGCCCCGAGGAGCCCACACGCCCCAGCTTGTCCTAGGACTCGATCGAGGGACGTTACGACCGGGACCGATGGTCACCTCTCACCCACCAGCGATGTGGGAGCCATTCTTGGTTCCATGCTCAGTCCCGAAAATCCCTCCACCTTCATGTCTGACAGACCGCTGCTCTCCTTCCTCATCCTCTGTGTCAAAGCCCATGCGAAGGCCCATCTCCCGGAGATGACGTTACCAAAGTCATCTGTTTTCACTCCCCACTCCGCTTCCTCGACCCGCTACCTCTCCAGTGCTTCTACCTGGAATGCGTTCGTGGTGACCCTTGGACACGCTGGCCAAGACTCCTTGGCCCAAAGTCCGGCTGGGTTTGAATTGGTTGGACTGGAACCTTCCTGGAAATGGAGAGGACTGTCAGAATCCCTCAGTCCAGGCCCACCTGCTGTGAGGGTCTCCACGACTTGGACATCGCTGTTCTCCATGTGCCTGGCCTCAGATGCCCCTGTTTCAGTGATGCTGCTGTCCATCCCCAACGGTTGTCACTGTCACCGCTTCGAATGCTGTGGTCCACGGCATCATCTGTTATTTTTGGCTTTCCAGTCTGATGGGACAAGTGCGAGCGGTGATGCCCTTCCAGTTAGGGTCTCCGTGTATGCAGACCACCGACGCCCTGTATGGAGCAGAATGATGTGGGAAAGGCTTCCGTGGAGATCTAGACTGGAAATGCTTTGTGGGCAGGGAACGCATCTATTGATGTTGTGATACTATCCTGTCCCAAATGCTTAATACAGTGCTCTGCACACAGTAATCACTCAATAAATGTGGCTGATTGTTTGATGGACTGATTGATTCTTTGGTCCTGCTGGCGAGTAACCTTTAGCCCAGGGCCTGGCAGCCCAGGGCCTGGCTGGAATCGAAACTCAATAGATGCTTCCTTAGGCCTGGGCATGATTCAGTCAGGTGCAAAGCTCATGGCAGAGACGGCTGAGGTCAGCCGGGGACGCCCTCAAGAAACTGGCCAATGTATTTTGGTGTCCCTTCGATTTGGGGGGTGGGGGGGGGGAGGTGGAGAGGGAGGAGGTGGTGAGAAAGGTCATCGTTATGACTTGCAAACAAAACTCCTGAGAGAGTCTATGTCCTACATGGGGCTCACAATCGCCATCCCCAGTTTACAGATGAGGTTACTGAGGTCCAGAGAAGTGAATTGACACGTCCAAGGACAGACAGCAGTCAAAGGGTGGAATCCGACAGCAGTCGAATCCAGGTCCTTCATCATCAATCGCATTTATTGAGTGCTTACTGTGTGCAGAACACTGTACTAAGCGCTGTACTAAGGTCCTTCTGATGCCCAGGCTCCATCCACTAAGTCAGGCTGCTTCTCCGAGGCTTTCAATCCTCTCTATCGAAGTTTCGATTGAGGGGTGTCACGTCCGGGACCGACGGTCACTTCTGGCCCACGGTGATGCGGGAGACTTTCTGGGGTCCCTGCTCAGTCCCAACGCCAACGTGCCCCAATGTCTCACTCCGAGCCTAGGCCGCTACCATTGCTTCGAGTTTATGTAGCACAATCTGAAGTGTGGGGGACTAGAATCTATGTTTCCCGACCCCCAGCCCCTGCTCCTTCCTCTAGGCCACGTTGCTTCTCTTGAACGCACAGTACAGGGTTCCGCACACAGTCCGTGTTCAGCAAGTACTATTGACTGATTGTCTGAGCACTCTGGATCTTAAAGGGCGTCAGATTAATTCATTCAATTGTATTTATTCAGCGCTTGCTCTGTGCAGACTACTGTACTAAGTGCTTGGAAAGTTCAAATCAGCAATAAAGAGAGACAATCCCTGCCCACAACAGACGTACAGTCTAGAAGAGGGAGGCAGACATCAAAACAAGCAAACAGGCATCGACAGAATCAATATAAATAAATAGTATAGATATGTACACATCAAAACAAGTTAACAGGCATTAATATAAACAGAATTATAGATAGGTACATATATACACTGCTATGGGGCGGGGGGGGTAGAGCAATGGGAGCGAATTGGGGCGATGGGGAGGGAGAGCTGAGGAAAAGAAAGGGGGGCTTAGTCTGGGAAGGCCTCTTTGAGGAGGTGAGCCTTCAGTAGGGTATTGAAGGGGGGGAGTGTGATTGGCGGATTTGAGGAGGGAGGGCATTCCAGGCCAGAGGTAGGACGTGGGCCAGAGGTCAACAGCGGGACAGGCAAGAACAAGGCATTCATTCATTCATTCAGTCATATTTATTGAGTGGTTACTGTGCGCAGAGCACTGTACTAAGCGCTTGGGAAGTACAAGTTGGCAACATATAGAGACGGTCCCTACCCAACAGTGGGCTCACAGTCTAGAAGATTGTGAAGGCACAGTGAGAAGGTTAGCACCAGAGGAGCAGAGTGTGTCGGCTGGGATGTAGAAGGTGAGAAGGGAGGCGAGGTAAGAAGGGAAAGGTGATGGAGAGCTTTGAAGTCAATAGTGAGGAGTTTTTGCTCCCTGCGAAGGTTGATAGGCTACCACTGGAGAATTTTGAGGAGGGGGGGGTGACTTGCCCAGAACGTTTCTGTAGAAAGATAATCCGGGCAGCAGGTTGAAGTGTGGACCGAAATGGGGAGAGGCAGGAGGTTGGGAGGTCAGAAAAGAGGCTGACGCAGTAATCCAGTCAGAATAGAATGAGTGCACTAACGTGGCAGAGGTTTGGATGGAGAGGAAAGGGCAGATCTTGGTGACAGAAACCTCTGTGTCCCCCATGCCGTCGGTGAAGCAGTGTGTCCCATGGAAAAAGCACAGGCCTGGGAGCCAGAGGACCTAGGTTCCGATCCTGGTTCTGACATTTGTCTGCTATGTGACCTTAGGCAAATCACTTAGCTTATTTGTGCCTCCTAATCAGGAAACTGGCTATCAAATTCCCGTTCTCTCCTCCTTAGACTGTGAGCCTCATATTCGATCATGACTGGATCTGGTCTGCACCACTTCCCCCACCCCTCTGCACCCTGGGACCTAGATCCCTGCCAAAGAGGAAGGACAGTGACTCACTAAGGAGATACCGTGTCAACAGTCATCCATCTACAACTGAGGCCTTGATAACGTTCACCCATTCACTCCAGACAGATGTTTTAATGACCTGCTATTCGCAGCTCAGAATCTGTGGATTCCCCGGAGCTGGGAGCTGCTGAGTCCCCCGTACAAGAGGAATTTGCCACAGCCCTCTGGGTCCACAGATCAGCTGTTGCCCCTCAGGATGTTCTTTCTCTTAGCACCCTAGCCCCACATTGGGCCTTGGGTCCCTTCCCTCTGGTCCCCTGTCCCCTGTCCCCTGCTCCCAGCACCCCTCTCCATCCCCCCCCCCCCTGGGGCCGGCCCTCCTCCCCACCCCTGCGCTGCTGCCGCCCTTCTCCCCGGCCCCATGTTTGTCATTCATTCATTCAATCGTATTTATTGAGCACTTACTGTGTGCAGAGCATTGGACTAAGCGCTTGGGAAGTACAAGTCGGCGACAGAGGGAGACGGTCCCTACCCACCAATGTGCTCTCAGTCTCCTCTCCGAGCGCCATCTCCTCTGCACTGGCCCCCACCGGCTCACCCCATTCAACCCCTTCCTGCCCGTCGCACCTTCCCCATCCCATATGCACCCTCCTTCTGCTCCATCATGAGGAAGCTGCCCTTCATCACTGACCTGGTCGTGGTCTCCCCCTTCTAGACTGTGAACCCGCTGTTGGGTAGGGACTGTCTCTATATGTTGCCCATTTGTACTTCCCAAGCGCTTAGTACAGTGCTCTGCACACAGTAAGTGCTCAATAAATACGATTGAATGAATGAATGACCCAATTGCTTCTCCTCCTCGCCATCACGGAAACCTGACTCTCCCCAGACGACACAGCCTTCCCTGCTGCTTTCTCCACAAGAGGCCTCGGCTTCCCCCACTCCCCCAGACTCACTGGGAAAGGAGGAAGTGTTGGCTTCCTTCTCGCACCTCAGGGCCACTTTCGCACCATTCCACTTCCCCCATCCTTTTCTTTCCCTTCTTTCGAAGTCCATATTTATTCATCCCTACCACCCACTCCAGATTCTAGTAATGGTCATCTACCACCCCCAGGTCCCACCTCTAATTTCTTTAACTATTTTGATCCCTTTGTTACTTTTCTTCTCTCTCTCTCCATGCCTACATTCATCCTTGTGGAGTTGAATATCCACATAGATGTTCCTGATGACGCTTCTGTTGCCTACCTCCTATCGCTTCTCGACTCCACTAGCCTCATGCTCCACCCTACCTCACCCACTCACCAGCTTGGATACATACTCCATCTCATCTCTGGCTGCTGCACAATCTCTACCCTTACCAACTCTGAAATGACCACTACTCCTCACCTGCCTTTTCTCCCACGCACCTCCTCCACATAAATGTGTACTATGCTCCCACCAGAGACCTCCGATCTTTTGACCCCATTATGCCCCATTTAGCCTCCATACCCAAACTACCTTCCCTTGATGACCAAATTGATGCTCTCAGCATCACCCTCTGTACAGAATGCAACTCACTCACTCCCCTATCCCCTCTTCTGTCTCGTAGCCCTAATCCACAGCCCTGGATCACCTCCACAGTATGCCTCTTTGGCTCCTGTGCACGAGCCGCAGAGCACTGCTGGTGGAAATCTAAATATCAGGTCGACTTCGTCCACTTCAAGGTTATCCTTGCATGCTTTAACTCTGCTGTCTCCTCTGCCCGGCAAAATTAGTTCTCCACCCTTATGGACTCCCCTCTTCTTGACTGTGAGCCCGTTGTTGGGTAGGGATTGTCTCTATCTGTTGCTGAATTGTACTTTTCAAGCGCTTAGCACAGTGCTCTGCACATAGAAAGTGCTCAATCAATTCGATTGAATGAATAAATGAATGACACCCATGCCCATCGTCCTTGCCAGCTGTTCAAGATGTTTAAATCTTTCCTCAAAACCCCTGTTGTCTCCCCCGCCCCCGGCTCCCCGCCCCCAGTCCCGGCCCAATCCCTTACCCTCAGGGACCTGGCCAACTAGTTTGCTTTATTAGAGAAGCAGAGTGGCTCAATGGAAAGAGCCTGGCTTTGGAGTCAGAGGTCATGGGTTCAAATCCCAGCTCTGCCAATTGTCAGATGTGTGACTTTGGGCAGGTCACTTAACTTCTCTGGGCCTCAGTTACCTCATCTGTAAAATGGGGACTAAGACTGTGAGCCCCACGTGGGACAGCCTCTTTACCTTGTAACCTCCTCAGTGCTTAGAACAGTGCTTTGCACATAGTAAGCGCTTAATAAATGTTATTATTATTATTATTATTATTATTGTCAGCTGTGTGACTTTGGGCCAGTCACTTCACTTCTCTGTGCCTCAGTTACCTCATCTGTAGAATGGGGATTAAGACTGTGAGCCCCCCGTGGGACACCCTGATCACCTTGTATCCCCCCAGAGCTTAGAACAGTGTTTTGCACATACTAAGCGCCTAACACATACCAACATCATTATCATCATCATTAAGAAAATTGACACTATAAGGCGTGATCTCCCTAAAATCTCCCCTGCCTCTCCCAAGCCCCTCTCCACTTCTGCCTCCTTTGCAACACTCCCATCTTTCCCCACTGTACCTCTAGAGGAGAGCTCCTGCCTTCTCTCAAAATACACCCCCTCCACCTGCGCATCCAAGCCCATTCTTTCACACCTTATCGAAACACTTTTCTCCTCCGTTCGAGCCATCTCCATTCATTCATTCATCCATCCATTCAAGCGTATTTATTGAGCACTTACCGTATGCACCCACTGTACAAAGCGCTTGTGAGAGTACAATGCAAACAGTAAACAGGCACATCCCTGCCCACAACGAAATTACAGTCTGCGGGGAGGGGGGACTGACAGTAAGATAAACAAATAAATTACATATATGTAAATGAGTGGTATGCAATTGCAGAGGGGAGTGAGGCGTTCTAGGAAAGATATTTCCATGGTGTCGCTATGGATCAGAGATGACTCGACAGCATCACAAGCCTTAAGCGCTGTAGGGCTGGGAGGTGGGGAGAACAGGGCCACAAAGAAGGGATTGAGGAAGTAAAAGGGTTTAGTCAGGTAAGGTCCCCTGGAGGAGATGTGCCTTCAGTAAGGCTTTTGGCAGGCAGGGGGAGAGTAATTGTCCATCAGATTAGAGAAGGAAGGGCGTTCCATGCCAGAGGTGGGACGTGGAAGTGGGGTAGGCGGCAAGATAGGTGAGGTGGAGACAAAGTGAGAAGGTTAGCACTAGAGGAGCTAAGTGTGTGGGATGTCTCTCCCCTCGTGTCTCTCCCCTCTTCAATCCATACTTCATGCTGCTGCCCGGATTGTCTTTGTCCAGAAACGCTCTGGGCATGTTACTCCCCTCCTCAAAAATCTCCAGTGGCTACCAATAAATCTGTGCATCAGGCAGAAACTCCTCACCCTGGGCTTCAAGGCGCTCCATCACCTCGCCCCCTCCTACCTCACCTCCCTTCTCTCCTTCTACATCCCAGCCCGCACCCTCCGCTCCTCTGCCGCTAATCTCCTCACCCTACCTCGTTCTTGCCTGTCCCACCATCGACCCCCAGCCCACGTCATCCCCCTGGCCTGGAATGCCCTCCCTCTGCCCATCCACCAAGCTAGCTCTCTTCCTCCCTTCAAGGCCCTACTGAGAGCTCACCTCCTCCAGGAGGCCTTCCCAGACTGAGCCCCTTCCTTCCTCTCCCCCTCGCCCGCCTCTCCATCCCCCATCTTACCTCCTTCCCTTCCCCACAGCACATGTATATATGTTTGTACATATTGATTACTCTATTTATTTATTTATTTCTTTATTTTACTTGTACATATCTAGTCTATTTTATTTTGTTAGTATGTTTGGTTTTGTTCTCTGTTTCCCCCTTCTAGACTGTGAGCCCACTGTTGGGTAGGGACTGTCTCTATATGTTGCCAACTTGTACTTCCCAAGGGCTTAGTACAGTGCTCTGCACACAGTAAGTGCTCAATAAATACAATTGATTGATTGATGGGTTGTAGAAGCAAAGAAGCGAGGACAGGAAGAGGGGGCGAGGCGATGGAGACCTTTAAAGCCAATGGTGAGGAGTTTTTCTTTGATGCAGAGGTGGATGGGCAATGACTGGAGTTTTTGGAGGAGTGAGGTGACGTGTCCTGAATGTTTTTTGTTGAAAAATATTCCGGACAGCAGGGTGAAATATGGACTGGAGTGCAGAGAAGTGGGAGTCTGGGAGATCAGCAAGGAGTCAGATGCAGTAATCCAGGCAGGATAGGATGAATGATTGTATTAACATGGTAGCAGTTTGGATGGAGAAGAGAGGATTTTAGCGATGTTGTGAAGGTGGGACCAACAGGATTTGGTGACGGATGGAATATGTGTTCGAATGAGAGAGAGGAGGCAAGGATAATGCCAAGTGACAGGTTTATGAGACAGGAAGGATGGAGGTGCCATCTGCATGATGGGAAAGTGAAGGGGAGGACAGGGTTTAGGTTGGAAGATAAGGCTCTCTGTTTTGGACATGTTAAATCTGAGGTGATGGGAGGACTTCCAAGTATAGATGTCTTGAAGGTAGGAGGAGATGCGAGACTGGACAGAGGGAGAGAGATCAGGGCTGGAGATGTAGAT
Source organism: Tachyglossus aculeatus (assembly GCF_015852505.1). Taxonomy (NCBI): domain Eukaryota; kingdom Metazoa; phylum Chordata; class Mammalia; order Monotremata; family Tachyglossidae; genus Tachyglossus; species Tachyglossus aculeatus. The sequence continues at coordinate 130,934,077 of NC_052101.1, read as the reverse complement.
TTGGGGATCATCTGCATAGAGGTGGGAGTTGAAGCCACAAGAGCGAATGAGCTCCCCAAAGGAGTGGGTGTAGATGGAGAACAGAGGGGACACAGAACTGAACCTTGAGGATCCCCACAGTTAGGGGGTGGCAGGCAGAGGAGGAGCCCCGGAAGGAGACGGAGAATGAAAGGCCAGAGAGATAGGAGAACCAGGAGAAGACAGAGTCAGTGAAGCCAAGGTTGGATAACGTTTCCAGGAAAAGGGGTTGCTGCACAGTGTCGAGGTCAGAAGAGCAGTCGAGGAGGATTAGGAGGGAGTAGAAGCCATTGGATTTGGCAAGAAGGAGATCATTGGTGGCCTTAGAGAGGGTGGTTTCTGTGGAGTGAAGGGGACAGAAGCCAGAATGGAGGGGGTCAAGGAGAGAATTGGAGGAGCGGAATTTGAGACAGTGGGTATAGAACACTCAATCAAGGGGTTTGGAGAGGAATGGTAGGAGGGAGATGCCACGACCTACCTTTCCTCTCTTCTCTCCTTCTACAAATCTGGCCGCACACTTCATTCCTCTGGTGCTCACCTTCCCACTGTGCCTCGATCTCGCCCGTCTTGCCGCTGACACCTAGCCCACATCCTGCCTCTGGCTTGGAATGCCCTCCCTCCTCAAATCTGACAGGTAACTACTCTCCTCCCCTTTGAAGCCTTATTGAAGGCACATCTCCTCCAAGAGGCCTTCCCAGACTAAGCCCCACTTTTACTCTTCTCTCACTCCCTTCTGCTGACTTGGGAAAGTACAATACAACAATAAACTGTCACATTCCCTGCCTGACTCTGAGGGTTTCAGAGTTGATGAGGGTAGAGATTGTGCAGTGGTTAGAGATAATGAGATGCAGTATGTGTCCAAGCTGGTAAGTGGGCGAGGTGGGGTGCAGCAGGATGTCAGCGGATATGAGGAGTCATAGAAGGCATTCAGTGGAACGAGCCATCATCAGGAACATCTGTAGATCCTGAAGTCCCAAAGATCAATGTCGGCATGGGGAAAGAGAGAATTAAAATAATAATAATAATGGCACTTGTTAAGTGCTTACCCTGTGCCAAGCACTGTTCAAAGCGCTGGGGTAGATACAGAGTAATCAGATTGGACACAGTCCCTGGCTCACATAGGGCTTAGTCTTAATCCCCATTTTAAAGATGAGGTAACTGAGGTTCAGAGAAGTGAAGTGATTTGCCCAAGGTCACACAGCAGACACGTGGTGGAGCCGGGATTAGAACCCATGACCTTCTGACTCCCAGGCCCGTGCTCTACCTACTAAGCAACGAGGGATCAAAATGGTTAAAGAAGTTGAAGGTGGGACCTGGGGGTCGGTACATGACAGTTACCTGAATCTGGAGTGTGCGGTAGAGTCGCATAATATGGGCTTCAAAGGGAGGGAAAGAAAGGGCTCGGGGAAGTGGAACGGTGTGAAAGCCACATTGGGGCGTGAGAAGGAAGCCAACACCTCCTCCTTTCCCAGTGAGTCTGGAGGGGCGGGAGAAGATGAGGCCTCCACTGCGGAGAGCACCAGGGGAGACCGTGTCTCGTCTGGGGAGAGCCAGGTTTCAGTGATGTTGAGGAGGAGGAGGGACTGCTCCTCAAAAATCTCCAGTGGTTGCCTAGCTACCTCCGTATCAAACAAAAACTCCTCACTATTGGCTTCAAGGCTCTCCATCACCTGGCTCCTCCTACTGATGGCGGCCCCCGGTTGTTCCTGACGACCACCAAGTCGCCGGGCGACTGAAGAATTAGTCAGACAGCATGTGACTGCCGAAAAGTTTTAATAAAGTTTTATTGGTAAGGCCGAAGACCGAATAGGGGGTAACGCACCCGGCGGGCTCATTTCCTTAAGGGAAGAGGCCCCGAAGACCGAATAGGGGGTAACACACCTGGTGGGCTCATTTCCTTAAGGGAAAAGGCCCCAAGTGCCCGATACAACGGGTTTATATAGCGCTGTTGCTGATCACAGTGATTGGTAGAGTTGAAAACAGTGGGGACTGGATTGGTGCAGCTCTGGTGCAGATTTGGTGCAGAGCTGGGCAGAGTCTATCTCCTTATTTGGTTTGCTTCCCGGACCCAGCCAGTGGGCTGCAGGGTCTAAGGCCCACACCAGATATGGCAACAGGACCGCGTACATTCAAACAGTATCTGCAACCTTTCCACGGTGCGTGGGAGGGCCCCCACCACTACCTCACCTCCAGTCTCTCCTTCTACATCCCAGCCCGCACATTCCACGTACATGTTACTGTACATGTACATTCCAGTTACATGTACTGTTAACAAAATAAAATAAATAGAATAGACATGTACAAGTAAAAGAAATAAATAGAGTAATAAATACGTACAAACATATATACATATATCCAGGTGCTGCGGGGAAGGGAAGGAGGTAAGACGGGGGGATGGAGAGGGGGACGAGGGGGAGAGGAAGGAGGGGGCTCCATCTGGGAAGGCCTCCTGGAGGAGGTGAGCTCTCAGTAGGGCCTTGAAGGGAGGAAGAGAGCGAGCTTGGCGGATGGGCAGAGGGAGGCCATTCCGGGCCCGGGGGACGACGTGGGCCGGGGGTCGACGGCGGGACAGGCCAGAACGAGGCACGGTGAGGAGATTAGCTGCGGAGGAGCGGAGGGTGCGGGCTGGGCCGGAGAAGGAGAGAAGGGAGGTGAGGTAGGAGGGGACGAGGTGATGGACAGCCTTGAAGCCCAGGGTGAGGAGTTTCTTCCTGAGGCCTTCCCAGACTAAGCCCCACTTTTCCTCATCTCCCACTCCCTCCCACATCACCCTGACTCCCTCCCTTTGCTCTTCCCCCATCCCTGACCCACATCACATATGTGTATATCTATAATTTTATTAATTTTATTAATTCATACTAATGCCTGTCTAATTTATCGATGTCTGTCCCCCCCGCCCCCCCTGACTGTGAGCCCGTTGTGAGATGGGATTGTCTCGACTTATTGCTGAACAGTACTTCCCAAGAGCTCAGTACAGTGCTCTGCCCACAGTAACCGCTCAATAATTGAATTCATTCATTGAATGAATGAATAAATACGACTGAATGAATGAATGAACGACGCCCGTGTTTCCCTCCCAAATCGGCGCAGGGCGAGCGGCTCAGCCCCGCCCCGCACAGAACGTTCCCGAAGGAGGAAGGACCGGGGTGGGGCGGGGGGAACACACGCAGAGGGCAGAACGACGTGATGACGTCACGGGGGACGCAGCCAATGATCGGCGAGAAAGGCGGCAAGGAGGTCGATGGGAAAGATGGCTAACGGTCCGTCGGAGGCCTGTGGAGAAGCGTTGAGAGCGGGCCGCACGGAGCCGCAGTCTGTCGGGCGGTGGCTGATGGTGTCCAGAGGCGGGAGAGCCGCGGCCCGGTCCGTCGGTGTGCGTCCCGCCGTCCCGGGAGAAGCCTTTCCTGCCGCCTGACGCCTGCCGCGCCGGGCCGGGCCGGGCCCCGGGACGCCATCGAGGCCTGACCAGATGCACAGACGAGGCCGTGAGGGGGGCGGCGGGGACCGGCGGGACCGGCGGGGTGGCGTCGGGGGCGTCGGCCTTCGACGGAGGCGGGAACGCGCCTGCGCCGCCATTTCCCCCGCTCGTCGGTCCCTGTGCGCGCCCGTCGGGGTGGTCGGTCGGTCGGCTTGGGCCTGCACGACGGAGCCGGGCCGGAGGCGGGAACGGACCACAACCCCATCCCCCAGATGCCCCATGGACTAGAACCGTGCTTGGCACAGAGTGAGCGCTTAACAATTACCACAAAAAACAAAATGGCGCAGGGCTCCTGTCCCGAGGAAACGGGAAGAATCGCTTTGGGATGGAGGGAACAATCCCTCCTGGGGAATGCCCAACAGTGCTTTCCAAAGGGAGCGGAGGTTGCCGTGGGGATCCCTGATTTCCCGGGTCCCGCGAAGACGGTGCCGGTAGCGTGAGGTGGACGGAACAGGTCCGGGCCCGTCCCCGGTGTCCCTCCCTCCCTCCCTCCATCCGTCCGTCCGTCCCGCCTTCTCGCCCCCAGCCCAAGGTGCATCCACGCCATCTGATCTGAATGAAGTCCCTTTCTGACACACGCGGCCAAGTGGCCGGCACGTGGCCGGGCCACGGCCAGTGCCCCGGTGGGGGGGCTGCATGCCGCCCGTCCGTCCGTCCCGCCTTCTCGCCCCCAGCCCAAGGTGCATCCACGCCATCTGATCTGAATGAAGTCTCTTTCGCACACAACGCGGCCAAGTGGCCGGCACGTGGCCGGCACGCGGCCAGCGCCCCGGTGGGGGGCCGCACGCCGCCCGTCCCCGGCGACAGCCTGTCGCCGCTTTATGTTACGCGGTATGCTGTGTTGTTTTTTATTGTATGCTTTCCGATGTGATTGGGGAAAATCGGGTGAATCCGTGCCTTTGCGGTTGGGATCTCCGTGCGGACCGCCGCGGCTCCGCAGGGAGCAGAAGGTGGAGGGAGAGGCGGGCTCTTTCTCCGGTTTTTTCCTAGATTTGGCGGGTAGTACGGTCCTGCCCGGGGCCTGGCGGGAAACGCGGCCCTACCGGGAGGGCCGTTGGGGTACAGAACCAGCAGCTCTTCCTCCGGACCCCTTCGGAGGCAGCGGGAGGGGGGTTGGGGACACTGAACGGTACTGATTGCGATTTTTTTCTGAGACGTTCTCTGTTTCTCTGGGTCCCGCTACGATCCCCGTATTCCCTGGGAATGGGGGCCGATAACGTGCCCGTGAAGTGGGCCGCCGGCGTCGAGAATAGTCCCCGGGCGTTCCGGTGGAACGAGGGCGGATGAGGGGAGAGGAGAGAGGATGGCTTTCTTTTTTGGGTAGTCGAAAGTCCTGACTGCCAGTGACGTGCTACCGGTGGGTAACGGGAAATACCCCGTGCCGAAACCTGTCAGGCTGTAGATGGCAGGGTGGCCTAGCGGAAAAAGCACGGGCCCGGGAGTCGGAAGGACCCGGGTTCTAATCCCCCTTGGCCGCTTGTCGGCTGCCTGACCTGGTACAAGTCACTTTCCTTCTCTGCGGCTCAGTTACCTCACGGGGATTGAGACCGTGAGACCCGTGTGGGACACGGATTCTGTCCAACCTGATTACCTCCTATCTACTGTCCTGGTTGAAGCAGTTGCTGGCACACAGTAAGTGCGTAGCACCAGAAACAAGGACAAAGGCCGTCAAAGGGTGTTTCCCACAGCCTACCTCTCTTCTCCTTCCTCCTCTTCTTCCCAAACCGTCTGAAGGCACATCTTCTTCACAAGACATTCCCAGAGTCAAATTTCCCTGCTCCCTTGGCCATTTCTTCGCCCTGCCGCATCTGCGGCACTTTCAGTTAAGTGTCTGGCCCGGCCAGCCCCTTCCCCTTTTCCAAGGTACCCTTTCCACGGTCTTTAATTTCGTTATGGTGTCCTTTGGACGTGTTGGCCAAAACTCCTTGGTCCCATGTCCGAATTGGTCAGACCAGAGGTTCAATTGGTCGAGTCGGGACCTTACCCCAAACTGAGAAGCCTCTTGAACCCCCTCAGCGCAGCCCCACCTGCTGTGAGGGTCTGGATGATTTGGTCGGTGAGAGTGGCGCGGCTTGGATTTTATTTTTCAGCCCAGACTTCCCCTATCCTTTGTTGAAGGGTACAATTCCCTGAGGGTGTCCTTTGGACAAATTGGTAAACTCTCCTTGGCTCAATGTTTGAATAAGTTGGAGCAGGGTTAGAAATGGTTGGATGAGACCTACCCCCAAACTGAGAGGACTCTCAAACTCCCTAAGCTCAGCCACGCCTGCTATGAGGGTCTCGGAGATTTGATCGGTGGGTGTGCGTGTATTTCCATTTTATTTTCCAGCCCAGCCTGTCCCCTGCCCTTTGCATTGGTGTGTAATTCCCCTAGGGTGTCCTTTGGAGAAGTTGGCTAAAACTCTTTGATTCAATGTCTGAATTAGTCGGACCAGGGTTCGAATTGGTCAGATGGGGCATACCCCCAACCTGAAATGACCCTGAAACTCCTTTACCGTAGCCTCGCCTGCTACGAGGGTCTCTGTGATTTGATCGGTGCGTGCGTTTGCACTGCCATTTCATTTTCCAGCCCAACCCGTCCCCTGACCTTTTTTTGACGGGTGTAATTCAATGAGGGCGTCCTTCGGACATGTTGGCCAAAATTCCATGGTCCAGTGCCTGAATTCATTGGACAGGGTTCGAATTGTTTGGGGTAGGACCTTCCCCCAAAATTGACAGGAGTCTCAAACTCCCTTAGCGCCGCCCCACCCGCAGTGAGGGCCTGGCTGATTGGGTCGGTGTGTGTGGTGGCACTTGCATTTTATTTTTCAGCCCAGACTTCCCCTGCCCTCTGTTGAGGGGTGTAATTCCCTTAGGGTGTTCTTTTGGACAAGTTGGCTAAAACTCCTTGACTCAATGCCTTCATTAGTCGGACCGGGGTTTGAATTGGTCGAACCGGGGCCTACCCCTAAACTGAGAGGACCCTCAAATTTCCTTGGTGCAGCCTTGTCTACTATGAAGATATTGGTGATTTGGTTTGTTGGTGTGTGTGCACTACCATTTTATTTTGCAGCTAAAACTATTTTCCAGCCATCCCCTGCCCTTATTTTGATGGGTGTAATTCAATTAGGGTGTCCTTTGGACGTGTTTGCCAAAGCTGCTCGGTCCAGTGTCTGAATTTGTCAGACCAGGGTTTGAATTGGTCGGGTTGGGACCTTCTCCCAGGCTGAGAGGACTCTGGAACTCCCTCATGGCATCCTCGTCTGCTATGAGGGTCTCAGTGATTTGGCTGGTGGGTGTGTGTGCATTTCCATTTTATTTAGCAGCGCAGCCTGTCCCCTGCCCTTCGCATTAGTATGTAATTCCCCTGGGGTTTCCTTTGGACAAGTTGGCTAAAACTCCTTGGGTCAATGTCTGAATTAGTCGGACCAGGGTTCGAATCGGACTGGGGCCTACCCCCAAACTGAGAGGACTCACGGACCCCCTCAGCGCAGCCTCGTCTGCTATGAGGGTCTCGGTGATTTGATCGGTGGGTGTGTGGGCAATACCATGCTATTTTCCAGACCAGCCCATCAGCTGCCCTTTTTTTGACGGGTGTAATTGAATTAGGGTGCCCTTCGGACACGTTGGCCGAAACTCAGGGGTCCGATGTCTGAATTGGTTGGAACAGAGTCAGATGGTTCAGGCTGGGACCTTCCCCCAAATTGACAAGACTCTCGAACTCCCTCAGCACGGCCCCGCCTGCTTACGAGGGTCTTGGTGATTTCTTCAGTGTGTGTGTGGTGGCAATTGCATTTTATTTTTCAGCCTAAGCTTCCATTGCCCTTTGTTAAGGGGTGTCATTCCTTTGGGTGATCCTGTGGACAAGTTGGCTAAAACTCCTTGGTCCAATGTCTGAATTAGTCGGACCATGGTTCGAATTGGTCAGATGGGGCCTACCCCCAAACTGAGAGGAATCTCTAGCTCCTTTAGCGCGGCCTCGCCTGCTGTGAGGGTCTCAGTGATTTGATCGGTGGATGTGTGGGCAATCCCATTTTATTTTCCAGCCCAGCCCATCAGCTGCCCTTTTTTTGACGGGTGTAATTGAATTAGGGTGCCCTTCGGACATGTTGGCCGAAACTCAATGGTCCGATGTCTGAATTGGTTGGAACAGAGTCAGGTGGTTCAGGCTGGGACCTTCCCCCAAATTGACAAGACTCTCGAACTCCCTCAGCACGGCCCCGCCTGCTTACGAGGGTCTTGGTGATTTCTTCGCTGTGTGTGTGGTGGCAATTGCATTTTATTTTTCAGCCTAAATTTCCACTGCCCTTTGTTAAGGGGCGCAATTCGCTTGGGTTATCCTGTGGACAAGTTGGCTAAAACTCCTTGGTCCAATGTCTCAAATATTCGGACCAGGGTTCGAATTGGTCGGATGGGGCCTACCCCCAAACTGAGAGGAATGTCTAGCTCCTTTAGCGCAGCCTCGCGTGCTATGAGGGTCTTGGTTATTTGATTGGTGTGTGTGTATGTGTATACTACCATTTCATCTTCCAAACCAGCCCGTCCCCTGCCCATTTTTTGGACACCCTTAGGGTGCCCTTTGGATGTGAAGACCAAAATTCCTTGATCCAGTGTGTGAATTAGTCGGGCAAAGGTTTGAATTGATCGGGATGGGACCTACCCCCAAACTGAGAGGTCTCTAGAACTCCCCAAACCAGCCCTGCATGCTATGAGGGTCTCGGTGATTTGATTGGCGGCGGGGAGGGAGGGGGCAGGGGCGTGGTGTGTGTGTCTGAATTAGTCAGACCAGGATTTGAATTGGTAGGGCTGGGACCTTCACCCAAACTGAGCAGACCCTGGAACTCCCTCAGCGCAGCCCTGCCCGCTGTGAGGTTCTCGGTGATTTGGGTGGTGGGTTTACTGGCATTTCCATTTTATTTTCCAGCCCGGCCTGTCCCCTGCCCTTTATTCGTCGGGTGTAATTCAATTAGGATGTCCTTCGGACATGTTGGCCAAAGCTCCATGGTCTAGTGTCTGAATTGGTTCAAACTGGTTCGAATTATTCAGGAGGGGACCTTCCACCAAATGGACAAGACTTTCGAGCTCCCTCAGCGCAGCCCCACCTGCTATGAGGGTCTTAGTGATTTGGTCGGTGTGTGTGGTGGCAGTTGCATTTTATTTTTCAGCCTAGACTTCCACTGCCCTTTGTTAAGGGGTGTAATTTCTTAGGGTGTTCTTTGGATGTGATGGCCAAAACTCCTTGGTCCAGCGTCTGAATTAGTCGGACCAGGGTTTGAATCGGTCAGATGGGGCCTACCCCCAAACTGAGAGAAATCTCAAACTCTTTTAGCGCAGCCTCGCCTGCTATGAGGGTCTCGGTGATTTGATCGGTGGGTCTGTGTGCATTTCCATTTGATTTTCCAGCTCAGCCTGTCTCCTGCCCTTTGCATTGGTGTGTAATTCCCTTAGGGTGTCCTTTGGACAAGTTGGCTAAAACTCCTTGGACCAATGATGTCTGAATTAGTCGGACGAGGGTTCGAATTGGTCGGAGTGGGGCCTACCCCCAACACTGAGAGGAATCTCTAAGTCCTTTAGCGCGGCCTCACCTGCTATGAGGCTCTCGGTGATTTGATCGGTTGTTGTGTGTGCACTACTGTTTTATTTTCCAGCCCTGCCCGTCACCTGCCCTTTGTTTTGATTCATGCAATTCCCTGAGGGTGTCCTTTGGATGTGATGGCCAAAACTCCTTGGTCCAGTGTCTGAATTGGTTGGAACAGGGTTCAATTGTTCAGGCTCGGACCTTCCCCCAAACTGACAGGACTGTTGAACTCCCTCAACGCAGCCCTGCCTGTTGTGAGAGTATGGATGATTTGATCAGTGTGTGTGGTGGGACTTGTGTTTTATTTTTCAGCCCAGACTTCCCCTACCCGTTTTTGAGGGGTGTAATTCCTTTAGGGTGTCCTTTAGACAAGTTGGCTAAAACTCCTTCGCTCAGTGTCTGAATCAGTCGGACCAGGTTTTGAATTGGTCGGACTGGGGCCTATCCCCAAACTGAGAGGAATCTCTAAGTCCTTTAGCGTGGCCTCACCTGCCCTTTGTTTCGATTCGTGTAATTCCCTGAGGGTGTCCTTTGGTTTGATGGCCAAAGCTCCTTGGTCCAGTGTCTGAATTAGTCGGACCAGGGTTTGAATTGTTTAGGTTGGCACCTTCCCCCAAAGTGAGAGGAGTCTGGAACTCCCTCAACGCAGCCTCGCCTGCTATGAGGGTCTCGGTGATTTGATCGGTGGGTGCGTGTGCACTGCCATTTTATTTTTCAGCCCAGCTCGCCCCCTGCCCCTTTTTCGACGGGTGCATTTCACTGAGGGTGTCCTTCGGACGTGTTGGCCAAAATTCCAGGGTCCAATGTCTGAATTTTTTTGGAACAGGGTTCGAATTGTTCAGGCTGGGACCTTCCCCCAATTGACAGGACTCTCGAACTCCCTCAGCGCAGCCGCGCCTGCTATGAGGGTCTTGGTGATTTTGTCGGTGTGTGTGGTGGCAATTGCATTTTATTTTTCAGGCCAGACTTCCACTGCCCTTTGTTCAGGGGTGTATTTCCCTTAGGGTGTCCTTTGGACGAGTGGGGTAAAACTCCTCGGATCATTGTCTGAATTAGGCGGACCAGGGTTCGAATTGGTTGGATGGGGCCTATCCCCCAACTGAGAGGAATCTCAAACTCTTTTAGCGCAGCCTCGCCTGCTCTGAGGGTCTCGGTGATTTGATCGGTGGGTCTGTGTGCGTTTCCATTTGATTTTCCAGCTCAGCCTGTCTCCTGCCCTTTGCATTGGTGTGTAATTCCCTTAGGGTGTCCTTTGGACAAGTTGGCTAAAACTCCTTGGACCAATGATGTCTGAATTAGTCGGACCAGGGTTCGAATTGGTCGGACTGGGGCCTACCCCCAAAACTGAGAGGAATCTCTAGGTCCTTTAGCGCGGCCTCACCTGCCCTTCGTTTTGATTTGTGTAATTCCCTGAGGGTGTCCTTTGGTGTGATGGCCAAAACCACTTGGTCCAGTTTCTGAATTAGTCGGACCAGGGTTTGAATTGTTTAGGTTGGCACCTTCCCCTAAACCAAGAGGAGTCTGGAACTCCCTCAACGCAGCCCTGCCTGCTCTGAGGGTCTCGGTGATTTGGTTGGTGGGTGGGTGTGTATTTCTATTTGGTTGGTGGGTGTCCTTTGGATGTGATGGCCCAAACTCCTTGGTCCAGCGTCTGAATTAGTCGGACCAGGGTTTGAATTGGTCAGATGGGGCCTACCCCCAAACTGAGCGGAATCTCAAACACTTTTAGCGCAGCCTCGCCTGCTATGAGGGTCTCGGTGATTTGATCGGTGGCTCTGTGTGCATTTCTGAATTGGTTGGAACAGAGTCAGATGGTTCAGGCTGGGACCTTCCCCCAAATTGACAAGACTCTCGAACTCCCTCAGCACGGCCCCACCTGCTTACGAGGGTCTTGGTGATTTCTTCGCTGTGTGTGTGGTGGCAATTGCATTTTATTTTTCAGCCTAAGCTTCCACTGCCCTTCGTTAAGGGGTGTAACTCCCTTGGGCTTTCCTGTGGACGAGTTGGCTAAAACTCCTTGGCCTAATGTCTGAATTAGTCGGACCATGGTTCAAATTGGTTGGATGGGGCCTACCCCCAAACTGAGAGGAATCTCTAGCTCCTTTAGCGCAGCCTCGCCTGCTGTGAGGGTCTTGGTTATTTGATATGTGTGTGTGTGTGTGTGTGTGTGTGTGTGTGTGTGTGTGTGTGTGTGTGTGTGTGTGTGTGTACTACCATTTCATTTTCCAAACCAGCCCATCCCCTACCCATTTTTTGGACACCCTTAGGGTGCCCTTTGGATGTGAAGACCAAAATTCCTTGATCCAGTGTGTGAATTAGTCGGGCAAAGGTTTGAATTGATCGGGATGGGACCTTCCCCCAAACTGAGAGGTCTCTAGAACTCCCCAAACCAGCCCTGCGTGCTATGAGGGTCTCGGTGATTTGATTGGCGGCGGGGAGGGAGGGGGCAGGGGCGTGGTGTGTGTGTCTGAATAAGTCAGACCAGGATTTGAATTGGTAGGGCTGGGACCTTCACCCAAACTGAGCGGACCCTGGAACTCCCTCAGCGCGGCCCTGCCCGCTGTGAGGTTCTCGGTGATTTGGGTGGTGGGTTTACTGGCATTTCCATTTTATTTTCCAGCCCGGCCTGTCCCCTGCCCTTTATTCGTCGGGTGTAATTCAATTAGGGTGTCCTTCGGACATGTTGGCCAATGCTCCATGGTCTAGTGTCTGAATTGGTTCAAACTGGTTCGAATTATTCAGGAGGGGACCTTCCGCCAAATTGACAAAACTCTCGAACTCCCTAAGCGCAGCCCGGCCTGCTATGAGGTCTTGGTGATTTGGTCGGTGTGTGTGGTGGCAGTTGCATTTTATTTTTCAGCCTAGACTTCCACTGCCCTTTGTTAAGGGGTGTAATTCCCTTAGGGTGTCCTTTGGATGTGATGGCCAAAACTCCTTGGTCCAGCGTCTGAATTAGTCGGACCAGGGTTTGAATTGGTCAGATGGGGCCTACCCGCAAACTGAGAGGAATCTCAAACTCTTTTAGCGTGGCCCCGCCTGCTATGAGGTTCTCAGTGATTTGAACGGTGGGTCTGTGTGCATTTCCATTTGATTTTCCAGCTCAGCCTGTCTCCTGCCCTTTGCATTGGTGTGTAATTCCCTTAGGGTGTCCTTTGGACAAGTTGGCTAAAACTCCTTGGACCAGTGATGTCCGAATTAGTCGGCCCAGGGTTTGAATTGGTCAGACTGGGGCCTACCCCCAACACTGAGAGGAATCTCTAAGTCCTTTAGCGCGGCCTCACCTGCTATGAGGCTCTCGGTGATTTGATCGGTTGTTGTGTGTGCACTGCCGTTTTATTTTCCAGCCCTGCCCGTCACCTGCCCTTTGTTTCGATTCATGCAATTCCCTGAGGGTGTCCTTTGGATGTGATGGCCAAAACTCCTTGGTCCAGTGTCTGAATTGGTTGGAACAGGGTTCAATTGTTCAGGCTGGGACCTTCCCCCAAACTGACAGGACTGTGGAACTCCCTCAACGCAGCCCTGCCTGTTGTGAGAGTTTGGATGATTTGGTCAGTGTGTGTGGTGGGACTCGTGTTTTATTTTCAGCCCAGACTTCCTCTACCTGTTTTTGAGGGGTGTAATTCCCTTAGGGTGTTCTTTAGACAAGTTGGTTAAAACTCCTTCGCTCAGTGTCTGAATCAGTCAGACCAGGTTTTGAATTGGTCGGACTGGGGCCTACCCCCAAACTGAGAGGAATCTCTAAGTCCTTTAGCATGGCCTCACCTGCCCTTTGTTTCGATTCGTGTAATTCCCTGAGGGTGTCCTTTGGTGTGATGGCCAAAACTCCTTGGTCCAGTTCCTGAATTAGTCGGACCAGGGCTTGAATTGTTTAGGTTGGCACCTTCCCCCAAACTGAGAGGAGTCTGGAACTCCCTCAACGCAGCCCTGCCTGCTCTGAGGGTCTCGGTGATTTGGTCGGTGTGTGTGTGTGTGTGTATTTCTCTTTTATTTTCCAGCCCAGCCTGTCCCCTGCCCTTTGCATTGGTGTGCAATTCCCCTACGGTGTCCTTTGGACAAGTTGGCTAAAAGAGTCCTTGGTCCCCTGTCTGAATTAGTCGGACCAGTGTTCGAATTGGTCGCATGGGGCCTACCCCCAAACTGAGAGGAATCTCTAAGTCCTTTAGCGCGGCCTCGCCTGCTATGAGGGTCTCGGTGATTTGATCGGTTGGTGTGCGTGCACTACCATTTCATTTTCCAGGCCAGCCCGTCCCCTGCCCTTTTTTTTTGACTTGTGTAATTCCCTTAGGGCGTCCTTTGGGTGTGATGGCCAAAGCTCCTTGGTCCAGTGTCTGAATTAGTCGGACCAGGGTTTGAATTGTTTAGGTTGGCATCTTCCCCTAAATTGAGAGGAGCCTGGAACTCCCTCAACGCAGCCTCGCCTGCTATGAGGGTCTCGGTGATTTGATCGGAGGGTGAGTGTGCACTGCCATTTTATTTTTCAGCCCAGCTCGTCCCCTGCCCCTTTTTCAACGGGTGCATTTCACTGAGGGTGTCCTTCGGACGTGTTGGCCAAAATTCCAGGGTCCAATGTCTGAATTTTTTTGGAACAGGGTTCGAATTGTTCAGGCTGGGACCTTCCCCCAAATTGACAGGACTCTCGAACTCCCTCAGCGCAGCGGCGCCTGCTATGAGGGTCTTGGTGATTTTGTCGGTGTGTATGGTGGCAATTGCATTTTATTTTTCAGGCCAGACTTCCACTGCCCTTTTTTCAGGGATGTATTTCCCTTAGGGTGTCCTTTGGACAAGTGGAGTAAAACTCCTCGGATCATTGTCTGAATTAGATGGACCAGGGTTCGAATTGGTTGGATGGGGCCTGTCCCCAAACTGAGAGGAATCTCAAACTCTTTTAGCGCAGTCTCGCCTGCTATGAGGGTCTCGGTGATTTGATCGGTGGGTCTGTGTGCATTTCCATTTGATTTTCCAGCTCAGCCTGTCTCCTGCCCTTTGCATTGGTGTGTAATTCCCTGAGGGTGTCCTTTGGACAAGTTGGCTAAAACTCCTTGGACCAATGATGTCTGAATTAGTCGGCCCAGGGTTCGAATTTGTCGGACTGGGGCCTACCCCCAACACTGAGAGGAATCTCTAAGTCCTTTAGCGCGGCCTCACCTGCTATGAGGCTCTCGGTGATTTGATCGGTTGTTGTGTGTGCACTACCGTTTCATTTTCCAGCCCTGCCTGTCACCTGCCCTTTGCTTTGATTCATGCAATTCCCTGAGGGTGTCCTTCGGATGTGATGGCCAAAACTCCTTGGTCCAGTGTCTGAATTGGTTGGAACAGGGTTCATCATCATCATCATCATCATCAATCGTATTTATTGAGCACTTACTATGTGCAGAGCACTGTACTAAGCGCTTGGGAAGTACAAATTGGCAACATATAGAGTCAGTCCCTACCCACCAGTGGGCTCACAGTCTAAAAGGGTTCAATTGTTCAGGCTGGGACCTTCCCCCAAATTGACAGGACTCTCGAACTCCCTCAACGCAGCCCTGCCTGTTGTGAGAGTATGGATGATTTGGTCAGTGTGTGGTGGGACTTGTGTTTTATTTTTCAGCCCAGACTTCCCCTCCCCCGTTTTGTGGGGTGTAATTCCCTTAGGGTGTCCTTTGGATGTGATGGCCAAAACTCCTTCGCTCAGTGTCTGAATCAGTCGGATCAGGGTTTGAATTGGTCGGACTGGGGCCTACCCCCAAACCGAGAGGAATCACTAACTCCCTTAGCACAGCCTCGCCTGCTATGAGAGTCTCGGTGATTTGATCCGTGGGTCTGTGTGCATTTCCATTTGATTTTCCAGCTCAGCCTGTCTCCTGCCCTTTGCATTGGTGTGTAATTCCCTGAGAGTGTCCTTTGGACAAGTTGGCTAAAACTCCTTGGACCAATGATGTCTGAATTAGTCGGACCAGGGTTCGAATCGGTCGGACTGGGGCCTACCCCCAACACTGAAAGGAATCTCTAAGTCCTTTAGCGCGGCCTCACCTGCTATGAGGCTCTCGGTGATTTGATCGGTTGTTGTGTGTGCACTACCGTTTCATTTTCCGGCCCTGCCCCGTCACCTGCCCTTTGTTTTGATTCATGCAATTCCCTGAGGGTGTCCTTTGGATGTGATGGCCAAAACTCCTTGGTCCAGTATCTGAATTGGTTGGAACACGGTTCAATTGTTCAGGCTGGGACCTTCCCCCAAACTGACAGGACGGTCGAACTCTCTCAACGCAGCCCTGCCTGTTGTGAGAGTATGGATGATTTGGTCAGTGTGTGTGGTGGGACTCGTGTTCTATTTTTCAGCCCAGACTTCCTCTTCCCGTTTTTGTGGGGTGTAATTCCCTTAGGGTGTCCTTTAGACAAGCTGGCTAAAACTCCTTCGCTCAGTGTCCGAATCAGTCGGACCAGGGTTTGAATTGGTCGGACTGGGGCCTACCCCCAAAACCGAGAGTAATCACGAACTCCCTTAACGCCGCCTCATCTGCTATGAGGGTCTTGGTGATTTGATCAGTGGGTGTGTGGGCACTACCATTTCATTTTCCAGACCTAACCTGTCCCCTGCCCTCTTTTTGACGGGTGCAATTCAGTTAGGGTGTCCTTCGGACATGTTGGCCAAAACTCCATAGTCTAGTGTCTGAATTGGTTGGAACAGGTTCGAATTGTTCAGGATGGGACCTTCCGCCAAATTGACAAGACTCTCGAACTCCCTCAGCGCAGCCCTGCCTGCTATGAGGGTCTCGGTGATTTGATCGGTGTGTGTGGTGGCACTTGCATTTTATTTTTCAGCCCAGACTTCCACTGCCCTTTGTTAAGGGGTGTAATTCCCTTAGGGTGTCCTTTGGATGTGATGGCCCAAACTCCTTGGTCCAGCGTCTGAATTAGTCGGACCAGGGTTTGAATTGGTCAGATGGGGCCTACCCCCAAACTGAGAGGAATCTCAAACTCTTTTAGCGCAGCCTCGCCTGCTATGAGGGTCTCGGTGATTTGATCGGTGGGTCTGTGTGCATTTCCATTTGATTTTCCAGCTCAGCCTGTCTCCTGCCCTTTGTTTTGATTTGCCCTTGGTCCAGTGTCTCAATTAGTCAGACCAGGGTTTGAATTGCTTCAGTTGGAACTTTCCCCCAAACTGAGAGGAGTCTGGAGCTCCCTCAGTGCAGCCCTGCCTGATATGAGGGTCTCAGTGCTTTGGTCAGTGGGTTGGGTGGCATTTCCATTTTATTTTCCAGCCCAGCCTGTCCCCTACCCTTTGCACTGGTGTGTAATTCCCCTAGGGTGTCCTTTGGACAGGTTGGCTAAAACCCCTTGGTACAATGTCTGAATTAGTCAGACCAGTGTTCGAATTGGTCAGATGGAGCCTACCCCCAAACTGAGAGGATTCTCTAACTCCCTCAGCGCAGCCCCACCTGCTATGAGGGTCTGGGTGATTTGGTCGGTGTGTGTGGTGGCACTTGCGTTTTACTTTTTAGCCCAGACTTCCCCTGCCCTTTGTTCAGGGGTATAATTCCCTTAGGGTGTTCTTTAGGACAAGTTGCCTAAAATTCCTTAGCTTAATGTCTGAAAGAGATGGAGCAGGGTTTGAATTGGTTGGACTGGGGCCTTCCCCCTAACTGAGAGGACTCACGAGCTACCTTAGCGCAGCCTCGTCTGCTATGAGGGTCTCGGTGATTTGATCAGTCGGTGTGTGGGCACTATGATTTTATTTTCCAGCCCAGCCTGTCCCCTGCCCTTTTTTTGATGGGTGTAATTGAATTAGGGTGTCCTTCGGACATGTTGGCCAAAACTCCATGGTCTAGTGTCTGATTTGGTTGGAACAGGTTCGAATTGTTCAGGATGGGACCTTCCCCCAGATTTACAAGACTCTCGAACTCCTTCAGGGCAGCCCCGCCTGCTATGAGGGTCTTGGTGATTTAGTCGGTGTGTGGGGTGGCACTTGCGTTTCATTTTTCAGCCTATACTTACACTGCCCTTTGTTAAGGGGTGTAATTGCCTTAGGGTGTCCTTTTGACAAATTGGCTAAAACTCCTTGGTCCAGTGTCTGAATTAGTCGGACCAGGGTTTGAATTGGTCAGATGGGGCCTACCCCCAAACTGAGAGGAATCTCAAACTCTTTTTGCACAGCCTCGCCTGCTATGAGGGTCTCGGTGATTTGATCGGTTGGTCTGTGTGCATATCCATTTTATTTTCCAGCTCAGCCTGTCCCCTGCCCTTTGCATTGGTGTGTAATTCCCTTAGGGTGTCCTTTGGACAAGTTGGCTAAAACTCCTTGGCTCGGTGTCTGAATTAGTTGGACCAGGGTTCGAATTGCTTGGATGGGGCCTACCCCCAAACTGAGAGGAATTTCTAAGTCCTTTGGCGCGGCCTCGCCTGCTATGAGGGTCTCGGTGATTTGATCGGTTGGTGTGTGTGCACTGCCATTTCATTTTCCAGCCCAGCCCATCCCCTGCCCTTTTTTTTTTGAGTTGTGTAATTCCCTTAGGGTGTCCTTTGGATGTGATGGCCAAAACCCCTTGGTCCAATGTCTGAATTAGGCAGACCAGGGTTTGAATTGCTTGGGTTGGAAACTTTCCCCAAACTGAGAGGAGTCTGGAACTCCCTCAACGCAGCCCCACCTGCTATGAGGGTCTTGGTGATTTGGTCGGTGTGTGTGGTGGCACTTGCATTTTATTTTTCAGCCTAGACTTCCACTGCCCTTCGGTAAGGGGTGTAATTCCCTTAGGGTGTCCTTTTTACAAATTGGCTAAAACTCCTTGGTCCAGTGTCTGAATTAGTCAGGCCAGGGATCGAATTGGTCAGATGGGGCCTATCCCCAAACTGAGAGGAATCTCAAACTCTTTTAGCGCAGCCTCCTCTGCTATGAGGGTCTTGGTGATTTGAACGGTGGGTCTGTGTGCATTTCCATTTGATTTTCCAGCTCAGACTATCCCCTGCCCTTTGCATTGGTGTGTAATTTCCTTAGGGTGTCCTTTTGAGAAATTGGCTAAAACTCGTTGGTTCATTGAATTAGTCAGACCAGGGTTCAGATTGGTCAGATGGGGCCTGCCCCCAAACTGAAAGGAATCTCAAACTCTTTTAGCGCGGCCTTGCCTGCTATGAGGGTCTCGGTGATTTGAACTGTGGGTCTGTGTGCATTTCCATTTTATTTTCCAGCTCAGCCTGTCCCCTGTCCTTTGCATTGGTGTGTAATTCCCTTAGGTTGTCCTTTGGACAAGTTGGCTAAAACTCCTTGGACCAATATCTGAGTTAGTCGGACCAGGGTTCGAATTGCTTGGATGGGGTCTACCCCCAGACTGAGAGGAATCTCTAAGTCCTTTCCTGTGGCCTCGCCTGCCATGAGGGTCTTGGTGATTTGATTGGTTGTTGTGTGTACATTACCACTTTATTTTCCAGCCCAGCCTGTCCCCTGCCCTTTTTTTGATTTGTGTCATTCCCTTAGGGTGTCCTTTGGGTGTGATGGCCAAAACTCCTTGGTCCAGTGTCAGAATTAGTCAGACCAGGGTTTGAATTGCTTGGGTTGGAACCTTCCCCCAAACTGAGAGGAGTCTGGAACTCCCTCAACGCAGCCCTGCCTGATATGAGGGTCTCGGTGATTTGGTCGTTGGGTGGGGTGGTATTTCAATGTTATTTTCCAGCCCAGCCTGTCCCCTGCCCTTTGCATTGGTGTGTGATTCCCCTAGTGTGACCATTGGACAAGTTGGCTAAAACCCTTTGGTTCAGTGTCTGAATTAGTCGGACCAGGGTTCGAATTGGTCGGATGGGGCGTACTCCCGACCTGAAACGACTCTGAAACTCCTTTAACGCAGCCTCTCCTGCTATGAGGGTCTCGGTGATTTGATCGGTGGGTGTGTGTGCACTACCATTTCATTTTCCAGCCCAGCTCGCCCCCTGCCCTTTGCAGTTGTGTGTAATTCTCTTAGGGTGTCCTTTGGACAAGTTGACTAAAGCTCCTTGGCTCAGTGTCTGAATTAGTAGGACCAGGGTTCGAATTGGTCAGACTGGGGCCTGCCCCCAACCTGAAAGGACTCTCAAGCTCCCTCAGCGCAGCCTCGTCTGCTATGAGGGTCTTGGTGATTTGATCGGTGGGTGTGTGTGCACTGCCATCTTATTTTCCAGCCCAGCCTGTCCCCTGCCCCTTTTTTGACAGGTGTAATACCCTTAGGGTGTTCTTTGGTCCTGTTGCCCACGACCAAGGTATGAATTGGTCGGGTGGGACCTTCCCCCAAATTGACAGGACTGTCGAACTCCCTCAGCGCAGCTTCGTCTGCTATGAGGGTCTTGGTGATTTGGTCGGTGGGTGTGGTGGCACTTGCCCATTTTTCAGCACCGCCCATCCCCTGCCCTTTGTTGAGGGGTGTAATTCCCTTAGGGTGACAGGGTCAGTGCCCTGTCTCCATTCAGACCACCGCAGCCCTCTATGGAGCAAAGTGTTGTGAGAAAGGCTTTCATGGGGAAGAGGAGAGAGGATGGCTTTCCTTCTAAAAAGCTCAGGACTAGGACCTTCCCAGAAATGGAGAGGACTCTCCAAATCCCTCAGCCTAGGTCCATCTGCAATGAGGGTCTCGGTGATTTGGTCATTCTGCGTCTTGGAGCGCCTGGCTTCAAACGCGCCCATTCTGTTGCCGCCACCTCCCATCCCCAGCACTTGTCGCTATCGTCGCTTTGCATGGTGATGTCCACAGCGTCACCTGTTATTTTCTGCTTCCCAACGCGATGGGATCAACTGCCAGAGTCAGTGCCCTCCCAGTTGGGATCTGCGTTCAGACCACCGACGTCCCACGTGGAGCAGAATGTTGTGGGAAAGGTTTTTCTGGGGTACCTGCTGGCCGGTGGCCCTTGGGCAGGGGACAGGGAAGAGCACAGGTTTTCTCCATGTCTAATGAAGTTTTAATAAAGTGTCATGTCCTGTCGGCAGGAAGGCCCCGGCTCCAAGCCCCCTCCCCTTCTGCCACCTACCCTTTCCCAGCCCCGTGGCCCCCCA
The DNA here is from genome assembly GCF_015852505.1 of Tachyglossus aculeatus. Taxonomy (NCBI): domain Eukaryota; kingdom Metazoa; phylum Chordata; class Mammalia; order Monotremata; family Tachyglossidae; genus Tachyglossus; species Tachyglossus aculeatus. The sequence goes on along the minus strand of NC_052101.1, from coordinate 130,914,034 downwards.
TTAAAGCCATCTGTCTGCGGGAGGGGATACGTCCAAACCTTGGGAGATTCTTTGCTGCCTTCAAAGACAACCCTAGCCTGGGTTCAGGCAGCTAGGTTGGAAGTCCCAACTTGCTTGCTCCCTTGATCCTGTGGTCCCAATAATGCTTAGAATTTTTCATGGGGGTCTTGGCAGAGAGATGGTAAATAAGGAGAGAGGATGACTCTCCCTCTGGTGTGTCATGACAATGGTAGGAGGGATTATTCTTTTCGAGAGGAAGTGGGAATTGGATCCTCTTGAAAGACAGATGTCTCCCCTCCTTCTCCTACCGCGAGGGCCACTTCGGGAGAAGGGTGGTATCTGCTCAGCTGGGAGGGAGTCTACTTCATGCGAATGACTGAGGCCCGAGCAGCCTGCACACCCCAGCTTGTTCAAGGACTCGATTGAAGAGTGTCACGACCAGGACTGACAGTCACCTCTCGCGCGCTGGCCGTGTGGGGGCCTTTCTGAGCTCCACACTCAGTCCCGAAACACTCTCCGCCTTCACGTCTGACGGACCGCCGCTCTTCTTCCTCGTCCTCCTCTTCCAAGCCCGTCCGAAGGCCCGTCTCCTGGACAGGATGTTCCCGGAGACGTCTCTCTTCGCTCCCCACTCAGCTTCCTCAACCCACCGCCTCTCCAGTGCTTCCACTTGAATTTCCGGCCCAGCCCGTCTCCTGCCCTTCGCTGAGGTGTGAAATGCCCTCGTGGTGACTCTTGGACATGTTGGCCTAGACTCCTTGGCCCAACGTCTGGTTGGGTTCGAATCGGTCGGACTGGGACCTTCCCCAAAACGGAGAGGACTCTCAGAATCCCTCAGCCCAAGCTTGCCTGCCGTGAGGGTCTCGTCGATTTAGATGTTGCTCGTCTCCACGTGCCTGGCTTCTGACGCCCCTGTTCCGGTGGTGCTGCCGCCCATCCCCAGCGCTTGCCGCTGTCGCCGCTTTGAGTGGTGCGGTCCATCGCGTCGTGTTATTTTCCGCTTTCCCGTCTGATGGGACAAATGGGAGCGGCGATGCCCTCCCAGTTACGGTCTCCGTGCGTGCAGGCCACCGTCGCCCTGCGTGGAGCAGAGTGCTGTGGAAATGACTTTCATGGAGTTCTAGACTGGAGATTTTTTGTGGGACATTTATTGTACTCTATCAAGCGCTTAGTTCAGTGCTGTGCACACAGTAAGCGCTCAATAAATACGAATGAATGAATGAATAAATGCGATTGTATGATTCTTTGGACCTCCTGGCCAGTAACCACTTAGCCCGGGGTCCGGCCGGATTCGAAGCTCACTGGACTAATCCCTTGCCCGGGCATCGCTCGGTCAGTTGCAAAGCTCCTGGAAGGGAAGCTGTGGGCAGCCTGGGGAAGCCTTCAAGCAACTGGCCAAAGTGCTTATGTTGTCCTCTCGATTTTTGGAGGGGAGAGGTGGAGCGTGGACAGGGGTGTGGAGAGGAAGGTCCTCGGTGTGACCTGCTAATAGAGCTCCTGAGAGACAGGCAACTCTTAGTAGTAATAATAATAATAATAATAATGATATATATGTTAAGCGTTTACTGTGTGCCAAGCACTGTTCTTAGTGCCAGGGTAGATACAAGATACTTAGGTTGTCCCACATGGGGCTCACTGTCTTACTCCCCATTTTACAGATGAGGTAACTGAGGCACAGAGAAGTTCAGTGGCATGCTCAAGGTCACGCAGCAGACGTGGCAGAGCCAAGATTAGAACCCATGTCCTCTGACTCCCAAGCCCCTCTGACTCCCAAGGAGGCCTTCCCAGACTGAGCCCCCTCCTTCCTCTCCCCCTCCTCCCCCTCCCCATCCCCCCTGCCTTATCTCCTTCCCCTCCCCACCGCACCTGTATATATGTATATATGTTTGTACGTATTTATTACGGTATTTATTTTATTCGTACATGTTTATTCTAATTATTTTATTTTGTTAATATGTTCTGTTCTCTGTCTCCCCCTTCTAGACTGTGAGCCCACTGTTGGGTAGGGACCGTCTCTATATGTTGCCAACTTATACTTCCCAAGTGCTTAGTACAGTGCTCTGCACACAGTAAGCGCTCAATAAATATGATTGAATGAATGAAGCCCATGCTCTTTCCACTAAATCACGCATCTTCTCTTCTAACTCTTTAAACTCTTTCTGTTTGGCCTGTTTGGGGGAGCCAGATGATATCGACAAGGCCATCTGGCCCCTCACTAGCACGGCGACCCCATTCACGATGCTGATTGGGCAAGCCAGTCAATAAAATCTTTTGCGGGTTCTGTGTTGCCTTGATAAGCCACCGTGGCACGGGTTTGGGGAGGGTGTGGATAGTCCTGACTCTCTTGGCCCTTGGATCCGAAGAGCCGGTGATGCCTAGAACTTTCTCCAGGTGCCTTTTGACAGGCCTCGGAGTCAAAAGGACCTGGGCTCTAATCCACTTCACTTCTCCAGGCCTCAGTTCTGTCATCTGTAAAATGGGGATTGAGACTGAGCGCCCTGTGGCTCAGTGGACAGAGCCCGGGTTTTGGAGTCAGAGGTCGTGGGTTCAAGTCCCGGCTCCGCCAACTGTCAGCTGTGTGACCTTGGGCAATCACTTAACTTCTCTGTGCCTCAGTTCCCTCATCCGTAAATGGGGATGAAGACTGTGAGCCCTCCGTGGGACATCCCGATCACCTTGTATCCCCCCAGCGCTTAGAACAGTGCTTTGCACATAGTAAGTGCTTAACAAATACCATCAAGTGGACGGGGATTGTTTCTAACCCGATTTACTTGTATCATCCCCAACGCTGAGTACAGTGCCTGGCACATAGAAAGCTCTAAAATACCATAATCATTATTATTATTATTATTATTATTAATCCTGCTCTGCCACTTGTCCGCTGTGTGACCTTGGGTAAGTCATTTCACTTCTCTCGGCTTCAATTCCCTAATCTGAAAAATGGGGATAAAGACTGTGAGGCCCATGTGGGAGAGGGACTGTATTCATTCGTTCAATTGTATTTATTGAGCGCTTACTGTGTCTAGAGCACTGTACTAAGCGCTTGGGAAGTACAAGTCGGCAACATATAGAGACGGTCATCATCATCAATCGTATTTATTGAGCGCTTACTATGTGCAGAGCACTGTACTAAGCGCTTGGGAAGACGGTCCCTACCCAACAATGGGCTCACGGTCTAGAAGGGGGAGACAAACAAAACCAAACATGTAGACAGGTGTCAATCTGCCAACCAACCTGTATCCAACCTGATTTGCTTTTATCTACCTCAGCACTTAGTATAGTGCCTGGCACATAGTAAGCGCTTAACAAATACCATGAGGGGAAAAAAAAAAGGCACTGGCCTAAATACAATAATAATGATAATAATGGCATTTGTTAAGCCCTTACTATGTGCCAAGCACTGTAATAAGTGCTCATCAGGGGCTAGGTATTTAAACCCTATCAAGGAGCACTGTGGCCTAGTGGAAAGAGCCCGGGCTTTGGAGTCAGAGGTCATGGGTTCAAATTCCGGCTCCGCCAACTGTCAGCTGTGTGACTTCGGGCAAGTCACTTCACTTCTCTGGACCTCAATTACCTCATCTGGAAAATGGGGATGAAGAATTGTGAGCCCCCTGTGGGACAACCTGATCACCTTGTAACCTCCCCAGCGCTTAGAACAGTGCCTTGCACATAGTAAGCGCTTAATAAATGCCATAATAATTATTATTATTACTCAATAGTAAGCGTGGCTCAGTGGAAAGAGCACGGCTTTGGAGTCAGAGGTCATGGGTTCAAACTCTGGCTCTGCCAATTGTCAGCTGTGTGACTTTGGGCAGGTCACTTCACTTCTCTGGGCCTCAGTTACCTCATCTGTAAAATGGGGATTAAGACTGTGAGCCCCCCGAGGGGCAATCTGATCACCTTGTAATCTCCCCAGCGCTCAGAACAGTGCTTTGCACGTAGTAAGTGCTTAATAAATGCCATTCTTATTATTTACTGAGAGCTTACTATGCGCAAAGCACTGTTCTACATGCTTCTCTGTCCCTCAGTTTCCTCATTTGTAAAATGGGGATTCATTGGCTATTCTCCTTCTCACTTAGACCCTGTGCCCCGTATGGGACATGGTCTATATCCAACCTGATTATCCTGCATCTACCCCAGTGCTTGGTACAGTGCGTGGCACAGAGGAAGTGCTTAACTTCCTGGTCATGGGTTCAAATCCTGGCTCTGCCAACTGTCAGCTGTGTGACTTTGGGCAAGTCACTTCACTTTTCTGGGCCTCAGTGACCTCATCTGTAAAATGGGGATTAAAACAGTGAGCCCCCCGTGGGACAACCTGATCACCTTGTAACCTCCCCAGTGCTTAGAACAGTGCTTTGCACATAGTAAGCGCTTAACAAATGCCATTATTATTATTATTATTAACAAAAAAGTGGTTGCTAATTGCCAACTCAGGTCTTGCATCTGGCACTATCCCCAGTGCCCTAGGAAATGGAGGAATTGGGGTGGCTCTCTGGGCCCCTCCCTGACCCGGCCACTCCGCTCGCCCCCTGCCCTGCTCCTGCCCAGGGCCACCATCGGCCTGTCCACCAGATCTCCGTGGGATTTACTGAGCGCTTACTGGGTGCAGAGCACTGTGCCAAGTGCTAGGGCCACAGTCCTTGCCCATAAGGGGTTTCCGGTGGTGATGACTGGGCCTGCTGTGGGCTCTCAGCCCCCCGGCCCCACCCCGGGCAGCAGCGGGGCCTGGGCTGGGCAGGGGAAAAGGATAGAGGGAGGAAGGGGAGGTGGGGGGGGGGGAAGGATAGAGAGGGGGAATGGGGGAGAAGAAAGGAGGAAGAGGGGATAGGGAAATGGGGGAAGGAAGGGGAAAAGGGAGGGGAAAGGAAGAGGAGGGGTGAGAGGGGAGGAGGGAGGGGAAAGGGAGAGGAGGAAAGGATGTAGGGGAAGGGGGGAAGGAGAAGGGAGAGGAGGGGGGAAGGAGGAGGGGGGAAGGAGAAGGGGGGAAGGAGAAGGGGGAGGAGGAAGGGGAAAGGGGAAGAGGGAGAGGAGGAAGGGGAAAAGGAAGGGGGAGAAGGGGAGGAGGGAGAGGAAGGGGGGAGGAGGGAGAGGAAGGGGGGAGGAGGGAGGGGAAAGGAAGGGGGAGGGGGAGGGGAAAGGAAGGGGGAGGGGGAGGGGGAAAGGGAGGGGAAAGGAAGGGGGAGGGGGAAAGGAGGAGGAGGAGGGAGAGGAAGGGGAGGAGGGAAGGGGAGAGATGGAGGGGGAAAGGGAAGAGGGGAGGAGGGAGGGGGAAAGGGAAGAGGGGGAGGAGAGGGAGGAGGGGGAGGAAGGGGGAGGAGGGGGAAGGAGGGGGAAGGGGGAGGAGGAAGGGGAAAAGGAAGAGGGAGGAGGGAGAGGAAGGGGGAGCGGGGAGGAGGGAGGGGGGAGGGGAGAGGGGGAGGAGGGAGGGGGAGGGGGAGGAGGAAGAGGGAAGGGGGAGGAGGAAGAGGGAAGGGGGAGGGGGGAGGAGGGAGGGGGGGAGGGGGGGAGGAGGAAGAGGGAGGGGGAGAGGGAAGAGGAGGAAGAGGGAGGGGGGAGGAGGAGGAAGAGGGAGGGGGGAGGAGGAAGAGGGAGGGGGGAGGAGGAAGGGGGAGGGGGAAGAGGGAAGGGGAGGAGGAAGGGGGAGGGGGAGGAGGAAGGGGGAGGAGGGAGGGGGAGGGGAGGAGGAAGAGGGAGGGGGAGGAGGAAGGGGGGAGGAGGAAGAGGGAGGGGGAGGAGGAAGGGGGAGGGGGAGGAGGAAGAGGGAGGGGGAAGGGGGAAGGGGAGGAGGAAGGGGGAGGGGGAGGAGGAAGGGGGAGGGGGAGGAGGAAGGGGGAGGAGGAAGAGGGAGGGGGAGGAGGAAGGGGGAGGGGGAGGAGGAAGGGGGAGGGGGAGGAGGACGAGGGAGGGGGGAGGGGGGGTGGAAGAGGGAGGGGGGAGGAGGAAGGGGGGGGGAGGAGGAAGGGGGAGGGGGAGGAGGAAGGGGGAGGGGGAGGCCGCCCCCCGCCGCCCCTCCAGCGGGCTGCCCCAGAAGGGCTGCACGGCAGGTTGCAACGAGGGTCGGGGGGAGCCAAGTGGCAGCGGTAGGTGTGCGGGCCCGCCCCGACCAGGCTGCACCGCACGGCCCCGACACCCCCCTCCCCCCTCAAGTGGGAGCCTAATAAATGCTGCTATTACTATCTCTTTGGAGTCAGAGGTCACGGGTTCAAATCCTGCTCTGCCACTTGTCAGCTGGGTGACTTAGGGCAAGTCACTTCACTTAGAGAAGCAGCGTGGCTCAGTGGAAAGAGCCCGGGCTTTGGCGTCAGAAGTCATGGGTTCAAATCCAGGCTCTGCCGCTTGTCAGCTGGGTGACTCTGGGCCTCAGTTACCTCATCTGGAAAATGGGGATGAAGACTGTGAGTCCCTCACGGGATAAACTGATCAACTTGTATCCTCCCCAGTGCTTAGAATAGTGCTTTGCACATAGTAAGTGCTTAATAAATGCCATTATTATTATTATTACTACTACCACTACTACTACTGCATTGACTAGAATAGTAGTAGCAGTAATAACAATAATAATATTTGTTAAGCACCATCTGCCAAGCAGTGGACTAAGTGATGGAGGTGATACAATCAATCAATCATATTTATTGAGCGCTTACTGTGTGCAGAGCACTGTACTAAGCGCTTGGGAAGTACAAATCAGCACCAGAGTGGTTCCTACCCAACAAGAGGCTCACAGTCTAGGAGTTAAAGGCACAGAGAAGTTAAAGGGCATGCTGATTTCAATGCTAATCCCATGCTCTACCACCTGCCTGCCATGTGACCTTGAGCAAGTCACCTCGTCTGCAAAATGAAAATTTAGAAACTTTTCTCCCTCCTACTTGGACTGTGAGCCCCATGTGGGAGCTCAGCCAGCGCTTAGTACAGTGCTTGACACAGAGTAAATGCTTAACAAATGTCATTATTGTTATTGTCATTACTACTACTATTCAACCTATTCTGTGCTGTCATATTAATAATAATAATGGCATTTATTAAGCGCTTTCTATGTGCAAAGCACTGTTCTAAGTGCTGGGGGGGTTACAAGGAGATCAGGTTGTCCCACGGGGGGCTCACAGTCTTAATCCCCATTTTACAGGTGAGGGAACTGAGGCCCAGAGAAGTGAAGTGACTTGCCCAAAGTCACACAGCTGACAAGTGGCAGAGCCGGGATTCAAACCCATGACTTGTGACTCCAAAGCCCAGGCTCTTTCCACTGAGCCACGCTGCTTCTCTGTATTGATTAATTACAATATTGTTGTAATTAATCAATGCATGGTATTGAACACTTACTATGTGCAGGGCACGGTACTAAGCACTTGGGAGAGTAGCAGTAGCAGTAATAATAATAATAATGATGGTATTTATTAAGCACTTACTGTGTGCCAGGCACTGTACTAAGCACTGGGGCACATACAAGGAAATCGAGTTGGTTACAGTCCCTGTCCCATGTGGGGCTCACAGTCTTAATGATGTGTATATATATATATATATATATATATATACAATTCTATTTATTTTGATGGTATTGACACCTGTCTACTTGTTTTGTTTTATCTCTCTCCCCCTTCTAGACTGTGAGCCCATTGTTGGGTAGGGACTGTCCCTATCTGTTGCCGAATTACACCTTCCAAGCGCTTAGTACAGTGCTCTGCACACAGTAAGCGCTCAATAAATGATTGAATGAGTGAAATCCCCATTTTACAGATGAGGTAGCTTTGGCCCAGACAAGTGAAGTGGCTTGCCTAAGGTCACACAGCAGACAAGGAGCAGAGCCGGGATTCGAACCCATGACCTTCTGACCCCTAGTCTCATGCTCGATCCACCACGCCATGCTGCTTTTAGCAGCAGTAGTAGTAGTGATTAGTAGTGGCGGCATTTGTTAAGCTCCCACTGGCTGTGATGCACAAAACTAAGCCGAGAAGCAGCACAGACCTCGGAGTTCGAGGACCTTGATTTTCATTCCAGTTCCGTCACTTGCCTGCAATATGACTTTGGGAAAGGCGCTTAACCTCTCAGGGCTACAGTTTCCTCATCTGGAATATGAAATCGTCCGTCAGTGGTATTCACAAAGCACAGAACTCAACACTTGGGTGAGTACCACAGAAGCTTCTTGCCTCGGAAGTTTCATTTTCCTCTTCGTAATATGGGCTTCTCTCTCTCTCTCTCCCTCCCTCTCATTAACTATCTATAGCTCATATTAGGAATATATACATATATCTATATATCTAGACGGTGAACTCGTTGTGGACAGGGATTATCACTGTTTATTGTTGTCCTTTCCCAAGCTTAGTACAGTGCTCTGCACACAGTAAGAGCTTAATAAATACAATTAATTGAATGAATGAATATATATATATATATTCATATATACATATATATATATACATATATTCGAAGAAGACACCATTGATGGTAAAAGTAACTTCAGAATATATGTGAGGCTGAAAAAGCCAATTCAGGACCCATAATCCATGCAAAAAAGGTTGCCCCTTGTTGTGACAGATTGTGACATCTAGCATGGTTTTCTTTTTTTTCCTCCTGTCTCTCATTCTTTATTCAGCTTTTGCTCCAAAAGAGCTTCTCCTTTGTGCTAGCAACAATAACAGTGCTTAGCCCCTCGCTTTTGAAGAGTAAGGCTCCATGTGGGTCTGGATTTTAAACTGCAATAAGGCTCACTGAAAGGCTGGTAATTAAAATCTCCACATGCTCTGGGCAGGAGAGGGTATGCTCTGGACAGAGACGCAGCATGCCTTAGTGGAAAGAGCATGGGCTTGGGAGTCTCAGAGGTTGAGGGTTCTATTTCCAGCTCCACCATTTGACAGCTGTGTGACTTTGGACAAGTCACTTACTTCTTTGGGCCTCAGTTACCTCATCTGTAAAATGGGGATTAAGACTGTGGGCCCCACATGGGATCCTGATTTCCTTGTATCTACCCTAGCTCTTCGTGGTCAGGTGACATGTCTACCAACTCTTTTTCATTCATGCATTCATTCGGTCGTATTTATTGAGCGCTCACTGTGAGCAGAACACTGTACTAAGCGCTTGGGAACCTATAGAGACGGTCTCTACCCAACAACGTGCTCACAGTCTAGAAGGGGGAGACAGACAACAAAACAAAACATGTATCAATACAACATGTAACAATACAAAAATCTTTTGTATTGTTCTCTTCCAAGAGCTTAGTACAGTGCTCTGCACACAGTAAGCACTCCATAAATACCATTGATTGATTTAAGTCTCCCATGATAATCAGGATTTCGGTACCCCAGGTTTTAGTATGGTTAATGGTATTTAGTGTTTACTGCGTGAGAACACTGTATTAAGTGCGTGGGAAAATAAAATTCAGATAGAATTGGTAGATGCCCTCCCTGCCCACAAAGAGTTTATAGTCTAACAAGGAAGACAGATATTAAAATAAATAAGGGGAATAGCAGAGTATAATCATACATAAGCTCTGTGGGGCTGGGGTATGTATCAAAGTGCTTAAGGGGGGCACAGCCCCTTAAAATAGGGGGGAATGAGGGCCTAGTCAGGGAATACCTCTTGGAGGAGATATGATTTTAGGAGCATTTTGAAGGTGGGGTGGGTGGTTCCCTAGACTGTGAGCCAGTTGTTAGGTAGGGTAGGGTCTCTGTTGCCCAATTGTACTTTCCAAGCACTTAATACAGTGCTCTGCACACAGTAAACACTCAATAAATATGATTGAATGAAGGAATGGTGGGCTTTCAGATGTGGAGAGGGAGTTCCAAGCCAGAGAGAAGATGTGGGCAAGGGTGGGGTAGAGATCAAAGTACAGAAAATATGTTGGCGTCAGAGGAGCAAAAAGTGCATTCATTCATACAGTCAATCGTATTTATTGAGCACTTACTGTGTGCAGGTTGGGTTGCAATAGGAGATCAGCAAGGTAATAATAATAACAATGGCATTTATTAAGCGCTTACTATGTGCAAAGCACTGTTCTAAGCGCTGAGGAGGTTACAAGGTGATCAGGTTGTCCCACGGGGGGCTCACAGTCTTCATCCCCATCTTACAGATGAGGTAACTGAGGCCCAGAGAAGTGAAGTGACTTGCCCAAAGTCACACAGCTGACAGTTGGCAGAGCCGGGATTTGAACCCCTGACCTCGGACTCCAAAGCCCGGGCTCTTTCCACTGAGCCACGCTGCTTCTCTCAAGCAGCGTAGGAGGAGAGAGAGAGCGCTGATTCAGTGCCTTAAAGCTGATGACAAGTGGTTTCTGTCTGATGCAGAGGTTTATGAATACAGAGACGTGGACTGAATGGTTTTTCTGAAAAATGACCTAGGCAGCAGATTAAAATGTGGGCTGGAGACGGGGAATAAATATGATCGAGTGACTCATTGAGAGTCAGGAGGCAGGGAGGTCAGCAAGGAGGCTGATGCTTCTAGTCTGTGAGCCCGTTGTTGGGTAGGGACCGTCTCTCTATGTTGCCAACTTGGACTTCCCAAGCGCTTAGTACAGTGCTCTGCACACAGTAAGAGCTCAATAAATACGATTGAATGAATGATGCAGTAGTCAAGGCTGGAAATGATGAGCCCTTGAATCAGCGTGGTAGCAGTTTGGGTGGAGAGGAAAGGGTGGGGTCTAGAGATGAACCAACAGGATTTTACGACAGGTTGATTGTGCTGGTTGAATGAGAAAGGTAAGTGCACCATAATGCCAAGGTTATGGGGCTAGTGAGACAGGGTGTGTGATAGACCTCTTCTCCCTCCAACTTAGACTGTGAGCACCGTGTGGGACAAGGACTGTGTCCGACTTAGTTCACCCCAGCGCTTAGAACAGTGATTAATACATAGTAAGCACTTAAATGAGAAGCAGCGTGGCTCAGGAGAAAGAGCCCGGGCTTTGGAGTCAGCGGTCATGGGTTCAAATCCCAGCTCTGCCAATTGTCAGCTGTGTGACTTTGGGCAAGTCACTTCACTTCTCTGGGCCTCAGTTCCCTCATCTGTAAAATGGGGACTAAGATTGTGAGCCCCACGCGGGACAACCTGATCACCTTGTATCCCCCCAGCGCTTAGAACAGTGCTTTGCACATAGTAAGTGCTTAACAAATACCATTATTATTATTAAATAGTAAGCACTTAACAAATAATGCATATAGCTATAGTTCTATTTGTTCTGACGATTTTGACACCTGTCTACCTGTTTTGTTTTGTTGTCTGTCTCCCCCTTCTAGACTGTGAGCCCATTGTTGGGTAGGGACCGTCTCTATATGTTGCTGACTTGTACTTCCCAAGTGCTTAGTACAGTGCTCTGCACACAGTAAGTGCTCAATAAATACGATTGAATGAATGAATGAAATAATGTCTATCTATATATGTGTATATATCTAGCTTCTATGGTACTCTCCCAAATATTCCTGGATATATGTATATGCATATTCATTCATTGATTCAATTGTATTTATTGAGCGCTTACTGTGTGCAGAGCACTGTTCTAAGCCCTAGGGAGGTTACAGGGTGATCAGGTTGTCCCAAAGGGGGCTCACAGTCTTAATCCCCCTTTTACAGATGAGGTAACAGAGGCATAGTGAGCGCTTACTGTGTGCAGAGCACTGTACTCAGCGCTTGGGAAGTACAAGTCGGCAACATATAGAGACGGTCCCTGCCCAACATGTACATCCAGGAGCACTTGGGAGAGTACCACAGAAGCTTAGAACAGTGCTCAACGCTTAGAACAGTGCTTGGCACATAGTAAGTGCTTAACAAATGCCATCATTATTATAGAAGCTGGATTGTCAGGTCCTTGAGGTCAGGAGTCATGTGTACTAATTTTATGGCCCTCAATCAATCATATTCATTGAGCGCTTACTGTGTACCGAGCACCTACTAAGCACTTGGGAGAATACAATATCAAAGTGCTCTGCATACAATAGAGGCTCCCTAAATATTCCTGGTTGATCGTTTCATTGATCAGAAGCCCAACAGCGGTGAAATGGAGAGTTCTGAGTTCTGTATCCAGAAGTGGCTTCCTTTTAGCCAGGTGGCTCCCAGGAATTCTGTAGTTGCCATCTAATGCGGAATCGTTTACTACCAAGTGAAGAAAAGGTTAACTATGCAGCAAACAACCTTGATTGTTCCTTCTTTCCCAACCTTTCAGCGATGACTGTTGCTTTAACTTGAAGAGGTTGTGGGATCTAATTAGGGCAAATTGAATAAAACTGCTTTTACGCTAAAGCGTGAGAGAGTTAATTGAAATCAATCCATGTTCAGTGAAAATGCTAGAGACATCACCAATCATTTAAAGCAATTAAAAGATGTTGTCCTGAAGCAAGGCAGAAACATTAAGTTTAAAAGCCTGTTAATGGAAAATTACCTAAAATATTTTAGGGATATTATTAAGCTAAGATGGACTAGGGACAGGTTTGACAATTTGAAATCACAAGGCATTAACTCAGGTATATATAATTTTCTTTCAGTATCTGGAAAATCATTCGAGTCTTTTGTTTTTCAAGCAACTCAGAGAACGTGTCTGCTAATTCCGTTGAATTGTACTCTCCCAAGGGCTTAGTACAGTACTCTGCACATAGTAAGCGCTCAACTTCTCCTCCTGGCTCCATTGGAACTATCCAACGGAGGCCAGCCAATCCTGGTGATTAGTTGCCTTCTAGTTTATCCCTTTATTCCAGGACAACCTTGTTGGTCTCCACGATCCGATCCTGTCTGTCAATCAAAGAAACTTTCGATCCTTCAGGTGTCCTTTTTATCATCATCAATCGTATTTATTGAGCGCTTACTATGTGCAGAGCACTGTACTAAGCGCTTGGGAAGTACAAATTGGCAACATATAGAGACAGCCCCTACCCAACAGTGGGCTCACAGTCTTAAGCAAAGGCGCAAGTGGGTATTTCGGAGTCTGTCCTACTGTTAGCCTAGATGAACCTCAGCACGGCGGCTCTGGAGTTTTTAGGGAAAAGGAAAACACTTGGACGTAAAGTTATCTGTTTAGTTTGGATAATGAGTACAAACATTTCATTCATTCATTCATTCATTCAGTCGTATTTATTGAGCGCTTACTGTGTGCAGAGCACTGTACTAAGCGCTTGGGAAGTCCAAGTCGGCAACATATAGAGACGGTCCCTTCCCAACAATGGGCTCACAGTCTAGAAGGGGGAGATGGACAACAAAACATCAATCAATCGTATTTATTGAGCGTTTACTGTGTGCAGAGCACTGTACTAAGCGCTTGGGAAGTACATGTTCCTGATCCTCCAGACTGAGGGAACTAGCTTAATCGACGGATGATATGAGTCTTGTCCCGACAAACTTCTAAACTGTTATGTTGTGTCCCTTAGCCTAGTCACTGTTGGCGTGGTTTGCTCTCTCTGTATGGTTTGTAAAGGAATCGGGCTGAATGGTTAGTTGCCTGTTACCAATTGTTTGTTTATAGATTGTGGCTGGCATTTATTTCTAAGGCCTGTCTTCATTGCCTGCCATAAGCACGCTTCAGTAAGCTCTCTGCAATGCAAACTCATCCTTTAGATTTCAGTGAATGTAGTAAAGGCTTCATGTTATGCGTTAACAAGCTCAGACATTTAAATGTGACACAGCCTGGTCAAATGACCACCACCCCTGAAAAATATCTAGGAACAATATTGTTATTGGTTTTTGATAACTTGATTGGATTGTGTTTCTTCAGCTCACCATCACTGTCATCAATCAACCAATTAATGGTATTTATTGAGTGCTTACTCTTGCAGAGCACTGGACTAAGTGTTTGGGAGAATCCAATACAATGATGATAATAATAATAATAATAATGGCATTTGTTAAGCACTTACTATATGCCAGGCACTGTACTAAACGCTGGGGTGGATACAAGCCGAGTTGGTAGACGCGATCCCTGCCCACAAGAAACTTACAGTTTAAAGGAGGAGACAGACATTAAAATAGAATCAGGGATAGGTGAAATCGTAGAGTATAAGAATATTTACATAAGTGCTGTCGGGGTGGGGTATCATCATTTTGTTTTGTTGCCTGTCTCCCCCTTCTAGACTGTGAGCCTGTTGTTGGGTAGGGACTGTCTCTATATGTTGCCGATTTGTACTTTCCAAGCGCTTAGTACAGTGCTCTGCACACAGTGGAAGCAGGACTTCTCTCCTTTCACTGAAACCGCCCCGCTGCGTAGGGAATTATCTGTCTCCAGTCCCCTCCCCCTGTTTTTATTTTTAGATAGCCCCTAAGGGCCAGGGACCATGTGTATTCATTCCCAGTGTTTAGGACAGTGTTCTACACACAGTAAGTACTTAATAAATACTTAATACTTAATAAAGTCAATCAATGGTACTTATTGAGCACTTACTGTGTGCAGAGCACAGTACCAAGCACTCAAGAGAGTATAACAGAGTTGGTAGACACATTCCTTGCCCACAGCGAGCTTACAGTCTAAAAGGCTACTACTTGTCGGTCAGTCAGTTGTATTTATTGAGCGCTTACTGTGTGCACAGCACTGTATTAAGCACTAGCAAGAGGACAGTATAACAATAAACAGATACCTTCCCTGCCCACAGTGAGTTTACATTCTAGAGGGGGAGACAGACATTATAAATAAATTGCAGATATGTACATAAGTGCTGTGGGGAAATATTACTAATAATATTACTTCTAATACTAATACTACTACCATTACTACTATTGCCAGCTTGTACTTCCCAAGCACTTAGTACAGTGCTCTGCACACAGTAAGCGCTCAGTAAATACGATTGAATGAATAAAAGTACTATTACTACTACTACTACTACTACTACTACTACTACTACTACTACTACTACTACAGTGATTGGCCCATAGTGAGTATTCAGTAAGCATTTTAAAAAAATGCAAATTTGCAAAACCAGAAAATCCCTTATCATCTATCCCTTTGAAAGAATCTCTAGAAATTTCAAACCATCAGTTTCCATAATAGTAATAATTGCGGTATTTGTTCTATGCTTACTGTGTGCTTACAGTCACACAGTCCTCTAGACTGTAAACTCCTTGTGGGCAGGGAATGTATCTACCAACATTATGCTGTACTTTGCCAAGCGCTTAGTAAAGTGCTCTGCCCACAGTAAGCGTTCAGTAAATGTGCCTGATTCATTTATTGCACAAAATAATCAGACCCCACATGGGGCTTACGGTCTAAGTAGGAGGGAGCACAGGTATCAAATCCCCATTTTACAGATGAGGTAACTATGGCACAGAGAAGTTAAGTGAGTTGCCCAAGGTCACGCAGCAGGTATATAGAAATGGACAAAAGTGCTGTGGGGGTGGGAGGGATGAATAAAGGGAGCAAGTCAGGGCGACGCAGAAGGGAGTGGGAGAAGAGGAAAGGAGGGCTGACTTAGTGGCAAGAGCCCAGGCTTGGGAATCAGAGGCCGTGGGTTCTCATCCCGGCTCCGCCACTTATCAGCTGTGTGACTCTGGGCGAGTCACTTCGCTTCTCTGTGCCTCAATTCCCTCATCTGTAAAATGAGGATTAAGACTGTGAGCCCCACGTGGGACAACCTGATTTCCTTGTATCGACCCCAGCGCTTAGAACAGTGCTTTGCACATAGTAAGCGCTTAGCAAATACTATAATTATGAGTATTATATGGCAGAGTCAGGATTAGAGCCATAATAATAATAATGAGGTATTTGTTAAGCGCCTACTCTTGTGCCAAGCACTGTACTATGCACTGGGGTGGATACAAGCAAATTGAGTTAGGCACAGTCTCTGTCCCACGTGGGGTTCACAGTCTCAATCCCCATTTTACAGAGGAGGTAACTGAGGCGCAGAGAAGTGAAGTGACTTGCCCAAGGTCACACAGCAGACAAGTGGCGGAGGCAGGATTAGAACCCATGCCCTTCTGACTCCCACACACGTAGTCTTCGCTACTTCTCGCACCGCGCTGTATTAACTAGTGAGATCTCCCTAGCCTTTCAAGGACTCGGAAACATTTCTGTTTGCCCGATTGATTTGAAATCCGGAAGTCTGTTTATTTTCCTTTCTTCTTTACTTCCAAGAACTGATTGAAACTGATGTAGAGTTGGCATACACGAAGTCATATCTCTGTGATGTCAATGACAGGCACTGGGTTTTATGGCTGGGGAAAAGTGCTCAGAGGTCACGCAAACAAGCGAGGTTATGTGAAGCTAGGCTAAAGCAATCCGAAATATGTATAAGTAACCCAGATCATTTTTCTAAAATAACTCTCTGCTTTTGTCCCCCAAGTCCTCAAAGACCTCCAGTGGTTCCCTATTCCTCTCTACATCCAGAAATTCCTGACAATTGGCTTTAAAGCACTCGGTCAGCTCCCGGCTCCGCCAGTTGTCAGCTGTGTGACCTTGGGCAAGTCACTTAACTTCTCTGGGCCTCAGCTACCTCATCTGTAAAATGGGGATGAAGGCTGTGAGCCCTCCGTGGGACAACCTGATCACCTTGTAACCTCCCCAGCGCTTAGAACGGTGCTTTGCACATAGTAAGCGCTTAATAAATACCGTCATTATTATTATTATTGACCTGTTGTTCTCTTCTCCTCCTACACCCCACCTCTCATGCTCTGTTTCTCATTCATTCGTGCAATCGTATTTCTTGAGCGCTTACTGTGTGCAGAGCACTGTATTAAGCGCTTATAATAATGATGGCATTTATTAAGCGCTTACTATGCGCTAGTTCTAAGCGCTGGGGAGGTTACAGAGTGATCAGGTTGTCCCACGGGGGGCTCACGGTCTTCATCCCCATTTTACAGATGAGGTAACTGAGGCCCAGAGAAGTGAAGTGACTTGCCCAAAGTCACACAGCTGACAGTTGTTTCTCCCCCTGTGCCCTGTTCTCGTCCCTCTTGCCACCGACCTTTCCTGCCCGGAGCCCCCGCCCCCTTTGCATTTGGCGGACCACTTCCCTCCCCATCTTCAAAGCCCTTTTGAAATGGCATCTCCTCCGGGAAGCCTTCCCTGACTAGCCCCCCTTACCCCACCCCACCCACCGCACTGCGTCGCCCACTGATTATGATCTGGACCCCTTAAGCACTTGATATTCTCCCCAGCCCCACAGTACTTCTGTATATATCTTCACATTCTGCTATCTCCACAATCTGTCATTTCTGTTAATTTCTGTCTCAGCTTCTAGACTATTCTCCCTCCTACTTAGACTGGGGGCCCCATGTGGTACCTGATTATCTTGTAGCGACCCCTGATTATCTTGTAGCACTTAATAGATATCACAGTTATTAGACTGCAAGCTCCTTATGAGCAGGGATCGGGTCTACCAACGTTCTTGTATTGTATTCCCCCAAGTGCTCAATACTGCGCTCTGCACTCGGTAGATACGATTGAATGAAGAACAATAATAATAATGATGGCATTTGTTAAGCACTTACTATGTGCAAAGCACTGTTCTAAGTGCGGGGGAGGTTACAAGGTGATCAGGTTGTCCCACAGGGGGCTCACAGTCTTCATCCCCATTTTACAGATGAGGGAACTGAGGCACAGAGAAGTTAAGACTGTGAAGTTAAGAAGTTAAGACCCTTTTTAGACTGTGAGCCCACTGCTGGGTAGGGACTGTCTCTATATGTTGCCAACTTGTACTTCCCAAGCGCTTAGTACAGTGCTCTGCACACAGTAAGCGCTCAATAAATACAATTGATTGATTGATTGATTGATTAAGTGACTTGCCCAAAGTCACCCAGCTGACAATTGGCAGAGCCGGGATTTGAACCCATGACCTCTGACTCCAAAGCCCAGGCTCTTTCCACTGAGCCATGCTGCTTCTCTGAATGAATGAATGAATACCACTGATAAATTGATTAATTCATTTTCATTCATGTCTGTCTCCCCTGGTAGACTGTAAACTCCTTGAGGGCAATGACCATGTCTACTAGCTCTGTGCTCTTTGTTTTGTACTCGTCACGTGTTCACAATCGTGTAGCGTGCCAGTGGTCACTCATTAGTTGCTATTGCTATTACTAGTATTAAAATAGTAGTTAGTAAGGAACTCCTGAGTGCAGAGCACTATACTTAAGTTCTTGGGGGAGTGCAACAATGAAAAGACATGCATTCCCTGCTCTCAAGGAACTTACACTCGAACAGGAAGACAGACAGACAAAAATCATTTATAAATAGTGGGAACAGGAGAAAGAAGGACATAATAGGTAGTCATAAGAATGTCAGGTTGAAATAACTGTATAAATGATTGTACAAATAAAGTACATCTGTACAGAATTGTACATCCCCTCCCGCCCTTCAAAGCCTTACTGAAGGCCCATCTCATCCAAGGGGCCGTCCCAGATTAAGCCCCACTTTTCCTCATCTCCCACTCCCTTCCATATCACCCTGACTCGCTCCCTTTGGTCTTCCACCCTACCCCTACCCCCCCGCCAGCACTTATGTATAGATCTGTAATTTTATTTATTTATATTGATGTCAGTTTACTTGTAGAGAAGCAGCGTGGTTTAGTGGAAAGAGCCCGGGCTTTGGAGTCAGAGGGCCTGGGTTCGAGTCGCTTAACTTCTCTGTGCCTCAGTTCCCTCGTCTGTAAAATGGGGATGAAGACTGTGAGCCCCACGTGAGACAACCTGATAACCTTGTATCTGCCCCAGTGCTTAGAATAGTGCTTGGCACATAGTAAGTGCTTAACAAATACCATCTTTTTTTTGTATTGATGTCTGTCTCCCTCCCTCTACACTGTGAGCTCATTGTGGGCAGGAATCGTCTCTCTTTATTGCTGTATTGTACTTCCCCAAGCGCATAGTACAGTGCTCTGCACACAGTAAGCGCTCAGTAAATACAATTGAATGAATGAATAAATGAAATGCAAAGGGTTGTGATCTGCAGATTTGGAAGAGGAAGTCATTTCAGGTCAGGGGCAGTGTGGTCTAGTGGCTAGGGCCTGGGAATCAGAAGGACCTGGATTCTAATCCAGATTCCACCACTTGTCTGCTGTGTGACCTTGGACGGGTTACTTAACTTCTCTGTATCTCAGTTACCTCATCTGTAAATCAGGATAAAGACTATGAGCCCCATGTGGGACAGGGGCTGCGTCCAACCTGATTAGCTTGTATCTACTCCAGCACTTAGTACAGTGCCTAACACATAGTAAAAGCTTAACAAACAAGCAGGGCAAAGCAAGATTTAGAGGCAGGAGATTTCCACTAGACTATGGGAAGCAGTGTTCCTAATGGACAGAGCGTGAGCTTGGGAGTCAGAGGAGCTGGGTTCTAATCCTGGCGCTGCCATGCGCCACTTCATCATCATCATCAATCGTATTTATTGAGCGCTTACTATGTGCAGAGCACTGTACTAAGTGCTTGGGAAGCACAAATTGGCAACATATAGAGACAGTCCCTAACCAACAGTGGGCTCACAGTCTAAAAGGGGGAGACAGAGAACAAAACCAAACATACTAACAAAATAAAATAAATAGAATAGATATGTACAAGTAAAATAAATAAATAAATAGAGTAATAAATATGTACAAACATATATACATATATACAGGTGCTGTGGGGAAGGGAAGGAGGTAAGATGGGGGGGATGGAGAGGGGGACGAGGGGGAGAGGAAGGAAGGGGCTCAGTCTGGGAAGGCCTCCTGGAGGAGGTGAGCTCTCAGCAGGGCCTTGAAGGGAGGAAGAGAGCTAGCTTGGCGGATGGGCAGAGGGAGGGCATTCCAGGCCCGGGAGATGACGTGGGCCGGGGGTCGATGGCGGGACAGGCAAGAACGAGGTACGGTGAGGAGATTAGCGGCGGAGGAGCAGAGGGTGCGGGCTGGGCTGGAGAAGGAGAGAAGGGAGGTGAGGTAGGAGGGGGAGAGGTGATGGACAGCCTTGAAGCCCAGGGTGAGGAGTTTCTGCCTGATGCGCAGATTGATTGGTAGCCACTGGAGATTTTTGAGGAGGGGAGTAATATGCCCAGAGCGTTTCTGGACAAAGATAATCCGGGCAGCAGCATGAAGTATGGATTGAAGTGGAGAGAGATAGGAGGATGGGAGATCAGAGAGAAGGCTGATGCAGTAGTCCAGACGGGATAGGATGAGAGCTTGAATGAGCAGGGTAGCGGTATGGATGGAGAGGAAAGGGCGGATCTTGGCAATGTTGCGGAGCTGAGACCGGCAGGTTTTGGTGACGGCTTGGATGTGAGGGGTGAATGAGAGAGCGGAGTCGAGGATGACACCAAGGTTGCGGGCTTGTGAGACGGGAAGGATGGTAGTGCTGTCAACAGAGATGGGAAAGTTAGGGAGAGGGCAGGGTTTGGGAGGGAAGACAAGAAGTTCAGTCTTGGACATGTTGAGCTTTAGGTAGCAGGCAGACATCCAGATGGAGATGTCCTGAAGGCAGGAGGAGATGCAAGCCTGGAGAGAGGGGGAGAGAGCAGGGGCAGAGATGTAGATCTGGGTGTCATCAGCGTAGAGATGATAGTTGAAGCCGTGGGAGTGAATGAGGTCACTTGGCAGCAGTGTGACCTTGGGCAAGTCACAACTCCTCTGGGCCTCAATTTTCTCCTCTGCAAAAAGGGGTATTGAATTCCTGGGTTCCCTCCTACTTAGATTGCGAGCCCCATGTGAGACCTGAATATCTTGTATCTTCTACAGTGCATGGCATATAGTAAGCACTTCAAAAAGTACCACAATTATCATTTGTTAATTTTTTTTACAGTATTTGACTCTGCACACAGTAAGCGCTCAATAAATATGATTGGATGAATGAATGTTAGTGCTTACTATGTGCTAGACACTGTACTAAGTGCTGAGATAGGTACAACGTGACCAGGTTGGACACAGTCACTGTCCATCATGGGACTCACAATCTTAATTCCCATTTTACAGATGAGGGAACTGAGGCCCAGAGAAGTGAAGTGACTTGCCCATGGTCATACAGCAGACAATTGGTAGAGGCAGGATTAGAACCCACGTCCTTCTGACTCCCAGTCTCTGTGCTGTATCCACTAGGCGGGGCGACTTCTCTTACTATTATCACTGTTGTCATTATTTGAGAATGAGGTACAGTTATGAGGGGACCTAGCCCTCATAATTAGCTCATCTTTGATTTGGAGCAGAATTAGTCATTGGATAGCCTCCTGCCTCTCTGTTGTACGTAGCTCTGAAGGTATCAATCCATCAGGGCCATTTATTGAGCACCTATTGTGTGCAGAGCACTGTACTAAGCCCTTGGCAGAGGATCGCAGAAGCAGAAGACACATACCCTTGCCTTTAAGGAGCTTACATTCTCAGGCAGACACACATTATTTACAGATAATATGAGCATGAGGGAGAATATTGATATACCGTGGCTTAGTGGAAAGAGCACAGGCTTGGGAGTCAGAGGATGTGGGTTCTAATCCCACCTCCGCCACTTGTCTGGTGTGTGACCTTGGGCAAGTCACTTAACTTCTCTGTGCCTCAGTTACCCCATCTGTAAAATGGGGATTAAAAGTGTGAGCCCCGTGGGGGACAACCTGATTACTATCTACCCCAACACTTAAAACAGTGCTTGGCACATAGTAAGTGCTTAACAAATATTACTATTATTATCATTATTATTGATCATTAAATCAAGAACATGGTCAGATAAAGTAGATCAAGAAGCTCATTGTGGAC
Organism: Tachyglossus aculeatus; assembly: GCF_015852505.1. NCBI lineage: Eukaryota > Metazoa > Chordata > Mammalia > Monotremata > Tachyglossidae > Tachyglossus > Tachyglossus aculeatus. Next base: position 130,892,441 of record NC_052101.1, on the reverse strand, counting down.
AGGGAATGTTTCTACCACCTCTGCTATACTGTACTCTCCCAAGTGCTTAGTACAGTGCTCTGCACAAAGTAATTGCTCAATAAATATGAATTATTGATTGGCTGATGAATAAATAGATGAATAAATAACTAGTGATTATAGATAGGGGTTGAGGATGGGGATATTGCTATGGAGACAACTTGAGGTGCTGGTATTTAATCAGGTTGTTTCAATCAATCAGTTAATCATTGATATTTATTTGTACTCTCCCAAGCGCTAGTAGAGTGCTCTGCACAGAGTCAGCCCTCAATAAATACCATTGATGGATTGATTGATTGATTAAGTGCTTACTGCATGCAGAGTACTGTACTAAGCACTTGGGAGAGTACAGTACAATACAGCTGGTAGACAAAGTCCCTGCAGCGTGGCTCATTGGAAAGAGCATGGGCTTGGGAGTCAGAGGTCATGGGTTCTAATCCCGGTTCCTCCACTTATCAGCTGTGTGACTTTGGGCAAGTCACTTAACTTCTCTGTGCCTCAGTTCCCGCATCTGTAAAATGAGGATTAAGATTGTGAGCCCCATGTGGGACAACCTGATTACCTTGTATCCCCCCCAGCGCTTAGAACAGTGCCTGGCACATAGTAAGCGCTTAACAAATGCCACCATTATTATTTCCAGAGGTGGTGGGGTTTCAGAAGGACTTTGGAGATGGGTGGGGAGTTGGGGTGGGGGGAAGAAGGGTGGGGTGGGGAGAGCTCCTGATGGATTTGAAGAAGCAGTCAGAGTCAGAGGACCTGGGTTCTAATCCCAGCTCTACTGATTGCCTGCCAGGAGACCTTGTACGAATCACTTACCTTTTCTCTTCCTTTGTCTTCTCATCTGTAAGATGGGGATTCAATACCTGTTCTCCCTCCCCCCGCCCCCCAGACTGTGACTGTGGGACAAGGACTGTGTCTGGCCTGATTATTTTGTTTCCCCCCCAGCCCTTAGCACAATCCTTGGCACAGAGTAAGAGCACAACAAATGCCATTATTATTGTTATTATTATTATTACTACTACTATTCTTTGAAAGGGGAGGTAACTCCAGGAGGGGGAAAGGGTTTGAGCTAGGGATCAGAGACGAATCAGAATTAGGCAAAGCATTCTGTCTAAACAATTTGAAACTGGAGGCATGGGGAAAGGCTACTTTCCAGCCAAATCATCAAATTCAAAATTGGCTCTTTTTGCTTTCCATGCAAAACTTTTCATGCGGGTCTGCTTGCCATTAAGCTCCTCATAGGAAAATGGTTTAATTTCATCTGATCTGTCATTTTGTTCTTCATGCCACCAGACTAAGAAAGACCTTTCTGCAAAATGCAGCGTGTGTTCTATTAACTGCATCGTACTTTCGTTCTACAGCATTCTCTAGAAACTGTGGACATAAGCAGCTGGCTTCTGCAATTGGACCTCCAATAGCCTTCAATGTTCACTCTGAGCGAATCTCAGAACGGTGCTCACAGCCAATCGACTGTGCATTAGATCATGTAAAATTCTATATGATTTCCGTCACGTAATTTCTAATTGAAATCAATTGTGCAACCACCTCATTCATTACAGTGCAACTTGCCACCATAAAAGTAGCATCGGGTAATATTTCATTGAGCTGCCGGGAAAAAGGCTTGATAGAAAAACAGATGCAATTGTTGGAACTATTTCATATCTCTTGGTTCACAGAGGGACCAGGAGGATTCCACAACCCCACTAAACAATATCTGTGTCCTTCCGCTTGGGATAAGAGACTTGAAATGCTGAGGCTCAAACTGGAATTCAAAAAATTTATGCCTCAGCATTTCATGTCTCATCCCATGTGGAAGGACATAGATATTGTTTAGTGGGGTTGTGGAATTCTGTGCTGAGCGCTGGGGTAGACACAAGGTAATCAGGTCAGACGCAGTCCCTGGCCTACATGAGGCCCACAGTCTTATTCCCCGTTTTACACATGAGGGAACTGAGGCCCAGAGAAGTGAAGTGACTTGCCCATGGTCACACAGCAGACACGTGGCAGAGCCAGAACTAGAACCCAGGTCCTTCCAGGCCTTGCTGTATCCACTAGGCCATGCTGACTGTAATTTTGGCTCTGTGACCTGCCTGTTGCGTGACTTCGAGCAAGTCTCTTAAATCTGGTATTTTAAGAAGTGCGTAGTAGATGCCAGGCACTGGGCTAAGTGCTGGGGTAGACCCAGGATAATCGGGTTGGTCACAGCCCTTGTCCCAGCTGGGGCTCCCAGTCTAATGGGGCGGGAGAGGAGAGCCCCATTTTACAGATGAGGAAACAGAAGCGCAGAGAAGTCATGCGCTTAGCACAGCGCTCCGTGCTCAATAAATAGTACCGATAGAGCACGCTGAGCAGAAGGAAACTCCAAAAGGACACATTGGAAAACAACCTCAGAGGGCTCTGGGGAGCTGTGGAATATTGGGAAACAAAACCACAGACAGAGCAACTGAGAATGAGACCAAAAGGCAAAGCCACAGAAACTACAAGAGGAATCCCAGAGGCAGACTGCCTTAAGGGATTGTGCTCTGCACACAGTAAGCGCTCAATAAATACGATTGATTGATTAAGGGCAGAGTGGGGAGAAAGGCACTGTGGGGGTTGGGAAGGCTCAGAGTTGTTAAACAAAATGTCATTTGGTTCAGCCCGCCCCCACCATCCCGAAAGTTCAAAACAAAGTTAGGATATTTACTGGCCGCCTCCTAGCAGTGATACTATTCATGGGCAGGGAATGTGTCCATCAGCTCTGTTAACAGTGTTATATTCGACTCTCCCAAGCGCTTAGTACAGGGCTCTGCCCACAGTAAACGCTAAATAAATACGATCGATTGATATTAAGCACTTACTGTGGGCAGAGCCCTGTACTTAGCCCTGGGAAAGAGTAGACGGGTGAGAATTAGAAATGACTCCTGTCCCACAGTAGGGCTCACAACATACGAGGGGGTAGATACAAGATAATCAGATGGGACACAGTCCTGCCCCTGCCCTGCCCCCACGGCTCCCTCCAGTCATAGCCCCGTCTCCCTCTTCCCATTCCTTTCCAAAGTACTTGGGAGTTGCCTTCTCTTCCTCTCCTCTTCTCTCCTTGACACCCTCCTCCCTCCTCCAATCTGTCTTCCATCCTCTTCACTCTGTAGAAACCGCCCTCTCAAAGTTCACCAAACTTCAGCAGCCAGAGAGATAAGAGGAGAACCGGGAGAGAGTGCTTAGTACAGTGCTCTGCACACAGTAAGCGCTCAATAAGTACGATCGATTGAGAGAGCAGTGCCAGGGAAACCAGGATTAGATGCCTGTTCTCCTTCCTAGTTAGACTGTGAGCCCCATGTGGGACAGAGACTGTTTCCGGCTAGATTATCTTGTATCTACCCCAATCAATCAATCAATCAATCGTATTTATTGAGCGCTTACTGTGTGCAGAGCACTGTACTAAGCGCTTGGGAAGTACAAGTTAGCAACATATAGAGACAGTCCCTACCCAACAGTGGGCTCACAGTCTAAGTCTAACAGTCACAGTCTAACCCCAGTGTTTTGCACAGTGTTTATTTCGCAACCCTGCCTGCCTATTCAACAGTCGCGGGTTTTTTATTTATTTTTTTTATTCCAGTTCGAGCCGGGCCTGGGAGTCAGAGGATCTGGGTTCTAATTTGTTTGAAGCACTTACTATATGCCAGGCACATAGTATTGTATGTGTTAAGCACCACCTGTGTGCCAGGCACTGTGCTAAGTGCTGGGGTAGACACAGGATAATCAGGTCGGACAAAGTCCCTGCCCCACATGAGGCTCACAGTCTTAATCCCCAAGGTCGCACAGGAGAAAAGTGGTGGAGCCAGGATTACAACCCTGGTCCTTCTGTTAATGGTATTTATTAAGTGCTTACTACATACCGGGCAACGTTCTCATCCTGGCTCCACCACTTTGCTGCTGTGTGACCTTTTGGCAAGTTGCTTAATTTCTCTGTGCCTCCGTTTCTTCATCTGTACAGTGAGGATTAAATCCCCGCTCTCCCTCCCTCTTAGAACGTGAACCCCATGTGGAAGAGGGACTGTGTCCGACCCGATTGGATTCTACCTTCCTGAGCTCATGGCCCAGGGCTTGGCACGTAGTAAGTGTTTAATAAATATTGTCATTATTATTAATAAATCCTCTACGCAGGCTCATGGCTCTGCAACAGAAGGAAGGCTTATCCTTTGCTCTTGATGGGAGACTGCAATAAAAATGGTCCTGTGCTGAAATTCAATTCAAATCGATCCTATTTATTGAGCGCTTACTGTGTGCAGAGAACTGTACTAAGTGCTTGGAAAGCACAATTCAGCAATAAAGAGAGACAGTGGATATCAGCTCCTCTCTGCCTCCTCAAATCACGTTCTGCTTTTTCAACTGTACCATTTCAATTTTGTTTGAGTGAAGAAGGAACCCTTCAGTCTAGGAGATGCATACATCTCAATGAAGTAGGAAGACTGTGTTTTGATAGCAATACTGCTGCCACAAAGAAATTCAGTGTCCTTGCCAAATGATTATGGCTACCAGTCGTCTTCTGGGTTTTATTTCTGTCTTTCAGTTGTACAGATGATGGTTGTATTGCTAAGTGGCTTATGAGAAATGGGGTTGAATTGCAAAGAAAATATAATTTCCTTTTAATTTGATTTAATTTAGTGAGGCTTCCTTTCCAGAAAAAGTTGCAGTTAAAGCAGCGTGGCTCAGTGGAAAGAGTACGGGCTTTGGAGCCAGAGGTCATGGGTTCAAATCCCGGCTCCGCCACTTGTCAGCTGTGTGACTTTGGGCAAGTCACTTAACTTCTCTGGGCCTCAGTTCCCTTATCTGTAAAATGGGGATTAAGTCCGTGAGCCCCACGTGGGATAATCTGATCATCTTGTATCCCCCCAACACTTAGAACAGTGCTTTGCAAATAGTAAGCGCTTAACAAGTACCATTATTATTATCATTATTATTTAGCGGCTGGGTGCCTGAAATAACATCCAGTGGGGGGAAGTCCATTTTGCTAAGTGTTGAAATAATTTGAAGTTTCATTGACAAGATGTTTTGAACTCAGGGGCCTATAGAGAGTAAAGAGGAAGGTGCCTTTGACCTCTGGTTTGGTGTAGGACTGTTTGTAGGGCAAAGGAGTAAAACAAAAAATAAGGCCCTCTCAAAACATAGCCAGGGTTATATCGCTGCTACCAGATAATGGATTGATCAAGGGATCCAGAGACAAGTCAAGATAAATTAGATGCTTAATTTACACACCAGCCTTTGCAGACAGAACTAATTACACAAAGACAGTTTGATAAAGTAAAATGAGACCATGCACACATTAGCAATTGCTCACTTCCATGAAATTATTAATGATACATGGGCTCCGGGCTTTGATTCTTTGCCTGAATGATTATGCAACGGAACCAGAGAAAATCCATGCCATAAAACAAGGTGGCGGAGAATGTGGAATAGATTGCTCTCTATTTCAGCCTCCAAACGGCGACAGAGGTAAAGAAACAGGAGATTGTCAGCTCCTTGAGGTCAGGGAATGTGTGACTCCCCTCTGTTGTACTCTTCCAAGCACTTAAACCTGTGCCTAGCGATCGATAGGTGCTCAGACAGTACCACTGATGGTTTGACTAATCAATTGATTGATTGCTTGATTCATTCCTAGCCACACAAAGCTGTGAATCATTCTTCTCCAAGGGTGGCGTGGAATTCTTCCTGGATAGCGATTGATTGATTGATGGATGGAGTGCATGGGTCCAGGAAAGGGCTGTTCCCAAGGGAAAAAATCCCCAAAGTCAGAAATAATGTTTTTCCTCCATCATGAACAATATATGTTGATCCCCTACTGCATGCAGAACACTGTACTGTACTGTGTGCAGACTGTTGGGCTGGAATCTCAGGAGTTGCAATCTAGTCACGATAGCAAAGGTGTTTATTGAGCATCCACTGCTCAACAAAGCAGTAAAGTAAATAAATGAATAATAAATAAACATAGGATGCAATGCATTGAATGAGGTGCTCAGGAAAGTAGAGCAGAAGCGTGAAACACGTTCTCTGCCCTCAAGGAGCTTGTGTTCCTATTGGGGGAGGTGAACGTGGCTCAGTGGAAAAGAGCCCAGGCTTTGGAGTCAGAGGTCATGGGTTCGAATCCTGGCTCCGCCACATGTCTGCTGTGTGACCTTAGGCAAGTCACTTCACTTCTCTGAGCCTCAGTTACCTCATCTGGAAAATGGGGATAAGACTGTGAGCCCTACGTGGGACAACTTAATCACCTTGTATCCCCCCCAGCGCTTAGAACAGTGCTCTGCACATAGTAAGCGCTTAACAAATGCCATTATTATTATTATTATTATTTACAAGTGGGGAAATCAGAATGAATCAATTGACTGTCCAACCAATTCTGTGTGTTTATGTATTGACACCTGTCTACTTGTTTTGTTGTCTGTCTCCCCCTTCTAGACTGTGAGCCCGTTGTTGGGTAGGGTCTGTCTCTGTTGCTGAACTGTACTTTCCAAGCGCTTAGTGCAGTGCTCTGCACACAGTAAGTGCTCAATAAATATGATTGAATGAATGAATGTATGCCTATATACTAATCATTCATATTTTTCAATCAGTCCTATTTATTGAGCACTTGCTGTATGCAGAACACTGAACTAAGTGCTTGGGAGAGTAATAATGTAATGTAATGTAATAATGGTATTTGTTAAGCGCTTACTATGTGCAAAGCACTGTTCTAAGCGCTGGGGGGGATACAAGGTGATCAGGTTGTCCCACGTGGGGCTCACAGTCTTAATCCCCATTTTACAGATGAGGGAACTGAGGCTCAGAGAAGTTAAGTGACTTGACCAAGGTCACACAGCAGACATGTGGCAGAGCTGGGATTCGAACCCATGACCTCTGACTCCCAAGCCCGGGCTCTTTCCACTGAGACACGCTGCTTCTCTAGTACAATACATCACAGTTGGTAGACAAGTTCCCTGCCGGCAATGAGCTTACAGTCTAGAGGGGGAAGCAGCCAATAATATAAATAAATTACGGATATTCATTCCTTCATTCAATCGTATTTATTAAGCACTTTCTGTGTGTAGACCACCGTACTAAGTGCTTGGGAAAGAACAATACAGCAATAAACAGTGACAATCCATGCCCACAACGAGCCCACAGTCTTGGGTGGGGGGAGGCACCCATCAATACAAATAAATAAAATTAGAGATCTATACATAAGTGCTGTGGGGCCGGGGTAAAAGGAGCAAGTCAAGGTGACACAGAAGCGAGCGGGAGATGAGGAAAAGTGGGGCTTAGTCTGGGAAGGCCTCTTGGAGGAGACGTGCCTTCAATAAGGCTTTGAAGTGGGGGAGGCTTGAATAAAGGCCAAAATAAAAGTGCAAGGGGGGGGGCATGAATGGAGAGGGAGAAGAGGAAATGAGGGCTTAGTGTGTGTGTATATATATATATATATATATATATATATATATGTGTGTGTGTGTGTATATGTATATATATACATATATATACATATATACATATATATGTGTGTGTGTGTGTATATATATATATACATATATATACATACATATCTATCCTATTTATTTTATTTTGTTAGTATGTTTGGTTTTGTTCTCTGTCTCCCCCTTTTAGACTGTGAGCCCACTGTTGGGTAGGGACTGTCTCTATGTGTTGCCAATTTGTACTTCCCAAGCGCTTAGTACGGTGCTCTGCACATAGTAAGCGCTCAATCAATACGATTGATGATGATGATGATGATGGTGAGCCCAAAATAAGATGCCTTATTAGTGACTGTTTATGATCCCGTGAACAACAAGAAGGAAGAGACTCGTGAGGCACTGATGGGCCCTACCTGAGACAGGTGATTGTGGAGCCCTGTCAGGGTGGAGCATGGAGGGAGGCCTGGCTTTCTCTCCCTGCTCTACCCTGTAACAGGCCTGGACCAATGGGCCTTGGTGGAGAGGAGCGAATGAGTGAGGGTGCGTCTGTGTCACTCCCTTGCACGTTGGTAAAACTAAGTAAAAAACTTTCCACAGTAACCTTGGTGATCAGAGGTGTCGTTTGACTCCTACTCCGTGTCACTGAGGCTCCCCTGATCCAGGAAGGTCCTGGTTGGTGTGAACCGGGGGCCCACGACAATATACACATACATACATGCGGAGGGAGAGTACAAATAATAATAATAAGAAGAAGAATGGCATTTAGTAAGCGCTTCCTATGTGCAATGCACTGTTCTAAGTGCTGGGGAGGTTACAAGGTGATCAGCTTGTCCCACGGGGGGCTCACAATCTTCAGCCTTATTTTCCAGATGAGACAACTGAGGCCCAGAGAAGTGAAGCGACTTGCCCAAAGCCACGCAGCTGACAATTGGCGGAGTCAGGATTTGAACCCCTGACCTCAGACTCCACAGCCCACGCTCTTTCCACTGAGCCACGCTGCTTGAATAAACGTGATAGCGCCAGAGGTGGCTGATGGGCTGATATGACTTGGGTATTGAGAGTTAGTCAAGGAAGACTTTCTGGAGGAGGTGGGATTTACTGAGGGCTTGGATAGTGCAGAGAGCTGTGGTGGGACTGATTTGGAGGGGCAGGGGAGGAAAGTCCACGGTTACATACCTGGTAAGCCCCCCACATACCATAGGGATCAATCAATTAATCAGTCAATCATATCCAGAGGACCTGGGTTCTAATGCCAACTCCGTCATGTGCAAGCTGTGTGACCTTGGATAAGTCACTTAATTCCTCTGGGAAGTTATCTCATCTGTAAAATGGAGATTCAATTCTGTTCTCCCTCCTACTTAGACTGTGATCCCTTCGTGGGATAGGGACTGTGTCTGACCTGATTATCTTATATCCAACCCAATACTTGGAACAGTGCTTGACTCACTCATTCATTCATTCATCAATCGTATTCATTCATTCATTCATTCAATCATATTTATTGAGCACCTACTGTGTGCAGAGCACTGTACTAAGCGCTTGGGAAGTACAAGTTGACAACATATAGAGACGGCCCCTACCCAACAACGGGCTCACAGTCTAGACTCAGTGTAAAGGCTTAACAGACACCAGAATTATTAATTCTTATTATTTCATTCATTCATTCAATCATATTTATTGAGTGCTTACTGTGTGCAGAGCACTGTACTAAGCATTTGGGAAGTACAAGTCAGCAACATATAGAGACGGCCCCTACCCAACAACGGGCTCACATTCTAGACTCAGTGTAAAGGCCTAACAAACACCAGAATTATTAATTATTATTATTTCATTCATTCATTCAATCATATTTATTGAGTGCTTACTGTGTGCAGAGCACTGTACTAAGTGTTTGGGAAGTACAAGTCGGCAACATATAGAGACGGCCCCTACCCAAAAACGGGCTCACAGTCTAGACTCAGTGTAAAGGCTTAACAAACACCAGAATTATTAATTATTATTATTTCACTCATTCATTCAATTGTATTTATTGAGCGCTTACTGTGTGCAGAGCACTGTACTAAGTGCTTGGGAAGTACAAGTTGGCAACATATAGAGACGGTCCCTACCCAACAGTGGGTTCACAGTCTAGAAGGGGGCTGCGGGCCCATTCATTCATTCATTCATTCATTCATTCAATCGTATTTATTGAGCACTTTCTGTGTGCAGAGCACTGTACTAAGCGCTTGGGAAGTACAAGTTGCAACATATAGAGATGGTCCCTACCCAACAACGGGCTCACAGCCTAGAAGGGGGCTGCGGGCCCATGTGGGGAGAATGGACGAAAGCAGAACACCCAACCACATGAAATAATAATAATAATAATAACATTTATTAAGCGTTTCCTAGGTGCAAAGCACTGTTCTAAGTGCTGGGGAGGTTACAAGCTGATCAGGTTGTCCCAAAGGGGGCTTACAGTCTTAATCCCCATTTTACAGCTGAGATAACTGAGGTACAGAGAAGTGAAGTGACTTGCCCAAAGTCACACAGCTGACGAGTAGCGGAGCGGCGATTTGAACCCATGACCTCTGACTCCAAAGCCCGGGCTCTTTCCACTGAGCAGCGCTGCTTCTCAGCTTCTCAGAAATAGGGAACTGTGGACAGAAAAAAAACAACAATGCTTGAAAAATACGACGTAGCCAAACCTCCAATATAGTGGCAGAGCAGGCAAACGCAGGAGGCAGGTCAGCCAAATCAATCAATCAATCAATCAGTAGTATTTATTGAGCGCTTACTGTGTGCAGAGCACTGTACTAAGCGCTTGGGAAGTACAAGTTGGCAACATATAGAGACGGTCCCTACCCAACAGTGGGCTCACAGTTTTAAAGGGGGAGACAGAGAACAAAACCAAACATACTAACAAAATAAAATAAATAGGATAGGTACAAATAATATAAATAAATAAATAAATAGAGTAATAAATATGTACAAACATATATACATATATACAGGTGCTGTGGGGAAGGGAAGGAGATAAGATGGGGTGATGGAGAGGGGGACAAGGGGGAGATCATCTTCAAAAGGGGGATAAGAACCTGTTCTCTCTCTGGCCCTCAGCCTGTCAGTCCTGTGAGGGGGAGAGGATCCATTCTTTCACTCGATGGGATTTCTTGAGCGCTGAATGCGTGCAGGGCACTGTACTAGGCGCTTGGGAAGTGTACTAGGCACCAAAGGAAATGGGGAACGGTCTTGAAGGAGAGACTTCGGGGAGATTGACACAGAAACAGCTCCAGGCATTGTCGGTAACATTTGCAACAGTGCAGACGAGGGGCAAGGACTGTCAGTCAAACATCAGTCTTAGCAGTAGCAACAACATCTTCAAACCAAAAACTCTCTCTCTCTCTCTCTCTCTCTCTCTCTCTCTCACTCACACACACACATTCATTCATTCAATCGTATTTACTGAGCGCTTGCTGTGTGCAGAGCACTGTACTAAGCGCTTGGGAAGTACAAGTCGGCAACAGAGACGATCCCTCCCCTCAAGGGGCTCACATGCACATATACACACACACATCATCATCATCATCAATCGTATTTATTGAGCGCTTACTATGTGTAGAGCACTGTACTAAGCGCTTGGGAAGTACAAGTTGGCAACACATAGAGACAGTCCCTACCCAACAGTGGGCTCACAGTCTAAAAGGGGGAGACAGAGAACAAAACCAAACATACTAACAAAATAAAATAAATCGAATAGATATGTACAAGCAAAATAAATAAATAAATAGAGTAATAAATATGTACAAACATATATACATATATACACACACACACACATATACACATGTTTATATATAAAATATATACACACTCACTGCCATATGTTGGTAAATTATCTTTCCTTTCACGTAGAGGGGTAAGTAAAAGATCAATCAATCAATCGTATTTATTGAGTGCTTACTGTGTGCAGAGCACTGTACTAAGCGCTTGGGAAGTTCAAGCTGGCAACATATAGAGACAGTCCCTACCCAACAGTGGGCTCACAGTCTAGAAGGGGGAGACAGAGAACAAAACCAAACATACTAACAAAATAAAATAAATAGAATAGATAGGTACAAGTGATAAATAAATAAATAGGGTAATAAATATGAACAAACATATATACACATATACAGGTGTTGTGGGGAAGGGAAGGAGGTAAGATGAGGGGGACGAGGGGGAGAGGAAGGAAGGGGCTCAGTGTGGGAAGGCCTCCTGGAGGAGGTGAGCTCTCAGTAGGGCCTTGAAGGGAGGAAGAGAGCGAGCTTGGAGGATGGGCAGAGGGAGGGCATTCCAGGCCCGGGCGTCTATGGTGGCGCGCTCTGAGGAGAGGATCCTTCCGGGAGCAGCAAGGCCGCGCGGTGTGATGGCGGGCGGGCGGGCGGGCCTCTCGGGAACGGAGTCCTGGGCGTCTGTGGCGGCGCTCTGAGGAGAGGATCCTTCCGTGAGATCGTTTAAACAAAGTCTCTTTTCCCATACAGAACACCCTGTAAAGTGCAGTAATGCGTTCCTGAGTGGCCAAAAACTGACCCAAACCATATGACTATGTTAAAACCCAGTGGTAAAAAGCACAAGGTGATTATGTGACTCAATAGCATTGTGAATAGGAACCAATAACAGAAGATTCTGTGTGGACGTATGTAAATAGATGTCTTAATTTTCTTGTCCACAGTGTCATCTCTCATATTCTCTTATATGTGTTGCCAACTTGTACTTCCCAAGCGCTTAGTACAGTGCTCTGCACACAGTAAGCACTCAATAAATACAACTGATCGATTGATTGATTCTCTTTCGAGAAAGGGCACCTTGGGCTGATAGACTAGAGATGCCTATGCTAAATAGAAATGGGCTCCAATCACGTTGTTTATGGCCATCAAAGTATTTCAATGGAAGGGGCTGGGAAGTGCTTATTTTATGGTAAACTCTGCAATATTATCTCCAGGTGAGAGAGCACAGACAGTAATATCCACTGATACTACTGCTTACGCATACACACACACACACAAAACAATTCCCTGGAATAACCTTCTCTTAACTCTGTTGCCATTAATAGCGTGTGTGTGTGTGTTTGTGTGAATAGTAAACATAAATATTTTGTACAGGGTAATGTACGAGGTGCTTGAGGAACATAAAGAAGGCATATATAGGACACCTTCAAGAAAATTACATTCTAAGGGGAAAGACAAGTAGAGATAGAGGGGTGAATATTCAATTGTTCCAAGAATGTGAAAGAAGACATCATTTAAAGACATGCATGGATAAATCAATCCATCACAAATGAACCCGACGGGATCCCAGGAGTGCCGAGGTGGTTCAGTGTGCGCTCATAAATCATCATCATCATCATCAATCGTATTTATTGAGCGCTTACTATGTGCAGAGCACTGGACTAAGCGCTTGGGAAGTACAAATTGGCAACATATAGAGACAGTCCCTACCCAACAGTGGGCTCACAGTCTAAAAGGGGATATGAATAAATATTATTCATTGATTGATTGGGTCTGATTGAGATTGTGGGTTGAACTTTCTTTGACTTCCACCTCACTATCTACCCAGCTCCAGGCCTAGTGACTTCCTTCTAGGCATCCAAGAGAGTCCCTGCTCCACCACTTGCCTGCTGTGTGACCTTGGGCCAGTCAGTTGACCTCTCTGGGTCTCAGTTCCCTCATCTAGAAAATTGGGATATGATACCTGTTCTCCCTCACTCTTAGACTGTGAGCTTTATGTAAAACAGGGACTGTGTCTGACTTGATTATCTTGCATGGACAGCAGTGTTTTGTATGGTGCTTGGCACAGGGTAAACCTCTATTACATGACATTAAAGAAAGAAAAAAACCCAGCAACCTCTATGGTCATTGCCCATTGGAACTCTGCCTCAACTCATGTCACCCAGTGGACAAATAGGCCTTTTTGGTTTTACATGGCAGTCTCTATGGGAGTGAGAACCAGTCAGAACTAAAAATGAATACCCTTGAGGACTAAAGCACATTAGACGTCAGTTTTAGTAAACCACCTAGCCATACACACTTGTTCCCTAATGATGAGTTAGCCTATAGAAATCAATACATTATTCAAGCGTCCAGGCAATGTAGATTTCCCTTCAGTTTTTTTTCATCTTTGTTAATGCCAAAATAATTTCAGGATTTCCAAAGGACGCAGCATAGAAACTTGAGGTCCGTTTTCCAGCCTCCCTACTTTAACCTGCACCCTAAACTCTCGGCATGAATGAGGCACCCCACACACTCCCCCTTTTCAGAAGCAGTTATTCTTTCTTGCCACCCTGTCTAGGTTTCTCGGGATTGGTTTGTGACTCCTCCAGAGTAAGTGAAATAAATATCCATCTTTGGATGAAATAATAATAATGATGATAATGATAACTGTGGCATTTGTTAAGCACTTGTTATGTACCAAGGACGGTACTAGAAGCAGCGAAGTAGAGAAGCAGCGTGGCTCAGTGGAAAAAGCACGGGCTTTGGAGTCAGAGGTCATGGGTTTGAATCCCGGCTCTGTCACATGTCTGCTGTGTGACCTTGGGCAAGTCACTTAACTTCTCTGAGCCTCAGTTACCTCACCTGTAAAATGGGGATTAAGACCATGAGCCCTACGTGGGACAACTTGATCACCTTGTATCCCCCCAGCGCTTAGAACAGTGATTTGCACATAGCCATCATTATTATTATTATTATTAGGCAGTGGGGTAGATACTAGGTAATCAGGTTGGATACAGTCCCTGTCCCACATGGGGCTCACAGCCTAAGCAGGAAGAAAAACAGGCATTTGAAATCCATCAAAGGCATTTATTGAGCACCTACTGTATGTAGAGCACTGTACTGAGCACTTGGGAAAGTACAGTACAACAGAATGAGCGACACATTCCCTGCCCATAGCAAGTTTAAGTCTAGAGAGAGAGCCTGTTTCAGACACAGTCTAAAACAGTTTCAGATCCTGACAGAGGGAAACCCACACACACTATACATTGGACAACCAATCAATCAGTAGTATTTACTGAGCCCCAACTGTTGTGCAGAACGCTGGTGTAAGTGCTCCGGAGACTACAATTGAGTACTACTCTTTCAGCCTCCCCATGGCTCTCCCTGCTCCCTGCCTCTCCAGGCACAATTTGGAGACACAGGCCAGTGGAAGAGTTGGGATTAGAACCCATGTCTCCTGATTTGCAGTTTCATGCTTGTTTCACTAGGCTGCCTCATCAGTGCCTCTAAAGCTGGCTGAAATATTTTCTATTTTTGAAAGAAATCTTTTCTCACCATGCTTGTGCTATACATGGCAAGGGAAGCACCTACAAGTAGAGAATACTGATTTTACACTCTAATGAGGGAGACAGACAAAAATAACTCACAAACATTTCCCCTATCTGTAATTTATTTTAATGTCTGCCTCCCTTTGTAGACTGCTTTCTCCATAGTCAAAGCCCTCCTAAAATCCCTCCTGCTCCTTGACTGAAGCCTTCCCTAATTAATCCCCAACACCTTAATCACCCATCCTTTCAACCCATATATTTTTTTTCCTAGCCCAACACGTACATATCTAAATACTTTTCATTTGTATATTCAATGACTTAATCTGCTTTTGCACCCTGAGATCATCCAACTAACAACTGTGGTACTTCTTTAGGGCTTACTATGTGCCAAGCATGGTACTAAGCATTGGGGTAGATACAAGAGAAGCAGGATGGACACAGACGCCATCCCACAAGTGACTCACAGTCTAAATAGGAGGGAGTAGGATTTAATCCCCATTTTACAGATGAGGAAACTGAGGCCCAGAGAAGTGAAGTGACTTTCCTAAGGTCACACAGCAGAACACTGGCGGAACTGGGATTAGAACCCACGGTCTCTGACTCCCAAGTCTGAGCAGTTTTTCCCCTAGGCCACACTATGCTCTCCTATCAATCAATGGCATTCATTGAATGCTGGCT
Source organism: Tachyglossus aculeatus (assembly GCF_015852505.1). Taxonomy (NCBI): domain Eukaryota; kingdom Metazoa; phylum Chordata; class Mammalia; order Monotremata; family Tachyglossidae; genus Tachyglossus; species Tachyglossus aculeatus. The sequence continues at coordinate 130,877,048 of NC_052101.1, read as the reverse complement.
GTGTGCAGAGCACTGTGCTAAACACTTGAGAGAGTAAAATACAACAGAATCAGTAGATGTGATTCATGCTCACAGGGAGTTTACAATCTACAAGGGGCGACAGACATTAAAATAAATTACAGATAGGGGAAATAGTACAGTATATTTGTAAGTCATTTTTGTCTGTCTCAAGAGTGTAAAATCAGTATTCTCTAGTTGCTTCCCTCACCACATATAGCACAAGCATAATGAGAGAGGATCCCGGTGAAAGATGGAAAATGTGTCGTCCAACTTTAGAAACATTGGTGATGCAGCCTAGCAAAACAAGCATGAAACTGCAAGGCAGGAGACACGGGTTCTAATCCCAATTCTTCCACTGGCCTGCTGTGTAGCCCTGGCAAATCACATAACCTCTCTGGGCCTCAATTTCTTCATCTGAAAAATAGGGATTACAATTCTTACTCCCTCCCTCCACACTCTCTTAGATTGTGAACCCTCTGTGGGATAGATACTACGGCCTCTCTGATCATCTTGCATCTGCCCCAGTGCTTGAAACATAGTATGCGCTTAATGGATTCCATTAAAAAAAATCAAAGGGCAAGTCACTACAGAAGCTGCTGTAGTTCTAAATATTCTCTTTCTCAATTCCTGTTCTTAAATTAAATAGTTTCACAGCGTCTTTTGGTTCTCAAAACTGCTAATTACTTTTTTTTATATTACCTCTAAATGTATTAACCATAATAAAACTCTTCTGTTTCTGTAATGTGTTCTGCTCATCTCATACACATCCATTACACATGCCTAGGACAGCTATTACTCTTAAATAAATGGTTTCATAACTATTCAACCATTCGCAATGAATTCTTTCAAGTTAAAATTAGTTACTCAAGTCACCTAAAAATTAGTCAGCTAAGACTCAGTTCATAAAGCATAACCCTGTGGTGGTAATTTCTGTTATGGATCACATAGCAAATAAAAAGAAAAATCTTTGAAAGTCATGGTTCCGATACTGCGGATGAAAAATACCGTATGCTTGCAAAAAGTTTTTGGATGAAATGAATACCAAAGCTTCCTCGGTGCCTTGGAAGGATTTTGAGCTGAATTGAGTCATGAGACTTGATTTGGACAGATTTGAGCTGTTCTGTAAAGCCATGTAGGAAGAATTTCCATTTTATAAACCGCTTAGGGAGATTTAGAAACCTGATTTTAATTCTGTTTAGCTTAGAGTAGGATACAAATGTGGACATCTGTTTTGAGGAAGGCAGATTTACTGTAGGATAAGACTGTGACCCCCACTGACGTTTGATACTAACAAGATGTTGCTCTAATGAGTCCTCATACCTTCCTCAACAGGCATTTATTGTCAGTGCCAAATAGCACATCAGGATTAAAACAGAGCTATGACCCCTTCATCAGCCCCTGGAACAGCATTTCTCGGGCGCTGACTTTGTATAACAGGCTATCATAAGCCCTGGGAGATTTCCAAGAAGGTGGAAAAGGCATTGTCCCTGGCCCTCAAGTATCTCCCAGTCCTCATTCGTGGACTTGTGCAAGCACATTTCAATCGGGACATCTGTTTCCTACCGAACAATTCTACATACAATATTCAGCCTTCCTTGGGCATTTTGATACGTTCAATGTATACAATCTACACTGCCAGTCTCCCGCATTTGACTATAAGCTCCTTGAGGGCAGGGATCTTAGCTTTTACTCTAATTGCACTCAATAGGTGCTCAGTACAGTGCTCTGCACACCGTATACAGTCTTCTAGACTGTGAATCCATTGTTGGGTAGGGACCATCTCTAGATGTTGCCAACTTGTATAATAATGATGGCATTTATTAAGCGCTTACTATGTGCAAAGAGCACTGTTCTAAGCGCTGGGGAGTTTACAAGGTGATCAGGTTGTCCCATGTGGGGCTCACAGTCTTAATCCTCATTTTACAGTTGAGGTAACTGAGGCACAGAGGAGTGAAGTGACTTGCCCAAAGTCACACAGCTGACAAGTGGCGGAGCCGGGATTTGAACCGATGACCTCTGACTCCCAAGCCCGGGCTCTTTCCACTGAGTCATGCTGTACTTCCCAAGCGCTTAGTACAGTGCTCTGCACACAGGAAGCGCTTAATAAATACGATTGAATGAATGAGTATACACTCAATAAATACTGATAATGAAGGAGACAATAAATACTGATGATGAAGAAGACATTTTAAGGTGTTATTTTACATCTGTTGACCATAACACACTGAGAATAAGCATGGCCTAGTGGAAAGAGACCAGGCTTGGGAGTCAGAGAATCCGACTTCTAATCCTAAAAATAATAATAATAATAATGGCATTTATTAAGTGCTTACTATGTGCAAAGCACTGTTCTAAGCACTGGGGAGGTTACAAGGTGATCAGGTTGTCCCACGGTGGGGGCTCACAGTCTTCATCCCCATTCTACAGATGAGGGAACTGAGGCCCAGAGAAGTGAAGTGACTCACCCAAAGTCACACAGCTGACAATTGGTGGAGCCGGGATTTGAACCCATGATCTCTGACTCCAAAGCCCATGCTCTTTCCACTGAGCCACGCTGCTTCTCTAGGTCTGCCATTTGTCTGCCATTTGCTCCTCTAGGTCCTGGGTCTGCCATTTGTCTGCTGTGTGACCTTGGGCATGCCACTTAACTTCTCTGTACCTCTGTGACTTTATCTGTAAAATGGGGATTAAGACTGAGAGCCCATTATGAGACATGGACTGTGTCTGATCTGAATAGTTTGTATCTACCTCAGAGCTTAGAATAGAGCCTGCCACACAGTAAGCTTTTAACAAATACCATAAAAAACATACAATTTGCTCATTCTGTATGGAAAGAAAATAAATATGAATCCTTAGCAGGGCATATAAGCATACTCAGCCATGCGAGCATATTCTGTCTGCATACAAACTCCCAGCCATCTAATCAATCAATCAGTCAGTAGTGTTTCTTAAATGCCTTCTGAGTGCAGAGCATTGTAGTAAATGCTACTAGACTGTAATAATAATAATAATAATAATAATAATAATAATAATAATGGCATTTATTAAGCACTTACTATGTGCAAAGCACTGTTCTAAGCACTGGGGAGGTTACAAGGTGATCAGGTTGTCCCACGGGGGTGTTACAGTCTTAATCCCCATTTTCCAGATGAGGGAACTGAGGCACAGAGAAGTTAAGTGACTCGCCCAAAGTCACATAGCTGACAATTGGCGGAGCCGGGATTTGAACCCATGACCTCTGACTCCAAAGCCCGGGCTCTTTCCACAGAGCCACGCTGGGCAGGGATCCTGTCCACCAGCTCCGTAGCATTGTACTATCCCAAGAACTTAGTACAGGGTTCTGCATACAGTAAGTGCTCAATAAATACCATTGATTGATCAATATTAAGAATGGCTGTGAAGAATTAATTGGAGAAGACTTCCTGGAGGAGGTGAGAGTTCAAGAAGATTGTGACGGTAGGGCTATAGGCAAGTCTTCATAAGCTGCGAGTAGTTAAACCATCTCCCTCCTGTGCTCCAGAAGAATCTAATTTCTGTCCCTTAATGGCCTAAATAATATATGTTCTAAACTGATCCACCCTTGAGTGCCTGCCTCCTCAGCCCCCAGTGGCTTAAATGTTAATAAATCAACTCAAATCATGAGTGTGGGCTTTCTGCTGCAGCAATAATTAAGAAGTTTGAAAACTAGAACTAATTAATAGGGCCAGTTCAACTTCAATTAACTTTATAAATGTTGGTATGTTTGTAAATCTGTGGCACCTAATTAGCATGGTATAGATTATAGCTGTTTAGATACTAATCAGCTATCTTCAAAATCCGACCAGGTAGAGCTTTCAGCCGAAAAGCGGCTGTATTTGGGATTTTGTTTTATTTCCCTTGCAGTGAGGTATGTCCTTGTTTGCTTGGGGGCATCTTTTGCACTAGGGCTGATGAACGAGATCTATTAAATAAGTGGGCATGCCGAATCCATAATGCACGTGGGCGAAAGCACCATGGCGAGTTTTCCCCCGCTCTTAGGGGAATGATAGACATTGGAAATTGAGTTGGACTCAGGTGGTCCTTCCACCTGGAAAGAGGCAGACTTCGAGGGGGCATGGCTGAAGAGAAGGAGCAGTGTTGCCTAGTGGAAAGAGCTCGAGCCTGCAAGTTGGAGGATCTGGGTTCTAATCCTGGCTCTGCCACTTACCTGCCGTGTGATCTTGGAGAAGTCACTTCAATTCTCTATGCCTCAGTTACCTCATCTGTACAATGGGGATGAAGACTGTGAGCCCCGCATGGGAGCCCACTGTTGGGTAGGGACTGTCTCTATATGTTGCCAACATGTACTTCCCAAGCACATAGTACAGTGCTCTGCACACAGTAAGCACTCAATAAATATGATTGATTGTTTGATTGACAAGGACCGAACATTTTTGTAGCAAAATGCTCTGGACAGCAGAGTGAAGTATGCACTGGACTGGGGAGAGACAGGAGGCTGGGAGGTCAGCAAGGAGGCTGATGTAGTAATCCAGGAGGGATAGGATGAGTGACTGTATTAACGTGGTAGCAGTTTGGATGGAGAGGAAAGGGCAGATTTTAGCGATGTTGCGAAGGTGGGACCCATGGGATTTAGTGATGGATTGAATATGTGGGTTGAATGAGAGGAGTCAAAGATAACACCATGTTAAGGGCTTGTGAGACAGGAAGGATGGTGGTGCCGTCTACAGTGATGGGAAAGTCAGGGGGAGGACAGGGTTTGGGTGGGAAGATAAGGAGTTCTGTTTTGGACATGTTAGGTTTGAGATGACGGGAGGACATCCAAGTAGAGATGTCTTGAAGACAGGAAGAAATGCGAGTCTGGAGAGAAGGAGAGACATCAGGGCTGGAGATGAAGATTTGGTTAACATCCGCATAGAGGTGGTAGAATAAAGCCATGGGAGCGAATGAGTTCTCCAAGGTAGTGGGTGTAGATGGAGAATAGAAGGGGACCCAGAACTGAACTTTGAGGGACCCTCATATTAGAGGACGGGAGGCAGAAGAGGAGCCCGCAAAGAAGATTGGGAATGAATGGCCAGAGAGATAAGGGGAGAACCAGGAGAGGACAGAGTCAGCGAAGCCAAGGTTGGATAACATTTCCAGGAGAAGGGGGTGGTCCACAGGGTCGAAGGCAGCTGAGAGGTAGCAGTGATTGTCTCTATTTGTTGCTGAATTGTACTTTCCATGTGCTTAGTACAGTGCTCTGCACCCAGTAAGCGCTCAATAAATACGATTGAATGGATGAATGTGTGTGTGTGAGAGAGAGAGAGAAAGAGAGAGAGAGAGAGTTTGGGGAAGTGAAGGGAGAGGAGAGGACTGGGATGGGCTGACAGGAATGGGGAGATTGGAGGGTCATGGTGGGGTGAATGAGGTGAACGATAGCAATAACACCTTAATCCGGTGATACCCAGAGGAGATAGTTGAAGTGTCCTTGGGCTTCTGAGTGTGAAAAGGCCAGGGACTAGAGGAGTCCTGAATTGTCCTTGGGGCTTTGAGAGTGAAGAGTCCAGTGTTTAAAGGAATCCTGGGATGGTTGAATTGTCCTAGGAGGTTTGGGAGTGAAGAGGCCAGAGAATAGGAAAAAGCAGCCTGGGTTGGATAGAGTAGGTGTGAAGGCAGGCAGCTTTTGAAATGTAATAATGTTTGAATCTGGGCCTTTGTGGCCTGCGGGTTGGGCAGCCACACAATGATCTGACCGCAGCGAAAGAGGGAAGATGAAGAAAATGGCCGCATCTCAGCCGCAGCAGATCGGGAACGAAATGTCCTGTAATTCTGGCAGGCGGGCAGACGGTAGGCAGTGGTTCGGGTGGCTGATGACCTGGTCGGGCTGAGGCCGCTCGGAGGAGAGATCTTGGCATCCTTGGGCAGATGTTTGTCCTTTACAATATTCTACGGTCCACGCCGGTTTGTGTTTCCTCGGCAGAGGGATCTCGGCATCCTTGGACAGGTCCCCGTCCTAATCAGTGGTTGATGGTCCGCACCGGTTTGGGCCCCCTGGGCAGAGAGATCCTCAGCATCACTGTTGGGTAGGGACTGTCTCTATATGTTGCCAATTTGTACTTCCCAAGCGCTTAGTACAGTGCTCTGCACATAGTAAGCGCTCAATAAATATGATTGATGATGATGACCTTATCTGAATCCTTGAATCCCAGTGCTGAGCACATAGTAAGCACTTCACAAGAGTGATAACAATAATGATAATCAACCCTTCTTCGAGCATCCCTATTCATTCATTCATTCAATCGTATTTATTGAGTACTTACTGTGTGCAGAGCACTGTACTAAGCGCTCGGAAAGTACAATTCGGCAACAGATAGAGACAATCCCTACCCAACAACAGGCTCACATGTCTCCTAGCTATTTTACTCTTCCAAGCATTTAGTACAGGGCTCTGTACACAGTAAACTGTAAGGTCCTTGAGGGCAGGGTTTCATGTCTACTAATTATTATGTTCTTCCAAGTGCTTAGTACAGTGCTCTGCCCACAGAAGACTGTACAGTCCTTGAGGGCAGGCATCATGTCTACTAACTCTCGCATTCTTCCAAGTGTTTAGTAAAGTGCTCTACACAGAATAGACTGCAAGCTCCTCGAGGGCAGTGATCGTGTCTACTAATTCAAATATGCTCTCCCAAGCACTTGGCACAATTCTCTGCACATGGTAGGTGTGCAATAAATGCTATTGGCTATGGGTTGAAAAGTTAGGGATGTTAACTCCTAACCCTCCTGAACCCTGAGGAAGATCTGCCGGGCATGACTCGTGCTGAAGCAATTCAGCTGCCATTGCACAACTTCCAGCTGGTTAACCTTATTCACAGGAAGCAGCTGGAGGTCTCTTCGCCCCTTGGAATCTGGTAAGTTGTTTTGGGAAGGAAAATCAATCTTTCAAAGTAAACTGTTTGCTCCATTAGCCTGTCATGTGGACAAGCTTTGGAGTCAGCTTGGATCGTCTCCCCCCAGCAGTCATGTTTTCCTTAAATCCCTACTTCTTCACCCCTTACGAGGGGGTGAAAATCTTCTGACACACCAGGGCGAAGTTGTAACTCATTTCTGTCCTAGCTACTGTGGAAGCACAGTGATCGGGGTCTTGCACTTGCCCCCTTCTCTTCAGACCATCCCCTCTGAGCTGTTTTACCTCTAAGCCCACTTGATTGTCTCCTAACCGTGTTATGTAAGTGAACAAGAGTAACTCCGGTGACTGGAGTTGTACTACGAGTGGTAGGATATCATGGGAGCCCGCTGTTGGGTAGGGACCGTCTCTATATGTCGCCAACTTGTACTTCCCAAGCGCTTACTACAGTGGTCTGCACACAGTAAGTGCTCAATAAATACGACTGAAGGAATGAATGAATGGGATGGAATGTGATGGGCCTTTAGGCCTGGACTCAAACGATCAATCATATTTATTGAGTACTTGAACTGTGCAGGGCACTTGGGGGAGTACAACGTAACAATAGAACAAACATATTCCCTGCCCTCAATGAACTTACAGTCTAGAGAGGGAGACAGACATCAATATAAATAAAGAAATCATAGATATGTACAGAAGGGCTGTGGGGGTGGGGGGTGAATAAAGGGAGCAAGTCAGGCTGACACAGAAGGGAGTGGGGAAAGAGGAAATGAGGACTCCATTTTGCCCGGCCAAGCCGCCATTTACTTAAAGCAGGCGCATCATGTATCCTCTCCTCCTATTTGTATCCTGTCTGGATGGCTGCCTCATCGGGGAGCTTGGCATGTCAAAGTCTGGAGACAGGATGGAGCTGTACGGCACATATTAACTGTGAATGAAGAAAATCTGTATTGTGTGGAGTTGAGTTAACCTTGACTGGTAGAGGAATCTCTGTCTGTCAGCCACCACTCCCTATAAGTGCTAGGTGAAATAAACTTGTCTCTGACATATCAGCTTGAACACAACAGAGCTCTTGTGAAGTTTCCTTCGGCACTACTCTGTATCACACAGAGACTCCGGCCTCCTGATCAAGTTTCCATCAGGTCTCCCCAGTTAGCCACTCTTTTTCCCCCCACCCCAGCTCTCATTCTTCTCTTCTCCCCAACTAAACTATTCAGTGTACTTTGCTCTCGCTTCCCCTGCCTCTGACCTCCTTGCTCTCGTAATAATAATGATAGTATTTGTTAAGCGCTTACTATCTCCCCCTTCTAGACTGTGAGCCCGCTGTTGGGTAGGGACCGTCTCTATATGTTGCCAACTTGTACTTCCCAAACGCTTAGTACAGTGCTCTGCACACAGTAAGCGCTCAATAAATATGATTGAATGAATATGTGCTAGGCACTGTTCTAAGCACTGGGGAAGATGCAAGGTAATCCGGTTGTCCCACGTGGGGCTCACAGTCTTAATCCCCATTTTACAGATGAGGGAACTGAGGCACAGAGAAGCAGAGTGACTTGCCCAAAGTCACACAGCTGACAGATGGTGGAGCCGGGATTAGAACCCACGACCTCTGGCTTCCAAGCCCGTGCTCTTTCTACTAAGCCATGCTGCTTCTCATGTCTTTCCCCCTCCTCTTCCAAGCACTTGGTAGGGTGCTCTGCTCACAGTAAGGGCTCAACAGTTACCATTGATGGATTGATTGATTGATACCTGGAACTTCCTCCCATGTCTAATCTGCCAGAGTGTAGCTCTCCCCATCTTCAAAGTCTGCCTGTAGACCTACCACCTCCTCCAGGAAACCTTCCCCAATTATTCTCCACTCCCAGTTGTCATCCCAACAGCCGCCTTTAGTACTTATGTATGTGCAGCTCTATTGCAGTTGCATATCGTGAGATTTACATATTCCACTTACGCATGTATTTATTCATTCTGTTATTCTCCACACTCCCGCTCTTACCAGCTGTACCTCAGTATCTTCCTGCAGCTTGCATTTTCTGTAAATAGTTTGTGTCTGCCTGTTTTTCCCATTAGATTGTAAGCTTCTCGAGGACGGGGAATCACGTCTTTTACACTCTCCCAAGCAGTCAGTACATTGCTCCACACACATTGTATATATGTATATATGTTTGTACATATTTATTACTCTATTTATTTATTTATTTATTTTACTTGTACATATCTATTCTATTTATTTTATTTTGTTAGTATGTTTGGTTTTGTTCTCTGTCTTCCCCTTTTAGACTGTGAGCCCACTGTTGGGTAGGGACTGTCTCTATATATTGCCAATTTGTACTTCCCAAGCGCTTAGTACAGTGCTCTGCACATAGTAAGCGCTCAGTAAATACGATTGATTATGATGATGATGATGATTGGACCTCATTGGACATTTTAGACTGTGAGCCCACTGCTGGGTAGGGACTGTCTCTATATGTTACCAACTTGTACTTCCCAAGCGCTTAGTACAGTGCTCTGCACACAGTAAGTGCTCAATAAATATGATTGATGAAGATGATGATGATGATTGGAGTACTGGCTTGCAAGCCTCTTCTATGCCCAATGCTAACCATTGATCTTGTGTTCGAGCCATAAAGGAGCTTCAGTGTTCTGAAAGCAGCTTTTCATTCAATCATATTTATTGAGCGCTTACTGTGTGCAGAGCACTCTACTAAGCGCTTGGGAAGTACAGTGCCTGGCACATAGTAAGCACTTAACAAATACTATAAAACATTTTTAAACAATGATAATTGTGGTACTTTTTAAGGGCTTACTATACCATAAAAAAGAACAGATTGAGCAGCAGCAATGACCATGAAAAGGGAAAGACCTTAAAGAGGTCTTCAAGAGGTCTTAGATCCTTAATTTAGCCAATTTATTCACATTCATAATAATAATAATAATACTGATGGCATTTATTCATTCATTCATTCAATCATATTTATTGAGCGCTTACTGTGTGCAGAGCACTGTACTAAGCGCTTGGGAAGTACAAGTTGGCAACATATAGAGACGGTCCCTACCCAACAGCGGGCTCACAGTCTATTAGGGGGAGACAGACAAAACAAAACATATTAACAAAATAAATAGAATAAATATGTACAAGTAAAATAAATAGAGTAATAAATATGTACGAACATATATACATATACACATATATACAGGTGCTGTGGGGAGGGGAAGGAGGTAAGGCGGTGGGTTTGGGAGGGGGAGGAGGGGCAGAGGAAGGAGGGGGCTCAGTCTGGGAAGGCTCCTGGAGGAGGTGAGCACTCAGTAGGAGAGCTTACTATGTGCAAAGCACTGTTCTAAGCACTGGGGAGGTTACAAGGTGATCAGGTTGTCCCACGGGGGGCTCACAGTCTTAATCCCCATTTTACAGATGAGGTAACTGAGGCCCAGAGCAGTTAAGTGACTTGCCCAAAGTCACATAGCTGACAATTGTCAGAGCCGGGATTTGAACCCATGATCTCTGACTCCAAAGCCCGGGCTCGTTCCACTGAGCCACGCTGCTTCTCATGTCTGTCTCCCCCTCTAGACCGAAAGCTCATTGTGGGTAGGAAATGTGTCTACCAACTCTCTTATAACCGTATTCTCCCAAATACTTAGTAGAACGGTGCAGAGCACTGTGCAGGGTGTTTAGGAGAATACAATCAAATTACAGCACGGTCACTGCCCTCAAGGAGCTTCCAATATAACGGTGGAGAAAGACAAATGTAAATTGCATACATCTAGGGGGACCAGGAGGAAAAATGCAAAAATAGATAGAAAACACAGGTTGGGGGTTACCCATTTCATGGGTATCCTAGAGGCAGAGATAAGAAAATTGAGATCATTTTTAAAACTCCTCTGATGCTTTAAGTATCTGACCAGATTTCCCATTCCAGATACCGAAAGGGCAGCCCTTTTGCTTGGACAAACGGACCTGAAAAATCTTCAGAGCTTTACCCATTATTCACTGAATTCAATCCAAACTGCTTTTCAGGCTCTGAGAATCTTGGCAACATATTTAATATTTTTGCTGCCTTTGCCCTGGCTTGGTTTCACCACAAAATCTGGGATGAAAATAGGCCCCCTAAAATTACCATGAGATCCATTATGAAAATCTGTTATTAAGGGATTTATGGTATAATATATCAGGCTCAATACCATCCAGCTAGCCAAGCAAACTCAAGTGATTTAAGTGATTTCTTTCTGCATTGAACGACCCCTGTTTTCATTCATTATTGCTATTCAGCAGATGCTTTGAAAAATAGAATGGTATCATCAAAAATAATATAGGCATATTAAAAATATATAAAATTCTTGAAAACGAGCCAGCCTTTTCTCAGATTTTTAAAGGCTGTTATAAATTCAGATACACGGGTCTGTATAATAACTTGTATTATTATTATCATTACGGAATTTGTTAAGAACTCACTATGTGTCCACTCAGTATGTTTATGTTTGGTTTTGTTCTCTGTCTTCCCCTTTTAGACTGTGAGCCCAATGTTGGGTAGGGACTGTCTCTATATGTTGCCAATTTGTACTTTCCAAGTGCTTAGTACAGTGCTCTGCACATAGTAAGCGCTCAATAAATACGATTGATGATGATGTGTCAAGGACTGTTCTAAGCACTGGGGTAGGAAGAGTTTATCAGGTTGGACCTGGTCCCTTTCCCACGTGGGGCTCACAGACTAAGTAGGAGGGAATACAGGTTCTTCACCATCCCCAGGTGAAGAAACTGAGGCCCAGAGAAGCAGCTTGGCTTAATGGAAAGAGAATGAGCCTAAGAGTCAGAGGATCTGGGTTCCGATCCCAGCCTCTGCAAGTTGCTTGCTGTGTGACCTTGGTCAAATAGGTTAAATTCTCTGTGCCTCATTTTCCTCAACTGTATAAGATCCTTCAGCAGTGGGTCTTACACATGAAAAAGTGTAACGTGCCCTTTGCCGTGAATGGCAGTCCTGTTCTCCCTCCCCTCGCCTCCCCCCCACACACAATCCAGCCCCATCTGCTAGTTCGGGGCACTCTGGGCTCCAGCAGGAATAGAGAAGGTAGGGATGAGAGAGTGAGAGTGGCGTTGCCCAAATCACTAGCACCAGGATCAATTCCCTCTTCGAAGGCTTTCGATCCTGGACTCTTAGACCCAAGGCTCATCCGTCATTTCCAACAGGAGACCCCATCATCATGATCATCATCATCATCATCATTCTATTCCTATCCTCAGCACTTATATAGATAAGTATATTTTTCTTTGTTCTTTCAATTATTTATTACCTCAATTATTCATTTACCTCATTCCATTTGTCCGATTTCCTTTCTTTGATCTTCCCTCCTGCTCCCACCATTTTAAAATAACCTTTGCCAAACAGTACATCAATTCCGGTATAAGAATTGGGAGAAGCAGCGTGGCTCAGTGGAAAGAGCACGGGCTTTGGAGTCAGAGGTCATGGGTTCGAATCCCGACTCTGCCACATGTCTGCTGGGTGACCTTGGGCAAGTCACTTAACTTCTCCGAGCCTCAGTTACCTCATCTGTAAAATGGGGATTAAGACTGTGAGCCCCACGTGGGACAATTTGATCACCATGTATCCCCTCCAGTGCTTAGAACAGTGCTCTGTTCTGTAAGCGCTTAACAAATGCCATCAAAAAAATAAATTCCTCAATGGCATTTATTGAGCACTTACTGTGTGCAGAGCACCGTACCAAGCGCTTGTGAGAGTATACACTAAATAGACACGACCCCTGCCCTCAAGGAGCTAACAATTTTCTGCCTCTTGCATCAGCGTGTCAGCTCTTAGAGGACGGGGAACATATGTTTTGCTTCTGTCCCTAGCGTTTAATACAGTGCTTCCCACCCGGTGATCACTCGGTGCCTGGCTCATAGTAAGCGCTTAGCAAATGCCATAAGAACAATAATAATAATAGCAAAGCTGATGAGCAGGAGGGTGATTTGATGGCCCCAACTCGGCTACTTCAGTGGGTGCCTTTCTGCGCAGCTGATTATAGGCATTAGTAGAATGAGGGTCTATTAAAACTCCGCTCCACACGTGCCCCCTCGAGGTTTCTGGTATTTCCTTTCATGCCTTGCCAGGCCGTTTCCACCAGGCTTTCCTATCTATTTTAAATCACTCATTGCTTCTCAGTTCGCTTCCATTAGATTCATTAGCTTTTCTAAATAGCTCAGTTCGGTGGAAACGCCTGGAACAGCTGCCTTGGGTAATTTTGTTATTGTTTTAATTTACTCAGAATTCTGGTTTAATACTCCAGCTGTCAAATATAAAGACAGGGAAAAACCCAATCACTATAAAAGCCCCCTTTTTGTTTTTTTTTTTTTTGCCTACGCCTTCGATGAGGGTGGTTTCCCGGGTCGAGAGGACCTTATTTCGGCCTAAGCTTAGACGTAGATGGATAAGCATCAAAGTTAAAAGCGAGACACCCAAAGAGAGTCAGGAGCATAGCTATTTTCCATCTGCTGTCGGAGGAAAATGTTTTCCACTTGGAAATGAGACTCTGTAGGACCCGTAACTTTCCTTGTGTTCCCACAGGTCTTGGATTTGGGAAGTGTTTTCTCCGTTTCATTTGAAAAGGCGCAGAGACTAGCAGGAAAGGTGTGAAAAGGCTTTTAACTCTGAGCGCTGCCTCATCCAGGTTTGGTAATTATGGTATCTGTTAAGTGCTTACTGTGTGAGTCGAACACTGTTCTGAGCACTGAGGTAGGTACAAGATAATCAGGTCCCACATGGGGCCGACAGTCTAAATAGGAGGGCGAACAGGTATTGAATCCCCATTTTGCGGATGAAGAAATTGAGGCCCAGAGAGGTGAAGTGGCTTGCCCAGGGTCACACAGCAGACAAGTGGCAGAGCTGGGGTTAGAACTCAGGTCCTCTGCCTCACAAGCCCAAGCTCTTTCCACTAGGCCACACTGCTTCTCTTCATGCCCAGTTTTCATCGCAGTCATCCCTGTTGCACCCACACCGTGCTCCTGTCCCACTCCACGAGACAATGGTAGCCACTCTTGGCAAAGATGAAGCATACGCTTCTTTTGATCTGCCCTTTGTTCTTCCCATTCTCCGCTTCTCATCATCCTCCTCGTCATCAGTAGTATTTCCTGAGTGCCGAGCACTGGGCTGAGCCCTTGGGAGAGTACAACTGAAGAAACACAGGGGGACCTGGATAAAAATGAGGCAGATGTGATGAAACGATGTCCAAATCAATATGCAGATACAAAAATGCATATATACACTCAGAAGGACGTGGGCCAAATGCCCCTATAGCACAGAAACTGCTGACGCCCTTCCCTGTACCAGTCCTACTTTTAAATGGCGTGTGTTCAATCAATCAACCCATCAGTGGTATTTATTGAGTGCTTACGGTGTGCAGGGCACTGTGCTAAACGCTCGGAAGAGGACAATAACACAGAGTTGGTAGACACACTCCCTGACCACAAGGACTTTACAGTCCTGAGTGGAAGACGCACATTAAGATAAATCAATGAATTATGGATGTATAAAAAAGTGCTGTGGGGTTGAGGGAGGGGCAGATAAAGGTTGAAAATCCAAGTGCAAGGGAGAGACAGGAGGCAATGGGGGAAAGAGGAAAAAAGAGGGCCGAATTGGGGAAGGCCTCTTGGAGGAGTTGTGCCTTCAATAAGGCCTTGAAGGTGGGAGGGTGATAATCTTCTGGATATCAAGGCGGAGGGCAGCGGGGCTCAGTGGAAAGAGGATGAGCTTGGGAGGCAAGAGGACATGGGTTCTAATCCCGCCTCCGCCACTTATCAGCTGCCACTTCTCCGTGCCTCAGTTCCCTCATCTGTACAATGGTGGCAAAGCCTGTGAGCCCCACGTGGGACAACCTCATTACCTTGTATCTACCCCCAGCACTTAGAACAGTGCCTGGCACATAGTAAGTGCTTAACAAATATTGTCATTAATTATTATTACTTATTCCTTTTCATATTCCTTAACCCATCAATCAATCAGTCGGAATGACCTGGGTTTTTTTTTTGTTGGGGTTTTTTGGTATTTGTTAAGCGCTTACTATGTGCAAAGCACTGTTCTAAGTGCTGGGGGGGATACAAGGTGATCAGGTTGTCCCACGTGGGGCTCACAATCATAATCCCCATTTTCCAGATGAGGTAACTGAGGCACAGAGAAGCTAAGTGACTTGCCCAAAGTCACACAGCCGACAAGTGACGGAGCCGGGATTAGAACCCATGACCTCTGACTCCCAAGCCCGGGCTTTTTCCACTGAGCCAAATCCGGCTCTGCCACTTGTCTGCTGTGTGACCTTGGGCAAGTCATTTAACTTCTCTGGGCCTCAGTTTCCTCATCTGTAAAACGGAGATTACGACTGTGTATATATGTATTTTTGTTTATACATATTTATTACTCTATTTTATTTGTACATATCTATTCTATTTATTTTATTTTGTTAGTATGTTTGGTTTTGTTCTCTGTCTCCCCCTTTTAGACTGTGAGCCCACTGTTGGGTAGGGACTGTCTCTATATGTTGCCAATTTGTACTTCCCAAGCGCTTAGTACAGTGCTCTGCACATAGTAAGCGCTCAATAAATACGATTGATGATGATGATGATGACTGTGAGTCCTATGTGGGACTGAGCCTGTGTTCAATCTCATCAACTTGTATCTACCCCAGTAAAACAGGGTAAAATTCAGTAAATTTAGTAAAAATCACTGAAATGAATTACGGGTAGGAGGAAGAAAGAAAAAGGGATTGGTCCCTGAGTTAGTGATCAGTTAATAAGGACAAGTCAATGCGTTCATAAGTGCTACGGGTGATTGTGAATGCCCAAGGGCAGAGCTGGGGAAGGAGGGCTCAAGTGGTAGTTGGGCAATAGGATAATGGAAGAGCAGAGTAACTGACGCCTGGTTAGAAGCAGCATGGCCTAGTAGATAATAATAATAATGATAATGATGATGATGACGGTATTTGTTAAGTGCTTACTATATGCCAAGCACTGTTCTGAGCTCTGGGATAGATACAAGGTAATCAGGTTGTCCCACATGGGGCTCACAGTCAAACCCCATTTGACAGATAATAATAATAATAATAATAATAATAATGGCATTTATTAAGCGCTTACTATGTGCAAAGCACTGTTCTAAGCGCTGGGGAGGCTACAAGATTATCAGGTTGTCCCTCATGGGGCTCACAGTCTCAGTCCCCATTTTACAGATGAGGTAACTGAGGCCCAGAGAAGTGAAGTGACTTGCCCAAAGTCACACAGCTGATAATTGGCAGAGCCGGGATTTGAACCCATGACCTCTGACTCCAAAGCCCGGGCTCTTTCCTACTGAGCCACGCTGCTTCTCTACCTCAGATGAGGTAACTGAAGCATACAGAAGTCAAGTGACTTGCCCAAGGTCACACAGCAGAAAAAGTGGCAGAGTCAGGATTCGAACCCATGTCCTCTGACACCCGAAGCTCGTGCTCTTGCCACCAGACTCGGGACTGGGAGACAGAAGGACCTGGGTTCTAATACCACTTCCGCCTGTTGTCTGCTGTGTGACCTTGGGCCAGTCAATTTACTTCTCCGCACCCCATCTGTAAAATGGGGATTAAGACTGTGAGCTTCAAGTGGGACAGGGACTTTGTCCAACATGACTAGTTTGTATCTAACCCTACGATTGCATCTAACCCTAGATACAAACTAGAGCAGAAAAGCAGTGTGGCTCAGTGGAAAGAGCACGGGCTTGGGAGTCAGAGGTCATGGGTTCGATTCCTGGCTCTGCCACTTGTCAGCTGTGTGACCTTGAGCAAGCCACTTAACTTCTCTGTGCCTCAGTTACCTCATCTGGAAAATGGGGACTAAGACCGTGAGCCCCACGTGGGACAACCTGATTACCTTGTATCTATCCCAGAGCTTAGAACAGTGCTTGGCATATAGTAAGCACTCCTCACCCTGGGCTTCAAGGCTGTCCATCACCTTGCCCCCTCCTAACTCACCTCCCTTCTGTCCTTCTCCAGCCCAGCCCGCACCCTCCGCTCCTCTGCCGCTAATCTCCTCACCGTGCCTCGTTCTCGCCTGTCCCACCTCGACCCCCGGCCCACGTCCTCCCCCTGGCCTGGAATGCCCTCCCTCTGCCCATCCGCCAAGCTAGCTCTCTTCCTCCCTTCAAGGCCCTACTGAGAGCTCACCTCCTCCAGGAGGCCTTCCCAGACTGAGCTCCCTCCTTCCTCTCCCCCTCGTCCGCCTCTCCATCCCCCCTGCCTTACCTCCTTCCTTTCCCCACAGCACCTGTTTATATGTATATATGTTTGCACATATTTATTACTCTATTTTACTTGTACATATCTATTCTATTTATTTTATTTTGTTAGTATGTTTGGTTTTGTTCTCTGTCTCCCCCTTTTAGACTGTGAGCCCACTGTTGGGTAGGGACTGTCTCTATATGTTGCCAACTTGTACTTCCCAAGCGCTTAGTACAGTGCTCTGCACACAGTAAGTGCTCAATAAATATGATTGATTGATTGACCGTCTCTATATGTTGCCAACTTGTACTTCCCAAGCGCTTAGTACAGTGCTGTACACACAGTAAGCGCTCAATAAATACAATTGATTGATTGACAACCTGATCACCTTGTATCCCCCCAGCAATTAGAACAGTGCTTCGCACATAGTAAGCGCTTAACAAATGCCATCATTATTATTATCTACCCCAGCGCTTAGTACAGTGCCTGGCACATAGTAAGCACTTAACAAATATGAGGAAAAATCAAACAAACAGGCAAGACCCCTCCGCCACACACATACACACACCCACCCAACCCAGCCTCTTTACCGAAGAACGGATGGGATTCTTGGCCAAACTACGAAATGAGAAATCAACCTGTCAGTGGCATTTATTGTACATTTACTGTGTGCAACACACTGTTTGAGGTGCTCGGGAAA
Source organism: Tachyglossus aculeatus (assembly GCF_015852505.1). NCBI lineage: Eukaryota > Metazoa > Chordata > Mammalia > Monotremata > Tachyglossidae > Tachyglossus > Tachyglossus aculeatus. Next base: position 130,859,262 of record NC_052101.1, on the reverse strand, counting down.
ATACAATACAGTTGGTAGGTACGATCCTTGCCTACAAGGCTCAACGTGAAGCAGTGTTGCCTAGTGACTAGAGCATAGGTCTGGATGTCAAAGAATTTGAATTCTAATCATTTTTTCATTCTATAATATTTACTGAGCAATTATTCTGTGCTGAGGACTGTACTAAGCACTTGGGAGAGTACGATACAACAAGAAACAGTCATATTACCTGCCCACAATGAGCTTACACTCTAGGGAGGGGGGAGACAGACGTCAATGCACATAAAAAAAAATTACAGATTTGTACATAAGTGCTGTGGGGCTGGGAGGGGGGGAAGAGCAAAGGGAGCAAGGCGGGGCGATGCAGAAAGGAGTGGAAGACGAGGAAAAGTGGGACTTAATCTGGGACGCTCTTGTGGAGATGTGCCTTCAGTAAGGCTTTGAAGCGGGGGAGAGTAATTGTCTGTTGGATTAGAGAAGGGAGGGCATTCCAGGCCAGAGGCAGGATGTGGGCGAGGGGTCAGTGGAGACACAGGTGAGATCAAGGCACAGTGAGAAGGTTAGCATTTAGAGGAGCCAAGTGTAGAGGCTGGGTTGTAGGAGAGAAGCAAGGTTAGGTAGGTGGAGGCAAGGTGGTGCAGTGCTTTAAAACCAATGGAGAAAAGTTTTTGATGTGGAGGTGGATGGGCAACCGCTGTGGTTTCCTGAGGAGCAGGGTGACATGTCCTGAACCTTTTTGGAGAAAAATGATCCGGGCAGCAGAGTGAAGTATGGACTAGAGTGGGGAAAGACAGGAGGCTGGGAGGTCAGCAAGGAGGCTGATGCAGTAATCCAGGAGGGATAGGATGAGTGATTGTAGCAGTTTGGATAGAGAGAAGAGGGGGGGATTTTAGCGATTCTGTGAAGGCGTGACCGACAGGATTCGGTGACAGCTTGAATATGTGGGTTGAATGACAGAGAGCAGTCAAGGATAATGCCAAGGTTACAGGACTGTGAGATAGGAAGGATGGGGGTGCCATCTACAGTGATGGGAAAGTCAGGGGGAGGACACGGTTTGGGTTGAAAGATAAAGGAGCTCTGTTTTGGATGTTAAATTTGAGGTGACGGGAGGGTATCCAAGTACAGATTTTCTTGAAGGCAGGAGGAGATGAGAGACTGGAGAGCGGGAGAGAGATCAGGGCTGGAGATGGAGATTTGGGGATCATCCGCATAGAGGGGGCATAGTTGAAGCCATGGGAGCGAATGAGGTCTCCAAGGGAGTAGGTGTAGAGGGAGAATGGAAAAGGATCCAGAAGGGAACCTTGAGGGTCCTCCACAGTTAGGGGGTGAGAGGAAGAAGTGGAGCCCGCAAAGGAGACCTTGGGCAAATCATTTAACTTTTCTGTGCCTCAATTACCTCATCTATAAAATGGGGATTAAGACTGTGAGCCCATTATGGGACATGGACTGTGTCCTATCTGAATAGCTTGTACCTTCCCCAGGGCTTAGTACAGTGGCATAGATACAACATAACAAATACCACAAAAGAAAAAGTTTACATTCTAGCCCTCCTTCCCTTTAATGGAGAGTATTAGCGGGAAAGACTTCCAATAGACGTGCAGAACTGTTTCTGGTTCACTGAAACACCTCTGGGTGATTTAAACAAACCACCAAGGTGATGATGGGACCCAAACGCAAGAGAACTCACTTGATAGTTGACTGACTAATTGGCAAGGAGAAGAATGCTCTATTAGAAAAAAGAAAATCAGATACCGAATAATTGTTTGTTTCCATTACAGCATTTCTTTCATAGTCCATCCATGAATCCATATGTATGTGTGAGGGGACTGGGGTGTCACCTTCTTTTTTCCATGGTAACAAATGGTAAGCAAGATTATAGCTAATACAGATGCTGGCAATTATTTCTGCTTTATTTGTCCCCAGTAAACAAATACACTCTTCAACCTTAATGTTAGATAAATTAAGGTACTGGGGTTCATTGGGGGGTTCCTCTCATATTTGTGGCCTCATATTTCAACACCTACTGATCACTCACACAAAAGGAGAAACAGATTGCAGGAGAGTGACAAATCAGTTCTTGAATATTGGGTGAATGTACCATTCATATAAAGTGAGCTAATAATGCAACTAATAATCTAGGAGTGTGTGTGTGTGTGTGTGTGTGTGTACGTTGGTAATTTTCACACCATCTACAGGCAGGACAACTCTATGTCCACATCATAAAATGAAATCAGGAGTTATAGTGGAACTAAATGAATATACCCATAAATGTATCGTCCGGTTCAAGAAATATTTTATTGATGTTAAGGTTTTGCCAGTGTGCATAGATGTGGCTAACTTATGTGACAGATAATCCTTTTTATTATATGTAGGTAACATTTTCCCTGGCTCCCTTTCCCTCTGCATCATCTATGAACTTGGATCGATGACCCTTAGGCATTTGATAGTCATCCAACCCTCAACCCCACAGCGTTAAGCAATGTGGCTTAGCGGAAAGAGCATGGGCTTGGAAGTCAGAGGATGTGGGTTCGAATCTCAGCTTCACCACTTGTCTGCTGTGTGACCGTGGGCATGCCACTTAACTTCTCTGTGCCTCAGTTACCTCATCTGTAAAATGGGGAGTAAGACAGTGAGCCACATGTGGGACAACCTAATTCTCTTGCATCTACCCTGGCACTAAGGACAGTGCTTGGCACACAGTAAGCGCTTAACGAATACATTATTATTATTATTACTACTAAGAGTTGCCTGTCTCTCAGGAGTTCTGTTTGCAGGTCATACTGAGGACCTTTCTCTCCACACCCCTGTCCACGCTCCACCTCTCCCCTCCAAAAATCGATAGGACAACATAAGCACTTTGGCCAGTTTGCTTGAAGGCTTCTCCAGGCTGCCCACAGCTTCCCTTCCAGGAGCTTTGCAACTGACCGAGCGATGCCCGGGCAAGGGATTAGTCCAGTGAGCTTCGAATCCGGCCGGACCCCGGGCTAAGTGGTTACTGGCCAGGAGGTCCAAAGAATCATACAATCGCATTTATTCATTCATTCATTCGTATTTATTGAGCGCTTACTGTGTGCACAGCACTGAACTAAGCGCTTGATAGAGGACAATATAACAATATAATAAACACATTCCCTGCCCACAAAAAATCTCCAGTCTAGAACTCCATGAAAGTCATTTCCACAGCACTCTGCTCCACGCAGGGCGACGGTGGCCTGCACGCACGGAGACCGTAACTGGGAGGGCATCGCCGCTCCCATTTGTCCCATCAGACGGGAAAGCGGAAAATAACACGACGCGATGGACCGCACCACTCAAAGCGGCAACAGCGGCAAGCGCTGGGGATGGGCGGCAGCACCACCGGAACAGGGGCGTCAGAAGCCAGGCACGTGGAGACGAGCAACATCTAAATCGACGAGACCCTCACGGCAGGCAAGCTTGGGCTGAGGGATTCTGAGAGTCCTCTCCGTTTTGGGGAAGGTCCCAGTCCGACCGATTCGAACCCAACCAGACGTTGGGCCAAGGAGTCTAGGCCAACATGTCCAAGAGTCACCACGAGGGCATTTCACACCTCAGCGAAGGGCAGGAGATGGGCTGGGCCGGAAATTCAAGTGGAAGCACTGGAGAGGCGGTGGGTTGAGGAAGCTGAGTGGGGAGCGAAGAGAGACGTCTCCGGGAACATCCTGTCCAGGAGACGGGACTTCGGACGAGCTTGGAAGAGGAGGACGAGGAAGAAGAGCGGCGGTCCGTCAGACGTGAAGGCGGAGAGTGTTTCGGGACTGAGTGTGGAGCTCAGAAAGGCCCCCACACGGCCAGCGCGCGAGAGGTGACTGTCAGTCCCGGTCGTGACACTCTTCAACCGAGTCCTTGAACAAGCTGGGGTGTGCAGGCTGCTCGGGCCTCAGTCATTCGCACGAAGTAGACTCCCTCCCCGCTGAGCAGATACCACCCATCTCCCGAAGTGGCCCTCGCGGTAGGAGAAGGAGGGGAGACATCTGTCTTTCAAGAGGATCCAATTCCCACTTCCTCTCGGAAAGAATAATCCCTCCTACCATTGTCATGACACACCAGAGGGAGAGTCATCCTCTCTCCTTATTTACCATCTCTCTGCCAAGACCCCCATGCAAAATTCTAAGCATTATTGGGACCACAGGATCAAGGGAGCAAGCAAGTTGGTACTTCCAACCAGCTACCCGAACCCAGGCTAGGGTTGTCTTTGAAGGCAGCAAAGAATCTCCCAAGGTTTGGACGTACCCCCTCCCGCAGACACACGGCTTTAACGGGGGGCCACGGGGCTGGGAAAGGGTAGGTGGCAGAAGGGGAGGGGGCTTGGAGCCGGGGCCTTCCTGCCAACAGGACATGACACTTTATTAAAACTTCATTAGACATGGAGAAAACCTGTGTTCTTCCCTGTCCCCTGCCCAAGGGCCACTGGCCAGCAGGTACCCCAGAAAAACCTTTCCCACAACATTCTGCTCCATGTGGGATGGCGGTGGTCTGAACGCAGATCCCAGTTGGGAGGGCACTGACTCTGGCAGTTGATCCCATCGCGTTGGGAAGCAGAAAATAACAGGTGACGCTGTGGACATCACCATGCAAAGCGACGATAGCGACAAGTGCTGGGGATGGGAGGTGGCAGCAACAGAATGGGCGCGTTTGAAGCCAGGCGCTCCAAGACGCAGAATGACCAAATCACCGAGACCCTCATTGCAGATGGACCTAGGCTGAGGGATTTGGAGAGTCCTCTCCATTTCTGGGAAGGTCCTAGTCCTGAGCTTTTTAGATGGAAAGCCATCCTCTCTCCTCTTCCCCATGAAAGCCTTTCTCACAACACTTTGCTCCATAGAGGGCTGCGGTGGTCTGAATGGAGACAGGGCACTGACCCTGTCACCCTAAGGGAATTACACCCCTCAACAAAGGGCAGGGGATGGGCGGTGCTGAAAAACGGGCAAGTGCCACCACACCCACCGACCAAATCACCGAGTCCCTCATAACAGACGAAGCTGCGCTGAGGGAGTTCGACAGTCCTGTCAATTTGGGGGAAGGTCCCACCCGACCAATTCATACCTTGGTCATGGGCAACAGGACCAAAGAACACCCTAAGGGTATTACACACCTGTCAAAAAAGGGGCAGGGGACAGGCTGGGCTGGAAAATAAGATGGCAGTGCACACACACCCACCGATCAAATCACCAAGACCCTCATAGCAGACGAGGCTGCGCTGAGGGAGCTTGAGAGTCCTTTCAGGTTGGGGGCAGGCCCCAGTCTGACCAATTCGAACCCTGGTCCTACTAATTCAGACACTGGGCCAAGGAGCTTTAGTCAACTTGTCCAAAGGACACCCTAAGAGAATTACACACAACTGCAGAGGGCAGGGGGTGAGCTGGGCTGGAAGATGAAATGGTAGTGCACACACACACACACACCGATCAAATCACCGAGACCCTCATAGCAGGAGAGGCTGCGTTAAAGGAGTTTCAGAGTCGTTTCAGGTCGGGAGTACGCCCTATCCGACCAATTCGAACCCTGGTCCGACTAATTCAGACACTGAACCAAAGGGTTTTAGCCAACTTGCCCAAAGGTCACACTAGGGGAATCACACACTAATGCAAGGGGCAGGGGACAGGCTGGGCTGGAAAATAACAGAGAAATACCACCCCACCCAACGACCAAATCACCGAGACCCTCATATCAGGCAGGGCTGCGTTGAGGGAGTTCCAGACTCCTCTCAGTTTGGGGGAAGGTTCCAACCCAAGCAATTCAAACCCTGATCTGACTAATTCTGACACTGGACCAAGGAGTTTTGGCCATCACACCCAAAGGACACCCTAAGGGAATTACACAAATAAAAAAAAAGGGCAGGGGACAGGCTGGGCTGGAAAATAAAGTGGTAATGCACACACAACAACCAATCAAATCACCAAGACCCTCATAGCAGGCGAGGCCACAGAAAAGGACTTAGAGATTCCTCTCTGTCTGGGGGTAGACCCCATCCAAGCAATTCGAACCCTGGTCCGACTAACTCAGACATTGGTCCAAGGAGTTTTAGCCAACTTGTCCAAAAGACAACCTAAGGGAATTACACACCAATGCAAAGGGCAGGGGACAGGCTGAGCTGGAAAATAAAATGGAAATGCACACAGACCCACAGTTCAAATCACCGAGACCCTCATAGCAGGCAAGGCTGCGCTAAAAGAGTTTGAGATTCCTTTCAGTTTGGGGGCAGGCCCCATCTGACCAATTTGAACCCTGGTCTGACTAGTTCAATGAACCAACGAGTTTTAGCCAATTTCTCAAAAGGACACCCTAAGGAAATTACACACCAATGCAAAGGGCAGGGGACGGGCTGAGCTGGAAAATCAAATGGAAATGCACACAGACCCACCGTTCAAATCACCAAGACACTCATAGCAGAGGAGGCTGTGCTAAAAGAGTTTGAGATTCCTCTCAGTTTGGGGATAGGCCCCATCTGACCAATTCGATCCCTGGCCTGACTAATTCAGACACTGGACCAAGGAGTTTTAGCCAATTTGTCAAAAGGACACCCTAAGGGAATTACACCCCTTAACAAAGGGCAATGTAAGTATTGGCTGAAAAATGAAATGCAAGTGCCACCCCACACACCGACTAAATCACCAAGACCCTCATAGCAGGCGGGGCTGCCCTGAAGGAGTTCGACAGTCTTGTAAATCTGGGGGAAGGTCCCATCCTGAACAATTCGAACCTGTTCCAACCAAATCAGACACTAGACCATGGAGTTTTGGCCAACATGTCCGAAGGACACCCTAATTCAATTACACCCATCAAAAAAAGGGCAGGGGACAGGCTGGGCTGGAAAATAAAATCGTAGTGCCCACACACCGACTGATCAAATCACCGAGACCCTCATAGCAGACGAGGCTGCGCTAAGGTAGCTCGTGAGTCCTCTCAGTTAGGGGGAAGGCCCCAGTCCGACCAATTCAAACCCTGCTCCATCTCTTTCAGACATTAAGCTAAGGAATTTTAGGCAACTTGTCCTAAAGAACAACCTAAGGGAATTATACCCCTGAACAAAGGGCAGGGGAAGTCTGGGCTAAAACATAAAACGCAAGTGCCACCACACACACCGACCAAATCACCCAGACCCTCATAGCAGGTGGGGCTGCGCTGAGGGAGTTAGAGAATCCTCTCAGTTTGGGGGTAGGCTCCATCTGACCAATTCGAACACTGGTCTGACTAATTCAGACATTGTACCAAGGGGTTTTAGCCAACCTGTCCAAAGGACACCCTAGGGGAATTACACACCAGTGCAAAGGGTAGGGGACAGGCTGGGCTGGAAAATAAAATGGAAATGCCACCCGACCCACCGACCAAAACACCGAGACCCTCATATCAGGCAGGGCTGAACTGAGGGAGCTCCAGACTCCTCTCAGTTTGGGGGAAAGTTCCAACTGAAGCAATTCAAACCCTGGTCTGACTAATTGAGACACTGGACCAAGGGCAAATCAAAACAAAGGGCAGGAGACAGGCTGAGCTGGAAAATCAAATGGAAATGCACACAGACCCACCGATCAAATCACCGAGACCCTCATAGCAGGCGAGGCTGCGCTAAAAGAGTTTGAGATTCCGCTCAGTTTGGGGGTAGGCCCCATCTGACCAATTCAAACCCTGGTCCGACTAATTCAGATGCTGGACCAAGGAATTTGGGCCATCACATCCAAAGGACACCCTAAGGAAATTACACCCCTTAATAAAGGGCAATGGAAGTCTGGGCTGAAAAATAAAATGCAAGTGCCACCACACACACCGACCAAATCACCGAGACCCTCATAGCAGGCGGGGCTGCGCTGAAGGAGTTTGAGAGTCTTGTCAATTTGGGGGAAAGTCCCATCCTGAACAATTCGAACCTGTTCCAACCAATTCAGACACTAGACTATGGAGTTTTGGCCAACATGTCTGAAGGACACCCTAACTGAATTGCACCCGTCAAAAAGAGGGCAGGGGACAGGTTATGTCTGGAAAATGAAATGGTAGTGCCCACACACCCACTGATCAAATCACCAAGACCCTCATAGCAGATGAGGCGGCGCTAAGGGAGTTCGTGATTACTCTCGGTTTTGGGGGTAGGCCCCAGTCCGACCAATTTAAACCCTGGTCCGACTGATTCGGACACTGAGCGAAGGAGTCTTAGCCAGCTTGTCTAAAGGACACCCTAAGGGAATTACACCCCACAAAAACGGGTAGGGGAAGTCTGGGCTGAAAAAAAAGAACACGAGTCCCACCACACACACTGACCAAATCATCCATACTCTCACAACAGGCAGGGCTGCGTTGAGAGAGTTCGACCGTCCTGTCAGTTTGGGGGAAGGTCCCAGCCTGAACAATTGAACCCTGTTCCAACCAATTCAGACACTGGACCAAGGAGGTCTGGTCATCACATCCAAAGGACCCCCTCAGGGAATTGCATGAATCAAAACAAAGGGCAGGTGACTGGCAGGGCTGGAAAATAAAACGGTAGTGCACACACAACAACCGATCAAATCACCGAGAGCCTCATAGCAGGTGAGGCCGCGCTAAAGGACTTAGAGATTCCTGTCAGTGTTGGGGGTAGGCCCCACTCCGACCAATTCGAACCCTCGTCCGACTAATTCAGACATCATTGGTCCAAGGAGTTTTAGCCAACTTGTCCAAAGGACACCCTAAGGGAATTACACACCAATGCAAAGGGCAGGAGACAGGCTGAGCTGGAAAATCAAATGGAAATGCACACAGACCCACCGATCAAATCACCGAGACCCTCATAGCAGGCGAGGCTGCGCTAAAAGAGTTTGAGATTCCTCTCAGTTTGGGGATAGGCCCCATCCAACCAATTCGAACCCTGGTCCGCCTAATTCAGACAATGATCCGAGGAGTTTTACCCCACTTGTCCAAAGGACACCCTAAGGGAAATACACCCCTGAACAAAGGGCAGTGGAAGTCTGGCCTGAAAAATAAAATGCAATTGCCACCATACACACCGACAAAATCACCAAGACCCTCATAGCAGGCGCCGCTGCGCTGAGGGAGTTCGAGAGTCCTGTCAATTTGGGGGAAGGTCCCAGCCTGAACAATTCGAACCCTGTTCCAAAACAATTCAGACATTGGACCCTGGAATTTTGGCCAACATGTCCGAAGGACACCCTCAGTGAAATGCACCCATTGAAAAAGGGGCAGGGGACGAGCTGGGCTGAAAAATAAAATGGCAGTGCACACTCACCCACCGATCAAATCACCGAGACCCTCATAGCAGGCGAGGCTGCGTTGAGGGAGTTCCAGGCTCCTCTCAATTTGGAGGAAGATGCCAACCTAAACAATTCAAACCCTGGTCCGACTAATTCAGACACTGGACCAAGGAGCTTTGGCCATCACACCCAAAGGACGCCCTAAGGGAATTACACAAGTCAAAAAAAAGGGCAGGGGACGGGCTGGCCTGGAAAATGAAATGGTAGTGCACGCACAATAACCGATCAAATCACCGAGACCCTCATAGCAGGCGAGGCCGCGCTAAAGGACTTAGAGATTCCTCTCAGTTTGGGGGTAGGCCCCATGCGACCAATTCGAACCCTGGTCCGACTAATTCAGACAGGGGACCAAGGACTTTTAGCCAACTTGTCCAAAGGACACCGTAGGGGAATTGCACACCAATGCAAAGGGCAGGGGACAGGCTGGGCTGCAAAATAAAAGAGAAATACACACACACACACACCCCAACCAAATCACCGAGACCCTCAGAGCAGGCAGGGCTGCGTTGAGGGAGTTCCAGACTCCTCTCAGTTTGGGGGAAGGTGCCAACCTAAACAATTCAAGCCCTGGTCCGACTAATTCAGGAACTGGACCAAGGAGTTTTGGCCAACACACCAAAGGACACCCTCAGGGAATTACACGAATCGAAACAAAGGGGAGGTGAGGCCATGCTAAAGGACTTAGAGATTCCTCTCAGTTTAGGGGTAGGCCCCAGTCCGACCAATTCAAAACCTGGTCCGACTGATTCAGACACTGAGCGAAGGAGTTTTAACCAACTTGTCTAAAGAACACCCTAAGGGAATTACACCCCTCAAAAACGGGTAGGGGAAGTCTGGGCTGAAAAATAAAACACGAGTCCCACCACACACACTGACCAAATCATCCAAACTCTCACAACAGGCAGGGCTGCGTTGAGGGAGTTCCACAGTCCTGTCAAGTTGGGGGAAGGTCCCAGCCTGAACAATTGAACCCTGTTCCAACCAATTCAGACACTGGACCAAGGAGGTCTGGTCATCACATCCAAAGGACACCCTCAGGGAATTGCATGAACCAAAGCAAAGGGCAGGTGATGGGCAGGGCTGGAAAATAAAACGGTAGTGCACACGCAACAACCGATCAAATCACCGAGAGCCTCATAGCAGGTGAGGCCGCGCTAAAGGACTTAGAGATTCCTCTCAGTGTTGGGGGTAGGCCCCACTCCGACCAATTCGAACCCTGGTCCGACTAATTCAGACATCATTGGTCCAAGGAGTTTTAGCCAACTTGTCCAAAGGACACCCTAAGGGAATTACACACCAATGCAAAGGGCAGGAGACAGGCTGAGCTGGAAAATCAAATGGAAATGCACACAGACCCACCGATCAAATCACCGAGACCCTCATAGCAGGCGAGGCTGCGCTAAAAGAGTTTGACATTCCTCTCAGTTTGGGGGTAGGCCCCATCTGACCAACTCAAACCCTGGTCCGACTAATTCAGTCGCTGGACCAAGGAGTTTTGGCCATCACATCCAAAGGACACCCTAAGGGAATCACACCCCTTAACAAAGGGCAGTGGAAGTCTAGGCTGAAAAATAAAATGCAACTGCCACCACACACACCGACCAAATCACCAAGACCCTCATAGCAGGCGGGGCTGCGCTGAGGGAGTTCGAGAGTCTTGGCAATTTGGCGGAAGGTCCCCTCCTGAATAATTCGAACCAGTTCGAACCAATTCAGACACTAGACCATGGAGCTTTGGCCAACGCGTCCGAAGGACACCCTAATTGAATTACACCAGACAAAAAACGGGCAGGGGACAGGCCGGGCTGGAAAATAAAATGGAAATGCCAGTAAACCCACCACCCAAATCACCGAGAACCTCACAGCGGACAGGGCTGCGCTGAGGGAGTTCCAGAGTCCGCTCAGTTTGGGTGAAGGTCCCAGCCCTACCAATTCAAATCCTGGTCTGACTAATTCAGACACACACACCACGCCCCTGCCCCCTCCCTCCCCGCCGCCAATCAAATCACCGAGACCCTCATAGCACACAGGGCTGGTTTGGGGAGTTCTAGAGACCTCTCAGTTTGGGGGAAGGTCCCATCCCGATCAATTCAAACCTTTGCCCGACTAATTCACACACTGGATCAAGGAATTTTGGTCTTCACATCCAAAGGGCACCCTAAGGGTGTCCAAAAAATGGGTAGGGGATGGGCTGGTTTGGAAAATGAAATGGTAGTACACACACACACACACACACACATATCAAATAACCAAGACCCTCACAGCAGGCGAGGCTGCGCTAAAGGAGCTAGAGATTCCTCTCAGTTTGGGGGTAGGCCCCATCCAACCAATTCGAACCATGGTCCGACTAATTCAGACATTGGGCCAAGGAGTTTTAGCCAACTTGTCCACAGGAAAGCCCAAGGGAGTTACACCCCTTAACGAAGGGCAGTGGAAGCTTAGGCTGAAAAATAAAATGCAATTGCCACCACACACACACCAAACAAATCACCAAGACCCTCGTAAGCAGGTGGGGCCGTGCTGAGGGAGTTCGAGAGTCTTGTCAATTTGGGGGAAGGTCTGAGCCTGAACAATCTGACTCTGTTCCAACCAATTCAGACATCGGACCATTGAGTTTCGGCCAACATGCCCGAAGGGCACCCTAATTCAATTACACCCGTCAAAAAAAGGGCAGCTGATGGGATGGTCTGGAAAATAAAATGGTAGTGCCCACACACCCACCGATCAAATCACCGAGACCCTCATAGCAGACGAGGCTGTGCTGAGGGGGTCCGTGAGTCCTCTCAGTTTGGGGGTAGGCCCCAGTCCAATTCGAACCCTGGTCCGACTAATTCAGACATTGACCCAAGGAGTTTTAGCCAACTTGTCCAAAGGAAACCCCAGGGGAATTACACACTAATGCAAAGGGCAGGGGACAGGCTGCGCTGCTAAATAAAATGGAAATGCACACACACCCACCAACCAAATCACTGAGACCCTCATAGCAGACGAGGATGCCATGAGGGAGTTCCAGAGTCCTCTCAGCCTGGGAGAAGGTCCCAACCCGACCAATTCAAACCCTGGTCTGAAAAATTCAGACACTGGACCGAGGAGCTTTGGCAAACACGTCCAAAGGACACCCTAATTGAATTACACCCATCAAAATAAGGGCAGGGGATGGCTGGAAAATAGTTTTAGCAGCAAAATAAAATGGTAGTGCACACACACCAACAAACCAAATCTCCAATACCTTCATAGTAGACAAGGCTGCACCAAGGAAGTTTGAGAGTCCTCTCAGTTTAGGGGTAGGCCCCGGTTCGACCAATTCAAACCCCGGTCTGACTAATGCAGACATTGAGTCAAGGAGTTTTAGCCAACTTGTCCAAAAGAACACCCTAAGGGAATTGCACCCCTCAACAAAGGGCAGGGGAAGTCTTGGCTGAAAAATAAAATGCAAGTGCCACCACACACACCCCGACCCAATCAGCCAGGCCCTCACTGCGGGTGGGGCGGCGCTAAGGGAGTTCGAGACTCCTGTCAATTTGGGGGAAGGTCCTAGCCCAAACAATTCGAACTCTGGTCCAATGAATTCAGGCACTGGACCATGGAACTTTGGCCAACATGTCCGAAGGACGCTCTCATTGAATTACACCTGTCAAAAAAAGGGCAGGGGACGGGTTGGGCTGGAAAATGAAATGGCAGTGCACACGCACCCACCGATCAAATCACAGAGACCCTCATAGCAGGCAAGGCTGCGCTAAAGGAGTTCCAGGGTCATTTCAGGTTGGGGGTATGCCCCATCTGACCAATTCAAACCCTGGTCTGACTAATTCAGACATTGAATCAAGGAGTTTTAGCCAACTTCTCCAAAGGACACCCTAGGGAAATTACACACCAATGCAAAGGGCAGGGGACAGCCTGGGCTGGAAAATCAAATGGAAATGCACACAGAGCCACCGATCAAATCACCGAGACCCTCATAGCAGGCGAGGCTGCGCCAAAAGAGTTTGAGATTCCTCTCAGTTTGGGGGTAGGCCCCATCTGACCAATTCAAACCCTGGTCCGACTAATTCAGACGCTGGACCAAGGAGTTTGGGCCATCACATCCAAAGGACACCCACCAACCAAATAGAAATACACACCCACCCACCAACCAAATCACCGAGACCCTCAGAGCAGGCAGGGCTGCGTTGAGGGAGTTCCAGACTCCTCTCGGTTTAGGGGAAGGTGCCAACCTAAACAATTCAAACCCTGGTCTGACTAATTCAGAAACTGGACCAAGTGGTTTTGGCCATCACACCAAAGGACACCCTCAGGGAATTACACAAATCAAAACAAAGGGCAGGTGAGGCCGCACTAAAGGACTTAGAGATTCCTCTCAGTTTGGGGGTAGGCCCCATCCGACCAATTCCAACACTGGTCCGACTGATTCAGACACTGGACCAAGGACTTTTAGCCAACTTGGCCAAAGGACACCCTAAGGGAATTACACCCCTCAAAAAGGGGTAGAGGAAGTCTGGGCTGAAAAATAAAACACGAGTCCCACCACACACACTGACCAAATCATCCAAACTCTCACAACAGGCAGGGCTGCGTTGACGGAGTTCGACAGTCCTGTCAAGTTGGGGGAAGGTCCCAGCCTGAACAACTGAACCCTGTTCCAACCAATTCAGACACTGGACCAAGGTGTTTTGGCCATCACATCCAAAGGACACCCTCAGGGAATTGCATGAATCAAAACAAAGGGCAGGTGACGGGCAGGGCTGGAAAATGAAATGGTAGTGCACACACAACAACCGATCAAATCACCGAGAGCCTCATAGCAGGTGAGGCCGCACTAAAGGACTTAGAGATTCCTCTCAGTGTTGGGGGTAGGCCCCAGTCCAACCAATTCGAACCCTGGTCAGACTAATTCAGACATCATTGGTCCAAGGAGTTTTAGCCAACTTGTCCAAAGGACACCCTAAGGGAATTACACACCAATGCAAAGGGCAGGAGACAGCCTGACCTGGAAAATCAAATGGAAATGCACACAGACCCACCGATCAAATCACTGAGACCCTCATAGCAAGCAAGGCTGCGCTAAAAGAGTTTGAGATTCCGCTCAGTTTGGGGGTAGGCCCCAACTGACCAATTCAAACCCTGGTCCGACTAATTCAGACGCTGGACCAAGGGGTTTTGGCCATCACATTCAAAGGACACCCTAAGGGAATTACACCCCTCAAAAAAGGGTAGGGGAAGTCTGGGCTGAAAAATAAAATGCAACTGCCACCACACACCCCGACCAAATCATCAAGAGCCTCATAGCAAGTGGGGCTGCGCTGAAGGAGTTTGAGAGTCTTGTCAATTTCGGGAAAGGTCCCGGCCTGAACAATTCGAATCTGTTCCAACCAATTCAGACACTAGACTATGGAGTTTTGGCGAACATGTCCGAAGGACGCCCTAACTGAATTACACCCGGCAAAAAAGGGCAGCGGACAGGTTAGGTCTGGAAAATGAAATGGTAGTGCCCACATACCCACTGATCAAATCACCAAGACCCTCATAGCAGAGGAGGCTGCGCTAAGGGAGTTCGTGACTCCTCTCGGTTTTGGGGGTAGGCCCCAGTCCGACCAATTCAAACCCTGGTCCGACTGATTCGGACACTGAGCGAAGGAGTTTTAGCCCACTTGTCCAGAGGACACCCTTAGGGAATTACACCCCTCAAAAAAGGGTAGGGGAAGTCTGGGCTGAAAAATAAAACACAAGTCCCACCACACACACTGACCAAATCATCCATACTCTCACAACAGGCAGGGCTGCGTTGAGGGAGTTCGACAGTCCTGTCAGTTTCGGGGAAGGTCCCAGCCTGAACAATTGAACCCTGTTCCAACCAACTCAGACACTGGACCAAGGGGTTTTGGCCATCCCATCCAAAGGACACCCTCAGGGAATTGCATGAATCAAAACAAAGGGCAGGTGATGGGCAGGGCTGGAAAATGAAATGGTAGTACACACACAACAACTGACCAAATCACCGAGAGCCTCATAGCAGGTGAGGCCGCGCTAAAGGGCTTAGACATTCCTCTCAGTGTTGGGGGTAGGCCCCAGTCCGACCAATTAGAACCCTGGTCCGACTAATTCAGACATCATTGGTCCAAGGAGTTTTAGCCAACTTGTCCAAAGGACACCCTAATCAATCAATCGTATTTATTGAGCGCTTACTATGTGCAGAGCACTGTACTAAGCGCTTGGGAAGTACAGATTGGCATCACATAGAGACAGTCACTACCCAACAGTGGGCTCACAGTCTAAAAGGGGGAGACAGAGAACAGAACCAAACATACCAACAAAATAAAATAAGTAGGATAGAAATGTACAAGTAAAATAAATAAATAAATAAATAAATAAATAGAGTAATAAATATGTACAACCATATATACATATATACAGGTGCTGTGGGGAAGGGAAGGAGGTAAGACGGGGGGATGGAGAGGGGGACGAGGGGGAGAGGAAAGAAGGGGCTCAGTCTGGGAAGGCCTCCTGGAGGAGGTGAGCTCTCAGCAGGGCCTTGAAGGGAGGAAGAGAGCTAGCTTGGCGGATGGGCAGAGGGAGGGCATTCCAGGCCCGGGGGATGACGTGGGCCGGGGGTCGATGGCGGGACAGGCGAGAGCGAGGTACAGTGAGGAGATTAGCGGTGGAGGAGCGGAGGGTGCGGGCTGGGCAGTAGAAGGAGAGAAGGGAGGTGAGGTAGGAGGGGGCGAGGGGATGGAGAGCCTTGAAGCCCAGGGTGAGGAGTTTCTGCCTGATGCGCAGATTGATCGGTAGCCATTGGAGGTTTTTGAGGAGGGGAGTAATATGTCCAGAGCGTTTCTGGACAAAGATAATCCGGGCAGCAGCATGAAGTATGGATTGAAGTGGAGAGAGACACGAGGATGGGAGATCAGAGAGAAGGCTGGTGCAGTAGTCCAGACGGGATAGGATGAGAGCTTGAATTAGCAGGGTAGCAGTTTGGATGGAGAGGAAAGGGCGGATCTTGGCAATGTTGCGGAGCTGAGACCGGCAGGTTTTGGTGACGGCTTGGATGTGAGGGGTGAATGAGAGAGCGGAGTCGAGGATGACACCAAGGTTGCGGGCTTGTGAGACGGGAAGGATGGTAGTGCCGTCAACAGAGATGGGAAAGTCAGGGAGAGGACAAGGTTTGGGAGGGAAGACAAGGAGCTCAGTCTTCGACATGCTGAGCTTTAGGTGGCGGGCGGACATCCAGATGGAGATGTCCTGTAGGCAGGAGGTGATGCGAGCCTGGAGGGAGGGGGAGAGAGCAGGGGCAGAGATGTAGATCTGGGTGTCATCAGCGTAGAGATGATAGTTGAAGCCGTGGGAGCGAATGAGGTCACCAAGGGAGTGAGTGTAGATTGAGAACAGAAGGGGACCAAGCACTGAACCTTGGGGAACCCCCACAGTAAGAGGATGGGAGGGGGAGGAGGAGCCTGCATAAGAGGCTGAGAAAGAACGACCGGAGAGATAAGAGGAGAACCAGGAGAGGACGGAGTCTGTGAAGCCAAGGTCAGATAACGTGTTGAGGAGAAGGGGGTGGTCCACAGTGTCAAAGGCAGCTGAGAGGGAATTACACACCAATGCAAAGGGCAGGAGACAGGCTGAGCTGGAAAATCAAATGGAAACGCACACAGACCCACCGATCAAATCACCGAGACCCTCAGAGCAGGCGAGGCTGCGCTAAAAGAGTTTGAGATTCCTCTCAGTTTGGGGATAGGCCCCATCCAACCAATTCGAACCCTGGTCCGCCTAATTCAGACAATGATCCGAGGAGTTTTACCCCACTTGTCCAAAGGACACCCTAAGGGAAATACACCCCTGAACAAAGGGCAGTGGAAGTCTGGCCTGAAAAATAAAATGCAATTGCCACCACACACACCGACAAAATGACCAAGACCCTCATAGCAGGCGGGGCTGCACTGAGGGAGTTCGAGAGTCCTGTCAATTGGGGGAAGGTCCCAGCCTGAACAATTCGAACCCTGTTCCAAAAAAATTCAGACATTGGACCCTGGAATTTTGGCCAACACGTCTGAAGGACACCCTCAGTGAAATGCACCCGTCGAAAAAGGGGCAGGGGACGAGCTGGGCTGAAAAATAAAATGGCAGTGCACACGCACCCACCGATCAAATCACCGAGACCCTCATAGCAGGCGAGGCTGCATTGAGGGAGTTCCAGACTCCTCTCAATTTGGGGGAAGGTGCCAACCTAAACAATTCAAACCCTGGTCCGACTAATTCAGACACTGGACCAAGGAGCTTTGGCCATCAAACCAAGGGACACCCTCAGGGAATTACATGAATCGAAACAAAGGGCAGGTGAGGCCACGCTAAAGGACTTAGAGATTCCTCTCAGTTTGGGGATAGGCCCCAGTCCGACCAATTCAAACCCTGGTCCGACTGATTCAGACACTGAGCGAAGGAGTTTTAGCCAACTTGTCTAAAGGACACCCTAAGGGAATTACACCCCTCAAAAACGGGTAGGGGAAGTCTGGGCTGAAAAATAAAAAACGAGTCCCACCACACACACTGATCAAATCATCCACACTCTCACAACAGGCAGGGCTGCGTTGAGGGAGTTCGACAGTCCTGTCAGTTTGGGGGAAGGTCCGAGCCTGAACAATTGAACCCTGTTCCAACCAATTCAGACACTGGACCAAGGAGTTTTGGCCATTACATCCAAAGGACACCCTCAGGGAATTGCATGAATCAAAACAAAGGGCAGGTGACGGGCAGGGCTGGAAAATAAAACGGTAGTGCACACACAACAACCGATCAAATCACCGAGAGCCTCATAGCAGGTGAGGCCGCGCTAAAGGACTTAGAGATTCCTCTCACTGTTGGGGGTAGGCCCCACTCCAATTCGAACCCTCGTCCGACTAATTCAGACATCATTGGTCCAAGGAGTTTTAGCCAACTTGTCCAAAGGACACCCTAAGGGAATTACACACCAATGCAAAGGGCAGGAGACAGGCTGAGCTGGAAAATCAAATGGAAATGCACACAGACCCACCGATCAAATCACCGAGACCCTCATAGCAGGCGAGGCTGCGCTAAAAGAGTTTGACATTCCTCTCAGTTTGGGGGTAGGCCCCATCTGACCGATTCAAACCCTGGTCCGACTAATTCAGTCGCTGGACCAAGGAGTTTTGGCCATCACATCCAAAGGACACCCTAAGAAATTACACCCCTTAACAAAGGGCAGTGGAAGTCTAGGCTGAAAAATAAAATGCAACTGCCACCACACACACCGACCAAATCACCAAGACCCTCATAGCAGGTGGGGCTGCGCTGAGGGAGTTCGAAAGTCTTGTCAATTTGGTGGAAGGTCCCCTCCTGAATAATTCGAACCAGTTTGAACCAATTCAGACACTAGACCATGGAGCTTTGGCCAACATGTTTGAAGGACATCTTAATTGAATTACACCCAATGAATAAAGGGCAGGGGACAGGCCGGGCTGGAAAATAAAATGGAAATGCCAGTAAACCCAACACCCAAATCACCGAGAACCTCACAGCGGACAGGGCTGCGCTGAGGGAGTTCCAGGGTCCGCTCAATTTGGGTGAAGGTCCCAGCCCTACCAATTCAAATCCTGGTCTGACTTATTCAGACACACACACCACGCCCCTGCCCCCTCCCTCCCCGCCGCCAATCAAATCACCGAGACCCTCATAGCACGCAGGGCTGGTTTGGGGAGTTCTAGAGACCTCTCAGTTTGGGGGAAGGTCCCATCCCAATCAATTCAAACCTTTGCCCGACTAATTCACACACTGGATCAAGGAATTTTGGTCTTCACATCCAAAGGGCACCCGAAGGGTGTCCAAAAAATGGGCAGGGGACGGGCTGGTTTGGAAGACGAAATGGTAGTATACACATACACACACACCAATCAAATAACCAAGACCCTCATAGCACGTGAGGCTGCGCTAAAGGAGCTAGACATTCCTCTCAGTTTGGGGGTAGGCCCCATCCGACCAATTCGAACCCTGGTCCGAATAATTGAGACATTGGACCAAGGAGTTTTAGCCAACTTGTCCACAGGATAACCCAAGCGAATTGCGCCCCTTAACAAAGGGCAGTGGAAACTTAGCCTGAAAAATAAAATGCAATTGCCACCACACACACAGCGAAGAAATCACCAAGACCCTCGCAATCAGGCGGGGCCGTGCTGAGGGAGTTCGAGAGTCTTGTCAATTTGGGGGAAGGTCCCAGCCTGAACCATCTGACTCTGTTCCAACCAATTCAGACATCGGACCACTGAGTTTCGGCCAACATGTCCGAAGGGCACCCTAATTCAATTACACCCGTCAAAAAAAGGGCAGCTGATGGGCTGGTCTGGAAAATAAAATGGGATTGCCCACACATCCACCGATCAAATCACTGAGACCCTCACAGCAGGCAAGGCCGCGCTAAAGGAGCTAGAGATTCCTCTCATTTTGTGGGTAGGCCCCATCTGACCAATTCGAACCCTGGTCCGACTAATTCAGACATTGGACCAAGGAGTTTTAGCCAACTTGTCCACAGGATCACCCAAAGGAATGACACCCCTTAACAAAGGGCAATGGAAGCTTAGGCTGAAAAATAAAATGCAATTGCCACCACACACACACCGAAGAAATCACCAAGACCCTCGTAAGCAGGCGGGGCCGTGCTGAGGGAGTTCGAGAGTCTTCTCAATTTGGGGGAAGGTCCCAGCCTGAACCATCTGACTCTGTTCCAACCAATTCAGACATCGGACCACTGAGTTTCGGCCAACGTGTCCGAAGGGCACCCTAATTCAATTACACCCGTCAAAAAAAGGGCAGCTGATGGGCTGGGCTGGAAAATAGCATGGTATTGCCCACACACCCACCGATCAAATCACCGAGACCCTCATAGCAGACGAGGCTGCGCTGAGGGGGTCCGTGAGTCCTCTCAGTTTGGGGGTAGGCCCCAGTCCGATTCGAACCCTGGTCCGACTAATTCAGACATTGACCCAAGGAGTTTTAGTCAACTTGTCCAAAGGAAACCCCAGGGGAATTACATACTAATGCAAAGGGCAGGGGACAGGCTGCGCTGCAAAATAAAATGGAAATGCACACACACCCACCCGCCAAATCACTGAGACCCTCATAGCAGACGAGGATGCCATGAGGGAGTTCCAGAGTCCTCTCAGCCTGGGAGAAGGTCCCAACCCGACCAATTCAAACCCTGGTCTGAAAAATTCAGACACTGGACCGAGCAGCTTTGGCAAACACGTCCAAAGGACACCCTAATTGAATTACACCCATCAAAATAAGGGCAGGGGATGGCTGGAAAATAGTTTTAGCTGCAAAATAAAATGGTAGTGCACACACACCAACAAACCAAATCACCAATATCTTCATAGTAGACAAGGCTGCACCAAGGAAGTTTGAGAGTCCTCTCAGTTTAGGGGTAGGCCCCGGTTCGACCAATTCAAACCCCGGTCCGACTAATGCAGACATTGAGCCAAGGAGGTTTAGCCAACTTGTCCAAAAGGACACGCTAAGGGAATTACACCCCTGAACAAAGGGCAGGGGAAGTCTTGGCTAAAAAATAAAATGCAAGTGCCACCACACACACCGACCCAATCAGCCAGGCCCTCACTGCGGGTGGGGCGGCGCTAAGGGAGTTTGAGACTCCTGTCAATTTGGGGGACGCTCCTAGCCAAAACAATTCAAACCCTGGTCCAATGAATTCAGGCACTGGACCATGGAATTTTGGCCAACATGTCCGAAGGACGCCCTCATTGAATTACACCCGTCAAAAAAGGGGCAGGGGACGGGTTGGGCTGGAAAATGAAATGGCAGTGCAAACGCACGCACCGATCAAATCACAGAGACCCTCGTAGCAGGCGAGGCTGCGCTAAAGGAGTTTCAGGGTCATTTCAGGTTGGGGGTATGCCCCATCTGACCAATTCGAACCCTGGTCCGACTAATTCAGACATTGAATCAAGGGGTTTTAGCCAACTTCTCCATAGGACACCCTAGGGGAATTACACACCAATGCAAAGGGCAGGAGACAGGCTGAGCTGGAACATCAAATGGAAATGCACGCAGACCCACCGATCAAATCACCGAGACCCTCAGAGCAGGCGAGGCTGCGCTAAAAGAGTTTGAGATTCCGCTCAGTTTGGGGGTAGGCCCCATCTGACCAATTCAAACCCTGGTCCGACTAATTCAGACGCTGGACCAAGGAGTTTGGGCCATCACATCCAAAGGACACCCAGAGGGAATTACACCCCTCAAAAAAGGGTAGGGGAAGTCTGGGCTGAAAGATAAAATGCAAGTGCCACCACACACACCGACCAAATCATCAAAAGACTCATAGCAAGCGGGGCTGCGCTTTAGGAGTTTGAGAGTCTTGTCAATTTGGGGGAAAGTCCCATCCTGAACAATTCGAACCTGTTCCAACCAATTCAGACACTAGACTATGGAGTTTTGGCCAACATGTCCGAAGGACACCCTAACTGAATTGCACCCGTCAAAAAGAGGGCAGAGGACAGGTTAGGTCTGGAAAATGAAATGGTAGTGCCCACACACCCACTGATCAAATCACCAAGACCCTCATAGCAGATGAGGCGGCGCTAAGGGAGTTCGTGATTACTCTCGGTTTTGGGGGTAGGCCCCAGTCCGACCAATTCAAACCCTGGTCCGACTGATTCGGACACTGAGCGAAGGAGTTTTAGCCAGCTTGTCTAAAGGACACCCTAAGGGAATTACACCCCACAAAAATGGGTAGGGGAAGTCTGGGCTGAAAAATAAAACACGAGTCCCACCACACACACTGACCAAATCATCCATACTCTCACAACAGGCAGGGCTTCGTTGAGAGAGTTCGACAGTCCTGTCAGTTTGGGGGAAGGTCCCAGCCTGAACAATTGAACCCTGTTCCAACCAATTCAGACACTGGACCAAGGAGTTTTGGCCATCACATCCAAAGGACACCCTCAGGGAATTGCATGAATCAAAACAAGGGGCAGGTGACGGGCAGGGCTCGAAAATGAAATGGTAGTGCACGCACAACAACCGATCAAATCACCGAGAGCCTCAAAGCAGGTGAGGCCACGCTAAAGGACTTAGAGATTCCTCTCAGTGTTGGGGGTAGGCCCCAGTCCGACCAATTCGAACCCTGGGCCGACTAATTCAGACATCATTGGTCCAAGGAGTTTTAGCCAACTTGTCCAAAGGACACCCTACGGGAATTACACACCAATGCAAAGGGCAGGAGACAGGCTGAGCTGGAAAATCAAATGGAAATGCACACAGACCCACCGTTCAAATCACCGAGACCCTCATAGCAGGCGTGGCTGCGCTAAGGGAGTTTGAGAGTCCTCTCAGTTTGGGGGTAGGTCTCATCCAACCATTTCTAACCCTGCTCCAACTTATTCAGACATTGAGCCAAGGAGAGTTTACCAATTTGTCCAAAGGACACCCTCAGGGAATTGTACCCTTCAACAAAGGATAGGGGAAGTCTGGGCTGAAAAATAAAATCCAAGCCGCGCCACTCTCACCGACCAAATCATCCAGACCCTCACAGCAGGTGGGGCTGCGCTGAGGGGGTTCAAGAGGCCTCTCAGTTTGGGGTAAGGGCCCGACTCGACCAATTGAACCTCTGGTCTGACCCATTCGGACATGGGACCAAGGAGTTTTGGCCAACACGTCCAAAGGACACCATAACGGAATTAAAGACCGTGGAAAGGGTACCTTGGAAAAGGGGAAGGGGCTGGCTGGGCCAGACACTTAACTGAAAGCGCCGCAGACGCGGCAGGGCGAAGAAATGGCCAAGGGAGCAGGGAAATTCGACTCTGGGAATGTCTTGTGAAGAAGATGTGCCTTCAGACGGTTTGGGAAGAAGAGGAGGAAGGAGAAGAGAGGTAGGCTGTGGGAAACACCCTTTGACGGCCTTTGTCCTTGTTTCTGGTGCTACGCACTTACTGTGTGCCAGCAACTGCTTCAACCAGGACAGTAGATAGGAGGTAATCAGGTTGGACAGAATCCGTGTCCCACACGGGTCTCACGGTCTCAATCCCCGTGAGGTAACTGAGCCGCAGAGAAGGAAAGTGACTTGTACCAAGTCAGGCAGCTAACAAGCGGCCAAGGGGGATTAGAACCCGGGTCCTTCCGACTCCCGGGCCCGTGCTTTTTCCGCTAGGCCACCCTGCCGTCTACAGCCTGACAGGTTTCGGCACGGGCTTTTTCCCGTTACCCACCGGTAGCACGTCACTGGCAGTCAGGACTTTCCACTACCCAAAAAAGAAAGCCATCCTCTCTCCTCTCCCCTCATCCGCCCTCGTTCCACCGGAACGCCCGGGGACTATTCTCGATGCCGGCGGCCCACTTCACGGGCACGTTATCGGCCCCCATTCCCAGGGAATACGGGGATCGTAGCGGGACCCAGAGAAACAGAGAACGTCTCAGAAAAAAATCGCAATCAGTACCGTTCCGTGTCCCCAACCCCCCTCCCGCTGCCTCCGAAGGGGTCCGGAGGAAGAGCTGCTGGTTCCGTACCCCAACGGCCCTCCCGGTAGGGCCGCGTTTCCCGCCAGGCCCCGGGCAGGACCGTACTACCCGCCAAATCTAGGAAAAAACCGGAGAAAGAGCCCGCCTCTCCCTCCACCTTCTGCTCCCTGCGGAGCCGCGGCGGTCCGCACGGAGATCCCAACCGCAAAGGCACGGATTCACCCGATTTTTCCCAATCACATCGGAAAGCATACAATAAAAAACAACACAGCATACCGCGTAACATAAAGCGGCGACAGGCTGTCGCCGGGGACGGGCGGCGTGCGGCCCCCCACCGGGGCGCTGGCCGCGGGCCGGGCACGTGCCGGCCACTTGGCCGCGTTGTGTGCGAAAGAGACTTCATTCAGATCAGATGGCGTGGATGCATCTTGGGCTGGGGGCGAGAAGGCGGAACGGACGGACGAGTGGCGTGTGGCCCCTCCACCGGGGCACTGGCCGTGGGCCGGCCACGTGCCGGCCACTTGGCCGCGTTGTGTGCGAAAGAGACTTCATTCAGATCAGATGGCGTGGATGCACCTTGGGCTAGGGGCGAGAAGGCGGGACGGACTGACGGGCTGCGTGTGGCTCCCCCACCGGGGTACTGGCTGCGTGCCGGCCACGTGCCGGCCACTTGGCCGCGTTGTGTCCAAAAGAGACTTCATTCAGATCAGATGGCGTGGATGCACCTTGGGCTGGGGGCGAGAAGGCGGGACGGACGGACGGGCGGCATGCAGCCCCCCCACCGGGGCACTGGCCGTGGCCCGGCCACGTGCCGGCCACTTGGCCGCGTGTGTCAGAAAGGGACTTCATTCAGATCAGATGGCGTGGATGCACCTTGGGCTGGGGGCGAGAAGGCGGGACGGACGGACGGATGGAGGGAGGGAGGGAGGGACACCGGGGACGGGCCCGGACCTGTTCCGTCCACCTCACGCTACCGGCACCGTCTTCGCGGGACCCGGGAAATCAGGGATCCCCACGGCAACCTCCGCTCCCTTTGGAAAGCACTGTTGGGCATTCCCCAGGAGGGATTGTTCCCTCCATCCCAAAGCGATTCTTCCCGTTTCCTCGGGACAGGAGCCCTGCGCCATTTTGTTTTTTGTGGTAATTGTTAAGCGCTCACTCTGTGCCAAGCACGGTTCTAGTCCATGGGGCATCTGGGGGATGGGGTTGTGGTCCGTTCCCGCCTCCGGCCCGGCTCCGTCGTGCAGGCCCAAGCCGACCGACCGACCACCCGACGGGCGCGCACAGGGACCGACGAGCGGGGAAATGGCGGCGCAGGCGCGTTCCCGCCTCCGTCGAAGGCCGACGCCCCGACGCCACCCCGCCGGTCCCGCCGGTCCCGCCGCCCCCCTCACGGCCTCGTCTGTGCATCTGGTCAGGCCTCGATGGCGTCCCGGGGCCCGGCCCGGCCCGGCGCGGCAGGCGTCAGGCGGCAGGAAAGGCTTCTCCCGGGACGGCGGGACGCACACCGACGGACCGGGCCGCGGCTCTCCCGCCTCTGGACACCATCAGCCACCGCCCGACAGACTGCGGCTCCGTGCGGCCCGCTCTCAACGCTTCTCCACAGGCCTCCGACGGACCGTTAGCCATCTTTCCCATCGACCTCCTTGCCGCCTTTCTCGCCGATCATTGGCTGCGTCCCCCGTGACGTCATCACGTCGTTCTGCCCTCTGCGTGTGTTCCCCCCGCCCCACCCCGGTCCTTCCTCCTTCGGGAACGTTCTGTGCGGGGCGGGGCTGAGCCGCTCGCCCTGCGCCGATTTGGGAGGGAAACCCGGGCGTCGTTCATTCATTCATTCAGTCGTATTTATTCATTCATTCAATGAATGAATTCAATTATTGAGCGGTTACTGTGGGCAGAGCACTGTACTGAGCTCTTGGGAAGTACTGTTCAGCAATAAGTCGAGACAATCCCATCTCACAACGGGCTCACAGTCAGGGGGGGCGGGGGGGACAGACATCGATAAATTAGACAGGCATTAGTATGAATTAATAAAATTAATAAAATTATAGATATACACATATGTGATGTGGGTCAGGGATGGGGGAAGAGCAAAGGGAGGGAGTCAGGGTGATGTGGGAGGGAGTGGGAGATGAGGAAAAGTGGGGCTTAGTCTGGGAAGGCCTCAGGAAGAAACTCCTCACCCTGGGCTTCAAGGCTGTCCATCACCTCGTCCCCTCCTACCTCACCTCCCTTCTCTCCTTCTCCAGCCCAGCCCGCACCCTCCGCTCCTCCGCAGCTAATCTCCTCACCGTGCCTCGTTCTGGCCTGTCCCGCCGTCGACCCCCGGCCCACATCGTCCCCCGGGCCTGGAATGCCCCCAATCCCTCTGCCCATCCGCCAAGCTCGCTCTCTTCCTACCTTCAAGGCCCTACTGAGAGCTCACCTCCTCCAGGAGGCCTTCCCAGATGGAGCCCCCTCCTTCCTCTCCCCCTCGTCCCCCTCTCCAACCCCCCGTCTTACCTCCTTCCCTTCCCCGCAGCACCTGTATATATGTATATATGTTTGTACGTATTTATTACTCTATTTATTTATTTCTTTTACTTGTACATGTCTATTCTATTTATTTTATTTTGTTAACAGTACATGTAACTGGAATGTACATGTACAGTAACATGTACGTGGAATGTGCGGGCTGGGATGTAGAAGGAGAGACTGGAGGTGAGGTAGTGGTGGGGGCCCTCCCACGCACCGTGGAAAGGTTGCAGATACTGTTTGAATGTACGCGGTCCTGTTGCCATATCTGGTGTGGGCCTTAGACCCTGCAGCCCACTGGCTGGGTCCGGGAAGCAAACCAAATAAGGAGATAGACTCTGCCCAGCTCTGCACCAAACCTGCACCAGAGCTGCACCAATCCAGTCCCCACTGTTTTCAACTCTACCAATCACTGTGATCAGCAACAGCGCTATATAAACCCGTTGTATCGGGCACTCGGGGCCTTTTCCCTTAAGGAAATGAGCCCGCCGGGTGTGTTACCCCCTATTCGGTCTTCGGGGCCTTTTCCCTTAAGGAAATGAGCCCGCCGGGTGCGTTATCCCCTATTCGGTCTTCGGCCTTACCAATAAAACTTTATTAAAACTTTTCGGCAGTCACATGCTGTCTGACTAATTCTTCAGTCGCCCGGTGACTTGGTGGTCGTCAGGAACAACCGGGGGCCGCCATCAGTAGGAGGAGCCAGGTGATGGAGAGCCTTGAAGCCAATAGTGAGGAGTTTTTGTTTGATACGGAGGTAGCTAGGCAACCACTGGAGATTTTTGAGGAGCAGTCCCTCCTCCTCCTCGCCATCACTGAAACCTGGCTCTCCCCAGACGAGACACGGTCTCCCCTGGTGCTCTCTCCAGTGGAGGCCTCATCTTCTCCCGCCCCTCCAGACTCACTGGGAAAGGAGGAGGTGTTGGCTTCCTTCTCACGCCCCAATGTGGCTTTCACACCATTCCACTTCCCCGAGCCCTTTCTTTCCCTCCCTTTGAAGCCCATATTATGCGATTCTACAGCACACTCCAGATTCAGGTAACTGTCATGTACCGACCCCCAGGTCCCACCTTCAACTTCTTTAACCATTTTGATCCCTCGTTGCTTAGTAGGTAGAGCACGGGCCTGGGAGTCAGAAGGTCATGGGTTCTAATCCCGGCTCCACCACGTGTCTGCTGTGTGACCTTGGGCAAATCACTTCACTTCTCTGAAACTGTTACCTCATCTTTAAAATGGGGATTAAGACTAAGCCCTATGTGAGCCAGGGACTGTGTCCAATCTGATTACTTTGTATCTACCCCAGTGCTTTGAACAGTGCTTGGCACAGAGTAAGCACTTAACAAGTGCCATTATTATTATTATTATTATTTTTAATTCTCTCTTTCCCCATGCCGACATTGATCTTTGGGACTTCAGGATCCACAGATGTTCCTGATGATGGCTCGTTCCACTGAATGCCTTCTATGACTCCTCATATCCGCTGACATCCTGCTGCACCCCACCTCGCCCACTTACCAGCTTGGACACATACTGCATCTCATTATCTCTAACCACTGCACAATCTCTACCCTCATCAACTCTGAAACCCTCAGAGTCAGGCAGGGAATGTGACAGTTTATTGTTGTATTGTACTTTCCCAAGTCAGCAGAAGGGAGTGAGAGAAGAGTAAAAGTGGGGCTTAGTCTGGGAAGGCCTCTTGGAGGAGATGTGCCTTCAATAAGGCTTCAAAGGGGAGGAGAGTAGTTACCTGTCAGATTTGAGGAGGGAGGGCATTCCAAGCCAGAGGCAGGATGTGGGCTAGGTGTCAGCGGCAAGACGGGCGAGATCGAGGCACAGTGGGAAGGTGAGCACCAGAGGAATGAAGTGTGCGGCCAGATTTGTAGAAGGAGAGAAGAGAGGAAAGGTAGGTCGTGGCATCTCCCTCCTACCATTCCACTCCAAACCCCTTGATTGAGTGTTCTATACCCATTGTCTCAAATTCCGCTCCTCCAATTCTCTCCTTAACCCCCTCCATTCTGGCTTCTGTCCCCTTCACTCCACAGAAACCACCCTCTCTAAGGTCACCAATGATCTCCTTCTTGCCAAATCCAATGGCTTCTACTCCCTCCTAATCCTCCTCGACTGCTCTTCTGACCTCGACACTGTGCAGCAACCCCTTTTCCTGGAAACGTTATCCAACCTTGGCTTCACTGACTCTGTCTTCTCCTGGTTCTCCTATCTCTGTGGCCTTTCATTCTCCGTCTCCTTCCGGGGCTCCTCCTCTGCCTGCCACCCCCTAACTGTGGGGATCCTCAAGGTTCAGTTCTGTGTCCCCTCTGTTCTCCATCTACACCCACTCCTTTAGGGAGCTCATTCGCTCTTGTGGCTTCAACTCCCACCTCTATGCAGATGATCCCCAAATCTACATCTCCAGCCCTGATTTCTCTCCCTCTGTCCAGTCTCGCATCTCCTCCTACCTTCAAGACATCTATACTTGGAAGTCCTCCCGTCACCTCAAATTTAACATGTCCAAAACAGAGAGCCTTATCTTCCAACCTAAACCCTGTCCTCCTCTTCACTTTCCCATCATGCAGATGGCACCTCCATCCTTCCTGTCTCATAAACCTGTCACTTGGCATTATCCTTACCTCCTCTCTCTCATTCGAACACATATTCCATCCGTCACCAAATCCTGTTGGTCCCACCTTCACAACATCGCTAAAATCCTCTCTTCTCCATCCAAACTGCTACTATGTTAATACAATCATTCATCCTATCCTGCCTGGATTACTGCATCTGACTCCTTGCTGATCTCCCAGACTCCCACTTCTCTGCACTCCAGTCCATATTTCACCCTGCTGTCCGGAATATTTTTCTACAAAAAACATTCAGGACACGTCACCTCACTCCTCCAAAAACTCCAGTCATTGCCCATCCACCTCTGCATCAAAGAAAAACTCCTCACCATTGGCTTCAAAGGTCTCCATCGCCTCGCCCCCTCTTCCTGTCCTCGCTTCTTTGCTTCTACAACCCATCAATCAATCAAGTGTATTTATTGAGCACTTACTGTGTGCAGAGCACTGTACTAAGCCCTTGGGAAGTACAAGTTGGCAACATATAGAGACAGTCCCTACCCAACAGTGGGCTCACAGTCTAGAAGGGGGAAACAGAGAACAAAACCAAACATACTAACAAAATAAAATAGACTAGATATGTACAAGTAAAATAAATAAATAAATAAATAGAGTAATCAATATGTACAAACATATATACATGTGCTGTGGGGAAGGGAAGGAGGTAAGATGGGGGATGGAGAGGGGGGCAAGGGGGAGAGGAAGGAAGGGGCTCAGTCTTGGAAGGCCTCCTGGAGGAGGTGAGCTCTCAGTAGGGCCTTGAAGGGAGGAAGAGAGCTAGCTTGGTGGATGGGCAGAGGGAGGGCATTCCAGGCCAGGGGGATGACGTGGGCCGGGGGTCGATGGCGGGACAGGCAAGAACGAGGTACGGTGAGGAGATTAGCGGCAGAGGAGCGGAGGGTGCGGGCTGGGATGTAGAAGGAGAGAAGGGAGGTGAGGTAGGAGGGGGCGAGGTGATGGACAGCCTTGAAGCAAAGGGTGAGGAGTTTCTGCCCGATGCACAGATTTATTGGTAGCCACTGGAGATTTTTGAGGAGGGGAGTAACATGACCAGAGCATTTCTGGACAAAGACAATCCGGGCAGCAACATGAAGTATGGATTGAAGAGGGGAGAGACACGAGGGGAGAGACATCCCACACACTTAGCTCCTCTAGTGCTAACCTTCTCACTGTGTCTCCACCTCACCTATCTTGCTGCCTACCCCCCTTCCACGTCCCACCTCTTGCCTGGAACGCCCTTCCTTCTCTAATCTGATGGACAATTACTCTCCCCCAGCCTGCCAAAAGCCTTACTGAAGGCACATCTCCTCCAGGGGACCTTACCTGACTAAACCCTTTTACTTCCCCAATCCCTTCTTTGTGGCCCTGTTCTCCCCACCTCCCAGCCCTACAGTGCTTAAGGCTTGTGATGCTGTCGAGTCATCATGTCGAGGCCTTCCCAGACTGAGCCCCTTCCTTCCTCTCCCCCTCTTCCCCCTCTCCATCCCCCCATCTTACCTCCTTCCCTTCCCCACAGCACCTGTATATATGTATATATGGTTGTACATATTTATTACTCTATTTATTTATTTATTTATTTATTTTACTTGTACATTTCTATCCTATTTATTTTATTTTGTTGGTATGTTTGGTTCTGTTCTCTGTCTCCCCCTTTTAGACTGTGAGCCTACTGTTGGGTAGGGACTGTCTCTATGTGTTGCCAATTTGTACTTCCCAAGCGCTTAGTACAGTGCTCTGCACATAGTAAGCGCTCAATAAATACGATTGATTGATTGATTGATTGATCTCTGATCCATAGCGACACCATGGAAATATCTTTCCTAGAACGCCTCACTCCCCTCTGCAATTGCATACCACTCATTTACATATATGTAATTTATTTGTTTATCTTACTGTCAGTCCCCCCTCCCCGCAGACCGTAATTTCGTTGTGGGCAGGGATGTGCCTGTTTATTGTTTGCATTGTACTCTCACAAGCGCTTTGTACAGTGGGTGCATACAGTAAGTGCTCAATAAATACGATTGAATGGATGGATGAATGAATGAATGGAGATGGCTTGAACGGAGGAGAAAAGTGTTTCGATAAGATGTGAAAGAATGGGCTTGGATGCACAGGTGGAGGGGGTGTATTTTGAGAGAAGGCAGGAGCTCTCCTCTAGAGGTACAGTGGGGAAAGATGGGAGTGTTGCAAAGGAGGCAGAAGTGGAGAGGGGCTTGGGAGAGGCAGGGGAGATTTTAGGGAGATCACGCCTTATAGTGTCAATTTTCTTAATGATGATGATAATTATGTTGGTATGTGTTAGGCGCTTAGTATGTGCAAAACACTGTTCTAAGCTCTGGGGGGATACAAGGTGATCAGGGTGTCCCACGGGGGGCTCACAGTCTTAATCCCCATTCTACAGATGAGGTAACTGAGGCACAGAGAAGTGAAGTGACTGGCCCAAAGTCACACAGCTGACAATAATAATAATAATAATAATAAAATTTATTAAGCGCTTACTATGTGCAAAGCACTGTTCTAAGCACTGAGGAGGTTACAAGGTAAACAGGCTGTCCCACGTGGGGCTCACAGTCTTAGTCCCCATTTTGCAGATGAGGTAACTGAGGCCCAGAGAAGTTAAGTGACCTGCCCAAAGTCACACATCTGACAATTGGCAGAGCTGGGATTTGAACCCATGACCTCTGACTCCAAAGCCAGGCTCTTTCCATTGAGCCACTCTGCTTCTCTAATAAAGCAAACTAGTTGGCCAGGTCACTGAGGGTAAGGGATTGGGCCGGGACTGGGGGCGGGGAGCCGGGGGCGGGGGAGACAACAAGGGTTTTGAGGAAAGATTTAAACATCTTGAACAGCTGGCAAGGACGATGGGCATGGGTGTCATTCATTTATTCATTCAATCCAATTGATTGAGCACTTTCTATGTGCAGAGCACTGTACTAAGTGCTTGAAAAGTACAATTCAGCAACAGATAGAGACAATCCCTACCCAACAACGGGCTCACAGTCAAGAAGAGGGGAGTCAATAAGGGTGGAGAACTAATTTTGCCAGGCAGAGGAGACAGCAGAGTTAAAGCATGCAAGGATAACCTTGAAGTGGACGAAGTCGACCTGATATTTCGATTTCCACCAGCAGTGCTCTGAGGCTCGTGCACAGGGGCCAAAGAGGCATACTGCGGAGGTGATCCAGGGCTGTGGATTAGGGCTACGAGACAGAAGAGGGGATAGGGGAGTGAGTGAGTTGCATTCTGTACAGAGGGTGATGCTGAGAGCATCAATTTGGTCATCAAGGGAAGGTAGTTTGGGTATGGAGGCTAAATGGGGCATAATGGGGTCAAAAGATTCGAGGTCTCTGGTGGGAGCACAGTACACATTTATGTGGAGGAGGTGCGTGGGAGAAAAGGCAGGTGAGGAGTAGTGGTCATTTCAGAGTTGGTAAGGGTAGAGATTGTGCAGCAGCCAGAGATGAGATGGAATATGTATCCAAGCTGGTGAGTGGGGGAGGTAGGGTGGAGCTTGAGGCTAGGGGAGTTGAGGAGTGATAGGAGGTAGGCAATAGAAGGGTCATCAGGAACGTCTATGTGGATATTCAACTCCACAAGGATGAATGTAGGCATGGAGAGAGAGAGAGAAGAAAAGTAACAAAGGGATCAAAATAGTTAAAGAAGTTAGAGGTGGGACCTGGGGGGTGGTAGATGACCATTACTAGAATCTGGAGTGGGTGGTAGGGACGAATAAATATGGACTTCGAAAGAAGGGAAAGAAAAGGATGGGGGAAGTGGAATGGTGCGAAAGTGGCCCTGAGGTGCGAGAAGGAAGCCAACACTTCCTCCTTTCCCAGTGAGTCTGGGGGAGTGGGGGAAGCCGAGGCCTCTTCTGGAGAAAGCAGCAGGGAAGGCTGTGTCGTCTGGGGAGAGTCAGGTTTCCGTGATGGCGAGGAGGAGAAGCAATTGGGTCATTCATTCATTCAATAGTATTTATTGAGCACTTACTGTGTGCAGAGCACTGTACTAAGCGCTTGGGAAGTACAAATGGGCAACATATAGAGACAGTCCCTACCCAACAGCGGGTTCACAGTCTAGAAGGGGGAGACCACGACCAGGTCAGTGATGAAGGGCAGCTTCCTCATGATGGAGCAGAAGGAGGGTGCATATGGGATGGGGAAGGTGCGACGGGCAGGAAGGGGTTGAATGGGTTGAGCCGGTGGGGGCCAGTGCAGAGGAGATGGCGCTCGGAGAGGAGACTGAGAGCACATTGGTGGGTAGGGACCGTCTCCCTCTGTCGCCGACTTGTACTTCCCAAGCGCTTAGTCCAATGCTCTGCACACAGTAAGTGCTCAATAAATACGATTGAATGAATGAATGACAAACATGGGGCCGGGGAGAAGGGCGGCAGCAGCGCAGGGGTGGGGAGGAGGGCCAGCCCCAGGGGAGGGGGATGGAGAGGGGTGCTGGGAGCAGGGGACGGGGGACAGAGGACCAGAGGGAAGGGACCCAAGGCCCAATGTGGGGCTAGGGTGCTAAGAGAAAGAACATCCTGAGGGGCAACAGCTGATCTGTGGACCCAGAGGGCTGGGGTAAATTCCTCTTGTACGGGGGACTCAGCAGCTCCCAGCTCAGGGGAATCCACAGATTCTGAGCTGCGAATAGCAGGTCATTAAAGCAACTGTCTGGAGTGAATGGGTGAACGTTATCAAGGCCTCAGTTGTAGAAGGATGACTGTTGACATGGTATCTCCTTAGTGAGTCACTGTCCTTCCTCTTTGGCAGGGATCTAGGTCCCAGGGTGCAGAGGGGTGGGGGAAGTGGTGCAGACCAGATCCAGTCATGACCGAATATGAGGCTCACAGTCTAAGGAGGAGAGAACGGGAATTTGATAGCCAGTTTCCTGATTAGGAGGCACAAATAAGCTAAGTGATTTGCCTAAGGTCACATAGCAGACAAATGTCAGAACCAGGATTGGAACCTAGGTCCTCCGGCTCCCAGGCCTGTGCTTTTTCCATGGGACACACTGCTTCACCAACGGCATGGGGGACACAGAGGTTTCTGTCACCAAGATCTGCCCTTTCCTCTCCATCCAAACCTCTGCCACGTTAGTGCACTCATTCTATTCTGACTGGATTACTGCGTCAGCCTCTTTTCTGACCTCCCAACCTCCTGCCTCTCCCCATTTCGGTCCACACTTCAACCTGCTGCCCGGATTATCTTTCTACAGAAACGTTCTGGGCAAGTCACCCCCCCTCCTCAAAATTCTCCAGTGGTTGCCTATCAACCTTCGCAGGGAGCAAAAACTCCTCACTATTGACTTCAAAGCTCTCCATCACCTTTCCCTTCTTACTTCGCCTCCCTTCTCACCTTCTACATCCCAGCCAACACACTCTGCTCCTCTGGTGCTAACCTTCTCACTGTGCCTTCACAATCTTCTAGACTGTGAGCCCACTGTTGGGTAGGGACCGTCTCTATATGTTGCCAACTTGTACTTCCCAAGTGCTTAGTACAGTGCTCTGCCCACAGTAACCACTCAATAAATACGACTGAATGAATGAGTGAATGCCTCGTTCTTTGCCTGTCCCGCCGTTGACCTCTGGCCCACGTCCTACCTCTTGCCTGGAATGCCCTCCCTCCTCAAACCCGCCAATCACACTCCCCCCCTTCAATACCCTACTGAAGGCTCACCTCCTCAAAGAGGCCTTACCAGACTAAGCCCCCCTTTCTTTTCCTCAGCTCTCCCTCCCCATCGCCCCAATTCGCTCCCATTGCTCTACCCCCCCGCCCCATAGCAGTGTATATATGTACCTATCTATAATTCTGTTTATATTAACGCCTGTTAACTTGTTTTGATGTGTACATATCTATACTATTTATTTATATTGATTCTATCGATGCCTGTTTGCTTGTTTTGATGTCTGCCTCCCTCTTCTAGACTGTACGTCTGTTGTGGGCAGGGATTGTCTCTCTTTATTGCTGATTTGAACTTTCCAAGCACTTAGTACAGTAGTCTGCACAGAGCAAGCGCTGAATAAATACAATTGAATGAATTAATCTGACGCCCTTTAAGATCCAGAGTGCTCAGACAATCAGTCAATAGTACTTGCTGAACACGGACTGTGTGCGGAACCCTGTACTGTGCGTTCAAGAGAAGCAACGTGGCCTAGAGGAAGGAGCAGGGGCTGGGGGTCGGGAAACATAGATTCTAGTCCCCCACACTTCAGATTGTGCTACATAAACTCGAAGCAATGGTAGCGGCCTAGGCTCGGAGTGAGACATTGGGGCACGTTGGCGTTGGGACTGAGCAGGGACCCCAGAAAGTCTCCCGCATCACCGTGGGCCAGAAGTGACCGTCGGTCCCGGACGTGACACCCCTCAATCGAAACTTCGATAGAGAGGATTGAAAGCCTCGGAGAAGCAGCCTGACTTAGTGGATGGAGCCTGGGCATCAGAAGGACCTTAGTACAGCGCTTAGTACAGTGTTCTGCACACAGTAAGCACTCAATAAATACGATTGATGATGAAGGACCTGGATTCGACTGCTGTCGGATTCCTCCCTTTGACTGCTGTCTGTCCTTGGACATGTCAATTCACTTCTCTGGACCTCAGTTACCTCATCTGTAAAATGGGGATGGCGATTGTGAGCCCCATGTGGGACATAGACTCTCTCAGGAGTTTTGTTTGCAAGTCATAACGATGACCTTTCTCACCACCTCCTCCCTCTCCACCTCCCCCTCATCCCCCAAATCGAAGGGACACCAAAATACATTGGCCAGTTTCTTGAGGGCGTCCCCGGCTGACCACAGCCGTCTCTTCCATGAGCTTTGCACCTGACTGAA
Source organism: Tachyglossus aculeatus (assembly GCF_015852505.1). Taxonomy (NCBI): domain Eukaryota; kingdom Metazoa; phylum Chordata; class Mammalia; order Monotremata; family Tachyglossidae; genus Tachyglossus; species Tachyglossus aculeatus. The sequence continues at coordinate 130,823,610 of NC_052101.1, read as the reverse complement.
TCATGCCCAGGCCTAAGGAAGCATCTATTGAGTTTCGATTCCAGCCAGGCCCTGGGCTGCCAGGCCCTGGGCTAAAGGTTACTAGCCAGCAGGACCAAAGAATCAATCAGTCCATCAAACAATCAGCCACATTTATTGAGTGATTACTGTGTGCAGAGCACTGTATTAAGCATTTGGGACAGGATAGTATCACAACATTAATAGATGCGTTCCCTGCCCACAAAGCATTTCCAGTCTAGATCTCCACGGAAGCCTTTCCCACATCATTCTGCTCCATGCAGGGCGTCGGTGGTCTGCATACACGGAGACCCTAACTGGAAGGGCATCACCGCTCGCACTTGTCCCATCAGACTGGAAAGCCAAAAATAACAGATGATGCCGTGGACCACAGCATTCGAAGCGGTGACAGTGACAAGCGTTGGGGATGGACAGCAGCATCACTGAAACAGGGGCATCTGAGGCCAGGCACATGGAGAACAGCGATGTCCAAGTCGTGGAGACGCTCACAGCAGGTGGGCCTGGACTGAGGGATTCTGACAGTCCTCTCCATTTCCAGGAAGGTTCCAGTCCAACCAATTCAAACCCAGCCGGACTTTGGGCCAAGGAGTCTTGGCCAGCGTGTCCAAGGGTCACCACGAACGCATTCCAGGTAGAAGCACTGGAGAGGTAGCGGGTCGAGGAAGCGGAGTGGGGAGTGAAAACACATGACTTTGGTAACGTCCTCTCCGGGAGATGGGCCTTCGCATGGGCTTTGACGCAGAGGATGAGGAAGGAGAGCAGCGGTCTGTCAGACATGAAGGTGGAGGGATTTTCGGGACTGAGCATGGAACCAAGAATGGCTCCCACATCGCTGGTGGGTGGGAGGTGACCATCGGTCCCGGTCATAACGTCCCTCGATCGAGTCCTAGGACAAGCTGGGGCGTGTGGGCTCCTCGGGGCCTGACTCGTTCGGATGACGTAGACTCCCTCCGGCCTGACCGGAGACCTCCCTTCTCCCAGATTGGCCTTCATGGTGGGAGAAGGGCAGTAGTGTTTTGCCTTTCAGGAGGGGCCGATTCCCGCTACCCCTCGGAAAGAACATTCCCGCTTGATACATACCAGAGGGAGAGCTACCCTCTTCCCTCTCACCTTATTTACCACCGTTCCACCAGGACCCCGTTCCAAATTTCTAGACATCACTTGGGACCACGGGATCACAGGAGCAAGCGAGTCGGGACTCCCAAACTCCTCCCTAAACCCAGGCCAGGGTGGTCTTTGAAGGCTGCAAAGAATCTCCCGAGGTTTGGATAGGCCCCCTCCTGCAGACAAACAGGTTGAATGGGGGGTCTCGGAGCTAGAGGAGGGGCAGATGGCAGAAGGTGAAGGTGGCTGGATTTGAGGCCTTCCTGCTGACAGGATCTGAAACTTTATTAGAGATGGAGAGAACGTGTATCCCTCTCTGCGGGGCTTCTCCTCCGGCCATGCCGAAGGAGGGGTTTGGACCTGGCCACCACACCTCAGCGGAAACGGGATTAAAATCCCCTTGTTCCCGGGTAATATTGGGATCGTACCGGGACACGGACACCCGAGGAAACAGAGTGTTTCTGAAAACTCGAAATCAGTATCTTTTCCTACCCCTGACCCCACTGCCCATCACTGGGAGGGTTCAAAGGAAGGGGTGCCCTTTCATGGCCCCTGCAGACACCCCGGTTGGGCCGGGTGCCTGCTCCCCCTGGACAGAACATTGCTCCCGTCAAATCTAAAGCACTGTTCTAAGCGCTGGGGGGATACAATGTGATCATGTTGTCCCACGTGGGGCTCACAGTCTTAATCCCCATAATCCCCTTGGGGAAAGCCATGGGGATCCCCATGGTATTAATTGCTTACAGTGTGTCCAACACTGTTCAAAGCACCGGGATAGAAAAAAAATGTAATCAGGTTGGACATATTATATGTCCCACTTGGTGCTATGCCATCCGGAAAGGGAGTCATCCTCTCTCCTCCCATTCCTACCTCCCACCACTCCACCAGAACATCTGTGTAATAATCGAGGCATTAATAGCCTACTGGATCCCCCTGTTCCAGGGTCTCTGGTGCAGTGAGAAAGGGAGACCTTTCCCTCTCAGGAGAAGTTCTTATCACTACCCCGTGGAGAAGACATCACTGCCTGATCTGACTATCCCATCTGAAAAGACTGCCATCTTCTCTAGTCCCCTTTCCATCTCCCATCAGTGTCCATTCCCACCGGGGCCCAAGAACTCCCACAAAGGGCCAAAGTGAATGAAGGACACGTAGCACCTGCTTTCAATCAGATCGGGGAGCAGGACGTTAGGGCACATCTGCTCGGAGACTGAGCACGGAATCCAGAAAGGCTCCAGCATCGCCACTGGAACGTGAGTGGCTCTCGGACTGGGCCGTGACCACGGTTGCCAGGATCCTTAGGAAGCTGGGGTGGGCAGGCTGCTCGGCCCTCATTCATTCGAATGACAAAGCTTCCTTCCTCGCTGACCAGAGACATCCCCTTTCCTGGACTGGCTCTGGTGCTGCAAAAAAGCCCGACCTTTCGCTCTCAGCAGAGGCTCTTTACCACTACCCCGTGGATAGGACATTACTCCCTGATCTGACTATGCCATCTGAAAAGGCAGCCTTCCTCTCTCCTCCTCTTCCCATCTCCCGCCACTCCACCAAAAACCACTGTAATGTCCTAGGTATTCCGGCACCACTGGATTCCCCCCCACCCCCCCACCTCATTCAAGGGTCACAGCGGGACCCATAGACCATGGGAAACGATGAGTGTTTCTGAAAAATCAAAATCGGTACATCTCCCTGCCCCCAACCACTCTCTCATTTCCCCAGGATGGCACTGGAGGTGGGGCGGCCCTTTCTTCACCCCTGGAGCCACCCAGATTGGGCCGGGTTCCCACTGTGACACAGACTGAACTTTTTTCCCCTCACAAGTCTACATGTACAACACTGTGTACTATGCGGACAACACCATGTGCATAACGCTGTTCAAAGTGCTGGGTAGAAAAAAAGGTAATCCGCTAGGACACAGTGTATGTCACACTTACCGCACTCAGTCTTCATCTTCATCTCCATTTTTCAGGTGAGGGAATGGAGACACAGAGAAGTTATGTGACTTACAGAAAGTCACACAGCACACTGTACCGAGGTGACCTTTGGGTACCGGCCATCTCAAGGTCAAAAGCTATCTCGTGACCACCTGAGCCAGCAGGCGGAACTCGGAAGTGAGGGTGGGATACCGCCCCCATGACCAAATCTGCTAGATTGACAGCCCAAGCTGGGAATACAGAAGGTGTCCCTCGCCCCCGTGCCAATCAAATTAGGTATGGAGGAGGGGGGGAGGGCAGGGATTGGATAGACTGAGGCCGGAAGCTGGAATGGCCTAGGGGCACAGGCGATAAATACCTGTCGCCTCTGACCTTCGGGGTCAGAACACCAGGACACGCAACAGCAGGAGCAGCCGCAGCAGCAGCAGCAGCAGCCCACGTGTCTCTCCCTGCCCAGAAGACCAGATGCCCGCTCTACAACCAGAACCAGCACACTGAGGCAAGGGCCGCAGGATGGGTGAGTGTCTCGTGGGTGGGAATCCACCCAATCCAGGTATCCCGCTGCTGATGGGAATTATGAGTGGATTCCTCCCATGTAGGGAGAGCACATTGTGAGAGCTAGCCGCCCACCACGTGCGCGGGTAATGTAATGAATTCTTCCCATGTGGGAAAGTAAGTGGATTCTTCCCGAGTGGGAAGTGCACATGGGTGAGAGTTAGCCAACTCACCCACACGCGATCAACGGATGATTGTGTTCCTCCAGTGTAGGGAAGCTCTAATATTGCTAATTGATTATATTCCTCCCGAAAGGGAAGCTCAATCCATTGCGTCTAAATAATTACATAAATTCAATTCACCTCGCGGAATAAATTTTGTATAAAACTTAGGCTTTCCGTCCCCGGCCTCTCTCTCTCTCTCGCCTCGCCGATCACTGAACGAACCCGTCCCCGGACGACGGGTGACAGGGGCTCACAAGTCTTAATCCCCATTTTCCAGATGAGGTAACTGAGGCCCAGAGAAGTGAAGTGATTTGCCCAAAGTCACACAGCTGACAGTTGGCGGAGCCGGGATTTGAACCCATGACCTCGGACTCCAAAGCCCGGGCTCTTTCCACTAGGCCACAGTGCTCCTTGATAGGGTTTAAATACTTAGCCCCTGATGAGCACTTATTACAGTGCTTGGCACATAGTAAGCGCTTAACAAATACCATTATTATCATTATTATTGTATTTAGGCCAGTGCCTTTTTTTTTCCCCTCATGGTATTTGTTAAGCGCTTACTATGTGCCAGGCACTATACTAAGTGCTGAGGTAGATAAAAGCAAATCAGGTTGGATACAGGTTGGTTGGCAGATTGACACCTGTCTACACGTTTGGTTTTGTTTGTCTCCCCCTTCTAGACCGTGACCCCATTGTTGGGTAGGGACCGTCTTCCCAAGCGCTTAGTACAGTGCTCTGCACATAGTAAGCGCTCAATAAATACGATTGATGATGATGACCGTCTCTATATGTTGCCGACTTGTACTTCCCAAGTGCTTAGTACAGTGCTCTGCACACAGTAAGCGCTCAATAAATACGATTGAACGAATGAATACAGTCCCTGTCCCACATGGGCCTCACAGTCTTTATCCCCATTTTTCAGATTAGGGAATTGAAGCCGAGAGAAGTGAAATGACTTACCCAAGGTCACACAGCGGACAAGTGGCAGAGCAGGATTTATAATAATAATAATAATAATAATAATAATAATGATTATGGTATTTTAGAGCTTACTATGTGCCAGGCACTGTACTCAGCATTGGGGATGATACAAGTAAATCGGGTTAGAAACAATCCCCGTCCACTTGATGGTATTTGTTAAGCACTTACTATGTGCAAAGCACTGTTCTAAGCGCTGGGGGGATACAAGGTGATCGGGTTGTCCCACGGGGGGCTCACAGTCTTCATCCCCATTTACGGATGAGGGAACTGAGGCCCAGAGAAGTTAAGTGACTTGCCCAAGGTCACACAGCTGACAGTTGGCGGAGCCGGGACTTGAACCCACGACCTCTGACTCCAAAACCCGGGCTCTGTCCACTGAGCCACAGGGCGCTCAGTCTCAATCCCCATTTTACAGATGACAGAACTGAGGCCTGGAGAAGTGAAGTGGATTAGAGCCCAGGTCCTTTTGACTCCGAGGCCTGTGTCAATCCACTGGGCCACACTGCTTCTCTGTGCTTATAATAATAATAATAATAATGGCATTTGTTAAGCGCTTACTATGTGCAAAGCACTGTTCTAAGCGCTGGGGGGGATACAAGGTGATCAGGTTGTCCCACGTGGGGCTCACAGTCTTCATCCCCATTTTACAGATGAGGTAACTGAGGCTCCGAGAAGTGAAGTGACTTGCCCAAGGTCACACAGCAGACATGTGGTGGAGCCGGGATTCGAACCCCTGACCTCTGACTCCAAAGCCCGTGCTCTTTCCACTTATCAAATATGACTACTACTACTACTAGTAATAATAATGATGGCATTTGTTAAGCGCTTATTATGTGCAAAGCACTGTTCTAAGCGCTGGGGAGGTTACAAGGTGATCAGGGTGTCCCACGGGGGGCTCCCAGTCTTCATCCCCATTTTCCAGATGAGGGAACTGAGGCCCAGAGAAGTGAGGTGACTTGCCCAAAGTCACACAGCTGACAAGTGGTGGAGCTGGGAATATTATTCCTATTCTCATCACTGTTACTCTTCGGTGGGCTTGGTAAGGGGCAGTCACGAAGAGCAGAAGGATGCGGAATCAGACCTTGGGGCCAGGGGGACTCCAGGCCCTCCAGACAAGTGGTTCATTCATTCAATCGTATTTATTGAGCGCTTACTGTGTTCGGAGCACTGTACTAAGCGCCTGGGAAGTCCAAGTTGGCAACATCTAGAGACGGTCCCTACCCAACAGCGGGCTCCCAGTCTAGAAGGGGGAGACAGACAACAAAACATACTAACAAAATAAAATCAATAGAATAGTAAATACGTACGAGTAAAATAGAGTAATAAATCTGTACAAACATATATACAGGTTGAGTGCTGATGGCCCAGCTCCACCAATTGCCAGCTGTGTGACTTTGGGCAAGTCACTTAACTTCTCTGTGCCTTAGCAGCGGGGCTCAGCGGAAAGAGCACGGGCTTTGGAGTCAGGGGTCATGGGTTCGAATCCAGACTCCACCACTTAGCTGGGTGACTTTGGGCAAGTCACTTCACTTCTCTATGCCTCAGTTCCCTCATCTGTAAAATGGGGATGAAGACTGTGAGCCCCCCGTGGGACAACCTCATCTCCTTGTAACCTCCCCAGCGCTTAGAACAGTGCTTTGCACACAGTAAGTGCTTAATAAGTGCCATTATTATTATTCTTATTATCTGTAAAATGGGGATTAAGACTGTGAGCCCCCCTGTGGGACAACCTGATCGCCATGTAACCTCCCCAGCGCTTAGAACAGTGCTTTGCACATAGTAAGCGCTTAATAAGTGCTATCGTCATTATGAAAAAGATGGCGTAGTAGCAGTTGGGGAAGCAACGTGACCTAGTAGAAGGAGCCTGGGCTTGGGAGTAGGAGGACCTGGGTTCTAATCCTTACCCTGCCATGAGCCTGTTGGGTGACCTTGGGAATTGATGCCTACTTGTTTCATTTTGTTGTCCGTCTCCCCCTTCTAGACTGTGAGCCCGTTGTTGGGGGGGGGGATTGTCTCTATTTGTTGCCGAATTGTACCTTCCAAGCGCTTAGTACAGTGCTCTGCACACAGTAAGCGCTCAACAAATACAACTGAATGAATGAATGAATGAATATCCAACTTGATTGTGTTGAATCTCCTCCATCGCTTAGTGCTTGGCAGATGATGTTTAACAAATACCATTATTATTGTTATTATTATTATTACTGCTACTACTAGAGAAGCAGCCTGGCTTAGTGGAAAGAGCCCGGGTTTGGGAGTCAGAGGACGTGGAATCTAATCCCGGCTCTGCCACTTGTCTGCTGTGTGACCTTGGGCAAGTCACTTCACTTCTCTGGGCCTCAGTTACCTCATCTATTAAATGGGGATTAAGACAGTGAGCCCCACGTGAGACAACATGATCCCCTTGTATCTATCCCAATGCTTAGAACAGTGCTTGGCACATAATTAGAGCTTAACAAATATCATAATTATTATTATTACTATTTAATCTATTCAATGCTGTCATATTGTAGTAGTAGTAATAAAGATGGTAATAGCAGCATTTATTAAGCTCCCACTGGCTGCAAAACACAGAACTAAGCAGAAAAGCAGTGTGGCCTAGTGGAAAGAGCACAGACCTCAGAGTCAGAGGACCTCGATTTTAATTTATTATTATTACTAAGTGCTTAGGTGTTGCTTACAACAGAGATAGCAGACATGATCCCTGTCCTCAAGGAGCATACTGTCTATGTAAATAAGCACTATCAGCCAAATGAATTAATTATGGCATTTCTTATGATAATAATAATGATGGCATTTGTTAAGCGCTTACTATGTGCAAAGCACTGTTCTAAGCGCTGGGTGGGGGATACAAGGTCATCAGGTTGTCCCACGTGGGGCTCACAGTCTCAATCCCCATTTTACAGATGAGGTAACTGAGGCTCAGGGAAGTTAAGTCACTTGCCCAAGGTCACACAGCAGACATGTGGCGGAGACGGGATTAGAACCCATGACCTCTGACTCCCAAGCCCATTCTCTTTCCACTGAGCCACGCTGCTGGTATTTGTTAATACTACTTCTACTACTACTAATAATGATAATCGTATTTGTTAAGCACTATGTACCAAGTGCTGGGGTGCACACAAGCAAATCGAGTTGGACACAGTCGCTGTACCACGTAGGTATCACAGTCTCAATCCCCATTTTACAGATGAGGGAACTGAGGCCCGGAGAAGTGAAGTAACTTGCCCAAGGTCGCACGGCAGAAAAGTGACCCAGAAATCAAATTACCAAACCAAGAATGGAGGGAAACAACATAGCATAGTTGATACTGCACGGGTCTGGGATTCAGAAATTGATGGGTTCTAATCCCGGCTCTGCCATTTGTCTGCTGCGTGGCCTTGCGCAAGTCACTTAACTTCTCGGTGCCTCGGTTACCTCATCTGTAAAATGGGGATTGAGACTGCGAACCCCATGCAGGACGGGATTGTGTCCAACCCAATTTGCCTGTATCCACCCTAGCGCTTCGTACAGTATCTGGCACATGGTGCTTAACAAATACCATAATCATTATTCTTATTTAGAGAACTCAGTCCAACTGCGCAGTCAACGTTGACGGATAAGATCAGAGCGGAGGACTTCTCTGGCCATCTATTATTTTCCCCTTTGCGAGTAAAATGTTTTAAAACTGCCATTTCTTCTCCATCCCCAATCAGCAAAACCTTCTCATTTAGAAAACATCAGTCTCAATTCCAGCCCTGCCATCCCCTAAAAGACTGTAATTTGATTGTTTGCACACAGTGAACTGATAAACGAGGACTCCACGGTGGAGAAAAGGGGAGGGCTGAAATGGGGCTGCCCCTGGCTGAGAGGAGGAAGGTGTTCGGAGTCTGGAGAAGGTTACCAATAGTCACTCTAAAAGCTCCGCTAATCGGCCCATCGATCTGGATCACCTCCATGGTACACTTCCAGACTACGAACACCTTTCCCGATGAGGAAGAAAGTGATTTATGAGCCGGTGTCTCTTGACAACTGGGAGGCAGAGGACTGGTTCAAACCTCAACGGAACCATTTCAGATCGGTGATTTCCCTAAATACAATTCAAGCGCATTTATTGAGTGCTTACTGTGTGCTTTTAGTCTGTGAGCCCACTGTTGGGTAGTGACTGTCTCTATATGTTGCCAATTTGTACTTCCCAAGCTCTTAGTACAGTGCTCTGCACACAGTAAGCGCTCAATAAATACGATTGATGATGATGCAGAGCTCTCTACTAAGTGCTTGGAAAGTACAATACAGTAATAAAGAGAGACAATCCCTGCCCACAATTTCCTTAGAGTCTAGGGGCGGGGGGACAGACATCAAAACAAGTAGACAGGAATCAATATAAATAAGCAAAATTATATATACGTATATTCATAAGTGTTGTGGGGCGGTGTGGGGAGAGCAAAGGGAGCCAGTTGAGGTGATGCGGAACGGACGGGGAGCTGAGGAAAAGGGGGCTTAGTCTGGGAAGGCCTCTTGGAGGAGGTGAGCCTTCAGTAGGGCTTTGAAGTGGGGGGAAGAGTGATTGTCTGGCGGATTTGAGGAGGGAGTGTGTTCCATGCCGGAGGTAGGACGTGGGCCAGGGGTCGGCGGCGACACAGGCTAGATCGAGGCACAGTGAGAAGGTTAGCACCAGCAGAGCGGAGAGTGTGGGCTGGAATGTAGCAGAAGCGTGGTAAGAATGATAATAATAATGATGGCATTAGCTAAGCGCTTACTCTGTGCGAAGCACTGTAAGCGCTGGGGTGGATACGAGGTCATCAGGTTGTCGCCCGTGGGGCTCACAGTCTTAATCCCCATTTTCCAGATGAGGGAACTGAGGCACAGAGAAGTTAAAAGTGACTTGCCCAAGGTCACACGGCTGACAAGCGGCAGAGCGTGGCTCAGAGGAAAGAGCCCGGGCTTTGGAGTCAGAGGTCATGGGTTCGAATCCTGCCTCCGCCACATGTCTGCTGTGTGATCGTGGGCAAGTCACTTAACTTTTCTGGGCCTCAGTTACCTCATCTGGAAAATGGGGATTAAGACTGTGAGCCCCACGGGGGACAACCTGATCACCCTGTATCCTCCCCAGCGCTTAGAACAGTGCTTTGCACATAGTAAGCGCTTAACAAATGCCAATGATTATCATTAGTAGTAGTAGCAGTTAGCGTGGGGTAGTGGATAGGATTTTAATCCCAGCTCTGCCACATGTCTTCTGAGTGATTTAGGGCACGTCAGTCAGTCAACTGTATTTATTAGTGCTTAGTGTGTGCAAAGCACTGTACTAAGCACTTAGGGGAGTACAATATAACAATAAAAAGACACATTCCCTGCCCTCTTCCAGTCTAGAGGGGGAGACAGACATTAATATAATAAGTGAATTAAGGTATCTACGTAAGTGCTGTGGGGGCACTTCTCTGTACCTCAGTTACCTCATCTATAAAATGGCGACACATACTGTGAACCCCATGCGCGGCATGGATTGTTGTCTGACCTGATTATCTTGTTTCAATGCCAGTGGTTAGGACATTGCTTGGTACATACTTAGTGCTCAACAAATACCATTTTAAAAACAAGGGGCAGTAGCGTTTATTGAGGGCCCTCTTCATGGATCTACTTATTTTATTTATTTTATTGATTGATTGATTGATTGATTTTTATTTCTATTCATTTTATTTTGTTAGTATGTTTGGTTTTGTTCTCTGTCTCCCCCTTTTAGACTGTGAGCCCACTGTTGGGTAGGGACTGTCTCTAGATGTTGCCAATTTGTACTTCCCAAGCGCTTAGTACAGTGCTCTGTACATAGTAAGCGCTCAATAAATACGATTGATTGATTGACGATGGAGTGCACTGTACACGGCACTTCGGTAGTACAGAATGACAAAGTCGCACTTTCTCTACCCACAAGGAGCTTCCACTCTAACGGGGAGACACACATGAAAATATTGACAAGGAGCGAGGTCAGAAATGAACAAATTGAGCATAGGTATATGAGTGCTAAGGAGGGGGCCTGGGGCTCACTCGCTTGAACTAGGCTCCACCCCGCTTAACCAGGACACATTTCTCCTGGCGTGGGCCCAATGGGACAAGGAAAGGAGACATCTGCCTCTCAATGTGGCTACTTCTTGCTACCTCCTGGAAGGAACATCGCTCCCTGCCACACCAGAGGGACAGCCATCCTCTCTCTTCTTTGCCACTGCTCCCCCTGGACACCTGGAGAAAGTTCTAGGCATCGCCGGCTCTTCGGATCCAAGGGCCAAGAGAGTCAGGACTATCCGCACCCTCCCCAAACCCGTGCCACGGTGGCTTATCAAGGCAACACAGAACCCGCAAAAGATTTTATTGACTGGCTTGCCCAATCAGCATCGTGAATGGGGTCGCTGTGCTAGTGAGGGGCCAGATGGCCTTGTCGATATCATCTGGCTCCCCCAAACAGGCCAAACAGAAAGAGTTTAAAGAGTTAGAAGAGAAGAAGCGTGGCTTAGTGGAAAGAGCATGGGCTTCATTCACTCAATCGTATTTATTGAGCGCTTACTGTGTGCAGAGCACTGTACTAAGCGCTTGGGAAGTACAAGGTGGCAACATATAGAGACGGTCCCTATCCAACAGTGGGCTCACAGTCTAGAAGGGGGAGACAGAGAACAGAACATATTAACAAAATGAAATAATTAGAATAAACATGTACGAATAAAATAAATACAGTAATAAATACGTACAAACATATATACATATATGCAGGTGCGGTGGGGAGGGGAAGGAGATAAGGCAGGGGGGATGGGGAGGGGGAGGAGGGGGAGAGGAAGGAGGGGGCTCACTCTGGGAAGGCCTCCTTGGGAGTCAGAGGGGCTTGGGAGTCAGAGGACATGGGTTCTAATCTTGGCTCTGCCACGTCTGCTGCGTGACCTTGAGCATGCCACTGAGCTTCTCTGTGCCTCAGTTACCTCATCTATAAAATGGGGAGTAAGACAGTGAGCCCCATGTGGGACAACCTAAGTATCCTGTATCTACCCTGGAACTAAGAACAGTGCTTGGCACACAGTTAGCGTTTAACATATATATCATTATTATTATTACTACTAAGTTGCCTGTCTCTCAGGAGTTCTATTAGCAGGTCACACCGAGGACCTTTCTCTCCACACCCCTGTCCACGCTCCACCTCTCCCCTCCAAAAATCGAGAGGACAACATAAGCACTTTGGCCAGTTGCTTGAAGGCTTCTCCAGGCTGCCCACAGCTTCCTTTCCAGGAGCTTTGCAACTGACCGAGCGATGCCCGGGCAAGGGATTAGTCCAGTGAGCTTCGAATCCAGCCGGGCCCCGGGCTAAGTGGTTACTGGCCAGGAGGTCCAAAGAATCATACAATCGCATTTATTCATTCATTCATTCATATTTATTGAGCGCTTACTGTGTGCACAGCACTGAACTAAGCGCTTGATAGAGTACAATATAACAATATAACAAACACATTCCCTGCCCACAAAAAATCTCCAGTCTAGAACTCCATGAAAGTCATTTCCACAGCACTCTGCTCCACGCAGGGCGGCGGGGGCCCGCACGCACGGAGACCGTAACTGGGAGGGCATCGCCGCTCCCATTTGTCCCATCAGACGGGAAAGCGGAAAATAACACGACGCGATGGACCGCACCACTCAAAGCGGCGACAGCGGCAAGCGCTGGGGATGGGCAGCAGCATCACCGGAACAGGGGCGTCAGAAGCCAGGCACGTGGAGACGAGCAACATCTAAATCGACGAGACCCTCACAGCAGGCAAGCTTGGGCTGAGGGATTCTGAGAGTCCTCTCCGTTTTGGGGAAGGTCCCAGTCCGACCGATTCGAACCCAACCAGACGTTGGGCCAAGGAGTCTAGGCCAACATGTCCAAGAGTCACCACGAGGGCATTTCACACCTCAGCGAAGGGCAGGAGATGGGGTGGGCCAGAAATTCAAGTGGAAGCACTGGAGAGGCGGTGGGTTGAGGAAGCTGAGTGGGGAGCGAAGAGAGACGTCTCCGGGAACATCCTGTAAAGGAGATGGGCCTTCGGACGGGCTTGGAAGAGGAGGACGAGGAAGAAGAGCGGCGGTCCGTCAGACGTGAAGGCGGAGAGAGTTTCGGGACTGAGTGTGGAGCTCAGAAAGGCCCCCACACGGCCAGTGCGTGAGAGGTGACTGTCAGTCCCGGTCGTGACACTCTTCAACCGAGTCCTTGAACAAGCTGGGGTGTGCAGGCTGCTCGGGCCTCAGTCATTCGCACAAAGTAGACTCCCTCCCCGCTGAGCAGATACCACCCTTCTCCCGAAGTGGCCCTCGCGGTAGGAGAAGGAGGGGAGACATCTGTCTTTCAAGAGGATCCAATTCCCACTTCCTCTCGAAAAGAATAATCCCTCCTACCATTGTCATGACACACCAGAGGGAGAGTCATCCTCTCTCCTTATTTACCATCTCTCTGCCAAGACCCCCGTGCAAAATTCTAAGCATTATTGGGACCACAGGATCAAGGGAGCAAGTAAGTTGGGACTTCCAACCTAGCTGCCCGAACCCAGGCTAGGGTTGTCTTTGAAGGCAGCAAAGAATCTCCCAAGGTTTGGACGTACCCCCTCCCGCAGACAGACGGCTTTAACGGGGGGCCACGGGGCTGGGAAAGGGTAGGTGGCAGAAGGGGCGGGGGCTTGGAGCCGGGGCCTTCCTGCCGACAGGACATGACACTTTATTAAAACCTCATTAGACATGGAGAAAACCTGTGCTCTTCCCTGTCCCCTGCCCAAGGGCCACCGGCCAGCAGGTACCCCAGAAAAACCTTTCCCACAACATTCTGCTCCACGTGGGACGGCGGTGGTCTGAACGCAGATCCCAACTGGGAGGGCACTGACTCTGGCAGTTGATCCCATCGCGTTGGGAAGCAGAAAATAACAGGTGACGCTGTGGACATCACCATGCAAAGCGACGATAGCGACAAGTGCTGGAGATGGGAGGTAGCGGCAACAGAATGGGCACGTTTGAAGCCAGGCGCTCCAAGACGCAGAATGACCAAATCACCGAGACCCTCATTGCAGATGGACCTAGGCTGAGGGATTTGGAGAGTCCTCTCCATTTCTGGGAAGGTCCTAGTCCTGAGCTTTTTAGATGGAAAGCCATCCTCTCTCCTCTTCCCCATGAAAGCCTTTCTCACAACACTTTGCTTCATAGAGGGCTGCGGTGGTCTGAATGGAGACAGGGCACTGACCCTGTCACCCTAAGGGAATTACACCCCTCAACAAAGGGCAGGGGATGGGCGGTGCTGAAAAATGGGCAAGTGCCACCATACCCACCGACCAAATCACCAAGACCCTCGTAGCAGACGAGGCTGCGCTGAGGGAGTTCGAGAGTCCTGTCAATTTGGGGGAAGGTCCCACCCGACCAATTCATACCTTGGTCGTGGGCAACAGGACCAAAGAACACCCTAATGGTATTACGCCTGACAAAAAAAGGGCAGGGGACAGGCTGGGCTGGAAAATAAGATGGCAGTGCACACACACCCACCGATCAAATCACCAAGACCCTCATAGCAGACGAGGCTGTGCTGAGGGAGCTTGAGAGTCCTCTCAGGTTGGGGACAGGCCCCAGTCCGACCAATTCAAACCCTGGTCCGACTAATTCACACATTGAGTCAAGGAGTTTTAGTCCACTTGTCCAAAGGACACACTAAGGGAATTACACACAACTGCAAAGGGCAGGGGACGAGCTGGGATGGAAAATGAAATGGTAGTGCACACACACCCACCGATCAGATCACCGAGACCCTCATAGAAGGAGAGGGTGCATTAAAGGAGTTTCAGAGTCATTTCAGGTTGGGAGTACGCCCCATCCGACCAATTCGAACCCTGGTCCGACTAATTCAGACACTGAACCAAGGGGTTTTAGCCAACTTGTCCAAAGGTCACACTAGGGGAATCACACGCCAATGCAAAGGGCAGGGGACAGGCTGGGCTGGAAAATAACATAGAAATACCACCCCACCCAACGACCAAATCACCGAGACCCTCATATCAGGCAGGGCTGCGTTGAGGGAGTTCCAGACTCCTCTCAGTTTGGGGGAAGATTCCAACCTAAGCAATTCAAACCCTGGTCTGACTAATTCTGACACTGGACCAAGGAGTTTTGGCCATCACACCCAAAGGACACCCTAAGGGAATTACACAAATCAAAAAAAGGGCAGGGGACAGGCTGGGCTGGAAAATAAAGTGGTAATGCACATACAACAACCAATCAAATCACCAAGACCCTCATAGCAGGTGAGGCCACAGAAAAGGACTTAGAGATTCCTCTCAGTCTGGGGGTAGACCCCATCCAAGCAATTGGAACCCTGGTCCGACTTATTCAGACATTGGTCCAAGGAGTTTTAGCCAACTTGTCCAAAGGACACCCTAAGGGAATTACACACCAATGCAAAGGGCAGGGGACAGGCTGAGCTGGAAAATAAAATGGAAATGTACACAGACCCACAGTTCAAATCACCGAGACCCTCATAGCAGGCAAGGCTGCGCTAAAAGAATTTGAGATTCCTTTCAGTTTGGGGGTAAGCCCCAACTGACCAATTTGAACCCTGGTCTGACTAATTCAATGAACCAACGAGTTTTAGCCAATTTCTCAAAAGGACACCCTAAGGGAATTACACACCAATGCAAAGGGCAGGGGACAGTCTGAGCTGGAAAATGAAATGGAAATGCACACAGAACCACCGTTCAAATCACCGAGACCCTCATAGCAGATGAGGCTGAGCTAAAAGAGTTTGAGATTCCTCTCAGTTTGGGGATAGGCCCCATCTGACCAATTCGAACCCTGACCTGACTAATTCAGACACTGGACCAAGGAGTTTTAGCCAATTTGTAAAAAGGACACCCTAAGGGAATTACACCCCTTAACGAAGGGCAGTGGAAGTCTAGGCTGAAAACTAAAATGTGCTGAGGGAGTTTGAGAGTCTTGTCTATTTGGGGAAAGGTCCCATCCTGAACAATTCGAACCTGTTCCAACCAATTCAGACACTAGACTATGGAGTTTTGGCCAACATGTCCGAAGGACACCCTAACTGAATTACACCCGTCAAAAAAAGAGTAGGGGACAGGCTAGGTCTGGAAAATGAAATGGTAGTGCCCACACACCCACTGATCAAATCACCAAGACCCTCATGGCAGATGAGGCGGCGCTAAGGGAGTTCGTGATTCCTCTCGGTTTGGGGGTAGGCCCCAGTCCAACCAATTCAAACCCTGGTCCGACTGATTCAGACACTGAGCGAAGGAGTTTTGGCCATCACATCCAAAGGACACCCTAAGGGAATTACACCCCTCAAAAAGGGGGAGGGGAAGTCTGGGCTGAAAAATAATACACGAGTCCCACCACACACACTGACCAAATCACCCATACTCTCACAACAGGCAGGGCTGCGTTGAGGAAGTTCGACAGTCCTGTCAGTTTGGGGGAAGGTCCCAGCCTGAACAATTGAAACCTGTTCCAACCAATTCAGACACTGGACCAAGGAGTTTTGGCCATCACAACCAAAGGACACCCTCAGAGAATTGCATGAATCAAAACAAAGGGCAGGTGATGGGCAGGGCTGGAAAATGAAATGGTAGTGCACACACAACAACCGATTAAATCACCGAGAGCCTCATAGCAGGTGAGGCCGCGCTAAAGGACGTAGAGATTCCTCTCAGTTTTGGGGGTCGGCCCCAGTCCGACCAATTCGAACCCTGGGCCGACTAATTCAGACATCATTGGTCCAAGGAGTTTTAGCCAATTTGTCCAAAGGACACCCTAAGGGAATTACACACAAATGCAAAGGGCAGGAGACAGGCTGAGCTGGAAAATCAAATGGAAATGCACACAGACCCACTGATCAAATAACCGAGACCCTCAGATCAGGTGAGGCTGCGCTAAAAGAGTTTGAGATTCCTCTCAGTTTGGGGATAGGCCCCATCCAACCAATTCAAACCCTGGTCCGCTTAATTCAGACAATGAACCGAGGAGTTTTACCCCACTTGTCCAAAGGACACCCTAAGGGAAATACACCCCTGAGCAAAGGGCAGTGGAAGTCTGGCCTGAAAAATAAAATGCAAGTGCTACCACTTGCACGACCGACAAAATCACCAATACCCTCAGAGCAGGCAGGGCTGCGCTGACGGATTTCGAGAGTCCTGTCAATTTGGGGAAAGGTCCCAGCCTGAACAATTCGAACCCTGTTCCAAACAATTCAGACATTGGACCCTCGAATTTTGGCCAACACGTCCGAAGGACAACCTCAAGGAAATGCACCCTTCGAAAAAGGGGCAGGGGACGAGCTGGGCTGAAAATTAAAATGGCAGTGCACACGCACCCACCGATCAAATCACCGAGACCCTCATAGCAGGCGAGGCTGCGTTGAGGGAGTTCCAGGCTCCTCTCAATTTGGGGGAAGGTGCCAACCTAAACAATTCAAACCCTGGTCCGACTAATTCAGACACTGGACCAAGGAGTTTTGGCCATCACACCCAAAGGACACCCTATGGGAATTACACAAGTCAAAAAAAGAGGGCAGGGGACGGGCTGGCCTCGAAAATGAAATGGTAGTGCACGCACACCAACCGATCAAATCACCGAGACCCTCATAGCAGGCGAGGCCGCGCTAAAAGAGTTTGAGATTCCTCTCAGTTTGGCGGTAGGCCCCATGCGACCAATTCGAGCCCTGGTCCGAATAATTCAGACACTGGACCAAGGAGTTTTAGCCAAATTGTCCAAAGGACACCGTAGGGGAATTACACACCAGTGCAAAGGGCAGGGGACAGGCTGGGCTGGAAAATAAAATAGAAATACACACACACCCAACAACCAAATCACCGAGACCATCAGAGCAGCCAGGGCTGCGATGAGGGAGTTCCAGACTCTTCTCGGTTTGGGGGAAGGTGCCAACCTAAACAATTCAAGCCCTGATCTGACTAATTCAGAAACTGGACCAAGGGGTTTTGGCCATCACATCAAAGGACACCCTCAGGGAATTACACAAATCGAAACAAAGGGCAGGTGAGGTGGCGCTAAAGGACTTAGAGATTCCTCTCAGTTTGGGGGTAGGCCCCATCCGACCAATTCCAACACTGGTCCGACTGATTCAGACACTGGACCAAGGACTTTTAGCCAACTTGGCTAAAGGACACCCTAAGGGAATTACACCCCTCAAAAACGGGTAGGGGAAGTCTGGGCTGAAAAATAAAACACAAGTCCCACCACACACACTGACCAAATCATCCAAACTCTCACAACAGGCAGGACTGCGTTGAGGGAGTTCGACTGTCCTGTCAAGTTGGGGGAAGGTCCCAGCCTGAACAATTGAACCCTGTTCCAACCAGTTCAGACACTGGACAAAGGAGTTTTGGCCATCACATCCAAAGGACACCCTCAGGGAATTGCATGAATCAAAACAAAGGGCAGGTGACGGGCAGGGCTGGAAAATGAAATGGTAGTGCACACACAACAACCGATCAAATCACCAAGAGCCTCATAGCAGGTGAGGCCGCGCTAAAGGACTTAGAGATTCCTCTCAGTGTTGGGGGTAGGCCCCAGTCCGACCAATTCGAACCCTGGTCCGACTAATTCAGACATCATTGGTCCAAGGAGTTTTAGCCAACTTGTCCAAAGGACACCCTAAGGGAATTACACACCAATGCAAAGGGCAGGAGACAGGCTGAGCTGGAAAATTAAATTGAAATTCACACAGACCCACCGATCAAATCACCGAGACCCTCATAGCAGGTGAGGCTGCGCTAAAAGAGTTTGAGATTCCTCTCAGTTTGGGGATAGGCCCCATCTGACCGATTCAAACCCTGGTCCGACTAATTCAGACGCTGGACCAAGGAGTTTTGGCCATCACATCCAAAGGACACCCTAAGGGAATTACACCCCTTAAAAAAGGGCAGTGGAAGTCTAGGCTGAAAAATAAAATGCAACTGCCACCACACACACCGACCAAATCACCAAGACCCTCATAGCAGGCGGGGCTGCGCTGAGGGAGTTCGAAAGTCTTGTCAATTTGGCGGAAGGTCCCCTCCTGAATAATTCGAACCTGTTCGAACCAGTTCAGACACTAGGCCATGGAGCTTTGGCCAACATGGCCGAAGGACACCCTAATCGAATTACACCCGACAAAAAAAGGGTAGGGGACAGGCCGGGCTGGAAAATAAAATGGAAATGCCAGTAAACCCACCACCCAAGTCACCGAGAACTTCACAGCGGGCAGGGCTGCACTGAGGGAGTTCCAGAGTCCGCTGAGTTTGGGTGAAGGTCCCAGCCCTACCAATTCAAATCCTGGTCTGACTAATTCAGACACACACACCACGCCCCTGCCCCCTCCCTCCCCGCCGCCAATCAAATCACCGAGACCCTCATAGCACGCAGGGCTGGTTTGGGGAGTTCAAGAGACCTCTCAGTTTGGGGGAAGGTCCCATCCCGATCAATTCAAACCTTTGCCCGACTAATTCACACACTGGATCAAGGAATTTTGGTCTTCACATCCAAAGGGCACCCTAAGGGTGTCCAAAAAATGGGCAGGGGACGGGCTGGTTTGGAAAATGAAATGGTAGTACACACACACACACACACACACTCTCTCCCCCCACCCATCAAATAACCAAGACCCTCACAGCAGGCGAGGCTGCGCTAAAGGAGCTAGAGATTCCTCTCAGTTTGGGGGTAGGCCTCATCCAACCAATTCGAACCATGGTCCGACTAATTCAGACATTGGGCCAAGGAGTTTTAGCCAACTTGTCCACAGGAAAGCCCAAGGGAGTTACACCCCTTAACGAAGGGCAGTGGAAGCTTAGGCTGAAAAATAAAATGCAATTGCCACCACACACACACCAAACAAATCACCAAGACCCTCGTAAGCAGGCGGGGCCGTGCTGAGGGAGTTCGAGAGTCTTGTCAATTTGGGGGAAGGTCCCAGCCTGAACAATCTGACTCTGTTCCAACCAATTCAGACATCGGACCATTGAGTTTCGGGCCAACATGTCCGAAGGGCACCCTAATTCAATTACACCCATCAAAAAAAGGGCAGCTGATGGGCTGGTCTGGAAAATAAAATGGTATTGCCCACACACCCACCGATCAAATCACCGAGACCCTCATAGCAGACGAGGCTGCGCTGAGGGGGTTCGTGAGTCCTCTCAGTTTGGGGGTAGGCCCCAGTCCGATTCGAACCCTGGCCCGACTAATTCAGACATTGACCCAAGGAGTTTTAGCCAACTTGTCCAAAGGAAACCCCAGGGGAATTACACACTAATGCAAAGGGCAGGGGACAGGCTGCGCTGCTAAATAAAATGGAAATGCACACACACCCACCAACCAAATCACTGAGACCCTCATAGCAGACGAGGATGCCATGAGGGAGTTCCAGAGTCCTCTCAGCCTGGGAGAAGGTCCCAACCCGACCAATTCGAACCCTGGTCTGAAAAATTCAGACACCGGACCGAGGAGCTTTGGCAAACACGTCCAAAGGACACCCTAATTGAATTACACCCATCAAAATAAGGGCAGGGGATGGCTGGAAAATAGTTTTAGCAGCAAAATAAAATGGTAGTGCACACACACCAACAAACCAAATCACCAATATCTTCATAGTAGACAAGGCTGCACCAAGGAAGTTTGAGAGTCCTCTCAGTTTAGGGGCAGGCCCCGGTTCGACCAATTCAAACCCCGGTCCAACTAATGCAGACATTGAGCCAAGGAGTTTTAGCCAACTTGTCCAAAAGAACACCCTAAGGGAATTGCACCCCTGAACAAAGGGCAGGGGAAGTCTTGGCTGAAAAATAAAATGCAAGTGCCACCACACACACCCCGACCCAATCAGCCAGGCCCTCACTGCGGGTGGGGCGGCGCTAAGGGAGTTCGAGACTCCTGTCATTTTGGGGGAGGCTCCTAGCCCAAACAATTCGAACCCTGGTCCAATGAATTCAGGCACTGGACCATGGAATTTTGGCCAACATGTCCGAAGGACGCCCTCATTGAATTACACCCGTCAAAAAAAGGGCAGGGGATGGGTTGGGCTGGAAAATGAAATGGCAGTGCACACGCACCCACCGATCAAATCACAGAGACCCTCATAGCAGGCAAGGCTGCGCTAAAGGAGTTTCAGGGTCATTTCAGGTTGGGGGTATGCCCCATCTGACCAATGCGAACCCTGGTCCGACTAATTCAGACATTGAATCAAGGAGTTTTAGCCAACTTCTCCATAGGACACCCTAGGGAAATTACACACCAATGCAAAGGGCAGGGGACAGCCTGGGCTGGAAAGTAAAATGGAAATGCACACAGAGCCACCGATCAAATCACCGAGACCCTCATAGCAGGCGAGGCTGCGCTAAAATAGTTTGAGATTCCACTCAGTTTGGGGGTAGGCCCCATTTGACCAATTCAAACCCTGGTCCGACTAATTCAGACGCTGGACCAAGGAGTTTGAGCCATCACATCCAAAGGACACCCTAAGGGAATTACACCCCTCGAAAAAGGATAGGGGAAGTCTGGGCTGAAAAATTCAATGCAAGTGCCACCACACACACCGACCAAATCATCAAGAGCCTCACAGCAAGCGGGGCTGCGCTGAAGGAGTTTGAGAGTCTTGTCAATTTGGGGCAAGGTCCCAACCTGAACAATTCGAACCTGTTCCAACCAATTCAGACACTAGACTATGGAGTTGTTATGGCCAACATGTCCGAAGGACACCCTAACTGAATTACACCAGTCAAAAAAAGGGCAGGGGACAGGCTAGGTCTGGAAAATGAAATGGTAGTGCCCACACACCCACTGGTCAAATCACCAAGACCCTCGTAGCAGATGAGGCGGTGCTGAGTTCGTGATTTCTCTCGGTTTTGGGGGTAGGCCCCAGTCCGACCAATTCAAACCCTGGTCCGACTGATTCAGACACTGAGCGAAGGAGCTTTAGCCAACTTGTCTAAAGGACACCCTAAGGGAATTACACCCCCGAAAAACGGGTAGGGGAAGTCTGGGCTGAAAAATGAAACACGAGTCCCACCACACACACTGACCAAATCATCCATACTCTCACAACAGGCAGGGCTGCGTTGAGGGAGTTCGACAGTCCTGTCAGTTTGGGGGAAGGTCCCAGCCTGAACAATTGAACTCTGTTGCAACCAATTCAGACACTGGACCAAGGAGTTTTGGCCATCACATCCAAAGGACCCCCTCAGGGAATTGCATGAATCAAAGCAAAGGGCAGGTGACAGGCAGGGCTGGAAAATGAAATGGTAGTGCACACACAACAACCGATCAAATCACCGAGAGCCTCATAGCAGGTGAGGCCGCGCTAAAGGACTTTGAGATTCCTCTCAGTGTTGGGGGTAGGCCCCAGTCCGACCAATTCGAACCCTGGTCCGAATAATTCAGACATCATTGGTCCAAGGAGTTTTAGCCAACTTGTCCAAAGGACACCCTAAGGGAATTACACACCAATGCAAAGGGCAGGAGACAGGCTGAGCTGGAAAATCAAATGGAAATGCACACAGACCCACCGATCAAATCACCGAGGCACTCATAGCAGGTGAGGCTGCGCTAAAAGAGTTTGAGATTCCTCTCAGTTTGGGGATAGGCCCCTTCCAACCAATTCCAACCCTGGTCCGCCTAATTCAGACAATGATCCAAGGAGTTTTACCCCACTTGTCCAAAGGACACCCCAAGGGAAATACACCCCTGAACAAAGGGGTGGAAGTGGAAGTCTGGGCTGAAAAATAAGATGCAAGTGCCACCACACACCCCGACAAAATCACCAAGACCCTCATAGCAGGCGGGGCTGCGCTGAGGGAGTTTGAGAGTCCTGTCAATTTGGGGGAAGGTCCCAGCCTGAACAATTCGAACCCTGTTCCAAACAATTCAGACATTGGACCCTGGAAATTTGGCCAACACGTCCGAAGGAAACCCTCAGTGAAATGCACCCGTCGAAAAAGGGGCAGGGGACAAGCTGACCTTAAAAGTAAAATGGCAGTGCACACGCACCCACCGATCAAATCACCGAGACCCTCATAGCAGACGAGGCTGCGCTGAAGGAGTTCCAGACTCCTCTCAATTTGGGGGAAGGTGCCAACCTAAACAATTCAAACCCTGGTCCAACTAATTCAGACACTGGACCAAGGAGTTTTGGCCATCACACCCAAAGGACACCCTAAGGGAATTACACAAGTCAAAAAAAAGGGCAGGGGACGGGCTGGCCTCGTAAATGAAATGGTAGTGCACGCACACCATCCGATCAAATCACCGAGACCCTCATAGCAGGAGAAGCCACGCTAAAGGACTTAGTGATTCCTCTCAGTTTGGGGGTAGGCCCCATGCGACCAATTCGAACCCTGGTCTGACTAATTCAGACAGGGGACCAAGAACTTTTAGCCAACTTGTCCAAAGGACACCGTAGGGGAATTGCACACCAATGCAAAGGGCAGGGGACAGGCTGGGCTGGAAAATAAAATAGAAATACACACCCACCCACCAACCAAATCACCGAGACCCTCAGAGCAGGCAGGGCTGCGTTGAGGGAGTTCCAGACTCCTCTCGGTTTAGGGGAAGGTGCCAACCTAAACAATTCAAACCCTGGTCCGACTAATTCAGAAACTGGACCAAGTGGTTTTGGCCATCACACCAAAGGACACCCTCAGGGAAATACACAAATCAAAACAAAGGGCAGGTGAGGTCGCGCTAAAGGACTTAGAGATTCCTCTCTGTTTGGGGGTAGGCCCCATCCGACCAATTCCAACACTGGTCCGACTGATTCAGACACTGGACCAAGGACTTTTAGCCAACTTGGCCAAAGGACACCCTAAGGGAATTACACCCCTCAAAAACGGGTAGGGGAAGTCTGGGCTGAAAAATAAAACACGAGTCCCACCACACACACTGACCAAATCATCCAAACTCTCACAACAGGCAGGGCTGCGTTGACGGAGTTCGACAGTCCTCTCAAGTTGGGGGAAGGTCCCAGCCTGAACAACTGAACCCTGTTCCAACCAATTCAGACACTGGATCAAGGTGTTTTGGCCATCACATCCAAAGGACACCCTCAGGGAATTGCATGAATCAAAACAAAGGGCAGGTGACGGGCAGGGCTGGAAAATGAAATGGTAGTGCACACACAACAACCGATCAAATCACCGAGAGCCTCATAGCAGGTGAGGCCGCGCTAAAGGACTTAGAGATTCCTCTCAGTGTTGGGGGTAGGCCCCAGTCCGACCAATTCGAACCCTGGTCCGACTAATTCAGACATCATTGGTCCAAGGAGTTTTAGCCAACTTGTCCAAAGGACACCCTAAGGGAATTACACACCAATGCAAAGGGCAGGAGACAGGCTGAGCTGGAAAATCAAATGGAAATGCACACAGACCCACCGATCAAATCACCGAGACCCTCAGAGCAGGCAAGGCTGCGCTAAAAGAGTTTGAGATTCCGCTCAGTTTGGGGGTAGGCCCCATCTGACCAATTCAAACCCTGGTCCGACTAATTCAGACGCTGGACCAAGGAGTTTTGGCCATCACATCCAAAGGACACCCTAAGGGAATTACACCCCTTAAAAAAGGGTAGGGGAAGTCTGGGCTGAAAAATAAAATGCAAGTGCCACCACACACCCCCACCAAATCATCAAGAGCCTCATAGCAAGTGGGGCTGCGCTGAAGGAGTTTGAGAGTCTTGTCAATTTCGGGGAAGGTCCCAGCCTGAACAATTCGAATCTGTTCCAACCAATTCAGACACTAGACTATGGAGTTTTGGCCAACATGTCCGAAGGACACCCTAACTGAATTACACCCGGCAAAAAAAAGGGCAGCGGACAGGTTAGGTCTGGAAAATGAAATGGTAGTGCCCACACACCCACTGATCAAATCACCAAGACCTTCATAACAGATGAGGCTGCGCTAAGGGAGTTCGTGATTCCTCTCGGTTTTGGGGGTAGGCCCCAGTCCGACCAATTCAAACCCTGGTCCGACTGATTCGGACACTGAGCGAAGGAGTTTTAGCCCACTTGTCCACAGGACACCCTTAGGGAATTACACCCCTCAAAAAAGGGTAGGGGAAGTCTGGGCTGAAAAATAAAACACAAGTCCCACCACACACACTGACCAAATCATCCATACTCTCACAACAGGCAGGGCTGCGTTGAGGGAGTTCGACAGTCCTGTCAAGTTGGGGGAAGGTCCAGCCTGAACAATTGAACCCTGTTCCAACCAACTCAGACACTGGACCAAGGGGTTTTGCCCATCCCATCCAAAGGACCCCCTCAGGGAATTACATGAATCAAAACAAAGGGCAGGTGATGGGCAGGGCTGGAAAATGAAACGGTAGTACACACACAACAACCGATCAAATCACCGAGAGCCTCATAGCAGGTGAGGCCGCGCTAAAGGACTTAGAGATTCCTCTCAGTGTTGGGGGTAGGCCCCAGTCCGACCGATTCGAACCCTGGTCCGACTAATTCAGACATCATTGGTCCAAGGAGTTTTAGCCAACTTGTCCAAAGGACACCCTAAGGGAATTACACACCAGTGCAAAGGGCAGGAGACAGGCTGAGCTGGAAAATCAAATGGAAATGCACACAGACCCACCGATCAAATCACCGAGACCCTCATAACAGGCGAGGCAGCGCTAAAAGAGTTTGAGATTCCTCTCAGTTTGGGGTAGGCCCCATTTGACCAATTCAAACCCTGGTCTGACTAATTCAGATGCTGGACCAAGGAGTTTGGGCCATCACATCCAAAGGACACCCTAAGGGAATTACACCCCTCAAAAAAGGGTAGGGGAAGTCTGGGCTGAAAAATAAAATGCAAATGCCACCACACACATCGACCAAATCATCAAGAGGCTCATAGCAAGTGGGGCTGCGCTGAAGGAGTTTGAGAGTCTTGTCAATTCGGGGGAAAGTCCCATCCTGAACAATTCGAACCTGTTCCAACCAATTCAGACACTAGACTATGGAGTTTTGGCCAACATGTCCGAAGGACACCCTAACTGAATTACACCCGTCAAAAAAAGGGCAGAGGACAGGCTAGGTCTGGAAAATGAAATGGTAGTGCCCACACACCCACTGATCAAATCACCAAGACCCTCATAGCAGGAGAGGCTGCGTTAAAGGAGTTCGTGACTCCTCTCGGTTTTCGGGGTAGGCCCCAGTCCGACCAATTCAAACCCTGGTCTGACTGATTCGGACACTGAGCGAAGGAGTTTTAGCCAACTTGTCCAAAGGACACCCTAAGGGAATTACACCCCTCAAAAACGGGTAGGGGAAGTCTGGGCTGAAAAACAAAACACAAGTTCCACCACACACACTGACCAAATCATCTACGGAAAGAACACCATTGCATATGACCGATACATTAAAGAAGTTCCAAGGCCCCTGCGGCAACCAGGAGTTCATCCCAAAACACCCAATAAATTTAAGAAGTACAGCCGACGGTCTAGGGATTAACAGATCAAGCTGTGGAAGGTTGCTCTGCATTGTTGGGATCCTCCAGCAGAAGAAGGGAGTGACTTACAAGACAACCCAGCCCGCACCCTCCGCTCCTCTGCCGCTAATCTCCACACCCTGCCTCGTTCTCGCCTGTCCCACCATCGACCCGCGGCCCACGTCATCCCCCTGACCTGGAATGCCCTCCCTCTGCCCATCCGCCAAGCCAGCTCTCTTCCTCCCTTCAAGGCCCTACTGAGAGCTCACCTCCTCCAGGGGGCTTTCCCAGACTGAGACCCTTCCTTCCTCTCCCCCTCGTCCCCCTCTCCATCCCCCCCATCTTAACCTCCTTCCCTTCCCCACAGAACCTGTATATATGTAAATACGTTTGTACATATTTATTACTCTATTTATTTATCTATTCATTTTACTTGTACATATCTATTCTATTTACTTTATTTTGTTAGTATGTTTGGTTTTGTTCTCTGTCTCCCCCTTCTAGACTGTGAGCCCACAGTTGGGTAGGGACTGTCTCTATATGTTGCCAACTTGTACTTCCCAAGCGCTTAGTACAGTGCTCTGCACACAGTGAGCGCTCAATAAATACGATTGATTGATGGATTGATTGATCCATACTCTTACAACACGCAGGGCTGCGTTGAGGGAGTTTGACAGTCCTGTCAATTTGGAGGAAGGTCCCAGCCTGAACAATTGAACCCTGTTCCAACCAATTCAGATACTGGACCAAGGAGTTTTAGCCATCACATCCAAAGGACCCCCTCAGAGAACTGCATGAATCAAAACAAAGGGCAGGTGATGGGCAGGGCTGGAAAATGAAACGGTAGTGCACACACAACAACCGATCAAATCACCGAGAGCCTCATAGCAGGAGAGGCCGTGCTAAAGGACTTAGAGATTCCTCTCAGTGTTGGGGGTAGGCCCCAGTCCGATCAATTCGAACCCTGGTCTGACTAATTCAGACATCATTGGTCTAAGGAGTTTTAGCCAACTTGTCCAAAGGACACCCAAAGGGAATTACACACCAATGCAAAGGGCAGGAGACAGGCTGACCTGGAAAATCAAATGGAAATGCACACAGACCCACCGATCAAATCACCGAGACCCTCATAGCAGGCGAGGCTGCACTAAAAGAGTTTGAGATTCCTCTCAGTTTGGGGGTAGGCCCCATCTGACCAATTCAAACCCTGGTCCGACTAATTCAGACGCTGGACCAAGGAGTTTTGGCCATCACATCCAAAGGATACCCTAAGGGAATTACACCCCTCAAAAAAGGATAGGGGAAGTCTGGGCTGGAGAATTGAATGCAAGTGCCACCACACACACTGACCAAATCATCAAGAGCCTCATAGCAAGCGGGGCTGCGCTGAAGGAGTTTGAGAGTCTTGTCAATTTGGGGGAAGGTCCCATCCTGAACAATTCGAACCTGTTCCAACCAATTCAGACACTAGACTATGGAATTTTGGCCAACATGTCCAAAGGACACCCTAACTGAATTACACCCGTCATAAAAAGGGAAGGGAACAGGCTAGGTCTGAAAAATGAAATGGTAGTGCCCACACACCCACTGATAAAATCACCAAGATCCTCATAGCAGATGAGGCTCCGCTAAGGGATTCGTGATTCCTCTCGGTATTGGGGGTAGGCCCCAGTCTGAGCAATTCAAACCCTGGTCCGATTGATTCAGACACTGAGCGAAGGAGTTTTAGCCATCACATCCAAAGGACACCGTAAGGGAATTACACCCCTCAAAAAAGGGTAGGGGAAGTCTGGGCTGAAAAATAAAACACATGTCCCACCACACACACTGACCAAATCATCCATACTCTCACAACAGGCAGGGCTGCGTTGAGGGAATTCGACAGTCCTGTCAATTTGGGGGAAGGTCCCAGCCTGAACAATTGAACCCTGTTCCAACCAATTCAGACACTGGACAAAAGAGTTTTGGCCGTCACATCCAAAGGACACCCTCAGGGAATTGCATGAATCGAAACAAAGGGCAGGTGACGGGCAGGGCTGGAAAATGAAATGGTAGTGCACACACAACAACCGATCAAATCACCGAGAGCCTCAAAGCAGGTGAGGCCGCGCTAAAGGACTTAGACATTCCTCTCAGTGTTGGGGGTAGGCCCCGGTCCGACCAATTCGAACCCTGGTCCGACTAATTCAGACATCATTGGTCCAAGGAGTTTTAGCCACCTTGTCCAAAGGACACCCTAAGGGAATTACACACCAACGCAAAGGGCAGGAGACATGCTGTGCTGGAAAATAAAATTGAAATGCACACAGACCCACCGATCAAATCACCGAGACACTCATAGCAGGCGAGGCTGAGCTAAAAGAGTTTGAGATTCCTCTCAGTATGGGGATAGGCCCCATCCAACCAATTAGAACCCCGTTCCACCTAATTCAGACAATGAACCGAGGAGTTTTACCCCACTTGTCCAAAGGACACCCTAAGGGAAATACACCCCTGAACAAAGGGTAGTGGAAGTCTGGGCTGAAAAATAAGATGCAAGTGCCACCACACACCCCGACTAAATTACCAAGACCCTCATAGCAGGCGGGGCTGTGCTGAGGGAGTTCGACAGTCCTGTCAATTTGGGGGAAGGTGCCAACCTAAACAATTCAAACCCTGGTCCGACTAATTCAGACACTGGACCAAGGAGTTTTGGCCATCACACCCAAAGGACACCCTAAGGGAATTACACACATCAAAAAAAAGGGCAGGGGACAGGCTGGCCTGGAAAATGAAATGGTAGTTCACGTACACCAACCGATCAAATCATCGAGACCCTCACAGCAAGCGAGGCCGCGCTAAAAGAGTTTGAGATTCCTCTGAGTTTGGTGGTAGGCCCCATGAGACCAATTCGAACCCTGGTCCAACTAATTCAGACACTGGACCAAGGACTTTTAGCCAACTTGTCCAAAGGACACCGTAGGGGAATTACACACCAGTGCAAAGGGCAGGGGACAGGCTGGGCTGGAAAATAAAATAGAAATACACACACACCCAACAACCAAATCACCGAGACCCTCAGAGCAGGCAGGGCTGCATTGAGGGAGTTCCAGACTCCTCTCGGTTTGGGGGAAGGTGTCAACCTAAACAATTCAAACCCTGGTCCGACTAATTCAGAAAATGGACCAAGGACTTTTGGCCATCACATCAAAGGACACCCTCAGGGAATTACACAAATCGAAACAAAGGGCAGGTGAGGCCGCTTTAAAGGACTTAGAGATTCCTCTCTGTTTGGGGGTAGGCCCCATCCGACCAATTCCAACACTGGTCCGACTGATTCAGACATTGGACCAAGGACTTTTAGCCAACTTGGCCAAAGGACATCCTAAGGGAATTACACCTCTCAAAAACGGGTAGGGGAAGTCTGGGCTGAAAAATAAAACACAAGTCCCACCACACACACTGACCAAATCATCCAAACTCTCACAACAGGCAGGACTGCACTGAGGGAGTTCGACAGTCCTGTCAAGTTGGGGGAAGGTCCCAGCCTGAACAATTGAACCCTGTTCCAACCAATTCAGACACTGGACAAAGGAGTTTTGGCCATCACATCCAAAGGACACCCTCAGGGAATTGCATGAATCAAAACAAAGGGCAGGTGACGGGCAGGGCTGGAAAATGAAATGGTAGTGCACACACAACAACCGATCAAATCACCAAGAGCCTCATAGCAGGTGAGGCCGTGCTAAAGGACTTAGAGATTCCTCTCAGTGTTGGGGGTAGGCCCCAGTCCGACCGATTCGAACCCTGGGCCGACTAATTCAGACATCATTGGTCCAAGGAGTTTTAGCCAACTTGTCCAAAGGACACCCTAAGGGAATTACACACCAATGCAAAGGGCAGGAGACAGGCTGAGCTGGAAAATTAAATTGAAATGCACACAGACCCACTGATCAATTCACCGAGACCCTCATAGCCGGCAAAGCTGCGCTAAAAGAGTTTGAGATTCCCCTCAGTTTGGGGGTAGGCCCCATCTGACCAATTCAAACCCTGGTCCGACTAATTCAGACGCTGGACCAAGGAGTTTTGGCCATCACATCCAAAGGACACCCTAAGGGAATTACACCCCTTAACAAAGGGCAGTGGAAGTCTAGGCTGAAAAATAAAATGCAACTGCCACCACACACACCGACCAAATCACCAAGACCCTCATAGCAGGTGGGGCTGCGCTGAGGGAGTTCGAAAGTTTTGTCAATTTGGCGGAAGGTCCCCTCCTGAATAATTCGAACCGGTCTGAACCAATTCAGACACTAGACCATGGAGCTTTGGCAACCATGTCCGAAGGACATCCTTCCTAATTGAATTACACCCGACGAATAAAGGGCAGGGGACAGGCCGGGCTGGAAAAGAAAATGGAAATGCCAGTAAACCCACCACCCAAATCACCGAGAACCTCACAGCGGGCAGGGCTGCACTGAGGGAGTTCCAGGGTCCGCTCAGTTTGGGTGAAGGTGCCATCCCTAACAATTCAAATCCTGGTCTGACTTATTCAGACACACACACCACGCCCCTGCCCCCTCCCTCCTCGCCGCCTATCAAATCACCGAGACCCTCATAGCACACAGGGCTGGTTTGGGGAGTTCTAGAGACCTCTCAGTTTGGGGGAAGGTCCCATCCCGATCAATTCAAACCTTTGCCCGACTAATTCACACACTGGATCAAGGAATTTTGGTCTTCACATCCAAAGGGCAATCTAAGGGTGTCCAAAAAA
This sequence comes from Tachyglossus aculeatus, assembly GCF_015852505.1. NCBI lineage: Eukaryota > Metazoa > Chordata > Mammalia > Monotremata > Tachyglossidae > Tachyglossus > Tachyglossus aculeatus. The sequence goes on along the minus strand of NC_052101.1, from coordinate 130,792,682 downwards.
TGGGTAGGGGACGGGCTGGTTTGGAAAATGAAATGGTATTATACACATACACACACACCAATCAAATAACCAAGACCCTCATAGCACGCGAGGCTGCGCTAAAGGAGCTAGACATTCCTCTCAGTTTGGGGGTAGGCCCCATCCGACCAATTCGAACCCTGGTCCGAATATTTGAGACATTGGACCAAGGAGTTTTAGCCAACTTGTCCACAGGATAACCCAAGCGAATTACGCCCCTTAACAAAGGGCAGTGGAAGCTTAGGCTGAAAAATAAAATGCAATTGCCACCACACACACACCGAAGAAATCACCAAGACCCTCGTAAGCAGGCGGGGCCGTGCTGAGGGAGTTCGAGAGTCTTGTCAATTTGGGGGAAGGTCCCAGCCTGAACCATCTGACTCTGTTCCAACCAATTCAGACATCGGACCACTGAGTTTCGGCCAACATGTCCGAAGGGCACCCTAATTCAATTACACCCGTCACAAAACAGGCAGCTGATGGGCTGGTCTGGAAAATAAAATGGGATTGCCCACACACCCACCGATCAAATCACTGAGACCCTCATAGCAGGCGAGTTTGTGCTAAAGGAGCTAGAGATTCCTCTCAGTTTGGGAGTAGGCCCCATCCGACCAATTCGAACCCTGGTCCGACTAATTCAGACACTGGACCAAGGAGTTTTAGCCAACTTGTCCACAGGGTAACCCAAGGGAGTTACACCCCTTAACGAAGGGCAGTGGAAGCTTAGGCTGAAAAATAAAATGCAATTGCCACCACACACACACCAAACAAATCACCAAGACCCTCGTAAGCAGACGGGGCCGTGCTGAGGGAGTTCGAGAGTCTTGTCAATTTGGGGGAAGGTCCCAGCCTGAACCATCTGACTCTGTTCCAACCAATTCAGACATCGGACCATTGGGTTTCGGACCAACATGTCCGAAGGGCACCCTAATTCAATTACACCCGTCAAAAAAAGGGCAGCTGATGGGCTGGGCTGGAAAATAGCATGGTATTGCCCACACACCCACCGATCAAATCACCGAGACCCTCATAGCAGACGAGGCTGCGCTGAGGGGGTCCGTGAGTCCTCTCAGTTTGGGGATAGGCCCCAGTCCAATTCGAACCCTGTCCGACTAATTCAGACATTGACCCAAGGAGTTTTATCCAACCTTTCCAAAGGAAACCCCAGGGGAATTACATACTAATGCAAAGGGCAGGGGACAGGCTGCGCTGCTAAATAAAATGGAAATGCACACACACCCATCAGCCAAATCACTGAGACCCTCATAGCAGACGAGGATGCCATGAGGGAGTTCCAGAGTCCTCTCAGCCTGGGAGAAGGTCCCAACCCGACCAATTCAAACCCTGGTCTGAAAAATTCAGACACCGGACCGAGCAGCTTTGGAAAACACGTCCAAAGGACACCCTAATTGAATTACACCCATCAAAATAAGGGCAGGGGATGGCTGGAAAATAGTTTTAGCTGTAAAATAAAATAGTAGTGCGCACACACCAACAAACCAAATCACCAATATCTTCATAGTAGACAAGGCTGCACCAAGGAAGTTTGAGAGTCCTCTCAGTTTAGGGGTAGGCCCCGGTTCGACCAATTCAAACCCCGGTCCGACTAATGCAGACATTGAGCCAAGGAGTTTTAGCCAACTTGTCCAAAAGGACATCCTAAGGGAATTACACCCCTGAACAAAGGGCAGGGGAAGTCTTGGCTGAAAAATAAAATGCAAGTGCCACCACACACACCGACCCAATCAGCCAGGCCCTCACTGCGGGTGGGGCGGCGCTAAGGGAGTTCGAGACTCCTGTCAATTTGGGGGAAGGTCCTAGCCCAAACAATTCGAACCCTGGTCCAATGAATTCAGGCACTGGACCATGGAATTTTGGCCAACATGTCCGAAGGACGCCCTCATTGAATTACACCCGTCAAAAAAGGGGCAGGGGACAGGTTGGGCTGGAAAATGAAATGGCAGTGCACACGCACCCACCGATCAAATCACAGACACCCTCATAGCAGGAGAGGCTGAGCTAAAGGAATTTCAGGGTCATTTCAGGTTGGGGGTATGCCCCATCTGACCAATTCGAACCCTGGTCCGACTAATTCAGACATTGAATCAAGGAGTTTTAGCCAACTTCTCCATAGGACACCCTAGGGGAATTACACACCAATGCAAAGGGCAGGGGACAGGCTGGGCTGGAAAATAAAATGGAAATACACACACACCCACCGATCAAATCTCCGAGACCCTCATAGCAGGCGTGGCTGCGCTAAGGGAGTTTGAGAGTCCTCTCAGTTTGGGGGTAGGTCTCATCCAACCATTTCTAACCCTGCTCCAACTTATTCAGACATTGAGCCAAGGAGAGTTTACCAATTCGTCCAAAGGACACCCTCAGGGAATTGTACCCCTCAAGAAAGGGTAGGGGAAGTCTGGGCTGAAAAATAAAATCCAAGCCGCACCACTCTCACCGACCAAATCATCCAGACCCTCACAGCAGGTGGGGCTGCGCTGAGGGGGTTCAAGAGGCCTCTCAGTTTGGGGTAAGGTCCCGACTCTACCAATTGAACCTCTGGTCTGACCCATTTGGACATGGGACCAAGGAGTTTTGGCCAACACGTCCAAAGGACACCATAACGGAATTAAAGACCGTGGAAAGGGTACCTTGGAAAAGGGGAAGGGGCTGGCCGGGCCAGACACTTAACTGAAAGCGCCACAGACGAGGCAGGGCGAAGAAATGGCCAAGGGAGCAGGGAAATTTGACTCTGGGAATGTCTTGTGAAGAAGATGTGCCTTCAGACGGTTTGGGAAGAAGAGGAGGAAGGAGAAGAGAGGTAGGCTGTGGGAAGTACCCTTTGACGGCCTTTGTCCTTGTTTCTGGTGCTACACACTTACTGTGTGCCAGCAACTGCTTCAACCAGTACAGTAGATAGGAGGTAATCAGGTTGGACAGAATCCGTGTCCCACACGGGTCTCAAGGTCTCATTACCCGTTCTGCACGTGAGGTAACTGAGCCGCAGAGAAGGCGAGCGACTTGTACCGGGTCACACGGCCGACAAGCGGCCAAGGGGGATTAGAACCCGGGTCCTTCCGACTCCCGGGCCCGTGCTTTTTCCGCTAGGCCACCCTGCCGTCTACAGCCTGACAGGTTTCGGCACGGGCTTTTTCCCGTTACCCACCGGTAGCACGTCACTGGCAGTCAGGACTTTCGACTACCCAAAAAAGAAAGCCATCCTCTCTCCTCTCCCCTCATCCGCCCTCGTTCCACCGGAACGCCCGGGGACTATTCTCGATGCCGGCGGCCCACTTCACGGGCACGTTATCGGCCCCCATTCCCAGGGAATACGGGGATCGTAGCGGGACGCAGAGAAACAGAGAACGTCTTAGAAAAAAATCGCATTCAGTACCGTTCCGTGTCCCCAACCCCCCTCCCGCTGCCTCTGAAGGGGTCCAGAGGAAGAGCTGCTGGTTCCGTACCCCAACGGCCCTCCCGGTAGGGCCACGTTTCCCGCCAGGCCCCGGGCAGGACCGTACTACCCGCCAAATCTAGGAAAAAACCGGAGAAAGAGCCCGCCTCTCCCTCCACCTTCTGCTCCCTGCGGAGCCGCGGCGGTCCGCACGGAGATCCCAACCGCAAAGGCACGGATTCACCCGATTTTCCCAAATCACATCGGAAAGCGTACAATAAAAAACAACACAGCATACCGCGTAACATAAAGCGGCGACAGGCTGTCGCCGGGGACGGGCGGCGTGCGGCCCCCCACTGGGGCGCTGGCCGCGTGCCGGCCACGTGCCGGCCACTTGGCCGCGTTGTGTGCGAAAGAGACTTCATTCAGATCAGATGGCGTGGATGCATCTTGGGCTGGGGGCGAGAAGGCAGGACGGACGGACGAGCGGCGTGCGGCCCCTCCACCGGGGCACTGGCCGCGGGCCGGCCACGTGCCGGACACTTGGCCGCGTTGTGTCAGAAAGAGACTTCATTCAGATCAGATGGCGTGGATGCACCTTGGGCTGGGGGTGAGAAGGCAGGACAGACGGATGGGCGGCGTGTGGCCCCCCCCACCGGGGCACTGGCCGTGGGCCGGCCACGTGCCGGCCACTTGGCTGCTTTGTGTGTGAAAGAGACTTCATTCAGATCAGATGCCGTGGATGCACCTTGGGCTGGGGGCGAGAAGGCGGGACGGACGGACGGGCGGCGTGTGGCCCCCCCACCGGGGCACTGGCCGCGGGCCGGCCACGTGCCGGCCACTTGGCCGCGTTGAGTGTGAAAGAGACTTCATTCAGATCAGATGGCGTGGATGCACCTTGGGCTGGGGGCGAGAAGGCGGGACGGACGGACGGGTGGTGTGTGGCCCCCCAATCGGGGCACTGGCCGCGGGCCGGCCACGTGCCGGCCACTTGGCCGCGTTGAGTGTGAAAGAGACTTCATTCAGATCAGATGGTGTGGATGCACCTTGGGCTGGGGGCGAGAAGGCGGGACGGACGGACAGGCGGCGTGTGGCCCCCCCACTGGGGCACTGGCCGCGGGCCGGACACGTGCCGGCCACTTGGCCGCGTTGTGTGTGAAAGAGACTTCATTCAGATCAGATGGCGTGGATGCACCTTGGGCTGGGGGCGAGAAGGCGGGATGGACGGACGGATGGAGGGAGGGAGGGAGGGACACCGGGGACGGGCCCGGACCTGTTCCGTCCACCTCACGCTACCGCCACCGTCTTCGCGGGACCTGGGAAATCAGGGATCCCCACGGCAACCTCCGCTCCCCTTTGGAAAGCACTGGTGGGCATTCCCCAGGAGGGATTGTTCCCTCCATCCCAAAGCGACTCTTCCCGTTTCCTCAGGACAGGAGCCCTGCGCCATTTTGTTTTTTGTGGTAATTGTTAAGCGCTCACTCTGTGCCAAGCACGGTTCTAGTCCATGGGGCATCTGGGGGATGGGGTTGTGGTCCGTTCCCGCGCCCGGCCCGGCTCCGTTGCGCGGGCCCAACCCGACCGACCGACCACCCGACGGGCGCGCGCAGGGACCGACGAGCGGGAAAATGGCGGCGCAGGCACGTTCCCGCCTCCGTCGAAGTCTGACGCCCCGACGCCGCCCCGCCGGTCCCGCCGGTCCCGCCGCCCCCCTCACGGCCTCGTCTGTGCATCTGCTCAGGCCTCGATGGCGTCCCGGGGCCCGGCCCGGCCCGGCCCGGCGCGGCAGGCGTCAGGCGGCAGGAAAGGCTTCGCCCGGGACGGCGGGACGCACACCGACGGACCGGGCCGCGGCTCTCCCGCCTCTGGACACCATCAGCCACCGCCCGACAGACTGCGGCTCCGTGCGGCCCGCTCTCAACGCTTCTCCACAGGCCTCCGACCGACGGTTAGCCATCTTTCCCATCGACCTCCTTGCCGCCTTTCTCGCCGATCATTGGCTGCGTCCCCCGTGACGTCATCACGTCGTTCTGCCCTCTGCGTGTGTTCCCCCCGCCCCACCCCGGTCCTTCCTCCTTCGGGAACGTTCTGTGCGGGGCGGGGCTGAGCCGCTCGCCCTGCGCCGATTTGGGCGGGAAACACGGGCGTCGTTCACTCATTCATTCAGTCGTATTTATTCATTCATTCAATCAATCAATCAATCAATCGTATTTATTGAGCGCTTACTGTGTGCAGAGCACTGTACTAAGCGCTTGGGAAGTACAAATTGGCAACACATAGAGACAGTCCCTACCCAACAGTGGGCTCACAGTCTAAAAGGGGGAGACAGAGAACAGAACCAAACATACCAACAAAATAAAATAAATAGGATAGAAATGTACAAGTAAAATGAATAAATAAATAAATAAATAAATAAATAAATAAATAAATAAATAGAGTAATAAATATGTACAACCATATATACATATATACAGGTGCTGCGGGGAAGGGAAGGAGGTAACACGGGGGGATGGAGAGGGGGACGAGGGGGAGAGGAAAGAAGGGGCTCAGTCTGGGAAGGCCTCCTGGAGGAGGTGAGCTCTCAGCAGGGCCTTGAAGGGAGGAAGAGAGCTAGCTTGGTGGAGGGGCAGAGGGATTGGGGGCATTCCAGGCCCGGGGGATGATGTGGGCCGGGGGTCGACGGCGGGACAGGCGAGAACGAGGTACAGTGAGGAGATTAGTGGTGGAGGAGCGGAGGGTGCGGGCTGGGCAGTAGAAGGAGAGAAGGGAGGTGAGGTAGGAGGGGGCGAGGGGATGGACAGCCTTGAAGCCCAGGGTGAGGAGTTTCTGCCTGATGCGCAGATTGATCGGTAGCCATTGGAGGTTTTTGAGGAGGGGAGTAATATGTCCAGAGCGTTTCTGGACAAAGATAATCCGGGCAGCAGCATGAAGTATGGATTGAAGTGGAGAGAGACACGAGGATGGGAGATCAGAGAGAAGGCTGGTGCAGTAGTCCAGACGGGATAGGATGAGAGCTTGAATGAGCAGGGTAGCGGTTTGGATGGAGAGGAAAGGGCGGATCTTGGCAATGTTGCGGACCTGAGACCGGCAGGTTTTGGTGACGGCTTGGATGTGAGGGGTGAATGAGAGAGCGGAGTCGAGGATGACACCAAGGTTGCGGGCTTGTGAGACGGGAAGGATGGTAGCGCCGTCAACAGAGATGGGAAAGTCAGGGAGAGGACAAGGTTTGGGAGGGAAGACAAGGAGCTCAGTCTTCGACATGTTGAGCTTTAGGTGGCGGGCGGACATCCAGATGGAGATGTCCTGAAGGCAGGAGGAGATGCGAGCCTGGAGGCAGGGGGAGAGAGCAGGGGCAGAGATGTAGATCTGGGTGTCATCAGCGTAGAGATGATAGTTGAAGCCGTGGTAGTGAATGAGGTCACCAAGGGAGTAAGTGTATATTGAGAACAGAAGGGGACCAAGCACTGAACCTTGGGGAACCCCCACAGTAAGAGGATGGGAGGGGGAGGAGGAGCCTGCAAAAGAGACTGAGAAAGAACGACCGGAGAGATAAGAGGAGAACCAGGAGAGGACGGAGTCTGTGAAGCCAAGGTCAGATAGCGTGTTGAGGAGAAGGGGGTGGTCCACAGTGTCAAAGGCAGCTGAGAGGTCGAGGAGGATTAGGACAGAGTAGGAGCCGTTGGATTTGGCAAGCAGGAGGTCATTGGTGACCTTTGAGAGCGCAGTTTCCGTGGAATGAAGGGGACAGAAGCCAGACTGGAGGGGGTCGAGGAGAGAGTTGTTGTTGAGGAATTCTAGGCAGCGCGTGTAGACAACTCGTTCAAGGAGTGTGGAAAGGAATGGTAGGAGGGATATGGGACGATAACTAGAAGGTGAGGTGGGGTCAAGAGAGGGTTTTTTTAGGATGGGCGAGACATGGGCATGTTTGAAGGCAGAGGGGAAGGAACCAGTGGAGAGTGAGCGGTTGAAGATGGAAGTTAAGGAGGGGAGAAGGGATGGAATGAGAGATTTCATAAGATGAGAGGGAATGGGGTCAGAAGCACAGGTGGCCGGAGTAGCACTTGAGAGGAGGGAGGAGAGTTCCTCTGAGGATACCGCTGGGAAGGATGGGAGAGTAGCAGAGAGTGTTGAGAGCCGGGGGGTTGGAGAAAGGGGGGAAGAGACTTTAGGGAGGTCGGACCTGATGGATTTAATTTTGTTAATGAAGTAGGAGGCCAGATCGTTGGGGGTGAGGGAAGGAGGAGGGGGAGGAACCGGGGGCCTGAGAAGGGAGTTGAATGTACGGAAGAGCTGGCGGGGGTGATGGGCATGGGTGTCAATAAGGGAGGAGAAATAGTTTTGTCTGGCAGAAGAGAGGGCTGAGTTAAGGCAGGAAAGGATAAACTTGAAGTGAACGAGGTTGGCATGGTGTTTAGACTTCCGCCAGCGGCGGAGCGTGGCTCAGAGGAAAGAGCCCGGGCTTTGGAGTCAGAGGTCATGGGTTCGAATCCTGTCTCCTCCACATGTCTGCTGTGTGATCGTGGGCAAGTCACTTAACTTCTCTGGGCCTCAGTTACCTCATCTGGAAAATGGGGATTAAGACTGTGAGCCCCACAGGGGACAACCTGATCACCCTGTATCCTCCCCAGCGCTTAGAACAGTGCTTTGCAAATAGTAAGCGCTTAACAAATGCCAATTATTATTATTACTAGTAGTAGCAGTTAGCGTGGTGTAGTGGATAGGGTTTTAATCCCAGCTCTGCCACATGTCTTCTGTGTGATTTAGGGCACGTCAGTCAGTCAACTGTATTTATTAGCACTTAGTGTGTGCAAAGCACTGTACTAAGCACTTAGGGGAGTACAATATAACAATAAAAAGACACATTCCCTGCCCTCTTCCAGTCTAGAGGGGGAGACAGACATTAATATAATAAGTGAATTACAGGTATGTACATAAGTGCTGCGGGGGCACGTCTCTGTACCTCAGTTACCTCATCTATAAAATGGCGACACGTACTGTGAACCCCATGCGCGGCATGGATTGTTGTCTGACCTGATTATCTTTTTGCAACGCCGGTGGTTAGGACATTGCTTGGTACATACTTAGTGCTCAACAAATACCATTTTTAAAACAAGGAGCAGTAGCATTTATTGAGGGCCCTCTTCATGGATCTATTTATTTTATTTATTTTATTTATTGATTGATTGATTGATTTTTATTTCTATTTATTTTATTTTGTTAGTATGTTTGGTTTTGTTCTCTGTCTCCCCCTTTTAGACTGTGAGCCCACTGTTGGGTAGGGACTGTCTCTAGATGTTGCCAATTTGTACTTCCCAAGCGCTTAGTACAGTGCTCTGCACATAGTAAGCGCTCAATAAATACGATTGATGATGACGATGGAGTGCACTGTACACGGCACTTGGGTAGTACAGAATGACAAAGTCACACTTTCTCTACCCACAAGGAGCTTCCACTCTAACGGGGAGACACACATAAAAATATTGACAAGGAGCGAGGTCAAAAATGAACAAATTGAGCATATGTATATGAGTGCTAAGGAGGGTGCCTGGGCCTCACTCGCTTGAACTAGGCTCCACCCCGCTTAACCAGGACACATTTCTCCTGGCGTGGGCCCAATGGGACAAGGAAAGGAGACATCTGCCTCTCAATGTGGTTACTTCTTGCTACCCCCTGGAAGGAACATCGCTCCCTGCCACACCAGAGGGAGAGCCATCCTCTCTCTTCTTTGCCACTGCTCCCCCTGGACACCTGGAGAAAGTTCTAGGCATCGCCGGCTCTTCGGATCCAAGGGCCAAGAGAGTCAGGACTATCCGCACCCTCCCCAAACCCGTGCCACGGTGGCTTATCAAGGCAACACAGAACCCGCAAAAGATTTTATTGACTGGCTTGCCCAATCAGCATCGTGAATGGGGTCGCCGTGCTAGTGAGGGGCCAGATGGCCTTGTCGATATCATCTGGTTCCCCCAAACAGGCCAAACAGAAAGAGTTTAAAGAGTTAGAAGAGAAGATGCGTGATTTAGTGGAAAGAGCATGGGCTTCATTCATTCATTCAATCGTATTTATTGGGCGCTTACTGTGTGCAGAGCACTGTACTAAGCACTTGGGAAGTATAAGGTGGCAACATATAGAGACGGTCCCTATCCAACAGTGGGCTCACAGTCTAGAAGGGGGAGACAGAGAACAGAACATATTAACAAAATAAAATAATTAGAATAAACATGTACGAATAAAATAAATACAGTAATAAATACGTACAAACATATATACATATATACAGGTGCGGTGGGGAGGGGAAGGAGATAAGGGAGGGGGGATGGGGAGGGGGAGGAGGGGGAGAGGAAGGAGGGGGCTCAGTCTGGGAAGGCCTCCTTGGGAGTCAGAGGGGCTTGGGAGTCAGAGGACATGGGTTCTAATCTTGGCTCTGCCACGTCTGCTGCGTGACCTTGAGCATGCCACTGCACTTCTCTGTGCCTCAGTTACCTCATCTGTAAAATGGGGAGTAAGACAGTGAGCCCCATGTGGGACAACCTAAGTATCTTGTATCTACCCTGGAACTAAGAACAGTGCTTGGCACACAGTTAGCGCTTAACATATATATCATTATTATTATTACTACTAAGAGTTGCCTGTCTCTCAGGAGCTCTATTAGCAGGTCACACCGAGGACCTTTCTCTCCACACCCCTGTCCACGCTCCACCTCTCCCCTCCAAAAATCGAGAGGACAACATAAGCACTTTGGCCAGTTGCTTGAAGGCTTCCCCAGGCTGCCCACAGCTTCCCTTCCGGGAGCTTTGCAACTGACCGAGCGATGCCCGGGCAAGGGATTAGTCCAGTGAGCTTCGAATCCGGCCGGGCCCCGGGCTAAGTGGTTACTGGCCAGGAGGTCCAAAGAATCATACAATCGCATTTATTCATTCATTCATTCGTATTTATTGAGCGCTTACTGTGTGCACAGCACTGAACTAAGCGCTTGATAGAGTACAATATAACAATATAACAAACACATTCCCTGCCCACAAAAAATCTCCAGTCTAGAACTCCATGAAAGTCATTTCCACAGCACTCTGCTCCACGCAGGGCGGCGGTGGCCCGCACGCACGGAGACCGTAACTGGGAGGGCATCGCCGCTCCCATTTGTCCCATCAGACGGGAAAGCGGAAAATAACACGACGCGATGGACCGCACCACTCAAAGCGGCGACAGCAGCAAGCGCTGGGGATGGGCGGCAGCACCACCGGAACAGGGGCGTCAGAAGCCAGGCACGTGGAGACGAGCAACATCTAAATCGACGAGACCCTCATGGCAGGCAAGCTTGGGCTGAGGGATTCTGACAGTCCTCTCCGTTTTGGGGAAGGTCCCAGTCCGACCGATTCGAACCCAACCAGACGTTGGGCCAAGGAGTCTAGGCCAACATGTCCAAGTGTCACCACGAGGGCATTTCACACCTCAGCAAAGGCAGGAGACGGGCTGGGCCGGAAATTCAAGTGGAAGCACTGGAGAGGCGGTGGGTTGAGGAAGCTGAGTGGGGAGCGAAGAGAGATGTCTCCGGGAACATCCTGTCCAGGAGACGGGCCTTCGGACGGGCTTGGAAGAGGAGGACGAGGAAGAAGAGAGGTGGTCCATCAGACGTGAAGGCGGAGAGAGTTTCAGGACTGCGTGTGGAGCTCAGAAAGGCCCCCACACAGCCAGCGCGCGAGAGGTGACTGTCAGTCCTGGTCGTGACACTCTTCAACCGAGTCCTTGAACAAGCTGGGGTGTGCAGGCTGCTCGGGCCTCAGTCATTCGCACGAAGTAGACTCCCTCCACGCTGAGCAGATACCACCTTTCTCCCGAAGTGGCCCTCGCGGTAGGAGAAGGACGGGAGACATCTGTCTTTCAAGAGGATCCAATTCCCACTTCCTCTCAGAAAGAATAATCCCTCCTACCATTGTCATGACACACCAGAGGGAGAGTCATCCTCTCTCCTTATTTACCATCTCTCTGCCAATACCCCCGTGCAAAATTCTAAGCATTATTGGGACCACAGGATCAAGGGAGCAAGCAAGTTGGGACTTCCAACCTAGCTGCCCGAACCCAGGCTAAGGTTGTTTTTGAAGGCAGCTAAGAATCTCCCAAGGTTTGGACGTACCCCCTCCCGCAGACACACGGCTTTAACGGGGGGCCACGGGGCTGGGAAAGGGTAGGTGGCAGAACGGGCGGGGGCTTGGAGCCGGGGCCTTCCTGCCGACAGGACCTGACACTTTATAAAAACCTCATTAGACATGGAGAAAACCTGTGTTCTTCCCTGTCCCCTGCCCGAGGGCCACCGGCCAGCAGGTACCCCAGAAAAACCTTTCCCACAACATTCTGCTCCACGTGGGACGGCGGTGGTCTGAACGCAGATCCCAATTGGGAGGGCACTGACTCTGGCAGTTGATCCCATCGTGTTGGGAAGCAGAAAATAACAGGTGACGCTGTGGACATCACCATGCAAAGCGACGATAGCGACAAGTACTGGGGATGGGAGGTGGCGGCAACAGAATGGGCGCGTTTGAAGCCAGGCGCTCCAAGACGCAGAATGACCAAATCACCGAGACCCTCATTGCAGATGGACCTCGGCTGAGGGATTTGGAGAGTCCTCTCCATTTCTGGGAAGGTCCTAGTCCTGAGCTTTTTAGAAGGAAAGCCATCCTCTCTCCTCTTCCCCATGAAAGCCTTTCTCACAACACTTTGCTCCATAGAGGGCTGCGGTGGTCTGAATGGAGACAGGGCACTGACCCTGTCACCCTAAGGGAATTACACCCCTCAACAAAGGGCAGGGGATGGGCGGTGCTGAAAAACGGGCAAGTGCCACCACACCCACCGACCAAATCACCGAGTCCCTCATAACAGACGAAGCTGCGCTGAGGGAGTTCGACAGTCCTGTCAATTTGGGGGAAGGTCCCACCCGACCAATTCATACCTTGGTCATGGCCAACAGGACCAAAGAACACCCTAATGGTATTACACCTGTCAAAAAAGGGGCAGGGGACAGGCTGGGCTGGAAAATAAGAGGGCAGTGCACACACACCCACCGATCAAATCACCAAGACCCTCATAGCAGACGAGGCTGCGTTGAGGGAGCTTGAGAGTCCTTTCAGGTTGGGGGCAGGCCCCAGTCTGACCAATTCGAACCCTGGTCCTACTAATTCAGACACTGAGCCAAGGAGCTTTAGTCAACTTGTCCAAAGGACACCCTAAGAGAATTACACACAACTGCAAAGGGCAGGGGGCAGCTGGGCTGGAAAATGAAATGGTAGTGCACACACACCCACCGATCAAATCACCGAGACCCTCATAGCAGGAGAGGCTGCGTTAAAGGAGTTTCAGAGTCGTTTCAGGTTGGGAGTACGCCCCATCCGACCAATTCGAACCCTGGTCTGACTAATTCAGACACTGAACCAAGGGGTTTTAGCCAACTTGTCCAAAGGTCACACTAGGGGAATCACACGCCAATGCAAAGGGCAGGGGACAGGCTGGGCTGGAAAATAACAGAGAAATACCACCCCACCTAACGACCAAATCACCGAGACCCTCATATCAGGCAGGGCTGCGTTGAGGGAGTTCCAGACTCCTCTCAGTTTGGGGGAAGGTTCCAACCCAAGCAATTCAAACCCTGGTCTGACTAATTCTGACACTGGACCAAGGAGTTTTGGCCATCACACCCAAAGGACACCCTAAGGGAATTACACAAATAAAAAAAAAGGGCAGGGGACAGGCTGGGCTGGAAAATAAAGTGGTAATGCACACACAACAACCAATCAAATCACCAAGACCCTCAGAGCTGGCGAGGCCACAGAAAAGGACTTAGAGATTCCTCTCTGTCTGGGGGTAGACCCCATCCAAGCAATTCGAACCCTGGTCCGACTAACTCAGACATTGGTCCAAGGAGTTTTAGCCAACTTGTCCAAAGGACACCCTAAGGGAATTACACACCAATGCAAAGGGCAGGGGACAGGCTGAGCTGGAAAATAAAATGGAAATGCACACAGACCCACAGTTCAAATCACCGAGACCCTCATAGCAGGCAAGGCCGCGCTAAAAGAGTTTGAGATTCCTTTCAGTTTGGGGGCAGGCCCCATCTGACTAATTTGAACCCTGGTCTGACTAATTCAGTGAACCAACGAGTTTTAGCCAATTTCTCAAAAGGACACCCTAAGGAAATTACACACCAATGCAAAGGGCAGGGGACAGTCTGAGCTGGAAAATCAAATGGAAATGCACACAGACCCACCGTTCAAATCACCAAGACCCTCATGGCAGAGGAGGCTGCGCTAAAAGAGTTTGAGATTCCTCTCAGTTTGGGGATAGGCCCCATCTGACCAATTCAATCCCTGGCCTGACTAATTCAGACACTGGACCAAGGAGTTTTAGCCAATTTGTAAAAAGGACACCCTAAGGGAATTACACCCCTTACCGAAGGGCAGTGGAAGTCTAGGCTGAAAAATAAAATGCAAGTGCCACCACACACACCGACCAAATCACCAAGACCCTCATAGCAGGTGGGGCTGCATTGAGGGAGTTCCAGACTCCTCTCAATTTGGGGAAAGGTTCCAACCCAAGCAATTCAAACCCTGGTCTGCCTAATTCAGACATTGGACCAAGGGGTTTTGGCCATCACATCCAAAGGACACCCTAAGGGAATTACACAACTCAAAAAAAAAAAGGGCAGGGGACGGGCTGGGCTGGAAAATGAAATGGCAGTGCACACACACCAACCGATCAAATCACCGAGACCCTCATAGCAGGCGAGGCTGTGCCAAAGGACTGAGAAATTCCTCTCAGTTTGGGGGTAGGCCCCATCCAAGCAAATCGATCCCTGGTCCAACTAATTCAGACACCGAGCCAAGGAGGTTTAGCCAACTTGTCCAAAGGACACCCTAAGGGAATTACACACCAATGCAAAGGGCAGGGGACAGGCTGAGCTGGAAAATAAAATGGATATGCACACAGACCCACCGATCAAATCACCGAGACCCTCATAGCAGGCGAGGCTGTGCAAAAAGAGTTTGAGATTCCGCTAAGTTTGCGGGTAGGCCCCATCTGACCAATTCAAACCCTGGTCCGACTAATTCAGACACTGGACCAAGGAGTTTTAGCCAATTTGTCAAAAGGACACCCTAAGGGAATTACACCCCTTAACAAAGGGCAGTGTAAGTATAGGCTGAAAAATGAAACCCAAGTGCCACCCCACACACCGACTAAATCACCAAGACCCTCACAGCAGGCGGGGCTGCCCTGAAGGAGTTCGCGAGTCTTGTAAATCTGGGGGAAGGTCCCATCCTGAACAATTCGAACCTGTTCCAACCAAATCAGACACTAGACCATGGAGTTTTGGCCAACATGTCCGAAGGACACCCTAATTCAATTACACCCATCAAAAAAAGGGCAGGGGACAGGCTGGGCTGGAAAATAAAATCGTAGTGCCCACACACCGACTGATCAAATCACCGAGACCCGCATAGCAGACGAGGCTGCGCTAAGGTAGCTCGTGAGTCCTCTCAGTTAGGGGGAAGGCCCCAGTCCGACCAATTCAAACCCTGCTCCATCTCTTTCAGACATTAAGCTAAGGAATTTTAGGCAACTTGTCCTAAAGAACACCCTAAGGGAATTATACCCCTGAACAAAGGGCAGGGGAAGTCTGGGCTAAAAAGTAAAACGCAAGTGCCACCACACACACCGACCAAATCACCCAGACCCTCATAGCAGGTGGGGCTGCGCTGAGGGAGTTAGAGAATCCTCTCAGTTTGGGGGTAGGCTCCATCTGACCAATTCGAACACTGGTCTGACTAATTCAGACATTGTACCAAGGGGTTTTAGCCAACCTGTCCAAAGGACACCCTAGGGGAATTACACACCAGTGCAAAGGGTAGGGGACAGGCTGGGCTGGGAAAATAAAATGGAAATGCCACCCGACCCACCGACCAAAACACCGAGACCCTCATATCAGGCAGGGCTGAACTGAGGGAGCTCCAGACTCCTCTCAGTTTGGGGGAAAGTTCCAACTCAAGCAATTCAAACCCTGGTCTGACTAATTGAGACACTGGACCAAGGGCAAATCAAAACAAAGGGCAGGAGACAGGCTGAGCTGGAAAATCAAATGGAAATGCACACAGACCCACCGATCAAATCACCGAGACCCTCATAGCAGGCGAGGCTGCGCTCAAAGAGTTTGAGATTCCGCTCAGTTTGGGGGTAGGCCCCATCTGACCAATTCAAACCCTGGTCCGACTAATTCAGATGCTGGACCAAGGAGTTTGGGCCATCACATCCAAAGAACACCCTAAGGGAATTAAACCCCTTAACAAAGGGCAGTGGAAGTCTGGGCTGAAAAATCAAATGCAAGTGCCACCACACACACCGACCAAATCACCGAGACCCTCATAGCAGGCGGGGCTGCGCTGAAGGAGTTTGAGAGTCTTGTCAATTTGGGGCAAGGTCCCAACCTGAACAATTCGAACCTGTTCCAACCAATTCAGACACTAGACTATGGAGTTTTGGCCAACATGTCCGAAGGACACCCTAACTGAATTGCACCTGTCAAAAAGAGGGCAGGGGACAGGTTAGGTCTGGAAAATGAAATGGTAGTGCCCACACACCCACTGATCAAATCACCAAGACCCTCATAGCAGATGAGGCGGCGCTAAGGGAGTTCGTGATTACTCTCGGTTTTGGGGGTAGGCCCCAGTCCGACCAATTCAAACCCTGGTCCGACTGATTCGGACACTGAGCGAAGGAGTTTTAGCCAGCTTGTCTAAAGGACACCCTAAGGGAATTACACCCCTCAAAAACGGGTAGGGGAAGTCTGGGCTGAAAAATAGAACACGAGTCCCACCACACACACTGACCAAATCATCCATACTCTCACAACAGGCAGGGCTGCGTTGAGAGAGTTCGACCGTCCTGTCAGTTTGGGGGAAGGTCCCAGTCTGAACAATTGAACCCTGTTCCAACCAATTCAGACACTGGACCAAGGGGTTTTGGCCATCACATCTAAAGGACACCCTCAGGGAATTGCATGAATCAAAACAAAGGGCAGGTGACGGGGCAGGGCCGGAAAATGAAACGGTAGTGCACGCACAACAACTGATCAAATCACCGAGAGCCTCATAGCAGGTGAGGCCGCGCTAAAGGACTTAGAGATTCCTCTCAGTGTTGGGGGTAGGCCCCAGTCTGACCAATTCGAACCCTGGTCCGACTAATTCAGACATCATTGGTCCAAGGAGTTTTAGCTAACTTGTCCAAAGGACACCCTCAGGGAATTACACACCAATACAAAGGGCAGGAGACAGGCTGAGCTGGAAAATCAAATGGAAATGCACACAGACCCACCGATCAAATCACCGAGACCCTCATAGCAGGCGAGGCTGCGCTAACCCTCTCTTGACCCCACCTCACCTTCTAGTTATCGTCCCATATCCCTCCTACCATTCCTTTCCAAACTCCTTGAACGAGTTGTCTACACGCGCTGCCTAGAATTCCTCAACAACAACTCTCTCCTCGACCCCCTCCAGTCTGGCTTCCGTCCCCTTCATTCCACGGAAACTGCCCTCTCAAAGGTCACCAATGACCTCCTGCTTGCCAAATCCAACGGCTCATACTCGGTCCTAATCCTCCTCGACCTCTCAGCTGCCTTTGACACTGTGGACCACCCCCTTCTCCTCAACACGCTATCTGACCTTGGCTTCACAGACTCCGTCCTCTCCTGGTTCTCCTCTTATCTCTCCGGTCGTTCTTTCTCAGTCTCTTTTGCAGGCTCCTCCTCCCCCTCCCATCCTCTTACTGTGGGGGTTCCCCAAGGTTCAGTGCTTGGTCCCCTTCTGTTCTCAATCTACACCCACTCCCTTGGTGACCTCATTAGCTCCCACGGCTTCAACTATCATCTCTCCGCTGATGACACCCAGATCTACATCTCTGCCCCGGCTCTCTCCCCCTCCCTCCAGGCTCGCATCTCCTCCTGCCTTCAGGACATCTCCATCTGGATGTCCGCCCGCCACCTAAAGCTCAACATGTCGAAGACTGAGCTCCTTGTCTTCCCTCCCAAACCTTGTCCTCTCCCTGACTTTCCCATCTCTGTTGACGGCACTACCATCCTTCCCGTCTCACAGGCCCGCAACCTTGGTGTCATCCTCGACTCCGCTCTCTCATTCACCCGTCACATCCAAGCCGTCACCAAAACCTGCCGGTCTCAGCTCCGCAACATTGCCAAGATCCGCCCTTTCCTCTCCATCCAAACCGCTACCCTGCTCATTCAAGCTCTCATCCTATCCCGTCTGGACTACTGCATCAGCCTTCTCTCTGATCTCCCATCCTCGTGTCTCTCTCCACTTCAATCCATACTTCATGCTGCTGCCCGGATTATCTTTGTCCAGAAACGCTCTGGACATATTACTCCCCTCCTCAAAAACCTCCAATGGCTACCGATCAATCTGCGCATCAAGCAGAAACTCCTCACCCTGGGCTTCACGGCTGTCCGTCACCTCGCCCCCTCCTACCTCACCTCCCTTCTCTCCTTCTCCAGCCCAGCCCGCACCCTCCGCTCCTCCGCCGCTAATCTCCTCACCGTACCTCGCTCTCGCCTGTCCCGCCATCGACCCCCGGCCCACGTCATCCCCCGGGCCTGGAATGCCCTCCCTCTGCCCATCCGCCAAGCTAGCTCTCTTCCTCCCTTCAAGGCCCTGCTGAGAGCTCACCTCCTCCAGGAGGCCTTCCCAGACTGAGCCCCTTCTTTTCTCTCCCCCTCGTCCCCCTCTCCATCCCCCCGTCTTACCTCCTTCCCTTCCCCACAGCACCTGTATATATGGATATATGGTTGTACATATTTATTACTCTATTTATTTATTTATTTATTTATTTTACTTGTACATTTCTATCCTACTTATTTTATTTTGTTGGTATGTTTGGTTCTGTTCTCTGTCTCCCCCCTTTTAGACTGTGATCCCACTGTAGGGTAGGGACTGTCTCTATGTGATGCCAATTTGTACTTCCCAAGCGCTTAGTACAGTGCTCTGCACATAGTAAGCGCTCAATAAATACGATTGATTGATTGATTGATTGATAAGGGAGTTAGTGATTCCTCTCGGTTTTGGGGGTAGGCCCCAGTCCGACCAATTCAAACCCTGATCCGACTGATTCAGACACTGAGCGAAGGAGTTTTGGCCATCACATCCAAAGGACACCCTAAGGGAATTACACCCCACAAAACGGGGGAGGGGAAGTCTGGGCTGAAAAATAAAACACAAGTCCCACCACACACTGACCAAATCCCTCTGCCCATCCGCCAAGCTCGCTCTCTTCCTCCCTTCAAGGCCCTGCTGAGAGCTCACCTCCTCCAGGAGGCCTTCCCAGACTGAGCCCCTTCTTTCCTCTACCCCTCGTCCCCCTCTCCAACCCCCCGTCTTACCTCCTTCCCTTCCCCACAGCACCTGTATATATGTATATATGGTTGTACATATTTATTACTCTATTCATTTATTTATTTATTTATTTTACTTGTACATTTCTATCCTACTTATTTTATTTTGTTGGTATGTTTGGTTCTGTTCTCTGTCTCCCCCTTTTAGACTGTGAGCCCACTGTTGGGTAGGGACTGTCTCTATGTGATGCCAATTTGTACTTCCCAAGCGCTTAGTACAGTGCTCTGCACATAGTAAGCGCTCAATAAATACGATTGATTGATTGATTGAAATCATCCATACTCTCACAACAGGCAGGGCTGCCTTGAGGGAGTTCGACAGTCCTGTCAATTTTGGGGAAGGTCCCAGCCTGAACAATTGAACCCTTTCAGACTGTGAGCCCACTGTTGGGTAGGGACTGTCTCTATATGTTGCCAATTTGTACTTCCCAAGCGCTTAGTACAGTGCTCTGCACATAGTAAGCGCTCAATAAATACGATTGATGATGATGATGATGATGATGGACCCTGTTCCAACCAATACAGACACTGGACCAAGGAGTTTTAGACATCACATCCAAAGGACACCCTCAGGGAATTGCATGAATCAAAGCAAAGGGCAGGTGACGGGCAGGGCTGGAAAATGAAACGGTAGTGCACACACAACAACCGATCAAATCACCGAGAGCCTCACAGCAGGTGAGGCCGCGCTAAAGGACTTAGAGATTCCTCTCAGTTTGGGGGTAGGCCCCATGCGACCAATTCGAACCCTGGTCCGACTAATTCAGACAGGGGACCAAGGACTTTTAGCCAACTTGTCCAAAGGACACCGTAGGGGAATTGCACACCAATGCAAAGGGCAGGGGACAGGCTGGGCTGGAAAATAAAAGAGAAATACACACACACACACACACACCAACCAAATCGCCGAGACCCTCAGAGCAGGCAGGGCTGCGGTGAGGGAGTACCAGACTCCTCTCGGTTTGGGGGAAGGTGCCAACCTAAACAATTCAAGCCCTGG
Organism: Tachyglossus aculeatus; assembly: GCF_015852505.1. Taxonomy (NCBI): domain Eukaryota; kingdom Metazoa; phylum Chordata; class Mammalia; order Monotremata; family Tachyglossidae; genus Tachyglossus; species Tachyglossus aculeatus. The sequence continues at coordinate 130,772,837 of NC_052101.1, read as the reverse complement.
TCCGACTAATTCAGGAACTGGACCAAGGAGTTTTGGCCATCACACCAAAGGACACCCTCAGGGAATTACACGAATCGAAACAAAGGGCAGGTGAGGCCACGCTAAAGGACTTAGAGATTCCTCTCAGTTTGGGGGTAGGCCCCAGTCCGACCAATTCAAAACCTGGCCCGACTGATTCAGACACTGAGCGAAGGAGTTTTAACTAACTTGTCTAAAGAACACCCTAAGGGAATTACACCCCTCAAAAACGGGTAGGGGAAGTCTGGGCTGAAAAATAAAACACAAGTCCCACCACACACACTGACCAAATCATCCAAACTCTCACAACAGGCAGGGCTGCGTTGAGGGAGTTCGACAGTCCTGTCAAGTTGGGGTACGGTCCCAGCCTGAACAATTGAACCCTGTTCCAACCAATTCAGACACTGGACCAAGGAGGTCTGGTCATCACATCCAAAGGACACCCTCAGGGAATTGCATGAATCAAAACAAAGGGCAGGTGACGGGCAGGGCTGGAAAATAAAACGGTAGTGCACACACAACAACCGATCAAATCACCGAGAGCCTCATAGCAGGTGAGGCCGCGCTAAAGGACTTAGAGATTCCTCTCAGTGTTGGGGGTAGGCCCCAGTCCAACCGATTCGAACCCTGGTCCGACTAATTCAGACATCATCGGTCCAAGGAGTTTTAGCCAACTTGTCCAGAGGACACCCTAAGGGAATTACACACCAATGCAAAGGGCAGGAGACAGGCTGAGCTGGAAAATCAAATGGAAATGCACACAGACCCACCGATCAAATCACCGAGACCCTCAGAGCAGGCGAGGCTGCGCTAAAAGAGTTTGAGATTCCTCTCAGTTTGGGGGTAGGCCCCATCTGACCGACTCAAACCCTGGTCCGACTAATTCAGTCGCTGGACCAAGGAGTTTTGGCCATCACATCCAAAGGACACCGGAAGGGAATCACACCCCTTAACAAAGGGCAGTGGAAGTCTAGGCTGAAAAATAAAATGCAACTGCCACCACACACACCGACCAAATCACCAAGACCCTCATAGCAGGCGGGGCTGCGCTGAGGGAGTTCGAGAGTCTTGTCAATTTGGCGGAAGGTCCCCTCCTGAATAATTCGAACCACTTCGAACCAATTCAGACACTAGGCCATGGAGCTTTGGCCAACACGTCCGAAGGACACCGTAATTGAATTACACCAGACAAAAAAAGGGCAGGGGACAGGCCGGGCTGGAAAATAAAATGGAAATGCCAGTAAACCCAACACCCAAATCACCGAGAACCTCACAGCGGACAGGGCTGCGCTGAGGGAGTTCCAGAGTCCGCTCAGTTTGGGTGAAGGTACCATCCTTACCAATTCAAATCCTGGTCTGACTAATTCAGACACACACACCACGCCCCTGCCCACTCCCTCGCCACCGCCAATCAAATCACCGAGACCCTCATAGCATGCAAGGGCTGGTTTGGGGAGTTCTAGAGACCTCTCAGTTTGGGGGAAGGTCCCATCCCGATCAATTCAAACCTTTGCCCGACTAATTCACACACTGGATCAAGGAATTTTGGTCTTCACATCCAAAGGGCACCCTAAGGGTGTCCAAAAAATGGGCAGGGGATGGGCTGGTTTGGAAAATGAAATGGTAGTACACACACACACACACACACACACACACAGATTAAATAACCAAGACCCTTACAGCAGGCGAGGCTGCGCTCAAGGAGCTAGAGATTCCTCTCAGTTTGGGGGTAGGCCCCATCCGACCAATTCGAACCCTGGTCCGACTAATTCAGACATTGGACCAAGGAGTTTTAGCCAACTTGTCCACAGGATAACCCAAGGGAATGACACCCCTTAACAAAGGGCAATGGAAGTTTAGGCTGAAAAATAAAATGCAATTGCCACCACACACACACCGAAGAAATCACCAAGACCCTTGTAAGCAGGCGGGGCCATGCTGAGGGAGTTCGAGAGTCTTGTCAATTTGGGGGAAGGTCCCAGCCTGAACAATCTGACTCTGTTCCAACCAATTCAGACATCGGACCACTGAGTTTCGGCCAACGTGTCCGAAGGGCACCCTAATTCAATTACACCCGTCAAAAAAAGGGCAGCTGACGGGCTGGTCTGGAAAATAGCATGGTATTGCCCACACACCCACCGATCAAATCACCGAGACCCTCATAGCAGATGAGGCTGCGCTGAGGGGGTCCGTGAGTCCTCTCAGTTTGGGGGTAGGCCCCAGTCCGATTCGAACCCTGGTCCGACTAATTCAGACATTGACCCAAGGAGTTTTAGCCAACTTGTCCAAAGGAAACCCCCGGGGAATTACACACTAATGCAAAGGGCAGGGGACAGGCTGCGCTGCAAAATAAAATGGAAATGCACACACACCCACCAGCCAAATCACTGAGACCCTCATAGCAGACGAGGATGCCATGAGGGAGTTCCAGAGTCCTCTCAGCCTGGGAGAAGGTCCCAACCCGACCAATTCAAACCTTGGTCTGAAAAATTCAGACACCGGACCGAGGAGCTTTGGCAAACACGTCCAAAGGACACCCTAATTGAATTACACCCATCAAAATAAGGGCAGGGGATGGCTGGAAAATAGTTTTAGCTGTAAAATAAAATGGTAGTGCACACACACCAACAAACCAAATCACCAATATCTTCATAGTAGACAAGGCTGCACCAAGGAAGTTTGAGAGTCCTCTCAGTTTAGGGGTAGGCCCCGGTTCGACCAATTCAAACCCCGGTCCGACTAATGCAGACATTGAGCCAAGGAGGTTTAGCCAACTTGTCCAAAAGGACACCCTAAGGGAATTACACCCCTGAACAAAGGGCACGGGAAGTCTTGGCTGAAAAAAAAAAATGCAAGTGCCACCACACACACACCGACCCAGTCAGCCAGGCCCTCACTGCGGGTGGGGCGGCGCTAAGGGAGTTCGAGACTCCTGTCAATTTGGGGGAGGCTCCTAGCCCAAACAATTTGAACCCTGGTCCAATGAATTCAGGCACTGGACCATGGAATTTTGGCCAATATGTCCGAAGGACGCCCTCATTGAATTACACCCGTCATAAAAAGGGGAGGGGAGGGGTTGGGCTGGAAAATGAAATGGCAGTGCACACGCACCCACCAATCAAATCACAGAGACCCTCATAGCAGACGAGGCTGCGCTAAAGGAGTTTCAGGGTCATTTCAGGTTGGGGGTATGCCCCATCTGACCAATTCGAACCCTGGTCCGACTAATTCACACATTGAATGAAAGAGTTTTAGCCATCTTCTCCAAAGGACACCCTAGGGGAATTACACACCAATGCAAAGGGCAGGGGACAGGGTGGGCTGGAAAATAAAATGGAAATACACACCCACCCACCGATCAAATCACCGAGACCCTCATAGCAGGTGTGGCTGCCCTAAGGGAGTTTGAGAGGCCTCTCAGTTTGGGAGTAGGTCTCATCCAACCATTTCTAACCCTGCTCCAACTTATTCAGACATTGAGCCAAGGAGAGTTTACCAATTTGTCCAAAGGACACCCTCAGGGAATTGTACTCCTCAACAAAGGGTAGGGGAAGTCTGGGCTGAAAAATAAAATCCAAGCCCCACCACTCTCACCGACCAAATCATCCAGACCCTCACAGCAAGTGGGGCTGCACTGAGGGGGTTCAAGAGGCCTCTCAGTTTGGGGTAAGGTCCCGACTCTACCAATTGAACCTCTGGTCTGACCCATTCGGACATGGGACCAAGGAGTTTTGGCCAACACGTCCAAAGGACACCATAACGGAATTAAAGACCGTGGAAAGGGTACCTTGGAAAAGGGGAAGGGGCTGGCCGGGCCAGACACTTAACTGAAAGCGCCACAGACGCGGCAGGGCGAAGAAATGGCCAAGGGAGCAGGGAAATTTGACTCTGGGAATGTCTTGTGAAGAAGATGTGCCTTCAGACGGTTTGGGAAGAAGAGGAGGAAGGAGAAGAGAGGTAGGCTGTGGGAAACACCCTTTGACGGCCTTTGTCCTTGTTTCTGGTGCTACGCACTTACTGTGTGCCAGCAACTGCTTCAACCAGGACAGTAGATAGGAGGTAATCAGGTTGGACAGAAGCCGTGTCCCACACGGGTCTCACGGTCTCAATCCCCGTGAGGTAACTGAGCCGCAGAGAAGGAAAGTGACTTGTACCAAGTCAGGCAGCCGACAAGCGGCCAAGGGGGATTAGAACCCGAGTCCTTCCGACTCCCGGGCCCGTGCTTTTTCCGCTAGGCCACCCTGCCGTCTACAGCCTGACAGGTTTCGGCACGGGTTTTTTCCCGTTACCCACCGGTAGCACGTCACTGGCAGTCAGGACTTTCGACTACCCTAAAAGAAAGCCATCCTCTCTCCTCTCCCCTCATCCGCCCTCGTTCCACCGGAACGCCCGGGGACTATTCTCGACGCCGGCGGCCCACTTCACGGGCACGTTATCGGTCCCCGTTCCCAGGGAATACGGGGATCGTAGCGGGACCCAGAGAAACAGAGAACGTCTTAGAAAAAAATCGCAATCAGTACCGTTCCGTGTCCCCAACCCCCCTCCCGCTGCCTCCGAAGGGGTCCGGAGGAAGAGCTGCTGGTTCCGTACCCCAACGGCCCTCCCGGTCGGGCCGCGTTTCCCACCAGGCCACGGGCAGGACCGTACTACCCGCCAAATCTAGGAAAAAACCGGAGAAAGAGCCCGCCTCTCCCTCCACCTTCTGCTCCCTGCGGAGCCGCGGCGGTCCGCACGGAGATCCCAACCGCAAAGGCACGGATTCACCCGATTTTCCCCAATCACATCGGAAAGCATACAATAAAAAACAACACAGCATACCGCGTAACATAAAGCGGCGACAGGCTGTCGCCGGGGACGGGCGGCGTGCGGCCCCCCACCGTGGTGCTGGCCGCGTGCCGGCCACGTGCCGGCCACTTGGCCGCGTTGTGTGCGAAAGAGACTTCATTCAGATCAGATGGCGTGGATGCATCTTGGGCTGGGGGTGAGAAGGCGGGACGGACGGACGGGCGGCGTGTGGCCCCCACACTGGGTCACTGGCCGCATGCCGGCCACGTGCCGGGCACTTGGCCATGTTGTGTGTGAAAGAGGCTTCATTCAGATCAGATGGCGTGGATGCACCTTGGGCTGGGGGCGAGAAGGCGGGACGGACGGATGGGCGGCGTGCGGCCCCCCCACTGGGGCACTGGCCGTGGGCCGGCCACGTGCCGGCCACTTGGCTGCTTTGTGTGTGAAAGAGACTTCATTCAGATCAGATGGCGTGGATGCACCTTGGGCTGGGGGCGAGAAGGTGGGATGGACGGACGGACGGAGGGAGCGAGGGAGGGAGGGACACCGGGGACGGGCCCGGACCTGTTCCGTCCACCTCACGCTACCGCCACCGTCTTCGCGGGACCTGGGAAATCAGGGATCCCCACGGCAACCTCCACTCCCCTTTGGAAAGCACTGTTGGGCTTTCCCGTGGAGAGATTGTTCCCTCCATCCCAAAGCGACTCTTCCCGTTTCCTCGGGACAGGAGCCCTGCGCCATTTTGTTTTTTGTGGTAATTGTTAAGCGCTCACTCTGTGCCAAGCACGGATCTAGTCCATGGGGCAGCTGTAGGTGGAGGGGGGGGGCATGGGAATGGGGGGGATCCGTTCCCGCCTCCGGCCCAGCTCCGTCGCGCAGGCCCAGTCCGACCGACCGACCACCCGACGGGCGCGCGCACGGACTGACGAGCGGGGAAATGGCGGCGCAGGCGCGTTCCCGCCTCCGTCGAAGGCCGACGCCCCGACGCCGCCCCGCCGGTCCCGCCGCCCCCCTCACGGCCTCGTCTGTGCATCTGGTCAGGCCTCGATGGCGTCCCGGGGCCCGGCCCGGCCCGGCGCGGCAGGCGTCAGGCGGCAGGAAAGGCTTCTCCCGGGACGGCGGGACGCACACCGACGGACCGGGCCGCGGCTCTCCCGCCTCTGGACACCATCAGCCACCGCCCGACAGACTGCGGCTCCGCGCGGCCCGCTCTCAACGCTTCTCCACAGGCCTCCGACGGACCGTTAGCCATCTTTCCCATCGACCTCCTTGCCGCCTTTCTCGCCGATCATTGGCTGCGTCCCCCGTGACGTCATCACGTCGTTCTGCCCTCCGCGCGCGGCCCCTCCTTCCGCCCTTCCTCCTTCGGGAACGTTCTGTGCGGGGCGGGGCTGAGCCGCTCGCCCTGCGCCGATTTGGGCGGAAAACCCGGGCGTCGTTCATTCATTCATTCAGTCGTATTTATTCATTCATTCAATGGTATTTATTGAGCAGTTACTGTGGGCAGAGCACTGTACTGAGCTCTTGAGAAGTACTGTTCAGCAATAAGTTGAGACAATCCCATCTCACGACGGGCTCACAGTCGGGGGGGGCGGCGGGGGGACAGACATCGATAAATTAGACAGGCATTAGTATGAATTAATAAAATTAATAAAATTATAGATATATACATATGTGATGTGGGGCAGGGAGGGGGGAAGAGCAAAAGGAGGGAGTCAGGGTGATGTGGGAGGGAGTGGGAGATGAGGAAAAGTGGGGCTTAGTCTGGGAAGGCCTCAGGCAGAAACTCCTCACCCTGGGCTTCAAGGCTGTCCATCACCTCGCCCCCTCCTACCTCACCTCCCTTCTCTCCTTCTCCAGCCCACCCCGCACCCTCCGCTCCTCTGCCGCTAATCTCCTCACCGTGCCTCGTTCTGGCCTGTCCCGCCATCGACCCCCGGCCCACGTCGTCCCCCGGGCCCGGAATGGCCTCCCTCTGCCCATCCGCCAAGCTCGCTCTCTTCCTCCCTTCAAGGCCCTACTGAGAGCTCACCTCCTCCAGGAGGCCTTCCCAGATGGAGCCCCCTCCTTCCTCTCCCCCTCGTCCCCCTCTCCATCCCCCCGTCTTACCTCCTTCCCTTCCCCGCAGCACCTGGATATATGTATATATGTTTGTACGTATTTATTACTCTATTTATTTATTTCTTTTACTTGTACATGTCTATTCTATTTATTTTATTTTGTTAACAGTACATGTAACTGGAATGTACATGTACAGTAACATGTACGTGGAATGTGCGGGCTGGGATGTAGAAGGAGAGACTGGAGGTGAGGTAGTGATGGGGGCCCTCCCATGCACCGTGGAAAGGTTGCAGATACTGTTTGAATGTACGCGGTCCCGTTGCCATATCTGGTGTGGGCCTTAGACCCTGCAGCCCACTGGCTGGGTCCGGGAAGCAAACCAAATAAGGAGATAGACTCTGCCCAGCTCTGCACCAAATCTGCACCAGAGCTGCACCAATCCAGTCCCCACTGTTTTCAACTCTACCAATCACTGTGATCAGCAACAGTGGCATATAAGCCCGCTGTATCGGGCACTCGGGGCCTTTTCCCTTAGGGAAATGAGCCCGCTGCGTGCGTTACCCCCTATTCGGTCTTCAGCCTTACCACTAAAACTATTAAAACTTTTCGGCAGTCACATGCTGTCTGACTAATTCTTTAGTCACCCGGCGACTTGGTGGTCGTCAGGAACAACCGGGGGCCGCCATCAGTAGGAGGAGCCAGGTGATGGAGAGCCTTGAAGCCAATAGTGAGGAGTTTTTGTTTGATACGGAGGTAGCTAGGCAACCACTGGAGATTTTTGAGGAGCAGTCCCTCCTCCTCCTCGCCATCACTGAAACCTGGCTCTCCCCAGACGAGACACGGTCTCCCCTGGTGCTCTCTGCAGTGGAGGCCTCATCTTCTCCTGCCCCTCCAGACTCACTGGGAAAGGAGGAGGTGTTGGCTTCCTTCTCACGCCCCAATGTGGCTTTCACACCATTCCACTTCCCCGAGCCCTTTCTTTCCCTCCCTTTGAAGCCCATATTATGCGATTCTACAGCACACTCCAGATTCAGGTAACTGTCATGTACCGACCCCCAGGTCCCACCTTCAACTTCTTTAACCATTTTGATCCCTCGTTGCTTAGTAGGTAGAGCACGGGCCTGGGAGTCAGAAGGTCATGGGTTCTAATCCCGGCTCCACCACGTGTCTGCTGTGTGACCTTGGGCAAATCACTTCACTTCTCTGAACCTCAGTTACCTCATCTTTAAAATGGGGATTAAGACTAAGCCCTATGTGAGCCAGGGACTGTGTCCAATCTGATTACTCTGTATCTACCCCAGCGCTTTGAACAGTGCTTGGCACAGAGTAAGCACTTAAGAAGTGCCATTATTATTATTATTCTTTTTTTTAATTCTCTCTTTCCCCATGCCGACATTGATCTCTGGGACTTCAGGATCCACAGATGTTCCTGATGATGGTTCGTTCCACTGACCGCCTTCTATGACTCCTCATATCCGCTGACATCCTGCTGCACCCCACCTCGCCCACTTACCGGCTTGGACACATACTGCATCTCATTATCTCTAACCACTGCACAATCTCTACCCTCACCAACTCTGAAACCCTCAGAGTCAGGCAGGGAATGTGACAGTTTATTGTTGTATTGTACTTTCCCAAGTCAGCAGAAGGGAGTGAGAGAAGAGTAAAAGTGGGGCTTAGTCTGGGAAGGCCTCTTGGAGGAGATGTGCCTTCAATAAGGCTTCAAAGGGGAGGAGAGTAGTTACCTGTCAGATTTGAGGAGGGAGGGCATTCCAAGCCAGAGGCAGGATGTGGGCTAGGTGTCAGCGGCAAGACGGGCGAGATCGAGGCACAGTGGGAAGGTGAGCACCAGAGGAATGAAGTGTGCGGCCAGATTTGTGGAAGGAGAGAAGAGAGGAAAGGTAGGTCGTGGCATCTCCCTCCTACCATTCCTCTCCAAACCCCTTGATTGAGTGTTCTATACCCATTGTCTCAAATTCCGCTCCTCCAATTCTCTCCTTAACCCCCTCCATTCTGGCTTCTGTCCCCTTCACTCCACGGAAACCACCCTCTCTAAGGTCACCAATGATCTCCTTCTTGCCAAATCCAATGGCTTCTACTCCCTCCTAATCCTCCTCGACTGCTCTTCTGACCTCCACACTGTGCAGCAACCCCTTTTCCTGGAAACGTTATCCAACCTTGGCTTCACTGACTCTGTCTTCTCCTGGTTCTCCTATCTCTGTGGCCTTTCATTCTCCGTCTCCTTCCGGGACTCCTCCTCTGCCTGCCACCCCCTAACTGTGGGGATCCTCAAGGTTCAGTTCTGTGTCCCCTCTGTTCTCCATCTACACCCACTCCTTTGGGGAGCTCATTCGCTCTTGTGGCTTCAACTCCCACCTCTATGCAGATGATCCCCAAATCTACATCTCCAGCCCTGTTCTCTCTCCCTCTCTCCAGTCTCGCATCTCCTCCTACCTTCAAGACATCTATACTTGGAAGTCCTCCCGTCACCTCAAATTTAACATGTCCAAAACAGAGAGCCTTATCTTCCAACCTAAACCCTGTCCTCCCCTTCACTTTCCCATCATGCAGATGGCACCTCCATCCTTCCTGTCTCATAAACCTGTCACTTGGCATGATCCTTGCCTCCTCTCTCTCATTCGAACACATATTCCATCCGTCACCAAATCCTGTTGGTCCCACCTTCACAACATCGCTAAAATCCTCTCTTCTCCATCCAAACTGCTACCATGTTAATACAATCATTCATCCTATCCTGCCTGGATTACTGCATCTGACTCCTTGCTGATCTCCCAGACTCCCACTTCTCTGCACTCCAGTCCATATTTCACCCTGCTGTCCGGAATATTTTTCTACAAAAAACATTCAGGACACGTCACCTCACTCCTCCAAAAACTCCAGTCATTGCCCACCCACCTCTGCATCAAAGAAAAACTCCTCACCATTGGCTTTAAAGGTCTCCATCACCTCGCCCCCTCTTCCTGTCCTCGCTTCTTCGCTTCTACAACCCATCAATCAATCAACTGTATTTATTGAGCACTTACTGTGTGCAGAGCACTGTACTAAGCCCTTGGGAAGTACAAGTTGGCAACATATAGAGACAGTCCCTACCCAACAGTGGGCTCACAGTCTAGAAGGGGGAAACAGAGAACAAAACCAAACATACTAACAAAATAAAATAGACTAGATATGTACAAGTAAAATAAATAAATAAATAAATAGAGTAATCAATATGTACAAACATATATACATGTGCTGTGGGGAAGGGAAGGAGGTAAGATGGGGGATGGAGAGGGGGGCGAGGGGGAGAGGAAGGAAGGGGCTCAGTCTGGGAAGGCCTCCTGGAGGAGGTGAGCTCTCAGTAGGGCCTTGAAGGGAGGAAGAGAGCTAGCTTGGTGGATGGGCAGAGGGAGGGCATTCCAGGCCAGGGGGATGACGTGGGCCGGGGGTCGATGGCGGGACAGGCAAGAACGAGGTACGGTGAGGAGATTAGTGGCAGAGGAGCGGAGGGTGCGGGCTGGGATGTAGAAGGAGAGAAGGGAGGTGAGGTAGGAGGGGGCGAGGTGATGGACAGCCTTGAAGCAAAGGGTGAGGAGTTTCTGCCTGATGCACAGATTTATTGGTAGCCACTGGAGATTTTTGAGGAGGGGAGTAACATGCCCAGAGCGTTTCTGGACAAAGACAATCCGGGCAGCAGCATGAAATATGGATTGAGGAGGGGAGAGACACGATGGGAGAGACATCCCACACACTTAGCTCCTCTAGTGCTAACCTTCTCACTGTGCCTCCACCTCACCTATCTTGCCGCCTACCCCACTTCCACGTCCCATCTCTGGCCTGGAACGCCCTTCCTTCTCTAATCTGATGGACCATTACTCTCCCCCCGCCTGCCAAAAGCCTTACTGAAGGCACATCTCCTCCAGGGGACCTTACCTGACTAAACCATTTTACTTCCCCAATCCCTTCTTTGTGGCCCTGTTCTCCCCACCTCCCAGCCCTACAGCGCTTAAGGCTTGTGATGCTGTCGAGTCATCTCTGATCCATAGCGACACCATGGAAATATCTTTCCTAGAACGCCTCACTCCCCTCTGCAATTGCATACCACTCATTTACATATATGTAATTTATTTGTTTATCTTACTGTCAGTCCCCCCTCCCCGCAGACTGTAATTTCGTTGTGGGCAGGGATGTGCCTGTTTATTGTTTGCATTGTACTCTCACAAGCGCTTTGTACAGTGGGTGCATACGGTAAGTGCTTAATAAATACGATTGAATGGATGGATGAATGAATGAATGGAGATGGCTCGAACGGAGGAGAAAAGTGTTTCGATAAGGTGTGAAAGAATGGGCTTGGATGCGCAGGTGGAGGGGGTGTATTTTGAGAGAAGGCAGGAGCTCTCCTCTAGAGGTACAGTGGGGAAAGATGGGAGTGTTGCAAAGGAGGCAGAAGTGGAGAGGGGCTTGGGAGAGGCAGGGGAGATTTTAGGGAGATCACGCCTTATAGTGTCAATTTTCTTAATGATGATGATAATGATGTTGGTATGTGTTAGGCGCTTAGTATGTGCAAAACACTGTTCTTAGCTCTGGGGGGATACAAGGTGATCAGGGTGTCCCACGGGGGGCTCACAGTCTTAATCCCCATTCTACAGATGAGGTAACTGAGGCACAGAGAAGTGAAGTGACTGGCCCAAAGTCACACAGCTGACAATAATAATAATAATAATAATAATAATAATAATAATAATAACATTTATTAAGCGCTTACTATGTGCAAAGCACTGTTCTAAGCACTGAGGAGGTTACAAGGTAAACAGGCTGTCCCACGTGGGGCTCACAGTCTTAGTCCCCATTTTACAGATGAGGTAACTGAGGCCCAGAGAAGTTAAGTGACCTGCCCAAAGTCACACATCTGACAATTGGCAGAGCTGGGATTTGAACCCATGACCTCTGACTCCAAAGCCAGGCTCTTTCCATTGAGCCACTCTGCTTCTCTAATAAAGCAAACTAGTTGGCCAGGTCACTGAGGGTAAGGGATTGGGCCGGGACTGGGGGCGGGGAGCCGGGGGCGGGGGAGACAACAGGGGTTTTGAGGAAAGATTTAAACATCTTGAACAGCTGGCAAGGACGATGGGCATGGGTTTCATTCATTTATTCATTCAATCGAATTGATTGAGCACTTTCTATGTGCAGAGCACTGTACTAAGCGCTTGAAAAGTACAATTCAGCAACAGATAGAGACAATCCCTACCCAACAACGGGCTCACAGTCAAGAAGAGGGGAGTCAATAAGGGTGGAGAACTAATTTTGCCGGGCAGAGGAGACGGCAGAGTTAAAGCATGAAAGGATAACCTTGAAGTGGACGAAGTCGACCTGATATTTAGATTTCCACCAGCAGTGCTCTGCGGCTCGTGCACAGGAGCCAAAGAGGCATACTGCGGAGGTGATCCAGGGCTGTGGATTAGGGCTACGAGACAGAAGAGGGGATAGGGGAGTGAGTGAGTTGCATTCTGTACAGAGGGTGATGCTGAGAGCATCAATTTGGTCATCAAGGGAAGGTAGTTTGGGTATGGAGGCTAAATGGGGCATAATGGGGTCAAAAGATCGGAGGTCTCTGGTGGGAGCACAGTACACGTTTATGTGGAGGAGGTGCGTGGGAGAAAAGGCAGGTGAGGAGTAGTGGTCATTTCAGAGTTGGTAAGGGTAGAGATTGTGCAGCAGCCAGAGATGAGATGGAGTATGTATCCAAGCTGGTGAGTGGGGGAGGTAGGGTGGAGCATGAGGCTAGTGGAGTCGAGAAGCGATAGGAGGTAGGCAACAGAAGCGTCATCAGGAACATCTATGTGGATATTCCACTCCACAAGGATGAATGTAGGCATGGAGAGAGAGAGAAGAAAAGTAACAAAGGGATCAAAATAGTTATAGAAATTAGAGGTGGGACCTGGGGGTGGTAGATGACCATTACTAGAATCTGGAGTGGGTGGTAGGGATGAATAAATATGGACTTCGAAAGAAGGGAAAGAAAAGGATGGGGGAAGTGGAATGGTGCGAAAGTGGCCCTGAGGTGCGAGAAGGATGCCAACACTTCCTCCTTTCCCAGTGAGTCTGGGGGAGTGGGGGAAGCCGAGGCCTCTTCTGGAGAAAGCAGCAGGGAAGGCTGTGTCGTCTTGGGAGAGTCAGGTTTCCGTGATGGCGAGGAGGAGAAGCAATTGGGTCATTCATTCATTCAATAGTATTTATTGAGCACTTACTGTGTGCAGAGCACTGTACTAAGCGCTTGGGAAGTACAAATGGGCAACATATAGAGACAGTCCCTACCCAACAGCGGGTTCACAGTCTAGAAGGGGGAGACCACGACCAGGTCAGTGATGAAGGGCAGCTTCCTCATGACGGAGCAGAAGGAGGGTGCATATGGGATGGGGAAGGTGCGACGGGCAGGAAGGGGTTGAATGGGTTGAGCCGGTGGGGGCCAGTGCAGAGGAGATGGCGCTCGGAGAGGAGACTGAGAGCACATTGGTGGGTAGGGACCGTCTCCCTCTGTCGCCGACTTGTACTTCCCAAGCGCTTAGTCCAATGCTCTGCACACAGTAAGTGCTCAATAAATACGATTGAATGAATGAATGACAAACATGGGGCCGGGGAGAAGGGCGGCAGCAGCGCAGGGGTGGGGAGGAGGGCCAGCCCCAGGGGAGGGGGATGGAGAGGGGTGCTGGGAGCAGGGGACAGGGGACAGAGGACCAGAGGGAAGGGACCCAAGGCCCAATGTGGGGCTAGGGTGCTAAGAGAAAGAACATCCTGAGGGGCAACAGCTGATCTGTGGACCCAGAGGGCTGTGGCAATTTCCTCTTGTACGGGGGACTCAGCAGCTCCCAGCTCCGGGGAATCCACAGATTCTGAGCTGCGAATAGCAGGTCATTAAAACATCTGTCTGGAGTGAATGGGTGAACGTTATCAAGGCCTCAGTTGTAGATGGATGACTGTTGACACGGTATCTCCTTAGTGAGTCACTGTCCTTCCTCTTTGGCAGGGATCTAGGTCCCAGGGTGCAGAGGGGTGGGGGAAGTGGTGCAGACCAGATCCAGTCATGACCGAATATGAGGCTCACAGTCTAAGGAGGAGAGAACGGGAATTTGATAGCCAGTTTCCTGATTAGGAGGCACAAATAAGCTAAGTGATTTGCCTAAGGTCACATAGCAGACAAATGTCAGAACCAGGATCGGAACCTAGGTCCTCTGGCTCCCAGGCCTGTGCTTTTTCCACGGGACACACTGCTTCACCAACGGCATGGGGGAAATAGAGGTTTCTGTCACCAAGATCTGCCCTTTCCTCTCCATCCAAACCTCTGCCACGTTAGTGCTCTCATTCTATTCTGACTGGATTACTGCATCAGCCTCTTTTCTGACCTCCCAACCTCCTGCCTCTCCCCATTTCGGTCCACACTTCAACCTGCTGCCCGGATTATCTTTCTACAGAAACGTTCTGGGCAAATCAGCCCCCCTCCTCAAAATTCTCCAGTGGTTGCCTATCAACCTTCGCAGGGAGCAAAAACTCCTCACTATTGACTTCAAAGCTCTCCATCACCTTTCCCTTCTTACTTCGCCTCCCTTCTCACCTTCTACATCCCAGCCGACACACTCTGCTCCTCTGGTGCTAACCTTCTCACTGTGCCTTCACAATCTTTTAGACTGTGAGCCCACTGTTGGGTAGGGACCGTCTCTATATGTTGCCAACTTGTACTTCCCAAGCGCTTAGTACAGTGCTCTGCGCACAGTAACCACTCAATAAATACGACTGAATGAATGAATGAATGCCTTGTTCTTGCCTGTCCCGCTGTTGACCTCTGGCCCACGTCCTACCTCTGGCCTGGAATGCCCTCCCTCCTCAAATCTGCCAATCACACTTCCCCCCCTTCAATACCCTACTGAAGGCTCACCTCCTCAAAGAGGCCTTCCCAGACTAAGCCCCCCTTTCTTTTCCTCAGCTCTCCCTCCCCATCGCCCCAATTCGCTCCCATTGCTCTACCCCCCCCCCCCGCCCCATAGCAGTGTATATGTGTACCTATCTATTATTCTGTTTATATTAATGCCTGTTAACTTGTTTTGATGTGTACATATCTATACTATTTATTTATATTGATTCTATCGATGCCTGTTTGCTTGTTTTGATGTCTGCCTCCCTCTTCTAGACTGTACGTCTGTTGTGGGCAGGGATTGTCTCTCTTTATTGCTGATTTGAACTTTCCAAGCACTTAGTACAGTAGTCTGCACAGAGCAAGCGCTGAATAAATACAATTGAATGAATGAATCTGACGCCCTTTAAGATCCAGAGTGCTCAGACAGTCAGTCAATAGTACTTGCTGAACACGGACTGTGTGCGGAACCCTGTACTGTGCGTTCAAGAGAAGCAACGTGGCCTAGAGGAAGGAGCAGGGGCTGGGGGTCGGGAAACATAGATTCTAGTCCCCCACACTTCAGATTGTGCTACATAAACTCGAAGCAATGGTAGCGGCCTAGGCTCGGAGTGAGACACTGGGGCACGTTGGCGTTGGGACTGAGCAGGGACCCCAGAAAGGCTCCCGCATCACCGTGGGCCAGAAGTGACCATCGGTCCCGGACGTGACACCCCTCAATCGAAACTTCGATAGAGAGGATTGAAAGCCTCGGAGAAGCAGCCTGACTTAGTGGATGGAGCCTGGGCATCAGAAGGACCTTAGTACAGCGCTTAGTACAGTGTTCTGCACACAGTAAGCACTCAATAAATACGATTGATGATGAAGGACCTGGATTCGACTGCTGTCGGATTCCACCCTTTGACTGCTGTCTGTCCTTGGACGTGTCAATTCACTTCTCTGGACCTCAGTTACCTCATCCGTAAAATGGGGATGGCGATTGTGAGCCCCATGTGGGACATGGACTCTCTCAGGAGTTTTGTTTGCAAGTCATAACGATGACCTTTCTCACCACCTCCTCCCTCTCCACCTCCCCCGCCATCCCCCAAATCGAAGGGACACCAAAATACATTGGCCAGTTTCTTGAGGGCGTCCGCGGCTGACCACAGCCGTCTCTTCCATGAGCTTTGCACCTGACTGAATCATGCCCAGGCCTAAGGAAGCATCTATTGAGTTTCGATTCCAGCCAGGCCCTGGGCTGCCAGGCCCTGGGCTAAAGGTTACTAGCCAGCAGGACCAAAGAATCAATCAGTCCATCAAACAATCAGCCACATTTATTGAGTGATTACTGTGTGCAGAGCACTGTATTAAGCATTTGGGACAGGATAGTATCACAACATTAATAGACGCGTTCCCTGCCCACAAAGCATTTCCAGTCTAGATCTCCACGGAAGCCTTTCCCACATCATTCTGCTCCATGCAGGGCGTCGGTGGTCTGCATACACGGAGACCCTAACTGGAAGGGCATCACCGCTCGCACTTGTCCCATCAGACTGGAAAGCCAAAAATAACGGATGATGCTGTGGACCACAGCATTCGAAGCGGTGACAGTGACAAGCGTTGGGGATGGACAGCAGCATCACTGAAACAGGGGCATCTGAGGCCAGGCACATGGAGAACAGCGATGTCCAAGTCGTGGAGACCCTCACAGCAGGTGGGCCTGGACTGAGGGATTCTGACAGTCCTCTCCATTTCCAGGAAGGTTCCAGTCCAACCAATTCAAACCCAGCCGGACTTTGGGCCAAGGAGTCTTGGCCAGCGTGTCCAAGGGTCACCACGAACGCATTCCAGGTAGAAGCACTGGAGAGGTAGCGGGTCGAGGAAGCGGAGTGGGGAGTGAAAACAGATGACTTTGGTAACGTCCTCTCCGGGAGATGGGCCTTCGCATGGGCTTTGACACAGAGGATGAGGAAGGAGAGCAGCGGTCTGTCAGACATGAAGGTGGAGGGATTTTCGGGACTGAGCATAGAACCAAGAATTGCTCCCACATCGCTGGTGGGCGGGAGGTGACCATCGGTCCCGGTCGTAACGTCCCTCGATCGAGTCCTAGGACAAGCTGGGGCGTGTGGGCTCCTCGGGGCCTGACTCGTTCGGGTGACGTAGACTCCCTCCGGCCTGACCGGAGACCTCCCTTCTCCCAGATTGGCCTTCATGGTGGGAGAAGGACAGTAGTGTTTTGCCTTTCAGGAGGGGCCGATTCCCGCTACCCCTCGGAAAGAACATTCCCGCTTGACACATACCAGAGGGAGAGCTACCCTCTTCCCTCTCACCTTATTTACCACCGTTCCACCAGGACCCCGTTCCAAATTTCTAGGCATCACTTGGGACCACGGGATCACAGGAGCAAGCGAGTCGGGACTCCCAAACTCCTCCCCAAACCCAGGCCAGGGTGGTCTTTGAAGGCTGCAAAGAATCTCCCGAGGTTTGGATAGGCCCCCTCCTGCAGACCAACAGGTTGAATGGGGGGTCTTGGAGCTAGAGGAGGGGCAGATGGCAGAAGGTGAAGGTGGCTGGATTTGAGGCCTTCCTGCTGACAGGATCTGAAACTTTATCAGAGATGGAGAGAACGTGTATCCCTCTCTGCGGCGCTTCTCCTACGGCCATGCCGAAGGAGGGGTTTGGACCTGGCCACCACACCTCAGCGGAAACAGGATTAAAATCCCCTTGTTCCCAGGTAATATTGGGATCATACTGGGACACGGACACCCGAGGAAACAGAGTGTTTCTGAAAACTCGAAATCAGTATCTTTTCCTGCCCCTGACCCCACTGCCCATCACTGGGAGGGTTCAAAGGAAGGGGTGCCCTTTCATGGCCCCTGCAGACACCCCAGTTGGGCCGGGTGCCTGCTCCTCCTGGACAGAACATTGCTCCCGTCAAATCTAAAGCACTGTTCTAAGCGCTGGGGGGATACAATGTGATCATGTTGTCCCACGTGGGGCTCACAGTCTTAATCCCCATAATCCCCATGGGGAAAGCCATGGGGATCCCCATGGTATTAAGTGCTTACAGTGTGTCCAACACTGTTCAAAGCACCGGGATAGAAAAAAAATGTAATCAGGTTGGACATATTATATGTCCCACTTGGTGCTATGCCATCCGGAAAGAGAGTCATCCTCTCTCCTCCCATTCCTACCCCCCACCACTCCACCAGAACATCTGTGTAATAATCGAGGCATTAATAGCCTACTGGATCACCCTGTTCCAGGGTCTCTGGTGCAGTGAGAAAGGGAGACCTTTCCCTCTCAGGAGAAGTTCTTATCACTACCCCGTGGAGAAGACATCACTGCCTGATCTGACTATCCCATCTGAAAAGACTGCCATCTTCTCTAGTCCCCTTTCCATCTCCCATCAGTGTCCATTCCCACCGGGGCCCAAGAACTCCCACAAAGGGCCAAAGTGAATGAAGGACACGTAGCACCTGCTTTCAATCAGATCGGGGAGGAGGACGTTAGGGCACGTCTGCTCGGAGACTGAGCACGGAATCCAGAAAGGCTCCAGCATCGCCACTGGAATGTGAGTGGCTCTCGGGCTGGGCCGTGACCACGGTTGCCAGGATCCTTAGGAAGCTGGGGTGGGCAGGCTGCTCGGCCCTCATTCATTCGAATGACAAAGCTTCCTTCCTCGCTGACCAGAGACATCCCCTTTCCTGGACTGGCTCTGGTGCTGCAAAAAAGCCCGACCTTTCGCTCTCTGCAGAGGCTCTTTACCACTACCCCGTGGATAGGACATTACTCCCTGATCTGACTATGCCATCTGAAAAGGCAGCCTTCCTCTCTCCTCCTCTTCCCATCTCCCGCCACTCCACCAAAAACCACTGTAATGTCCTAGGTATTCCGGCACCACTGGATTCCCCCCCACCCCCCCCACCTCATTCAAGGGTCACAGCGGGACCCATAGACCATGGGAAACAATGAGTGTTTCTGAAAAATCAAAATCGGTACATCTCCCTGCCCCCAACCACTCTCTCATTCCCCCAGGATGGCACTGGAGGTGGGGCGGCCCTTTCTTCACCCCTGGAGCCACCCATATTGGGCCGGGTTCCCACTGTGACACAGACTGAACTTTTTTCCCCTCACAAGTCTACATGTACAACACTGTGTACTATGCGGACAACACCATGTGCATAACGCTGTTCAAAGTGCTGGGTAGAAAAAAAGGTAATCCACTAGGACACAGTGTATGTCACACTTACCGCACTCAGTCTTCATCTTCATCTCCATTTTTCAGGTGAGGGAATGGAGACACAGAGAAGTTATGTGACTTACAGAAAGTCACACAGCACACTGTCCCGAGGTGACCCTCGGGTACCGGCCATCTCAAGGTCAAAAGCTATCTCGTGACCACCTGAGCCAGCAGGCGGAACTCGGAAGTGAGGGTGGGATACCGCCCCCACGACCAAATCTGCTAGATTGACAGCCCAAGCTGGGAATACAGAAGGTGTCCCTCGCCCCCGTGCCAATCAAATTAGGTATGGAGGAGGCGGGGAGGGCAGAGATTGGATAGACTGAGGCCGGAAGCTGGAATGGCCTAGGGGCACAGGCAATAAATACCTGTCGCCTCTGACCTTTGGGGTCAGAACACCAGGACACGCAGTAGCAGGAGCAGCCACAGCAGAAGCAGCAGCCCACGTGTCTCTCCCTGCCCAGAAGGCCAGATGCCCGCTCTACAACCAGAACCAACACACTGAGGCAAAGGCCGTGGGATGGGTGAGTGTCTCGTGGGTGGGACCCAGGTATCCAGCTGCTGATGGGAATTATGAGTGGATTCCTCCCATGTAGGGAGAGCACATTGTGAGAGCTAGCCGCCCACCACTTGCGCGGGTAATGTAATGAACTCTTCCCATGTGGGAAAGTAAGTGGATTCTTCCCGAGTGGGAAGTGCACATGGGTGAGAGTTAGCCAACTCACCCACGCGTGATTAACGGATGATTGTGTTCCTCCCGTGTGGGGAAGCTCTAATATTGCTAATTGATTATATTCCTCCCAAAAGGGAAGCTCAATCCATTGCGCCTAAAGAAATACATAAATTCAATTCACCTCGCAGAATAAATTTCATATAAAACTTAGGCTTTCTGTCCCCGGCCTCTCGCTCTCTCTCGCCTCGCCGATCACTGAACGAACCCATCCCCGGACGACGGGTGACATAAATGGCGATGAGGATGGGATCGGCGATAGGCGACAGAGAGCCGAGAGGGCTTTTTGAATTCCTCGCGGATCAGGGATGGAAAACCCCCAAATAGGACAGCCGCTGGGTGGAGAAGCACTGGGAGGACCCGGCCAATTTGGTGAGGGAATTTTGTGATTGGCGGGAGGCTACCCAAATCAGGAAAAGGAAAGGAAAGACCGCCCTCCTCGGTCTCTTAGCAATGGCGCTGCAGGCCGCCGCCCTAGAGGCAAAACTAAAGGAAAGTGAGACGAAGTGCCTCTTACTGCAGACAGCGGCTGAGGTAAAAATGCAGCAGGTGATCCTTTTAGAGCAGAAATTGGCACCCCTGGTGGCTAAGGAGTTAAAAGCACAGAGGAAACTTCCCATAACAGAGCAGGAGATCGAGCGGGTCATGTACTCGGAACTGGGTGGGAAGAATCCCTCTGGGGAGGAGAAGGGGGGTCCCGATCCTCTACCACAACTGGAACTAGCCTCTTCCCCTTGGGATTGGGAGGTGCCCCCGCAGAACCCTGAGGGGCAGCCCAAGCCCCTCTATCCTATTATCAAGGAAAAGCGGAATCCTGAGGGAAAGGTCACCACCCAAACTACTCACTTCACAGCCACTGAACTCAGGCAGCTCTCGAAGGAGTTTTCCCGGGACCCCGGGGAGCCGGTGATAGGCTGGTCGGCCAGGGTATGGAAGGCAGCGGCAGCCCAGCTGGACCTCAGCCCAAATGAAAGCAGCCGCCTCGATTTGGGCCCAGGGGTGGATGTGACCCACACTCACACTCCAGGTCATACCCTCTGGACCCGTGCGGTACACTGGGCTCGGACAGTCCCCCAGAGTGAACAGGGAAGGGCCGGCACCCTCCTCTGGACCGACCCAGCTACATTAAACCAGCATCTCCTGGTGCTTGGAATTGAACAACTCCTGGATGAGAGGGAGAAAACTCCTCAGGAACCAAGCCCCTGGTCCCTCCCCACCCAAGAGGGCCTACTTCGTGCAATAGTAATGGGTGCACCCCCAGGGCCGGAGCGTGGGCTGGCCCACCGTTTGAGGGATAGGGCCACTGGGGTACAAATTGGAGCACTTTGGCCAACGTGGTCAACAGTGACTGGTCCCTATTCCAGTCCCCGAAGATGCCGATTACCCGGCGTGTAGCAGCCATGATTAGGAAAGGCCTGGGGTTCAGGAGGGCAAAGCCGGTTCCAACGAATAGTAAAAGGGATACCCACCGACCCCCACAGCGGGTCGGCTCAGGAAGGTTGGGCCCAGGAGAACGGGTGATCATATGGAGGGAGTTAAGGGAGCGGGGATTTCCTATGGACGAGCTGGATGGGCTGCCCACACATATCCTGCAGCTGCTCACTCAGGAAGGTAGACCAACGGCCCCGACCACCACGGAGCGGGGAAATTAGAAGGGGGATCTGGCGGGCCCGGCCGTTGGGCGGCGGCCGCGGCCCTCTCACAACCCGGGTGCCCCCCCGCCCCGTCATATGACCGTCCCAGTAAATGATCATCGGAAAGTCTTACCGGTAGACACCAGGGCCCGGGTATCTATGATGAGGAAGGATGCTTGGCAAGGAGGCCAACCATCGATTACAGAAAATAATTCCATAATTGGGGTTACTGGGAAATGGGGGACCCTTCCCGTCACCCGAGCACCCAGCTACTCAAGAAATTTGCAAGCTAAAGCATGGGGGTAGGAAACTTAACCACTTTGCCTTCAGGGCGAGAGCTATCAGATGGGAGATCAAAAGGGAATTCCTTTGAGGGAAGGCACCTCCCTCTAGCAAAGGGTTGCCTCCCTCCTAGTGAACGGCTGCCTTCCTCAGTCTAAGGCACTTCCCCATAGAAACTACAATGGCGGTCATTAGGAATGAATTGGGAGTGAACTTGCCATTGTTCTCCCAGTCTAGGAACAACTGGAGGGGTGGTGATTTAATCATTATATCTGAAATGCCATTGCCCTAAATTTCTCTTAGTAAACGGTAAAAGCAGATTAAATACAAAAGTCATCTTGATATATTTGAAATCATAAATGAATCTGACTGGGCAAACCTGTGCAGCTAATCCCAATGAGGGCTGCCCACTAACTTTGGTAGAGGCTTGGAGATCCTCCAAGACCTAGACCCTTCTCTTTTGCAGACATCACGCCTGGGAGAGGGGGAATGAGGACACATCACTCTGTGAAACTGCTTGGCCTGCTCGTCACTTAACGTGTTAAATATTAGAACACGCAAAGTCCAGATTTAATTGCTGCATATTACAAATTCTATGTATTAGAACTGGGGCTTGTTTGTCTTTGTTAAAGTGGTTCAGATGGTCTTTAATATAAAATCTCCATTTTTCAGGGTTGACAATGCAAGTTCTGCATGCTGTCTCTGCTATAGCCTAGCTAATGGGCAAAAAGCAGCTGTATGTTATTCGGTATCATACATATGTACAGATCTGGATGTCTACTTTGTCTTTGCGATTGTTTCCTTTTAAGGGACTGAAAAGGTTTAGTCATCATATCCCAAGGATTTGGAAAGCAACAGAAGAATAATTGGAAAATTTGTTAAAATTGTTAGTAGTTTTTAAGAATGAGTTAAGAATAATTGTTTAATGTTATTAGGAAAAAGCTATTATTTCAAACTTTATCAATCATATCTGGCTATATGATGCTCCTGGGTACTTCTCTGCCTCACAATTCTATGGTCAGGATTGCCTGACTTCCAGACAGGGCCAGCAAAGGAATCATCACTGAACTGCCTCCCAGACAGCCTGTCTTCAGTCTTAGCCATGGTGTGACATCATCAGGGAAGGGAACCTATTTCTACCAGGCGACCTGTTCCTGTTTCAACATGACCGGTGCTTCTCGCCCCCTCACTCCAGTGACTCTGAACAATTGGACACGATGATCTCTGGCAGTGTACCGTGCAGCTAATGAAGAGTCCCCACCACCGGAGAAGTTTTGTGCTGGTTCTATGGACTCTTTAGACTTGAGGAGGGAAACTCACTATTCCGGGGGTTGCTGCTACTTTTGCTCCTGGCGGTGGGCTTAGTGGGAGGATGGTGGTTACTAAGTTGCTGTTGCTTGGCCCTTTTCACACAGGTGCGACAAACACACAGTCGCCCCCAGCTCTTGCCTCTGTGCGCTATCTTAAGACCGTTGTGCTAGTAAGGGAAGGGGTTGTTATCTGTCCCAGTGTTACACTGCTCTATCTGTGGATAGCGGCCACTTCAACCATCCCTGGCCCCTGTCCTCAGTGCAGTGCCTCAAAACCATGGTGGGCCACCGACCGCCTTCCATACCTCCATACCTCCTACTCGCACGCCTTGAGGGCGGGGCGCCGCCTTCTGTTGCCCCTGACCATGGGATAGGAAACGTCTGCTGCCCCAACCCATGGATCTGCTTTTCTGGTTCCCGTGGCAAGCCAGGGAGGTTATCAGCCCATGCGGTCAGGAGAGGGACAGCGCCGGAAGGCACGGCTTCCAGTGCAACCCCACCACTATGCGACCTGGAGGGGATGCGGGAAGAGGTGGGGTCAGGTGGGGATGGATGGCGAGGGCCAAGGGGTGGTATGTCCCGAGGTGACCCTCGGGTACCGGCCATCTCAAGGTCAAAAGCTATCTCGTGACCACCTGAGCCAGCAGGCGGAACTCAGAAGTGAGGGTGGGATACCGCCCCCATGACCAAATCTGCTAGATTGACAGCCCAAGCTGGGAATATAGAAGGTGTCCCTCGCCCCCGTGCCAATCAAATTAGGTATGGAGGAGGGGGGGGGGAGGGCAGGGATTGGATAGACTGAGGCCGGAAGCTGGAATGGCCTAGGGGCACAGGCGATAAATACCTGTCGCCTCTGACCTTCGGGGTCAGAACACCAGGACACGCAGTAGCAGGAGCAGCCGCAGCAGCAGCAGCAGCCCCCGTGTCTCTCCCTGCCCAGAAGGCCAGATGCCCGCTCTACAACCAGAACCAACACTCTGAGGCAAGGGCCGCGGGATGGGTGAGTGTCTCGTGGGTGGGACCCAGGTATCCCGCTGCTGATGGAAATTATGAGTGGATTCCTCCCATGTAGGGAGAGCACATTGTGAGAGCTAGCCGCCCACCACGTGCGCGGGTAATGTAATGAATTCTTCCCATGTGGGAAAGTAAGTGGATTCTTCCCGAGTGGGAAGTGCACATGGGTGAGAGTTAACCAACTCACCCACACGCGATTAACGGATGATTGTGTTCCTCCCGTGTAGGGAAGCTCTAATATTGCTAATTGATTATATTCCTCCCGAAAGGGAAGCTCAATCCATTGCATCTAAACAATTACATAAATTCAATTCACCTCGCGGAATAAATTTCATATAAAATTTAGGCTTTCCGTCCCCGGCCTCTCTCTCTCTCTCGCCTCGCCGATCACTGAACGAACCCGTGCCCGGACGACGGGTGACAGGGGCTCACAAGTCTTAATCCCCATTTTCCAGATGAGGTAACTGAGGCCCAGAGAAGTGAAGTGATTTGCCCAAAGTCACACAGCTGACAGTTGGCGGAGCCGGGATTTGAACCCATGACCTCGGACTCCAAAGCCCGGGCTCTTTCCACTAGGCCACAGTGCTCCTTGATAGGGTTTAAATACTTAGCCCCTGATGAGCACTTATTACAGTGCTTGGCACATATTAAGCGCTTAACAAATACCATTATTATCATTATTATTGTATTTAGGCCAGTGTCTTTTTTTTTTCCCCTCATGGTATTTGTTAAGCGCTTACTATGTGCCAGGCACTATACTAAGTGCTGAGGTAGATAAAAGCAAATCAGGTTGGATACAGGTTGGTTGGCAGATTGACACCTGTCTACATGTTTGGTTGTTTGTCTCCCCCTTCTAGACCGTGAGCCCATTGTTGTGTAGGGACCGTCTTCCCAAGCGCTTAGTACAGTGCTCTGCACATAGTAAGCGCTCAATAAATACTATTGATGATGATGACCATCTCTATATGTTGCCGACTTGTACTTCCCAAGCGCTTAGTACAGTGCTCTGCACACAGTAAGCGCTCAATAAATACAATTGAAAGAATGAATACAGTCCCTGTCCCACATGGGCCTCACAGTCTTTATCCCCATTTTTCAGATTAGGGAATTGAAGCCGAGAGAAGTGAAATGACTTACCCAACGTCACACAGCGGACAAGTGGCAGAGCAGGATTAATAATAATAATAATGATAATAATAATAATGATTATGGTATTTTAGAGCTTTCTATGTGCCAGGCACTGTACTCAGCATTGGGGATGATACAAGTAAATCGGGTTAGAAACAATCCCCGTCCACTTGATGGTATTTGTTAAGCACTTACTATGTGCAAAGCACTGTTCTAAGCGCTGGGGGGATACATGGTGATCGGGATGTCCCACGGAGGGCTCACAGTCTTCATCCCCATTTACAGATGAGGGAACTGAGGCACGAGAAGTTAAGTGATTGCCCAAGGTCACACAGCTGACAGTTGGCGGAGCCGGGACTTGAACCCACGACCTCTGACTCCAAAACCCGGGCTCTGTCCACTGAGCCACAGGGCGCTCAGTCTCAATCCCCATTTTACAGATGACAGAACTGAGGCCTGGAGAAGTGAAGTGGATTAGAGCCCAGGTCCTTTTGACTCCGAGGCCTGTGTCAATCCACTGGGCCACACTTCTTCTCTGTGCTTATAATAATAATAATAATGATGGCATTTGTTAAGCGCTTACTATGTGCAAAGCACTGTTCTAAGCGCTGGGGGGGATACAAGGTGATCAGGTTGTCCCACGTGGGGCTCACAGTCTTCATCCCCATTTTACAGATGAGGTAACTGAGGCTCCGAGAAGTGAAGTGACTTGCCCAAGGTCACACAGCAGACATGTGGTGGAGCCGGGATTCGAACCCCTGAACTCTGACTCCAAAGCCCGTGCTCTTACCACTTATCAAATATGACTACTACTACTACTAATAATAATAATGATGGCATTTATTAAGCGCTTACTACATGCAAAGCACTGTTCTAAGCACTGGGGAGGTTGCAAGGTGATCAGGGTGTCCCACGGGGGGCTCACAGTCTTCATCCCCATTTTCCAGATGAGGGAACTGAGGCCCAGAGAAGTGAGGTGACTTGCCCAAAGTCACACAGCTGATAAGTGATGGAGCTGGGAATATTATTCCTATTCTCATCACTGTTACTCTTCGGTGGGCTTGGTAAGGGGCAGTCACGCAGAGCAGAAGGATGCGGAATCAGACCTTGGGGCCAGGGGGACTCCAGGCCCTCCAGACAAGTGGTTCATTCATTCAATCGTATTTATTGAGCGCTTACTGTGTGCAGAGCACTGTACTAAGCGCCTGGGAAGTCCAAGTTGGCAACATCTAGAGACGGTCCCTACCCAACAGCGGGCTCCCAGTCTAGAAGGGGGAGACAGACAACAAAACATACTAACAAAACAAAATCAATAGAATAGTAAATACGTACGAGTAAAATAGAGTAATAAATCTGTACAAACATATATACAGGTTGAGTGCTGATGGCCCAGCTCCGCCAATTGCCAGCTGTGTGACTTTGGGCAAGTCACTTAACTTCTCTGTGCCTTAGCAGCGGGGCTCAGCGGAAAGAGCACGGGCTTTGGAGTCAGGGGTCATGGGTTCGAATCCAGACTCCACCACTTAGCTGTGTGACTTTGGGCAAGTCACTTCACTTCTCTGTGCCTCAGTTCCCTCATCTGTAAAATGGGGATGAAGACTGTGAGCCCCCCGTGGGACAACCTCATTTCCTTGTAACCTCCCCAGCACTTAGAACAGTGCTTTGCACATAGTAAGTGCTTAATAAGTGCCATTATTATTATTATTCTTATTATCTGTAAAATGGGGATTAAGACTGTGAGCCCCCCTGTGGGACAACCTAATCACCATGTAACCTCCCCAGCGCTTAGAACAGTGCTTTGCACATAGTAAGCGCTTAATAAGTGCTATCGTCATTATTAAAAAGATGGCGTAGTAGCAGTTGGGGAAGCAATGTGACCTAGTAGAAGGAGCCTGGGCTTGGGAGTAGGAGGACCTGGGTGCTAATCCTTACCCTGCCATGAGCCTGTTGGGTGACCTTGGGAATTGATGCCTGTCTACTTGTTTTATTTTGTTGTCCGTCTCCCCCCTTCTAGACTGTGAGCCCGTTGTTGGGGAGGGATTGTCTCTATTTGTTGCCGAATTGTACTTTCCAAGTGCTTAGTACAGTGCTCTGCACACAGTAAGCGCTCAACAAATACAACTGAATGAATGAATGAATGAATATCCAACTTGATTATGTTGAATCTCCTCCATCGCTTAGTGCTTGGCAGATGATGTTTAACAAATACCATTATTATTGTTATTATTATTATTACTGCTACTACTAGAGAAGCAGCCTGGCTTAGTGGAAAGAGCCCGGGTTTGGGAGTCAGAGGACGTGGAATCTAATCCCGGCTCTGCCACTTGTCTGCTGTGTGACCTTGGGCAAGTCACTTCACTTCTCTGGGCCTCAGTTACCTCATCTATTAAATGGGGATTAAGACAGTGAGCCCCACGTGAGACAACATGATCCCCTTGTATCTATCCCAATGCTTAGAACAGTGCTTGGCACATAATTACAGCTTAACAAATATCATAATTATTATTATTACTATTTAATCTATTCAATGCTGTCATATTGTAGTAGTAGTAATAAAGATGGTAATAGCAGCATTTATTAAGCTCCCACTGGCTGCAAAACACAGAACTAAGCAGAAAAGCAGTGTGGCCTAGTGGAAAGAGCACAGACCTCAGAGTCAGAGGACGTCGATTTTAATTTATTATTATTACTAAGTGCTTAGGTGTTGCTTACAACAGAGATAGCAGACATGATCCCTGTCCTCAAGGAGCATACTGTCTATGTAAATAAGCACTATCAGCCAAATGAATTAATTACGGCATTTCTTATGATAATAATAATGATGGCATTTGTTAAGCGCTTACTATGTGCAAAGCACTGTTCTAAGCGCTGGGTGGGGGATACAAGGTCATCAGGTTGTCCCACGTGGGGCTCACAGTCTCAATCCCCATTTTACAGATGAGGTAACTGAGGCTCAGGGAAGTTAAGTCACTTGCCCAAGGTCACACAGCAGACATGTGGCGGAGCCGGGATTAGAACCCATGACCTCTGACTCCCAAGCCCATTCTCTTTCCACTGAGCCACGCTGCTGGTATTTGTTAATACTACTTCTACTACTACTAATAATGATAATCGTATTTGTTAAGCACTGTGTACCAAGTGCTGGGGTGCACACAAGCAAATCGAGTTGGACACAGTCGCTGTACCACGTAGGTATCACAGTCTCAATCCCCATTTTACAGATGAGGAAACTGAGGCCCGGAGAAGTGAAGTAACTTGCCCAAGGTCACACGGCAGAAAAGTGACCCAGAAATCAAATTACCAAACCAAGAATGGAGGGAAACAACATAGCATAGTTGATACTGCACGGGTCTGGGATTCAGAAATTGATGGGTTCTAATCCCGGCTCTGCCATTTGTCTGCTGCGTGGCCTTGGGCAAGTCACTTAACTTCTCGGTGCCTCGGTTACCTCATCTGTAAAATGGGGATTGAGACTGCGAACCCCATGCAGGACGGGATTGTGTCCAACCCAATTTGCCTGTATCCACCCTAGCGCTTCGTACAGTATCTGGCACATGGTGCTTAACAAATACCATAATCATTATTCTTATTTAGAGAACTCAGTCCAACTGCGCAGTCAACGTTGACGGGTAAGATCAGAGCGGAGGACTTCTCTGGCCATCTATTATTTTCCCCTTTGCGAGTAAAATGTTTTAAAACTGCCATTTCTTCTCCATCCCCACTCAGCAAAACCTTCTCATTTAGAAAACATCAATCTCAATTCCAGCCCCGCCATCCCCTAAAAGACTGTAATTTGATTGTTTGCACACAGTGGACTGATAAACGAGGACTCCACGGTGGAGAAAAGGGTAGGGCTGATTTGGGGCTGCCCCTGGCTGAGAGGAGGAAGGTGTTCGGAGCCTGGAGAAGGTTACCAATAGTCACTCTAAAAGCTGCACTAATCGGCCCATCTATCTGGATCACCTCCATGGTACACTTCCAGACTACGAACACCTTTCCCGATGAGGAAGAAAGTGATTTACGAGCCGGTGTCTCTTGACAACTGGGAGGCAGAGGACTGGTTCAAACCTCAACGGAACCATTTCAGATCGGTGATTTCCCTAAATACAATTCAAGCGCATTTATTGAGTGCTTACTGTGTGCTTTTAGTCTGTGAGCCCACTGTTGGGTAGGGACTGTCTCTATATGTTGCCAATTTGTACTTCCCAAGCGCTTAGTACAGTGCTCTGCACACAGTAAGTGCTCAATAAATACGATTGATGATGATGCAGAGCTCTCTACTAAGTGCTTGGAAAGTACAGTACAGTAATAAAGAGAGACAATCCCTGCCCACAATTTCCTTAGAGTCTAGGGGCAGGGGGACAGACATCAAAACAAGTAGACAGGCATCAATATAAATAAGCAAAATTATATATACATATATTCATAAGTGCTGCGGGGCGGTGGGGGGAGAGCAAAGGGAGCCAGTTGAGGTGATGCAGAAGGGACGGGGAGCTGAGGAAAAGGAGACTTAGTCTGGGAAGGCCTCTTGGAGGAGGTGAGCCTTCAGTAGGGCTTTGAAGGTGGGGGAAGAGTGATTGTCTGGTGGATTTAAGGAGGGAGTGTGTTCCATGCCGGAGGTAGGACGTGGGCCAGGGGTCGGCGGCAAGACAGGCTAGATCGAGGCACAGTGAGAAGGTTAGCACCAGCAGAGCGGAGAGTGTGGGCTGGAATGTAGCAGAAGCGTGGTAATAATGATAATAATAATGATGGCATTAGCTAAGCGCTTACTATGTGCGAAGCATTGTAAGCGCTGGGGTGGATACAAGGTCATCAGGTTGTCCCCGGTGGGGGCTCACAGTCTTAATCCCCATTTTCCAGATGAGGGAACTGAGGCACAGAGAAGTTCAAAGTGACTTGCCCAAGGTCACACGGCTGACAAGCGGCGGAGCGTGGCTCAGTGGAAAGAGCCCGGGCTTTGGAGTCAGAGGTCATGGGTTCGAATCCACCACGTCTGCTGTGTGATCGTGGGCAAGTCACTTAACTTCTCTGGGCCTCAGTTACCTCATCTGGAAAATGGGGATTAAGACTGTGAGCCCCACGGGGGACAACCTGATCACCCTGTATCCTCCCCAGCGCTTAGAACAGTGCTTTGCACATAGTAAGCGCTTAACAAATGCCAATGATTATTATTAGTAGTAGTAGCAGTTAGCGTGGGGTAGTGGATAGGATTTTAATCCCAGCTCTGCCACATGTCTTCTGAGTGATTTAGGGCACGTCAGTCAGTCAACTGTATTTATTAGCGCTTAGTGTGTGCAAAGCACTGTACTAAGCACTTAGGGGAGTTCAATATAACGATAAAAAGACACATTCCCTGCCCTCTTCCAGTCTAGAGGGGGAGACAGACATTAATATTATAAGTGAATTACAGGTATGTACATAAGTGCTGTGGGGGCACTTCTCTGTACCTTAGTTACCTCATCTATAAAATGGCGACACATACTGTGAACCCCATGCGCGGCATGGATTGTTGTCTGACCTAATTATCTTGTTTCAACGCCAGTGGTTAGGACATTGCTTGGTACATACTTAGTGCTCAACAAATACCATTTTAAAAACAAGGGGCAGTAGCGTTTATTGAGGGCCCTCTTCATGGATCTACTTATTTTATTTATTTTATTGATTGATTGATTGATTGATTTTTATTTCTATTTATTTTATTTTGTTAGTATGTTTGGTTTTGTTCTCTGTCTCCCCCTTTTAGACTGTGAGCCCACTGTTGGGTAGGGACTGTCTCTAGATGTTGCCAATTTGTACTTCCCAAGCGCTTAGTACAGTGCTCTGTACATAGTAAGCGCTCAATAAATACGATTGATTGATTGACGATGGAGTGCACTGTACACGGCACTTGGGTAGTACAGAATGACAAAGTCGCACTTTCTCTACCCACAAGGAGCTTCCACTCTAACGGGGAGACACACATAAAAATATTGACAAGGAGCGAGGTCAAAAATGAACAAATTGAGCATATGTATATGAGTGCTAAGGAGGGGGCCTGGGGCTCACTCGCTTGAACTAGGCTCGACTCCGCTTAAGCAGGACACATTTCTCCTGGCGTGGGCCCAATGGGACAAGGAAAGGAGACATCTGCCTCTCAATGTGGCTACTTCTTGCTACCCCCTGGAAGGAACATCGCTCCCTGCCACACCAGAGGGAGAGCCATCCTCTCTCTTCTTTGCCACTGCTCCCCCTGGACACCTGGAGAAAGTTCTAGGCATCGCCGGATCTTCTGATCCAAGGGCCAACAGAGTCAGGACTATCCGCACCCTCCCCAAACCCGTGCCACGGTGGCTTATCAAGGCAACACAGAACCCGCAAAAGATTTTATTGACTGGCTTGCCCAATCAGCATCGTGAATGGGGTCGCTGTGCTAGTGAGGGGCCAGATGGCCTTGTCGAAATGATCTGGCTCCCCCAAACAGGCCAAACAGAAAGAGTTTAAAGAGTTAGAAGAGAAGAAGCGTGGCTTAGTGGAAAGAGCATGGGCTTCATTCATTCAATCGTATTTATTGAGCGCTTACTGTGTGCAGAGCACTGTACTAAGCGCTTGGGAAGTACAAGGTGGCAACATATAGAGATGGTCCCTACCCAACAGTGGGCTCACAGTCTAGAAGGGGGAGACAGAGAACAGAACATATTAACAAAATAAAATAATTAGAATAAACATGTACGAATAAAATAAATACAGTAATAAATACGTACAAACATATATACATATATACAGGTGCGGTGGGGAGGGGAAGGAGATAAGGCGGGGGGATGGGGAGGGGGAGGAGGGGGAGAGGAAGGAGGGGGCTCAGTCTGGGAAGGCCTCCTTGGGAGTCAGAGGGGCTTGGGAGTCAGAGGACATGGGTTCTAATCTTGGCTCTGCCACGTCTGCTGCGTGACCTTGAGCATGCCACTGAACTTCTCTGTGCCTCAGTTACCTCATCTGTAAAATGGGGAGTAAGACAGTGAGCCCCATGTGGGACAACCTAAGTATCTTGTATCTACCCTGGAACTAAGAACAGTGCTTGGCACACAGTTAAGGCTTAACATATATATCATTATTATTATTACTACTAAGTTGCCTGTCTCTCAGGAGCTCTATTAGCAGGTCACACCGAGGACCTTTCTCTCCACACCCCTGTCCACGCTCCACCTCTCCCCTCCAAAAATCGAGAGGACAACATAAGCACTTTGGCCAGTTGCTTGAAGGCTTCCCCAGGCTGCCCACAGCTTCCCTTCCGGGAGCTTTGCAACTGACCGAGCGATGCCCGGGCAAGGGATTAGTCCAGTGAGCTTCGAATCCAGCCGGGCCCCGGGCTAAGTGGTTACTGGCCAAGAGGTCCAAAGAATCATACAATCGCATTTATTCATTCATTCATTCGTATTTATTGAGCGCTTACTGTGTGCACAGCACTGAACTAAGCGCTTGATAGAGTACAATATAACAATATAGTAAACACATTCCCTACCCACAAAAAATCTCCAGTCTAGAACTCCATGAAAGTCATTTCCACAGCACTCTGCTCCACGCAGGGCGACGGTGGCCTGCACGCACGGAGACCGTAACTGGGAGGGCATCGCCGCTCCCATTTGTCCCATCAGACGGGAAAGCGGGAAATAACACGACGCGATGGACCGCACCACTCAAAGCGGCGACAGCGGCAAGCGCTGGGGATGGGCGGCAGCATCACCGGAACAGGGGTGTCAGAAGCCAGGCACGTGGAGACGAGCAACATCTAAATCGACGAGACCCTCACGGCAGGCAAGCTTGGGCTGAGGGATTCTGAGAGTCCTCTCCGTTTTGGGGAAGGTCCCAGTCCGACCGATTCGAACCCAACCAGACGTTGGGCCAAGGAGTCTAGGCCAACATGTCCAAGAGTCACCACGAGGGCATTTCACACCTCAGCGAAGGGCAGGAGATGGGCTGGGCCGGAAATTCAAGTGGAAGCACTGGAGAGGCGGTGGGTTGAGGAAGCTGAGTGGGGAGCGAAGAGAGACGTCTCCGGGAACATTCTGTCCAGGAGACGGGCCTTCGGACGAGCTTGGAAGAGGAGGACGAGGAAGAAGAGCGGCGGTCCGTCAGACATGAAGGCGGAGAGTGTTTCGGGACTGAGTGTGGAGCTCAGAAAGGCCCCCACACGGCCAGCGCGCGAGAGGTGACTGTCAGTCCTGGTCGTGACACTCTTCAATCGAGTCCTTGAACAAGCTGGGGTGTGCAGGCTGCTCGGGCCTCAGTCATTCGCACGAAGTAGACTCCCTCCCCGCTGAGAAGATACCACTCATCTCCCGAAGTGGCCCTCGCGGTAGGAGAAGGAGGGGAGACATCTGTCTTTCAAGAGGATCCAATTCCCACTTCCTCTCAGAAAGAATAATCCCTCCTACCATTGTCATGACACACCAGAGGGAGAGTCATCCTCTCTCCTTATTTACCATCTCTCTGCCAAGAACCCCGTGCAAAATTCTAAGCATTATTGGGACCACAGGATCAAGGGAGCAAGCAAGTTGGGACTTCCAACCTAGCTGCCCGAACCCAGGCTAGGGATGTCTTTGAAGGCAGCAAAGAATCTCCCAAGGTTTGGACGTACCCCCTCCCGCAGACAGATGGCTTTAACGGGGGGCCACGGGGCTGGGAAAGGGTAGGTGGCAGAAGGGGAGGGGGCTTGGAGCCGGGGCCTTCCTGCCGACAGGACATGACACTTTATTAAAACTTCATTAGACATGGAGAAAACCTGTGTTCTTCCCTGTCCCCTGCCCGAGGGCCACCGGCCAGCAGGTACCCCAGAAAAACCTTTCCCACAACATTCTGCTCCAAGTGGGATGGCGGTGGTCTGAACGCAGATCCCAATTGGGAGGGCACTGACTCTGGCAGTTGATCCCATCGCGTTGGGAAGCAGAAAATAACAGGTGACGCTGTGGACATCACCATGCAAAGCGACGATAGCGACAAGTGCTGGGGATGGGAGGTGGCGGCAACAGAATGGGCGCGTTTGAAGCCAGGCGCTCCAAGACGCAGAATGACCAAATCACCGAGACCCTCATTGCAGATGGACCTAGGCTGAGGGATTTGGAGAGTCCTCTCCATTTCTGGGAAGGTCCTAGTCCTGAGCTTTTTAGATGGAAAGCCATCCTCTCTCCTCTTCCCCTTGAAAGCCTTTCTCACAACACTTTGCTCCATAGAGGGCTGCGGTGGTCTGAATGGAGACAGGGCACTGACCCTGTCACCCTAAGGGAATTACACCCCTCAACAAAGGGCAGGGGATGGGCGCTGCTGAAAAATGGGCAAGTGCCACCACACCCACCGACCAAATCACCAAGTCCCTCATAACAGACGAAGCTGCGCTGAGGGAGTTCGACAGTCCTGTCAATTTGGGGGAAGGTCCCACCCGACCAATTCATACCTTGGTCGTGGCCAACAGGACCAAAGAACACCCTAAGGGTATTACACCTGTCAAAAAAGGGGCAGGGGACAGGCTGGGCTGGAAAATAAGATGGCAGTGCACACACACCCACAGATCAAATCACCAAGACTCTCATAGCAGACGAGGCTGTGCTGAGGGAGCTTGAGAGTCCTCTCAGGTTGGGGGCAGGCCCCAGTCTGACCAATTCGAACCCTGGTCCGACTAATTCAGACACTGAGCCAAGGAGCTTTAGTCAACTTGTCCAAAGGACACCCTAAGAGAATTACACACAACTGCAAAGGGCAGGGGGTGAGCTGGGCTGGAAAATGAAATGGTAGTGCACACACACCCACCGATCAAATCACCGAGACCCTCATAGCAGGAGAGGCTGCGTTAAAGGAGTTTCAGAGTCATTTCAGGTTGGGAGTACGCCCCATCCGACCAATTCGAACCCTGGTCCGACTAATTCAGACACTGAACCAAAGGGTTTTAGCCAACTTGTCCAAAGGTCACACTAGGGGAATCACACACTAATGCAAAGGGCAGGGGACAGGCTGGGCTGGAAAATAACATAGAAATACCACCCCACCCAACGACCAAATCACCGAGACCCTCATATCAGGCAGGGCTGCATTGAGGGAGTTCCAGACTCCTCTCAGTTTGGGGGAAGGTTCCAACCTAAGCAATTCAAACCCTGGTCTGACTAATTCTGACACTGGACCAAGGAGTTTTGGCCATCACACCCAAAGGACACCCTAAGGGAATGACACAAATCAAAAAAAGGGCAGGGGACAGGCTGGGCTGGAAAATAAAGTGGTAATGCACACACAACAACCAATCAAATCACCAAGACCCTCATAGCAGGCGAGGCCACAGAAAAGGACTTAGAGATTCCTCTCAGTCTGGGGGTAGACCCCATCCAAGCAATTCGAACCCAGGTCCGACTAACTCAGACATTGGTCCAAGGAGTTTTAGCCAACTTGTCCAAAGGACACCCTCAGGGAATTACACACCAATGCAAAGGGCAGGGGACAGGCTGAGCTGGAAAATCAAATGGAAATGCACACAGACCCACCGTTCAAATCACCAAGACCCTCATAGCAGAGGAGGCTGCGCTAAAAGAGTTTGAGATTCCTCTCAGTTTGGGGATAGGCCCCATCTGACCAATTCGATCCCTGGCCTGACTAATTCAGACACTGGACCAAGGAGTTTTAGCCAATTTGTAAAAAGGACACCCTAAGGGAATTACACCCCTTACCGAAGGGCAGTGGAAGTCTAGGCTGAAAAATAAAATGCAAGTGCCACCACACACACCGACCAAATCACCAAGACCCTCATAGCAGGTGGGGCTGCGTTGAGGGAGTTCCAGACTCCTCTCACTTTGGGGAAAGGTTCCAACCCAAGTAATTCAAACCCTGGTCTGCCTAATTCAGACATTGGACCAAGGGGTTTTGGCCATCACATCTAAAGGACACCCTAAGGGAATTACACAACTCAAAAAAAAAAAGGGCAGGGGATGGGCTGGGCTGGAAAATGAAATGGCAGTGCACACACACCAACCGATCAAATCACCGAGACCCTCATAGCAGGCGAGGCCGCGCCAAAGGACTTAGAAATTCCTCTCAGTTTGGGGGTAGGCCCCATCCAAGCAAATCGAACCCTGGTCCAACTAATTCAGACACCGAGCCAAGGAGTTTTAGCCAACTTGTCCAAAGGACACCCTAAGGGAATTACACACCAATGCAAAGGGCAGGGGACAGGCTGAGCTGGAAAATAAAATGGATATGCACACAGACCCACCGATCAAATCACCGAGACCCTCACAGCAGGCGAGGCTGTGCAAAAAGAGCTTGAGATTCTGCTAAGTTTGCGGGTAGGCCCCATCTGACCAATTCAAACCCTGGTCCGACTAATTCAGACACTGGACCAAGGAGTTTTAGCCAATTTGTCAAAAGGACACCCTAAGGGAATTACACCCCTTAACAAAGGGCAGTGTAAGTATAGGCTGAAAAATGAAACCCAAGTGCCACCCCACACACCGACTAAATCACCAAGACCCTCACAGCAGGCGGGGCTGCCCTGAAGGAGTTCGAGAGTCTTGTAAATCTGGGGGAAGGTCCCATCCTGAACAATTCGAACCTGTTCCAACCAAATCAGACACTAGACCATGGAGTTTTGGCCAACATGTCC
This sequence comes from Tachyglossus aculeatus, assembly GCF_015852505.1. Lineage (NCBI taxonomy): Eukaryota > Metazoa > Chordata > Mammalia > Monotremata > Tachyglossidae > Tachyglossus > Tachyglossus aculeatus. Next base: position 130,736,133 of record NC_052101.1, on the reverse strand, counting down.
AAAGGACACCCTAATTCAATTACACCCGTCAAAAAAAGGGCAGGGGACAGGCTGGGCTGGAAAATAAAATCGTAGTGCCCACACACCGACTGATCAAATCATCGAGACCCTCATAGCAGACGAGGCTGCGCTAAGGTAGCTCGTGAGTCCTCTCAGTTAGGGGGAAGGCCCCAGTCCGACCAATTCAAACCCTGCTCCATCTCTTTCAGACATTAAGCTAAGGAATTTTAGGCAACTTGTCCTAAAGAACACCCTAAGGGAATTATACCCCTGAACAAAGGGCAGGGGAAGTCTGGGCTAAAAAGTAAAACGCAAGTGCCACCACACACACTGACCAAATCACCCAGACCCTCATAGCAGGTGGGGCTGCGCTGAGGGAGTTAGAGAATCCTCTCAGTTTGGGGGTAGGCTCCATCTGACCAATTCGAACACTGGTCTGACTAATTCAGACATTGTACCAAGGGGTTTTAGCCAACCTGTCCAAAGGACACCCTAGGGGAATTACACACCAGTGCAAAGGGTAGGGGACAGGCTGGGCTGGAAAATAAAATGGAAATGCCACCCGACCCACCGACCAAAACACCGAGATCCTCATATCAGGCAGGGCTGCACTGAGGGAGCTCCAGACTCCTCTCAGTTTGGGGGAAAGTTCCAACTCAAAGCCTGGTCTGACTAATTGAGAGGTCCAGTGACCAAGGACAAATCAAAACAAAGGGCAGGAGACAGGCTGAGCTGGAAAATCAAATGGAAATGCACACAGACCCACCGATCAAATCACCGAGACCCTCATAGCAGGCGAGGCTGCGCTAAAAGAGTTTGAGATTCCTCTCAGTTTGGGGGTAGGCCCCATCTGACCAATTCAAACCCTGGTCCGACTAATTCAGAGGCTGGACCAAGGAGTTTGGGCTATCACATCCAAAGGACACCCTAAGGGAATTACACCCCTTAACAAAGGGCAGTGGAAGTCTGGGCTGAAAAATCAAATGCAAGTGCCACCACACAAACCGACCAAATCACCGAGACCCTCATAGCAAGTGGGGCTGCGCTGAAGGAGTTTGATAGTCTTGTCAATTTGGGGGAAAGTCCCATCCTGAACAATTCGAACCTGTTCCAACCAATTCAGACACTAGACTATGGAGTTTTGGCCAACATGTCCGAAGGACACCCTAACTGAATTGCACCCGTCAAAAAGAGGGCAGGGGACAGGTTAGGTCTGGAAAATGAAATGGTAGTGCCCACACACCCACTGATCAAATCACCAAGACCCTCATAGCAGATGAGGCGGCGCTTAGGGAGTTCGTGATTACTCTCGGTTTTGGGGGTAGGCCCCAGTCCGACCAATTCAAACCCTGGTCCAACTGATTCGGACACTGAGCGAAGGAGTTTTAGCCAGCTTGTCTAAAGGACACCCTTAGGGAATTACACCCCACAAAAACGGGTAGGGGAAGTCTGGGCTGAAAAATAGAACACGAGTCCCACCACACACACTGACCAAATCATCCATACTCTCACAACAGGCAGGGCTGCGTTGAGAGAGTTCGACAGTCCTGTCAGTTTGGGGGAAGGTCCCAGCCTGAACAATTGAACCCTGTTCCAACCAATTCAGACACTGGACCAAGGAGTTTTGGCCATCACATCCAAAGGACACCCTCAGGGAATTGCATGAATCAAAACAAAGGGCAGGTGACGGGCAGGGCTGGAAAATGAAACGGTAGTGAACACACAACAACCGATCAAATCACCGAGAGCCTCATAGCAGGTGAGGCCGTGCTAAAGGACTTAGAGATTCCTCTCAGTGTTGGGGGTAGGCCCCAGTCCGACCGATTCGAACCCTGGTCCGACTAATTCAGACATCATTGGTCCAAGGAGTTTTAGCCAACTTGTCCAAAGGACACCCTCAGGGAATTACACACCAATGCAAAGGGCAGGAGACAGGCTGAGCTGGAAAATCAAATGGAAATGCACACAGACCCACCGATCAAATCACCGAGACCCTCATAGCAGGCGAGACTGCGCTAAAAGAGTTTGAGATTCCTCTGAGTTTGGGGACAGGCCCCATCCAACCAATTCGAACCCTGGTCCATCTAATTCAGACAATGATCAGAGGAGTTTTACCCCACTTGTCCAAAGGACACCCTAAGGGAAATACACCCCTGAAAATAGGGCAGTGGAAGTCTGGCCTGAAAAATAAAATGCCATTGCCACCATACACACCGACCAAATCACCAAGACCCTCATAGCAGGCACGGCTGTGCTGAGGGAGTTCGACAGTCCTGTCAATTTGGGGGAAGGTCCCAGCCCGAACAATTCGAACCCTGTTCCAAAAAAATTCAGACATTGGACCCTGGAATTTTGGCCAACACGTCCGAAGGACACCCTCAATGAAATGCACCCGTCGAAAAAGGGGCAGGGGACGAGCTGGGCTGAAAAATAAAATGGCAGTGCACACTCACCCACCGATCAAATCACCGAGACCCTCATAGCAGGCGAGGCTGCGTTGAGGGAGTTCCAGGCTCCTCTCAATTTGGGGGAAGATGCCAACCTAAACAAATCAAACCCTGGTCCGACTAATTCAGACACTGGACCAAGGAGCTTTGGCCATCACACCCAAAGGACGCCCTAAGGGAATTACACAAGTCAAAAAAAAGGGCAGGGGACGGGCTGGCCTGGAAAATGAAATGGTAGTGCACGCACACCAACCGATCAAATCACCGAGACCCTCATAGCAGGTGAGGCCGCGCTAAAGGACTTAGAGATTCCTCTCAGTTTGGGGGTGGGCCCCATGCGACCAATTCGAACCCTGGGCCGACTAATTCAGACAGGGGACCAAGGAGTTTTAGCCAACTTGTCCAAAGGACACCGTAGGGGAATTGCACACCAATGCAAAGGGCAGGGGACAGGCTGGGCTGGAAAATAAAAGAGAAATACACACACACACACACACACACCAACCAAATCACCGAGACCCTCAGAGCAGGCAGGGCTGCGTTGAGGGAGTTCCAGACTCCTCTCGGTTTGGGGGAAGGTGCCAACCTAAACAATTCAAGCCCTGGTCCGGCTAATTCAGGAACTGGACCAAGGAGTTTTGGCCATCACACCAAAGGACACCCTCAGGGAATTACACGAATCGAAACAAAGGGCAGGTGAGGCCACGCTAAAGGCCTTAGAGATTCCTCTCAGTTTGGGGGTAGGCCCCAGTCCGACCAATTCAAAACCTGGTCCGACTGATTCAGACACTGAGCGAAGGAGTTTTAGCCAACTTGTCTAAAGAACACCCTAAGGGAATTACACCCCTCAAAAACGGGCAGGGGAAGTCTGGGCTGAAAAATAAAACACAAGTCCCACCACACACACTGACCAAATCATCCAAACTCTCACAACAGGCAGGGCTGCGTTGAGGGAGTTCGACATTCCTGTCAAGTTGGGGGAAAGTCCCAGCCTGAACAATTGAACCCTGTTCCAACCAATTCAGACACTGGACCAAGGAGGTCTGGTCATCACATCCAAAGGACACCCTCAGGGAATTGCATGAATCAAAACAAAGGGCAGGTGACGGGCAGGGCTGGAAAATAAAACGGTAGTGCACACACAACAACCGATCAAATCACCGAGAGCCTCATAGCAGGTGAGGCCGCGTTAAAGGACTTAGACATTCCTCTCAGTGTTGGGGGTAGGCCCCAGTCCAACCGATTCGAACCCTGGTCCGACTAATTCAGACATCATCGGTCCAAGGAGTTTTAGCCAACTTGTCCAGAGGACACCCTAAGGGAATTACACACCAATGCAAAGGGCAGGAGACAGGCTGAGCTGGAAAATCCAATGGAAATGCACACAGACCCACCGATCAAATCACCGAGACCCTCATAGCAGGCGAGGCTGCGCTAAAAGAGTTTGAGATTCCTCTCAGTTTGGGGGTAGGCCCCATCTGACTGACTCAAACCCTGGTCCGACTAATTCAGTCGCTGGACCAAGGAGTTTTGGCCATCACATCCAAAGGACACCCTAAGGGAATTACACCCCTTAACAAAGGGCAGTGGAAGTCTAAGGCTGAAAAATAAAATGCAACTGCCACCACACACACCGACCAAATTACCGAGACCCTCATAGCAGGCGGGGCTGCGCTGAGGGAGTTCGAGAGTCTTGTCAATTTGGCGGAAGGTCCCCTCCTGAATAATTCGAACCACTTCGAACCAATTCAGACACTAGGCCATGGAGCTTTGGCCAACACGTCCGAAGGACACCCTAATTGAATTGCACCAGACAAAAAAAGGGCAGGGGACAGGCCGGGCTGGAAAATAAAATGGAAATGCCAGTAAACCCACCACCCAAATCACCGAGAACCTCACAGCGGACAGGGCTGCGCTGAGGGAGTTCCAGAGTCCGCTCAGTTTGGGTGAAGGTACCATCCTTACCAATTCAAATCCTGGTCTGACCAATTCAGACACACACAGCACGCCCCTGCCCACTCCCTCCCCGCCGCCAATCAAATCACTGAGACCCTCATAGCACGCAGGGCTGGTTTGGGGAGTTCTAGAGACCTCTCAGTTTGGGGGAAGGTCCCATCCCGATCAATTCAAACCTTTGCCCGACTAATTCACACACTGGATCAAGGAATTTTGGTCTTCACATCCAAAGGGCACCCTAAGGGTGTCCAAAAAATGGGCAGGGGACGGGCTGGTTTGGAAAATGAAATGGTAGTACACACACACACACACACACACACACACACACACACACACTCACACACACACACACACACACTCTCACACACACACACACACAGATTAAATAACCAAGACCCTCACAGCAGGCGAGGCTGCGCTAAAGGAGATAGAGATTCCTCTCAGGTTGGGGGTAGGCCCCATCCGACCAGTTCGAACCCTGGTCCGACTAATTCAGACATTGGACCAAGGAGTTTTAGCCAACTTGTCCACAGGATCACCCAAGGGAATGACACCCCTTAACAAAGGGCAATGGAAGCTTAGGCTGAAAAATAAAATGCAATTGCCACCACACACACACCGAAGAAATCACCAAGACCCTCGTAAGCAGGCGGGGCCGTGCTGAGGGAGTTCGAGAGTCTTGTCAATTTGGGGGAAGGTCCCAGCCTGAACCATCTGACTCTGTTCCAACCAATTCAGACATCGGACCACTGAGTTTCGGCCAACGTGTCCGAAGGGCACCCTAGTTCAATTACACCCGTCAAAAAAAGGGCAGCTGATGGGCTGGTCTGGAAAACAGCATGGTATTGCCCACACACCCACTGATCAAATCACCGAGACCCTCATAGCAGACGAGGCTGCGCTGAGGGGGTCTGTGAGTCCTCTCAGTTTGGGGGTAGGCCCCAGTCCGATTCGAACCCTGGTCCGACTAATTCAGACATTGACCCAAGGAGTTTTAGCCAACTTGTCCAAAGGAAACCCCAGGGGAATTACACACTAATGCAAAGGGCAGCGGACAGGCTGCGCTGCTAAATAAAATGGAAATGCACACACACCCACCAGCCAAATCACTGAGACCCTCATAGCAGACGAGGATGCCATGAGGGAGTTCCAGAGTCCTCTCAGCCTGGGAGAAGGTCCCAACCCGACCAATTCAAACCCTGGTCTGACAAATTCAGACACTGGACCGAGCAGCTTTGGCAAACACGTCCAAAGGACACCCTAATTGAATTACACCCATCAAAATAAGGGCAGGGGATGGCTGGAAAATAGTTTTAGCTGCAAAATAAAATAGTAGTGCACACACACCAACAAACCAAATCACCAATATCTTCATAGTAGACAAGGCTGCACCAAGGAAGTTTGAGAGTCCTCTCAGTTTAGGGGTAGGCCCCGGTTCGACCAATTCAAACCCCGGTCCGACTAATGCAGACATTGAGCCAAGGAGGTTTAGCCAACTTGTCCAAAAGGACACCCTAAGGGAATTACACCCCTGAACAAAGGGCACGGGAAGTCTTGGCTGAAAAATAAAATGCAAGTGCCACCACACACACCCCGACCCTATCAGCCAGGCCCTCACTGCGGGTGGGGCGGCGCTAAGGGAGTTCGAGACTCCTGTCAATTTGGGGGAGGCTCCTAGCCCAAACAATTCAAACCCTGGTCCAATGAATTCAGGCACTGGACCATGGAATTTTGGCCAACATGTCCGAAGGACGCCCTCATTGAATTTTGACACCCGTCAAAAAAGGGGCAGGGGACGGGTTGGGCTGGAAAATGAAATGGCAGTGCAAATGCATGCACCGATCAAATCACAGAGACCCTCGTAGCAGGCGAGGCTGCGCTAAAGGAGTTTCAGGGTCATTTCAGGTTGGGGATATGCCCCATCTGACCAATTCGAACCCTGGTCCGACTAATTCAGACATTGAATCAAGGAGTTTTAGCCAACTTCTCCATAGGACACCCTAGGGGAATTACACACCAATGCAAAGGGCAGGAGACAGGCTGAGCTGGAACATCAAATGGAAATGCACACAGACCCACCGATCAAATCACCGAGACCCTCATAGCAGGCGTGGCTGCGCTAAGGGAGTTTGAGAGTCCTCTCAGTTTCGGGGTAGGTCTCATCCAACCATTTCTAACCCTGCTCCAACTTATTCAGACATTGAGCCAAGGAGAGTTTACCAATTTGTCCAAAGGACACCCTCAGGGAATTGTACCCCTCAACAAAGGGTAGGGGAAGTCTGGGCTGAAAAATAAAATCCAAGCCGCACCACTCTCACCGACCAAATCATCCAGACCCTCACAGCAGGTGGGGCTGCACTGAGGGGGTTCAAGAGGCCTCTCAGTTTGGGGTAAGGTCCCGACTCGACCAACTGAACCTCTGGTCTGACCCATTTGACATGGGACCAAGAAGTTTTGGCCAACACGTCCAAAGGACACCATAACGGAATTGAAGACCGTGGAAAGGGTACCTTGGAAAAGGGGAAGGGGCCGGCCGGGCCAGACACTTAACTGAAAGCGCCACAGACGCGGCAGGGCAAAGAAATGGCCAAGGGAGCAGGGAAATTTGAGTCTGGGAATGTCTTGTGAAGAAGATGTGCCTTCAGACGGTTTGGGAATAAGAGGAGGAAGGAGAAGAGAGGCAGGCTGTGGGAAACACCCTTTGACGGCCTTTGTCCTTGTTTCTGGTGCTACGCACTTACTGTGTGCCAGCAACTGCTTCAACCAGTACAGTAGATAGGAGGTAATCAGGTTGGACAGAATCCGTGTCCCACACGGGTCTCACGGTCTCAATCCCCGTGAGGTAACTGAGCCGCAGAGAAGGAAAGTGACTTGTACCAAGTCAGGCAGCTGACAAGCGGCCAAGGGGGATTAGAACCCGGGTCCTTCCGACTCCCGGGCCCGTGCTTTTTCCGCTAGGCCACCCTGCCGTCTACAGCCTGACAGGTTTCGGCACGGGGTATTTCCCGTTACCCACCGGTAGCACGTCACTGGCAGTCAGGACTTTCGACTACCCAAAAAAGAAAGCCATCCTCTCTCCTCTCCCCTCATCCACCCTCGTTCCACCGGAACGCCCGGGGACTATTCTCGACACCGGCGGCCCACTTCACGGGCACGTTATCGGCCCCCGTTCCCAGGGAATACGGGGATCGTAGCGGGACCCAGAGAAACAGAGAACGTCTTAGAAAAAAATCGCAATCAGTACCGTTCCGTGTCCCCAACCCCCCTCCCGCTGCCTCCGAAGGGGTCTGGAGGAAGAGCTGCTGGTTCCGTACCCCCACGGCCCTCCCGGTCGGGCCGCGTTTCCCGCCAGGCCCCGGGCAGGACCGTACTACCCGCCAAATCTAGGAAAAAAACGGAGAAAGAGCCCGCCTCTCCCTCCACCTTCTGCTCCCTGCGGAGCCGCGGCGGTCCGCACGGAGATCCCAACCGCAAAGGCACGGATTCACCCGATTTTCCCCAATGACATCGGAAAGCATACAATAAAAAACAACACAGCATACCGCGTAACATAAAGCGGCGACAGGCTATCGCCGGGGACGGGCAGCGTGCGACCCCCCACCGGGGCGCTGGCCACGTGCCGGCCACGTGCCGGCCACTTGGCCGCGTTGTGTGCGAAAGAGACTTCATTCAGATCAGATGGTGTGGATGCATCTTGGGCTGGGGGCGAGAAGGCAGGACGGACGGACGAGCGGCGTGCGGCCCCCACACTGGGGCACTGGCCGCGGGCCGGCCACGTGCCGGCAACTTGGCCGCGTTGTGTGTGAAAGAGACTTCATTCAGATCAGATGGCGTGGATGCACCTTGGGCTGGGGGCGAGAAGGCGGGACGGACGGACGGGCGGTGGCCCCCCCCACCGGGGCACTGGCCGCGTGCCGGCCACTTGGCCGTGTTGTGTGAGAAAGAGACTTCATTCAGATCAGATGGCGTGGATGCACCTTGGGCTGGGGGCGAGAAGGCAGGACAGACGGAAGGGCGGCGTGTGGCCCCCCCACCGGGGCACTGGCCGCGGGCCGGCCACGTGCCGGCCACTTGGCCGCGTTGTGTGTGAAAGAGACTTCATTCAGATCAGATGGCGTGGATGCACCTTGGGCTGGGGGCGAGAAGGCCGGATGGATGGATGGACGTCAGGAGGGAGGGAGGGACACTGGGGACGGGCCTGGACCTGTTCTGTCTGCCTCACGCTACCGCCACCGTCTTCGCAGGACCTGGGAAATCAGGGATCCCCACGGCAACCTCCGCTCCCTTTGGAAAGCACTGTTGGGCATTCCCCAGGAGGGATTGTTCCCTCCGTCCCAAAGCGACTCTTCCCGTTTCCTCGGGACAGGAGCCCTGCGCCATTTTGTTTTTTGTGGTAATTGTTAAGCGCTCACTCTGTGCCAAGCACGGTTCTAGTCCATGGGGCAGCTGTAGGTGGAGGGGGGGCCATGGGAATGGGGGGGTATCCGTTCCCGCCTCCGGCCCGGCTCCGTCGTCCAGGCCCAGTCCGACCGACCGACCACCCGACGGGCACGCGCAGGGACCGACGAGCGGGGAAATGGCGGCGCAGGCGCGTTCCCGCCTCCGTCGAAGGCCGACGCCCCGACGCCGCCCCGCCGGTCCCGCCGGTCCCGCCGCCCCCCTCACGGCCTCGTCTGTGCATCTGGTCAGGCCTCGATGGCGTCCCGGGGCCCGGCCCGGCCCGGCGCGGCAGGCGGCAGGCGGCAGGAAAGGCTTCTCCCGGGACGGCGGGACGCACACCGACGGACCGGGCCGCGGCTCTCCCGCCTCTGGACACCATCAGCCACCGCCCGACAGACTGCGGCTCCGTGCGGCCCGCTCTCAACTTTTGTCCACAGGCCTCCGACGGACCGTTAGCCATCTTTCCCATCGACCTCCTTGCCGCCTTTCTCGCCGATCATTGGCTGCGCCCCCCATGACGTCATCACGTCGTTCTGCCCTCTGCGTGTGTTCCCCCCACCACCACCCCGGTCCTTCCTCCTTCGGGAACGTTCTGTGCGGGGCGGGGCTGAGCCGCTCGCCCTGCACTGATTTGGGCGGGAAACACGGGCATCGTTCATTCATTCATTCAGTCGTATTTATTCATTCATTCAATGAATGAATTCAATTATTGAGCGGTTACTGTGGGCAGAGCACTGTACTGAGCTCTTGGGAAGTACTGTTCAGCAATAAGTCGAGACAATCCCATCTCACGACCGGCTCACAGTCGGGGGGGGCGGGGGGGGACAGACATCGATAAAGTAGACAGGCATTAGTAGGAATTAATAAAATTAATAAAATTATAGATATACGCATATGTGATGTGGGGCAGGGAGGGGGGAAGAGCAAAAGGAGGGAGTCAGGGTGATGTGGGAGGGAGTGGGAGATGAGGAAAAGTGGGGCTTAGTCTGGGAAGGCCTCAGGCAGAAACTCCTCACCCTGGGCTTCAAGGCTCTCCATCACCTCGCCCCCTCCTACCTCACCTCCCTTCTCTCCTTCTCCGGCCCAGCCCGCACCCTCCGCTCCTCCACCGCTAATCTCCTCACCGTGCCTCGTTCTGGCCTGTCCCGCCGTCGACCCCCGGCCCACGTCGTCCCCCGGGCCTGAAATGCCCTCCCTCTGCCCATCCGCCAAGTTCGCTCTCTTCCTCCCTTCAAGGCCCTACTGAAAGCTCACCTCCTCCAGGAGGCCTTCCCAGATGGAGCCCCCTCCTTCCTCTTCCCCTCGTCCCCCTCTCCATCCCCCCGTCTTACCTCCTTCCCTTCCCCGCAGCACCTGTATATAAGTATATATGTTTGTACGTATTTATTACTCTATTTCTTTTACTTGTACATGTCTATTCTATTTATTTTATTTTGTTAACAGTACATGTAACTGGAATGTATATGTACAGTAACATGTACGTGGAAAGTGCGAGCTGGGATGTAGAAGGAGAGACTGGAGGTGAGGTAGTGATGGGGGCCCTCCCATGCACCGTGGAAAGGTTGCAGATACTGTTTGAATGTACGTGGTCCTGTTGCCATATCTGGTGTGGGCCTTAGACCCTGCAGCCCACTGGCTGGGTCCGGGAAGCAAACCAAATAAGGAGATAGACTCTGCCCAGCTCTGCACCAAATCTGCACCAGATTTGCACCAATCCAGTCCCCACTGTTTTCAAATCTACCAATGACTGTGATCAGCAACAGCGGTATATAAGCCCGCTGTATTGGGCACTCGGGGCCTTTTCCCTTAAGGAAATGAGCCCGCCGCGTGCGTTACCCCCTATTCGGTCTTCGGCCTTACCAATAAAACTATTAAAACTTTTCGGCAGTCACATGCTGTCTGACTAATTCTTTAGTCGCCCGGCGACTTGGTGGTCATCGGGAACAACCGGGGACCGCCATCAATAGGAGGAGCCAGGTGATGGAGAGCCTTGAAGCCAATAGTGAGGAGTTTTTGTTTGATACGGAGGTAGCTAGGCAACCACTGGAGATTTTTGAGGAGCAGTCCCTCCTCCTCCTCGCCATCACTGAAACCTGGCTCTCCCTAGACGAGACACGGTCTCCCCTGGTGCTCTCTGTAGTGGAGGTCTCATCATCTCCCGCCCCTCCAGACTCACTGGGAAAGGAGGAGGTGTTGGCTTCCTTCTCACGCCCCAATGTGGCTTTCACACCATTCCACTTCCTCAAGCCCTTTCTTTCCCTCCCTTTGAAGTCCATATTATGCGACTCTACCGCACACTCCAGATTCAGGTAACTGTCATGTACCGACCCCCAGGTCCCACCTTCAACTTCTTTAACCATTTTGATCCCTCGTTGCTTAGTAGGTAGAGCACGGGCCTGGGAGTCAGAAGGTCACGGGTTCTAATCCCGGCTCCACCATGTGTCTGCTGTGTGACCTTGGGCAAATCACTTCACTTCTCTGAACCTCAGTTACCTCATCTTTAAAATGGGGATTAAGACTAAGCCCTATGTGAGCCAGGGACTGTGTCCAATCTGATTACTCTGTATCTACCCCAGCGCTTTGAACAGTGCTTGGCACAGAGTAAGCACTTAACAAGTGCCATTATTATTATTATTATTATTTTTAATTCTCTCTTTCCCCATGCCGACATTGATCTCTGGGACTTCAGGATCCACAGATGTTCCTGATGATGGTTCGTTCCACTGACCGCCTTCTATGACTCCTCATATCCGCTGACATCCTGCTGCACCCCACCACGCCCACTTACCAGCTTGGACACATACTGCATCTCATTATCTCTAACCACTGCACAATCTCTACCCTCACCAACTCTGAAACCCTCAGAGTCAGGCAGGGAATGTGACAGTTTATTGTTGTATTGTACTTTCCCAAGTCAGCAGAAGGGAGTGAGAGAAGAGTAAAAGTGGGGCTTAGTCTGGGAAGGCCTCTTGGAGGAGATGTGCCTTCAATAAGGCTTCAAAGGGGAGGAGAGTAGTTACCTGTCAGATTTGAGGAGGGAGGGCATTCCAAGCCAGAGGCAGGATGTGGGCTAGGTGTCAGCGGCAAGACGGGCGAGATCGAGGCACAGTGGGAAGGTGAGCACCAGAGGAATGAAGTGTGCGGCCAGATTTGTAGAAGGAGAGAAGAGAGGAAAGGTAGGTCGTGGCATCTCCCTCCTACCATTCCTCTCCAAACCCCTTGATTGAGTGTTCTATACCCACTGTCTCAAATTCCGCTCCTCCAATTCTCTCCTTGACCCCCTCCATTCTGGCTTCTGTCCCCTTCACTCCACAGAAACCACCCTCTCTAAGGCCACCAATGATCTCCTTCTTGCCAAATCCAATGGCTTCTACTCCCTCCTAATCCTCCTCGACTGCTCTTCTGACCTCGACACTGTGCAGCAACCCCTTTTCCTGGAAACGTTATCCAACCTTGGCTTCACTGACTCTGTCTTCTCCTGGTTCTCCTATCTCTCTGGCCTTTCATTCTCCGTCTCCTTCCGGGGCTCCTCCTCTGCCTGCCACCCCCTAACTGTGGGGATCCTCAAGGTTCAGTTCTGTGTCCCCTCTGTTCTCCATCTACACCCACTCCTTTGGGGAGCTCATTCGCTCTTGTGGCTTCAACTCCCACCTCTATGCAGATGATCCCCAAATCTACATCTCCAGCCCTGATCTCTCTCCCTCTGTCCAGTCTCGCATCTCCTCCTACCTTCAAGACATCTATACTTGGAAGTCCTCCCATCACCTCAGATTTAACATGTCCAAAACAGAGAGCCTTATCTTCCAACCTAAACCCTGTCCTCCCCTTCACTTTCCCATCATGCAGATGGCACCTCCATCCTTCCTGTCTCATAAGCCTGTCACTTGGCATTATCCTTGCCTCCTCTCTCTCATTCGAACACATATTCCATCCGTCACCAAATCCCGTTGGTCCCACCTTCACAACATCGCTAAAATCCTCTCTTCTCCATCCAAACTGCTACCATGTTAATACAATCATTCATCCTATCCTGCCTGGATTACTGCATCTGACTCCTTGCTGATCTCCCAGACTCCCACTTCTCTGCACTCCAGTCCATATTTCACCCTGCTGTCCGGAATATTTTTCTACAAAAAACATTCAGGACACGTCACCTCACTCCTCCAAAAACTCCAGTCATTGCCCATCCACCTCTGCATCAAAGAAAAACTCCTCACCATTGGCTTTAAAGGTCTCCATCGCCTCGCCCCCTCTTCCTGTCCTCGCTTCTTTGCTTCTACAACCCATCAATCAATCAATTGTATTTATTGAGCACTTACTGTGTGCAGAGCACTGTACTAAGCCCTTGGGAAGTACAAGTTGGCAACATGTAGAGACAGTCCCTACCCAACAGTGGGCTCACAGTCTAGAAGGGGGAAACAGAGAACAAAACCAAACATACTAACAAAATAAAATAGACTAGATATGTACAAGTAAAATAAATAAATAAATAAATAAATAGAGTAATCAATATGTACAAACATATATACATGTGCTGTGGGGAAGGGAAGGAGGTAAGATGGGGGATGGAGAGGGGGGCCAGGGGGAGAGGAAGGAAGGGGCTCAGTCTGGGAAGGCCTCCTGGAGGAGGTGAGCTCTCAGTAGGGCCTTGAAGGGAGGAAGAGAGCTAGCTTGGTGGATGGGCAGAGGGAGGGCATTCCAGGCCAGGGGGATGACGTGGGCCGGGGGTCGATGGCGGGACAGGCAAGAACGAGGTACGGTGAGGAGATTAGTGGCAGAGGAGCGGAGGGTGCGGGCTGGGATGTAGAAGGAGAGAAGGGAGGTGAGTTAGGAGGGGGCGAGGTGATGGACAGCCTTGAAGCAAAGGGTGAGGAGTTTCTGCCTGATGCACAGATTTATTGGTAGCCACTGGAGATTTTTGAGGAGGGGAGTAACATGCCCAGAGCGTTTCTGGACAAAGACAATCTGGGCAGCAGCATGAAGTATGGATTGAGGAGGGGAGAGACACGAGGGGAGAGACATCCCACACACTTAGCTCCTCTAGTGCTAACCTTCTCACTGTGTCTCCACCTCGCCTATCTTGCCGCCTACCCCACTTCCACGTCCCACCTCTGGCCTGGAACGCCCTTCCTTCTCTAATCTGATGGACAATTACTCTCCCCCGGACTGCCAAAAGCCTGACTGAAGGCACATCTCCTCCAGGGGACCTTACCTGACTAAACCCTTTTACTTCCCCAATCTCTTCTTTGTGGCCCTGTTCTCCCCACCTCCCAGCCCTACAGCGCTTAAGGCTTGTGATGCTGTCGAGTCATCTCTGATCCATAGCGACACCATGGAAATATCTTTCCTAGAACGCCTCACTCCCCTCTGCAATTGCATACCACTCATTTACATATATGTAATTTATTTGTTTATCTTACTGTCAGTCCCCCCTCCCCGCAGACTGTAATTTCATTGTGGGCAGGGATGTGCCTGTTTACTGTTTGCATTGTACTCTCACAAGCGCTTTGTACAGTGGGTGCATACGGTAAGTGCTCAATAAATACGCTTGAATGGATGGATGAATGAATGAATGGAGATGGCTCGAACGGAGGAGAAAAGTGTTTCGATAAGGTGTGAAAGAATGGGCTTGGATGTGCAGGTGGAGGGGGTGTATTTTGAGAGAAGGCAGGAGCTCTCCTCTAGAGGTACAGTGGGGAAAGATGGGAGTGTTGCAAAGGAGGCAGAAGTGGAGAGGGGCTTGGGAGAGGCAGGGGAGATTTTAGGGAGATCACGCCTTATAGTGTCAATTTTCTTAATGATGATGATAATGATGTTGGTATGTGTTAGGCGCTTAGTATGTGCAAAACACTGTTCTAAGCTCTGGGGGGATACAAGGTGATCAGGGTGTCCCACGGGGGGCTCACAGTCTTAATCCCCATTCTACAGATGAGGTAACTGAGGCACAGAGAAGTGAAGTGACTGGCCCAAAGTCACACAGCTGACAATAATAATCATAATCATAATAATAATAATCATAATAATAATAATATTTGTTAAGTGTTTACTATGTGCAAAGCACTGTTCTAAGCACTGAGGAGGTTACAAGGTAAACAGGCTGTCCCACGTGGGGCTCACAGTCTTAGTCCCCATTTTACAGATGAGGTAACTGAGGCCCAGAGAAGTTAAGTGACCTGCCCAAAGTCACACATCTGACAACTGGCAGAGCTGGGATTTGAACCCATGACCTCTGACTCCAAAGCCAGGCTCTTTCCATTGAGCCACTCTGCTTCTCTAATAAAGCAAACTAGTTGGCCAGGTCACTGAGGGTAAGGGATTGGGCCGGGACTGGGGGCGGGGAGCCGGGGGCGGGGGAGACAACAGGGGTTTTGAGGAAAGATTTAAACATCTTGAACAGCTGGCAAGGACGATGGGCATGGGTGTCATTCATTTGTTCATTCAATCGAATTGATTGAGCACTTTCTATGTGCAGATCACTGTGCTAAGCGCTTGAAAAGTACAATTCAGCAACAGATAGAGACAATCCCTACACAACAACAGGCTCACAGTCAAGAAGAGGGGAGTCAATAAGGGTGGAGAACTAATTTTGCCAGGCAGAGGAGACAGCAGAGTTAAAGCATGCAAGGATAACCTTGAAGTGGACGAAGTCGACCTGATATTTAGATTTCCACCAGCAGTGCTCTGCGGCTCGTGCACAGGAGCCAAAGAGGCATACTGTGGAGGTGATCCAGGGCTGTGGATTAGGGCTACGAGACAGAAGAGGGGATAGGGGAGTGAGTGAGTTGCATTCTGTACAGAGGGTGATGCTGAGAGCATCAATTTGGTCATCAAGGGAAGGTAGTTTGGGTATGGAGGCTAAATGGGGCATAATGGGGTCAAAAGATCGGAGGTCTCTGGTGGGAGCACAGTACACATTTATGTGGAGGAGGTGCGTGGGAGAAAAGGCAGGTGAGGAGTAGTGGTCATTTCAGAGTTGGTAAGGGTAGAGATTGTGCAGCAGCCAGAGATGAGATGGAGTATGTATCCAAGTTGGTGAGTGGGTGAGGTAGGGTGGAGCATGAGGCTAGTGGAGTCGAGAAGCGATAGGAGGTAGGCAACAGAAGCGTCATCAGGAATATCTATGTGGATATTCCACTCCACAAGGATGAATGTAGGTATGGAGAGAGAGAGAAGAAAAGTAACAAGAGGTGGAACCTGGGGGGTGGTAGATGACCATTACTAGAATCTGGAGTGGGTGGTAGGGACGAATAAATATGGACTTCGAAAGAAGGGAAAGAAAAGGATGGCAGAAGTGGAATGGTGTGAAAGTGCCCTGAGGTGCGAGAAGGAAGCCAACACTTCCTCCTTTCCCAGTGAGTCTGGGGGAGTGGGGGAAGCCGAGGCCTCTTCTGGAGAAAGCAGCAGGGAAGGCTGTGTCGTCTGGGGAGAGTCAGGTTTCCGTGATGGCGAGGAGGAGAAGCAATTGGGTCATTCATTCATTCATTCATTCAATAGTATTTATTGAGCACTTACTGTGTGCAGAGCACTGTACTAAGCGCTTGGGAAGTACAAATGGGCAACATATAGAGACAGTCCCTACCCAACAGCGGGTTCACAGTCTAGAAGGGGAAGACCACGACCAGGTCAGTGATGAAGGGCAGCTTCCTCATGATGGAGCAGAAGGAGGGTGCATATGGGATGGGGAAGGTGCAACGGGCAGGAAGGGGTTGAATGGGGTGAGCCGGTGGGGGCCAGTGCAGAGGAGATGGCGCTCGGAGAGGAGACTGAGAGCACATTGGTGGGTAGGGACCGTCTCCCTCTGTTGCCGACTTGTACTTCCCAAGCGCTTAGTCCAATGCTCTGCACACAGTGAGTGCTCAATAAATACGATTGAATGAATGAATGACAAACATGGGGCCGGGGAGAAGGGCGGCAGCAGCGCAGGGGTGGGGAGGAGGGCCAGCCCCAGGGGAGGGGGATGGAGAGGGGTGCTGGGAGCAGGGGATAGGGGACAGAGGACCAGAGGGAAGGGACCCAAGGCCCAATGTGGGGCTAGGGTGCTAAGAGAAAGAACATCCTGAGGGGCAACAGCTGATCTGTGGACCCAGAGGGCTGTGGCAAATTCCTCTTGTACGGGGGACTCAGCAGCTCCCAGCTCAGGGGAATCCACAGATTCTGAGCTGCGAATAGCAGGTCATTAAAACATCTGTCTGGAGTGAATGGGTGAACGTTATCAAGGCCTCAGTTGTAGATGGATGACTGTTGACACGGTATCTCCTTAGTGAGTCACTGTCCTTCCTCTTTGGCAGGGATCTAGGTCCCAGGGTGCAGAGGGGTGGGGGAAGTGGTTCAGACCAGATCCAGTCATGACCGAATATGAGGCTCACAGTCTAAGGAGAGAACGGGAATTTGATAGCCAGTTTCCTGATTAGAAGGCACAAATAAGCTAAGTGATTTGCCCAAGGTCACATAGCAGACAAATGTCAGAACCAGGATCGGAACCTAGGTCCTCTGGCTCCCAGGCCTGTGCTTTTTCCATGGGACACACTGCTTCACCAACGGCATGGGGGAAATGGAGGTTTCTGTCACCAAGATCTGCCCTTTCCTCTCCATCCAAACCTCTGCCACGTTAGTGCACTCATTCTATTCTGACTGGATTACTGCATCAGCCTCTTTTCTGACCTCCCAACCTCCTGCCTCTCCCCATTTCGGTCCACACTTCAACCTGCTGCCCGGATTATCTTTCTACAGAAACGTTCTGGGCAAGTCACCCCCCCTCCTCAAAATTCTCCAGTGGTTGCCTATCAACCTTCGCAGGGAGCAAAAACTCCTCACTATTGACTTCAAAGCTCTCCATCACCTTTCCCTTCTTACCTCGCCTCCCTTCTCACCTTCTACATCCCAGCCGACACACTCTGCTCCTCTGGTGCTAACCTTTTCACTGTGCCTTCACAATCTTCTAGACTGTGAGCCCACTGTTGGGTAGGGACCGTCTCTATATGTTGCCAACTTGTACTTCCCAAGCGCTTAGTACAGTGCTCTGCACACAGTAACCACTCAATAAATACGACTGAATGAATGAGTGAATGCCTTGTTCTTTGCCTGTCCCGCCGTTGACCTCTGGCCCACGTCCTACCTCTGGCCTGGAATGCCCTCCCTCCTCAAATCCGCCAATCACACTCCCCCCCTTCAATACCCTACTGAAGGCTCACCTCCTCAAAGAGGCCTTCCCAGACTAAGCCCCCCTTTCTTTTCCTCAGCTCTCCCTCCCCATCGCCCCAATTCGCTTCCATTGCTCTACCCCCCCTCCCTGCCCCATAGCAGTGTATATATGTACCTATCTATAATTCTGTTTACATTAATGCCTGTTAACTTGTTTTGATGTGTACATATCTATACTATTTATTTATATTGATTCTATCCATGCCTGTTTGCTTGTTTTGATGTCTGCCTCCCCTCTTCTAGACTGTACGTCTGTTGTGGGCAGGGATTGTCTCTCTTTATTGCTGATTTGAACTTTCCAAGCACTTAGTACAGTAGTCTGCACAGAGCAAGCGCTGAATAAATACAATTGAATGAATTAATCTGACGCCCTTTAAGATCCAGAGTGCTCAGGCAATCAGTCAATAGTACTTGCTGAACACGGACTGTGTGCGGAACCCTGTACTGTGCGTTCAAGAGAAGCAACGTGGCCTAGAGGAAGGAGCAGGGGCTGGGGGTCGGGAAACATAGATTCTAGTCCCCCACACTTCAGATTGTGCTACATAAACTCGAAGCAATGGTAGCGGCCTAGGCTCGGAGTGAGACATTGGGGCACGTTGGCGTTGGGACTGAGCAGGGACCCCAGAAAGTCTCCCGCATCACCGTGGGCCAGAAGTGACCGTCGGTCCCGGACGTGACACCCCTCAATCGAAACTTCGATAGAGAGGATTGAAAGCCTCGGAGAAGCAGCCTGACTTAGTGGATGGAGCCTGGGCATCAGAAGGACCTTAGTACAGCGCTTAGTACAGTGTTCTGCACACAGTAAGCACTCAATAAATGCGATTGATGATGAAGGACCTGGATTCGACTGCTGTCGGATTCCACCCTTTGACTGCTGTCTGTCCTTGGACGTGTCAATTCACTTCTCTGGACCTCAGTAACCTCATCTGTAAACTGGGGATGGCGATTGTGAGCCCCATGTAGGACATAGACTCTCTCAGGAGTTTTGTTTGCAAGTCATAACGATGACCTTTCTCACCACCTCCTCCCTCTCCACCTCCCCCCCCCCCATCCCCCAAATCGAAGGGACACCAAAATACATTGGCCAGTTTCTTGAGGGCGTCCCCGGCTGACCTCAGCCGTCTCTGCCATGAGCTTTGCACCTGACTGAATCATGCCCAGGCCTAAGGAAGCATCTATTGAGTTTCGATTCCAGCCAGGCCCTGGGCTGCCAGGCCCTGGGCTAAAGGTTACTAGCCAGCAGGACCAAAGAATCAATCAGTCCATCAAACAATCAGCCACATTTATTGAGTGATTACTGTGTGCAGAGCACTGTATTAAGCATTTGGGACAGGATAGTATCACAACATTAATAGACGCGTTCCCTGCCCACAAAGCATTTCCAGTCTAGATCTCCACGGAAGCCTTTCCCACATCATTCTGCTCCATGCAGGGCGTCGGTGGTCTGCATACACGGAGACCCTAACTGGAAGGGCATCACCGCTCGCACTTGTCCCATCAGACTGGAAAGCCAAAAATAACAGATGATGCCGTGGACCACAGCATTCGAAGCGGTGACAGTGACAAGCGTTGGGGATGGACAGCAGCATCACTGAAACAGGGGCATCTGAGGCCAGGCACATGGAGAACAGCGATGTCCAAGTCGTGGAGACCCTCACAGCAGGTGGGCCTGGACTGAGGGATTCTGACAGTCCTCTCCATTTCCAGGAAGGTTCCAGTCCAACCAATTCAAACCCAGCCGGACTTTGGGCCAAGGAGTCTTGGCCAGCGTGTCCAAGGGTCACCACGAACGCATTCCAGGTAGAAGCACTGGAGAGGTAGCGGGTCGAGGAAGCGGAGTGGGGAGTGAAAACAGATGACTTTGGTAACGTCCTCTCCGGGAGATGGGCCTTCGCATGGGCTTTGACACAGAGGATGAGGAAGGAGAGCAGCGGTCTGTCAGACATGAAGGTGGAGGGATTTTCGGGACTGAGCATGGAACCAAGAATGGCTCCCACATCGCTGGTGGGTGGGAGGTGACCATCGGTCCCGGTCGTAACGTCCCTCGATCGAGTCCTAGGACAAGCTGGGGCGTGTGGGCTCCTCGGGGCCTGACTCGTTCGGGTGACGTAGACTCCCTCCGGCCTGACCGGAGACCTCCCTTCTCCCAGATTGGCCTTCATGGTGGGAGAAGGACAGTAGTGTTTTGCCTTTCAGGAGGGGCCGATTCCCGCTACCCCTCGGAAAGAACATTCCCGCTTGACACATACCAGAGGGAGAGCTACCCTCTTCCCTCTCACCTTATTTACCACCGTTCCACCAGGACCCCGTTCCAAATTTCTAGGCATCACTTGGGACCACGGGATCACAGGAGCAAGCGAGTCGGGACTCCCAAACTCCTCCCCAAACCCAGGCCAGGGTGGTCTTTGAAGGCTGCAAAGAATCTCCCGAGGTTTGGATAGGCCCCCTCCTGCAGACCAACAGGTTGAATGGGGGGTCTTGGAGCTAGAGGAGGGGCAGATGGCAGAAGGTGAAGGTGGCTGGATTTGAGGCCTTCCTGCTGACAGGATCTGAAACTTTATCAGAGATGGAGAGAACGTGTATCCCTCTCTGCGGCGCTTCTCCTACGGCCATGCCGAAGGAGGGGTTTGGACCTGGCCACCACACCTCAGCGGAAATGGGATTAAAATCCCCTTGTTCCCAGGTAATATTGGGATCATACTGGGACACGGACACCCGAGGAAACAGAGTGTTTCTGAAAACTCGAAATCAGTATCTTTTCCTGCCCCTGACCCCACTGCCCATCACTGGGAGGGTTCAAAGGAAGGGGTGCCCTTTCATGGCCCCTGCAGACACCCCGGTTGGGCCGGGTGCCTGCTCCTCCTGGACAGAACATTGCTCCCGTCAAATCTAAAGCTCTGTTCTAAGCGCTGGGGGGATACAATGTGATCATGTTGTCCCACGTGGGGCTCACAGTCTTAATCCCCATAATCCCCATGGGGAAAGCCATGGGGATCCCCATGGTATTAAGTGCTTACAGTGTGTCCAACACTGTTCAAAGCACCGGGATAGAAAAAAAATGTAATCAGGTTGGACATATTATATGTCCCACTTGGTGCTATTCCATCCGAAAAGGGAGTCATCCTCTCTCCTCCCATTCCTACCTCCCACCACTCCACCAGAACATCTGTGTAATAATCGAGGCATTAATAGCCTACTGGATCCCCCTGTTCCAGGGTCTCTGGTGCAGTGAGAAAGGGAGACCTTTCCCTCTCAGGAGAAGTTCTTATCACTACCCCGTGGAGAAGACATCACTGCCTGATCTGACTATCCCATCTGAAAAGACTGCCATCTTCTCTAGTCCCCTTTCCATCTCCCATCAGTGTCCATTCCCACCGGGGCCCAAGAACTCCCACAAAGGGCCAAAATGAATGAAGGACACGTAGCACCTGCTTTCAATCAGATCGGGGAGGAGGACGTTAGGGCACGTCTGCTCGGAGACTGAGCACGGAATCCAGAAAGGCTCCAGCATCGCCACTGGAACGTGAGTGGCTCTCGGGCTGGGCTGTGGCCACGGTTGCCAGGATCCTTAGGAAGCTGGGGTGGGCAGGCTGCTCGGCCCTCACTCATTCGAATGACAAAGCTTCCTTCCTCGCTGACCAGAGACATCCCCTTTCCTGGACTGGCTCTGGTGCTGCAAAAAAGCCCGACCTTTCGCTCTCAGCAGAGGCTCTTTACCACTACCCCGTGGATAGGACATTACTCCCTGATCTGACTATGCCATCTGAAAAGGCAGCCTTCCTCTCTCCTCCTCTTCCCATCTCCCGCCACTCCACCAAAAACCACTGTAATGTCCTAGGTATTCCGGCACCACTGGATTCCCCCCCCCCCCCCCACCTCATTCAAGGGTCACAGCGGGACCCACAGACCATGGGAAACAATGAGTGTTTCTGAAAAATCAAAATCGGTACATCTCCCTGCCCCCAACCACTCTCTCATTCCCCCAGGACGGCACTGGAGGTGGGGCGGCCCTTTCTTCACCCCTGGAGCCACCCAGATTGGGCCGGGTTCCCACTGTGACACAGACTGAACTCTTTTCCCCTCACAAGTCTACATGTACAACACTGTGTACTATGCGGACAACACCATGTGCATAACGCTGTTCAAAGTGCTGGGTAGAAAAAAAGGTAATCCGCTAGGACACAGTGTATGTCACACTTACCGCACTCAGTCTTCATCTTCATCTCCATTTTTCAGGTGAGGGAATGGAGACACAGAGAAGTTATGTGACTTACAGAAAGTCACACAGCACACTGTACCGAGGTGACCTTTGGGTACCGGCCATCTCAAGGTCAAAAGCTATCTCGTGACCACCTGAGCCAGCAGGCGGAACTCGGAAGTGAGGGTGGGATACCGCTCCCATGACCAAATCTGCTAGATTGACAGCCCAAGCTGGGAATACAGAAGGTGTCCCTCGCCCCCGTGCCAATCAAATTAGGTACGGAGGGGGGGGGGAGGGCAGAGATTGGATAGACTGAGGCCGGAAGCTGGAATGGCCTAGGGGCACAGGCGATAAATACCTGTCGCCTCTGACCTTCGGGGTCAGAACACCAGGACACGCAGCAGCAGGAGCAGCCGCTGCAACAGCAGCAGCAGCCCACGTGTCTCTCCCTGCCCAGAAGGCCAGATGCCCGCTCTACAACCAGAACCAACACACTGAGGCAAAGGCCGTGGGATGGGTGAGTGTCTCGTGGGTGGGAATCCACCCAATCCAGGTATCCCGCTGCTGATGGGAATTATGAGTGGATTCCTCCCATGTAGGGAGAGCACATTGTGAGAGCTAGCTGCCCACCACGTGCGCGAGTAATGTAATGAATTCTTCCCATGTGGGAAAGTAAGTGGATTCTTCCCGAGTGGGAAGTGCACATGGGTGAGAGTTAGCTAACTCACCCACACGCGATCAACGGATGATTGTGTTCCTCCCGTGTAGGGAAGCTCTAATATTGCTAATTGATTATATTCCTCCCGAAAGGGAAGCTCAATCCATTGCACCTAAACAATTACATAAATTCAATTCACCTCGCGGAATAAATTTTATATAAAATTTAGGCTTTCCGTCCCCGGCCTCTCTCTCTCTCTCGCCTCGCCGATCACTGAACGAACCCGTCCCCGGACGACGGGTGACAGGGGCTCACAAGTCTTAATCCCCATTTTCCAGATGAGGTAACTGAGGCCCAGAGAAGTGAAGTGATTTGCCCAAAGTCACACAGCTGACAGTTGGCGGAGCCGGGATTTGAACCCATGACCTCGGACTCCAAAGCCCGGGCTCTTTCCACTAGGCCACAGTGCTCCTTGATAGGGTTTAAATGCCTAGCCCCTGATGAGCACTTATTACAGTGCTTGGCACATAGTAAGCGCTTAACAAATACCATTATTATCATTATTATTGTATTTAGGCCAGTGCCTTTTTTTTTTCCCCTCATGGTATTTGTTAAGCGCTTACTATGTGCCAGGCACTATACTAAGTGCTGAGGTAGATAAAAGCAAATCAGGTTGGATACAGGTTGGTTGGCAGATTGACACCTGTCTACATGTTTGGTTTTGTTTGTCTCCCCCTTCTAGACTGTGAGCCCACTGTTGGGTAGGGACCGTCTTCCCAAGCGCTTAGTACAGTGCTCTGCACACAGTAAGCGCTCAATAAATACGATTGAACGAATGAATACAGTCCCTGTCCCACATGGGCCTCACAGTCTTTATCCCCATTTTTCAGATTAGGGAATTGAAGCCGAGAGAAGTGAAATGACTTACCCAAGGTCACACAGCGGACAAGTGGCAGAGCAGGATTAATAATAATAATAATAATAATAATGATTATGGTATTTTAGAGCTTTCTATGTGCCAGGCACTGTACTCAGCGTTGGGGATGATACAAGTAAATCGGGTTAGAAACAATCCCCGTCCACTTGATGGTATTTGTTAAGCACTTACTATGTGCAAAGCACTGTTCTAAGCGCTGGGGGGATACAAGGTGATCGGGTTGTCCCACGGGGGGCTCACAGTCTTCATCCCCATTTACGGATGAGGGAACTGAGGCCCAGAGAAGTTAAGTGACTTGCCCAAGGTCACACAGCTGACAGTTGGCGGAGCCGGGACTTGAACCCACGACCTCTGACTCCAAAACCCGGGCTCTGTCCACTGAGCCACAGGGCGCTCAGTCTCAATCCCCATTTTACAGATGACAGAACTGAGGCCTGGAGAAGTGAAGTGGATTAGAGCCCAGGTCCTTTTGACTCCGAGGCCTGTGTCAATCCACTGGGCCACACTGCTTCTCTGTGCTTATAATA